>NC_080036.1:22783584-24033584 GCF_030020395.1 Manis pentadactyla
CAGTCACATCAAAGTAAAGAATAGTTTTCAAAGATGGTTTTTATTACTAAGTTGTTACTGCAAACAACCAAAAAGAGAGCAAAAAATAGACAATTTCCTGAAAACCAGAGCTGTGAAACCATATCCCCAGAATGTCTGTAATTACTGTTGGTGATCCGCTTATCAGAATTTCAATACCATGAGGTGGAAAGACCAGCCCACCAGCACAAGTATGTGCCAATAATTAATGTAGCTACTACATTTTTAAATTTAATTAAGAAATCTAATTTAATAAATAAAATTGCCTGATGGCTTGTACCTTTTTTTAGATTGAATAAAACTTAGAATCGATTAATACATTTACTTTAAGCACTGGTGAACATATATAGATTAAAACTTTACATATGATAAATAACTGGTAATTGTGTTTTCCTCAACCAAATATTTGGGTTAAGTAAAATATTGACATTTACACTCATTTTTTTTTCTTTTTCAATCATTGCCCATCAGTTTAGAATGTATGAAATTTGATTTATTCCAGATTCTCTATTACCATAACTTTGATCATGAGAGCTTATTTTTAAATGTGTTGATAATGAGTTTGCTGGTACATATATTATGAAGTTAGAGTGAACAGTTGAGGAGATCCATACATCTGTTCCTGCTGTTTACTCTGGTTATCCTTGGCTAATACTTTCAATGAACAATGCTTCAGAATTGGGAGGTGGCTAAAATCCTTTCCACGTGTCTTATACATTATTCATTTTGGATTCAAGTAATAATTACCGTTTCTCTACTTTAGATATCCTACATATTTTAGATGCTGCAACTCCCTATAACAGTGGGCATGGGCTACCAAGGGAAACAGATAGCTTGTGTTTTTATTTGGAGTATTAGTAAAACTACACTCTAGGCTTTGAGCACCCACTGTGTGCCAGGAACTTTGGGTTTATTATCATGAGCTTCATAACTCTGTGAGGAAGATTTATCAGCTGGAGAAACTGAGAGACAAATGGTGAAGAAACTTGCCCAGGGTTTCACCTCTAAGAGGGGCCGGAGACATTACTTTAAGATACTCACTCCTGCACTGCTACTGCATAACACACAATGGAGCTACTGGTCAAGGTGACAAGGAAATCAGTAAGAGGAGAAAGGAGTGGAAAGGAAAATACCAAACTGCTTATACAAGATATAAATATTTACTTAGATAACTCAACAGGATCAACCATTAGAACTCATAAGACTTGACAAGATTTTGTGGGATACAAGATCACTTGAAAAAAAAAATCAATGGTATTTCTCTACATCAGTCATATCCCATTAGAAATTTTAGTAAGAATAAGGTACTATTCACAGAATCAACAAGTGTCTAGTTATGAGCATATCTGAAAATACAATCTTTCTGGAAAAAAAGGAAACTGAAAATCATCAATGAGGGTCATCTATGGAGACATAGTTCTTGCTCTTGATGGGGTAACTTAATACTAAAAGGGTATTAAATTTTTCTTAATTAATCTGTAAACTCAGTGCAACCCCAGTAAAAATTCTAGTTTTTTTTAATGAACTCATTAGTCTATAAATAAAAACCATAAAATGTAAGAATAAGAGTCACAGAAATGTATGCAAACTCTGAAAAAGAGCAAAGAATGTGGGAGGGTGTGCCCCCCAGACAGTAGGACAGTATCAAAGCTGTAGTAATAAAGACAATATGGAATGGATTTACAGGAAAGTGGACAGACCAGCAGAACAGAGAGGAAAGCTCTTAGAGGGTCTTGGGTATATGTGGGGATTTAATCCACAAAATCAATGGGAAAAGGGTAGACTGTTTAATATAAGGTATTGGGAAAACTGGTTCATTATGTGGAAAAAAACAAAGCTGGATCCCACATAACATCACATACAAAGGTAGACTCCAGGTGAATTAAAAACATACAATTTAAAGATAAAATGCCACAGTTAATAGAAGTTGATATTGGAGAATATCTGTGATTTAGGGATAGAGAGGGATCTTCTAGATAAAACTTCCTCATGCAAGACATAGCTGATCCCATCAAAATTAAGGACATCATTATAAATTTAATAGATAACAGGGTGGAGGGAGGCATTTGCAATGTTTAACAGTGACAAGGGATCAATATCTAAAATAGTCAAAGAATTCCTGGAAAAGAGTAAGAAAAACATAAGAATTTCCATTAAAAAATGGGCAGAGGATTCAAAGGAACAATGTGTAGAAGTGGAAGCCAAAGAAGGCTACTGTGAAAATCCAACTCACTAGTAATAAGAGAAATGCAAACTAGAACAAGAAAGATATGACAGTTTATATCCATTAGTGGCAAAATCAGACGGCTGGTTATGCCACCTGTTAGCAGGAATGTGGGGACAGAGGGACATGTGTGCAGCTCATGGGAGTGTTGGCCTGTGCAGCCACTCTGAAGGTCAATCTAACAGTCGAAACCAAATTAAGGACATGCATATTGTATATATCTACATATGTATAAAACGATCACACAAGTCCACGTGGAGACATGGACAAAGGTGTTTATCGTGGCATTGTTTGTGGCATGGGGAACTGGAGGCAACTGGGGTGTCCTCATGGGGGCATGGATGATGCAAAGTGGTCCATACACGTCCTGGAGCAGCCAGAAGAAGCTGACTAGATGTACAAAAAGCAGATGAGTCAGCTTCCATCTGAAGGAAATTAAAAAATTAATTGAAATCTGTAGCATAATATTTATGTCTTTAAGAGTATATGTTTTATATAGGGTCTCCAGATAAAGCAAAAATTTAACACCACCAACAAACTCAGAATGCCCTGTTAAATTTGACTTCTGGACAAACAACGAATAATTGTACTAAAAATTATTACTTATACTAAAAGTTATTTATTGTTTATCTGAAACATGGATTTAACTGGAAGTTCTGTGTTTTATCTGGCAGTCCTAAATTTACAAAAATTACTTATAATTGACATAAAAAGGCATCAGAATGGTTACTAAGAGTGGCAGGGATGTGAGTGAAAGTGCATGTAAATAGGGAAAGGTATTAAAAAGGAAAAATCAAAACTAGAAAGGGTTTTGCACTAACCCAGGATGATAGGATGTCATCCCTGAGGAATGTGATAACTCAAGTCTTACACCTGAGGTTCAGCTTTCTTAAAAAGCAGCACAAGAAACCGGCTGCCATATCTCCAATTACAGGCTTGTATCCTGGAGGCCAGATGGAGGTGAGAAGAATTTTGGCCCAGAGGAGTAGGGAACCAACTACCCTGGAAAGGTGAAGCTTATTGATTTAATTTCTGATATAAGGAAGTTCCTACAAAGCAAACAGTTAATCAATTGAAAAGCCCTTAGAACTTGAATGCGTGAGAGGGACAGCCATTGGAAATGAAACTAAAGTTCCTTGATTGTCTTCTATGTGTCCAACACTATGAGACACTCATTTAAGCCTCCCACTGACTGCCCAAGGTGCAAATTTTCATCCCCATTTTATAGATGAGAAAACTGAGCTTTGGAATACCTTTTTTCGTTAAGAATGATTTCAGCTATATGTGCCAGTGGCTTGGATCAATATGGACATTTTACATTTCATCAGCAAGAAGTAGGTGGTCTCTAGACTGTCCAAAGGCCCAAGGACATCTGTCCTCCTCCTGCTCTCCTCACTGCGAGGGCCTCTGTCCCTGGCCAGGCCCTGATGGCGGCTGCCAGTGTCCCATTCTCACCTGATAGCCTCCAAGGCAGGAAGCAGAGATCAAAAGCTTTTCCTCAGAAGTCTCTTCTCATGGAGGAAGAAAAATCTTTCCCCCAAATCCTCAGTGGTCTTTCCAGAACTAGATCATATGCCCACATTTAAACCCATTACTGGAAAAGATGAATGTTGGCCATGACTGATTCAGGAGTGGGCATGTGACCTAGGGTTATCTAATGAGATTCAATTTGGGGGCTTCTGTTAGAGCTGTTGGGAGACAGAATGATCTTTCCAGCAGGGTTGCTGAGAGGGTAGGATCTCCCAGTTCCAGTCTGGGGCCTGTCTCATCCTGCCACCGTGATAGCAGGGACCCCCTGCCAGAGAATGCATCCAGTGTGAAGGTCACCAGAGGGAGGAGACCAGAGGGAGTGAAATCTCTGTGGTGACGGAGTCTGACCTCCTGAATCCAGGTGTGCCTGATGGCATATATATGTATATATCTTCTATTGAATAGGATAAGAGAAAGAAAGGGACTGAGATTTCTTTTAAAGAATTGGATCACATGATAGTGGTGTCTAACAGTTTGAAATTTGCAGGGCAAGCTGGCAGGCTGGAATTCAGGCAAGATGGATGTGGCAGTCTTGAGTTCACGGCTGGAAACTCAGCCAGAATTCTTATGTTGCAGTCTGGAGGCAGAATTCTTTCTTCTTTGGGGGACTTAAGTCTTTGCTCTTGGGCCTTCAACTGATTGGATGAGGCCCACCCATGTTATGAAGGGTAATCTGCTTTACTCAATATCTACTGATTTAAATGTTAATCACACCTAATACCTTCACAGCAATATCTGTACTGATGTATGACCCAAAAACTGGGCACCATAGCTTAGCCACATTGATGCATAAAATTAACCCACAATATTGTTATAGGCTGAATTGTATCCCCTCCAAAATTCATATGTGGGAGTCCTAACTTCCCACACCTTATTCTCTCCAACCATACTTGGAGATAATGTCTTCAAAGAGATAATTAAGCTAAAATGAGGTCTTTAGGGTGGGTCCTCATCCCACAGACTGGTGTCCTTAGAGAAGGATCTGGACTTGGTCCTGTGCATGCACAGAGGAAGACCTGAGCGAGCATAGGGGGAAGGGGCCATCTGCAAGCCAAGGAGAGCAGCCTCAGGAGAGACCAGACCTGCTGACACCTGATCTCTGACTTCCAGCCTTCAGACTGTGAGGTGGTAAAGTTCTGTTGTTTAAGCTGCCCAGATCTGTGATGCTTTATTATGGCAGTATTAGTGAACTAATATGGTGTCTTACAAAACTGAGCTTTTATGTAGGGTTTCTGGGAGCAACTGGGAAGAGGTAAGGAGAAAAAAAGAAAATGGGCCAATATTCTGGACCCTCAGGGGTCCAGGCAGCAGGCAGTCTCTGCTAGGGAGGAGGGCTCACAATCTGGGGTGCACGGGAAGCCCCTTCCTATCTACCCAGCAGGCATTGAGAACCTGGGCTCAGGGGATTCTGGGGCCGCAGGGCTTAGGGCTGGGGCAGCCCCGTGCTCTGTGAAGTGATAGTTGCTTCTCTTCATTGAGAGCATAGGAATAAAGGAGGTTCTGCCCCATCCCAAGGCAGACCTTACCTGGGATGGGATCAAGTGAATACTGTTTCCTGAGTCTGCCTTGACGTCTACTAATTAGTTTCACATGGGTAAGAAAGCATGGCTGATGTGCGTGTTTGAAGCGCCCAGTCATTCACACCTTGATAAAATAAAAATAAAGTTCTAGTTTGCTTAATGACAGCTAGCTGAAGAGTTCACAGGAAATGTGAGCCTCTTATCCAGCAGCCCTGTTGTAGGACAGGCCCAAGCCTTCCCTATCCCTGAAGGGGGCTTGCTGTCTCCCCTTCTGCATGGGAATGAAGGGGACAGTCCATGGCCCCATCACTTCCCAGCATCAGCCTGAGCCCCCACAGGAAGCAGCCCTATCTCCTCTTGTGCATCCTGTGGCTGAGTATTCAGAAATCTATAGAAGTTTCTGGAAGACCTTATTTGGCTGACAAGAGGTTGAGGTTAAAAATGAAAAACAAAATAAAGAATTCTCCTTCCCAGCAGACCCAGAGCCCCTCTTGGAGGTTGGTGGGAACCCCAGGGACACCACAGAACGTTCCGGGAGCACCCACTTGGGAAGGGGGTGTGTTCTGTGCCCCCCTGATATGTCTCATCTCGTTCAGTCTATGAAATGCCCGATGACCACAGCATTCTTCTCTGCTTCACATTGAGGAACATAAGAACCTGAAGCTCAGAGGGGTGCGTTCAAGGTAGGACAGTGTCTGGATCGGGATTCTCACCGTGCCCTGCCCCCATGCTGTGCTGTATCCTCTACCTAGAGCTGCTGTCGCCTGGAGTGAGAGGACCGCAGAGCCCCTGGAAGGCAGAGACAGAGGGGACTGTGGACCGCAGGGCGATGAGGAAAATGAGGCCTGGGGGGGTGGGAGCTGAGGGGAGAGGGAGGTGAAATGACTTGGTCAAGGGCCCGTGGTCATTAAGTGACAAAGTAGCCTTTACCTCTAGTGGCAAAGCAGACCCAGAGCTCAGGGAAGTGTCCTTAACTCCGCACTCCCGTCTCTAACCTCTGGTTGACCAGGGCAGAACCTGGGAACCTGAATTTCTGCTGATTCTGACCTATAGCCAAGACAGGTGTTCCAAACCAGGAGGGAAAAGGTAATTAATGATTGACAATGTCACAACTGGAATTAGTTTTATCATCTTTCAATTAGGTATTAATTAGGTGTGGATAAAATGAGAATTCCTGTGGCCAGGATTCTCTCCTGGCTGTGGCTGACTAGCTCACTGCACACCTGTGGGCAATACATGGCTGTTGACTCTATAAAAAGAGCTCCACCCAGTGCTCTGGGCACAACACGGTGGCAGGGCTGCAAGGCTGCAGGAGAGCAGAGGCTAGAGTGGTGGCAGCAGTGAGGACAGAGGCCCAGAGGATGGCTGTGTGGGATGACTGTGCAGAGAGGCCCAGAGGACAGCTGTGTAGACAGAAAGGCCCAGAGGCAGAGACCGGCCTGCTGCATGCAGACTCGCTCTGAGTGAACGGGATTTTAGTGATTGACCTGCCACCTGGAAATAAAGTTGGGTATAATCCTTTCACCCCAAGAATGCTTTGCTGTCAATTTCTTTGGTCACACTGAATCCATAGCAAAGTTGCCCGGGGCTGAAACCCATTGGCAAGACATTAGGTATAAATGTAACACATATATACTTATTAAATCAAAACCAAATTGATAAATTATAAGCAAAAGAAAGTACATGGGCTCAACATCTAAATAAACATTATTTTGATGCGATTTATGATGAGACTCTACTAAAAATAAATCACCGTTGCTGGCTTAATCATGGAAAGATGTAGCCTCGGGTCTGGTTCTATAATCTGTTTCTGTATTTTCACTTTAATAAAACTAATGCAGACTGTCTCTTCTCATAAGAATGAGGCACAAATGGTACTAATAACACCAAGGCTGTATTTGCTAATGTGGAACAATCAGACACTCTATGACCAAAATTTGGCCTGTAGGCAATTCCCAACTGTTGATTTTAATGAGATGTTACTTTGTAAATCTGTAGCTGGCTCACGTTCACCAAAAGATATGGTGGTTAGTGTTATTAAAATCTACTTTAAGTGGGGTTTCTCTTCCTATTGTTTTCGGTATGGGAAAAGACAATATCTTAAATGAATATTTACCACTTACTGCTAATGAGCTGCTGCAAACGGTTATGTCTAGGCAGGACACACAAAACCGTATCTGTTTCTGCCACAAATTTGACATAACAGCCCCTTGCTGGCCACTTCATATCTGCTTTGCTTCTACTGCCTTGTGCCGTGGGAGTTCTCAGATTCCCACCTTGGACCCTCTAGTCAGACTACTTCAAAATCCGCATGTGTGCTGCCTTTATGTAACAAAACACAAACCTGGGGGCTTAAATCTTGCAGTAAGCCTCTTAAAACGTGGTGATCAGATAATAAGAATAGTCATATTTGAGATTATCAGCAAGTTGAAAAATGCAAACAATAAAATTCTCATGCTGACGTGGTGGAGATGTCTGTGTTTCCCCAGTTTGGGAAACACTGGCTACAAAATGAAACCATGTGCACCCTTAGGGAGGAGACAGATGAAGCGACCTCTTTTTCATTTCCCCCAATTCCTCTGAGAATCTCAAGCTGTGAAGTTTTAGAAGGAAAGGGAGCAGCAGGGGTCTGTGGAAAAGGCTTTGGGCACCGAGGTACCAGCCTGGCACCCCTCTCTCCTCAGTTCAGCCAAGAATCCTTGGGTTCTTGTCCTGGGGACAAAGAGAGGCAGATAAAGAGAATCAAGCACTTGCCATTGACGACAGGATCAGGAATAACTGTTTGGAAAGACACAATGCAGCAATTAAGAATTAAAGAGCAGCTAACCCAGTGCCCTAAGGCAGAGGTTCTCAACCTGGTTACCTGTTAGAAACACAAGGGAGCCCTTTTAAAGGAGCTGAGGCATGGATCCGTCACTGGAGATTTGAATTAATTGGTCGGGTGTTGGGCAGCAGTCTTTGTAAAAGTCCCCTAGGGGATTCTAACGAGTAGCCATGGTGGCCGGACCACTGTTTTAAGGGACGCTTTCTCTGCGGTATAATTATAATTCAGGCTACCTGTATTAGTTTATTTAATGGGGAGAGGAACCAACAGTTACTGAATGCACTGGAGTAACTCTAAATAATAAAAGTAACTAGTAATAGCAGCTAACACTTACTGAAAGCTTGTCATGTGCCAGGCATTATGTTAACCATTTAATCTTAACATCTCTGTGGAATGGATCTTATCATCTCCATTTTACAAATGAGGGAACAGAAGCTTTGTCAGACCAAGAAATTTGACTTACATCATTCAAGGACAGATAAATAAATATGTAAACGAAAGTAATAACTTGCCCAAGGCCACACAGGAAGGGGGGACAGGGTTTGAACCATGGCCATTAGCTCTTCCAATGCCTTTTAATTGCTGTCTCAATGAATGCATTCAGCAAATATTTATTGAATGTGGACCAGTTTATATGCCTGACAGTAGGTTCGATGTTAGGGATGTGGAGATGAGGAAGGCAGAATGTCTGTTCCCCAATCTTATCAGAAGATAGCTAATTCCAAGGTAATGTGATCAACGCTATTCGGTGCCTGAATGTCTGTCTGCCCAAGGCCCCCCTGGTTTTAACACTGGAAGTTCTGCATTCCAGGCAGCTCTTGGGTGAACTGGGGCAGTTGGCCTCCCTAGCTGTCATGAAGGAATGTATGTAGGCTGGGGCAAGTTTGCATGGGATAGAGAAGAGATCAGGCAAAACTTTAGAACGGAGCTTTGTGTCTTATTTGTAGGACTAGGAGTTCCGTAGGCAGCACACGGAGGGGAATGGAGTAGGGGGAGCATTCCTGGTAGAAGAACGCGGGACTAGCTCAGCGAAGGCCTGGAGGGGAGGGAGAGCAAGTCTCTTAGCGGAGTCAGAGTTCGGGCGCGGGGGTGGACAAGGCTGGGGATGGGGAAGCAGGGGCTGCACTGCGGAATTCGGACTCCAGACGCAGAATTCCCCTGAAGCGTTTTCAGAGAGGGAGTATTATGTTCCGTTTTGCGTTTGGATCACTCTGCTTAAGAGAGGAGGGTAGGCTTCCCCCCAGGAGGAAGTGCCTGGGGTTCGAGAGAACAGTGGGAGGGCGCTGTGACGGCGAGCGCTGAGGCCAGGAAAGGAGGGTGATGACCGCAGTAACAGCGTCTGATGCCCACTGATTACGCGAACACGTTCCAGGCGCTGTGACGAGCTCTTTACATGTATTACCTCATTTAATCCTACCGGCGAGCTCTTGACGCAGCTGCTCTTTTTATGCCCATATTACAAACGAGGAAATTCAGACTTGGGTTTAGTTAATTTAGTCTGAGAAGTCACACAGAGAGCAAATGGCTGAGCCAAGATTCAAACTGACTTTGAATACTCCTAATCTGACATTAGACTAAGGCAGTGTGTCTTTGTTCATCCAGTTAAGCAACGTTTATGGCGCACTATGTGCCAGGCATATTCCTGGCTGGTGAGGACACACTGATGAACAAGAGAGACAAAATTCCTGACTCCACGGATGTTACATTCTTGTGTGTGTGTGTTGGGAAGCCGGATAGGCAAATGAACATGGAGGGCTTTGGACTCCATTTTGAGGGAGAGGAGAAAGGATGCGGTGATCTGGGAGTGAGGAGAGGAAGGACAGCGGGGGACCCCCAAGTTTCTGGCTCTGCCAACTGCTGGGAGGTGGCCAGCAGAGGCAGGGAGCTCTGGACGCAGAACAGGTTTTGGGGAAACCTGCTTGGAACCACAGACCCGGACACACGCAACGGGAATCTGGGCTTGGACATGTTGCGTTTGAGGTCTCCGGAATCAGCGGCTCTCAAGGATGGTCATGGGGCAGACTGGCAGCGTCATTTAAAGCTGGGGCCATGGCTGAGGCTCCAGGGAGAGGGGCCCGAGTGGGAGGCGGAGCCCTGCCAGCCGAGCTAACGGCCGAGGAGCTCCGGAGAGGGAGGCAGAGAGGGCGGGTGGGGAACCTGAAGAGGGAGGTCTGGCCCTCGGGGAGCAGGGTTCTGAGGTGGGGAGCCCAGCACCGCCAGGTGCCACTGAGAGGCTCAGGGGAGGAGCAGCAGCTAGAGAACTGGGGCGAGGAGGGAGACGCACGGAGTTGAGGGGAGTTTTAGAAAGTGACGGGAGACCGGAATGGGAAGTATCTAGACGGGGATCGAAGACCTGGAGCAAAGCCTTGGAGGAGACGGGACCCGGGGAAGGCCTTGAATGGAGGTGCACCCCTGAGAGCCCGGCGGAGCAGGGAGAGACGGCGAGGATGCAGACTAGCCTTCCTGGAGGGCAGGCGGCAGGTTGGTTGTGAGCTGGAAGGGTCTGGAGTGGGGCTCGGAGGCTTCCCCAGAGGGTAAAGGTCTGGGATTCACTCTGTGGAGACTGGGAGAGACGCCACCTGGGAACACCTCAAAACCGAACCATTCCTGTGACTCAGTCCTTCGCAGAGCTCTGCTGGGAATTATGACAGGAATCTGCACACATCGGGGCTGTGGAGATGAGGCAGGCATCACACATGTGAAACCTCATCTGGACCTTCACGGAGAGGCCGCTGATAACAATGGGGCGAATCACAGCCAGACAGGTGGGGAGAAGCCTTCTTGGGACATGGGGGTGACTCCTGCTTGGAACCGCAGACCCTGAAACACGCAGCGACAGCAGTGGTGTGTGTTCATCAAGCAGCCTGGAGTGTGCCTCACAATCGCAATTTCTTTTACAAACAGCCATCCAGAGGGTGAGCTGCCCTTTTCTTCACCCTCGACTTCTCTGGAGGAAGAAGGCTGGAGCCTGCCCAGTTCTTCCCAGCTGGTCTGCGCCGCTCAAAGTCTTCATTTTGAGAAGAGAATGAATGAATGTGACTTGATGTGTGTGACACGCTGAAGCTGGGGGCCGATGGCCCACCCTTTGCTCAGAGCCTGGGGCCCTCCCCATATTATGCACCTCAGGATTTTGTGTCCTACTGAATCCCGTGCAAAGTTTCTATGTGGGTGGCACTTTTTGTTGCAGCATGATTGGCTGGAAGGGCTCCATCAGCCCATATGATGTCACCACTGGTTGGCGGGCTCTCCTAGGGGACACTTGAGAAACTTCGATAGAAATATTTCTTTGGCAACAGCCCGCTGTTTCCATGGTTTGACAATACTAACCAGCTGTAAAGTAGTCCAGCAAAGGAGAGGCCTGTCCCAGGTGAGAGAAGATCCTGTGTGCACGTGCAGCCCTGGGCAAGTGAGATCACCTGGTCAGCCCTCCCGTCCTGATCTTCCAAATGGAACAACCATTTGAGCCCCAATTACCTTCTGGTGTTGGGGAATGAGTCTAAAAACACTGAACTTCTGAGTTCTTTTGGTGAATAACTGTTAAGTCCTTTGGAGGGTATCTTACAGAAAGGAATGAAATAATAGAGCAAAACTTAAATGTAAAGATGTTAATTTTGTAGAGGTCTAATTAACTACTGTTTGCCATTTGTAGAGATCTAATTTAAATAGTCCCCTCGCCTGATAGTGACAGAACATTAAAAAAAATGCTATTAAAATGCTTTTATCACTTGTCATGATAGCTATTTGGAGAAAATTGGACATTAAATAACCTTTGGTTCATTCATTTATTTCCATAATACTTAACAGAGCCAGGCCCTGCACTTTTATTTTCAAAACATATTATTTTTATTATAACAAAGTGATACCAACTCATTTCAGAAAGCTCGGAAAATGCAAACAGCAACAAAAAAAGATAATTTTAAACTGTTTCCCCATGTACTTTACCTACCGTAACGGTAACCACTATTAGCACTTCAGTATTTTTAAATTATTTTCTATTTAGCAAAAGTGGGGTCAAAACACAAGTTTGTAATCTGCTTTTTTTCATATGTCATCACATGTTTCAAAATAAAAGATATATTTCTACAACATCATTTTAAAGGGTTCTATATTATTCTACCATAGGGATGTTCTACTATGTATTCAGCAATCTGCTCTTGTTAGACATTTATATTGTTTCTTTGCACAATTGCCAACAATACTGCAGTGGATTTTTTTTTCTGGCTGATTGTCTGTGCTCATTCTTGTTTCCCTACCACAAATTCCAAAAAGTGAAATCATGTAACACTTGAAATGCTTAGCGTTATAGTCAAGAGTTAGAGACAAGGGCTGTGATAGGGAATCTCTCAGCTCAGCTCAGGTAGTTGCTTTTTGTGGTCTTGAGTTTTAGTCTAGCTGCTGTAAACTTGATCAAATGAGCATGTACCGCAGGCCAAAGTTCAATGGTTTTTACCCCTGCAGCAGGCTGGAGTGTATCACCTCGCTATAAAACACAGAAGGTTGGGTTAGTTATCAAAAGAACATTTTTTTTTTCTGTATGGTTTTTTTAAAATTAATTTTATTTTGGTATCATTAATCTACAATTACAATTACATGAAGGACATTATGTTTACTAGGTTCCCTCCTTCACCAAGTCCCCCCCAAATACCCGTTCACAGTCACTGTCCATCAACATAGTAAGATGCTGTAAAATCACTACTTGTCTTCTCTGTGTTGCACAGCCCTCCCCATGCACCCCACGTACTATACATGTTAATCGTAATGCCCTCTTTCTTTTTCCCCATCCTTGTCCCTCCCTTCCCAACCATCCTCCCCAGTCCCTTTCCCTTTGGTAACTGTTAGTCCATTCTTGGGTTCTGTGCTTCTGCTGCTGTTTTGTTCCTTCAGTTTTCTTTTGTTCTTATATTCCACAGATGAGTGAAATCATTTGGTACTTGTCTTTCTCTGCCTGGCTTATTTCACTGAGCATAATACCCTCTAGCTCCATCCATGTTGTTGCAAATGGTAGGATCTGTTTTTTTCTTTTGCTGAGTAATATTCCATTGTGTATATATACCACATCTTCTTTATCCATTCATCTACTGATGGACATTTAGGTTGCTTCCATATCTTGGCTATTGTTAATAGTGCAGTGATAAACATAGGGGTGCATCTGTCTTTTTCAAACTGGAGTGCTGCCTTCTTGGGGTAAATTCCTAGAAGTGGAATTCCTGGGTCAAATGGTATTTCTATTTTGAGCATTTTGAGGAACCTCCATACTGCTTTCCACAATGGTTGAACTAATTTACATTCCCACCAGTAGTGTAGGAGGGTTCCCCTTTCTCCACAGCCTCGCCAACATTTGTTGTTGTTTGTCTTTTGGACGGTGGTCATCTTTACTGGTGTGAGGTGATATCTCATTGTGGTTTTAATTTGCATTTCTCTGATGACAAGCGATGTGGAGCATCTTTTCATGTGTCTGTTGGCCATCTGAATTTCTTCTTTAGAGAACTGTCTATTCAGCTCCTCTGCCCATTTTTTAATTGGATTATTTGCTTTTTGTTTGTTGAGGTGTGTGAGCTCTTTATATATTTTGGATGTCAACCCTTTATCGGATCTGTCATTTTCGAATATATTCTCCCATACTGTAGGATACCTTTTTGTTCTATTGATGGTGTCCTTTGCTGTACAGAAGCTTTTCAGCTTGATATAGTCCCATGTGTTCATTTTTGCGTTTGTTTCCCTTGCCCGGGGAGATATGTTCAAGAAGAGGTCACTCATGTTTATGTCTAAGAGATTTTTGCCTATGTTTTTTTCTAAGAGTTTTATGGTTTCATGACTTACATTCAAGTCTTTGATCCATTTCAAATTTACTTTTGTGTATGGGGTTAGACAGTGATCCAGTTTTATTCTCTTACATGTAGCTGTCCAGTTTTGCCAGCACCATCTCAACAGAACGTTTTTAACTTGTTTTTTTTTTAAGAGGTAATAAACTCACATGGTTTGATATTCCAAAAGTGTGGAAGGGTATATATAGTTACCATTTTCTTCCCCACCCCGCCCCAGCTGTCCAGAGTTCCTTGGCATAGGAAGGGTGATAAACTGGTCCTGATCTGCCCAGGACTTTCTGGCTTAGCACTGAAAGTCTCATGATCCAGGAACACCCTGCGTCTTCACAAACTGGTTGGTCATTGTGTGCCATAGGAACCAGTCTTATGAGTCTGTTGGGTATTCTTCTAGAGATAATTTGATAAGAGCAATCTTAGTATTTTAAAGATTACATCACAAGTGGTGGAAAAAAGACCTTGTAAAAAACTATTGCATGATTTTGGAGGGGAGGGAGAACCCATAATACCACAGAGAGGCCCAAATCTTACTTGTTTTTAAGCATTTCCAGCTCTGGAGTTGCTATCCCTCTGCAAAAGAAATCTCCCTATCAGGCCTGGGAAAAAGACTTACGTAAATGTTAACAATCTGTGGCCCCACTTTCCATAGCTGTGGTTGACCATTAGACTCCATCCTTGTTTTGTTTATAATTTTTTTTTTTGCGGAGTTAAAAAAAGCAGTTGTGTACGCAGGGCTTGGATCTCACAAAGATGCTTATTTGCCAAGTTATCTTTCAGATTTCCCTGCGCAAACGTAACTGCTTTGGGAAAGCCCAGATTCAGAGAAAGCATAACACTGCCCTTATCAAGTGTGAACTGAGAAAGGCATCAGGCGGCCTTTTCTGGGCTATAAATAGACCTAGAACTCAGTGTATTTTAGCTTAGGGACTTTCACAAATGGTCTGGCAAACCAGCACATTATTATTTTATGAATAAGGCACCAATGTTCCTTTTAGATGTTCTAGCTTCAGGCTATTTTACTTTCATGCAAAAAAAAAGCATGAATTATTTATAAAAATAGGCATGAATATCATATGATAATATCCTAATTTCTAGCTGGGAGTAAAATGAGCTGCAGCTGTGCTGTGTGAGGCCCCCCCAAAGAGCTGACAGGGAGCTAGTGGAGGATGGGGCGGTGTCCTTTGGGGGGATTGCCGGAGGTAGCATGTTTTCCTGGAGGATATTCAAGTGTCCGCCTCTCTCACCCCCAAGTCTCTCTTAGCCTCCTTCCCTCCCTCCCTCCCTTCATTCCTTGAATGGATAAAGATGTAGAACATACACACAATGGAATATTACTCAGCCTAAAGACACTTGCCATTTGGGACAACATGAAGGGACCTCGAGGGTATCATGCTAAGTGAAATAAGTCAGAGGAAGACAAATGCCATTGATTTCACTCATATGTGGAATCTAAAAAAGCAAAACAAAAAAGAAGTGGACTCAGTATTACAGACTGTTGGTCACCATAGGGGAGTGGGGTTGGGGGATGGGTGACACAGGTGAAGGGGATAAAGAGGTACAAACTGCAGATTATAAAATAAATTAGTCACAGGAATGGATGTACAGCATCGGAAAGATAGCCAATAATATTGTAATATCTTTGCATGTTGATAGATGGCAACTACACTTACTATGGTGAGGATTTAGTAATGTGCGTAATTATCGAATCACTGTCTGCATATTTGAAACCAGTATAATGTTGTACATCAACTATATTCCAATAAAAAAAGTCCCCCGATGACATATGAAACCTTTACACAAAATAAACCTAAGTGTGGGCAGAAGCGGTTTTATGGAGTTATTTGTATACAAGTTATTTTCCTCTCTAGGCCTCAGCTTCTTCATCTGTGAAAGGAGGAGATAATTGTATTTTCTCCCCAGGCCTGTGCGAGGGTTGAATAAGACAAATATGTAAACCGCCTGACACAGAGTACACAGTAACAACAGTGGGGCCTGCGTTAAAGCCTGCCCGCTGGCCAGCACATGGTGGAGGGCTGGGCAGGGGGCCCGGGAGGGACAGGAGCCAGAGGCCACCGGACTGAGCAGGAGAGGGCAGGCGAGCTGGCCGACTCTCCCGGTCTGGCTGGGGCCAGCCTGATTTTAAAATGGCAAGTCCTGCAGCTCCCCTCCATGCCGGGGGCTGGTTATGCTCCTGAATTAGGTTGGGCTGAGTTAGCCCTCTTTTATTTTCCATTCTTCTAGTCTGGAGGAAATGCAGCAAGGACTTGAAAGTGAGAGAAGTACAGTCTCTTTATTATATGGATGACAACAGTTGTATGTAAAGGAGACCGTTTTCGAATTTGATTTGAACATGACATTTACTGGTATGCCAGGAGTATGTTTTATACCAGTAACAGAGGCTTGTGCAGAAGGGGTTTTGAATGGGGTTCTAGAAGTTTCTCCCACTAAGCCAGCATTGCTCTTCTAAATGTACTGTGATATTCACAGCACCATGCAGGCTCACAGAACATTTCTAATCAAGTAGCAGACCATCTGGAGGCGGGCTCAGCCTTGATTAGGAGACGGACCGAGGGCTGGGCTCTGGCTTTGTCCCTTGGGATACGTGTAACCTCAGACAGTTGTCAGACTGCTCAGGCCTTCACCCACCAGGGAGGCCACAAACCACGGGGTTGCTGTGAGGATTAAGGAGATGATCTACGCAAGGCGAGCCTGGTACACGGTGGGCACTCAGCCAACACTGGTTCCCTGTCTGGATATCTTTAGCCATGACTGTGTAGTACACTCAGCACCTATTATCTGCTCTCCCTGACCCTTTTCTCCTGGGTCCGGGAACTTTATTTACTAGTGATTAGATCAGTGTCCAATAAGAGCGGCTTCCATTAAGGCCAGAGGCCACATGTCACCTGCGGCTCCCTTTCTTGTGGTGCCCAGCCCACAACAGGAGCATAAAAAGTATCTGTTGCTGTGATAAGAAGATTCTAGGTGACATGAGCTCTGCTGACATGATAAGTGCAAATGAGAGGTTGGCTGAGACCCTGTGGGGTTGTGCCCCTGGGTTTCTCAAGCTGGGTCTCTTCTCCTCCCCTTTGCTAGGGGTGCCCTTCAGGAAAGTGCCACCTGGAGCCTCTCCACTTGGGACTTCTTTATGTGAGAGAAGAGACTTCCTTTCCAAGTCAGTTCAAGCTGGGTTTTCTGTTTCCCGTAGCAGAAAATATCCTAATTGATTGGCTTCCTCTACCTGCAGCCCCCCTTCCCCCTCCCCACCACCTACCCCTCCCCACAGCCCCCACCCAACTCAATCCTGATTCTAAGCTCAGCATTTCTCCAACAACTTTTTAGTCTCAGGAACTTTCTGGTCTCTTCAGATTTCCAGTCCTAAGAAAGAGGAAGGCCCTCAAAGAGCTTTTGTTTATGTGGGTTAAACCTATTGATCTATATGGAATTAGACATTTAAAATGGAGAAAACTTGAAAATACTCATTAATTCATTTAAAACCAACTAACAAATCCATTAACTTGTTAACATCAATTACACTGTTATGAAAAATAACTGTATTTTCTCAAAAAAATTGGAAAGAGCAGCATTGTTAACCAGTTTTTGCAAATCTCTTTAATGTCTGGCTTAATAGAAGAAAGCTGGATTTGCCTATGTGCTTTTGCATTCAATCTGTTGTGATTTGTTGTTTCGGTTGAAGAACTGGAGAAAATCCAGCTTTACCAGATACACAGTCAGAAAAGGGAGGAGAATTTTAATAACCTTTTCAGATAGTACGGATGTTACTCGATACTATACACAAACCTGCAAGTAGTAGTTTCTTAAAGATTAATTGCCCTGTGAAATCTAAAACCGTATCAATGAATTTTTGTACTGTCTCATCAAAATCCATTTGTCTGTCTTGCACTTGGAATGCCTCTTTTGCCCATGCATGATTTTGTAACATTGTGTGTTGGCCACTCGGGAAAAGTGGTTTGCCGATTTATGCAGATCTTCCAAATTTTGACATATTTCATTATACAATATCAAATGCCCCACGTTTTTTAGTATCCACCACCAAGCTCAGCAGAAAAGTCTTGAGGTATTGGGAAGCAGGAAGCATCCTAACTGACAAGCTTTCTAAAAATTCAAATGATCACCTGAAGGTTTGACTTTTATCTCTGGCTACACTACTGTCAGTTGTTATCCTTGACGTGACAGACTCATCTTGCTCATTTTTAAGAACATGCCTGCCATAGAGCAGGTCTGAAGGTTGTCGGGTACTCTTCTGATTAAAAATGGTGTTGCATGAAAAAAATGGCTAGTTCAGTTTGCACCTGTAAGAACTGCATATGTGCTTGCTCGAAAGCCAGTCACCATGCTTCAGTGTGCAGAAGTGATTTATTCCTACTTCCCATTTCATCACATATAATATTAAAATGTTCTCTTCCTAAGGGCCATGATTTAATAATTTCATGGCTATATCAAGGATATTCTAAGTAAAACTGGCCTTTTTGTTTTTTCCCCTATAGTGCATGGTTATGAAGAATACAATTACTATGAGTATAGCTTGTTTTGGTTCATGCTAAGGCACCATCAGTTTTCATCACCATGGGGTTCTAGAAGTTTTTTCTATTAGTGCACCATTAGTGCAAATATTAACTTAGTGGAAAAGTCAGATAACATCTTAGCATTATTAAGGAATTAGTTTTGATTTTGACGGTTCCCTGAAAGGGTCTCAGGGACTCCAGGAGTTCACATACCACACTTGTAGAACTTCTGCTCTAGCTTACAGTTGATTCTAGAAGCAGCCCAACCTGCTTCCAATGAACTCCCTTTTCCTGAAATAAGCCAGTTGGTTTCTGTTGCCTGCCGCCCAGTGTTCCATGTTAAAAATGTCATTGTTTATGACTGGTTTAATCAAAATGTTTAAGGAACTCTGATTAAGGGCAATTTATAAGTAATGATTTGCACAGCAAAAAATCAGGAAGAACAAAAGATCCTAAAGTCTCATTTTACTGAAAAATCTAACATTTATGTTTTCTGCATTCTTGTTGTTAAGTCAGTGTTAAATAATCAAGTAAGTCTACATCAGTCCATGATTTGTGTCAAAAGAAGGACGAGGGTACTAATATTTCCTCCTTTTTTATAGATGCTTCCAGTGACCTTATGGAGCTAAGTATTATTGTTCTCATTTTAGACATTAAAAAAAACTTGGATTCTGTGGTTAAGTCCTGGGCCAAGGCCACTCAGTGGTCAAACATCTCATCCGGGCTGAGAGGTCTCAAGGCCCAGGACCTCTTAGCTCTACCACGCAGGAATTTCTGATAAGGACAAAAATATGAGCCTGTGACGCTGAGGTTTGTGCCTTAGAGGGGAGTGCTGTAAAATCATGGACGTCCGAGGTGGTTCTTTAAGGAATTTCTTTCATAAATTCTATAATGCTGATAGGATAATGCTGGCTTTCTATCAAAGCAACATTTTTGACATACCACCTAGTGGCATTTTAGAGCTGGCAGAGACCTGAACCACGTGATCTGTCCATATTTATCACTACTGGGGCATGTTGGAATATTCAGTGTGCACTTCACATAGTACTTCCCGGGTGAGAACTGCTGATAACCTGATTATTGTTCATCTTACTCTATCAAAATGCATCACAAAGAGGGGCAGGCATCTTCTTAGATGGTCCAAATAATTCCTGCTTCCTAATACTCACATCCTTGTGTAATCGCCTCTCCTTCAGCATCGTGAGATCTATGACTTGCCTCTTAACCAACAGAATATAGAAAAGGTGTCATCACTTCTTATCATGTCACTGCTATGATAAAGTTTTATAAGACAGTGACTTCTGCCTTGCCAGCAGACTCTCTCTGTTGCTTTCTAGACTTGCACATTTTGATGAGGCAAGCTGTTATGCTGGGAAGGCCCACATGGCAAGGGACCTAGGGCAGTCTCTGGTCAACAGCCACTGGGGAACTGAAGCTCAACACCTTGTGAGGAGCTGAATCTCGCCAACAACCACAGATTGAGCTTGGAAGCAGTTCCTTCCTCAGTCAGGCTTACAGAGAAGACCCTAGCTCCAGCTGACACCTTGATTGCATCCTTTTGAGACCTTGAAGCAGAGGACTCAGCTAAGCTATGTTCAGATTCCTGACCCACACAAGCTGTGAGATAATGGCTGTGCTGTTTTAAGCTTGAATTGGAGTAATAATTTGTTAGGCAGTTAAATAGCTCACTAATACATGGTACTATCTTACTTATCTGTCTCTTTCTCTGGCAGGATGAGAAGTGAGCTGTTTAAGGTCACTGAGTCCTTGTCACTGTGTTTATCCCCCACTGGAGAGTTTCCTGCCAGGATCCATTCTCAGGGTGAAAGGTGGAACTTGAGGCTGGCAGTGTAGGTCCTGGTGCTCAAGGAAAACCCTCTGTGCCCTCCACCAGTTCCCACCTTTGGGCCTCATACTAGACCTTCTGTAATTATCTTTCTCTACCTCAGCATCATTTAGCTCACAAACCTGATGCACGGGTCAATTCCACCCTGGGGTCTGCAACTTCAGCCTGGGAGGGAAACATAAGCAGCCCTAACGCTGTTCCAGGGCACAGGCATGAATGCGGAACGCGCACCCCATCCAGCTCCTAAGCAGAGGTGCAAAAGGCCTGAAAAACTGAAGCCACGAAATAAGCAACTCTTTTTGAGAGAAAGAGGGAAACGGGGGAGATACTGAAATACACGCAATGCATACGGCATCCGGCAACGGAAAAGGGGGGGTGTGTCTCCGTCCAGGTCCCGTAGTCCTTGGTTCTGACACCATCTGGGTTTCTGTGAGCTGGCACTCCGTATCCTAAGTCAACTCTAAGTGAGAACAGAGGTACCTGTCGCTTAAGGCAGTGGAAGGACTAAAAGAGACACATAAAACGTGAACTCTGCAGCGCGGCGGGGTGAGCGTGGCTGTTGGTACTGCATCGAGGGGTCCCGGGAGAACGGGGGCCGCGGCTGAGCCGAGCGCAGCCTGCACGCGGCCCGGTGGCCTGCCCCGCCCACGCGGGGCCGCGGCCCGTCGAATGACTCGGTGCAACGTGTTGGCGGCGGCGGCGGCGGCGGCGGGGCGGCGCGGGCTCTTCCGGGCGCCGCCGTTTCCTGCCCAGCGCCGCGCAGTCACCCGGCCGCGGGAGCCCCGGGCTCAGGCCTCGGCGTCGGTGCGGCAGCCGGTGCTCCGCCGCGCGCCGCTCGCGCCATGCGCGCCGCCCCGCCGCCCGCGCCGCTCCTGCGGCTGCTGCTGCTCGCGCTCCTGGCCGCGCCCGCCACCCGCGCCCGCAGAGCCGAGGCCGCCGCCGCCGCGCCGCAGCCCGACCCCGGGCTCCCGGCGCCCGGCAACGCCACCCGGACCGGGGCTGGGGCTGCGGGCGGCGCCGCCTCCAACGGCACCGGCGACGCCCTGGCGACCCGCATCTCCCGCCTGCTCCGCGGCCTGCCCACCCTGAAGGCGGCCGTGGTCGTGGCGTGCGCCTTCTCGGCCCTGCTCGTCGCCTGCCTGCTGCTGCGCGTCTTCAGGTGGGTCGCGCCGCCCCTTCCCCGGGCCCGGGGCCCGCCTGCCGCCGCGCGCGGCGCTCGCCGGCCTGGGCGCCTCGGTGCGCGGCCCCCGGCGCGGTCCTGGCCCCGCCGCCGCAGTGCGCTCGGGCTGGTGTGCCTGACACGCGTCTTAGAAACTTTCTCCCCCGGTAACGACGTATGTCATAAACCCTGGATTCCTGCAGAGTCTGCTAATGCTTAACACTAACAGCGCCCCGAATTCCGGTAGCCGGACGCGGAATTTATTTGTATACCCATTTCACAGACGCCCGGCGGCTTGTCCAAGTAAACTGAGTGGTGGCGATAGAATTGGAAACCAGGTCCGTCTGACTTAGACCTCATCCACCTCCCGCGCCTCCCTTGAGACTCCCTAACGCCCACCTGCCTTTTTTTTTTTTTTACCCCCTGGATGTGCTACAAACAGAAGAGCAGCGCCCAGCTTGAGGGGATGCCCGTCCCCCGACGCCTGTTGGGGGTGCGCTTTGCACCGGGGATGGGAGCTGGCCTCGGGATGCTTGGCCACCCGTGGGGCCTCAGTGACTCTGTTAGCTGGAGATACAAATGGCTCTCCCACGCCCCTGCCTGACTGAGCTGCCCCAGTGAACACCCACGGGGGCGTGAGGGATCTTGGCGAGGCTTTTGTAGGTTGCTTAAGTTCAGGGAGAAAGCACCTGGGAAATGAGGGCAGATGTTCTGGGTCCCAGAAGTAGTGAGGCAGAGGGATTTCAGGGGATGTCAGGAGGACATTGTCCCCTAGCGTCTGGGCAACGCTATGTCTGGACTAAGCGAACCAAATGGGGCCTGTTGCTCAGGCAGGCTGGCCGGCAAGCCTGGGTGTGCGGGTGGGATATTCACCGCCCGTTCCCTCCCCTGCCAAGTGTACACAGTGTGCTTTGTTTGATCAGCTGTCAGAGGTCTGGGGCCAGGGGCTTGCTCTCCCCAGGGAGTGTTTTCAGCACAGGAGCTGAAACTGGACCTGGAAAAGCAGGTGGGGAGTTATTAGTGGCGGTTTTCTAATGCTGCTGTGTGACTCTGAGTACAGGTGCTTCCTGGTGGGTCTGTAGAATGGAATTCCAGTGGTCCTGGGAAAATGGAGCCAGGAACTGTGGTCCCACATTCAGCCCTGCCCTGGCTCAGGCCATGCTGTTCCTCACTCTGCTGGTCCCCCTGATGTGGTCTGGGCATCAAACTGACCCCCTCTTCACCCCATTCTTCTCACTGACCTTGCTGCTTTGCTGACAAACCTCAGTGGCTCCCTGTAGCCAATACTGGTTGTGGCATTCAGGGCCCTTACAGACTGGCCCCAGTGTACCTTGCTGCCATCAGCCAGCCCTTCCAAACCTTGGTGGCACTTGCTCTATTCCTTATGCTCCATGGGGCTGGCTTGTGTTTTCTGGCTCCTGGTCCGGCTCCTGCTTCACACCTGCCATGACCGCATGCGGTCACCAAGGCCCAGCTGCCACCCTCAGCAGGCAGTCCTGGATTGTGGACACGTCCAGGCATCCTAGTGTCTCTGTGCCTGATGCCAGCCTGGCATTCAGCGGACATGCCATCGTCCTCTGCTGACTTCCTGATGGTTCAGTTGGAGTGAACGCTGATGCCCACAGCAGCTCTGGAGTCTGAGCCTGGAGTTTGAAACATTGCACTCAAAATAGGCTGCTGAGCCCGCAAGGCGGTGTACTTTTTAAGAAGGTATTTGAACTATTTTGCCAGTCTGCTCCTTATTACCTAGGAGTGGGGGAGAGAAGCAGGCAGCATGTGGCCAGATGTGCGGGCCCTGAGCTGTGTGTTTGCGTGGGAGAGCCGGCACTCAGGCGGCAGGGTTGGGTCCTTGCTGGCGTGTGTGGAGTGTTGGAAGAGGGTTCTGACTCCATAGGAGAAGCGGTTGTGGACGTGACCTTTCTCCTCTTCCCAGGAAGAGGCTCCTGTTGCGGTGAACTTGTGGGAGATAGCTGCCAGTCTGGCTTCTGTGTAGACAGGAACTAACAGCATTTTACAGCTGGGTGGGGCCTCTGTACCTGGTCGCCATGTGCTCCTTTGTAGAGGAGAAAGTGGAATCCCAGGGGGTGGGGGAAGTTATCCACTAGATTCTAGAACACTCTACATGTCTGTGGCCCATTGTGCTGCTCCGTGGCCTGCACTATGTGACCTTTCCCCTTTCCCACAGTCCTCTGCTGGCTCTGCTCATCAGGCCTCCGGAACTGCTGGCACCCTCCTTACCTGATCCCCGTCCCAGTCGTTAGCATGTGGTCACCAGATCCTGGCCATTGCACCCTCCCACCCACCGCGTCACTACCTCGCCTATGCCTCTTGTCCCCGCCGAAGCTTGCCCGCCTGTTAGCTCTTCACTGAGCTTGCCTGCTTACACTGTTGCCTTCAGGCTGGTGTCCCTGCTCGGTTCTCCCTCCCTCTCCTGGGTTCATCCTTCCGCTGCCCACCCCTCCCCCCATGCATAAGCTTCTTAGTGTGCGCACAAGGGGGGCTCTTCATGACCCCGGCCCTGCCCCTTGTGAGCCCCAGTCCTGGCTCTGTCTGCTGCTCCAGCCCCACTGGACCTCCGGGGGCTCTCTAGAGCTGTCATGTGGCCTCCCCACCCTGACCCTCTGCCTGGAGTCCCCTCTCCCACTGAGCCTGCATAGTCAGCTCATGCTGTTTGCCCTCCTGTGTCACCTCCTCTGAGAAGCCTCCCCAGCCAGGGTTCCCCCGTGCTCCCAGAGCGCTCCAGAGTTTTGACTTCCTTGTGCAGAGTCCAGAGTGACACTGACATGTCCCTCTACCAGGCTGAGGGCTCACAAGAGCAGGCCCGGGCCATGATCATGTGTGTCTCTCTAACACCTAGCCTGGCTCCAAGAGCAAGGTGGCATCTAATGAAGATATTTTTAGCTGATGAATGTTGAAACCCTAAGTGTTTTACATCGCCAATGCTTCTCAGAATGTCTTCTGTGGCTGGATAGATGGCTGATGCTGGACACCAGTGGGGGAGTGATTAGTTTGGGTGGTGGCCCATCTGTCTTCTTAACATTGCAGATACGGGAGGAAGAGCCTGGCGGTAGTATTGCTTATAAAGGGACAGTCTTAGTCCATTTTTCTGTTTTCCCTGAGTCACTTTGCCAGACAACAGAAAGAAATGTAGATCCAAGGAAACTGTTAAGATTAGAAGCAAAGAATGTATATTGTAGTGAAAAATATATATATACCTTTAGCCAAGCAATTCCGTCCCCAAGTTACATTTTTCACTGTGATACCTATTCTTTGCTTCTGATTTTATTAATTAAAAGAGAAAGCAAAGATGCCTGGGCAGCATAGTTCAAGGCAGTTCTATCTGATGGTGGAAAGGTTTACATAACCTAAGTGTCCAACCTTTGGGCATTGGTTAAATAATTTATGGTGATCCTTAAGTGGAATACTATGCAGCTGTTAAAAATGGTATCATCTGAAAACAGATGTAATTTACACCCAGTCTTTTTGTCTTGCTGCTGCTAGTAAATGAAGATGCGGCTATAGGGCCAAAATAATCAGCAGGTGCTTCTGCTCAGAGGAGCCTCTGTCAAATGAACTCAGTGACTTTTAGCCTTTGTGAGCCTCCCTGGACATATGGGACCCAACACAGGCCCCTCCCCACCTCTGACTGACTTCCCGCTTGACTGCTGAATCCCCCGAGTGGAGAAGGTACCTCCTAACTGTCCTGATGAGCTGGCCTGGGGGGACCTGGCACATGCCACAGATTCCTTCTGCCAAATTGGACAGGGAGGAAAATCCCTCTTTACTTGAACCCCGAGCCCTCTGGCTCGTATGGCTTTACCTCTAGACTCTCATGCTCATGTACCCATTGTGTCTGGGGGGCTTTGCAAATGCAGGTCCTTGAGAGGTGAGGCACATGTAGGGGTGGGGGTCCCCACGGCTGGTGCCTGCACAGTGCCCTGTGGGGGTGCGTCACGGGGCAGCCGCCCTCTTGGGTTTGGGCAGAGAACGCTCCATGGATCATGCCTACTATTTTGGTTTTATGGCTGATGTTTTGGTTCTTTTTGCAAGGGGAATTTCTGGGACCATGAACTTAGAGTCATGTTTTATGCCTGAAGTTTTGGTTCTTTTTGCAAAGGGAATTTCTGGGACCATGAACTTACAATCATGTTGTTAGGGTTTCACTTTAAAAGTCTGTTCTGACTCTAAGGGCAATCTGCCAGGAGAATCTGGACTGGCTATTTATTTTCCTGGGGATACAGTGGGGAGAAATCCACTGTCACTGGCAGGTGTGGAGCAGAGGAGGGGCCGTGGCACAGAGGGTGGGTGGCGCTCTCCAGGCCTGAGAAGGTGGAGGGCCTCCTAACTGCTCTAGTAGGCCTTTCTTCACATTCAGTGCTCCCCTGACCTCCCCTGCCTCCACTCCATTACACAGACGAGGAAACTGAGGCCCAGAGGAGGGAAGGGTTGGTGAAGGTCACTCAGTGAGTCTGTAGGGAAGGTAGGACTTAGACCAGGTGTTCTGATGCTCAGCTTGGCCCCTTCTGGGCCCCTGGGGTGTGGTGGGCTGGCTTTTGGTGCGGTCCAGCTGGGTCTCCCTGACATTCAGCCATGGACCCAGGATGAAAGGTGGCTGAATGGATAGAGTGTTCGTCCCAGTGTACTCAGTGAGACCTACTGTGGGCATGGAGGGTACGGTGGGGAACACACCAGAGGCCCAGGAGCTTCCGGTTCAGTCTGGGAGGTAGGGGAACACCCTTGGAGGATTCTGCTTGGTTTATAAGGAGCCAGCCAGTCAGCTGGGGAGTAGTGCCTGGAAGCAACATGTGCAAACAAAAGCATATGCTGCCAGCGGATGGCCCCAGGGCTTGGGCCGGGGACAGACTGGTCTGGGAAGGCAGTGGGGAGCGGGGGGCCTAGGACCCGACAGGGTGGGAGGAGGAAGAGGTTCCTCCAGGACCACATGGCCAAGCAGGTTTTGCTGTGGGTAGGGTTTGAGAAAATGACCACTTGGAAATCATGACGATGACAATAACAATAGCAGCTAGTATTTATTGAGCCCTTACTGCGTACCAGGTGCTGTGCCCAGGGTTTCCTGCGTGTTTCCTCATCAGAGCCCCCATTTTACAGGCGAGTAAACCAAGGCCCAGAGTGACGAGTGTCTTGCCGAAGGCCACAGGGCTGGTGCGGGGCAGGGGTGTGACCTGCGATCCAGCCCGCTCCGTCCTTCCCCGGTCACAGCCGGAGTTCAAAAGACACAGATTCTAGCTGGAGGATTTGGGGAATCGCAGTGGATTGGAGGAGCAAAGGGATGATCTGAATGCAAGAGTGAGCTACCCAGAGGGCTGCCTCAGTGATGCTGACCTGTATCAGGTGCTGAAATAGCATTTGCTGAGTGAGCCGGTGAACAGTGACTCGGCCGCAGTGGGGGCTCAGGAAGGCTGCAGAGACCCCTGGAAGGTGCTGGAAGGAGCAGTCCGGAGGGCTGGAGACCTGAGTGGACAAAGAGGTGGAGGAAGAGGAAGGGGTCAGGATGCCCGGAGGGGCCTGGATATGGGGGCACAGTGAGGGGTGGTCAGGCAGGGAGAAGGCTTGATGAGAAACGGTGTGAGGTGTAGTGAAACCGGCCACAGAACCAGCCCCACAGCTGGGCATCTGGGCTTGACTGGAGGCTGGGAGCTTCTGCCAAGAAGTGACCCTCCCTGAAGTGGGTGCGGTGGTGGCAAGGACTGACATTCCCTGACCTCCCCTGCCATGGCGCAGGGACAAGTGGATGCTGAAAGGGGCACTTAGGACATGTGTCCCAAAGCTCAGTGACTCCGGAGTTCCCAGGCTGTGGCTGGTTCCCTGGGTCCAGCGAAGAGTGGTCATCTTGCCTTTGCCCTTGAACCAAAGGAGCTGACCCTACAGGCCGCGTTCGTCACTCTAAGCTCACTTCCCTCACCTGGCACTTCATAGAGAAACGGGGCAGACCCAACCCTTAGCAAACACACTTGGGAGCTGGAGAAGCAGGTCCCGGGCACCTGCTGCTGCCATATCATGTGACTCCTCAACAGGTCAGACCCGGGTGTGCTTATTTTATCTTGCAGGAATCAGGGTTGGCTGTGCCCTCAAGCACTGAGAGAGGGAAAGAGAAAGGAGGGTGGAGGCAGATGGAGGTGAAACGCTGCAGTGTAAGGAAGGAAAACCCCAAGACACCCTGTGGGGTTACCTCGCCCCTGTTGTATGATCTTTTATGAAGTGTGGCCTGCCTGCCCTTCCCTCCTGGTACACTGTGTGTTGTGTGCTGGATGCAGGCATTGGACTCAGTCAACAATGGTGCCATTGCATTGATCCCAAGGGGATGCTGCCTGAGAAAGGGGGAAAGCAGCTAGGCTGAATAAATAATGATTGGTGCCCCTCAATCAAGACTGAACTGCTGGTGAAGAGATAATAAGGAATCTCGGCTGCCTATCATTCCGTCTTTCTAGGCTCATGATATTTTAGCCAAATTATTCGCTATAACTCATTCTTGGTTGGCATTGTAAACCATGGCCAGGACACACTAAGAGGCCCATAGAAAGATGCTTTTGTTTTGTTTTGATCTGCCCAGTGTTTTTAACAATTGAGATGGTTGGGAATACTTAAAAACTGGGAGTCTTCATGTAAAAATCTAGATATGCCTCTTGGGAATGCCTGGGGTAGATGGGAATGCCTGGGAATGCAGGACCCGTGCCCCATGTGGAAGCCGGTACTGGGCATTGGCCATCCTGTCTCGTCTGGGTTTGTGTGCACCACTCCTTGTGTCTTCTTGGCTCAAAGGCAGAGCGTTGCTCAGCACTCGTCATCGTGTTTGTGCTAATGTTTATGCCACACCGGCCCGCGTCACTGGTTTCCTGCATCCACGGGGCTCTGGGCAATTCGAGTTTTTGACGTGGTGCTTTGAGTCATTTTGTTTGACTGGGTGCGGGAAGAGAGGAGCCCTGGTGTGGGGGGAGTGGGCAGCCCCAGCCCAGGGGAAAGGCCTGGAGATGCTGCCGCGTGTGTCCGGAAGGCTCTTGCCTGTGCTCAGGAGGGCTTGGCTGGAGCCGTGCTGGAGCTGGGCCGGGGAGACCCGGAAGCTCGCGCTCAACTGGAGGGAAGCCCTCTATCCCCTGTAACTGTCTCAGGCCACCCATCGGGGGCTGGTGAAAGGAGATTCACGGCGCACTGTTTGCCTCGCTCAGTGGCGTGTTTAAGCTGCTTTGAAAGGAAGGTGCTGGGGGGGTGCAGAGGCTGAGGAAGGGTGGCACTTGGGAGCCGTATCCTGGCACCTGCCATGGGGTAGGCAGTGGAGGCTTTGCCCCAGAGCCCAGGCCAACCCTGGGTTGTCGCCCGCTCTCTGGGGGCACAGTGCTGGGGTCACTGCCTCTCAGGCAGTGCTTCCACAGGCTGGGCTTGGGAGTCGTGTCCTTTCTTCTTCAAGTTTATTTGGTTTTCTAGGAAGGGCTCAGGTATGCCCTGTGTTCTGAGGAAGAAGGTGCTGGGTAGAGCCCAGAGGTTAAAAATGGGGAAAGGCCGTTGTCCCCACAGCAGTCCCTTCACCCGGACCTTAAGGCATGCCCGGCACCCCACCTGACTCACGGCAGCTGCTGGATTTGGGCTCCCCCCCACCCCCTGCATTTCATTTTCATTTTCTTCATTAATTTTCCTAAATGTCAAAGGGAACATGTGCTCTTTATGACGAGGAGCGTGGTTCTGGCAGAAAGCTGGTCCCTGAGCTACAGAACTGCCTTAATGGGCTTAAAAATGAAAACCGTTCAGGTGGAGGAACGGTCTGCTGGCCGAGTTCGGCTCCTGCAGTCACAGGTGTGCAGAGGCGAAGCCACGCTCAGGAGGGGACGTGCAGCCCTCTGGGAGGAGCAGGTACCCCTGGGCTGCTGCAGGGAAAGGCAGGCCTCACATACGCTTAGTCCCTTTAAAAATATTTTAATTATTTGCTTTAAATTTGTTTGTTTAAAAAAATGGGTCATCTATTCACATGGTTCTAAATTCCCCAGGAGCCGGCATGTAGAGTGAACAGTCTCCTTGTCCCGTCTCTCCGCCACCCAGATTCCTTCTCTGGGTGCTGTCAGTTTCTTGTGAATCTTCACAGTGGGAATTTTAAAGTATAGAAATGAACATTACATATATATGTACACATAGAAACATGTATCTTTCCCTATTTTTAGCAATAGCTTTATATAAGATATAATTCACATGCCATACAGTTCACCTCTTTCAAGTGTCCAATTGATGGTTTTTAGTGTATTCACAGAATTGGGCCCCATGACCCCAGTCAGTTTTAGGAGATTTTCATCTCCCCGCCCCAGAAAGAAAGTGTGAGCCCATGAACTGTCACTCTCCGTTTCCCTCCTAACCCCCAGGCTTAGTAAAACTTAATTAGGATCAGTTTCTCTTCCTACTCCTCTTTTCTGGAATTTTCCTGGCTATTCTTGCTGCCTTTCCCCCTCTCCCTCTCTGAACTTTGGAATCTGCCTGTTCAGATTCCAGTACAGAAATCAGTCCATGTTTATTGGATTTCCTCGAGGCTGTAGACTGATGTAGGAGGCTTGCCATTGTTATGGAGGTTGAAACTTAACCTTTCTAGTCAAAAGCAACGTGTCCCCCTTTTGTTGACATAAGCTGCGCTGGTTGCTTCGGTCTCGGCAGGAGGTGGCTGACAGCCAAAAGAACATTGTGTGTGCACTTCTGGCTGGCCTGAGCGTGCCCACTCTGAGGATGTGGGTACACCAGATGTAAGAGGTGAGTTCCCTGCCCTCTGGTTGGAGGGAGAAGCTCGTGGGCTCTGGACTGTGGCCGGCCTGCGCTGGAGTCCCACTTATGGGGCAGGTCACTCAGTGCCCGCTGGCTTCTGCTTCCTTCACTCCGTGATGCCTCCCTGGGTGGAGGCGGCCGTGAGAACATGTGTGCATTGCCTGGCACGGAGGGTGGTCCCACTGGGGTGTCTGTCAGCCCAGTGGCGTGGTGAGGCCACCCATGTTTCAGAGTCTCATGTAAATAGTGCCTCACATGGAGATCACAGGAGTCTGAAGAAGGGGACACCTGGACTGTTAGGGACATCCTCGGTCGGCCTTGTCGGGGAATGGGAGAGCTGTGGCCGTGGGGTGCGGGCAGGGCAGGCGGCACCATGCGGATCTGTCACCAGCGCCCCAGCTGAACCTGCAAACAGTAGGAAAGGATGTGAAACTAGGATTCGGGGTGGGAGCCTTGCCCTGAGGCCCCTGGACCGGGAATCGCACAGCTGAGGTCCAAACCTCATCTCGGGATGTGCCGTCTGTGGAATCTGACCACCCCCTCCAAACTGAACTTCTAATAACAAACTGGCCCTGAAGGATTTGTTTTGTCTCACTTCTCTTTGGAGGGGAGGGCCTCTCTCCAAGCTGGTCAGCTGCACTGCTTCGATGCCGGGCGCCCTGGCGCTCACTGGGAAACCCATTCTGACCAGCTGTTGAAAGGATCTTGGGGCAAACAAACCCCCCTGGCTTCAGGATTCCATTTCAGAGTGAGGGAATTTTGATCTCCTCTGTCTTGTTAGAAATATGTGGTTTGGCTTCCAGGGATGGACGCTCTGCCTTTTTCAGAGCTTTCCTGGACCTGCCTGCTGCTGTGAAGCACGACATGGACATTGACTCAAAACCACCTTCGCCATCTTTGTGTTGAGGCCACCTGGTCTGATGGGACCTTGTTCCAGAAGAGAGAAACTGTGGCCAGGGGGCCAGGCTGTTGAGGGTGGGCCACCAGTGTCTTTCCCCTGCTTTGATTCCCGAGTCTCCTTCAGCAGGAAGCGCTGTGGCTCACAGTGCTGGCCAGCTGCTCTCCACGCGGTCCCCAGCCGGCTGCGTGTGCGGCCGAGGACACAGGCCAGCATTCAGAAGCCCTGGGCTGCCAAGCCGCGTGTGACTCCAGACCTGGGCTCTGGCTGGAACCAGGTGCTTCTTCCCCAGGCGTCTCTGAGATGAGGCTGCGTCCAGAGGCTGACCCTCTGTCCCCTGGAGAGACTCAGGTGACATTAGGTTCTTTGTGGCCACGTGGCTTGTGCCTTTCCTCAGCCGGGGTGCTCGCAAACAGAGCCTGTGAGGGGAAGACACCAGGATGTTTGTCTTCTTGGAAAGCCTGTGCACAGGCGACCCTGGGCGAAAAACGGCAGGGTTTCTTCCCTGAGGCACTTCCTCTGTGTGGCTCTTTGTTCTAGAGCACCGAGGAGTCCTGGAGTCTTAAAGGGTGTGATGAAATGGGGGAATTATATGTGGAACCTTTACTATTAAAGTATAGGAAAATCCCTGGTAGTTAGGGTGCTTTACGTTGTGTGTGGCAGAAAACCCAGCCCAGACTGGCTTCGGTGAGGAAGAGAGTGGCTTTGTGGCTGCCGTAGTAGCCCTGGAACTTGGTCTGTCGCCCTCCAGTCTGTGTTCGGCCATGTAGGCTTTGTTTCCGTTTCTAGAAGGTGGCAAGGTGGCTCACACCATCTGGCTTTCCAGGGCGGGGCATGTGCTGCCCTTGTTCCAGCCTTCCTGGCAAAGGGTCATGGGCTCTGACTGGCCAGGTACCCCCTACCCCCTATGGCCAGGCCCTGGGGGTTGCAACACACTGACTGACTCGGGCGCAAGTCCACTCCTGGAGCTGGGCTGTGGTCGGTGGCTGGGTCTCTCTATCCATGGGGACCGTGTGGGAGGCAGATTCACTGAAGCTACTGAGGACACAGGCGCCAAAAAGAGGAGGAGGTGGATGCTGGCCTGCCCCAAACCAGCACCTGCCCTCGGGGAGTCACAATTTAGAAAGAGCTTATTGGACATGTGCCCAGATCAATTTGAAATAGGAAGGTGTGAGCTGTGCTAAGTGGCAAGTTCTAGAAAATGTAAGGGGGGCAGAGTTTCTTGGTATTAGAGTCAAGAGTTTGGGAAATCTGCTGGGGGTGTGGAGTGGGGCTTGCGGTGAGGAGGGGTGGGAGGTAGGGAGGGAAAGGTGCCTGGCCTCTTGGCAGGCATGAGGTGGTTGAAGGTGACCTGTCAGGGGATTCATGCAGGGGCAGCCCCTGCACCTTGGCCATGGAGACATCAGCCTATCTGAGCCTCAGTTTCTTCAGCTGTAAGAGGAAAAACAAACCGTGTCTTATAGAGTGATCAATAAGTTTTACATTCGATTGCATGTGTAAATTGCTTGGCTGGCACCTAGGAAGAGCTCAGCTATTATGGACTATTTATTATTAATTTGGAAAGACACTCAGAGAAGAGAGAGCAGGACCTGGCAAGGTTATTTAGGCTTCGGGAGCTGTCATGTTCTCTCCCTCCGAGGCAGGACAGCACAGTTCTCTGGCCCCAGGACAGTTCGCCTGGGGAGTCTCAGGGTCTGCGGGACACGCTCATCGCTCTGTCCACACATTTCCCCGCTTCTGACTCGCACACAGCGAGTGAAGGAAGGTTCACTTTTTTAATCTGAGGAATACGTGAAGATCCCCCCCATCCTGCCGCACCTCACCCCACTCATATGTTGTGTGGTTGCCCACCCAGCTGACCCCGGAGGTGCTTAGCAGTGCAGCCGGGACCCTCTGCCCCAAGTCCCGATCTCTTTGAACTTCTCACAAGTTCCAGTTTTTCCTCCTCAGCATGTCCAGTGGTGGAGATGTGAGAATGCTCTTCTTCGGTGAAGGGTGCTGTGTCTCAGAGAGTTGATTAAACCATAATTTCTTGAGCTCATTATGTCAAAACTGACATTTGAAGTATGTGTGAAGGCTCTTGCTGATGGGCTTTTAGGTTAGTCATGGTTTTCCAGAGAAACAGAACCAAGAGTGTATATGTGTGCGTGTATATACATATATAATAAGTAACATATATTAATTGTATTATATATTAGTATATAATCTATTATGTTATCAGTACATTAATCACATCAATTATATTATTATCTTAATATGATTAATTTATAAGTAATGGGCTCATGCAATTATGGACACTGGTAAGTCTGAAGATCCGCTGTGTGAGCCGGAAGCTGGAGACCGAGTGAGCCCCTGGTATAAATTCCAGTCCCAGGGCAGGCAGGCTGCAGGCTGAAGAGCTAATGTTTCAGCTTGAGTCTGAAGGCAGAAAAAAAGCCAATGGTGTCCCAGCTCAAAGGCAGTCAAACAGGTGGAGCTGACCCTTACTTGTGGGAGGGTCAGTCGTTATGCCCAGTTCAGGCCTACAGCTGCTTGGACGAGGCCCACCCACACGGGCGGTGGGGTGGGGGTGATCTGCTCCTCTCAGTCCACCAATTCCAGTGTTGACCTCATCTAGAAGCGCCCTCTCAGACACACCCAGAAATAACGTTTGACCGCACGTTTGGACGTCCTGTGGCCCAGTTAAGCTGAAACATAAAAATAATCCTCACACCTTTGGTGTAATCTTGGGGTTTAAGATTATATTCTGTGATTCTACGGTTGGAAAGGCTGGCATTACAGCAAGTAGGCCATGAAGTTCTAGCTGCTGCTGGTGGTGGTTTCTGTCTTCTCCTGTGGGTAACTTTCAGGGGTCTTAAGCTTCATAGGTTACTTTTCTCATTGCCAGACTCTAGAAACAATCAGGAAGAAGGTGATTTTATGGGTGGTGGGGATCCACCCCCATGAAGCGGGGCTGAAGTCAGAGCTTCCAGAACCTTCCTCCAGGTTTGGCTGTCAGTCCTGCACCAGGACCAATGACTGAACTAGATTTCAAGTTCTAAGTGCACAGCAAGGTTTTTGAATCAGATTTTGCATGTCCTAGGCTTCATGATAGCTGAAAAAGAGCTACACACAGGCCTCCTTAGCCTGAAGCTGCCTGGGTGGCAGGCTCTGTGGGCATCCACTAGGGGCTTTGTCAAATCCTCGGGCTCACAGGACATCTCCTTTTCTAGTGTTCCAGAGGTTTGTTCAGATTTGTGTTGGGAATGGGCAGCCCGGGCACACAGCACAGTCCACAGAAGGGCAAGCCCCAGTCCTTTGCAAAGCGAGGTGCTTCCTCTAACCAGCTGTGAATCATCTGGGTGGAGAAATGGGGCTGTTTTCCTGAGAAAGGTGGAGTGTGGGTCTGCATAGGTGGGGAGCTGACCTAGGTCACGAGGGCTTGGGGATGGGTGCTTTTCCTTGTGGCTTTGTCTTGGGCTACTTGTGGCATATGGAGCCGTTTCTGGGCCTCTAGTTCCTTCATCCAGGATTGGATGGAATTGGTGAGGGAGTGGCAGTCTTCTAGGGCAGAATGCAAAGATTGATTCTACTCCTTCTAGAAGAGCAGAGAGAAGAGAAGAACCTGCTGATGGTTCTTTTTTAAAGAGTGTGGACCCAAGGTGTTTATAAGGTTAGCATTTATTCTGCACAAAGCCTGCTTGCTAAATACCATTGTTCCAGGGCCACTGGGGAGGTGACTGGCTGTGCCCCCTCACCTCTCACCACCAGGCTTGAAGTTGGCACTGTGCTTGATCCCATGTTCAAAATCCAAGCAGTCTCACTCCTATGTCTCTGTGTGTGTGTGTGGGTGTGTATGTGTGCACGTGCATGCTTGTGATGAAACAACCAGCTTTGAGATGAAGTTTGGGGGTTTTCAACTGTATATTTTTGCCCAAAGTTTTTACCCAAAGAAGCACGAGGAGCAGGTACTGCAGGTTGTATAGGTTGCTTTATGCCAAAGATACAAATAAACATACATTTTTTTAAATGTAAATGATGCTTTCATAGACCATGTTTTTGATAAATCATACTAGCTAAGACAAAAGCATGTTGTTGCTAGGAAATTACTAGGAAACCTGAAAAAGTGAACTTACTTCATTATTTTGCAAACTTACTGAGGAGGTTTTGTGTGCCGAGGACAAAGAGATCTTCTGTGTGTCTCTGACATGGTCACCACCTGGAGAGGGCTTATAGTCTGCAGGAAGAATGCTTAGAGCATTTGATTCTTCAGTGCCCCTTTTATGATTTTTGGGGGTTGGCTGGTTTTCGCAGACAGTATCACGTATACTTAAAAGGCAGCGATACCGGCAAGTACAGGGCATTTGGGAGAAAGCTCAGATAGTGGAGAAGCAAATGCAAACAGCACAGTAGTCATAATAATAGTGTTATTTCCTGCAGTGTCATAAACTTTGAGCCATGCCCTGATATGTATCGCATCCTTCATGTGGAGACCTTAATGCCAGAGACTGGAGGGCTGTCTCAGCACTTTCCCTGTGGCCCACAATGACCCTCTGCCATCCCAGAGGAAAAGCTTAGTGTTAGAACTCACAGGACTCATAAATCCTCAGGATGGAAACAGTATTGACTCATTTTTACAAGTCTGTGCCATACAACAGAGGCTATAGCACTTCCATTTATTATTTTTACTAACAGTCATTTTTGCTAAGAGCCTTCTGTGTACAGACTGGTTAAACGCATCATCTCATTTAATCCTCCCTAGACTGGAAAGGGCAAACACCATTCTTACCCCATTAGCCGACCTGCCCATGTTCACATAGATAGACATGCCAGGGCCCTGACCCAAATCCCAGCTGGCTGGCCCGTGGGGCGGCCTCTCCACTCCAGGCTATGCCACCTGTCCTGGGGGCGGTGATCTGCCGACCCAGCAGGGCCAGGAAGGGTGAGGGGGCGAGGGGGCAGGGGACAGGTGTGTCATGACCGTCTAAGCGCAGGGCTGGATCCCGACCTCACTGGACGGTTTGATCTTATGCTCATCATGGATTTTCTTTGCATTCATCTCGCCTTCTGAAGTTATTGCATGTGGGTACCACTTACCCTGGTGGCTGGGTTTGGTTTTCCAGTGCTCAGGGAGGTCTAATCATCTCCACGTTGTGGGTGAGGACCACAAGGGTTGGCGAGGCCAGCACCCTGCCTGAAGCCCCAGGGCTGGAAGTGGAGGAACTGGGGTATTGGCCAGGGCTCCCGGGAACTGGGCTGGCAGCACCCGCGGGGCTTACTTACATCAGTGGGATGGTGGAGTTCTCAGGAAGGTCCTTCTCTTCTCCCAGGTCTGGAAGGAGGTTGAAGAAAACCCGCAAGTATGACATCATCACCACCCCCGCCGAGAGAGTAGAAATGGCCCCGTTGAATGAAGAGGATGACGAAGATGAGGACTCCACAGTGTTTGACATCAAATACAGGTACATCCGGGGGCAGAGGCTTCCTCGGGGTCCGAGGGCACTGGGGTGGCAGAGGGTTCACCTTTGCAACACGGAGAGGTCCTGCCTGGCATCTGTAGTTCTTATCCTTTGGTTACGTGTTTGACCTTGGGGTGTTGAGCTTATGGGTAGAGCTGCTCTGACCACACAGCACCCAGGAAGCCAGCAGAGAAATGTTTGCAGAGAAATGGTGCTTCCCTACTTTTCACAAAGGTGAGCACTCCAGAGGTCAGCTTTCAGTGAGGAGAAAGGGCTGAATTCCAGACAGGAAGCTTTCCGTGCACTCACTGAGGGCATCTGGTCTAGGCACCTGCATGTAGCCCTCGCCCTGCACACAGACGGGAACCTCTGTCTCGGCCTCTTCCCTTAACTTGGTAGCCGAGGGCGGGGGTGGGGTGGGAGCAGGGGTTGCGCCCTTCATGGGATTTACCCATGAGCTCCAAAGACAGGGGAGTTTCCCACAGGTGGCCTGTAGGAAGGTCAGAATGACTTTGTGTCTTCACGAGTGTAGTGCGGTTTCCATATCCTTTTCGGATGTTCATCAGATACGTGAGTATCTCAGCAAAGGGGTTTGGGGGAGCGTAGTTTAGAGAGAAGGGCTCGAAGGCCCAGGGAAGGGGAAGGCGCTTGCCCAAGGCCCCAGTTATTGGTAACAAAGGGGAGTCACAAATCCAGGCAGGACCCATCCTGAGCTCCCCCCCAGGGTTTTCCAGAGAAACAGAACCACTGGGATATATGTGTAGAAAGAGATTTATGATGAAGGTCCAAGTCTGTAGGCCTGAGAACCAGGACAGGTGCTGATGTAAGTCCCAGGCCAAGGGCAGGGAAGACTGAAGTCCCAGTGCCAAGGCTGCCGGGCGGAAGGAGGGAGTTCTCTCCAGCTCAGTTCAGGCCTCCGACTGATCATGCGAGGCCCACCCATGCTGGGGGAGCCTCACCACAGTCCATTCTACTCAGCCTACTGATAAGGTTCTCCATCTAAACATTTCATAAATTTTTGTTAGACATATTCCTAGGGGTTTTACATTTGTGTATATGTGTATTTCTATATATGTATATATATATATATGGAAATCGATTTTTTAAAAAGTATTTTCTATGTAAATTTTTTTTTTTTTTTTAAATAATTATTTTTTATTGAAGGGTAGTTGACGCACAGTATTACATTACATGAGTTTCAAGTGTACAACACAGTGGTAGAACATTTATATACATAATTCTAGGTTCCAGCTATCACCCTACCAAGCTGTTACAATATCTTGACTATATTCCTTATGCTATACCTTACATCCCAGTTACTAATTTATTTTACCATTGGAAGTCTGTCCTTTTTTTTTTTTTTTTTTTTTTTTTTGTGAGGGCATCTCTCATATTTATTGATCAAATGGTTGTTAACGACAATAAAATTCTGTATAGGGGAGTCAATGCTCAATGCACAATCATTAATCCACCCCAAGCCTAATTCTCGTCAGTCTCCAATCTTCTGAGGCATAACAAACAAGTTCTTACATGGAGAACAAATTCTTACATAGTGAATAAGTTACATAGTGAACAGTACAAGGGCAGTCATCACAGAAACTTTCGGTTTTGCTCATGCATTATGAACTCTAAACAGTCAGTTCAAATATGAATACTCATTTGGTTTTTATACTTGATTTATATGTGGATATCACATTTCCCTCTTTATTATTATTATTTTTAATAAAATGCTGAAGTGGTAGGTAGATACAAGATAAAGGTAGAAAACATAGTTTAGTGTTGTAAGAGAGCACATGTAGATGATCAGGTGTGTGCCTGTAGACTATGTGTTAATCCAAGCTAGACCAGGGCAATAAAACATCCACGTATGCAGAAGATTTCTCTCAGAACGGGGGGGTGAGGTTCTAAGCCTCACCTCTGTTGATCCCCAATTTCTCACCTGATGGCCCCCCTGCGACTGTGCCTGTCTTAGGTTGTTCCTCCCTTGAGGAATCTTACCCGTCTCTGGCTAACCAGTCATCTTCTGGAGCCATACAGGGAAATGTAAAGTTGGTAAGTGAGAGAGAAGCCTTATTGTTTGAAAAAGTTAGCTTTTTACTTCTTTGCATATTTATGCCCTGTGGCTTCTATGCCCAGCATTTGTCTTGAGGTATCTTTACCACTTGGAAGAATTATGATACTCGGTAAATTTGATATGAGGCACGAATTCTATTTAAGGGTTGTAATTAGGAAGGAAGAAGAAAAGCTATAGAAGTAGCAGGTGGAAGAAAACATGGGAAGATTGATTATTTCTTTGATATATCTTCTTTTTTTTTTTTTCTTTTTTTTTTTTTTTTTTAATTTTTTTTTTACCCAATATTAAGCTTTATTAATAATTTCAAAGACATAAGAAATCGACACAGAAGAAGCAAGAAGCAATCTTGTACTTAGAGAGGGTTTCCTTAACATGTAAGTTCTTTTTTTTTTTTTTTTTTTTTGTTGTTGTTAGGGCATCTCTCATATTTATTGATCAAATGGTTGTTAACAACAATAAAATTCTGTATAGGGGAGTCAATGCTCAATGCACAATCATTAATCCACCCCAAGCCTAATTTTCGTCAGTCTCCAATCTTCTGAAGCATAACGAACAAGTTCTTACATGGAGAACAAATTCTTACATAGTGAATAAGTTACATGGTGAGCAGTACAAGGGCAGCCATCACAGAAACTTTCGGTTTTGCTCATGCATTATGAACTATAAACAGTCAGTTCAAATATGAATACACATTTGATTTTTATACTTGATTTATATGTGGATACCACATTTCTCTCTTTATTATTTTTAATAAGATGCTGAAGTGGTAGGTAGATACAACATAAAGGTAGAAAACATAGTTTAGTGTTGTAAGAGAGCAAATGTAGATGATCAGGTGTGTGCCTGTAGACTATGTGTTAATCCAAGCTAGACAAGGGCAATAAAACATCCACATATGCAGAAGATTTCTCTCAGAACAGGGGGGGTGAGGTTCTAAGCCTCACCTCTGTTGATCCCCAATTTCTCACCTGATGACCCCCCTGCGACTGTGCCTGTCTTAGGTTGTTCCTCCCTTGAGGAATCTTACCCGTCTCTGGCTAACCAGTCATCTTCCGGGGCCATACAGGGAAATGTTAAGTTGGTAAGTGAGAGAGAAGCCTTATTGTTTGAAATGGTTAGCTTTTTATTTCTTTGCATATTTATGCCCTGTGGCTTCTATGCCCAGCATTTGTCTTGAGGTATCTTTACCACCTGGAGGAGTTATGATACTCGGTAAATTTGATATGAGGCACGAATTCTATTTAAGAATTCGTTGTAATTAGGAAGGAAGAAGAAAAGCTATAGAAGTAGCAGGCGGGAGAAAACATGGGAAGATTGATTATTTCTTTGACATATCTTCTTGTAGAGTAACTTCAGCATGTATATATTTTAAGCTACTACTTAAATTGCGCACACACATTAACATAATAGGAGTATAGTTACATAACCAAAGCATACCTGTAATTACCAGCCATCTCCAGTGAAACCAAGAAAACCAGTTAGGCACCCTAGGCATTTGTGAAAACTTATCAATGATATGATGGTTATTATCTAACTGAATTTGAATAGTTTGAGAAAAATCAGACAAATTAAAACAACCCATTCCTGGGCACTGTTCACATCCCATATGTTCTTTTAACAGTAAATAGTCTGTAGTTGTAAGATTTTGGAGCGCTACAATTTGCACTTCTCCTAATTCTTGGTTGAGTTCCAACAGTATAGATCCAGTCAAATTTGTTGTTTTACTGTATGCACAGGCCAGCTTAGATATCTCCTTCATTCCCATGGCAAGTCCAGGAGCTGGTGGGATGAGTGCATCTACAGCTGTAGCAGTGCGTGGATCTTTGTTGGGGTTTTTTGATGATCATCTTCTGGCATGAGTCTTCCCGAGAGTGCTGATGTTGGAAGTTCTCTTTCATATCGTTTCTAAGTTCATTTTCGGGGTAGCCAAATTAGGCTTTGATCCTCTGTATAAACACAAACAGACCCTTTGCCTACACTTTTATATGTCCTTTATATCATTGTGTAGAACTCATTAGAGGTCACCACATAGGAACTGCATTTTTTTTTTTTTAATCATTAATCTACACTTACATGACGAATACTTACGAATACTTTGTTTACTAGGCTCTCCCCTATACCAGGTCCCCCCTATATACTCCTTTACAGTCACTGTCCATCAGCGTAGCAACCTGTTGTAGAATCACTACTTGTCTTCTCTGTGTTGTACAGCCCTCCCCTTTCTCCCACCCCGCTATGGATGCTAATCTTAATACCCCCCTACTTCTCCCCCCCTTATCCCTCCCTACCCACCCATTGATATATCTTCTTGTAGAGTAACTTCAGCATGTACAGGTTTTAAGCTACTACTTAGATTGCACACACACATTAACATAATAGGAGTATAGTTACATAACCAAAGCATATCTGTAATTACCAGCCATCTGCAGTGAAACCAAGAAAACCAGTTAGGCACCTTAGGCATTTGTGAAAACTTATCTATGATATGGTGGATATTGTCCAACTGAACTTGAACAGTCTGAGAGAAATCAGACAAATTAAAACAACCCATTCCCGGGGACTGTTCACATGCCATATGTTCTTTTAACAGTAAATAGTTTGTAGTTGTAAGACTTTGGAGCGCTAAATTTGCACTTCTCCAAATTCTTGGTTGAGTTCCAACAGTATAGATCCAGTCAAATTTGTTGTTTTACTGTATGCACAGGCCAGCTTAGATATCTCCTTCATTCCCATGGCAAGTCCAGGAGCTGGTGGGATGAGTGCATCTACAGCTGTAGCAGTGCGTGGATCTTTGTTGGGGTTTTTTGATGATCATCTTCTAGCATGAGTCTTCCAGAGAGTGCAGATGTTGGAAGTTCTTTTTCATAGCGTATCTTAGTTCATTTTCGGGGTAGCCCAATTAGGCTTTGATCCTCTGTATAAACACAAACAGACCCTTTGCCTACACTTTTATATGCCCTTTATACCCTTGTGTAGAACTCGTTGGAGGTTACCACACAGAAACTGCCCTTTTTTTTTTTCTATCACTAATCTACACTTACATGACGAATATTATGTTTACTAGGCTCTCCCCTATACCAGGTCTCCCCTATAAACCCCTTTACAGTCACTGTCCATCAGCATAGCAAAATGTTGTAGAATCCCTACTTGCCTTCTCTGTGTTGTACAGCCCTCCCTTTTCTCCTACCCCCCCATGCATGTTAATCTTAATACCCCCCTACTTCTCCCCCCCTTATCCCTCCCTACCCACCCATCCTCCCCAGTCCCTTTCCCTTTGGTACCTGTTAGTCCATTCTTGAGTTCTGTGATTCTGCTGCTGTTTTGTTCCTTCAGTTTTTCCTTTGTTCTTATATTCCACAGATAAGTGAAATCATTTGGTATTTCTCTTTCTCCGCTTGGCTTGTTTCACTGAGCATAATACCCTCCAGCTCCATCCATGTTGCTGCAAATGATTGGATTTGCCCTTTTCTTATAGCTGAGTAGTATTCCATTGTGTATATGTACCACATCTTCTTTATCCATTCATCTATTGATGGACATTTAGGTTGCTTCCAATTCTTGGCTATTGTAAATAGTGCTGCAATAAACATAGGGGTGCATCTGTCTTTCTCAAACTTGATTGCTGCATTCTTAGGGTAAATTCCTAGGAGTGGAATTCCTGGGTCAAATGGTAAGTCTGTTTTGAGCATTTTGATGTACCTCCATACTGCTTTCCACAATGGTTGAACTAACTTACATTCCCACCAGCAGTGTAGGAGGGTTCCCCTTTCTCCACAGCCTCGCCAACATTTGTTGTTGTTTGTCTTTTGGATGGCAGCCATCCTTACTGGTGTGAGGTGATACCTCATTGTAGTTTTAATTTGCATTTCTCTGATAATTAGCGATGTGGAGCATCTTTTCATGTGTCTGTTGGCCATCTGTATTTCTTTTTTGGAGAACTGTCTCTTCAGTTCCTCTGCCCATTTTTTAATTGGGTTATTTGTTTTTTGTTTGTTGAGGCGTGAGAGCTCCTTATATATTCTGGACGTCAAGCCTTTATCGGATGTGTCATTTTCAAATATATTCTCCCATACTGTAGGGATCCTTCTTGTTCTATTGATGGTGTCTTTTGCTGTACAGAAGCTTTTCAGCTTAATATAGTCCCACTTACTCATTTTTGCTGTTGTTTTCCTTGCCCGGGGAGATATGTTCAAGAAGAGGTCACTCATGTTTATGTCTAAGAGGTTTGTGCCTATGTTTTCTTCCAAGAGTTTAATGGTTTCATGGCTTACATTCAGGTCTTTGATCCATTTTGAGTTTACTTTTGTATATGGGGTTAGACAATGGTCCAGTTTCATTCTCCTACATGTAGCTGTCCAGTTTTGCCAGCACCACCTGTTGAAGAGACTGTCATTTTGCCATTGTATGTCCATGGCTCCTTTATCAAATATTAATTGACCATATATGTCTGGGTTAATGTCTGGATTCTCTAGTCTGTTCCATTGGTCTGTGGCTCTGCTCTTGTGCCAGTACCAAATTGTCTTGATTACTATGGCTTTATAGTAGAGCTTGAAGTTGGGGAGTGAGATCCCCCCTACTTTATTCTTCTTTCTCAGGATTGCTTTGGCTATTCGGGGTCTTTGGTGTTTCCATATGAATTTTTGAATTATTTGTTCCAGTTCATTGAAGAATGTTGCTGGTAGTTTCATAGGGATTGCATCAAATCTGTATATTGCTTTGGGCAGGACGGCCATTTTGACGATATTAATTCTTTCTAGCCACGAGCATGGGATGAGTTTCCATCTGTTAGTGTCCCCTTTAATTTCTCTTAAGAGTGACTTGTAGTTTTCAGAGTATAAGTCTTTCACTTCTTTGGTTAGGTTTATTCCTAGGTATTTTATTTTTTTGGATGCAATTGTGAATGGAGTTGTTTTCCTGATTTCTCTTTCTGTTGGTTCATTGTTAGTATATAGGAAAGCCACAGATTTCTGTGTGTTGATTTTGTATCCTGCAACTTTGCTGTATTCCGATATCAGTTCTAGTAGTTTTGGGGTGGAGTCTTTAGGGTTTTTTATGTACAGTATCATGTCATCTGCAAATAGTGACAGTTTAACTTCTTCTTTACCAATCTGGATTCCTTGTATTTCTTTATTTTGTCTGATTGCCGTAGCTAGGACCTCCAGTACTATGTTAAATAACAGTGGAGAGAGTGGGCATCCCTGTCTAGTTCCCGATCTCAGAGGAAATGCTTTCAGCTTCTCGCTGTTCAATATAATGTTGGCTGTGGGTTTATCATAGATGGCCTTTATTATGTTGAGGTACTTGCCCTCTATTCCCATTTTGCTGAGAGTTTTTAACATAAATGGATGTTGAACTTTGTCAAATGCTTTTTCAGCATCTATGGAGATGATCATGTGGTTTTTGTCTTTCTTTTTGTTGATGTGGTGGATGATGTTGATGGACTTTCGAATGTTGTACCATCCTTGCATCCCTGGGATGAATCCCACTTGGTCATGGTGTATGATCCTTTTGATGTATTTTTGAATTCGGTTTGCTAATATTTTGTTGAGTATTTTTGCATCTACGTTCATCAGGGATATTGGTCTGTAGTTTTCTTTTTTGGTGGGGTCTTTGCCTGGTTTTGGTATTAGGGTGATGTTAGCTTCATAGAATGAGTTTGGGAGTATCCCCTCCTCCTCTATTTTTTGGAAAACTTTAAGGAGAATGGGTATTATGTCTTCCCTGTATGTCTGATAAAATTCCGAGGTAAATCCATCTGGGCCGGGGGTTTTATTCTTTGGTAGTTTTTTGATTACCGCTTCAATTTCATTGCTGGTAATTGGTCTGTTTAGATTTTCTGTTTCTTCCTGGGTCAATCTTGGAAGGTTATATTTTTCTAGGAAGTTGTCCATTTCTCCTAGGTTTCCCAGCTTGTTAGCATATAGGTTTTCATAGTATTCTCCAATAATTCTTTGCATTTCCGTGGGGTCCGTCGTGATTTTTCCTTTCTCGTTTCTGATACTGTTGATTTGTGTTGACTCTCTTTTCTTCTTAATAAGTCTGGCTAGAGGCTTATCGATTTTGTTTATTTTCTCGAAGAACCAGCTCTTGGTTTCATTGATTTTTGCTATTGTTTTATTCTTCTCAATTTTATTTATTTCTTCTCTGATCTTTATTATGTCCCTCCTTCTGCTGACCTTAGGCCTCATCTGTTCTTCTTTTTCCAATTTCGATAATTGTGACATTAGACCATTCATTTGGGATTGTTCTTCCTTTTTTAAATATGCTTGGATTGCTATATACTTTCCTCTTAAGACTGCTTTTGCTGCGTCCCACAGAAGTTGGGGCTTAGTGTTGTTGTCATTTGTTTCCATATATTGCTGGATCTCCATTTTGATTTGGTCATTGATCCATTGATTATTTAGGAGCGTGTTGTTAAGCCTCCATGTGTTTGTGAGCCTCTTTGCTTTCTTTGTACAGTTTATTTCTAGTTTTATGCCTTTGTGGTCTGAAAAGTTGGTTGGTAGGATTTCAATTTTTTGGAATTTTCTGAGGCTCTTTTTGTGGCCTAGTATGTGGTCTATTCTGGAGAATGTTCCATGTGCACTTGAGAAGAATGTATATCCCGCTGCTTTTGGATGTAGAGTTCTATAGATGTCTATTAGGTCCATCTGCTCTACTGTGTTGTTCAGTGCTTCCGTGTCCTTACTTATTTTCTGCCCAGTGGATCTATCCTTTGGGGTGAGTGGTGTGTTGAAGTCTCCTAGAATGAATGCATTGCAGTCTATATCCCCCTTTAGCTCTGTTAGTATTTGTTTCACATATGCTGGTCCTCCTGTGTTGGGTGCATATATATTTAGAATGGTTATATCCTCTTGTTTGACTGAGCCCTTTATCATTATGTAGTGTCCTTCTTTATCTCTTGTTACTTTCTTTGTTTTGAAGTCTATTTTGTCTGATATTAGTACTGCAACCCCTGCTTTCTTCTCACTGTTGTTTGCTTGAAATATGTTTTTCCATCCCTTGACTTTTAGTCTGTACATGTCTTTGGGTTTGAGGTGAGTTTCTTGTAAGCAGCATATAGATGGGTCTTGCTTTTTTATCCATTCTGTTACTCTGTGTCTTTTGATTGGTGCATTCAACCCATTAACATTTAAGGTGACTATTGAAAGATATGTACTTATTGCCATTGCAGGCTTTAAATTCGTGGTTACCAAAGGTTCAAGGTTAGCCTCTTTAGTATCTTACTGCCTAACTTAGCTCGCTTATTGAGCTGTTATATACACTGTCTGGAGATTCTTTTCTTCTCTCCCTTCTTGTTCCTCCTCCTCGATTCTTCATATGTTGGGTGTTTTGTGCTGTGCTCCTTCTAGGAGTGCTCCCATCTAGAGCAGTCCATGTAAGATGTTCTGTAGAGGTGGTTTGTGGAAAGCAAATTCCCTCAGCTTTTGTTTGTCTGGGAATTGTTTAATCCCACCGTCATATTTGAATAATAGTCGTGCTGGATACAGTATCCTTGGTTCAAGGCCCTTCTGTTTCATTGTATTAAATATATCATGCCATTCTCTTCTGGCCTGTAGGGTTTCTGTTGAGAAATCTGACGTTAGCCTGATGGGTTTCCCTTTATAGGTGACCTTTTTCTCTCTAGCTGCCTTTAACACTCTTTCCTTGTCCTTGATCTTTACCATTTTAATTATTATGTGTCTTGGTGTTGCCCTTCTTGGATCCTTTCTGTTGGGGGTTCTGTGTATTTCCGTGGTCTGTTTGATTACTTCCTCCCCCAGTGTGGGGAAGTTTTCAGCAATTATTTCTTCTAAGATACTTTCCATCTCTTTTCCTCTCTCTTCTTCTTCTGGGACCCCTATAATACGGATATTGTTCCTTTTAGATTGGTCACACAGTTCTCTTAATATTGTTTCATTCCTGGAGATCCTTTTGTCTCTCTCTATGTCAGCTTCCATGCGTTCCTGTTCTCTGATTTCAATTCCATCAATGGCCTCTTGCATTCTATCCATTCTGCTTATAAACCCTTCCAGAGTTTGTTTCATTTCTGCGATCTCCTTTCTGGCATCTGTGATCTCTTTCCGGACTTCATCCCATTTTTCTTGCGTATTTCTCTGCATCTCTGTCAGCATGTTTATGATTCTTATTTTGAATTCTTTGTCAGGAAGACTGGTTAGGTCTGTCTCCTTCTCTGGTGTTGTCTCTGTGATCTTTGTCTGCCTGTAGCTTTGCCTTTTCATGGTGATAGGAATAGTTTGCAGAACTGGGACGAGTGACGGCTGGAAGGACTTCCCTTCTTGTTGGTTTGTGGCCCTCCTCTCCTGGGAGAACAGCGGCCTCTAGTGGCTTGTGCTGCGCAGCTGCGCGCAGACAGGGCTTCTGCTTCCTGCCCGGCTGCTATGGAGTTAATCTCCGCTGTTGCTGTGGGCGTGGCCTGGCTCGGGCAGCTGCTCCAAAGTGGTGGAGTCGCGTTAGAGCAGGAGCTGCTGGGAGGCTATTTATCTCCGTAAGGGGCCTCCCTGCTCCCTGCAGCCCAGGGGTTAGGGTGCCCAGAGATCCCGGATTCCCTACCTCTGGATTAAGTGACCCGCCCTGCCCCTTTAAGACTTCCAAAAAGCACCCGCCAAAACAAAACAACGACCACAAAAAAAAACAAGAAAAAAAATTTTTTTAATTAAAAAAAAAAATTTTTTTTAATTAAAAAAAAAGGTGGTTGTTCGTTTTTCTTTATTCTCCGGTGCCAGCCTCAGGCCTCTGCTCACCGGTCTTTCTGCCCTGTTTCCCTAGTATTGGGGTCCCTGTCCCTTTAAGACTTCCAAAAAGCACTCGCCAAAACAAAGCAGCAAAAAAGCAAAAAAAAAAAAAAAAAAAAAATGGTCGCGCGCTTTTCTTATGCCCTCTGTCGCCCAGCCTCCAGTGCCTGCTCACTGTTCTTGCTGCCCTGTTTTCCCAGTATCGAGGGCCCTGCACTCTGGCCCGGATGGCTGGGGCTGGGTGTTCGGCAGTCCTGGGCTCCGTCTCCCTCCCGCTCTGCCTGCTCTTCTCCTGCCGGGAGCTGGGGGGAGGGGCGCTCGGCTCCCGCGGGGCCGGGGCTTGTATCTTACCCCCTTCGCGAGGCGCTGGGTTCTCTCAGGTGCGGATGTGGTCTGGATATTGTCCTGTGTCCTCTGATCTTTATTCTAGGAAGGGTTGTCTTTGTTATATTTTCATAGATATATGTTGTTTTGGGAGGAGATTTCCGCTGCTCTACTCACGCCGCCATCTTCCGCCCCTCTCCTATGTAAATTTTTTTGCTTAAAAAGTATTATTTTATTTGTATTCATGTTGTCTGAAAAAAATGGCTGTACTATCATGTTTACATACATACCAATATTAGAAATAGTTCATTAATGAATCACACCTAAATTTGATAAAGAATGAACATGTAATAGCAGCAGACTCAGAGACTCCAAGAAGGGACTGGTGGTTCCCAAAGGGGAGAGGTGGGGGACAGCGGGTGGGGAGGGAGGGGAAGGGGACTGAGGGGTATTATGTTTAGTACACATGGTGTGGGGGTCACAGGGAGAACAGTGTAGCACAGAGAAGGCACATAGTGGATCTGTGGCATCTTGCTGCACTGGTGGACAGTGACTGCATCGGGGTCTGGGTGGGGACTTGATAATATGGGTAAATGTAGTAACCACATTGTTTTGTGTGAAACCTTCATAAAAGTATATATCAATAATACCTTAATAAAAAAGTAAAAAAAAAAAATAAACATGTAAACATGGTTTGGTTATAAACAGCAGAGTGGGGACACAGAGCATTGGCTGTAATTGGTATTTGGGGTAAAGAGTAGTACCCTTTGAGAAGAATCAGAATAATTAGTAATATTCATCCATACTGCAAAATGATACACACACAAGAAATTCAATGACGGTACTATTTTTTTCTAGACTAGACGATTTTATTCTCAACCATTGTTCTGTCCCACATTCAATGCACAGACACAGAATTTAATGTGAAGACCCTTTTCTTCATGATGGGACACAGTGAGAAGTGCTGCACTGTGCAGGCCCGGGGGTATTATATGGCAGGGAGCCCTCGATGGCCTAAGTGGGTCAACGAACTGCTTTGGTTCTGAGCTGCTGAACAGAATCTCAACCATATTTGGTGACTGAGCTAACTGCACGGGAACTGATACACTGAGCCATATTTCTCTGGTAGCCTCACATGTCACAAAATAGAAAAAACACCGAAGAAATATTATAATTTGGTCAGAAATCCTGTCTGTAGACTCCTACTTCAGAATAAGGTGGAAAAAGGGGCCCTTTCCTGAGTACCGGGGTACAGGCATTATGAAGACTGCTAGGTTGATATTGTGTCTGGTGTAAGGCAGAGAAAGTACATTTTGAAACCACTGTCAGATTAAGAAACTTCCACAACTGGTCTCAATGCTTCAAAAATGGAGCAGGTTCCTCTTCTAGGCTGACAGTTAGTGCTGGGTTGACATTGCTGTGAAAATAGAAACTCGGTGCCAAAGGCAGATGATTAAAAATGTTTTAATTTTCATTTATTGTCTCTGGTTTTATTGATATATAATTGACATACAAAACTGTGTAAGCTTAGGATGTACAGCATAATGACTTGACATACATATATCATGAACTATTTACCACCATAAATTTAGTGAACATCCATCACCTCATACAGTTACAAAATTGTTTTTTTCCCTATAATGAGAACTTTTAGAATCTACCTTCTCAGCAAGTTTCAAAGATACCATACAGCACTGTGAACCGTAGTCATCCCTAGTACTTATTTATCTCATAACTGGAAGTTTGTACCTTTTGGCAGCCTTTCTCCAATTCCCCCTCCCCTTCCCACCCCCACCCCTGGTAACCACAAGTCTCATCTGTTTTTCTATGAATTTGTTTTTTTAGATGGCACATATAAGTGAGATCATACAGTATTTGTCTTCCTCATCTAACTGATTTCACTTAGCGTCATGCCCTGGAATTCCATCCATGCTGTTGTAAATGGCAGGATTTCCTTTTTCCTTTTGTGGGGAATAATATTCCATGATATATGTACATGTATACACACACATCCCATTTTCATATATATGCATATCACATTTTCTTTACCCATTCAAGGGCCAAGGGATGCTCGGGTTGTTTCCACGTCTTGCCTGTTGTGAATAATGCTGCTACGGACGTGGGGGTACAGATAGCTCTTCGACATAGTGATTTTGTTTCCAAAGGCAAATGATTAAGTGGGACCACCTGGTAGGCACTAAGGTGAAAGGTAATACTTTCATTTTTTGAAAGATTACTCAGCTGTAAAAAAGAAGGAAATCTTGCCACTTTCTAAGACCCATAAATGCTGAGAACAGAGGGTTGCTTGCAATAGGGGAGGAGGGCAGGGGATGGGCGAAGTAGGTGAAGGGGATAAAGAGGTACAAACTTGAAATTATAAAAAGTAAATCAGTCATAGGAATGGAAGTACAGCAGAGAGGATATAACCAATACTACTGTGAAATCTTGGTGTGGTAATGGGGTATGTACACTTCCTGCGGTAAGCATTTAGTAGCGTGTTTGATGATCAAGTCACTACGTTGTGCGTTTAAAATCAATATAGGATTATATATCAACTGTATTCCAATAAAAAAGGAAAAAAAAAAAAGGAAAGAAAGGCTGAGTCTGCTCTTTGGTCTGTTGGAAGGGCAAATGCAGGTGAGAACCCCTGTGTCCAAGCCTCCTCTGGAGCATTTTCCTTGGCCATTTTAATAGCAGGCACTTTGTCTGCCTCTGACAATAGCATGGAGCCCTTTGACACCCTTTAGTTAAAAAGTGGTGATTTTTAATGCCACCTTAGGAATTGTTTTAGGTCCCCCAGGCACCTTGGTATGTCTCCTCCCCCTCGATCTAGGCAGAAACTCAGGACCTGGCAAACCATTTGTATTATTTAGTCTTCCACCCAGATCATGGCTGTAGTAAAGCCCGTGTCCCGAGGGATCAATCTCCACGCCTGGGTTTCTGCTTCTGGGGCTGCTGGCTTCTCTCTGTGTCACTTGGGGACAGCTTCAAAGACAGTTTCTCAACAAGCTGCTGTCGCATAATTCATGACTTTGTCTCCAATACCTTTTTAAAAATATCATTTTCTCACTTTCTGTTCATGGTGTCCAGAAATGCAGTTGATTTTTTTAAATGCTGATTTAAAAAAATCCAGCAGCTGGCTAAACTCTTATTAATTCTGGTAGTATAAATGGGGGATTTTTTTTATATGGATACATCATCCGAGAATAATAATAGTTCTTCCACCCCCAAAGTCCTTCAGTGTTTTATTTCTTTCTCTCTTTTTTTAAAATACTTTCTGTGTTCTTGGCCTCTAAGTCATTGTTAAATGGAAATGATGATCATCGTCGCCCTGTCTTATTCTTGATCGTAAAGGGTATGCTTTCAAAAGTGACCACTCAAAGTAGTGTTTGCAGTAGGGTTCTGTTTAATTTTTTTGTCCAGGTCGTTTCCCTCTCTATTCCTAGTTTGCAAATGTCAAGTTTTATTAGCTTTGTTGAGAGGCTCCTAGTTTTCCCTTTAATTGGTTAAGATGGTGAATTTACATTCATTGATTTGTCTATCATTAACACAACTTTGCATTCCTGAGATGAAAGCGAGCGTGGCCATGGTTACGGTGCCGTTTTATACACATTGCTGCGTTCTGTTTGCTGGCATTTTGTGTGGGTCTTCCCTGTGTCTCTCGGTGACTGAAATTGGTCTGTCATTTTCCTGCTTTGCAATATCCTTGTCATGCTTTGCCAGAAGATTTTCTGGCCCCATAAAACAAGTTGAGTCATATTCCTTATTTTCCTTTTCTCTGGAATAGTTTATATCAGATTAGAATGATTTGTTTCCTTAATGTTTCATAGAAAGTGCTAACACTGGCTGGGCCGTGATGCTTTCCTTGTGCAAAGACTTTTAAAAACTACTGGTGTACAATTCTTTGAATATTCATAGGAGTATTTAGCCTTTATTTCTTCTTGGGTCAGTTTTGATGGGATTTTGTTGGGATATTTTTCTGGGACTTTGTCCATTTCCTCTAAGGGTTCAGATGTGTTGTCTTAAAGTGGTTCACAACATTCTCTTATATGTTTAATCTTTGTTATGTGGGATCACCATCCCCTTTCATTCTTAACACCGATCATGTTTGCCTTCTCTCCTTTTCCTTGATCAGTTTTACAGGAAGTCTAATTTTACTTGACACAAAAAGCCAAATCTGGTTTCTTTGGTCCTCTTTATTACCGTTTTCAATTTCAATTGATTTCTGCTCCCCTTGCTTATGCTTTCTTTAGAGGTGTTCTGTTCTTTTTTCCTAATGTTTTTCTAAGTATTTAGCTCCTTCATCTCCAGCCTTTTTTCCTGATATAAGCACTTACTCTGTAACTGTCTGCTTCATTGCCCCCCACGGGCTTCCCTGGTCATTCCTAGGCACTATCCTGCCACCCTGTTTGTTTCGAAGAATTGAACTTCAAGTAGCTCATGTTAGGAGTCTGTGCTGTTTGTGGTTGCCAGAGTATCAGGACGTGAGTGAACCTGGAGGGGACTCAACGAAACGTAAGACCACTCTAGTCCTCAGGCCCAAATAAGACTGACCATTTAGAAGGACCGAGTAATAGCTCTCATTATTATAGATGTGATGCATGGTATAAACGTTTCAGATAAGGGAAAGGGAAAATAGAATTACCTATGATCTTGCCACTGAATGATAACCACCGGAGTGTGTGTGAGCACCTGTCTGTGCAATTTTCTTTCTTACAGAACTAGGACCATGTTGCACGTGCCATTTTGGAACATATTCTTACCCGAGCAACATATTACAAACAACTTTTCAAGTCAATAAGTTTGAAAGGACAGGAATTTTAAGGCCAGTTTTATGTTCTGTCTCTTGTTTTTGAGAACTTGCCCATCTGCACATGAAAATCTGTTCACAGGTACTTACTTATGTTTCCTGTTTAGACATAGCTCAACTAAATTTTTTGGTTCTCTTTGGCAAACAGACTGCTTTTAAACTGGATGCAGCTGGATCATGACCTTTGGTTATTTTATGAGTGAGTGCAAAGAGGAAAATCATGTTTTTGGTGCCAGGGCACTAAGGCAGTAACTTGACTCTTACCATTCTGTGTAGTTCTCCAATAACACCTGTGACTGACAGGCTGAATGCATCAGCCTGGCAGGAGATGGCGATAAGGCGGGTAGGGCGACGCTTCTGTGCAAGGCCCTCTTTTTAGGCAACCATGGAAATGGGATGTTCACATCCATGAGATGAGACCTCCGATGCTTAGGGCCAGATGTGGAGGGAAAAAAGGCTGTAGAAATGAGTTTCCAGCTTTGTACTTAACGAGGCTAATTAGAAGAGCATAATGCTGGCTAAACGGAGTACAGAGAATCTGAGTGTTTCGAAATGGTTCCATATTTTGAGAGGTGTTTGAGCCCTGGCTGGATGCATTTTGAGCTTGCTCGGCATAGCATGCATTTGTGGCTACTATTTTGGGCATCTGCACATCCCCGGTTTATTACAGGAGACGTTTGTGACACCCTGTGTCCTCCAGGGCAGCTCAAAGCATGCTGCTGGGAGAGACTGCTGCTTCCTCCAGCCCTGCCTTCCTGCACGGAGGGGCAGCTCTGTTCCGCCGCTTCTTAGGTTTGCAAAAGATGTGGCCTGTGGAGGTGTGGACAGAGGTTCTAGAAATATCTGCCTCCCACCCTTTTCCTGTGGGACTATAACTAGTAACCGATGAGGTTCCCGCTCTGATGCTGGGGGCTGCCCCTGGTATCTTGTCTTTGGAACAGAGGGCATTTAGTGGCTGTCTGCAGCAAGAGGCCCCTGGAGGCTAGGCTGGCAGTAGGAAAAAATGGACTTGGCTGCTTGTCCTAGACTGAGGCTGGGGGCTCAATGTCCCAGTGGACACCCTGTGGCAATTGTGAAGCATACTCAGGGGGCCTGGGACGGCCCTTCTGCCCACCTCATGCCTCTTCATCTGTAGAGGATGAGGCTCAAAGCTGTTAGGACATTGGCATGTGGATGGCTGGGTATCATGTGCTCCTGAGGCCAGGAAGGAAGCAGAGGGGACCTGGTGACCTGCAGGCTTCCCCGAGGATACTGGGTATCCTACATGGACCCGAAGCAGCACTGGGGGGTCATCCCCATATGAGCTTGCACAGAGCCCTCCCAGCCCTCTTCCTTTGCAGAATGCTGAGTTTATTTGTTAAAAATGGGCATCTCACGAGGCATTTTTGTTTCTTTGAAAAACAGTATTGGCAATCTGGGGTAGTTTTCAGCTAGGATATCATGCACCTTAAAACGATTTGAGTTTTATGTCTATGAAGAGGGAGCCCATGTGAATAGGAATTTGTGATGCAGTGAAAATGTATTACTGAGTGAATCCCACTTATTCAGCTTCCTGCCCCCCAAGCCTCACAGAGTTTATAGCGCCGCCTGAGAATCAGGCAAAAAAAAAAAAGAGAAAAAGAAAAGGGAAACAGCACAAGCCCCCCTAACTAGAAATGCTTTTGCAAAAGTCAGCCACGTTTTTTTGTTGTTCTTTACCGTGTCTGGTGTCCTGGGATGCGAGAGGAGAGGTGGGACTGCTGAGGGCCGCCCCACACATGGGGTGTCCTCCTCACACACACTCACAGACGGGGCGTCGCTGCATCCCTCGACTTCCCTGCCATGTATTCCTGCAAGTCCTGTGCCATCTTCGTGAGGCGTGCTCGCCTGCCGCACAGAGGTCAGCTGCCAGGGTGCTGGACGGGTGCTTCCCCGTTGAGGGCTTTTGTCTGCCGACAGAGGACACATGGGCAAGGCCAGGTTGGCACGTGTCCCTCCCCTTCCCTGGTTTGGTGATAACCCAGCATCGTGGTGCGGGCAGTTGGACATGTGAAAGGAGTAAGCATGCCTTTTCTTCTCACGGAGCTTCCTGGGAGGGTGGGACCAGTCGGCATTGACCCTCTGGCTTATCTTCATTGTGAAGCAGGACTGTCGTTAACAGTCTGGCTGTTCTGGGGAGAGAAAGAGGTGGAGAGAGTCTTCTTAGAGTCTCTTCCCTTTGCCCTCGGCATGTGTCTAGCTCGTGAGCCTGCTAATCTGGTCATTATGAGTGCAAGGTGGGCAGATCTGGCTCCGTCTCCCAGGGGCTTGTGCAGAGATGGGGAGGCAGCCTAGAGCAGTGACGCTTACAAGACGGCGTGAGACCACAGGGAGGAGAGAACTGGGGGCTGTGGGCAGCCAGCAAGGCACCTCTCCTGGGCAGGAAGCTCTTCCCAGAAGAGGGGAAGCTGATGGAGGGTTTGGAAGGGCCAGGAAGTGCCCCAAAGTGGATTAGCAGGCGGGCGGCTGAGGGCATTGCAGGAGAAGGAATAGCGGGGCCGTGTGTGTGGTCTAAAGCAGTGCAGAGATGACCGGTGAGCAGCAGCTGTGAACCTCTGCACCCCCGGAGTGACCCCTGCAGCTTCATGGCCTCAGGGAGGCAGGGATAATACCTGAGGTGATGGGGCCTTGACAGCCAGCCTCCCCACCCTGGTCTCTGCAGCTATGCTGACCTCAGGGGGTGGTTCCCAGGTGCCCTGAGTGAGTGCTCCCCCTGGAGGTGTGCGGAAGAGCTGCTGTTTCCCTCGCCCTGTAGCAGCCCTGGAGGTTTAGCTCTGCTGCAGAAGGCAGCCCAGGAATGTGCCCTGCCTGTGACGCATGGTGGGGCTCCCTCCGACTGCCCTGTTTACCTCCACCTGCACGAGTTTCCTCGTGGGTGAGGAATTGTCACAGGCACAGGGGGTGTGAATAGCTGCAGGGGTGGGGGTGGGGTGGGGTGCAGGCAGGGAACCTGCAGAGGTCCCCTGGGAGGCTTTTGGGGTGTCACCAGATCATTACTGTTGGGGCGCCCATGAGGGTGAATTTCCAGCCGGTGTGTTGGCGGTGTATGAAGTGTACACCCCCACGAGCTCCGATGGCTGAGGTAGTTTTTAAGCTTTCTTTGGCTAATTGTACAGATATCTCTTGCACCCCCTGTGGTGTCTGATACCGTGCCTGGCATTGGTGTGTGCAGGAGAGCAAGCTCGGATCCCAGTCTTGCCTGCAGGGAGCTCCCAGCCTAAGCCAGAGACAGATGTGAGTCAGATAATAACTACATAAGCCAGGGGTCAGTGAACTGTGGCCTGTGGGCCAAATATGGCTATTGCTCCTTTTTGTGTGGCTCACAAACCAAGAGTGATTTTTACATTTTTAATGGTTGAAAAAAGAATGAAAAGAAGGCTAACATTTCGTGGTATGTGAAAATTATATGCGATTCAGATCTCAGTGTCTGTAAGTCAAGTTTTATTGGGGTACAGCCACACTCAGGCATGCCCATACTCCCCTGGCTGCTTTTGCCCCACGGTGGCAGGCCTGGGTAGTCGCCACAGAGATCGTAGGACCCGTGAAGTCAAAAATATTTGTTTCTGGACTTTCACAGAACAATTTGGCTGAGCCTGGGTGTGAACACCTATCGAAGTGCTAGGAAGGAGGGGTACAGGGAGAAAAGAGAGGGTATGTGTGGGGAGCTGGGAAATGATCCTGAGCTGGAAGCTGAGGAGAGGGAAGAAGTTGCCTGGAGGAGTGGAATACACGTTCGAGACAGCACGTCCTAAGGTCCTGTGGTTGGGGAGTGTGGCCTGCAGGATGGAGGCTGTTAGGGAAGCATCAGAGTGAATGCAGGGCTCTTCCAGAGGGCTGACTCATTCTTCCTTTTCTTGTAGGTAAAACTGTGTTTTCCAGCACATTGGCGTCCGATGGGAAGGTGGTCAGCTGCAGCCTGGGGTGTGGAGGAGGATCTGGAAGCTGTCTCGTCCGCGGTGTCGAAACCAAAGTGAACATTATTTGTGGAATGCTGGCACAGCTGTGTGTGTTGAACATCTGCTCAGAATGTCACCACAGAAGAGTCGCCTCTACCAACCTCTGGGTGCCTCTCTGAAATGTCACCCCTTCTTCCTCCTCAAGAGAGTTCCGCCTTGCTTAGGGGCAAAGGGTAGAAATATGTTGACTTTAGAAATTTTGCTAAGGCAAATGTTGACAAAAGTAAAGAGATCAGAAGTTATCAAGAACCTAAAAAAAGCCTGTGGGATATTCAGCCTATGTTTTTGTAATGTCTGATATTCTGCTCTTCTGGATCTAAGACCTTCTAGACATTGGACCCTGCCGTGGTCTTTTGGGCGTGGTCAGGTTCTGGCCTTATGTGGGCGATCGTTGCGTCCAGGTTCAGAGTGAAAGTGCGTACGGCTGGCCGGACCCCAGCAGAAGTGTACACACGCCTGCGGCGCCTTTTCCTTCCTTTTCAAAAAAAACAGGTTCAACAGAATTAGGCCTGGCTTGTTCACAGAGAATTTTGAATATCAGGGAAAAACCTGTACGTATGTGCACACACACACGTATGCTTGTGTATATGTGTGTGTGTGTGTGTGTGTGTGTGTGTGTACGTGTGTGCATATTCACTTAAAATGAATTCTCTTTCTCTGAAGTTTGGAAAAGGACCAGGCAGCCTTTGGTTAGTCCCCTCCTTTGTGTGTTTCTTTGCCCTGTCCTAATTTTACATCGTCGGTCTTAGAAATGTTGGTCTTAGAATTTAAAAGAATCACTGTGGTAATTCAAATGCATGGTGGTTTGGTTGGCTGGAAAAAAGCCCATCTGTCAGGGACTCTATCTGAAGTTGTTCTAGGCCAGGCTAGAAGAGAAACCCACCTGGCCCCAGGGGGTTATGGAGCAAAGGCCCCTCCCCGGCATGGGCTGTGGGTTTGGGGGTGGCTTCTCTCAGAGCTTGGGTGCCCAGGCACCTGCCGGCTTCCAGAAGCAGGTCTTGGGCCAGCTTCGCAGGCTGATAGAGGCCCCCCATTCTGCTGTTTCCCCCGGGGTGGAGGTTATTTGGCGCAGCTGAGATGCTTCTGCTGACATCTAAGAGCTGTGCCTCTGGGGCCCTGGGACTCCACTCTCTCTGGAAAAGGGTTTTGTATTTTTTTTATCGCCCTTTTCTTTCCTGGCTTTCTGCAGGGTTTGTATCTCTGCCTACTTTTTGTCTGCACCCTCGCTTTGCGTGAAAACTCTTTAGCCTTTCCCAGCTCAGCTGTTCTCAGATTCTTCAGCTCGCTGAGAAGGGCCGACCCGGGGCGGGGCAGAGGGAAACAGCCACCAGTGCTGTGGGGTGCCCTGGTTCCCCAGGCCCCGGCCTGTGAGGCACGCTGGCCTCTCCAGGGGAGAGGTGGGGCTCCTGCGTGGAGCGCCTGCTGCCCTTCTGCTCGTGGATTTCGCTTTGCTGACTTTCCTTCTTTCCTCCACCCTGTTTGCCAGAGGGGTGGGCCTGCTTTCTCTCTCCCCTCCACAGTGTGCTTTTGGGCCTTGGTGGTGACTAAGTGGCACTGGCCACCGAGCAGCTGTGCGCCCTCTGGACCTTTGGCACAGAAAGTGCCGGCTCGCCCCTTTCCCACACCTGCGGCTGCGTCACCTGAGGAGCGGCTGCATCCTGCCTTCTGCAGAAGCACCAGCTCCATCTGCCTCGTGCTCTCCACTGGGCCTGGCGGAAGCGGCTGTTGAGAATGACCTCCAGAGCTTCAGCACTGCACGCTCTGAAATAAACCACCTTGGCGTGAACCGTGGGCTTCAGGGTGGCTGTTCTCTGAGATGCCCTCTGGTGACCAGGGTGTGCGAGGCTCAGAGGAGGGCAGTGGGGAGTCCGGTGGGTGGTGCCTGGTCCTGGTGGTTTAGAGGAAAGCTCAGAGTGAAATGGTGTGGGGAGGAGGAGGGGAATGTGCTCTTTTTCTGTACATGTTTCTAGGCTCTTCCTGTCATGTCCTGGAAGCTGCCCCGTTGGTTAGGAGATACTGAGTCCTCACGGTTTTGGAGAATCTTACGGCATCTCCAAAGAACAGAGGACCCGTTGCCTCCTGCGTGGCTTGGTGTGAGCCTTCTAGGAGCAGGGATGGGCACCATCTAGGCTGGGTTACCGTGCGGTGAGTCAGGGCCAGAGGGAAATGCTTCTGTCGTAACGTGGTGTCCCTGGGAGTGTGAGCAGGTCCCGAGGGACAGTCCTGTGAGGTCGGACCCCACAGACTCCCAGGGAGGGATCGGCCCCAGGGACGCAGGGCACGCATGGGGTTGGCAGGGGCCCTGTAATGCTCCACTTGCCTTTACTTGGAAGCATTCAGTTTGGGGTCGATCCCTAGCATGCCCCTTCTGCACAAAGAAAGCCCGTCTCACCATTGCTCTGTGTGGGACCTGCAGGAAGCCCATCAGTAAAAGGTGATTTGTAGACTCAAAGCCCTTCCCTCTTCTGCCTGCATGTTCTGTCATGAAAGTATTAATAACATGGCTAACCTCGTGCAGTGTGGGGATGAGGGAGAGTTTGGGGGTGTTGTCGCATAATAATGTATTATAAGGACTTTGGCATGTGACCCCCTGGTCTTGTGTTTGTGCCCCTTCCCTTCCCACTTCAGTGGGATTCCTGTGTTTGGGCATCATTTTAATGCAGTTAGGGGCAGATGACCCAGAAGAGCAGGATCAGGTGATGGGGTCTATACCAGAGCCCCACACTTTGCAGTGAGGCGTCAACCGAAGCCATCACAAGAGTTTGAACATTGGTGTGGCCATTTCCTGGAGAGGGAAGGGTGGAGGGCAGGGCAAAGGAGGGGGAGAGAAGCATCGTCCATGAGGATCATGACTCAGCATAGGAGAGAATGGTAGTAAAGGGGTCCTGTGACCATTCCTGTCACCTCCCTGACTGAGCCTTCCCCAGCCACATGCCCTCTGCATGCCTCTTCCTGGAGCAACATCACGAATTTGCAGGTCCCAATATTGCTTACATTTCTTACCACTGACAGCGTCCTGGGTCTTCTGAGGATGCTGGGGTCAGGTCTTGTCTTACTCAGTTAAACGAGTTGCATCCTTTGCGGTGTCTGCTGCAGCCCACCGGTTCAGAGAAAGGGTCTGCCCCAGTAGGACCCCTGCCAGGCTGCTCCCGCTGAGACAGGTCGGAGTCCGGACTTACTTTGGGTCTGGCAGTGCCATCTTCTTGAAACACGCCTATATTTTTTATTTATCAGTGGATTCAAGAATGCTTGATGTGGACTGAGTATACACAGCACCCAACTTCTGAAAACAGGCTTTGAGGTACAGCAGGGACATGGGACAAGCATCATGATTAATTTTTCCTGCTTCTGAAGAAAAATGCTGAGATATGAGTAAGTAGTAGTGTAAGAACAGGAGGGACTCCACCTTGAGGCTAAGATTTCGTTTTAGAAACCAGGGAGTTAGGAGATAATATTCCTAACATAGTTTATGGCAATTCAGCCAATAACTGAGCCATTCTTAAGGCGTGGCAAGCAGTCCTAAACGGTGTGTTCCCAGCGCCTGAGAGTAACTGCTGTCTTGGAGAAGAACAGGATCATTAACTTACTTGTGTTCATCTTAGTTTAGACAATCTTAAGTTTATTTTACAGAATAGGCAGAGGACTGACGATGGATGGTGACAATGTCTCTCACTGGAGATAGATGTCATGAGGCCACAAGTCAAGCCTACACATGTCCCAAATGGTGCCTCACTTTCTAGAGGGCCCCCCCTGGCCATTTGCCGCATTCTTGAAATCCTTAAAGTTCACAAATCCTAAGCTTTAAGTACGCCTCCTCTCTGAGGTTGCCTGCACTCCCCTATCTTTGTGTACTTTGCCTTAAATAAAGCCTTCTTGCTGCCCACCTTACTACGTCTTGTCTCTGTGCTCTTCTAGTGGTGTCTTTCCTTACTTTGCTACTTCATTCAGTTTTCTAGACTTAAGCACTAGTCTTCTCTCTGTTCTGCTTTAGACAAGTAGGGAAGGGCTACTAAGATCTCTGATCTGGGCTTGCGAGTTCCCATCATCTGGGTGACCCGGGCAGGACTGCAGCTATACGATCATGATCTTTAGTAGCCTGTCCAAAAACCTTTCTTTGCTTTGGGAAGTTCTCAGAACATAATCTCACTCCATCCAGTGCTCTGCAGCTCCCCCAAATCCTGGGTGGGAGGGGCTTAATTCCCATGCTGTGCAGATTTAGGTGGACACTGGGTGCCAGGTAACCCTGGCTTCAGGAGTTGGCAAGGGATCTGCCCTGTGCTGAGCTGTTTAGTGAGCTTCTGTCTCCTCCCCGTTCTTCCTTAATGTCTGCTGCCTGCACGGCTGCTGCCATTCCCTGACACTCTTGCCTTAGTGAATTCCTTCCTTACCTACGCTCCTCAGACCTCTTTGTGAGTTCTTTCTTGATCAGAGTCAAGAACCCTCCCCTGTCTGGGTTGGGATTTCATCTAGTGGGCAGGGAGAGACCTCCCAAGATGCAGGTGCCTGACAACACCTTTATTTGTGTTGTTGGGAACCAAATAGACACGAATGTTTTGGGTGGTGGTTGTGAGCCACGCTCCGCATTGTTCCCAGAGTCTTTCATCCACCAAGTGCTTGGGTGCCACTCTCCTTGTGAAGTGCCTCAAAATGTACTGATATATCCTGTGAGATCTTCCCCAGGTTTAGGTGGTTGGCTTCGGAGGAAGCTGCATTTCCTGGGGATGAGTGATGAACCGAGTCGGCTTGGAGGAACACAGCTCTTGTGTGTCTGTTGGCAAAGCAGGGTGCCCGCAGTCTCAGCTACTACGTTTAACCGGCTGACCCATTGTGGGGAACTGTGAGCAGGTTAGGTGTGGTGTGTTTTCACTGGAGACTGCAGGAAAACTAGCCGGCGGGTGCTGATAGCCTCATGTGCAATTCCTGGTTTTGCTGCACACAGACTAAGGGAGCCTCACTTTTTTCATCTGTCGTAATGTGAGCAAACTTCTTTGCTTATTGTGATTATTAAAAAGTAATCTAGCAAAGTGCATGCTGCATGCACCTGGCACAGGGTCACTCAGGAAATTGTCACCACTGCCACCTCTACCACTAGCAATCTTTGAGTCTCTCCTGTGTGCCAGGTGCTTCTGGGATTGACCTGGAGTTCTGCCATTTCCTCACTCCCACCCTGAGACCCAGCTCACCATAAGAAAACACATTTCACAGTGGCCTAGCACTATACCCACCTCCCAGTCCAGCCAACAACGTGGGCTGGCTGGAGAGTGCCTTCATTTTGTACCGGGAAGAACAGGACCAGGAAGGTTTCGTCATGACGCAGGGTCATCTGGTTATAAGGACAGGTCTTGGACCACGACTGTACTGCACTATTCCCCGAAGGAGAGGAGACTTGCACACAGGTCCCTTCTGAGACCATAGCAGCTTATGGGCTAGCATAACACATTTGAGCTCTGGGTCAAGGACACTGAAGGTCACATGTCCCAAATGGCGCCTCACTTTCTAGAGGGCCCCACTCTGGCTGTCACCTCCTGACGGGGCCCCTGCCCTTCCCTTTTCCAGCTTTCACCTCAGAAATCTCTGCTCAAATGTCCCTCGGCTGGCTTCCAGGGCATCCTGCCTTGGACCACATGTGTGCCTACATTTCAGCCGACAAGTGGTCAGTTGTGACGGGAAGGGGGTGTGCAGGCCTGTGTGAGGTCCCCTGTAATGCGGATGGCATGAGAAGGGGAATGTGCCGCAGACGAGGGGCTGCTGCTGAGTCCTGACCCAGGTCCAGCGAAACTTTGGGAACAGGTCGGCTCACCTGGGACCTGACTTGGCTGTGTATTGGGAAAAATAGTGCCTTTGGTCTCAGTTTTAGTTTTGATGTCATCAGTGCTACTGTACAACATTAGAATCATGAGCGGGTGGGCGGATGAGAAGATACACATACACAATGAAGAGCCCCCTCTGGGTGCCTGTGACGTTAAGTTGGACCCTTTGCCAAATTTGGAGTCTGAATCAGGAATTTTCCATGTTCTCCTGTTTTCTTATTAAAGATGGGATAGGGACATGCTTCGAGATGGTCACCACAGTGAGATAACACTGTTTTTCTTTGTAATGATTCTCTGATGTCATAATGTTTTGAGTCTGTTACTGATTCCATTGGCCTTGATGTCGCCCCCCCCATTTTCTGACGCTCTCACTCGACCTCCCAACTCCCTCCAGGGGTTGGTGGGCATCAGTGTCCTTTCTCTCCTTTACTTGGAGTCACTATCCATGGAAAATAATTCCTGGGAATGTTCTGGAATAGAAAGTGAAGGACGACAGAAGGGTGTAAGCGCTGCAAAAAGTAACTAATGAAATGGAATAAGCTCCTTTTCCTTGGAAAGCTACCAAAGGGGCAGCCTGCACTGCCGCAAGAACCAGCCTCCTTTCGTCCACCTTTTGCCCCTTGCTTGTGGAGAGGCGGCGAGGTGAGGCCAGCCTGGCCTGGAGACACCCAGTGTGGTCACCTCCGGGCTGAGTCCCCTGAAATTCTCAGGTGCCCAGAAGGTGACACAAGGTGTGCGTGCGTGTGGGTGTGTGAAATGAATGAGATGAGGTGTACACGGTGGGTGCTTGAACAATGAACGTCGCTGGAGCACACAGCAGGTGTTCAAGGAGCCACAGAGCGCAGTTCAGGGTCTGCTGGGTTACAGCGGTCAATGCCACAGGCGTGCTTCTGTCTTCTAAGGCTGCTAGGGTAGGGGGGAGAGGAGACTTGCACACAGGCCCCCTCATGGCTATCCTCAAGGCATCTGCAACAGTAGAGTGCCAGCCACTATTTATTGTGCTTTTAATAGGTCCTAGACACTGTCTTAAGAGCTCAAGCTCTGAAGCCAGACTTGAATCTTGGTGCTAACAGTTCCCACCTGTGGGACCCTGGGCACCTCTCTTTACCTGTGAGCCCCTTTTATGTGCAAACGGGGACTAAGAATAGCACCCACCTCATCTGGGCTTTGTGATCTGGTTGCACTAATATCTCTAAAGTACTTCGATCACCAGACAGACACACACACGGTGCTAGTGTGTCCATATGAACGGCAACACTCCAAGTTGCTTCCGTTACCATTTCTGCTTTACAAGTGAGGACGCCAAGGCATTGATAATGGCCCTGCCCAGGTCTGAGGCCCTGGGAGCCATGCACAGTGCCACTGGGGCTCAGCCCAAGTTCAGGAGGCCAGGTCCCAGCCAGGGCCCACTGCCTCCAGGCCCTGCCGGAGCCACCAAGTTCTATGGGATCCGGAGACACAGGGAGCGTGCCGGGCTGTTCTCTTTCCCCTGGGCAGGGGGGCTGCGCTGACAGGTGCTTGGGACGGGGGGTGGGGGTCCCTGGATGTAGCTCTGGGCAGACAGGGGAGGAAGAGAAAGGGCTGGGGAGGGGAGGCTGCCCAAGAGCTTTCCCTTACCTGACCCCTCCAGCAACTCCTCTGGGAAGACAGGATCCATTTCCTAAAAGTGGAATGAGTTCAGCCTTGGGGAGGCAAAGCTGAGCTGGAGGAAATATGGGACCTGGGCAGGGTGTCTTTTTCCTTTCCACTTCCCTCTTTCTATCCCAATTATAGGCCTTTTAGAGGGGCCAGCTTCGGGGTGCAATGGGTCCCCTGTTCAAAGGAACCCCATCCCACCAGCATGGCTGCCTGCCTTCCCCAAGTGGGGGCCTGTCCCTTAGACGTGGGGGTCTTGCTCAGGTTTGTGCGGCCCCCTCCGTCTGGATACTCAGCTCCCAAACAAGCACTTGGGAGCTTGTCGGACTGCGTGTCTCAGGACTGGCTCTAGAAAAGCCCCCCATGACCCAGCATTATCTCTGCTGTTCAGTGCCAGGCCCAGCCGTCCCCAGGCCCCAACCAGCAGACCTAGTTCCAGGGTCTTCTAGAGTCACTAAAATAGGACTTGAAGCTGTGAGGCTCTATTTCAGGCCAATGGAATAGCAGAGTTTTGCTAAAACATGGATTTGTTATAAAAGTGATATTTTTTCATTGGCGAAACACAGATAGTTACAAAGATAAAATAAGTCATCCAAGACAATAATGGCCCCTAACGTTTTTGTGAGTTTCTCTCTCACCTCACTGCAAACATTTGCTGAATGCCCACTTGTGCCAGCCTCTGTGTTAATCGGAAGGCCAGAGAAGTTGAGTCTGGGGGAAGACCTGGGGCCTCCAGGCATGGCAGGGAATACGGGGCTGTGACAGGAACTTAGGGCCTCAGCAGCCCTGACAAAGGAGGGACCAACTCTGTTTGCACAGCCAGCGACCTCTGGAGTTCTATGTGGGTGCCTTTCCATGTTTTTTTGCACAACATTTTTTGTTCTTTGTTTTTTTACTTAGTATTATGAGCATTTCCTGGTATCCAGAAATATTTCAAAACAATTTTTTAAAAAGAGAGCCTGAGAGTTGAAGTTGGTAGGATTGCATCACTGAGTGACCCAGTCTCTAACCATATTTGGCAAAAGCTACGGGTGCGAGAGACCCCATGGCCAAGTCCAAGGGGTCAGAGCCGGCCCCCCAGGAGAGCTCAGATAAGACTAGTTTCCTTTCTTTTTGCTTCTCTTTCCTCCCCCTTATCCGGTTCCAGCATTTCAGCCTGAAACCTGGAGGAGGACGGAGCCTGTCTGAGCGCCAGCTCAGCTCCCCGTGACCCAGCATTATCTCTGCCTGGCCAGGGGCTTCTGTCCACTGCCAGGCCCAGCAGTCCCCAGGCCATGCACGGTCCTGACCCTCTGCTGGCCCGCTCCTGGCTCAGGGTAGCTTAGTGACCATCCACCCACAAGTCAGTGCCTGGAGCCCACGGGGACCTGGTCCGGTGAGGGCTGCACGGGCAGTGAGCTGTGGCTTCTCACCCGCGTCAGACTCACTAAAACCCTGCCAGCTTGCATCTGTCCCCATGGGCAACACCTCCCTGTCACTGAGGCAGCTGTTGGGTGAGGTTTGGCTTCAGTTTTCTTTCTTGTCAGATGTCGGATGTCCATCCATCTGTGCAGACGCCACAAGCTTGAGACGGAGCTTCTTTCAGAGCCTAAGCTCTCTGTCCGAGCTTTATGTTTAGAGCTTCTGCGTCTCATCTCTGTGCTATTGACAGTTCTCCTTGGGACTGGGTCCTAGGGCCTGGAAAGGTGCAACCCGAAGTCTGTGCGCTGAGGACAAGCATTGCTGAGCAAGCTGGCTCTGGGGGTGGGGGCTGCGGGTGGGGGCAGTGTGGGCAGTGTGGGCATTCAGTCTGAGGGGCCCTGGGGATCGTGGAGTCCCGCGACCTCAGTCTACCCTTGAGGAAACTATGTCACAGAATCTGGGGGAACTTCAACTGCGTCCCACCCAGGAGAGTGGATTCCCTGCGGCTGGACCATCTGTACCCAGAGCCCGAAGCACGACTCAGCTGGAGGCTGGTGGCTCCCTTTCACACCTGTGCCTCATTGCTTTCCTGCCCCCCAGCAGGGAAGGATGCTCAAGGGTGTGCGGGCTGAGCACACCTCACTGGGTCCAGAATGGGAAGGGTGTGACCACAGCACAGCCCACCATCAGAGACTGGATCTGGACCAATCATCTACACAACACCTCAGATTTAGAAGGTGGTGTTTCCCCAAACCGGTAGCTCAGTGACCAGGGGACATGGGAATTTGGAAGCCTTGAACCTGATCCTGAGGGGAACCGGGAAGCACGGGAGAGTGGTGACCCCCACTGCCTGGCTATGGCCAATTCAGCTTCTGCTCCGGTGCTTCGGCTGCATGCTTCTCAGTCTGGAGGCACGCCCGAGCGGCGGCAGGCCAGGGGCCCCCGAGGAAGGAGGTGGCAGCCAGATCCTGGAATGCCAACAGTCAGCACTGTGGGGGCCCACTGGGGGCCACTGGAAGTGGCCACTGAGGCCAAGGCCACACGGCATGCAAAGATGCATGAGGACTCTCCGCGGGAGCCCAGACAGACTCGGCAGGACTGAGGCCTGAAACTGCATTTCCAACAAGCTCCCATGGGAGGCCAGGCCTACCCATCCTGGGAACCACATCTTGAAGTGCAAGAGTTTAGGTTTGTTTTTTCCTGCACCTTGTTACATGAACACTCCCTGGCTTTCTGAACTCTAGCTCTGGGGGCTTAAGCCACAGTCCCGAGATCACCCCTCACCCACCCTCTCTTCCTGCGGCAGCCCTCAGATACCATGATGCCTTTTTTATTAAAATCACAGCAACCAGGCAGGCTGCCCCGGCCAGAGGGTCACATATGCCCACTCCACAGACCATCAGATTCCTGAGGCCAGAGGGTTGGGGTGAGGATATCACTTGTGCCCTGGGGGAGAGAACATGGGAAGGGGACTTGAGTGGGTGACTGTGGCCTCCCCAGGCCCAGGAGAGCCACCCTATTTGGAAGAACATGGTTTCCAGGTTGGTGGGTCCTGATGTCTGAGCACAAGTCAGTCTCTCAGAGAGGAGGGGTGGCAACCCACTGGCTCCTTCTGGGGGGCAGAAAAGTCTTCAAAAAGACTGCAGCGTTTCCCTTCCTTCTCAGCAACCTAAACGTGGCAGAAACTCCTATTCGGGAGGAGAGGGTCTAGCCCTTGAGGAAACCAGGCGCCCCGTGCAGGGCTCGCCTGGCACCACAGGCTGCCCTGTCCAGGAGGAAATCTGCTGGAGTCCAGGGATCATCGTCATTCCCAGTTGAAAAGGGCAGGTCCCAGGCAAAGCTGGCTCCGGGCTGGGATCTCCGGCAAGCCGTGCAACGCAGAGAAGAGCAGAGCTTAGGGGCGGCGGGGATGGTTTTAAAGACCTGGAGGGCATCTCCTGCAAGGAAATCAGGCAGAGGTCTGAGTTACTTCTCTTGGCCCCCCTTGGTCAAGGGGCTTCTCACCAGCTTCAGAGACACCCTTCCTGGGAAAAGGGGATCCAGTAGGGCATGTGGGAATGGCAGAGCGAGGCTGGCTGGGCCTAGCAGCCGGGAGCAGAGGCTGGCACATGTCAGCCTTTGGAGCAGGAAGAACCTGTCCCCCTTCCCAGGAACGCGTGGAGGGCCCCCCACATCTGGGCCGCCCCAGGGCGCCTCAGAGCTAGCACCTTCATTCACCAGCGGCTGGGTCTGTATTTCTACAAGGGGCTGTGGGGACAGAGACAGCCCACAAGGCTAGGAGGAGGAGTCAGGGGGCCTGGAGGGGCTGGCAGACCTCAGAGGAGAGGAGGGGTAGGATTCCTGCACGTAGGAAGAGCCAGCATATTTCTGGGGTGGCCCCCACCTAATCCTTTAGGTAGGTATTCCATTTTTTTCTGGAAGTAGGCAATGTTATAGAAAAAGAGGCCCAAGTGGAAATCAAATTACATTTCTTCAAATTCACTCCAATTCTTTTTTCACAGATTTACATATCATATATATATATATATGTATGTATGTTATCACGTTATTAGGTACATATGTATGTATATGTTTACATTACAGTGGTCAGCTTGTGCCTTCTGAGCCGTGGCCTGCTTCTGGGGTGTTTCACGGGTACCTGTGCCCATGATCCCTTATTTGGTACAGGATATATTGTATGTAATGGTCTCTGTTTATAAATTCCTAACAGGGAGGAAAAGAGGCCACGGAGGATGCAGAGTCCAGAGAGTCTAGATGACAGCTGGCAACTCAGCAGGCTGGAGCCGAGACAGAACTGAATACAGGAATTTTTTCTGTTTTGAGTAAAATGTGGGCTTTCTGCTCGGCGTCATGTCATCCGGTTAATACGAGCCGTGGCCGCAGGGCTGTGCACTCTGTGAAAATTTACCCCATCCTTTGTGGGCTTGACTTGGCCGGATTTGAGGTTCCTGCCATCTCTTGGTCCTACGGTGTTCCTGAGGGCATGGATGGGGGTCCTGAGCACTCTTACTACCTGATCAGATTCCTACCCTGGAGGTGCGTGTGGCTTCTAAATTTGCATTGTTACAATTAGGGCTTCAAAAAACATCCTTTTACAGGTGTCTCATGATTGCCTTCGTTTACCATTTTCAAGGATAGATTTCTGAACATGGGGTCATGGAGGGAAAGGTTCTTGGAATATGCCATCACTGCTTTTGTTTTTTTTCCAGAGCATTGTACCGGTTTCCACTCCAAGAAGCCACCTAGGACAGTGTGAGTCTTGCCCGAGTGCCCGTTATGTGCCCGTTAATGTGCCTTGTCCTCACGCCACATTTCCCAGCCCCAATATAAACCCCAGGTGTGTACTGGAGATGGTCCAGGAGGGCTGGAGGGACCTGCAAACCTCTGAGGATCAGAGGGGAGGAGGAGGTACAAGGGACGTATGCCTGTAGGCCACGTGGATGGCTCCTCTTTCTCTTTTTCCTAATGATTACCTTGGCCTTGGAGTTCATCAGTTTTAGGTACCAAGGTCTGCAAAGGCGGAGCTGGCAAAGGCTGGGGGGGAGGTCTGCATGCCCCTTTAGTCCTCCGGTCCTCCCGTGGCCTCTAAGAGAAGTCTGCCCTTTGGTAGCGAGCTGGCTAGCCTCTTCTGTTAACTGCCTCGGGCAGCGCGGGTGGCACGGACCCTCTTCAACTTTATAATTCCTCAGGTCTACTCTCAGTTTGTAAGGGACTGATTGTCATCAGCTCATTCATTCATTCATTTCACAAATACTTAATGAGCACCTACTATGTGTCAAGTCCTATTTTGGGCCCTCGGGACACACCAGCCTACAAAACAGACCACAGCAAGCCCCGCCCGTGTGGATTTCCCCGTTCCTAGGAATGTGTTCCTGCGCGAGGGGACAGTTGAGGGCTCTTTCACTCTAAGCCATCAGAGTAGGATTTCCCTCTCCTTGTGCTAGAATCCCATCCCCCCCAAACTACCCCGGGTTTACTTGTTCCTGAATAAGGATGGCTCCACCACCCTGCATGGTGTTTCTCTAACTTCCGTCACTAGCCTTTTGAGTCTGGGCAGATCCCTCTGTCAAGTCTGTTTATCCCTGCAGGGTAGGGCAGAGCTGAGCGTCCACACTGCCAAGGGGGGAATGTGGGGCTGCGGGTGAGCGCAGGAGCTGCAAGCCCACGTGGCACCCAGCCTGGGTGGCTGGGTGTCAGCTGAGCCAGCTAAGGCAGAAGTTTATTTAGCTGGAATGTTAGGACCTGAGGTCACGACATTGCTGGGGTTCAGATGTCTATCTTTGGAAGATTGCAGCCATTGAAAAAACAACTGTATCCAGTCTTCTGGATCTATTCATTTGCATTTTCTTTCCATTACATGGATTAAGAAATGGGATGTATGACATATTTGCATGAATGCAATTTAGCACTTCTTAAAAAACCTATTAAGTGACCGAGCTTCTTGAAGACATGCCTGTCACCAGCAAGGCAGCTGTGCAGGGTGGGGGTGATCTGCTGGATGGGCCCCACCTGCCTGGCCTGGGAGGGGGACTGCCTCATTGTCTTCAGCTCCTGGGGTCACACATCACCAGTGCTCTGGGCCACAGTTCTGTGGAAGGCCAGAGCACATCCTTGGATTCCTGCCAGCTTCCGGACAGAGCCTCTTGGCCGTCCCCTGGCTTCAGACATGGAGACATGTTGCCGTGTTTACAAATGTGAAATGCAGCCCCTTTGCCTGTTTCCCCAGACAAGCCAATCCCACCTTATATTTCTTGGTCTCCTCTGTAGATGTGGCTGCTTTGGGGGTGGGTGTCCCACTGAGTCACAGTGTTCAGAAGTGTCACAAGAGCGCCTCTCTCCCCACACCATCATTACTACTGCCCCACACCTGTGCCTTAGGAGGGGAATGTCTTCCTCTCTAGGTCTAAGTATCCTGTCCTCTGCATGCCTGAACCCCCAGTGGTGTTCAGCAAAGTAAAGGGCTTTCTATTCCTTGAGCCAGCTCCCTGGGGAGGTAATGGTGGTGATGCCCAGACAGTGGTGGGTGGGTAGGGGAAGGGTGTCTACAATATCTTTCCAGGGGTGCAGTGCGCCTGTGCCTCGTCACCTGCTGAATCTGGCTATGAGCCCATCAGCAGTCATTCTCTCTGAATTGATATGGAGAGATGGCTCTGATGAGGGCAGGGCTGGGGCACCACCACTCCCTCCCCCCACACACAGAAGACAGCTTCCCAGAAGTGGGGAGGTGATGCCTCAGGTCTGGTGAATCTCCTGTGTCCCAGAGTTAGGGGCAGACCCGTGAGGCAAGGATGGTTTCCTGTCTTCTTTGGGGCAAGCTGGCCTCTCTTAGGTAGGAGGGCAGTTGGTGATTCCTGAGGGATATGCTTCTCCATCTATCACCATAAATAAAGCAGTTAGTGAGGGTCTTCCCAGGTGCAGGCATATCTGGGATATTTTAATGGGAATTGGGGAGAAGGCATATATCAGGTTCTAAGGTGTGCAATGTGCCCACACATGCTTTACATGTGTTTTGGAATGTAAGCTCTGGAAGCATCCTAGAGGGCTCACGAGGACATAATGGCACGTGGCCAAGGGGAAGCGCTCTCTGCCAAGCCCAGGTGCCTCCCCACATTCCTGCTGGTCATGGGTAGTGCATGCTAATAGGAAGAGTTTGCTTCATGAGACACAATTCTCCTCCAAAGGAGAAAGTTTAAGGGTGGAGGAAAAGCACTATCCCTCCTTCCAGAACTCCTTGGTTTTTCTCCTTTATACACAGCATTTGCACTGTGCCAGTATTTCTTCAGGGCCTGGAGAAGGAGGTTGGCAGGCAAGAACTCATTGGGTCACTGTATTTGATCACTTTTCTGGGGCGGCCCCATAAATGGTCGCATTGTTTCTAGGAGGTCACTTGAAACATACACATTGTCCTCTGGTGACCACAATGTCAGGTCCAGCATGCAGCTGGCATCCTCAAGCCCACACTTACCAGCTCAATAGACTACCGTTAAAGGCCTCAGGCAGAACCAAACAGGGGTGCCCCATGCCCAAGAGCAGCTGAATCAAGGAAGAAGAAAGACTGCAATAAACTGTGGATACTTATCTACATATGGCAAGTTCATGGGGGCAGGGCCTGGCTGCTGCTTGCATTCTGTATCCAGTTCCCTTTTCTAGAAACTGGTCTGCCTGGGGACCCTCAGGAGGTGTTTGCTGAATTGAAAGACAATCCTCAATTAAAGAGACTTCATTAGAGTGAACTTCCAAATCTGTCGCCAACTTCAAACGGAGACAAGCAAAACTGAGGCCGACACCTCTAAAAGATTTTAGAGGAAGTTTGAGTGTGGAACCCTTCATTCAAATCGCCACCTCATTTTCTTTTTCCCTGGATGTGTCAGTACTCAGAATTGTAAGTAATTGAATGTCTAGTCACCACATTGATTGATAAAGGAAACCTCGGGTCTTTGAGGTTCTGTTAGGGTAGGCCAAACTGCTGTAACAAGTAGGCCCAAAATACAATGGCTCAAGTGCCATAGACATTTATTTCTCTCTCACGTAACAGTCCAGGGCAGATGTTCCACATAGCTGGGAACAGGGGGAGGAGGTTCTGTTATATGCATTCCCTAGTGGTGTCTTTAATTGTCCTTTAACTTGCATAGTCCTACCACTGCCCTTAAGCTAACATTCCACCTAGGAGGTGGCATATGCAGACCATCCCAGCCATGCTGCCCAACTCTCACTCTGAGACACCTGTGTGGGCCACTGTGGCCACTTCTATGTTGTTTGGATCGTTGTCTTCCCAGGGACGCTGTAAGCTACTTGAGTGTTTGGAATCTGCCTTGGGTTTTGCTGCACCCTCAGGCTTGAGCGTGGGGTAGTGAGCATTCCCTAAATGCCTGTGTGTGATGGTGGTCGTGTGAGAAGTCGGGAGACTCTGCATACTTTAGCTGGAATCCTAGATGAATGTAACCCTTGGATGACAGGGGTTGCAATTCCCTCTGCTGGGCTGACCCTCGGTTGCTGGGAGCAGCAGAGGAGACTCCGCAAGAGCACGGAACGACAAAGGAAGGGCTGTGGACTTCATGCAGCTTTGGCGGACCCCACCCCAGAGCGCAGCGCCCTGGGGCTTGGGGCTGCCTGGGTGCTGCCAGGGTGCTGGCAGTCTGTGGGCTGTGATGGAGGCCACCTGTGATGTTCCTGGACACACTCGGCTCAGTGGGTAGGATAGCAGCTTCCCAGTGAGACGGGGAGAGAGGGCAAAGCAAGGATGCTGAGAATGGGGATTTCCTGGGCCAGGAAAGCTGGGCATGTGGGAGGGCTTTGGGTCATTTTGCCCACCTTTCCTGCTTCATTCTCTAGGGGCCTTTCAGAAGGGGCTTCCTGTACCCAGAGAGTGGAGGGTGAGTTGGAGGGGAAATCATTGGTTTCTTCTGCTGTCCAAAGTGAAAGGGTGTCAGCCGAGTTCAGTCTTCCCCTCTTCCAGCTGGGTTTTAAAGGAGTCACCACTGCCCTTAAGCTCCAGTTGTTTAGAATGGAGGTGACAAGCTCAACTCTGTTTGAGACTCACGGTCCAGGAGCCCAGGATTCCCCGAGCAATTGTCCCATGAGGTAAACAATGTTTCTTCAGCAGGGAGGAGGAAGGGGTGCCTGGCGTCTGGACATAGGAAAGGCTTAGAAAATACAGGCGCCTCTGGTTCTGCCATGACCCAGATATGGGGCGTCCTTGAAGAGCTTTCCCCCAGAAATCTCTTCTCCTAGTGTCTTTCCCACAGGAAAAGGCCCTCCATGCTCATGCATGGGCCATGAGATTTCGCCCCTTCAACCTAAAAAAGTGACAGGAAGTATGCAGGGGTGTGTTGGAGAAGCACGAGGTTCTGGAATGACTGCCATAGAACGGATGGTCCAGGGACATATTCATCTTGTGCCCCTTCTGTGATCCACATTCTGGGAGCAAAATTTCCAGGGTCTGTGTGTGTCCCTTTCCCTGGCGGCCGGGCCAGGATCCCTGGCGATTACTGTGACATACCACAGAGAAACAAGGAAGGGGTGGCAAGCTGTTGCCAGTCTCTTCTGATTGTGGTCGTTCCTTTCTCGCAGCTAAGCGGAGGCTGTCAGGGTGCCCCAGAGCCCAAGTGATACCCACCTCCTAGGGCAGTACCTTCTTAGACTGCTGGCTGCCACCCAGTAGTGATTTGCAAAATAGTTTAGTGTCTTGAACAACGTTACAATAACAACAGAAAATGTCAGGGTGCACAGCCCATCGTAGGGTAAGTATTGCTTTGTGAAACTTATGCCTCATCTTTTAGCACACCAGTGGTGTGAAGAGTACCCTCCGGAGATGCATTTCTTACTGCGGTCCTTGTTGAAAAACAAGGACCGACCCTAGAGTCTCAGCTGATCCTGACGAGTCCTGCAGTTGGGCAGTGACTGCGAAGAGCAGAATTGGGGCAGGGGAAGGTTCCAGAGGAAGGAGTGAGATTTTCTGTCTGCTTCCTGGGCTAAATGTGGACACCTCCCTAGCCCCTTGAGGTCTTAAGTCCTCGGACCCAGCCTTTCTGGGCCTGGGAGGCTGCCAGGAGCCTGTGCCCCATCACTCCTGGCTCAGGCTCTGACCCTGGGTAGGAGGCAGGGGGCTGCACTTTGGGAATTTAATGAAAAGGGATTTGGCTTGCTACAAGATACAGGAGTGAAAAAGTAGAGAGCAAAGAAGAGCAGGCAGGGGTGTTTCCTCAGGGGAGGGAGGTTCTGTGGGATCCCTAAGAATAAAAAAGGAGTAATGATAGAGGCCTAACCAGTGAGGCAAATTTTCTTAGCGTAGGCATTCCTACAGCCACTAGGGCTTTGTGATTATTTTTCCAAGCTGAACCGTCTTTAGAAGATCAATTGTCATAATTTGCCCAAGCAGCAAACTAAAACATGGCTATAAAGCACTGCCTGAGGTAATTTCCACAAGGGTGTTCTTCCTCCAAGTCTTTAAGATAGGAGTTGGAAATTTATTTTCTGTCCCCCCCTCCTTTTTTTTTTTTTTCCAGTTTGCTTATTTTTGAGCTGGGAGAGGTCTTTCTAGGCCCACTGTTTACAAGAAGATGGGGAGAGTGCACATGTCCTGAGCATTTTCTCCTTCCTCTCAGATTTTCTCTTAGGTCTCAGCAAGGAGACCTGTTTGGGGAGGGTGGGTCCGTGTGAGGGATTGTGGGTGTGCTCGTACCCAAGGGGGCTCTCCAAGAGTTTAGCACCCCAGGGACGTTTATCATGGACCTCACCTTGAAAACATTTCTTAGGGTTGCCACACATCCCAGCATGGAATGACATGCATCCCTAAAAGTGCAGACCATTCAGAGTCACACTCCTGGAATGTGTGACCACCACACAATCTACTCTGACTGGACTCTTTCCCAAACATCTCCTTCCAAAACTGAAAAACAAATGAAGCAAAGGAGAAGACAAAGCCTGAGAAACAGCTTCTTCAAGGGAACCCTGTCCCTCCTGGATGGGAAGGTGGGGATGGCGCTCCCACCTGTTTGCATCTGCCTAGGGACCCACGTGGCCTGGACTGTCTTCCACATAGGTGCCACCAGGTCAGGCTGAAGCGCATATGACCAGAGGCCTGAACCACTTCTGGCTGCTCAGGGCTGTGAGCACTTTCCCTGGGTTTAATCTGGGAAGTCAGAGGAAAGTTAGGGAGAAAGTTGCATTAGTCAACTAGCAACACCAGAAAACCTTCAATGGTTTCCATTGACTAGTTAGCTTAACGCTTGAAGACTGTGCTGCTCTGACTTGGAAGTCTCTCAATATTTCCTATTACTTTTCTCACAAACCCTCCGGCCCATTGACGGTTCAGATCACGCCCTGTGCATATCCGTTTCCTCCCCAGGGCCACGGCCACTCCAGTCAACCGAGTGTCCCCCTTCCCATCCATTATCATTCTCAGTGCATTGCAGCAGTTTCTGGGCATTACCTTGGGGTCCGAGGCTATTCAGATGTGGTTTGACCAGGTAATATTTTTGGGAGGATTTGGGTGAGGCTGGGAGCCAGTCCTCAACTGGTTTCTTATGAAACCATCACAAGGACTTTAGTTAGAAGGAGCAATTATTGATAGGCAGCAAGGTAAGAAATCCCTCCTTTAGATATTTACAGGAGAGAGCTGTTGAGGGTCTGCTACAAGGTACATGTGGCCAATACCATTTGGCATATTTATCCTTCTAATCATCCCAATTAACTATCTCAAAAGTCGAGAAGAGTGATAAGTAGAGTCTAATGTGATATATAACCTATGGTGCTGGCCCCAATGTAGAAACAAGGTTAGGGTTTTGTTTTGTTTTTCAGATTTATACCATGTACCACCACCTTGAGCACTATCAGTACTATTTACCAAGAAGTGGTCCAGGGACTTCCTGTCCAGATAATAATCTGTTTCTGGAAGATACAGCCCATGGGGAAGTATTCTCTTTTCCAACTCTGAACAGGGAAGGCCCATTGCCTATGCCAAAGAAATCTTAGAATTCAGGTTTTGAGAGTTAGCTCTTCAGTGGAATATACAGAATAAATAAAAGATCACCAAAGAGTGACTATATTTACCACACAGACCACACACATACAGAAGGAATGTAAATGTAGCCGGATTCACCAAACTAAAGGAGCAAAATGGCAGCAGACTCACAGACTCCAAGAAGGAACTAGTGGTTCCCAAAGGGGAGGGGTGTGGGAGGGCGGGTGGGGAGGGAGGGAGAAGGGGACTGAGGGGTATTATGTTTAGTGCACATGGTGTGGGGGGATCACGGGGAGAACAGTGCAGCACAGAGAAGGCACACAGTGGATCTGTGGTATCTTGCTGCACTGATGGACAGCGCCTGCATTGGGGTCTGGGTGGGGACTTGATAATGATGTGAGTAAATGTGGTAACCACATTGTTTTTTCAGGAGAATCCTTCACAAGAGTGTATATCAATCATATCTTAGTAAAAAAAATTTTTTAAATGTAGCTGGCTTCAATTAAAAAAAAGAATCTAGAGACGCTAATCTCTCCCCTTTAAAATCCCACTTGAGCATTCCTCTTATTCAGGAACGGTGAGAGCAAGCGCTCATTTTTGATGGATTTAGACTGTCACAGATCAGAACCTTCTGTGACTTGCCCTGAATCTCCTGAATGCACAGCTAACTAGGTGAAGGGGCAGGTCTATTTGCACAGGAGCTAGGGTCTTCTGGGGAAGACTCCAACCCCTAATTCCTGGTTTCCAAAGTCCTGAAACCTTTTGGGATGAAGGAGGGTGGGACAGACTTGGCATAATGTATTACCTCCAGAAAAGGCTGCTGACCAGGCTCAGCACCAGCAAGGTGCCAGGAGGGCGTGAGCTGGCGGGAAGGCGGGATCTCAGCACCGTGCGTGGGCCCAGCCATTCAGGCACACTGGATGGGCTTTGGAAATGGCCACTGAGTGTGTGTGTGTGTGTGTACAGGTGCACATGTGTGTGTGCTCTGGAGGGTGAAGTGTTCTGGAGTGAGCCATCCTATGTTTCCCTCTGTACTTTGGTCTTCACTGCAGCCCTAACACACACGTGTCTGTGTGTTGGAAATGGCGACTGACGGTTGTGTGTGCGTGTGCACACGTGCGCGCAAGCTCAGAGGTGAATTTAACAAGGAAGTGGGTTGCAGAAGCCTGCAGCCTGTGAGGCAACTGGCGGGAGCGCCGAAAATAGCTGGACTAGTTCATCTGGGGAACCACACAGGGTCATTGCTTAACAATGATGCCATTTGGCAGTGAGACAACAACCGGAGAGAAACTGACTGACTGCCTTTTTCTTCCCTTCTGACTCTTGAAAGAGCCTCCAAATACAGTGCTCGCACAGAATCTCAATCAGCCAGAGAAGGCAACCCAAAGTGGCCCCTGTCAATTAATTCCTGGAATCCAAACTTCCTGGCCACCTCCTTTCCCATAAAATCAGGTGCTTTTCAAGGACTCCCACTGGAGACAGGGTGCTGAGCAAGAAGGGAGGACAGCCTGCAGACACATCGTAGCTCTGCACGTTCTGGGGGCATGTGCCCATGTGGATGTGCCCATGTGAGCATGGCCTTCCTGCCCTGAGTCATCCTTTGATAGAAGCAGGGAGGTCGGTCTGCTTTTTGTTGTGCAGACACAGGTGGGTGGTGTAGGTTGTCACCTGGGACCCCGCCTTGGAGCCTGACTGTCTGGAGGGATTTCTGCGCAGCCCCTACTGCTTGGAGAGGAGGGCCTGGGAAGAAGACCCAAGCCTGCAGGGCTCCTGCAGGAACGAAGGCACTGGGAGCAGGAATCAAGATGGTTAAGTTTCCATTTCAGGAATCAGGTTCAACATCCTCGGCCTATTTGAGAAACAATGTTAGAAATATGGAACAGAGAAGGGCCCAAAATAAACGAGACTCACAGGCTAGGGACCCAGCCTTCCTGCGTGAACAAGGTTGTTGGTTGTTCTTGTCAGGCGTTGGCTGTGTTTCTGCCTGTGCAGCCTGGGGCCCCGGAAGTAGGTCACTGAGGAAGTCTTGCTGGGGTCACTGGAGGCCCATAGCAGTCCAACTCTAAAGGCTGTTTCTGGGAGCAGTCAACGTGAAAGTTGCCTGCAGGGGAGCGCTTTTAGCTCATGTTTTGGAAGGAAGTTGGGAGGAACCCATCAGCCAGCTAGTAAACTCACTGAGAAGTCGGATTCAGCTGGGAAAAAGGGGACTAGAATTTTCCAGAGCCCTGTATGCACTTTAACCATCACTATTCTCAGATGGTCCTAGGCCTTCTCCTGCTAGCACTCAGCATCACACCTCTGACCTTGGGGGATTATTTGGTTCATGTCTGTCTCAGCTCTTCTGACTACTGGTGTCCTGAGGGGAGGAGGTCCTGTCTGTTTGCTCATCGCTTGTTCCTCATGAGGGCGCAGGACATTGAAATGTCCACCTTTGAGTTTGGGGACATAACCACCTGGCAGTCTCCAGGCAGAGAATGCGGAGGTGGTGTTTGGGGGCTGCCAGAGGTCCCTTTGTTTTGGGTCGGGGGGCTGCTCCGAGTCAATGAGCATGTGCTCAACAGCAGCTCCAAAACCATCTGTGGAAAGGGAGCCCCCGCCCCCCCGGGAACGCCCCCACCTCCCACAGCCCAGCCGACGTCCATCCACGCTGAGTTGGACCGTAGTACTTCTGGGCCTTCCTCATTCGATGGACTGGTGTGGGGATATGGAAAGGAAGGAAGGTGGGGTCCCCCAGGCCCCAGGAGAGTCAGGGCCAGTGGGGGCAGCATGGCTTACAAATGCCACCCAAATGAATGCATCTGACATCTGGTTGGAAGACAAGCTCACTAAAAAGGAGAAGGACAAAGGGAAAAGAAGCAACTGACAGTCCCTTGGGAGGGACCAGGGTGAGGCTGACCACCCATGGGGGGCCCTTTCGCCACTGTCCCTCAGGTTTCCCCCGGTTTTCCCCGTGCTGAGAGCCCCAATGTTAACAGCTCCTGGGGAGTACTGGCCAGGCTGCCCTGTCGTCAGGAGCTGGGGGTCCCAGGTGCTCGTGCCCAACAGGAAGTGGGCCAGAGCTGCCAGCCCCCTGAACCTGGCTCCAGGAAGGAAGAATCAGTGTACATCAGTCAAATTTATAAAAGTTTCCTAGTATCAAAAGATCCCAATCACCTGCAACTCAAAACACAAAGACAGAGCCAAATTCTGAAGTAATAGCAAAAGGGTGTCTGTCCTGCCGGGGGAGCTGGACCGAGGCGGGGGTTACTGCCCTCTCCCACGGCTGGATCTGGGTGTCCATTGTCCCTTGCTAACTGGGGGCAGTCAGGGCCTGAGGCCTGGTGCGGACCTGCCAGCTGGTGGGGGAACACTGCGTAGTAGCTCAGATCGTCGTTTGTCTGTCTTTCCCACCAAGCCCGGAGCATCTGGAGGCAGGGTTTGCTGTTTATTCATTTAGTGCCCCTGGGGCTGGTACCCTGTACCCACCAGAGGCATTGAAACAGTACTCAGGAATAAATCCGCTTTCAGGGTGAATGGAACCTGTCACCTGGGTCCCATTCAGGCACATGGTAATGTGATCACCCTATAACCACGGGGACGTGGAGCTGTGCCATGTTGTGCTGTGTCCTTGACATACAGGAGGGAGGAATGATTTGAGTCACCGTGAAGAAGAAAAAAGCTGACAGTGTTTTGGAAAACAAACTACTGTTAGTGTTGGAGGGTCACTTCCAGTTCCCCGAGTCCAAAGACCTCACTTCACATCTGAGGCAGCCGTGGCCTGGAGGGCCCTGTGCTTTTCTGGGCTTTGTGCTAGCCTCTCTGAGACTGGGTCCCCTGTGCATTCACACCTAATGTAGCCCGCAGGGTCTGCTTGGCCGTGGCCTTCAGTGGCTCTGGGGGCCTGACCAGCTGCCCTATGTGCCTGCCCCATGGTGGGGCCAGCAAGGTTTCAACTGTGGAGGGCCCAGACATAGGGCGCATGAGACCCGGAGGCTGCAGGGGCATCCGGTCTTTGGTGGCATGAGAGCCACAGTCAAGACCAAAGTACAGAGGGAGAGACACAGGAACGGCTCACTGGAGAATACTTTACCCTCCAGAGAACAAGCCCGGCACTGGGGGAAAAGTCCCTAGAGGACTGACTGGACTTCCTGCCTCTGATCACCTTCTGGAGCAACCCCCCCACCTCCCCTTGCCCCTGCTGACTGCTACGAAGGCTGTCCCCTGACCTAGGTCCGGAGGGCTGGGAGAGGAGTCCTCACTGCTGACCTCAGCTGCTATTCCAGCCTTGGGCCCTGGGATTTCTGGCAATATCGGAGAGGAGAGGAGAGCAGAGACCTCCTGTACCCATCAGGTGTGACTAGAAATGTCACCTCAGGGGGAAATAGCCAGACATGGGCACCGAGAGAAGGGGATGGTGTCTGGGCAAAGGTTGACTCGGCTATGGGCATTGTGGGAACAGAGTAGATAGATGACCAGCCCATGGGAAAATAAGACTGGCCTTATCCTGGGTGTAACAGCCCCTTCGGCAGAGATCCCCATTGCTCTTAGCAGCCTACTGGCCAAGAAAGAAGGCCTGAGCCACAGAAATAGGGCTGGTGGGGCTCTCGGTCACTCCACGGGGCCGACAGAACGAGACGTGCGTCATCGTTCCCCTAAGGACGAGTCCACTCAGGGGACCAGGGCCCAACAGGCAGCATACCAGCTGTCCTCTGTCAACTAGTGGGCCCTGTGCGGCCCATGGCGTGGCCCCACGTCTGCTCAGGCCGCCTGGAGGTGGGGCTCTTGGTTACGAATCTATCGACTGAGAAATGCCAGGGTGTGGCTCAGGGTAGAAAGATACCCAGTCCAAGGAGAATCCTTTCCAGTGTCAGGAAAGAATGGGAAGGGAAGAGCTGAGGGGGGAGAAAGTAACTACCTAACCTGACTCCTCCCTCTGGTGGGATTTCTGTGATACCGCATCAAGGCCGTGGCATGTCCATACAACCACTCCACTTCCGAAAGTGGACCCTTGGACTGCGCTTATAAATAATGGCCGATTCCCCATTGTGCCGTGAGAATTGGAAATGGGGATGTGACCTTTGACCCAACTCTGTCAATTAGGGCAGCTCCTCCGCGGCGATGTTGGTCTGCTCCCCAGGGGAGTACAGACGCCGGCTGCCAGGCCCCAGAGCTGCTGCACAGGCTCCCGAAGGGGCCCCCAGTCTCCAGGCCCAACACTTGAATCCTCTGCTTGCACCTCTGACAGGCCCTTCTCCCCTGGCAGCACCCATTCCTTCCTGGCTCACAAAACCTTCAACAGCCTCCCGTGGCCCACAGATTAGAGGCCAGACTCTCCGACTTGGGGTGAGCGCTCCGGCCCTGAGTGGCCCCGACTCCCCCTCTTGCTCTGCTCCTCCCTCTTCTCAAGACACCTTCCATCCTGACCAAGGCCCCTGTACACACCCCCAGCTCCTCTCGCCCAGGCGTCTAATTTCACTAGATCCCAGCTCATGCCCCCTCTGCAGCCACCTAGAACGGATTCATTTCCTCCTGCCGGCAGCCTCCTTGGGTTGCCTCTGCCTGTGACTCTTTCCAAGGACACTGTAAATTCCTCGAGGGCATGCATTGTGTTTAATGCTTCCCCAGGGTCTCAGCCTTGAACAAAGGGCCTGAAGACTAGGCTTGCCTGCCCAGCTGGCTTGTGGGTTTATTTTCCCATGACCGCCCAGACCAGGGAGCTGCAACATCCCACTGAAGAGATGCATCCATTGACTCAACACAAATTTGGAGGGAAGGAAATCTAGGCTGAGATGAACTGAGCAGGGGGAAATGAAGAGAGGACAGGAGAGTCCGGAGCTGGCTCCAGGGAAAAGGAAAACAGTCCGTACCCATCAGTAGGGCATAATACCAGGGATGCCCAAGCCCTAGTGCCCTGTGCGGAAATTGCTGTCACCACACAGAAGGTTCGTCACATCACCTGGGCCTCCTGGACATGCCAGGCACCAGACAGCCTGGCTGCAGGTCCGGGAAGAAACTGTTGAGGCTGAAAACAGGAACACAGTAAATTCCACCTGTTTTAGGGGAGTGAATGTCTGAGACTGAGGTTCGGAGCAGAGGATGTCAGTGCTAGTGGCTGTGTAGACCCAGCCTGCCCCCGCTTTTCCTGCCCAGGGGGTGCTGGTGATGTGGGGCGGAGGGGGCCAGGACACTGCAAACTTCTGCCATTAGAACCAAAAGACTCTCTTGCTAAGTGAAATACAGGGTCTCACTGTCTTCCAGCTGGAACAGAACGCCTTTCTCAGGTGTCCCCACACCCCAGCCACTTGGGATGTGGGTGACAACTGCCCTCCGCTGGATTCTCAGGGTCAGGGATGGTCTCTATTACAGAAAGGGGCTGGGATCTAGAAGCTGGGGTCCTCTGCTTGGCAGGGGGAAGGTGGGCAGAGGCTTGTGCCCCGGCCTGCGTGGGCTGCTGTTTCCACCAACTGTTGTCCTGGGGATGGGGACAGTGCCTGCCTCCCCCTCTCGGGAGCAGGATCTGACCTCCCCTTCTTCCACTTTGAGCCCTCTTCTCCCTAGAGCTGTGGGCACCCCAGGCTGAGCCGCCATTCACCCCACAATCTTGTAAACAATGGAGAGAGAAGAGGGCATGGGGAGGGCCAGGGGAAGACAGCCACGGAGAGGGATGCAGCCAAGCTGCCTGTGCCCGGCCTGGCCTCTGTGAGGCTTTGCTGGAGCTGAAGAATCCCTGTGCAGCAAAGCAGCCAGACCCCTCACAGTCTCCCCAGGGGACCGGGCTGGGGAGGGGGGTCTCTCAGATCAGTTCTAGCTTGGGAGTTTCCTCAGTGTCCCTTGAGAGTACAAGCCTGCAGGGATGCCAAGCCAAATAACACATTACCTCTCTCACACAGTAGTGCTTGTCACACTGTGGGTTGCCAACCATTAGTGGGTTGTGAAACCAAGTTAGTGGTTCACAGCCAGCACTTTAAAACAACAGATTAAAAACAAAAGCCTAAGAGTATCGCTAACAGAGAGGGGGAGTGCTTTATTTATTTCCCCCCAATCATAGGTACATTTATTGTAACCTGTACCTATACTTCTGTTGTATCTAAGAATCTGTGCCAGGTGGCGATGAAAAATTTGTCAATATTGTAGTGTGGTTTTGGGTCCAAACAATGGGAAAACATTGGCCTAGACTAGAACATCACTGCTGGGCCCAGCTGGCCCTGGAGTAGCCCAGACAGGGACCAAGCTCAAGGCTCGGGGTCTGTGTTGGCCTCATGGATTCCTCAGCCCGGGGTGGGGTGACCGCCTTGCGGGGCCCCATCTCTGCTTCGTGGGAGGATCAGTGGGGCCCCTGAGTGGGAAGGACAAAGACAGGGCCTTTCGACGGCTCGAGTTTCTCGGTGTCTACACGCTGTGGCTCTTCTGCGGTAGCTGTGGCAGCCCCTGAGGTGCACAGACTGGGAGAAGCCTGGCAGAACTGTGAAGGCCGGGGTGGTGGTGAGGCAGGAGAGGAAAACAGGCATTTGTCTGGACAGCAGCCTTCTGGGGCAGGCCGCTCTTTGGGCTTAGGGGACGGGGCAGGGACAAGAGCTTATCTTTGCTACAAGCATGAAATCCAACCTCTGCTGAAAGAGTCAGTGGTGCCAGGGCTGGGGACCTCCTTCCTTGCATAGCAGTCTCAAAGGCTACACAGGGAGGCCACTAGAGAAGGCACAAGGGCCTGCGGAGGGGGCAGGCCCACCAGGTTCCTCGGCTCCTATCTCCTTTCTCGTGTGACAGCATTTGGCTGGGGCATACACTCTACAGGGTGTCCCAGGATGCTGCAGAGAGATGGCCAGTTTTCCTAAGGAGGCAGTCACAGAGCACCCAGACTACTGCCTTGACTGCATACTTGCCGGAGTCCAGCTGCAGCCGAGGTGTGGGTCACCAAGGGAAGGACCGCGTCGGCGAGTGAGATGAATGAGGAGACGCAACACCCAATTAAGGTTGTAACATCTCCTGACATCAAGCGGCAGGGTTTATTATTTTTATATCTTTTTAAGGTTTACATAATGTTACACATTTTCTTTGATCATGGATGGTACAATGTTTTTTCTTTTCAGTTTTGTATAATTCCGGCTCATTACAGATGTTATCATTTTTTTTGAACAGCTTTCTTGTAACATTTAATGTTTAACTTTTCCCTAACCTTTTTGGCCAGAGATGCAGGTTACGTGCTAGGTGCTAAACAGGAAATGGCATAAGACAGTGTGTGGGCTAAGCGTGTGGGCTATGATTTTTTACTTTAAGCGTGTAAAATTATAGAGAGTTTAAGATGTGTGTCTAAGACTACATACTACATGCCTAATTTAGTTAGCACGATTTTACCAAATATTTTGGAATTATGTATGCTTGCTAACCACTATGGTAGCCTGGAAAAGGGGGATTCAAAGGTGTGGGTGCCTGAAGTATGGGCAGCATGCAGAATTAACTGAAATCAGGGTCCCAGTGTTCCGTGAAAGGTCTGGTTTTCTAAGCTCGAGGGATTGTGCATTGTTCTCTGCTTTCTTCAAAACACCTCTTAATTCAGCACGAACACACACTCTTCTTAATCTTCCCCTGGCCCTTGTCCCCTTATGTGCCCCTCTCTGCTTTCCAGGGCTACACATCTCCCTGGTTTTCATTACACCGTGAAGAGGGTAGAGACATGAACTGGACCAAGGGAGGGGTGGAGTCAGGTCTAGCCTAGGCTACTGCTTCCCAGACCTGGTCCTCCAGCGTCTGGTGCTTCTGTTTACTCCCATTTGGGAACCGGGAAGGATCCCACCTGCCTCGGGTTCACTGTTGAGCTCACGTGAGAGAGCAAAGGCCATTACTGGTTGGTTCCTACGTCATCCTTGTCACTTTCGTCACCCTGGAGGCTGCCCCGAAGTGGCAGCCGCTGCTCAGGAGTGGCCACTTCTCTCGACTATTTCCGCCAGCATTCTGAGCGCCCCGCGTTGGCTGGCACTGGCCGGGGAGGGGTCCTGGGAGGAGCGAGGCCAGAACCTCTGCCCTCTAGAAGGCTCTCATCTTGTGCAATGGGAGGCCTGGAGCAGGGGGTCAGTGAACAGATGAAATCAACAAGCAACGGTCTGACGTGGAAGTTCATGGCTATCGTTGCTTTAAAATGCAGATTGAACTGTGTTATGGGGAAGACTTGGGATCATCCTTCCAGATGCTTCAACTTGCACAGTCTGGCCTTGTGTCAAGGAACTCTTGTGGGCAGAGGCTCCCGAGAAGAGTCCCATTGAATGGGTGGGCAGAAAAACAACCAACATTGGCAACAGAGTGGCTCTTCCACATTTTACGTAAATTGGAGGCAAACATCCCTGCCATCTATGGTAATAGGTAGCAAATGCCGAAGGACTCAGCCAGGATTCCTAATCAATGGCTTGCATCTGTGCTTCCCAAATGCCTTGCTGAGGTGCCCTCGGGCACCACAAACTCCCAAGAGTGGCACAGAATGATTTCAAAGGGAACACAGTGGCATTCGCCAGGTGCCACCCTATTAAGTTGTTTGGACCTAACTACTTATTAATGGAATGATCAGGTAGATATTTAAGCCTAGGGGCACTGCCAAGCATTGCTGAGACCCGAAGGGTGTCCTGAACTGAGAGTGTCTCCCAGCTCTTTAAGGGTTCAGAGTGGCATTAGCATTGCTGGCAGTCTGACGAAAGGCAGTCATACGCCTGCTCCCAGGCACCTCTTCCGCACAGCCAATGCTCAGTTTTGTCATTGCCAGCTCCTTGAACTTGCTGTTCACTAGCTTTGGTAAAAGAGTTAAATGTTTGGTAGGAGCTGATGTCGGTTCATAGTACCCACCCACAGCTCCGCACCAGAGGCAGCCGGGACTTCAGCTTTTGGGGCCAAGAAAGAGCTGGCTGGCTCAGTGGCTGTAGCAAAGGCTGAGTTTTCACCCTTGGGACTGGTCCTGAAAAGGCCACCCAACATTGGCAGGAACTGCCTTTAGGTATCTGGTCACGGTGCCCGCACCGCCTCCTCCTGGGCCTCATTACTTCCTTCCCTGCTGCCGTGCCAGCTGGGTCTCTGCTTATCCCCGTCCTCCCTCTCCTCTATGTTCCCCTGCAGGCCCTGAAGTGGCCTGTCCTGTTCGGTGCCCCTCCCAGGACTGTGCGTTCTCTGGTCCTGGGGCTTCACTTGACCCCTGCCTTCCAACTGCCGTTGGAATTTTGGGTCGCCAAAGTTCTCAGCCGTTGGAGCCCTGGTTCTATAGCCAACCGATTCCCCAGGCCTCCAGGCGGGGTCCAGACCTTTGCGTGGGGTCCCTACGCAAAGGCACGGGGCAGCTAGCACACTGCAAATGGCCTGGGAACATGGGATGAATCAATTCAGTAACTTAATTTTCTGGCACAGTTCTGGGCCAGTGGCAGCTGCTGGGGAGCCTTTCTGGTTACTGCCTGTTCTCTTTCCTGGGGCTCTCCCTGGCTTTGCTGAAGGGGAACCTGACACAGGAGCCTGGGCAGGCCCAGCAGAGGCGGTTTGCAGCTGGGGGACCTTGGCCCCCTGGTATAGCCGGCCTCCCTCCTGCCCCTTGGGCCCTTGCCTCCTTTCAGGCAGGTGATGAGTGGGGCGGAGCCGGACGGGGATTTATGTGCTGGGTTTAATAACCTCCTACCCTGTCATGGCAGTGTGGAGAGGAGAAATGTCTCCAAGGGGGAGGTGTCCCCTCTCCCCCACCTCCACTTAGGGGTCCTGCCTTCCCAAGCTGCACTCTACTGTCCCCGACACGGCCAGTGTGCAGGGGCTGGGGGGAGCTGAAGAAGAGGCCACTCCCACCTTTGACACACCTGGACTCCTCAGTATTACCACCCACCCTCCCTGTGTCAGCACCGAGGCCTGCGGGAGATGTGGGTGGTATATTCTATATAATGTTTAATAACCTGAATGCATTTTGACCCTCATAAAAATACAAAGGCTAGGTCGGCCCTCCTTGGAGAGCGGGCCTATCTTCTGAGGCCCTTTGTGAATGAGGTTCAGAGCACGTGGCCCCCCACTGCCTGCTCCTCTTCCTCCCTCACATGACGTCTGTGAACCTTTTAGGGGGGCTCAGGACCCCACACTCTTAGTGGACCAAGGCCTTCAGACCAACTCTGTGCCCCTCAGGCTGGCCTGGTTGGGCCCGGGCAACAGGGAAGAGGGCCCGTGGCGCAGCACCCCCGAGCGGTTGTCTGGGACTTGGCCCCGCCGCCTCCATCACACACCAGGCTGGGGCCCCTCACTGGGGCACGTCCTTTGCCCTTGGTTATTACAACCCAGGCAAAGGAGCTTCTGCAGCTTCCTGGGGCCCGGGGTGCTCTCAGACCTCAGGAATAGCTCCACCATAGGGACTGTTTCCATACTGTTTGTGTGGTGGTAGCAGCCGCCGGTTCTCTTCATGAGGGGCCTACATTGCCAGGGGTGTGCAAAGAGCTGAAAACACACCGTTAGCTCACAGCAGCTGTCCTAGAGTGGCTGGCAGTTGATCGGGGCGAAAAGTACCTCTGTGTGAGTCCCAGTCACGCAGCGAGGGGAGCCCTCTGCTCCGGCTGCGACAGTCACAGAGGAGGGCCACCCACCTGGGGCTGAGTTTCTGAGGAGGTTCCAGAGTCAAGGGAGCCCGAGCTGAGTCTGATGAAGGGAGGATTCAGCCAGGCCAGGAGGGGCTTGGAGAGCTGGGGGTCCCCCCCACTTAGGTGAAGGCACAAAACTGTGACATAGCCAGGGTGGAGAGGCTGGGGGACTGAGTATTGAGCAAATGAGTGGGTGTGGAGGGGACGAGCGGGGAGGGAATGTTACCCCTAAGAAACTGGAGAGCGGCAGGGTGGTCAGGGGCCAGGAAAGCATTTGGGGGGAGCTGTTTGGCGGCAGTTTGCAGGGGATAGAGCTGGGTGAGGTCGGGGCTGGGGGCAGTGCTCAGGCCTGGGCAGTGGGTAGGCAGGAGGGGACGCTAGCTGGAGGGAAGGGGAGCAGGGCTTGACTGAAGGAGATCTGTGAGGTGAGCTCAGTGTGGCCATGGGTAGATGCCACCAACTAAGGAACAGAGCTGGGAGGCGGGGGTGACAATGACAAGGCCCCTTGTGGCCTCAGGGGACGTGGAAGGAACAGTCGCTCCTGACTGGGACAGGCTTTTTGGATATCCTCATTCACATGGCTTCTGATGAGATGCAGCCCAGAGGGGCAGAGAGGAGCGGTGGGTGGGGAGGGATCCCTGGGGACAGACGTGTCAGGGTCAGACAGGAACATGATGGGGGTCAGGCAGAGACAAGGTAGAAGCACCTGGTGGATAATCAGCACGGTGTGTGGGCCGCCCTCTGGCTGCTCCTCTCCTCTTCTCCCCCACCAGCCAGTGAAGGGAGTCCTTGAGGGTGGTCACCCTCGCTTTCAGGGTTGATACCTTCCAGCGCTATGCCTGACATGTGACAGGTACTGAAGCAATGTTTGCTAAACCTATCAAACCACAAATATGGCACAGACGCCAGTAAGAGGAGGGCTGAACATCCAGTGGACTGGGCAAAGGGGGCAGGGGGGAGGTTGAGGGCAAGCCGGATTTCAGCAGAGCAATGGGGGGAGGCAGTTTTCAGAATGGGGTGGCAGGTGGGGGAATAGAAGACAGCATTTGTCTCTACCCTTTGTAGAAGTTTGACGAAGGCAGGAAGGAGAGAAAGTACAAGACTTTGTGGTTGGGGCATTTAAAAAAAAAGTAAAAATAACTTTTATTGCTTCCTCTCCCAGAATTGTATATCCCTTATAAAAAAAGCTAGGAAATACAAGGAAAAAAGAAAGTCACCTGTAATTCCATCCCTTAGAAATACATACTGTTAAACTTTGCAGTCATTTCCTTCCAGACCTTTTTGGTTTTGTTTAGTAAAAATGGTACCACGCAGTCCATTCTTATTTTGCAGTGGATCTTTTTCACTTAATATTCCTTGAATACCTTTCTGTTTCCAAGCTTCTGTTCTTTCAAAACAACCTTTAAAATTTTATTTACCTGTCTATTTAATATCCACAATTCAAGTGGTTCAAACCCAAAAGGTAACAGGAAGTATTCAGTGTAAAGTCGCCTTTTTTTATTGCCTGACTGTTTGCCCGTTAGCTCCCCCTGGAGGCAGCTAGAATTACCTTACAACATCCACTTTGGTGATTTGGTAATATTCCAATGCATGAATTTTCCAAAGTTTACTTAAATAACTTCCTGCCTTGGGTATTTAGTTGCTCTTCAGTTTTATTTTGCTATTACACCTCAGGCTATGAGGGTAGCTAAGTCACTGCATATATACCTTATTTTCTTAGAACATATTTCTACAAGTGGAATTTCTGGGTCAGAAGGTAGAAAATCAAAAACTTTACGAGACTGATGTCCATTGACAGTCCCAAAGTGAAGCATGAAGTGTGTATCCCTACCCCTGTCCTAAAATGCTCTTCCTCCAGCTGTGCCCGCTTAGTGGGTGCAAGATGTGTGTGCCTCTAACTCTCACTGTGGGTTGCATTTTAGGGGGAACAGATGGCGCTTTGGGGCACAACAGGGGGCTAGGTACTGACAGGGCAGCTCTGAGCATCTGGGAGGAGCTGACAATGGCTGGAGAGAAGAGAAGACCATCAAACTGCAGCACGAGGTGGCTGTGTTGTCAGTGAGCACCAAGCCTGGGGGACAGGTCCTTCTTCATTTTGGGAAAATGGCCTGGCCATAAGGAGCCTTGAAAGAATGGGGCCCTATAGGTGAGGTCCAGGGGCAATTGGAATACAGGCTGGATTTTATTTGCTTTTCCTACCCCCCTTTTAATAGACAGTTCTTTGGATTCTTTACTGACGGCTTCCAGCAGCTCTGGGAGGGGTTCCAGGAACGATGTGGAGGGGGTGAATACTTTCTGTGAGCAATATCCACCTGTCCCTAGACTTTTGCCCAGGCACAGCCTTGGGGTGAGAGCATGTATCCTTGCAGCATGGAGGGTGGCATGATTGCTGACTGGGGAAGGGAAGCCAGGGGCTGCTTATGATGTGCACCCAGCTAAGGGGAGACAGAGGAACACTAAGAAAACCTGCCACTCCCCCACGCAAACACCCCAGGTCTTGCAAAGTTGGCAGTGAAGGGTTGACTGGGGTGTCCCCCTGCACTGGGCCCTTCCTTAGGGGTTCTCTCCAAAGCCCCTGCTTCCGTCATACCGCCCCCAGGGGGAGCTGCTTCTCTTGGACTTTTGCACACACTGTAGACACTGGACTATTCTTTAGACTATTTAGATTTTTTTTCCCTAAAGAAAAACATAAAAAAAGAAACAAGGTAATTTGGTTTACAGTATACAGTTACTTGTATTTGGCTTAGCTTTGCTGGAGGTTTCTCCCCTCATTTCTTCCAGTCTGACTCCAAGTTTGGGAGGCCACCCAGGAGCACCTCCGTGGACTCTGAACTTCCAGGGTTCTTTAGACCCCTTCCGAAGCGTTCTATCTCTGTGGGGACACACAAGGACCTTATTTCCCACATCCCAAGGGAACTGGTCCCAGAGTGCAACAGGGGCACCTGCTCCCTGTGAGCTGTACTCTGCCACTAAAGCTCACCTGTTCCCAGTTACTAATGCTCATTTTTCTTTTCAAATACTGGTTTTCCAAGGCCTTGCTTTTGTCTCAGACATCATTTCCAGAGCTTGCAAGTTGAATAGATTCTTTGTTGGTCTCTGTATTAGTTTCCTGGGGCCGCCATAACACATTTCCACAAACTGTGAGGCTTAAAACAACAGGAGTCTGTTGTCTCACAGTTCTGGAAGCCGGAAGTCAGAAATCACGGTGTCTACAGGGTGGTTCCTTCTGGAGGCTCTGGGGGAGAAGTGGACTGGTGCCTCCCTCTTGGCTTCCTGTGTCTGCTGGCAGCCCATGACCTCCCTTGGCTTGTAGATGCATCAAGTCCAGTCTCTGCCTTTGCTTCTGTATATGGTTCTCTTCTTGCAGGGGTATCTGTCGCTGCATTTAAGGCCCTTCTTGCAGGGATACCTGTCACTGTATTTAAGGCCCACTCTATTCCAGTATGATCTCATGCTTAACTCATGACATTTACAAATACCTTGTTTCCAAATAAAGACACATTCTGAGGCTCTGGGTGGGCATGAATTTTTGAGGGTCACCGTTAAACCCACCACAATCTCTCTGCCTTCAGCTCTCCCATCCACCAATCTGCCTCATGGACCTCGTCAGAGCCATTTTCCCAAACCACACTTAGCAAGAGCACCTCGCCCTGGCTCCAAAAGCCTTCAATGACTTCCTGCTGCCCACAGAATAAAGTGCTGTGTCTTTAGTGCAGCTTTGTGAGACTCACTGTAGTCTGGTCCTGATGGGCTCTTTCATATTCCCTCTATCCACACTCCTCTCCACAGATGCTCCAGTCTCATTTGAAAGGTCTTCTCTTTTGTTGAACATGTCCTAAGGGCTCCCATCTCCTGCCTGGTCCTCTGTCCCTTCCCTAAAGGCTCTCCTCCTCAAACATCCATGCCATGTCATACGTTTCCTTTTTAATGAGAACATGCCCATGAGAACACTCTTACCACTTCTCAGTCAGGAGCGATGCCGTATCTTCTGTTGGGGTCAAATTCACCTGAAGATGAGCCTGTGTCTTAATGTCTTTGGGTCCTTGGATTTGAAAATGAAATATTGATTCACATGGCTTCCTAGTAGTTGATCGTGGGTGCTGCTGTTGGCATGAGTGTGAGAGGGGGTTGACCTAGCCTTGACGTGACAAGGACTGTCAGGGTTCAATGCTTTAACTGGATCCCTCCACCACGACAGCCCTACGAAGCCCAAAGCAGGTGAAGCCCCCCGTCCTGAGATGCGCTGGGGGGAAGGAGAGAATGGCTGCTGCTTTGAGAATCCAGGGCATTGTTCTTTCAAAGCAAAAGTGAGTGGCAGAATCACAGCAGGGGAAGTAAAGCCTTGAGACTGGATGCTGTGGGGCACTGGTCTCGGGGTGGGGGGGTAGAATTTGTAATGCTCTTGGGGGGACTTCCTCTGCCTGCATCCTCCCTGATGGGCAATTGGTGAGCAACATGGCTGGCAGAGGTGGGAAGTGGAAAGGAGGTTAAAGAGGAGACATGTAATGCAAGGAACAGGATAGATGTCAATACCTTTCATAGTCAGCTTTAGTACATGGTCTGAAAACATGAAAGTAACAAGATTTTATTCTGAAGATTAATATTGGTGTTTTTTGCTAGCTCCCTTAAGTGGCAGTGAATAAGCACTGGCAGCTGGTTCTTTAGACCCCTTCCAAAGCGTTCTATCTCTGTGGGGACACACAAGGACCTTAGTTCATCTGGAGGCAGGTTTCTATAAAACTTTCTTGCCTCATGTACTCTGTGTTTTCCCTCTGATTACACCTCAGTCACATCACAGCCCCATAGCCATTGCCTTTGGGGATTAGGAAGTGGCCCCTCAGCAAAGAACAGGAGAGGTATAAAGAGAGAGAATTTTGGGCAGATCTTCAGGTGTGGGCTCCAGGCTGAGCCTGCTGGCATGTGACATTCTGCTCAGATATCAGAACATTTCCAGTGTCAAAATCTCTGAAGCCACCAGGGCCCTCTCTTGCTGGGTCTTGACAGTACTCCTTCATACTGCAGGTTTAGAGAGTATTCGAGGAAGAATGCCTCCTTCTGGAAATGTTTATCACAGCTTGCAATGGTAGCTCTGTCTGCTTACAGCTCCATGTGCATGGTCTCACCTCACTGAATTTAGAAAATATCTATCATAGTGTAAAAACAGGCAACCCTTGACTCCATTAAAATGATAGTTTCTCAGACATTCCATCTAAAAGGTTTGCTTGTTTTCCTCCTGACATGCTGCCAATCTGGCCATTTCAACAGTCAACATTCAACACGAGAGAAGGGATTTAGTCAAATTTCCTTTGTCAGTGAGTCTTCTGTGCAACAAATTGTTTCCAGGTCCTAATGGCAGCAATTCCACTCAGGTTCAAACAAAGCAAAACACAGGAGTTAAGCAAACAAAAAGAAATGACTCGAGTTTTAGTCCTATCTACATGAAGAACATACCTGAGTTTGAAATGTTTTGAGAATCGGTAAGGAGAGAGGAGACAGGAGGAAAAGTATGCACTCTTCGCGATTCTGCTCTTCAACAGAGATTCTTCTCTACTACTCATTGCTAGAATTTTCTGTCCAACTCTGACAAAGTACAAAGAACATTTGCCACGAAGTAAGCCAGAGGCAGATCTTTCAATATTCTGCCTGTGACTCAGAATGAATTAGGTTTAAATAAGAAACACGCATGCTCAAGAAGTCTCCCCAGCCCTGAGACTTGTGCCATTGCCTGACGTTAGGAAGTTGGAAGCCCGTGTGGCTGATTAATATCACTCTTCTTGTCACTTGCTGTTTGCATGGAGGGCGGCTGGGTTAATCCAACTCTAGGCTAACTTTTGAAACAGCAAGGATTCTAGGTGGTTGCTTCTGTGTCTTTTTTTCCAACTAGACAGTGAATTCCTGGAGGGAAAGGATGATGTTCCATTTGGCTCTGGGTTTGCAGGGACCAGCTCAGGAGCTCATCAGAACGCGGGTGGATTCTTTTTTTTGAATGACAGTGGTTTAAGAACAGCAAGGTCTTCTGTAAATCAGGGCATTATACTCCTATTTTTCTTTAGGGCATATATATATGACATGAGGTTGCCCCAGACCTGAGATTCTGACTCACAGCAGTGCTGGTCCCTGGGGCGCCATGGCTTAGAGTCCGAGGAGAAGGAGCCTCTGGGAAACTGCGGCATGGATGTTAGGAATGGAGAGGGAATCGGTTTCCTATTGCTGCTGTAACGAATTACAGCAAGATGAATGGGTTAAAACTGCACACATTTATTTTCTGGAGGTCAGAAGTTCAAAATGGGTCCCACTGGGCTAAAATCACGGTGTTGACAAGACTGTTCTTTCAGGAGGCCTTGGGGAGAATTGTTTTCTAGTCTTTTCCCATTTCTAGGGGGCTCCCACATCCTTTGGCGCATGGCTCCTTCCTCCACCTTCAAATCTCCATCTGACTATGACACCGCCCCTCCTGCTCCCTTTTTCACTTGCAAGGACCCTTGGGATTACACTGGGCTCTCCCAGCTAATACGGGGTAACCTGCCCGTCTCCAGGTCACCCGATGAGCGGCTTAAATTCCATCTGCAATTTCCATTTCCCTTTGCAGGGTCTGGGGAGCAGGACATGGACCTCTTTGTGGTGGGGGGAAGGCATTATTCTGTCTAGCACTGAAGGGTACTTAAAGATCATGGAGTCCAGCACCCTCATTCTACACTTGGGGAAACACGGGTTCAGAGAGTGTCTGTGAATTGCAACTGTTTCCTTCCCAGGAGGGTGGATTCTTCGTGAGGGTGGACCATCTGTACCCAGAGCTCTGCAAGACTCAGCAGTGGGCCACTGGCTTGCTTTTCTTCTAGTCCTTCAGCACTGTCCTGCCCCCCTCAGGAAGACGCCAAGGGTGTGGAGGGTGCACAGGGCACCTGACTCACATCCAGACGGAATGGAGAGCAGCCATTTAATGGGGTCAGAGGATGGGTCTGATCCATCCATAAGCCTCTTACTGCTTTGGCGGAAGTCTGCACGAGCTCCTAGAAGTTACGGCTGTCAGGCGCCCAGCTGGGGATACTGAGCTTGGGGATTAGGGGCCCCAAGAATCTGAAATCCTGGAATTTCTCTCCAGTCTATGAAGGGAGCTGGAGGGTGAGCTTCAACTGGCTGGCTCCTAATGGGCGGTGGCATGTGCTGCCTGGGCCTCTGCTGTGGTCTCTCAGTCTGAAGACCCGGTCGAATCAGGTCCAGCTCCCGGCAAAACAGGGCTTCAGTTGCCAGTGTACTTTGAGGAGACACCCGTGATTTTGGTACCAAAACCCAAGTTTAAGACGGTGGCCCAGCTGTCACAAGAGCAGGTCTCCTGTGAAGATCAGGGCTAGATTAGATGACACACAGGAGATGTACTTGGAAAGAGCAAGCCACGATCTATAGGAGCCAACGCCGGGGAAGGAGTCAGGTCTCATTCCTCAAGTCCCCTCCTTCCTTGTCACTCCATTCAGTGCAGCTCGCAGGCCCTTTACCCTCACCCTTCTGTCTGGAGCTGGAAACAGGCAAGACCCTTGCCTCGGGCCAAGGACGCCAGGACCTAGGGTCTTGTTTGGAAAGTATTTCTCAGAACTCTGAGATGCAGCTGGTCTCCAGTGGAAGATGAGGTGCCGAGGGGAGACAGCTGGGATCATGGAGGAAGGCAGCGTGGCCTCTGGAGGGGGCTGATGTGGTTCTTCCAAACACAGAGCGTGGCTGGGTCCCACCTGGGAAAGTCACCCCAGTGTAGGACTACGGAGTTCCCTTCCCCCTGAGCAACTGGCAGTGGAGAAAATAACCCTGAGCCCCAGGGGCGGGCAGTGGATAGAGAAGCCAGGTGTCTATGCTCTGGTGAGAGACCAAGGCCCATGGCTGAAGGTCTGGGGGAACTGGGGTCCGCATTAGGGAACCCTTTTTCTAGTGAGAGCACGTCTTCAGCACAGTATTCCTGATCACTGCCCCATGTTCTCTGGAGAGAGATGAGCTTAAGATCCCAGAGGGCGAAGGGACCTTTGCAGAAAGATGTGTGTGGCCAAAGGCGGGAAGGACATGCTGAGAGGGCCCCGGGAGCGCTAGGGCCGAGGTGGCTGGGGTTTGTGGGAAAAATAGTGGCTGGTGAGCAGCTTGCACTTCCGAGGAGACCCAGGACCAAGGGAGAATGAAGGGGTGGGTGGGCATCAGCTTGAAGGACATTTCTCTGTGGAAATGAGCCCTAGATGAGGCGTGAGGATGGTGTTCTGCCTCCACAGGGGTACTCCAAGCCCTCTGGCCCAGGGACGAGCGAGGCCTCACACACTTTGTCTACACCCCCAGCTGCAGCTTGCCTCTCCCAAGAAAGAGCTCAGAAGCACAGCAGCCACCACCCCTGGGCAGGCCTCTGGCCTTACGGGCTGTCCCACCAAGGCTCCAAGAGGTGAGCCTTCTAGTGGACGGGGGGACAGTGAGTCCTGCAGTTGCAGACTACTGGCTGGTGAGCAGCGGGGCTGCATGTCACCTGCAGCCACTCGAGGCTTCGTCGCCCTCTGAAGCTCTTTCTCAGAGGCTGGGAGGCTGGTGGGACCTTGGGCTCTCCTGCCAGGAAATGCCTGGTTGGGAGGGCTGAGAATTAAGATTGTTTTCTAGGAGGAGCTCAGTGTTCAGCTGAAAAATGTAAAAGGACCCTTTCTTCTTCTCTTGGGGCTCCTGACAGCTTCTGAGATGTACAGACTGGAATAAGCAGAGCTGGAGGGAGAAGCAAAGATAAGGCCTTTGGGCCTGGAACAAGGCTGCAGGAACAGCCCCCAAGAGCCTCTTCCTGGTGGAGAGCGTGTCCAAGAAATCTCACGGTTCCTGGGCAGGGGGCAGTGCCTTTGGGATGATGAGGCCCTCTGCATTCATCCAGGTTGTGTTGGCATCTATTGTGTGACTGCCTGTGAGTGGAGCCTGGATTTGCACAGAGAAGGGCCTGCAGGCTCTGGAGCAAGCCTAGCCCCCAAAGATATGTGCATAGGGCCAGGCATTTCTGGGAGCTGGAGTGGGCCTGCCCGAGAAGCCCTGGAGGTTGGCACTCCACTCTCCAGTTACTCCTGCTTTACTGGAAACCGAGACCTTAGGAGAAATTGAATTCTGTTCTGTAATTTCTGTCCTAAAACCACCTGTTAGGTGTGTGTCTGTAACCCTGGTAACCCAGAGTCACGCCTGCTAACCCCATAATGTGGTCATCAGCATTACCTGTAGCTGCACTGAGCTCATGGATTCGCTTAGGAAGTAAAGGCATTGTGGCTGCAGCCAGTGTTTCCTTCAAGAGTGGCTTGTGTTGAAGGACAGTAGAGGGTAGTGGTTAAGAGGACGGAGCCCACCACGTGGGTTAGGATCTCGACTTTGCCTCTACGTGTGAGCTTGGGCAAGCCCCTTGATCTTTCTGCTCCCCAGTTTCTTCATTTATACATTGGGGATAAAAATAGTATCCTGTAGGGGTATTTTGAAGATTGAATGAGTTAAATATAGACGTAAAATATATGCAACACCACTTGGCATGTGCTAAGGACTCTGATATTAGCTAATTGTCATTATTTTATTTCAGTTCTTAAAAGACGTATTTCCTTCAGGTGGATTTTGCAAATTTTTTTAGAGGAGAATGTAGTCCTCTTTTTTGTCCTGACAGCACGCCCAAGAAACAAGGTGGTTTGTTTTGGGACAGATGATTCTGGAAAGAAATTAGGAATGGTGCATGGAAATGGCATCTTTCTGTATCACTAAGCTATACCCAGCATTAAGCCCTGTGCCCTTTGGAACATGGTGGGCTTGGTTAAATGGTTGCTAAGTCATTTCAGGGCATTCGCCAAGTTGTGTTTGGTTGTTTCTAAGTCCAGAGTGCAGGAACATGTCATTGGGAAGTAGCTATAGCATGGACAGCCCCCAGTAGCCTTCCCTCCAGCATTCTGGTATTTTCTGGAGCTGGGAAGCTGGCATTAAAATAAAAAAAACAACACTCAACATTTTAAAGCTGCTATGGATTTATACCGTTTCTTTTAAAATTCTCTACACATCCTCTCTGGTAGAGACCCGTGGGAGAGGCCCTCCCCTGCTGTCCGATCAACACTGAAGACATAGCAGCATCCATACATAAGCCTGAGGTCTGCACCTTCTTAGCCAGCCATGAGATTTTCAGTCGAGACACTTGGTTAAAAGGAGAATAATAAAAAGTGTAGCCATCTCTCTGGCTATGTATTCCAATTGATGAGATGGTGCCTGTAAGGATGTTTTAAAGTATGAAAAGTGGCAACTGGCCTTCATGATAAGCACGCCTTGATGTCATGTATGCGAAGAGTGAAAATCTCCTGAACAAAGCAGTCCCTGGTGTTTTTGTTCCTTGGGACAAATGCTGTGTTGTATTTATGTACCTTAAATGTTTTGCTGTGACCCTAGGGAGGGTCATAATTAACAAGGAACCTTTGATTTATTTAGAGGTTGTGATGTGTTTGCCCCTAGAAGCTCACTGTATTTCACCCCCGGGGAGAGGCAGGCTCCTGGTGGAGCTGATGGTCTTCAAGTTCCACTCCCCAGGTCTCAACCTGTTAGACTCCCTCTCCTAGCCCCCCACTCCCCACATCCCTGGGCTGCTAAGGGCTCTTTTGAATGAGGGGGTGTCAGAGATACAGGAAGTACAACTCCTGAGCCTCTGATGGCTGGATGGGGGTGCCCTCAGGGTCCTGTGCAAACAGTGGCCAAGAGCCCAGTCTGACATGGGCTCTCTCTCCCTGGATTAATGGCACGGGCGCGCCCCAGCAGTGGTGACCCGGTTGGCCCACTCTGTTGCAGGAAATGTGGGCTGTGCTTCTCGGGCGTGTGGGGTGGCAGTGGCGAATGGACAAACGTCAAAGCAACTTCTACTGCCTCAAAACCCAGGGTTGCATTGGACAGGGGCCAAAGGAGATCAAAAGGCACAGTATTTATGTTTTGTACTCTTTTTGTTGTTGTTTTTTTCCACTGAAAGAGGGGAAATGGTGAGGGAAAGCAAGAAGGGCTGTGGAGAGGGAAGGCTTGTTTATTTTAAAGGAGACTAGAATGGGATCAGGAAAGATAGCCCCATCCGAATGATAATGAACACGACTGGCTCTGGGGGTCGTGTAGTTTCCAAGTGCTTATGTCCCGGGCACTGGCTAGGTGCTCCAGTCGGGTATGGATTTCTCAAGTCACAAACCCTGGGGTGTGTGAAATACGTCCCATAACGCGGTTTCTAGCCAGTGCTCCCATTTCCTCCACTAGTAGAAACTTAATTCAAGAAGATTCATACAATCTGGGTTTTCTTAGCATGCTTGGAACTTGGCAGCTTTATTCCTTCTGCCCTTTCCCCAGGGATTGGCATCTAGGATCTGGGCCTTAATCATTGCTGGGGATGGGGATGAAGGGTGGCTGTGGTGGCAGGGGTCTGGGGAACTCATGCCCTTGGGTCCCAGGCTCAATAATTCCTTTGGGCCTTGGGCCTCTCCTGCCACTTCTGTCTGTGGCCCTCTAGGACCCTCCCTCCTGACCTCCCATGAGGCTGTGGTGCACTGGGCCCATTTCAGCCTTGGGGCAGTTTTGTATCGGGCTGCCCACCCCTACGGGCCTGTGGGCAAGTCCTCGGGCCTGGCCGCTCGCCTGGATCTGTGGGCCAGCATGGGCCTTGGAGCACTCTGCAAACTACCTGTCTTGCTTTCCCCCTGGCTTGGGAGCTGGCCTTGCCCTGGCAACGCCTCCATCTTCCAGATGTAGATAATGTGGGGCAGGAATAAGGATACTTCTGGCAAGTCTTCCCCCAAACCTATTTTCATGCTGGGACTTGGCCTTCCAATCTTCTCGAAGGACAGGGTTTCGTTTCTCTTGGCCTGTCCTACCAACGTGGCCCCCGGGCGGGGCCTGGACACTGCCCCGGGCGCAGAGGAGTAGCAGCTAATAGGCATGGACGAATGACTGTTTCAGACCCTGTGAGGAGCTTGTATGTTCTCACTGTTTCAGCTGCTCAGAAGCATTTGGTGCATCCCCGTTCTGTGACCAGTGAGGCTGAAGCACATACAGAGTGAGGGTGTTTGTCCCACAGCAGGAGCTGGAAAATGGCAGAGCTGAGGCTCAGAGCCAGGACCTTTCCCCTCCAGCTCCAGCTCTGCCACCCCATCGCGCCCTGCCCTCCAGCATGGACGCCTTCGGAGGGGGGCTCTTTCAGCGGCAGCAGTGCAGTGCCTGGAGTTATTCCTCATTCTTCAGGGCTCCTAAAGTCAATTTAATGGTTATGTTTAAAAACAAGCTCTTCTCCAGACTCCCCTAGGAATTTTCTTAACATGCCTCTAAGGATCCAGAAATCTCTGAAGGCCTTACCCTGCACGTGGAGTATTCCTGCCTTCCTGGAAGTGGTGGCATTCAAGTTAATAAATGATTTCTTAGCCAGTTGTGGTGTGTTGTGACTTACTGATTTCCACAGTAGCATTTCCTACCTTCCCAATGCATGGTTGGCCATACTGGTTTAGTGGGTTCCTGTGGACTGGACTTGGAACCTTCCACAACCAATTGCATTATTTCCTTGCGAAAATGTGTTTCAGACATCTTTTTAGAACTGCATGTGTTTTTTGGTGGGAAACTTATGTTCTCATATTAAATTTCTGAAAATTTATATATCTGGCGCACAATTTGAGAAAAGTGGGGTATTTTAATTATTTTATCCTAAGAGCTCCTGCAACAATACGAATGATTGAAAAATGCAGGCATGCAGTTTACATAACAGGGTAGAGTATTAGGAAAGACAGGATAAGAGAAATGGGTATTGTTTCCTGTCCTGATCCCAGGAAAGAGAGGCCAGCATTGAGTTTCTTTAATTTATTAACGTTTATTTCATTTTTCTAAGATTTTTCTTTAGTAGGGCTGGTTTGTCTGTGGGTCATAAGGCCAAAGGGCTAAAACAAACCTGAGTCCCCCAGGGGCAGGTAGAATAAGCTCACTCACAGTAAGTGGATAGGTCGGCTGCCGGCCATTGTGTCCGTAAAGCCCCAAGGGGATTACGGGTGATGGCTGAGGAGTCTGGGATGGCAAGGAGGCCTTGAAGAAGCTCGATGGAAGTGGCACAGCCCAATGACAGTTTATATTTTCCTCTAAGACTGGGAAAGGAGGATGGTGTTACGTGGTAAGACCAGAGCCCCGCTGAATGGCCACATATCTGGAAAATTCAGGCTATTGTGGGGTTTCACAGACTTCTCCAGGGTTCCAGGAGCCCTGACTATACTTGATTGGCATCAGTCACTAAATCCGTTCTTCCCGCAGTCCCAGCTGAGGGGTGGTAGACACTCTGAATGCACAGTCCTTATGCCCTGTGGTACCTTTGGCTGTTTCTGGGCCTCTTTCCAACCCCTCCTGTGGCCTTGGTGTGCCTGGGAGTTTACATTCCCCGTCTAAGCCCAGGGTCTGACCTGACCCACCCCTCATCTCTTTTCTTTTTTCACACCAACGAGGAGTTTAATAAAAATACAACCAGCATAGAAAAAGAACCCTCCCCAACACACACACACCAAAAAAACCCAAACCAGAATATCAGGTAGTCAATGCAAAGGGCAGAATTTTTGACCCTTTAACTCATCCAGCCTCCAAATAAAAACCAATAAAGATGATGAATCAAGAAAAATGAGAAATCTGTATGTGAAACTATGGGACAACTATTGGGGAGAGTTACGTCTGTGTGACGCAGGGAACAGCCGCGGAAGATCCTGGGATCAGGGTAGACTCTGCGCTAGGAGGGCCTCCGCCAAAGGTGAGAGCCTGGCTCCTTGGTCGACAACTCTGAATGGAACTCACACTCCAGAATTACCCTGCAGGAGCAGCCTGAGAGCTCCTCCGTGGGGTTAGCCCCAAATGGCACCCTCTCTTGGCTTCCTCCCAATGTTTGTCCTGCTCACCCTGCTCTGTGTTTTTCTCCTGGTAGCTCTTAATACAATGCATGCAAACCTTTGTCTTTCGGTCTGTTTCTTGGAGACCCTACCTAAGTCATTAGATCTTCATGAATCTGAAGGAGTGCTAATGGTTAGACCCCGCCTGACTCCTAGTCAATATGCAGAGGAGCTCTTTAAGACTATCCTTTGTGAGAAGCCTTCCAACCAGTGGCATTAGCAGTTTGCTCATGGGCATAGTATTGGGTGGCCAGGACCAGGATGAGCCCTGAATAAACATTACCATCCGGTGGCCTCTATCACAGGCAAAGGAACCAGACAATAGGCAATGTGAATACAATTTGTCAATAACAAAGTACTATTGAAGGCCCAAATCCAAGGGTAAAAGCTGACAAAAGAAGTGGCAAACAGGGACGGAGAAGCGTAGTGAAGTGCTGACTAGAGATGGCTCCTTGGGGAGCGCTGGTAGCTGTTCTGTCTCCAGATCAGGAGTGGATATGCCCAGCACTGTTCTACCTGCTATTGCTGTGTAACAAACTACTCCAAAACTTAGGGGCTCAGGATAACAATGCCCTTTGTTTTGCTCACACGTCTGCAATTTGGGCAGCTTGTCCCCTATTCCATGAAGTCAGCTCAGGTGGCTCAACTGGGGTTGGAAGGTGCTCTTCCTAGATGGCTCAGTCACATGGCTGGTGAGGTGGTGGCGGCTTTCAGTTCCTCTCCACGTGGACCTCTGCATAGGGCAGATTGCACTTCGTCACAGCATGGCATCCAGGTTTCAAAGCACGTGCCCCAAGAGTCAGGAAGTAGAAACTGACAGCGTCTTAAGAGCTGAGCCTGGAACAGAAACAGACACAGCATCACTTCTGTGTATTTTATCGGTCAACGTGTCACAGAGTCCAGATTCAGGTGGAGGGGTCGAAGAGCCCACCTACCAAAGAGAAGAGCATCCTCAAATTTTGCAGTCCTGTTTTTAAACTGCCACGAGCATTTTCCATTCAGATGAGGAGGCTGGGAAGCCCAGAGTCCTCTTTGCCCCTTCTATTTCCTTCATCCCTTACATTTAATGCACTTTTTTTATTGTGGTAAAATACACATAACATAAAAGTCACCATTTTAATAATTCTAAAGTATACAGTTCAGTGGCATTTAATACATTTATAATTGTTGATTGTTAACCATCACCAATATCCAGTTTCAGAGCCCTTCCATCACTCTGAAAAAGAAACCCTACAGCCATTGATCAGCTACTCTATTCCCCGTGACCCCGAGACCCTGGCAACGGCAAATCTACTTTCTGTATCAATGGATTTTCCTATTCTGGGTATTTCATATGAATGAATCATACAGTATGGGGCTTTGTGTCTGGCTTTTCCCACTTAGCATAATGTTCTCAAAGTTTATGCATGTTGTGGTATGTATCAGTATTTGTCTCTCTTTGTGGCTGAGTAATATTCCATTGTATGGATATTACATTGTATGGCTATACCACATTTTATTTATCCGTTTATCAGCTGATGGACATTTGAGTTTCCACTTTTGGCTATTGTGAGAAGTGCTGCTATGAATATTTGTCTATTAATGTTTGTTTAAGCACCTGATTTGTATTCCTCTGGGTGTATATGTAGGAATAGAATTGTTGGTTGATATGGTAATTCCACGTTTAACTTGTTGAGGAACCTTCATACTGTTTTCCACATTGACTGCACCATTTCAATTACCACCGGCTGTATATGAGGGCTCCAATTTCTCCACATCCTTGTTAACACTTGTTACTTTCTCTAGTGGGTATGAATCAGTAACTTGTGATTTAGGTTTTCATTTCCCTAATGACTAATGATGTTGAGTGTTTTTTCATGTTTGTTGATCATCTGTCTATCTTCTTTGGAGAAATGTCTACTCAAGTCCTTTGGCCATTTTTTAATTGCGTTGTCTTTTTCTTGTTGGCCTGTAAGAACTGGTTATTCTGGATGCTATACACTTACCCCATATATGATTAAAAATATTTTCCTCTTAATCTATAGACTGTCTTTTGATTCTTTTTAAGGTGTTACTTGGCACATAAAAATTTAAAATTTTTGATGAAGTCTGATTTATTTTTTCTATTGTGGCTGCTTTTGGTGTCATATCTTAGGGATCCATTGCCACATTAAAGGTCATGAATATTTACCACTTTCTTCTAGGAGTTTTATAGTTTTGGCACTTATATTTAGATCTTTTATCCTTTTTGAGTTAATTTTTATGTATGATGTGAGGTAAGTGTCCAACTGCAAATTTTTTCACATGTGCATATCCAGTTTTCTCAGTACCATTTGTTGAAAAGTTGATTATTTCCTCATCAGTTAATATTGTTACCCTTGTCAAAAATCAATGCCCATAGAGGTAAGTGTTTATTTCTGGACTTTTCATTCTATTCCATTGATCTATATGCCTGCCACACTATTTTGATTACCCTGAGCATTGTACTAAGCTTTGAAATAGCAAAGTGTGTGGTCACTAATTTTGTTCTTCTTTTTCAAGGTTGTATTTGAGGTTCTTCGTAATTTCATGTGAAATTTGGGATCAGCTTTTTCATTTCTGCAAAAAGACCATGAGATTTTGATAAAGATAGCGTTGAATCTGCAGATTTCTTCAGGCAGTATTGCCATGTTAACATTAAGTCTTCCAATCCATGAACACAGGATGCCTTTCCATTTATTTAGGTCTATTTGAGCAATGTTTTTGTAGGATTTACCGTAGAATTCTTGCACCTCTTTGGTTAAATTTATTTCTAAGTATTTTATCCTTTTAGGTGCTTTTGTAAATGCAGTTCTCTTTATTTCCTTTTTAGATGGTTCATTTCTAGTGTAGAGAAATATAACAGATTTTTGTGTGTTGATCTTATATCCTATAACTTTGCTGAATTTATTAGCTCCAATAGTTTTATTTATCTATTTTTTGGGTGTGGATTCTTTAGAATTTTCTCTATGTAAGATCGTGTCATCTGCAAATAGAATTTTACTTGTTCTTTTCCAATTTAGGTGCTATTTATTTCTTTTTCTTGCTGTATTTGCTGGCCTAGAACTTACAGCACAATATTAAACAGAAATGGCAAAAGTGGGTATCATTATCTTGTTCCTGATTTAGAGGCAAGCTTTCAGTCTTTCACCATTGAATTTGTAAGCTGTGAGTTTTTCGTAATACCTTTTATCATGTTGAGGAAGTTTCTTTTATTCCTAATTTGTTGAGTGTTTTTATCATAAAAGGGTGTTAAATTTTGTCAAAACCCTTTTATGTATCAATTGAAATTATCATGTGATTTTTTTTCATTATATTAATGTGGTACATTACATTGATTTTTTTTTCAGTTTGAATTTTATTTTTTATTTTTTGTTGTTTTATTTTGGTATCATTAATGTACAGTTACTTGAACAACATTATGGTTACTAGAATTCCCGTATTATCAAGTCCCCCCCACATACCCCATTACAGTCACTGTCCATCAGTGTAGTAAGATGCTGAAGAATCATTCCCTGTCTTTGTATATACTGCCTTTCCCGTGTCCGCCCCCCCCCCACTACATTATGTGTGCTAAACATTGATTGATTTTTGTATGGTGAACGACCCTTGCATTTCTGGGATAAATCTCACTTAGTCATGGTGGATAACCGTTTTAGTGTGCTGCTGGATTCAGTTTGCTAGAATTTTGAGTATTTTTACATTTGTATTCACAAGGACTATTGGTCTGCAGTTTTCTTTTGATGCTTTGTCTGGCTCTGGCCTCACAGAATAAGTTATAAAGTATTCCCTCCTCCTGTCATGGCTCTTTATCTGGTGGGGTGACCCAAACCTTTATTTCAGACGGGTTTGGGTCATCAGTAGTCCTGTCTGGATTGGGTTGTTACAGTTTTCCATCGACTTTAGTCACAGAGCCTGGTAATACTAAGAGACGCCCTAAGGGATCTTCTGTATTGTGCCAACTTCTCCTTGGTAGTCATGATCAACAATGCCATACAACACAGGAACTCCCTTGTTTGCTCGTTGATTCAGAGGCACAGGAGCCCAAAGTGGCTGAGTGGCCCAAAGTGGTTGAGTGGCAGTCTTAACTTCTAGTTCAGTGGAATCATTGTTGCATCTCCTGGCATAAGCATTCCTCCCTTTGGAACTAAAATTTCTAGGCCAGCAGAGCATAAAGTTACCCAGACAGCAGGGGAAATTTTTGCTAATGGGTTGCTGGGAGTAATGATGTGTGGTACATTCCACCCACTGATTCTTGGACTTCTGAATCTTGCTGTGGGAGAGACAGCATCATATATTGGATGCTGATTCAGAGCATATACAACTTCTGGGAGAACCTTGCCCCAGACAAGTTGATACATAAAATTAGCCATCACAAGAGTTTAATTCATTTACAGTTAAAGTAATTATTGCTAAGGAAGGAGTTGCTTTTGCAATTTTATTTTTGTTTTCTATGTCTTACATCTTTGTTTCATTCCTCAGTTTCTCCATTTATATCTTCTTTTGTGTATTTTTTTTCTAGAATGTTATTTTAATTCCCTTTTCTGTATATATTTTAGTTATTTTCTTAGTGGTCACCCTGGGGATTACAATTCACATGTTACATTCAAAACCATCTAGTTGCAATTAATATCAAGTTAGCTTCTGTACTATGTCAAACTCTGCTTCTATATTGCTCCTTCCCCTTTAAAAGTTGACACAAATTTCATCTTTTTTTTCACATTGCGTGCCCATTAACTAAGCATGTGTAATTATTTTTTGTATTTGTATTATAAATCATATAGAATTAAAAAGAGAAGTTACAATCTCAAAAATACATTGTTAGCTTTTATATTTACCTTTGCAGTTACTTTTCCCAGTGTTTTTTACTTCTTTGTTTGGCTTTGAGTTACTATCTAGTGACCTTTCATTTCAGCCTGAAGAACTCCCTTTAGCATTTTATGTAGGTCTACTAGTGATGAACTCCTTCAGATTTTATCTGTGGATGTTTTCATTTTTCCTTAATTATCAAGGATAGTTTTCTTAGATGTAGAATTCTTGGTTGGCAGTTTTTTCTTTCAGCATTTTAAATATGTCGTCTTATTCCCTCTGGTTTACATGGTTTTGCATGAGTAATAGGCTGTTACTCTCATTGATGATACATTGTACATAATGAATCTCTTCTTTCTTCTGCTTTCATGATTCCTTCTTTGTTTTTCAACAGTCCAATTATAATGTGCCTTGCTTGGGGTTTTTGAGCTTCTTGGATGTGCAAATTCAAGTATTTCACCAGCTTTGGACTCTTTTTGGCCACTATTTTTCCAAATATTCTTTCTGTCCCTGTCTTTGCTCTCTCTCTGGGACTCCCATTGGTCATATGTTGGTATGCTTTGTGGTATCCCACAGGTCTTGTAGGCACTGGTCATTTTCTTCCTTGCTCTTCCTTTCTGCTCCTCAGATTGAATAACCTGAATTGACCTATTTTCCAGTTCACTGACTCTTTCTTCTGTCTGTTCAAATCTTTTGTTGAACCCATCCAGTACCTTTTTCCATTAAATTATAATTTTCAGCACCAGAACTTTTATTTGGTTCCTTTTTATCATTTCTCTCTCTTTATTGATATCCTGTTTGTTTAGACATTGTTCTCCTGGTTTCCTTTAGCTTCTTGGATACATTTAAGACAGTTTATTTAAAGCCTTTGGTAAATCCAATGTTTGGCCTTATTAAGGGATGGTATCTCTCAATTTCTTCTTTTCTTTTTGGTGAGTGAACCATATTCTTATTTTTCTTTACTGTCCCCCTTTGGCTGATGAAAACTAGACATTCTGAATTTTATATTGTGGTAACTCTGAAAAGTGGATTCTCCCCCATCTCTAGGATTTCTTATTGCTACTTAGTATGGGATTTTGTTTGCTTGTTTAGTGACTTTTCTAAACTATTTTTGTAAGCACTGTATTCTTTGATGTGTCTGACCACTGAAATCGTTTCTTGTTTGCTTAATGGTCAGCTACTAATTTGACAGAGATTTCCTTGTAAGGAGCCAAGAGATTTCCTTACAAGCCTGGAGGCAAGAAAAGCAGGGGGTGGGGGAGGGGAAGAGAGAAAACTCCCCTGGTCTTTTCCAGTTGGCTGTGTTGGGCCACTTCTTCAGTGCTTAGCCAGGCCGTATATAGCTCTGCCTTGGCTATCACTTCCTGCTTGGGTGGGGCCTAAAGTTTAATAAGAGGTGAAGGCTTAGGATTTTAGTCTTTTCTGAGCATTATGGGACGCATACATGTCCCTCCTGATTCTGCAGCTTATGGAGAAGATGCTCAAAGCCCTCATCTCCCTGTGTGTCTTTCTCCCAAGTTTCCACTTCCCTGATTCCTCAGTCCATCCATTGCTTGCCCTGACACCCTCTGCTCTAGGAAGCTACGGTTAGAACATTAACCTTTAAATGCTTTTGAAAAATGCCTTTCAGGGGACTGCTCTATCCCTGGGAAAGTTCCAAGACTAAGTCCTCAGGGATATACTAGCCAGGTCAAATCACACAACCACAATTCCTGGAGAACAAGATCAGCATTGCCCCCTCTGACACCAGGAAGTCACACTAGGAATGTGGGCCACCATCTCCTGCTGATGAACTGGAGATATGGTAGGTAGCTAAGTTAAAATGCCACAGGGCTCTGTTGTGAAAATTTAGTGGCTTCCTCATTTAACATTCCCCTGGGTATTGTAAATTTTGATTATATTCCAGAGTTCTGGAAAAGTTCATTCTGATAGTTTTTTCCAGCCTTATAATTGTTTTTTGGAGTTTCTTACATTTACATTTTCAGTGACATCATCAGATTTGTTGATTTTAATTCCAAAAATACCTCTTCTTTTATCCTCCTCTAGTGCTACCAGTGTGGGCTAGGGAATCATCATTTCTCACCTCATTGCAATGGCTACCTAGCGGGTTCCCTGACTCCCACCCTTGTTATGTTACAAGTTAGAGTACTGTTTAAAACAAATCTCAGATCACTCCTTTGCTTATTAAAACCACTGTTTTTAGAACAAAGACCTAAGCTGTCTGTCATCTCTTCTCTTGCTCTCTGAGCTTTAGTCCCACTCACCTCTTTGATGGTCTTTGGTTGGAATCTTCCTTCTATATGCAGTGGTTTACCCATCAATTCATCTTGTTAAATGCCTATTCAACTTTTAGGTCTCGGCTCAAGCACCACTTCGTAGTAAAAGGCTTCCTTGACCCGCCCAGACTAAGCTCCAAGAACACTATGTTTTTCTCTTCTAGAACTTGAATTAAATATTCAGTTGGGCAATTACTTGACTAATGGCTATCTTCTCAACTAGACCATAAGCTCCACAAATGCTTTTTAAATTTTGTTTACCACTTATCTTTGCAGTGTCTAGCACCATGACTGCTATAATGAATTGAATGGTGGTTCCCCAAAAGATATGTCCTTGTCCTAATCCCCATAACCTGTTAATGTGATCTTATTTGAAAAAAGGATCTTTGCAGATGTAATTAAGATCTTGAGATGTGGAGGTCATCATGTATGTGGATAAAATGAGAGTTCCTGTGGCTAGGATTCTCACCTGACCGTGGTTGACTAGCTCACTGCACACCTGTGGGCAATACATGGCTATTAACTCTATATAAAGAGCTCTGCCCAGTGCTCTGGACGCGACACGGTGGCAGGGCTGCAAAGCTGCAGGAGAGCAGAGCAGAGGCTGGAGTGGTGGCAGCGCCAAGGACAGAGGCCCAGAGGATGGCTGTGTGGGATGACTGTGCAGAGAGGCCCAGAGGACAGCTGTGCAGACAGAGGGGACCAGAGGCAGAGACTGGCTTGCTGCATGCAGACTCGCTCTGAGTGAACAGGATTTTAGTGACTGACCTGCCACCTGGAAATAAAGTTGGGTATAACCCTTTCACCCCCAAAGAACATTTTGCTGTCATTTTCTTTGGTCACACTGAATCCATAGTGAACTTGCCTGGGACTGAAACCCACTGGCAAGACAATGTATTATCTGGATAGGGCCTAAATCCAATGACAAGTGTCCTTATGAAATACACAGTGGAAAAAAGAAGAGGAGGCAATGCGACCACAGAGGCAAGCATTTGTGTGATATGACCACAAGTCAAGGAATGCTAACAGACATCAGGCGCTGGAAGAAGCAAAGAATGGATTCTCTTTTGGGGCTTTCAGAGGGAGTGCGGCTCTGCTGACAGCTTGACTTTGGAATTCAGGCCTCCAGAACTGTGAGAGAATTAATTTCTCTCATTTTAAGCTACCTAGTTTGTGGTAACTTTTTACAGCTGCCACAAGAAACTAATATATATGCCATACAGCTGGTGGGCAGCAACTATTTATTGTCTGAATAAACAAAGAAAAGCAGGAAGTGTTTTAATCATTTTGGAGTCACTGAGCTAAAATAAATGTTTCCAGACTCAGGCTAAATCAGGAAAAAAGAAGTGCTGTAATTCAGGGTTGTACTTGTTTAGTTAGGCTAGGTTAGTAGCAAGTTAGCCCCAAGAACCAAGGGATCCACCCCAAGTTTGCTTCCTGCTGACACTCCATGTCCGGCATAGGTCTTTGGTAGTGGGGGTGGGAGTCGAACAGGTGACACTATTCCACACAGTCACTTGGGCACACAGGCTGGCCATCTGGTAGCTGCATCATCTAGAACATGTGGCTTACTTAGTCACCACAGAAGGGGAAGAGGTGCAAGGAGATTTCACACTGGTTCCATACTTCAATCTGATAGATCCACATCCATCCCATTCATGCCCTTTGTCTGTTACTGGTCACCTGACCATGCCTAACTGGGAGGGCAGGACATCTAGGGTAGCAGGTGGGGATTGGAGGAAGAGCATGTGTCTATGCTGTGATGATGTTTGCCGAGAAAGTGGTGTTTTATTCTTTCATTCAACAAGTATTTATTAAGCTCATGTGTTGTGCTGGGGCACTGCAGCAGGCTCTGAGCTGGTGACAGGTGTTTGCCATGCATTACCATCAAGTTTCACAGGCAGAAAACATGACGTGGAACCTCAGCTCCTCCCTTTAAGTAACTATTTAACTCTGAGCAACTTTCTTAAAATCCAAGTCCTAGTATTCTTATCGGAAACATCTACAGAGCAGGAAGCTTCTAAGCAGCATTAAGATTTCCCTTTTGGGGAAACTTCCCTTCGCCATGATTACTCATGTGCTTCATCTTCAGGGTTTGATTGACCTCAGGCAATCCTCGTGAGGTATTCCTGTGGCCAGAGTGATTGGGGCAGAGGGAGCATGTGATCTAAAGGATGCTCAGGAATTGCCTTTAATGGCCGGGGAAAGATGATCTGCCTGCGGGGGTGAGTGAGGAAGCCCTCAGCCCTATGTGCTACTGGCAGCCATTCTGCGAGCCTGAGGCCAGCTCTAAGGTGAAACCACATGGGGGACAACAGAAACTGGGCTCCTGGGACATCCCTGAACCACAGGATCAACTGCTGCTGAAGTCGGCTGAGTCCAGTCCACCTCTAGAGCTTTCAGTAACGTGCGCCAGTGAGTTCTCCTGGATGTCCGGGTCCGTCTGTGGTGGGGATTCTGTTCACTGCCGCCGAAGCCCCTTAACTCACCCACACCTTCAAATGCTGTTGTGAGGCCCTTTGAGATCTGCCTGCTTCCTGGTACGGTGAGTCATTGGGACCGAAATCTGGACATTTCGGGTACTATGTTTTAAGACCCTGGATCTTATTTAAGTCTTGTGTTTTAGCAAACTCCTCTGACAGCGGGGAGGGGGAGGCGGGCGGGGTGGGGGTGGGGGTGGGGGAGATTTCACTTTGTTATTGCCAGGTCTCTGCTGACGCCTCTCCTTACCGCTGCCCAGGTGGTCTCCACAGACACCCTGGGGGGGCAGCCTTGTCACCACTGAGTCAGATAGGTCCTGGATGTCCACTAGGCTGCCTCTGAAGCCAACTCTGTTGGATTGCTGGGCTGCTGCCTGGGTGGCTTCCACATTAGAAAGTTATTTTCTCACAGTCCTAGGGGCTAGAAGTCTGAGATGAAGGTGTGAGCAGGGTGGGTTTCTCCTGAGGTCCCCCCCTTAGCTTCCCCCTGTGGTTCACATCGTCTCCCCGCTGTGTGCGTCTGTGTCCTAACCTCTTTGTCAAAGGGCACCAGTCATACTGGATTAGAGCCCACCCAATGGCCTCATTTTACCTTAATTATCTTTCAATGACACTGTCTCCAAATGCAATGACATTCAGAGGTGCTGGGGGTCAAGATTTAAGCACGTGAAGGTGGGAGATGAAACAGCCCCTAACAACCACCCCAGCAGGAAGGAGAAATTCTAGCCTGTCTCCCCTCCTCTTTGTTCCCCCAAGACGTCGCAGGGAGAGTGGGGGGCTGGTTGGGGGATGGTGCCGGAACATCTCATGACAGCCTTTTGAGGGTGGCCACCTCGACTCCTCACGTGGCCTTTACCGGCATGCGCGGGGTGGGGTGGGGCAGTTTTTCCTGTGGCGTTTGGCTGCCAGTTGGCTTGTCTAAAAGTTTTCTGTCTTGCGAGGACGCCCCCTCCTGGTCCTTTGGCTACAGACAGTAGGCTTTTGCTGGGGCTTCTGTTATCTCTGGTTGGCATATATGTAGGGCAGAGGGGACTGGTTATAGGGTGACTTTCCCTAGCAAGGTCACAGCGCACCTGGGGGCCCCTCTCCTACAACTACAACCCCAGCTTTCTCCAGGGTCCAGTAGTCATTCTGGCCATGACCTCACACTAAAAATGGTCCCCCATTACTAGTCCTGGTATGTGCCAGCACACCTTGAGTGTTTCTCCTGAATTACCCATGCCTCTGAACGTGAACCGTTTACTAACGTCTTCAGTTGCCCTGTTCAAGGGCCCCGTTGGTATCTTCCCAGCGTTATTTGATTATTTTCTGGCCAAGATGTTGCTGAAGTGCCACATGGAATCTCCCATGACCTTCCCTTAGGATTTAGCCTCTCTTCTTCCATTCTCCTGCTTGGAACGTGATGCTGCCATCTTGGACAATGAGGACAAAGGCCACTCTCTAGGATGGCAGTGTCATGAGCTGGGAAGCGCCTGCATCCTTCAGGATTTTGTGGAGCAGAGGGGCTGTACCAATCCAGAACCCGTATCAGTACTTTCCTGCGGTGTGACTTGGGGCGAATTGCTCATCTTTTTGAATCTTAGTTTCCTTATCTGTGAAGTGGGGTTTTACTACTAGCTGTTCCACAGGTGTACTATGAAAATAAAACCAGCTGATTTCTCTACACATGCCTAGCAAACGCATGCAAACAAAAGGTGTTCAATAAATATTGTGAATTTGCCTTCAGTGAAAACTCCAAACCTTTACACTCCTGCAGGGAAGATGCACAGCCTTTGTTTACGTTCACCGAGGGTATAATAACACCTTAGATTTGCAGTTTGCAAAGCACTTTGACATTCATTATCATATTTAATCCATGCAACACCTCTGTGAGGAAGGGGGATGCTCAGCAGGACCATTCTTTTTAATGCTGGAAAAGGAAGAGCCGCAGAGAAGGAAATGACTTACAGAAAGATACTTAGCCAACCAGTTAACCTATGAGTGACAGAACCAGGCCTAGAATTCTGTTATTCTACCTCCACAGGGGAGAGAGAGAGAGGCAATTGAACCTCCTTATTGGGAAACCTTGCTATGCTTTCTGCATAGATTATTCTAAAATGTCCTATGGTAAATATCAGGGTAAGGAGAGTGAAGTTGCTGGATGGAGAGTGTCAGAGTGGTGTCTGGTGCTATGAGAAGGGAGAAAATAATGAGATTTTATTATTTATCAGACAAGAGAAAAATACTGGTGTTTTCAGTTAGCCGTAGGGATTGTTCTGCATGCTGTCCCATCAGGCAAAAAGGTGATCCAAGCACAAGATCTGAAGTGCTTCGTTTAACTTAGCTGAGGCTAAGTTACACAATTGCTCTGAGGCAAGGACGATCATGTCTGGTTACCAGACCAAGGGACAGGCGATAACAGGCAATGGGTCTTTGATGCGTGGAATGTCTTTGAGTTAATTCCCCTAGAGCATGGCCTAACCTTTCAAGTACACGGAAAAAGTAAGGCTTATGATAATTTGGTGGCTTATTAAACAGATCCAGTTTAGGTAGCGGCTGTTAAAGGGATATTTGAGAACACTGAAGGCCTTTTCAGGTTTCAGTTGTCTTTTTTCTCCCATGGGAGGGTCTGTCGTTTGCTTCTGCCACATTGTCCAGACCCTTGATATTCCAGAAAAACTTGGTTCCCGTTCTCTGCAAGGCCCCCGTTAATGCCAGAAATCTTCTTGCCTTTTAGTGGCTGGTCTTGGGTAATTTCGGGTAATTTATAATCTCTCCTTAGATAATGCCTTTCCTGCAGCCACAGGGTCATGGTCTCAACAATGAACTGCTGTTTTTCAGAGCTGGAGTTTCTCCCTAGCAGCTTTGTGTCCTGGTTTCACGGGCTCTGTGAAGAGATGTACAAAGTTGGTTTTGGAATCTCCAGGATTCATATGGGACATAAGACGTGGGTCCAAATGCAACCACGGGGGAACAGCAGACCCTTAGGGTCTTTCAAGACTTGAGAAAAGTAAGACGGAGCTTTGATGAATCCCTAGGGCACAACTTTCTCGGAGAATTGTTGATTTTCTGAGGTGAGGGCAAATACACATCAGTTATCACTATCCACGGGTATGATACTAAGAAAGTTGAACATATATCCATCACAGCGCAGAATCTGCCTTCAGGTAGGACCACGGAGAGTGTGGTACTGGAGTTAGGCACCAGTTTTAACTGCTCGCAGACCTTAGACAAATCAATATGCTCAACCGTGAGGCTTTTAAACAGGTGGAACAGGTCTTTCAGGGACTAGCACTGGAACAATTAATCCTTTTTCAACTAAACTGGTTGTACTTGGCCTATAGCCTTCCTTGCATTTAGTTTTAGTAGAGCACTGAGGAAGTTTAGGTAAAGGTTTAGAAGAATCAATCTGGGCTCTATGGCTCTGCTTCGATTAGTGTGCTTGTGTTTGTAGTGTTTTTGGCCTTAAGGGATTCCGAGACCCTGGCTAATTCTTCAATAGTTTCTTGAATCCTACATTGTGTCGAAGTGTGCTAATATGAACATCAGTTATAATTTCTGGGACTCCCCAGAATAATCCTTCTGCAGTACATTTTAGTTGGCAGGCTCCACTTGCAAACTTGTTCCTTACATATTAAATTTGCAGGACTTTTGTAACAGAAGAAAGGAATGTTCTCTTGCTAATGATCGCCATGTAGCCGTTACAGGTAGGGGCATGGGAAAGGGCTGGCGATTGTTAGGAATTCTCATTACTTGACTGGCTTTAGGATTCGGGGATCTGATGGTCTGTGACAGTGGTAGACAGATGGCACCCATATCAATAAGAAGCTGAATTGTTGTCCATATATAGTTATCGACCGTTCTCCTTGGGAGTTTAGCTGGAGGGCAAGGCTCCGTGGGGAGGTCTGATCTTTCTCTCAGCTGCCGCACCAGTGGGCTGATTCTGGACAGTCATCTTCTCTTGCTGATCCAACATGTGACGTTAGTTTTTCCAATGACCCTTCTGCCTGCAGTATTTATAGGTGTCCTTATTCACAGGCTCTTGATTCTCGGAGAACAGAGAACCTTCTGCCTTTATTTTTATTTCAGGGACCAGTTTAATTGGGACAGAAGTTTGTTTTCATTTCTAGCTTGTTTATTTCCTAGGGCTTTCTGGAAATGTTAAGTCACATGTTAGGGATCCTCTAAATTGACTATTTCCCATTCCAATTTATCTTTCTAACTAAGTTTCCTATTTCAGATGTGAGTCTATTCCCAGAATGAGAAAAAGCAAGGCTCCTTTTACTTCAGCTGGTAGGCGTATCTCTGAATATTGTTTTAAAGGTTCCCGAAGTCTCCTATTAAGGTCTCCTATTGAGTCATCTTTGTTTTATTTACAACTTTGAATTTTTTGTTCAATACTCTCTTTAAGGGGAAGACTTCCATAACAGCTATATGTACTTCAATTCCTATTTTTCTTGTCATCTCAAGGCCAATATCTGACTTTGCAGAGTTGGGTTATTTAAATCCCCTGTTCTTTCCCATTCTGTTGCCTTTAATTATGCCCCCCATCTGAGGGGCTTTCAATCAGGTGAACTAGTTAGTATGGATTTGGTAATCTGACATAGTTATTTCCATGATCTAACATATTATGTCCGTAATTTTGCCTGTCTTCCTGAGGTTTTGAAATCCTTAATGATAGTCTTTAACTTCACTGAAACTTGACTTCTTGACCATCCTTTTAGCCTTGCAAGTTTGAGGGGATATTGTGAAATGTGAGCCTTTCCTGAGAAAAACCCTGGGAGAGGGTGGTTCCTTCAGGAGGTCAGGAGAAGGAGCAGAAGGATTTGTCTGTGTGTGTCTTGCCAATGGGTTTCAGCTCCGGGCAAGTTCACTATGGATTCAGTGTGACCAAAGAAATGAGAGTAGAACATTCTTGGAGCGAGGAGCGAGGAGTCTGCATGTAGCAAGCAGGTCTCCGCCTCTGGGCCCCTCTGCCCGCACAGCTGTCCTCTGGGCCTCTGTCCTCAGCGCTGCCACCACTCCAGCCTCTGCTCTGCTCTCCTGCAGCCTTGCAGCCCTGCCACCCTGTCACTCAGAGCACTGGGCAGGGCTCTTTATACAGAGTCAATAATGACATATTACCCACACGTGTGTAGTGAGCTAGCCAGCCAGGGCCAGGTGAGAATCCTGGCCACAGGAACCTTCACTTTATCCACAGTGTGTAAAGATAGTTTGTAGTAGAAAGAAAAAGGGGCAAAGGAGGGTAGGCCTCAGAAGGTTTAAGTGAAAGTGAACTTTCTGCTGGAGTCTTTGAGGAAAGAAGGCCATCTTGAAGGCAATGTGTTATCTTGAGGCCTTGACGAACTGTGGAATGTTTGGCTGCTTTGCTAGAGCTCCTCTCAAATGCATTATTTTTAACACGCAGTAAGTTCTCCATGGTTGAATTGGGCAGAGCCTGTGGTCTTGAGGCTTCCTCCGGTGGTGGTGGTGGTGGGGGTGAGCTGAATCTTAGGTGGGCATAGTGGTGGATGGGTGCGAGGTTGAGCGAGGGAAGTAACAGGGTAGGGGTTCCAGTCACGCTACGCAGACGTCTCTCAAGGTGCTACAAGGTGCCGGACCAGCGGGTCAAGCAGCTGAAGGAATATAAGAGCTTAATGAGTAAAGCGCTAAAAAGGCCAAGGGAACTTTAACAAAAGGCTCAAGTTTTTTTGAGAGTTTCAAAACACAAGCGTTTCATTGGCCTGTGACCATCTGTGAAGGTGTTCACGGTCAGTTCTACCATCTTACAGAACTCTTTGAACTGGTGGGAAACCATGGAACTGCCTCTCTGTGGGACTGCTTTGGGGTGAGGGGGGAAGCCCAGGAAGGCACCACTGGCCTTCTCTTCCTCTCACACGTGCTCCTGGTTGGTTCACCTGTCATCAACTTGCTGGGTGTTAGGAATTAAAGTGTGAGTCAGAGGGTCTTAGAATTTGTTAAAACAGAGAAGGTCTATTAAAGGAATTTATAACTTCCTCACTAACCTGGGGACTGTAATAACAAAGCTCCAGTCTACCAACCCTGATCATTCAGTAATTGAGCAGATGCCCCTTCTCTCTTGAGGCTCTGTCCCAGCTCAGAAAGTATTTTCTGGGAGAACAAAGGGTGGGGTGATTTATGTGAACATAAAACTCCTCCACCGCCCAGATGCCTGCTTCCTCAGTGCTATTTAAAGCTCCGCCAAAGACACAGCAGGAGCTCCTTACCAAGTGAAGCACAGGCAGGTGACGGGGGTCCCGGAGAACACCCTCCATGCTGACCGCACAGCGGAATAACCCAAAGAAAGCGAGGACATCCCCGTGCCCAGTCCCCAATCGAGATCTATCAGAGTGGCCTCTCTGGGCCTGGGTCTGGGCATTCATTTTCCTTTAACTGTAATTAAGACACAGAGTTCAGATTCTTGCTGCCTAAAATATGGCCCTCAGACCAGGAGTGCTGACATCACGTGGGCACTTGTGAGAAATGCCAGTTCTCAGACTTCCATCTGGACCTGCTGAATTGGAAGTCAGAAACTCGGGGTGGGGCCAGCAAGCTGGGTTTTTATATTTAATTTTTTCATTGTGTTGAGATACACATAATATTTATCATTTTAGCCATTTGTAAGTGTACAAATGTGGAAAAACTGAAGGATCCTGTGGCCAGGATTCTCACCTGGCCCTGGTGGGCTAGCTCACTACACATGTGTGGGCAATACGTCATTAATGACTTATATAAAGGGCTCTGCCCAGTGCTCTGGGTGACATGGCGGCAGGGCTGCAAGGCTGCAGGAGAGCAGAGCAGAGGCTGGAGTGGTGGCAGCGCCAATGTATTGAGATGGCTGTGCAGGCAGAGGGGCCCAGAGGCAGAGGCGGGCTTGCTGCATGCAGACTCGCTCTGAGTGGACAGGATTCTAGTGATTGACCTGCCACCATGGGAATAAAGTTGGGTATCAACCCTTTCACCCCAAGAACATTCTACTGTCATTTCTTTGGTCTCATTGAATCCATAGTGAACTTGTCTGGACACCCGTTGGCAAGACAACAAACCAATGGCATTAAACACAACCTCAACGTGTAACCATCACCATTGTCTAAACCCAAAACGTTTTGATCGTTCCCAGCAAAAACTCCATATTCATTAAACAATAACTCTTCCTTTCCTCCTCTCTCCCCCAGCCCCTGGTAACCTCTCTTCTTCTTTATGTCTCTGCAAGTTTGCCTACTCAAGGGGCATCACGTAGGTGGAATCAAGTGCTGGTTGTCCTTCTGTGTGTGGCTTACTTCAGGCCTGAGTTTCTCAAGCTCCATCCATATTGTATCGTGGCATATGTCAAAATTCCATTCCTCTTTATGGCTGACTAATGAGCAGCCTGTGTTTTAACAAGCACTTCAGGTAGTTCTGCTGCTCATTCATGTTTAGGAGCCACTGACCTAGAGCAATGCTTCTCAGATTTCCCGGTACTTTGGAAACGTGATTCTGTTAAAATGCAGGTTCGGATTCATTTACTGACTTATTAGCCAATTCATTAGTGGGGGCCCAAGATTCTTAATTTCTAACAATCTCTGAGTGGATAAGGTTGAGAACCACTGTCTTAAGCCATCACCACTGTGCCCAGCTCATCCTGAAATGACGAGAGTGAGGGTCAGTGTCATTGTGAGGTGGAGTAGGTTGGAAGTTGGGGTCTGTTTCTGCCTCAGGGACCAGAAGACATGGACCTTAGACCCTAATGTTCTCTGAGTTGGGCTTTCTGGGATGGGAGATGGTTGTGAGCCTTGCTGGGCATGTGGACTGGGAAAGGCTGGGATATGGGGACTTTTTTGGGAGCTCAGCATTAGTTACCACAGTATAAATGACAACCTGATCAATCTTTAGTCACTGCCTTGAGATTCCCTGCTAACTTCCATGCTGTGTGTCTGGGAAGGAGCCTGGTGGTGCTGGGAGCAGGAGGGCTGAGGTGAGGCTGGCTGAGTCCTGGGGAGTGAGGACTCTGTCAGGGTGTCAGATTGGGGGGTGGGCGCCAGCAGGTCCTGGGGACAGGCTTCAGCAGGCCTGTGGGTTCACATCGGGGGCCCTTCGGCCAGGCAGGAGGGCTGGCGCTTCTGTCTTCCTTCCTGATTGGTTAGATCCGACGTGGCACAGGGGAGCAGGGCGTGAGGGAAGGAGGGTGGGGCTCCAGGGCCATGGTTGCGATTGAAATGGCGCCAGACTTGCATTTTCAAAGTGACAGTAGCCACCTCCAACCACGGAATGCCCTCAGCCCAGGGCTGTCCAACCTAAGGATGTTCTCACAGGGGAAATCACCACGTACAGCCACAGGCTGCTGCAGTCCCACCCCTCAGGTGATGCAGGGTGTCACTCTGTGTGGTCTTGAGTAGGAAACAAAGATAGTTGGGAATGTTCTTTTAGAACCTCATCTTTTTGGTAAGTAGGGCAGCTGTGCATGGCGGAGACAAGGAGCCACATGTGCGATACGGAAATTATGGCTCATTCACGTGATGAAATCCTTTCTAGCCACTGAAAATGTTTGAAAGTTTTTAATGACATTGAAAATATGGTCATGATTAAAAAGGGGAAAAAAGGCTCACGTATATATATACACACACACACATATATGTGTGTGTGTGTATATATATATATATAAAATTATGCAAAAATTTTAAGTGATATATATATAAAGAAAAAGGATAGGAAATACACTAAAAGTAACAATGGTTATCATTGGGTGGTAGGAGAGCAGGGTTTTTAAATTTTGTTATCTAGCATGCTTTTATTTTCTACATCATTTATAATGAGCATAGTACATTTATTAACAAAAAGAATTTTAAAAGGATCTTGTAGAGACATGATCAAAAATGGAAAGATAGGAATTTTTATCTTTTTCATCTTAGAAAACAACAGATTGTATTTTAGTGCTTGATAAATACTTAAAATGCTCAAGTGTCATCCAAACCTTCCAAGTGTCATCCTCGGTCCCAGAGAGGAAGCCACCATCTTTCATATACCCTCCATGGCCCACCCCGATTTCCCTTCCATGGTCCATCTGACATCTCCACGTAGCATCTTTCTCTTGCTCTTCCCCTTGGCCTTTTTGATTGACATTAAGCCCAGATACTTTTCTGCCCCAGGGCCTTTGCACTGGCTGTGCCTTTGGCCTGCAGTGCATCCCCGCCAGATGTCTGCTGAGCTTGGCAATTTCACTTCTTTCAAGCTTTTCCTTCAAACTACCTTCTTGGTGACTCTTGTGGACATGCTACGTAAGATCTCCTAATTTCCATAATATTTTATATCTCTCTCCCTGCTTTCATTTTTCTCATTAGCTTAGGTTGCTATTTAATATTCTGTATATTTTATTTCTTTATTTCTTATGGTCTCCCATTATAATGTAAGCCCCACTGGGCCTGAGATTTTTGTTTATTTTTCCACTCCTGTAGCTCCAGCTTTTCCAGAGCAATGCCTGGCACTGGCTCTCAAAAATCAGTTGTTGAATGACAAAACAAAAAACTCTATTTTTGACCTGCAGAATCATAAAGGGAAGAAAGCTTGTAAATATCTCTCAACTCTACTAACAAATTAAATAGAAACCATTCACAACCAAGACACTTGCTGCCACTTAATGATAGCATCTCATAGTAGCTTCTGCTATTTCAATTGTTTATAGATGTAATTTTCAGGAAATCTGAATATACAAAGTGGTGCCAGGAGTATCATATTATTTGGTGAGTACGCACGAAAGGAGAAGCAGTTTAGATTTGGAACAGCATCATGCCTTTGTAGTTGGGGGTGGGTAATGACTTCCTGGAAACCAGTCTACAGAATGCTTTTCGTATCAGTAAAGCATAGATTCACTTCACATGTATTCATTAAGCATCTATTATATGATGCAACCTGGGTACACACAGTGAGCACAACACCACTCCTTTCCGGATGCAGCTTGAACAATAATGATGCACTAAGATGTTCTGGAAGCCCAAAGGAGGGACAGCAGCTCAGACTGGGTACAGGAGGTCTGGGGAAGTCACATTTGAGCAGGATAAACAGGAAGTGTCAGAGAACAGGGTTGGGTGGTGCTGGGGGTGAAGGGGGCTGAGAAAGAACATTCCAGGAGGAGCCTGGGGAGGTTGACATTCTTCCGATGAGCTGGAAAGCCCAACATGGTTTGCGTGTGAGCCACGCCCACCCACGTATCCGGAATTCAGTTACTTCTCATCGGCTCCACCACCGTCACCCACTGCAAGCCACCAGGGTCTCTCCCTTGAACCACTGCCACACCTCTACCTGGAGAACCTGCTTCTACTCTCTTATTCATGCTGAGAAAGAGACGTGCAGCCCCCGGCAGGTGAGAGCTGGCCTGGCACCCAGAGCAGGGCCACCGTGTTCTTCCATCCAACGTAAACACATTGTAGAACCCCACCTTCAGGCCAGCCTACTCTGTGTCCTTGGTAGATGAAGGCAAACAACCAAGAGCACTCTGTGATCACGTCTGAACAAAGAGCAACGTAAACAATGTCCAAACCACAAAAATGCCCAGCAAGCCTTCTGTCCTGGCTCATCCGAGTTACTGCTGCTGCTCTACCAACCTTAGCTGCAGCTTCACTCCATTCCCTCCCACCTTCAAAATAAGACTTATTACGAAACCCAGTCACGGACATCCCTCTGCTTCCTGACAGGGAGGACCTATCTACCCAGAGCAACCCCTGTGTCTTGAACCTGCTGCAGAGCCACTAACACAAGCCGCAATCCTGTCATCTAATGCTCTTTAGCTGCGATGCCCCGTTTTTCCCATGGCGGGTGTTGTGTTCTCCATCACTGCAGGGAGTCAGTAAACCCAGCTTGGTCAGCCACCGATGTGTTTCTGGTGGTCGTGGGCTGGAGGACATTGACAGCACGCAAATCAGGTTAAGACCCTCTCCTGCTGGCTTCCCATGACGCTCTGAGTCAAAATCAAATTCTTTTCCCTTATTTGACTCTGCCTATCTCTCAGACCTCATTCATTCACTCCACAAGTATTGCTGAGGATTTGCAATGATCTAGAGACCTTTCTGGGCACAGGAACACTTCACACTGCAGTGTAAAGAGTGGACTGGAGCAAGACGCTGGGGCAGGGGGTAGGGAGAGAGGTTATGAGGCTCTTTAGCCCAGTGAACAGCTGGCTTGGAATCAGGGAGGGAGAGGTTAAAACCTGATACGCAGCATTATGCTAAGTGAGATAAGCCAGACAGAAAGGCAAATACTGTCGGATCTCATATAAGTGTGAAATCTAAAAGAGCTGAACTCAGAGGAACAGAAGAGATGGTAGATAACAGGGGCTGATGGGGAGGGAAAATGGGGAGATATCGGTCAAAGGGAACATACTTCTAGTTGTAAGATTAGCAAGTTTTGGGGCTCTCATGTATAGCATGGAGATTATAGTTAATATAGTCAGCAGTTATAATATTAATTACATATTAATAATAAAAATATATATTTAATATCTACTTGCAAGTTTCCAAGAGAGTAGATCTTAAATGTTCTCAACACAGAAAAGAAATGGTAATTAAGTGATGTGATGGAGGTGTTAGCTAACACTGTGGTGGTAATCAAATTGCACTCTATAAATGTATCAGGTAAACACATTGTATATCTTAAATTTACACTATGCTATATGTCAAGTATACTTTAATGAAGCTGGGATAAAATTAAAATACAAAAATGTGAAAAAGGAAAAAAGAGGGAATTTCAAAGAATCATGATGAAAAAAATGAAATTGGATCCCTGTGTCTTACCACTCACAAAAATTAACTTAAAATGGATGAAAGATTTAAACACAAGAGCTGAAACTGTAAAACTCTAAGAAGAAAAATAAGGTAAGAGCTCCTTGACATTGGTCTTGGCAGTGTGTCTTAGATCTCACACCAAAGCACAAACAGCAAGAGCGAAAGCGAAAATCAGTAAGTGGGACGACGTCAAACTAAAAAGCTTCTGTGCCGTCAAGGAAGCCATCAACAAAATGAAAAGCAACCTATGGGATGGGAGAAAATATTTACAAACCAATGCATCTGGTACGGAATTAATATCTAAAAAATATAAAGAACTCATACAACTCAATAACAAAAGAAACCCAAACAATCCAATTTAAAAACAGGCAGAGGATTTGAATAGACATTTCTCCAAAGATGACATATAAATTGTCAGGCCAATACATGAAAAGATGCTCAACTTCACTAGTCATCAAGGAAATGCAAATAAAAACCACAATGAGATATCACCTGACACCCGTTAGAATGGCTTTATCAGAGGGATAAGAGATAACAAGCATCACAGGGATGTGGAAAAAAAGGGACCCCTTGGGCCCTGTTAGCAGGAATGTAAACTGTTGCAGCCACTATGCACAACAGTGTGAAGGTTCCTCCAAGAAATTAGTACAACTACCATAAGCTTGAGCAATACCACTTCTGGGCATTTACCCAAAGGAAATAAAAATGGGATATTGAAGCAATATCTGCACTCCTATGTTTATTGCGGCATTATTCACAGGAGCCAAGATAAGGAAACAACCTAAGTGTCTGTCAGTGGATGAACGGGTAAAGGAAATGTGGTACATAGGCACAATGGAATATTATTCAGCCATGAGGATGAAGGAAATCCTGTAGCTTGTGACCATCTGGATGGACCTTGAGGGCATTTTGCTGAGATAAGTCAGACAGAAAAAGAAGAATACTGAGTGATCTCACTTAAATCAGCTCTTTTTAAAAGAGCTGAACTCACCCCAGATAATAGAATGGTGGTTACCAGGGGCTGGGGGAAGGGAGGGAGATGGGGAGATGCTGGTCAGAGGGTACAAACTTCCAGTCAGAAGATGAATATGTTCTGAGGATGTAACATACAGCATGGGACTGTAGTGAACAACACCGCTTTATACACTCTTGAAAGCTGCTGGGAGAGTAGATCTTAAATGCCCCCCCACCCCCACACTCAAAATGGTAATTGTGTGACTGGGTGGAGGGGTTAGCTAATGCTATGCTGGTAATCATTTTATAGTATATAAGTGTATCAAACCAATACTTCATGCACCTTAAACTTACACAATATTATATATATGTCAGTTATAATTCAGTGAAGTTGGAGGAATCCCCAAAAACATAACACCCAGATTTCTGCGTTGGGCAACAGGGGCCAAAACAGTGTCATTTTCTTGGGAAGGGCGATCAGTAAATATGCTAACAAGGATTCTAGAAAAGGCAGTCACTCCGCTGGGCTAGTGTCTTCTTTGCTAAGGAGGGCTCCTTCTAAATTCTCTTCAGGAGGGGGTCCCACCAGATCCTAGGAAGTCCTGTGGGATTCCCTGGCTGCCTTTGGCCTGGGGGCTGGCACCTGTCACTGCAGGAAATTGTTTGAATAATGTACCTATTTCAGGTTCTGGTTTATATGTTTAAGAGAGCAATATTTCAGTGGAGTCAGTTAACATTTCTTATGGCCTTCTGGGCTTAAATAAAATGATGCTTAGAGTAATTCAGGGTCCGTGAAGTAGTGCAAAACAGCTGCCATCTGCCATTGCTCTCACTGGTGACTCATTTGCTTCTTATAATGGGTTTCCACATATATGAATTAAGTCGGAATGTGTTGCTCAAGCTCAGAGAAACCAATAAACGACTTGCTTTTGTGTTACAATTCTCAGAAGTAAATTATTCAGTATTCATTGCTTGTAGGCTTTAAAGAGAAACGAAATTTATTTTGATTCCCCCACCCTTCACTCTAGGGTATGCTTTAATGTTCCCATCCCAGAGACTTTGTGGAATTGACTAATTGTGTGTTTTGCATATTTATAAACACTTTGTTATTTATTAATGGGCCATTTCAGAGATGAAATGAGCACTTTATTCACATCACAACCATTTCTCAAAGGCACTCTGACTCACCTCAGAGGAGCTGAGATTTGAATGTACAAAATGACGCCTGGGCTATTGTCTTCTCAGTAAATCCCACCAAGGGGTCAGAGCTGCCAGATGCCATTTATCAGGCTGGCTCTCCGGAGCTGTGCTGCCCAAGATGGTTTAGTAAATTTTAAATTAATTAAAGTTACATAAAATTCAAAGTCTAGTTTCTCAGCCACACTAGCCACAATTCAAGTGCTCAGTAGGTACATGTGGCCAGTGGCTACACTATTGAAGAGTGTAGAGCATCTCCATCATCGCAGAAAGTTCTACCTGATGGCAGTGTTCTCAACTGTGTTGGCATTGGGGTCCTTCTGTGGCTCCCCTGATTGATATAATTTGGTCCTTATAAACTAATTGGCCAGCGAGGCTGAGGGGATAAGTCATACCTGGTCACATTTCAAATCTTGAATTTATGCAGAATTCGATTACTGTTCGCCCGTACAACCTGGTCCTGTTACTGTCAACTGTCAACAATTTACTGCAGCCGTTTTCTAACGCCGCTCCCGGCTTCTGTCCTGGGCTCCCACAGTCCCCTCTTCACAAAATGACCAGCTTGGAGCCTTCCAGTGGCTTTGTGTCCCACTAAGAGTCAACTCTGCAGTGACCGCCAGGGCCCTGTGTGTCTGATTCCCCACCATCCCTCAGACACCCCTCTGGTGCTCCCGGCCCCAGCCACGCCAGCCTCCGGGTATGCTTCCCCTGCACAGACTCTTTCTTCTGCCTGAAATACCCTTCTCCCAGGAATCTGTATGTCCTGTTCCTTCACTTCCTTCAGGTCTTTGCTCAAAAGCCTTCCTTGCTACCCTGTCTAAAATTTCAAACCTCTCCTAATGGCCTTTCATATTCCCTCCCCTACTTTCCTGCCACTTGTCACTGTCTATGTACCGTGTATTTTACTCATTAGTGTTGCTGATTTTCTGGTTCCTCCACTAGAATGTAAGCTCTGCTTGGCAGGTTTTTGTCTGTTTTGTTCACTGCTATACCCCAGTGCTTAAAGGGGTGCCTGGCACATAGTAAGTGTTCAACAAGTACTTAATAAATGAATGCATTTTGCAATTCAGGGACCCACTAGGTGAATGAGGTGAATGGAGAGACATGGATTTTAGAATGTGTGAGGCTCTGATTCTAGATGTGAGACTTTAGGCAAGCTACTTAATCTCTTTAAGCTTGTTTCCTGATCTGTAAAATGAAAATTATAATACCTGCCAGGAAGAATTGTCATTAGGATTAACTAGGGTGTTCTTAGCATAGTCTGAGCACAGCGATGCTCTTCCAGGGATGTGAAATGTGGCCCAAGCCTCTTCTCCAGCTATTAGCATCTATGTGAAAACCATGCTAGTCTTTCTTTCATTGTGTGTTTTTTAAATGTTGTGCGCTTGTTTTAATAATGAAAACTTTTTATATTCACATTTTGGAAAACCTGGATATGATCTTATAACTGTCTGGGAGATTTCAGAGCTCATCTTTACAGTGATTTTTAGATGTGAAAGCCAGTCATCGATGATGATATTTTATGAGTGAAAGTTTTACAGAAATTCAAGTAGAGAAAGCAGTGGAGAATCAGGTCGTGCTGCATGCCGCACGGCGGCGTGTGCCTGCTGAGCTCCGAAAGCGCCCACCCCTTAGAGGGTTGGCTTATATTCACATTTCAAGAGGGAATTTAGTTTGGCAAAATGATACAGTCTCTGTGGTCTGTCCTGTTGAATTAATGTCATTTTGAGTTTTATTGTTTTTATAGTTATGTAAGAGCCCTGTGCTTGCAGAATTTATATCTGGTTTTATGTTTGCACATATTGAGGACTATAGCAGAGTTCCACCTAGGAAGGCAGAATCCACTCTAAATATTTGAAACAAAGGCAACTTAACCAGGTAAGTGGTTACCCAAGGAGAAGAACTGCTGAGACCCAGATGGGATGGTAATGCCCTCTGGACACTGGCAACAGCTGGAAGCTCCCCACCTCTGGGCTGGAGGGACAGAAGGTGGTGGGTTCAGGGCACTGGGCTGGGCTACCGGGTAGGAGCCGAGACAGCAAAGGGCCTGCCTGGGGCAGTTGGAGGCTTGCAGGAGATGCAGCTGTTTTGAGAGCAGCTGCCCAAGGCAGAGAGAGAAGGGAAGACATGCTATGGCCTCTCCCTTGTCCCCACCTTCCACTTCTTCCAAGTGCTGCCCATTGACTGACTTGGGCAGAAGTCAGCTGCCACGGGAAGTGGGAAATGCGTCCTGCAGGCTCGGCCCCTCTCCCCTGCCCACGCACAGCCCTGCGGCACAGAGCAGGGGAAGGGTGAAGACATTACCTAAGGGCAGACTGGCCAAAGACCGACACACTGTGACTTTGTGGATGGGCGGTTGGTTCCCCATCATCCCTGTGGGGCAACTGGGTTGACTGCGTGGGTTTGGTGCACCTCCAGCGGCAGAGGTGGACCCTGATTGGTTTTGACATCTAAACCAAGCCGGGTAACCCCACTTCCCTGGCCCCAGTGACTGGTTACATAAGTGGTGGCCTGAGTGAAGGGCTCCAGACATTCCTCAGGCCTCAGTGACTCGTTTAGAGCCTAGGCAGTGGGTTCTGTCTCCTGGATATGAACAAATACACACATCACCCCAAAGCACTCCTTGCAGCCAGATGGCAGGGTCAGGACAAGCCTGAAGACAGAGCCACAGCACCGAGTCCCACGCACGCACACAAGCAGAACCAAAGCTTACTGCGCAGTCCTGGTGGTCATTATACCCCAGACGTCCTCAGTTGTTTGAGCCAGAGGAGTCCCCTTTCTTGTTCAAGCCGGTTAGAATTGGGTTTTCTGTTGCAACTAGCAGAATAATAAAAATAATTTAGGTCAACATTGGGAGTTCAAAAGAAAAAGATTGTGTATTGCTGGGGGTACATCCATTGTTGAGGCTTGAGAAACCCCAGCGACTGCCCCCCCTCCCCCACCGGGCACCTTCTGTGTCCCCACTGAAGAGGAGCACAGGTGCTACACAAAGCAGGGACTGTGGTGTGTCACGAGGCCTCCGGAGGCCAAGCTGAGCACGTGTGATGTTTTGGCAGCAGCTCCAAGATGCATCCCTGGTTTCAAACCAGAAGAAGCAGATGCAGACTTGGTGAAGTGAGGGCCTTCTAAAGAGCTGTGGGTGGACGGAGCACAAAGTGTGGAGGGTCAGCCTCTGCTTCTAGCGATGTGAGCAAGACCGGGGCCAAAGCAAATAGAAAAGGGGTCACTGCTATCATGTTGTCATTCTCTCTTTAGGTGGAAAAATCAACTGCTTAGAACTTTAATAGGTTAAGACATTGTCTCATTTAATAAGGGTCAGTGCTTAGAGGTTAAATCTATTAACAGGAGTATCTGGCCTGAACTTCCTAATGAGGAAGGCCTATTGAAATGACTTCTTCCTACCAAGAGAGGCAGTGGGTCCTGTGACTCCTGGTGAAAACCACCCGCTCAGCTCAGGGTGTGGGAGGAAGAGTGGGTTTAAGCATTTCAGAAGTTTCATCCCTCTGCTCATTTTTGGCAGCAAAGGATTCTGAAATCCACTGAAGAATTGGATGCTGCAGGTTTCTGCAGACTTAACTTGAAACAGAATTGATCAGCCTAAGTGCTTTGTCTCCTCCAGAATTAGCTTGTGGCCGAGGTCAGCAGGGCAGGAGAACCTGAAGTGTGCCTTCCCAACTTCCTCAGGTCCCCTAAGGCTTGTCTACTACTGAGAATAGAGGATGTGCATTAGAACTCCTGCCTCACATGGGCCCCTGCAAAGAGTTGCTGTTTCTGTGGCCCAACTGTAGTAGTTTGCATGGGGCCATTTGGATTTAACTCCTTCCAAGAGCAGGCACAGGTGTCTCCTTCTCTTTACTGGTCAGGGTTGCTGCCCAAGTAGGGGACATCCTCAAAGCGCATTACACCTGTATTTCCCAGATGCCAGCTCATTCTGTGTGGTTGAGTCAGGACTTCAGGTCACCTCTAGCTATGTAGAAATGAGCATTTCTTACCCCCTATAAACGGGGTGAGTGATTCAGTGAATTGGAAGCAACACCCCATGCTGGGAGTCAGAGGATTGCAGCCTGGAAATGCTGTGTGTTCTCAGGGTCGTTTGAGGCAAACATTTCACCGTGGAGACTCAGTTTCCTCATCTGTTAAGTGGGGTAAGAGCTTCTGCTCTTCCATGCCCTGCTGCAGTTCAGGCCAACTGCAGAGATGTCTGTGAGCCTGCTTTGGGGACTGTGAGCAAAGCTAAGCCCTTTAGCCCCCAAAGCTCACAGACTCATGAAGGAGGTGAGATTATGGTGGTGATGCTGGGGTTCTTGTTTGCAGAGTTGAAGAATGAACTTCACAAACACTCAAGGCAGGAGAGCAAGGCAGAGGCTTTCATTTAGAGATAAAGCGAGAGGACAGAGCTCCTGACTCAGGCCAGGAGGGGGCAAGAGAGCCCCGGGGTGGTGCATTGTCTAGGGGTTTTATAGGCGGTTGAGAGACAAAGGGTTAGGGATGTACACCTGCTAAGTGGTCCCAAAATGTTTATTTTTGAAGAGACAGTAAATTTCTTATTAGTCTTCCTGGTTATTTTCAAGAATTACTGCTCTGATTTCCTCCCAGGATAGTAGTTTCCTGGTCTGGGAACATATCACTCAAGACTGCCTGCTTTGCTCCCAAGGTGGGTTGAGTTATTGTCTGTTTGTTAAAGGGTATGTTAAGAAACTTACTTTTTTAACTAATTGGGTTTTAAAATGCAATCTTATTTTCAAGATGGAATCCTTCCTGTTTTTACTATGTTGTTTTGGGCTTTGCTTGCTACATTGCCCAGGTTGCAAATCATTTGTTTAGGGCTAGAGGAAGAAAAGCAGCACTCGAGTAAAGTCAGAAAAATAAGCTGGGCCCCCCAGCAGGCCAAAGCAAATCCCACAGTGGATTATCTTGCTTTGTTTTTTCCAGCGGCTCCCACCCTGCTCTGTCTAAGCCCACGGTCCCTGTCTCAGTGGGATCCTTTGTGAGCAAGATGTACAGATCAGGAGCCATGGAATCTGTTTCTGTGGCAGACTTTGTGAAGCTACAGCTGGGGAGAAAGAGCAGGGGAGGCCCAGGGCTGCTGGGTGACAAGGGGTGGGCCTGTGTGATGGCCGCGGGGCATCATTTAGGACACTGCGTGGGCCGTAAGTTTCTTCTGGGGCACAGGAAGTCTGGGGGCCATGCCATGTGGGCATTAGTGTAAGTGGGCCCCATCTGTGCCAGGTGGCTTGTCAAAGTGGTTGCTGCTGTGGGGAGGTGAGGTCCGGGGCCCTGCTGTAGCGGTCTGGGTCCAGTCAGGAGAAAGCAGCCGCACAACAGGTCAGGCAGGACAGGTGAATATGAAGGGCCATGAGCTGTGGTGAAAGAACAGCTCTGAGGTATAAGGAAACTGCAGGGTTCCCTAGGGCTGAGGGACTCTACCCAAAGAAGGACAGCCCTGGCAGGGGTTCTCACCTCGTGGGCCCCGGGTAGCAGAGGGTTTACTGGTTCAGCCAGGCTGCAGTGAGTCTGGAGTGTCAGGACAGGCACCAGGCCCCTCTCAGGAGTGCAGCCATCATCAGGCTATGGCTGGGTGTGCAGGGGGAGACCGGGCCCTGGGTGGTGGGAGGCCCTCAGACCACGCAACCCACCGGCACATGGGCTCTGGTGTCCATGTCCCGAGGGCTGCAGAAAGGGTATCCCCAGGCCAGGGCTGCAAGGTCGCAGAGGGACTTTTTTTGAGCCATAATAGATGGAAGAATTAGGGGGCAGGTTCTCAGATGTCCTACACCACCTCCACCTGGCCAGGTAACTGACTGCAGGCCACCCGTCCAGCAATGTCCCTCTAGCGCCTCTGCTGGGAGAGCTGAGATCGCCTTTACTGCAAAGGGCTGGCTCACCTGCCATTCCCCAGGCTGACGTCCACAGCCCTTTAATTTCTATTAGCTTCCTGCCCCACCTGATCTCCCTGAAGCAACAGCGTGGGTGCTCTTGAGATTATGTGCTCCATGCCCGGACAGGGTATAAAGTCAGTGAAACCTCCTACCTGCCTTCCTCTCTCAGGAAGGAAACAAGGTTCCTACAGGGGTTCTTGAACTAAACTATTGCAAACTTCATAATTTTTTGCCATATTCATAGTCCCCCTGTACTATTATTTCCTTTTTTTTTTTTTCTAAAGTCAAGTCACTTTTGGGCCCTTAGTAAAATTATTTAAAAATAAAATCTGTTTCACTTTAATTAAGAAAATCAGGAGAACTTGCTTCAGAGAAATACATGGGAAACAATCTTTATAAATTAGGCTAGATACTGTGGCTCACCAAAGACAAGCATGAAGTCTGTTGCTTCTTTGTCAAAATGGGAGGTTTAGCAAAAAGTACCGATTGCGAAACATTGATCAGATCAGAATGACTGAAAGAGAATTGAGAAGGGAATAATGTTTTCTAGGCAGCATTCTGTGGTTTAACATGTCCCATAGCACCTGGGTCATTGCAGACACACTGGGAGAACCTCAATGCACAGAGAGATCTGGACATAGAGTCAGATGTTTCAGGGTGAATTCCTCACTTGTGACACAGAGCAACATAGTTACCATACTGGTATACATATCACCTAGTGATAACTTAAAAACTTTTTGGCAATATATCTCAGGCCTTGAGATACTCAGAAATTTATGTATGGCTATGTAATATATAAAGAAAACCAGGGAAGTGAAAAGATAAACGTGCAAAGATGTTTATTCCAACACTGTACAAAACAAAAATGGCTTACAACCTTGATGGCCCGAAAGGGAGAGTTGATAAAATAAATTTTGGTGCCATCATAAAGCGAAGTACAAGGTAGTTATTATAAATGATGTATATTTTTCTAACTTATTGGCAAAATCTAAAAATTTCACTTGATGAGGTGGGGGGGAAATGGAAATTTTAATGTGTGCTGGTATGAGCATAAAAATGGTAGCATCTTTGGGAAGGTTATTTGGTAGAATCAGCCTAAATAGAACGTCTCTCTGACCTAATACTTCTAATAGGAACCTTTTCTACAGTAAGATGTTTGTGAGTAAGGACTAGTTGGGTGCATTACTATGTATCTACAGTGGAGGGTCATGCAGCCTCTGAAAAGAATGTTGGAGATCTTGCATATGTCTGACATGGAGATGTCCAAGCTATATTGTTTCGTGAAAAAGGCAAATTACAAAACAAAAAAGATGGCATGTTCCTATTAAAAAATGTGTGTACATGTGTATTTATACCGGTCATTGTATATGAATGCAGAAAAAATATCTGCCCAGAGTCTATCAGTCCATTAAATTATTCACAGTGGTTACTTGTGGATGTCAGGATTGGAGAAGCTGTATGCTGGGATGGGAAATAGACTTAAATGATGGAATTAGGGATGGTTTTTACTACTTTTTCTACACCCTTAAAAAATTGTAAAAAATGATAAGGTATCTCAGGATAGAATTTATTTTTATAATAAACAAATAAATTGTTATAATAAATAAAATTCTCTGTGAGAATTTTAGAAGAAAATCCCAAGGTCATGTATGTAAACACACACAAACACACACACACACACACACACACGAACTGACCAGAAGAAATGTTTATATTTACAACATAGGTTAAGGGATAAAACATGGCCGCCGAACATTACGGTCCAAGTTCTGTCGCAAATACGTCTGTATCTGTTTATACACATAGAAAAATAACTGGAAAGATACACAAGGAAAAGTCAGCAGGGTTTTTCCTCTGTTAGTACTATGGGTCATTTTTGTTTTTCTAATTGCTCATGTGTGTTTCCCAATTTTCTGCAATGAACTGGATTAAAAATAAAGAAAGCAAGAACAGAAGGAAGGAGGGAAAAGAAGGGAGGAAGGAAGAAAGAACAGAAACAAGAGAGGAACCCCAAGCCGTCTGAGACAGGGATGAATGTGAAGAAGGCAGGTGTCCAGCACAGGAGGGCATCTGACAAATCCTGGCTGCTCTGTCCTGCTGAACCCGGCCTAGTAGAAGTGGCCACGTTCTTGCTGTTGGGCCCTGTCACCTGTGGCCTCAGATGTACATTCTGGCCTCCATGTCACTTGCGGGGAAAGCTGTGGCTTTTGACATTCCTAAGGCTGCCAACCCTGGCGGCTGCCGTTCCAACCTCCCAGGCCGCGGCTGGAGGAGAGGAGGAGGCCAGAGCTCAGCCTTTCTGGCCTGGCCAGGCAGGTTGCACTTTTATTAGACACAAGCCTAGAAAAAAAGCCTCAACCTGGGGAAAGATTTCTATTTAGAGCTGGGAAACCAGGCCACTTGTAAGATCCGTGACCTACATTTCTGCTACAGAAGTTTAAGATGAAGTACCAGTTGGTTCTGCTGCACGGGGCTGCTGACTCCATCAAAGGGTGGGTAGGAGGACAAAGGGAGGGAGGGACGGAGTTTTAAAGCACTTCTTTATTTGAAATCTCCTTTAACTGAGCTAACAGTATTTAATAACTGAAGAAAAATGAGTATCCCAGCTGTGTATTTGTTTTCCTGGAAGAGCAATGTTTGCTCACCGGTGGTTCCTTCAGCAGGTGAAGAATCCAATGTCGGGAAGATGACGGCTTCCCCAGGCCCCTGCCAGCTGCTCACAAAGACCAGGCCTGGGGTGGTGTGCCGGCCACCAGCCGTCTGCTTTCTGTTACACACTTCTGAGAAGCTGGTTGCCTGCCCCCATCGATCCAGGCTCTTTACACTGGGCCCGTGGAGCGTCTAAGGTTAACAGGCTCTTTTAGGCCTGAGCTCCCAGGACTCCCGGTGGTGGCGTGAGTGGTGGTCCAGAGGAAGAAAAATGAAATGGCAGCCGTGCACAGGCTTTGTATTGCCCATCATGCCACACTGTGGAGTCTGGGGGGGCCAGGGTGAACCAGTACATGGTAATATACCATATATGGCAATAACTAGACGGCAAGCACCTGGCCTGTGATAGTTTCACTTATTGTCAGTTCACACGGGGGTTCTCTGTGTCTTCTGGAATGTGGGGGGGAAGTCAGGACTGAATCCATACCAACAGTAGATGATTCTGATATTTCTCAACATCCCGATCTTTCCTAATTCTGGTTCACTGAGCATTGCCAGGGGTTAGAGCAGAAGTAACTGGCTAGGGACCATCACGTAACTGCCGGCACTGGATCCTCAGCCTCCTCCCCTGTCGCAGCAAACCTGTGGCCTCTGGTAGAGGTCAGTGCCCTGAGAAGGAACAGCCCCATCAGCCTGGGTCTCAGAGTGAGGACATCATGGAGCAGAACTGCTCCAAAACCAACCCAGGCTGGGCAGATAGTGTGAGCGAGAAACCATCTCTGGTGCACTCAGTCACTGGGCCCGGGGACGGTCTGTAAGCCTGACCTGACTGAGGCAGGGCTGTGTCAGAGTTTTTCTCATCCAACAGAGAAACCAAATCAAAGACAAAACAACAGAACAAAACAGATGTTATATTCTCCAAACTACTTGTAACTCTGGGGGAAGATATGTTTTCAGCCCGCGGAAAATAACCTTTGAAGCCGAAATCAGTCAAGGGGAGAAATAAAGTGGGAGAAACCCATTTATTGCCTGCAAGCAGTGGTCTACTTCGGCTCACCTGTGTCTTTTGTGACCCGGCTGCAAAAGGACCCCCCACAAACCTCTCTGGTCCAGGTGTGTACTCACTCTCCACCCACTTTGTAATCACCTGTTGAGATGGAGATGGACTACTTCTCTCCACCCCTTGGAAACACCTATTGATATGGAGATGCGCTGAGGCCAGGCGAGAGAGTCTGGAAATACTGCCATTTTACCCACACTACTGTTGTTTAAAAGATTTCTGGAAACTCTCTGCTTCTAAGCCATTTTACAATCTACACAAGAAAAGTCTACCTATTTGCCTTATTATCACAATTTGTATATGTGTGCTTTTAGGCAGCTTTATTTTCATATGATGTAGCTCCCAGATTAAATTCTGTTTATAGTGAGTGAGTCCCAGCATCTGATGAATCATAGCCTATGGATGTCTCCAGGCACCAATTACTTGAGAAAAGTAATCTGGTTAAATCCAGCTGAAGGCTTTGATGTGCAGTGGAGAGGCCCAGGCAGAAAGACAGTGCAAAATGCCCCCCAGTACAAGGCAGGTTGTCACACTGGTGCAAACTCTTTTCCAGGCCCCAAGACAGCTGGAAGGCATGCAGGAGTGGCCCATTGACCAAACATAAACATATGGGGTCCCTGTGTCATTGTGCACAAATGCAAATATCTTCCCTTTCCCCACTGAATTCACTTTGAGCCCTACTCTGTTGGTTGCATCCCTACCATCTCCTTCTGTCTCCTTTGCTGGAAATGCCCCTCCCTTTTTTTGCTAGAAGCCATGTGATGTCCAGAAATGCAGGGTTGCCTGGTAAGAGTGGGGAAACAGATGTTGACCTCCTGGAGAGTCAGAACAGAGGATGGAAAGCAGCTGTGATGTAAACAGCTGTGCCTGGGACTCCTGACCTCTGGGCTCCCTGCAAAGTCACCAGGGCCATCAGTGCCTTTCTGTGAATCTTGTGTTACCTGCCCCCAAAGCACACCACCCGGTAACAGGAATCACAGCAACAATAAAGTAGCATGGATCGTACGTAGTATGTGCTGGGAACTTCTTGTAGATTATCTCATTTAATTTTCACAAAAATGCTATGAGGCAGGTATTGTTATTTCTAGTTTATAGATAAGGAAACCAAGGTACAGAGAGGCTACATATAACTCCAGGGAGAGGAAATCCAGGGACAAAATATCTCTAAAACCAAAATTAGTCAAAAGGAGAAATAAAGTTTAAAATTCATATATTGCTTACAAACTGCAGTTTGGGGCCGTCTCTCTTTCCTGCTCCAGCAGAAACAAGACCATCCCCTCCCTCACCTCTCAGGTTTAGATAAGCCCTCCATTGCCCAGGTAATTACTCACTGATAGGGAGATGAACTTTTCTCCACCCCCCCCCAGGAACACCTGTTGATATGCAGATGCACTAAAGCCAGGTGAGATATTCTGGAAATATTACAATTTTACCCACACTACATAACATATCCAAGGGCACACAGTAAGTATAATAGAGGTAGAATTGGAACTGAGAGTCATGTACTTAACCCCATGGTCACTGGGAACCCTCCTTTCTTTCCCCATAGAAAGCCCCATTCTACCACCTGCTTTTCCAGTTCTTCCTGAAAGGGAGAGCATAATTCCACTGGTACCTAAGTGGCCTCAGCTCTTTGGACCCTGGGCACAGAGCAGGTGTTTTCTCATTGGAAGGGGCATGAAACATTTGTTATTTGGGAAGAAGGAGCATTTAGATCACCTTGCTTCTTGTGCAGCACTGGATTGAGAAGGACTCTTTAGCTCTGATCGGCTAGTCATGTCTGCAGAGGGCTTGGGCAGGATGAGAGGTAGTATGTGTGCTGCATGTGTGTCATTCCTGCTGTGACAAATAATAGGGTGTTAAATCCAACAGGGCAAAGGGCTTTATTGCTAGATAGGGTGTGGTGGAGGGTGTACTTTTAAGTTATTTTTGCCTTGGATGTCATGCCATGGGGTAAAAAAGAGAATGTGTGTTTGGTATGTGTAACATAAGTGGCAAGGAGGAGGAACCTGTGTGAGATGTCTCTTGTACCCCAATAACAGAGTGGTGGGGAAGCCCGGCTGTCATAGGTTAAGGCTCAGCTGTAACTTAGCCCAAATTAAATGGCTGCAGCTTGATGATTGATTGATTTGGATTAAATAGGATTTTACTCTCTATTGTCTCTAGATGTTATTTCTTGAAGAAGGCATTTTGTATGTGGAGATTTAAAAGAAAACTTGATGAACAGTTTGGCCCCATTGCTGGGTTACTATTTCCACTCCAACTTCTTCCTTGTTCCCTGTGGGAACTGTTCCTTAGCAGCTAGTTTGGGGGAACTCCAAGCATGTGACCTACTTCAGTGCCCTGGAAGTGAGTTCCTTGCGGGGGGTGGGCGGGCTGGGGTCTCTGTCAGCCCTGGGCGGTTTGGCGTTCCTCCCAAGCCTCACAGAAGTATGCTCTTAATGAATTAAAGCTGCTCACATTTCACTCCAGCAGGTTCCAGGGTACTTGTCAAAGACGCCCAGAGCGGCTCCCTACGGCTTGTCTGGGTATCTACTTTTTTTAAACTCCAAGCTGCCTGTCTATTTCCTTCTTTGGCTCCTTTTCTGCTCAAGAATTTTGGCAAAATTGTGAAAAAGCCAGTGCTTTTCTTCCCAGCCTCTTGTTGCATCCTATTGCTCTCCGTGGAGACCCCACAAGTCTTCTACGGACGGTTTCCCGTTTCATAGCGCCTCCCGTGAGGCTGGCCTGTGCAGTTTATGTTCTGCTGATACACTTTAACTCTCGGTAAGTCACCGCGCTAGGTTACAGATGAGGACAACTGACGTTCGGGGAGCTCAGACAGCATTGCTAGTCGCCCCCAACCCCCCAGTGACAATCTGTGTTCCGCTCAGGTCTCAGTTCCCCTAAGGCTGCCTGCCGGCCGCCCTGGGGCCCCGGTTCCCTCCGCCTGCTCCCCACAACATCTGCCTCCAGCAGGCTCTATTTTCCTGGCTGTCATTTTGTTCTCACTGGTTTTCTGTTTTTTCCATTCTTTCCCTCGATGGCAGGGTGCTGCCTCTTTAAAGTACAAATTGGAGCCCCTTCTCCCTTATCCTAAACGTACTCACGGTCTGTGGCTTCCAGACAGCGGGGCCTCTGGACCAGGTCTGGCCTTCCCTCTCCACTCCCCGCGCCCCCTGCTCCTCCCACAGCGCCAGTCACACTTGCACCGAGGGCTCCTCCACCCCGACTCTCTTTACCATTATTCCTGTGCCCACAATGGTCTCTCCTGACCAAAATGAGCAAATGAGCAAGTTTCTGCCCAGCCTTGAGGTGGCAGCCGAGAAGTCCCTCCTCTGGAAAGCCCTTGTCAGGGCAGCCCCCCCCCCCCCCGCCCCATGACAGCAGTGGTCCCGCACGTCCCTCATCTAGACCAGGCTCTGAGGGCAGGGACCCAGGACCCTTCCAAAGAGGGCCCCAGCCTGCCTCCAGGGCCTGAGGGGGGTGCTGTGTGCTCTGTGGTCAGTGGGACAGCCAGGGGAGGCCAGTGTCAGGGCGAGGAGCGTCATGTGGACTGGGTTGGACACCCGTGTGCATGGGAGGCCTTTCGTGGTGTCCCACGAAGCCTGGATGGGAACTGAGAGGGGATAAGCTGGGGCCTCTCCTGGGTGCTACAAATATTGTTCAGGGCCTGCACCTGCTGTTGTCCTTTCCTCTTTCTCTCCCCTTTTTCCCCCTTTCCCCTCTTTACCCCCTTTCTCCCCTCCCCTCCTTCCATTTTTCCTTTCCTTCCTTCCTTCCCTCCCTCTCTCCTTTAAAATTTACCATCTTCACCCTTTTCCTTAAGAAGGGGATGCCAGCACTTGAGGCTGAGCTCTTTAATCCCAGCCACACTGGGGGGATTCTGAAGGGGAGACCACGCCTGAGCAGCAGGGTCTGATTTCGGCTGAAAAAGAGTCAAGTCTGGGTTGGAAGGCCAGTCTGGGCCCGTGGGTGCGTGGGTCGGTCAGAGGGCGAGGTCGGGAGACAGTGTCTCTGGACCGGATCCTGTCCCCTTGCTGCTGAGCCCTAGGCCAGGAAAATCACCCCCTCAGCCGGCTTTGCTCCCTCTCCAGGCCTGAACTGGGTATATCCCTGCTCAGTACACTTGAGGACAGAGAGTGACAAGCCGGAGTTTTCAAGATGAAGGCAGACATGGGTCTGGACGTGAGCCTTAGAAGGAGCTTGTGATCTTTGCTCCAAGGGAAGGCTCAGGGGGCCACGGTAATTGTCTTCAAATCAATGTTATATGTAATTCATATAGTGCAATACTATGTAAATAAGTGGGGAAAGAGTCCACAAAGCACTGAATTGAAAGAAGGGAGCTGTGGACATAATTCTTAGTGGGTTCCCATATTCTGTTAAAAAATACTCACAAAGGTATGTACATACGTGTGTGTATGCATATTCATATATGTGTGTGTATGTATATACATACATGAAAGTACAAAAACATATATGTAAGATATGTATGTAAAAAATATATGTAAGATGTAAGTATATTGGATATAATGTTTCAGAGGCAGGGCAGTTTGTAAACCTCAGTTTTCCAGTTTACAAAGATCCATTTTCTTTCATTTCATCTAACGTCAACTTAGAACGGGCGTCCCCATGGCTATGAGCATAGAAAATCTGTACACTCACCACCACAGGGGCTTTATTCTTTGAACTTTGAACTTTTGGGGAAATGTTCATTGAAGGCTGTCACCTTGACACTCTTTCCATGAGATGGCACGTGGCACATCCTGGTGGGAGGGTGGGCCGCGTGATGGTCAAGGAATTTCTCTGCTGGATCTATGCTGGGTGCCCTGATGCTGGGCTGGGGAGGGGCAGTGCCTGCCCTTGTGACCCTGGTGGGCCTGGTAATGGTGCCTGTCCCTGTGCAGCGTCCCTGCTTGGCAGAGCAAACAGTTTTCCTTGGGTCACGTCTTCATGCTGTTGTCCTGTTATAGGTGCTTCCCAGAGGTGCAGCCCTGGCTGCTTTTGGACCCTTGACAATGGTATATGTGCCACTACTACTTGACTTCATCCCCAAGCTAATCTTCGACACTCTGGGGTGACAGAGAAATGCTGGGTCCCTTTTCATGGCCCTTGCCCTCAGGGAATTGAAAATACTGATAATGATAGGGGTAGTCTATCCTCTCATTCTTACTAGCGAGAGGGCACTAGGGCCAGTGTTCTGCTTTTGGAAATCTGAACTCAAGGGAAAGGCTCAAATCCTTATACTCAGGCACCTTTAAAGTCAAGGGAAGGTCGTCCCATCCATCACTCCAGCAGGCAGAGGGACACATGGCTCTGACCCTTCTTTTTCCTTCAGTGACTCCCTGTCTCCCCTCTATCACTATTTAGGTATCCTTCATCTATTTAGGTATTCTTTAGTAACTTTCAATATGGGTCTTGTGCAATTTTAATTTTAATTATTCAATTCTAATTATTCAACTGTCTACATGTTGATATAATGTAAATTGTGTACTGTTCTAAATTACATCTTTTTGAAATTATATTTTGAATAGTTTTTGCCAGTATATAGAAATGAAAAATATTTTAGTATTTCAGTTTCAAATCTGGTAACCTTCCTAAATTCTGTTATTAATTCTGATTTTGTGTGGATACTTCTGGGTTTCCTATGGACAGAATAGTATGATCTGCAAACAGTGATAACTTTGTTTCTTTCCATTCCTTATTTATTTTTTTCTGAAAGAAAATTTTTCTTGAAGGGAAATTTTTGTTCCTTTTATTATTATTATTATTTTATTTAGGTCTGAAGAGCAGAGGGTCAAGTTAATTATGCTTCTCAGTTCATGGTGCATTATAATAACTGATTCATGCAAGCGACCTCTCTTACACAATTTATTTAGTCCCTATTTCAACACTATTCTCCTCTCACTGCCCCCCGACTCCAGAGGCAACCACTCCAATATGTTTAATGTATGTATTTTCCTTTGTATATATTGCTGGAAGATAGATATTGTTTTGTGAGAATATATTTTTCACTACATAAGTATGTTGTGTTATGTAGATCATTCTGTTTCTTTTTATATTCAGTATTGTATAAATACTTAATCTGTAGTTACTGCTTCATAGCAAATCCATTGTATTTTTCTTCTTCATTCTTTCAGTAATGGATATCCAGAAAACCTTTGCCACACAAATAGACTACAGTAAATATCTCCGTATATAGCCCCCAATAGGCTTGCATAAGGGTATATGTGGCATCTATCACTGGGAGTGAATCGTGGGCTCATAAGGAAGGCATATGCCTAATTTGATTAAGTAGTCCCTAGGGCACCCCAGAACAGCTCTTGCCAGCAGTACACGCTGTTTCTGTGTCTCCCCATGTCCTCTAACACTTGGCATTATCCCTAATTTTTGCCAATCTAATAAGTGTAAATGGGTATTTCATTGTTATTTTAATTTGCATTTCTTTGATTCCTAATGAGTTGGAGCATCTCTTCATATACTTTGGGATTTCTCTTCTGTGAAATGCTTGCTTATATTTTTCCTCATTTTTAAAATTGGGTTTCTGGTTTCTCTTGTTGATTTGCAGACATTTTTTTGTATATTCTACATATTATTCTTTTTTGATTTTAGTCACTGAAGATATCTTTTCCTAGTCTGTCTACCTTCTATTAAGTTGGTCCACAATGTTCTTTTGTGTGTATGTTTTAATGTAAATTTATTCAGTTTCTCAAAAAATCCAGACAGAATTTTGATTGCATAGGATTTATACATTACTTTGGGAAGAATGTGTATGTCTATAATATTTAGTTACATGATTCAAGAATGAAATGCAATTATCTCTGCATTGAATTAGATACTTGTAAATATTCTGCATTGGCCTTTAAAGTTTCCCCATATATATCTTGTATATCTTTAGGGAAGCTTTTTCTTAGATGCCTTATATAGTATTGATTTGGGGAATTATTGCTTATTTTTTGTTATATTTTCTTTATGGTTAAAGGGTCATGTAGAAAGAAGCTGATGAATCTCATAGATTAATTCTATCTTCTGAGCTCTGATTTGAAGTATGTGAGACTACTCTAGTCTCTATGTTTCTTACAGTTTCTTTCATACCACCATCTGTTTTTCCATGTGCTGCCTTCTGGGTAATTTATTCAGTTAATTAATTCTCTCTTCAACTGTGTCTAAGGTACTCCACCTCTGCAGTATATTTTTAGAAAAAAAAAATTTCACCCATATTATCTTTTTTTTTTTAAAGGCAGCTTTATTGAGATGTATTTACAGAAAATAAAATTTGCCACTTATAATTGTTCAATTTTATCAGTTCTGACAAAATTATACACTGGTACAACCGTCACCACAATCAATATATACAGCGTTTCCATCTCAGAAATTTTCCTTGAGATCCTTCATAATCAAATCCTCTCCCAGCTCCTGGCAACCATTGATTCATTTTCTTACTTTATGGTTTGCCTTTTCTAGAATGTCATCTAAATGGAGCCATATAGTGTATAGGCTTTTGTTATTTGACTTCTTTCACTTAGCGTAATGCTTTTGAGATTCATTTATGTATCATGTAGTTCATGTATCAGTGGTTCATTCCTTTTTCTTGCTGAATAATATCCCATTGTATGGATGAACCACAAATTTATTTGTTTTTGTTTTTTCTTCAATTGATATAATTTGGGTTGTTTCCAGTTTTTGGCTATTGTGAATAAAAATTCTGTGAACATTTGCTTACAGATCTTTGTGTGGACATATGATCCATTTTATTATGAGTAAACACCTAGGAGTCCAATTTTTGGATATGTTAAACATATGTTTAACTTTATAAAACACTGCCAGAACTTTCCCCAAAGTTTCCATACCATTTTGCATTCCTTCTAGCAATGTATGGGCATTCCAATTGCTCCACATCCTTGTCAGCACTTGATATGGACATTCTTTTTAAGTTTAACCATTGTAGTGGGTGTGTAGTGTTTCTGCAGTATGTTTTCAATTTCAATTATTATATTTAATTTCTATAAGTTGTTTATCAGTTTTCAAATCTGCTTTGTTATTTTTAGAAATACTCCTTACTCTGTTACTTTGCAAAACCAAATTAGACTTATTTTATATTCTGTATCTGACAGTCCCAGTATGTATCATATTTTCAGGTCTCATACTGCTGTCTGTTTTCACATGGCTCTGATTCACGATTTCTTGTTGATTGTGAGCTCATATTACTCGGAACTTGATCTGAGGGAATGCTCTGGGGCTGGGTTGAAGATGACTTCCTTCGGATAGGGAAGGCATTGCTTGCTGTCAGGTGTCTGGGAATTACCAACCCAGGACTATCAATTAAATTCTCACCTTGAGGTTTTTCAGATTAACCAGGGAGTTTGAATTCAGCCTGTGAACCTGTATGAATTGGAATTGGGGTTACAAACTCTCTAGGGAAATGATTTTTTCTCCTCTATTAACCCCAAAGGCTTGAGACAGGTCATTTCCTTGCAGTTCTTGGGGTGGGTGGGTGGGTTTATTTATAGATCACAATTACACCAAGGGATAGCTTTTAGGGTTCCAGCTTTTTATTTGGAGTCTCCAATTACACACTTTATTTTGAGGGAAGCTTGGGCTTTGCTCTGTCAACAGGAAAGACAGAAAGGAAATAGAATTGGGCAGGCAACAAATCCTGTCTGCTACAAACACTATCTTAAATGAGAATCACATTAAAGTAATGAGTATAAACACATCCCAAAGTGAAGAAAAGCAAGGAGAAGGAGCAGAAACAAATCCTCATAGGATTACCTGAAGGAATGATGTGAGTTGAATCTAAGGCCTTACACATCTTTTCTTGCATTAAGAGTCACATATCATAGTCTCAGTTTAGAAATGTTCCTTGAGTTCTTTGCAGCATGCCGGTAGAGGTCAACTAGCAAAGCATTTTATTCCTCTCTTTAAAAAAACATTACAAGTGTCTGGTAGAAATAGAATGGCGGAAATTAACACACTACAACTCAGGTGTGAGAAAACATCTGAGTGTCAGTTACTGCCAATACCAGCAGTGATTGAGGACTCTCACTTATCAATGCTCCATGAACATTCTTGCATTTTTTTTCTTCCTTGCTGTTTTGTGAGCTTGTTAGTTAAATTACTAGGAGCAGAATTGCAGGGTCAGATGTATGCTGATTTTAAATTTGGAGAGGTATTACCTAGTTTTTCTTCAGTTACACTCTCATTGATAGAGTGTGAGAGGGCTTTTTTACCTCTGTGCTCTAGTTAACAGTGGATATCATTAAAAACTTTTTTAGTCTTTTGTAATCTTGCAACAGTTCTCATCATAAGTTAGTCCTCTCATCTATAAATATCTAATCAGATTTAATGTTCAAACCTCTACATGGCCAGTTTTTCTTCTTTCAAGTGCTTTCTCTATTCTCTCCATCTTTTCAAGGTGGTGTTGGGTTGTAGGTGCAAGTGTATGTGATTTCACGGCAGCGAGGAGGATGGCTGGTTCATGGAGTGGTCCTTCTGCTCCGTCACGAAAGGGTCCTTTCTCCATCCTCTGAATCCTTAATGCCTGCCCTGGAGAGGATCACTGCCCTGCCTGCCCAGTGGGTATCTCACTGGCATCTGCTGCTTACGTCTGTTGAAGGTGTGATGGGGCCTATTTCTATCCCAGCCCCTTTGGCTGGGCCCTACCTAAGTTCTTGACGCCTTCTGGATATTGAGTGTCACCACACTTTCCATCTGGCCACTGGCTCGGGCTGTCCTCTCTGCAACCTCTGCCTTCCATGGGCTCACCTTGCCTCTCACCTCTAGCTAATTGCCGGTGGGCTGACCCGACATTCTACAGCTTCCTGCATTCCCCAGGGGTAAACCAGGGTGAGGGTTCTGGCTGCTGTCTTACTGGGGAAGCGTCCTCAAAGTGTCCCAACTCATTCACACTGAGGCGAGGCAGATCAACCGCCCAGCCCAGCATGTAGTAGGTGCACCACGAGATGTCGGTTTCTTTGCCTTCTCTTTCTCTAGAAGGCAACCACACGTCTGGCTTGGACTCACATTCTAGAAGAGTAGACTAAAAGAGAAATGAACTAGTTCCACTGCCCAGATAACCACTCCTCCCTTTTGGATAGACATCCCTCTCCAGTTTGTGAATATCTATCAGTTTTAGGCTCCGGGCAGGGGGAACCTCCTGTCTTCATGTTTCTATGAGGTAGGACCTCCCTTGGAGTAACTCCCAGCCTCTCTCTATTGCCTCATTAATCCTCTAAAGAGGAGGCTCAGCACTTCTGCCTTCCTGCACATGCAGAGAGCCCCCATTCTGCCTTGGGGTTCCCTGCTGTGAGTTTTATAGGAACAGGATCTGGTCCCGTTGAGGGAGCCTGTGTTTATCCAGTGTCACATGTGATCCAGTAGAAGAGGCAGTGAAACCTGGGCTTCTGTTTTGGGGAAGCCTGTAGTGAGCACTTCTCTTTCTCTTTCTCTTCCTCCCTCCCTCTCGGATATTGTTTAATCCCCTAGGGATGGTCTTTGAGTTGTTTCCCTGTTTTACTATTAAAACACAGGCTTTGTAAACATTCTTGTACACATTTCTTTCGTGCTTGTCTGATAAACTTATTAGGATAAATTACTAGAAGCAGAACCGTGGGGTCAAATGTATGCTGATTTTAAATTTGGAGAGGTATTACCTAATTTTTCTTCAGTTACTCTCTCAGCAATGTGTGGGAGTCCCTGTGCCTCTGTACCCTTTCCAACACTGGCTATGATTAATTAAAAAAAAAAGTCTTTGCTCATCTGCTAGCTGAAATATTGTTTTAATTTCCATTCGTTTTATTACTCGTGAGCCCGAACATCTTTTTCAATTTGTTTTTCTTCTTTAATTTGCTTGTGCATGTTCTCTGCAAATTTTCCATTAGGATGGTTTTTCCCTCCTCTTTGATTTGTAAGAGCTATTTTTGTCTTAGGGATCTTAATCCTTTGTTCATGGCGGGTGAGAGTAGTGGTTGAGAGCTGGCTTTTCCAGATGGGACTTTGGACTAAGTGACTTGAACTCTGCGGTCACCTCTTCATCTCTGTTAGTTCATGTTTCATGGCTATGAGGCATTTTTCCTCTCACATGCTGCACCGCAACTCCACCCCTCCAGGGATAACTGGGAGAGGCAGTGTGGGAAGCAGCCAGGAGACGGCATGTGTTGTAACAGTGACATCCCTAGAAGACGGGATCAAGAGAAGAACCAATGGACGATGAACGTAGAGAGATTAGGGGCAGCTGTTCCGCTCTGTGGGATGTGGGGTTGATGCGCTAAACATTTCTTTACAGGAAGCTTTTCTGGGTGTTGTGACCTTTCCTTTGTCAACTCTGATGCCTCGACCTCCACCCTGGGCCGTTTATTAAATAAAGTTCTTTTTCTGAGCTTTGATTCACAGCCATATTTCTTTAGTACTTACCTCCGTGTGACCCTGGCTGGAATTAATTAACCAGGGTATTAATTGAGATGGGGCACATGAGGTGCATTTTACAAATATTTTCTCTAATCTTAGTCTTCGTAGTAAATTTATGGCAGTTTGCCATAAAGGAAAAAAAAACTGTTCTAACTAAATGTTTTAGAATAATATCTCTTAGGCCCATTTAAAATGTTGATAGGTATTTGCAAATTGTCCCACACTGGAGTGGTACCAATTTACACCCCTATCAACAGTGTAAGACTCATACCCCATCAACTCTAGGGATCACCACATTTCTAGATTTTTGCTTATCTGACGTTTTTGCTTAATTGATATTTTGAAGCACATTATTTCATCTCATTAAATTGCATTTACTTATGAGAAAGTCTGGGTGACTTTTTCACATTTTCTTGTGCTTGAAATTCATTTTTACATCTTTTTCAAGGGGCCAGCCACATAGACATTCATATTTATGTGCTTTTCCTCAAAGGTTTTTGGCTTCAGTGTCATGCAGAGAAAGGCCTTCTCAGCTCCAAGATTTTAAAGTGATGTTCTAGTAGAAAAGAGATTAAATAAAGCATCTCTGGAGTGATAAAGAAGGTCAGCGCTGTCTGGTTGCAAAAGTTTGGCTTGTCTGCAACTTTTCAGGAATGCACGTCTTGGGTGCTGAGCGGCGTAATCGTTTTTTAAAAACATCATATAGATGCCTGGTTAACGTGGTTGTTAATCCTTCCATTGGATGATTACGAATTGTGTCAAGTTTGAGCTCTTGGTGGAGACTGGTGCTTTCCGTGGGACAAGGTGATCCCAGCTCCAGGCCATAGGGGTCTGGTGGAGTCGCCCACGAGATGCCCCCTCACCACCCCAACCACTGTTGTTTGCCTCCTATTTCTGCTGCCTAGTTGATCCTTTGTAGGTAGCTTTCAAATGTCAGCTCCTCTGGGTCTTGTTAAAATACTTCATCAATGCCCATCTTTCTCTACAGGGGTGACCTTTAACTCAGCTTTACTGTCACTACCTGACTTGGATAACCTCCAAAGAAGGTTGCCATGGCAATCCTGATTCAGCTCAACCAAATCTGGCTTCTGTATCTTATTAAATGTTCCCGAAAAAGGAAATCACACAGAGACACAGGCGATGCGGGTCATTCACATGTAGCTATAATGCTCCCTCACCCTCTCCCCCTGCCCGATCTGCAGTTGCTCCTCCTCCAGCCTGAGCTCAGTCATCACCCCGTTTCTCCTTTCCCCGAGCCAGCAGGGAGGCAGTCATGGCAAATGTGTATTTGCCTTTCAAAGGCATTTTTTTGCAGCTCAAACCTAACACCACTGGCAAAGGTCAGAAGTGGGTGTACAATGAGGCCTTGCTAGAGACACTAATTGGTGGATATTTTCTTCTTCTTCTTTTATTGTGATGTTTTTTTCCCATTTTCTGGGGAATCTGTTTCCACAGTGACTCTCATTAAATCTGAGCAGATAATCTCTTTCAACCCACAAGCTTGGTGCTCCTTGTTCTCGGGGAGAAGCTGGGTGCACAACTGCTGCCGGGGACTTTCAAGAGGTTGCTTTGTGTTTGCCCCATAGTTAAAAGAAGAGGGGAGAAGGCAGGAAATGTGGGATGCTCAGGGTCCGCAGGAGAACAGATCAGGCTCTCAAGCCTTTGCAGTAAGAGTGGGTCTGGTCAAAGGGGTGACTGGGTGCGAGGAAGATGAAGGCTCCCCCGGCAGGAGCAGGTGCTGCCGTGGTCCCTGAGTCCCGCCTTTAGAAGCAGAGGTCCGGTCTGCTCTGAGAGGAGGGGAGGCTTGGCCCTCCGTCCAGCACAGAGACAGGGGCGGACATGCCCACCAGGCAGATGAAAGGGCTCTGCAGGTGGGGTCAGGGGCCTATCTCCTTCTGGAAGAATCTTACCCATTGTATTCCTTTGCTAGGGCTGCCATCACAAAATCCCACAGGCTGGGTGGCTTAAACAACAGGTATTTCCTCACAGTTCTGGAAGCTGGAAGTCCAAGACGGAAGGGTCGGCAGGGTTAGTTCCTCTGGGGCCTCTCTCCTTGACTTTGCACATGCTGCCTTCTGCCTGTGTCTGCACATGGTCTTCCCTCTGTATTTGTGTCCTCGTCTCTTCTTCTAAGGACATGGGTCATATTGGATTAGGTCACCCTAATTACCCTGTTTTAACTTAATCACCTCTTTAAAGGGCCCATCTCCAAATACAGTGACATTCTGAGGTGTTGGCACCTGGGACAGCAACATACAAATTTTAATGGGGCACAGTTCAGCCCCTAAGAGCCACCCGCTTCTGACCAACCGCCTTTCCTGGGCCACTCTTGCCCCATGCTCTTTGCGGGGGGGAATGGGCAGAACCCTGTTGTGGAAGCACCTCTTCAGAAGCCGGCAAACCAGAACCATATCTGGAACTTCATTTTCACTAGATGTCGGTGATTGTGATGATGGAATGCCAATAAAATTTGATGTCTAAATAACACAACAATCTGCTGTTAAAAATGTAATAAAACATCATGTCTCAATAAAATAATGAAAGTTATAGGTTAGGCTACTCGTTACATTCTCTTGGAGCTTTCCTTCCTCTTTTGTTGTCCCCAGCAGAGCCCTAACTGATACATTGCCTGTAGAAGGATCAGTTGATTATTCATCCGTTCCTGGTGGTGCAAGCTCCATCCAGGCAAGAACCATGACTGTTTTCTTCACTCTGACTCATGACTGCCTGGCACAGGGCTTAACCTGTGCCAGGTAACCTGCAACATGCTTAAAAATAACTGGTGAGTCCTCCCTTTGAAAACAAACAACCGCTGCAGCTGATGCTTTTCAGGCAAGTCTGTGTCCAACTCCTGCACATATCTGGAAAATCTACCCAGAAGTGCTGAAGTAGGGACTTCACTAGAAAGGGGTCCCCACCTTGTCCAGCAGTCAGCCCGGGCCCCAGAGTTAAGAACTGGCTCTTGCCTTTATTTTCTAAGGGACTAACACAGACATTGATGTGTTTGAAATGTCACCAAGGCTTGAAGGAATTACATTAAAGAAAATAAAACTATAAAATTGGCCATGGGTCACCTCCTTCCAAGCCCGTCTCCCTCCCAGTGTCTCACGAGTCTCCTGCCGGTGCCCCGTCCCTCCCCGTAGCAATCTCTTTGCTGAGCCCAGCAGGCCTGCCCTTTTTGTGAGGCCTCTCCTTTTACGGTGGGGCCAGCCTGAGCTCTCATCCCCTCACCCCACTCCCCTGCCTTGACCCCACGGTCTGGCCTGGTGGAGCTAGTGAAAATTAGCTAGCGTCAAAATCATCCTTGGAGAGGAGCCCCTAATGTCTGCGAAGAGCCCCTATCCCTTATCAAACATGGAGACCCACGTCCCAAGGGGAGTGTTTGCCTCTGGATTGGTCATCAGGCTCAGCAGCCGTGTCTCAGGACATTTGCAGAGAGGCTTGTGTCTGTACCAGTAAAAGAGCCGCTGGAGTGGCCTCTCCCAGCGCAAGGGAGTGCGCGCCCCAGAGGAGGATGGTGGCTACTGCCCCAGAGCCGCTCGAGGTGAGTGCTCCAGGCTTTGGCCTCTAGCTGTCCGAGCCTCAGCAAGACTGGGTTCAGAGTCAGGCAGCCTGGTTTTACAGATCTCTTTACCCATAAGCCAGAGCCCAGGGAGGCTCTTTAAGACATTGAGGCGTAGTGGAATGGTCCAGAAAGCCTCAGCATGTAGCCAGGGGCAGCAAGATGGCCAGGGAGTAGTGGCTGGCACAGAATTGGTAAGGTCTCCGGCCCTGGATGCTTACCTGGGCAAGTCAGAACGTGCCCCGCGTGCAGTGAAGGTTAAGTGGAGTGGAGAGGAAGAGAGGGTCCCAGAGTTGGCCCCAGGTGGTCATTACCCTTCCACCCTCTCCCTTCACACCACAAGCCCGGGACAAATTCAGGGCGTCAGGGCCCATTGGGCCAGGTCATAAAGACAGGGCTTCCCGAGGGACAAGGAAAGGACAGCTGAGGCCTGTGTCCCCCTCCTCGGAGGTGCCCTAATTCAGGACTGCCCCCTCCCTCCTTCTCCAACATCCAGTCTGGAAACAAGCCCTGTAAACAGGAGTGCTGTCACCTTAAGCAACGGCCTTCAAATCCTGCCTCTTGGGTTGCAGATGTGAATGGTAGTCCCGTTTGGCATGTGAGTGATAAAACTTGCCTCCTTTTCCTATAACTCAAGTTTATTTCTATCATGAGCCATCACTCCGCAGGGCTGAGGGAAACTCTAACTCCATCAGTTCAGAATTTCCTCACCTCCCTGTGACTGCGCCTCAATCCTGGGGACTTATGCAGTGTCACAGCCTGGGGGAGGGGTTCCATCTGGCCCTTGGTGTCGACTGTCAACTCAAGCATATAAGCACCCCATTCATTCATCTCTGCGATGCCCTTCCGGCCAGCTCTCCACTGCCTCTATGCCTGTTGGAAGGTCCAGGGATGAGCAAAAGGTTCTAATGATATTCTGTCTTGGAAGTAATTCAGGCTAGGCTCCCTTGAAGTCCACTTCCTGTGATCATCTAGATGGTATAGTTCGGTGAATGCATGCAATTATGTAGTTGGCTCCTGTGCATGCTAAGCCCAATTGCTTTCCACAACAATTCTGCTTCCTAGCAAGAAGCCGAGGGATGTGTCCGTGCTTCTGGGTCTGACGGGACCTTATAGGTAGAAGGTGAAAAATGGATCTAAAACCATGGATTTCCAGTGGTGATGTTTGGAGAAAAGAAAAGGCCTTTAAATCTTGTAACTCATTGCAGACGTGAATGGTAGTCCCCAGTTTGGCATGCAAGTGATAAAATTTGCCTCATTTTTCTTTAACTCAAGTTTATTTCTATTGTGAGCCATCACTTCGCAGGGCTGGGGAAAACTCTTTACATTCCTTAGAGTCTTCAGGATTTGTTCTTTGGAAGAAAAAGAAGCCACGAGCTGCTCACCTTTTTTTTTCAAATGGCGGGGGGTGTTCTGGGTACTGATTTCAGTTGGAGGCAAAACGTCTATGTTGCTGAAATAGGTTTGAAAACCTATCTTCAAGAGTATGACTAAGACAGCCAAGAATGGACCATAAGGCACAATGCCTTCACTCCATACAGAAAGTTGGGCCTTGTGGGGTTTTTGGTGAACTTTGGCCTCCATCAAGAGTGTCTTGACCTGAGTCATATAATGATGTTGAGGAAGCCAGTCCTATTCGGGTGGGAATGATGACACTGAGTGTGCTTGTGCCTTGGACTATTTTGACTAAGGGTCGTGACTAGAGAGTAGTTGCTTTTCTTGTTAGGCCTACTTTGAGTAACTAGTATTGCAAGCAGGCTGGGCTGTCCCATGAGAAATACGGCAGCATGGGTGGGTGACCAGAGAGGCAGCCGAGCCACCTTCTCCTGTTCAATCTCAACCTAGGTTTGCAGGGCCGTGTTCTTGGTCTGACATTCACTAGCTCTGTGACCTTGGCAACTTCCTCTTTGAATTTCAGCCTCTTCATCTGAAAAGTGGGAAGGACAGAAGGTACCTTATGAAATTATTGTGAATATGGAATCAGGTAATTCACACGTGATGTAGCATGATGCCTGGCGCAATGCCTGGCACGGGGTAGGATCTCACGGATCAGTCCTGTCGTGTCGTCGTCACCATCTCGCCAGTGGGGGGCCTGTAGTCCAGTGACTGGAGTGCTGGGGCTGCACGGGAGCCCTTTGGGACAGTCCAGTGAAATATGTGACGTGGAGGAGGCACAGTGTGGTCATTCAAGGGTGGACTTCAGGCTCTTCCCTGCCGCGGTCAGGAGGGGGCAAGGCTCCTGTTCATTAGGTCTGCTGACAGCAAGCAACCCCTGGAGATTTATGGGAGGGCCATGAACAAGGGGCTCTGTTAGGAAGGTTTTTCTGGTTGTTTGCTTTTTATTGATGTAACATTGGTATATAAACATTATATAGATTTCAGGTGTATGGCATTATAATTTGACATCTATATACACCACAGAGTGATTACCAGTAAATGTTTAGTAACCATCCCTACCATACAGTTGACTCCTTTCACCTGTTTCATCCTCCCCCCTACCCCCTTCCCCACTCCTAACCACCTCTCTGTTCTCTGTAGATGAGTTTATTTTTGTTTTGTTTGTTTTTAGATTCCACATAGGAGTGAAATCATATGGTATTTATCTTTCTCTGACTTATTTCATTTAGCATAATACCTTCAGGGTCCATTTGTGCTGTTGCAAATGGCAAGATTTCATTCTTTTTTATGGCTAAGTAGTATTCCATTGCACATACGTACCACTTCTTCTTTATCCATTCATTCACTGATGGATATTAAGGTTGATTCCATTTCTTGGCTGTTGTAAACAATGCTGTAGTGAACACAGGGGTGCCAGTAACTTTTCAAATCAGTGTTTTGTATTCTTTGGACATGTACCAACAAGTGGAAATGCTGGATCATATGGTCTACTTTTAATTTTTTGAGGAACCTCCATAGTGTTTTCCATAGTGGCTGTACCAATTTACATTTTCAACAACTGTGTTAGGTGGTTCCCTTTTCTCCATATCCTTTCCAACACTCGTTATTTCTTGGCTTTTTGATAACAGCCATCTTACTTTGTGAGGTGATATCTCATTGTGGTTTTGATTTGCATTTCCCTGATGATTACTGATGTTGAGCATCTTTTCATGTTGCCTGTTGGCTATTTGTATGCCTTCTTCGGGAAAATGTCTATTCAGATTCTCTGCCCATTTTTAAATCAGGTGTTTTTTTTTTGTTGTTTTAAAGTATGATTTCTTTATATATTTTGGGTTCTAACAACTGGTAAGATACATGATTTTCAAAAATCTTCTCCCATTCAGTAGGTTGCCTTTCTGTCCTGATGTTTCTTTCACTGTGCAGAAGAATCTTTTTCACTGGGTGTAATCCCATTTGTTTATTTTTGCTTTTGTTTCTCTTGCCTTTGGAGTCAGACCCCTAAAAATATTGCAAAGACTGATGTCAAGGAGCTTACCACCTATGTTTTCTTCTGGTATTTTTATGGTTTCAGGTCTTAGATTCAAGTCTTTAATCCATTTTGATTTTATTTTCATGTATGGTATAAGATTGCAGTCTAATTTTATTCTTGTATATGAGGCTGTCCAGTTTTCTCAGCACCATTTATTGAAAAGACTATCCTTTCTCTATTGTATGTTCTTGTTTCCTTTGGCATAAATTAATGTTTACATGTGTGTGGGTTTCATTCTGGGCTCTCAGTTCTGTCCCATTGATCTGTATATCTGTTTTTATGCCAATACCACAACGACAGAGCAAAACTGAAGGAACAAAACAGCAGCAGACTCACAGACTCCAAGAGGCACTAGTGGTTACCAAAGGGGAGGGGTGGGGGAGAACGGGCTGGGAGGGAGGGAGAAGGGGATTAAGGGGTATTATGATTAGTACACATGGTGTGTGGAGGGGTCATGGGGAAGACAGTGTAGCACAGAGAAGACAAGCAGTGACTCCGTGGCATCTAACTGCACTGATGGACAGTGACTTCAATGGGGTATGGTGGGGGTGACTTGATAATATGGGTGAATGTAATAACCACAATGTTTTTCATGTGAAACCTTCATAAGAGTGTATATCAATGATACCTTAATAAAACAAAAAAGATGAACCCAAAGAAATCCACACCAAGACACATTATAATAAAAATAATACAAGTTAAGGATAAGGAGAAAATCTTAAAAACAGAAGTGAAAAACAACTTATCACACACAAGGGAAACCCCATAAGCCTATTAGTAGATTTTTGAGCAGAAACTTTGCAGGCTAGAAGTGGTGTGGCATATTCAAAGTGCTGAGAGAAAATAACTTGCAATTTCTGCTCAGCAAAGTTATCATTCATGAAGCAAAGATTTATAGTTTTCTAGATAAAAAAGCAAAAGTTCATCATCAGTAAATCGACCTTATGAGAAATGTTAAAGGAACTTCTCAAAACTGAAAAGAAATGGCACAAATTAATAAAGGAAAACATATGAAAGTTAAAAATCTCACTGGAAAAAGTATATTGTAAAGGTAGTGGGTCAGTCTCTTATAAAGCAAGCATGAAGGTTAAAAGACAAAAATAGTAAACTGAACTAAAGCTACAATAATTAGTTAAGGGATGCATGAATAAAAAGATGTAAATGGGACATAAAAATATAAAATGTAAGGGGGACAGCCAGTCTCCTGTGTGGAATGTGTGCCTATCTGCTGTGGCAAGGCCATGTCTGCGGAGTGCGGGTGGGCAGGGCTGGCACCTGGCCTGAATGTGACATGCAACTGTGACGTGCCAATGGGTGGGCTTCTCAAGTAGGCGTGCCCAGTGGCCCTAGCAGGTTAGAGGGATGGTTCAAAAGGGTGCCTGCCAGTGCCAACATTAGCAAAGTAGGGTGAGGCACAAATACGGCACCCACCAGTAACTTCATCCCCGGAGAATATCCCGTGCTTTCCCGCGTCTCTAAATCAGTAAGTGGGTCTTCTTCAATATGGTGTAGGCACTTTTCAAATTGGTGTTTTTGTGCAGGGTCCCAGTTTTGTGTAGAGTCTGCATGTAAGCCCTCTAAGAGTGGGTTCTTCATTTTCTACAGTTCTGTGGTCTTCCTGGATATAATCTGATGGTCTTCAAAACCTGGCGTTTAGGGGACTTGTCTCTCTCATTCAGATCTCAGAGTTGGGGTACCTGATGTGGAGCATGAACCCCTCAGTCCTCAGGGAAAAGCTCTATATTTGCTCTATATTTTTGAGATCCCTCCTAATTGTGGATTGCTGTGCCTGGGGTGGGTTTAAAAAAATTTTTTTTTGGCAAGACAATATTCCTGCCTCTCCTACCTTTTGTCTTTTTTGTGGACGTTCTGTTCATTCAGTATTCTGGTATTTTTCAGAGGGAATTATTCCATATGTAGCTGTATATTTTTCATATCCTTGGGAGGGAGGGAGTTCAGGGTCTTTGCACACTGCCATCTTTAACCCAACTTCCCATTAGGCAGTTTTGAAAAGAGCATCTTCTTGAATTCTCCCTTCCAACATGTCTTGGGGACCTGAAGCAGGATCAGCTATGCCTAGTGCTGTGAACTTTGTGAAATCTGGCCTGTTATGGAAGCCAAAATGCTTAGCGGATTTCCTTGGGGGAAATGGCACAAAGTGACAGAGAGTGGCTTGAGAGAAGGAAAGAGGCACTTTGTTCCTTCAAGGAGAATGTCAAACAGTCTAAACGCTCCCATAACTAATTCATTACTTTACACCAAGCACACATCTTTTAAATTGGGCAGAATATAAATGAGTCTTGTTTTGTGCCATTAATTTCAATGGTTTTACACAATATTTGAGTCACTGGTTTTTCTTCTCCTTTGGAGGCAGACCAAATTAGTCTGAATCTACTTGCATTAAAAGTCATTCATGGGACCCAGCCAGCCCCATCCTGCAGATGGAACACCATATGTTTTCCCTCACCCCCCATATGGAATGGTAATATGCAGTCCAAGAATAGAAGGCACTATGTCTCTACGTCTGCGTTTCCAGTCACCTCTAACCCACAAACACTTTCCATTCTGGACAGAGGTAGGCCGATTCACCTGGAAGAGATTCAGAAAGATGTCGAGTGTCTAAAGGGATGGGTTTTGTTTTCTCTGGCCCCTTCTAGACTCAAGACCTCAAATGCGATCAGTTCCAAGAGTTTAGTGCATCCATAACATGGCACGTGGACGTATTCCATTTTTACTTTTCCAGGAATATGTTAGGTCTTTTAACTTGAAAGTACAATGTTTGACTTTTTGTCAAAGTCAGGAGACTCTAGAAATAATGAGTTAAGTGGTTTGGGTCTATTCAAAAGCATTTGAACTTAATTTGATGCTTTTTTTGGGAAATCTCAGAATGGAAAAGCAGAAGTATTGTGGCTCAGGAGAGACTGGTAAATACGGCATCTGAATCATATATACAACTAGAACAAGCCTTGAGTGTTGGGAGACACTTGACAGGAGGGATGGACCAAAGGCAAATAAGAGGGAGGGGCTTATTTTCCTATTTATCCAGGTTGGGGTGATTGACAGCACATTGAACAGAGTTTGATCTTTTCTTCACTTTTGACTAGCTTTATGACCTTGAGCAAGTGCTCAGATGGCTTTCTTCACCTATAAAATAAGGGATTTTAGGTAGAACTGGCAATGGCAAATAGATTTCATGTCTCATGCCATCTTGCTTTGATGGGTACTGGCTTATGCTGGGTTTACTGGGCAGGGTGGTGAGGTGAATCAGATAATTATCATGGGTTCAGGATCTGAAAGTCAGTGTGCTTACTACCTATTTGATTCAGACTCAGATCTCTCCAAGTTCCTTTCCAGCAATAACATTTTGTAATTCTGATGCAGTTTGTTCAGCAATTGACCTTAAGAAGCGTGGGCGCCATTTGGAAACCTCCTAGTAACTGAGGAAGGGCCCTGCAGCTTCCGAATCGTTCTCTAACGTGAGGAGTGCCTCCGTATAAACTCCTGTGTCCGTCTGCCCACTGCTGTGAAATTTTACTCCCTGGCTAGGGAAGAGTTTGAGCAACGGACCATTTGATGTCATGGAAACAGATGCAGCTAATCTGGAATTCTGATTTTAATGAGATTGTAAACCAGAAGCAAGGGGCAGATAATGGAATTTCATCTAGTTTCAGATTGCCAAGGTATGGCCCCCATCTTTTTCTATTTCCTTAAGTTTCATTCAGCCATAACCATGGTCCTTGAGTTACCAAATGTCTGTTTTCTGGGGCTTTGATATTGAGCTTTAAGAAATATAGGCTTCTGAGATTGCTTGAGCTGAAGGATGGGCTTTCGAACAAGCTGCCTGAAACTATTACCTGTAGCAGCATATTAAAACAGGACTTTCTGCCTCTCTTGTAGCTGAGATGCCAAAGGCCAAGAACAAATAAAGCAGCCAAGGACCCTCACATTCTGGAGCCAGGAGCTAGACATCTATGCAGGACTTGCAAAAGAGGTGACCTAAAACCATGGCCTTGAACTTTGGCCCATCACCCATCTCAAGGGTGTCAAATCATGGAAACTGGCATTTGGAAGGAGAGGATATTTTTGGGGAGAGTTGTTGGTATGCAGTGTGACCCACCTCATACACCAATCCACACATTGTAGGGGAGAAGAGACAGGAGAAGGGAGAGAAGCCATCTGGAGGGTACCTGGAAAGCTGAAATTGGGGAACACAGTGGTACATGGCCTGATACATATCTGGATTAGAGATTAAGGCACCAGAGCTGGGAGAACGAGGACTGTTGAGAGGCAATATTGCAAATTTCCCAAGAGTCAAGTAGACATGAGGAAGAGGTTTGGTCTGGAGGTTCCTTGTACCAAGAGGTACAATCAGCAGGCTGATGGACCTGGCGTCTGGTGGCCCTTGTATGCTCATATATTAGCCCTGTGCCCCAAAATGGTGTTTTGAAAACCGTGTGTGTGTGTGTGTAGCTTTGTGTTAGCCAGGAGAGACTAGACTTATGTTTGGAAACAATCACCAGTTCTCAGTGGCCTGCTGAAATACAGGTTAATTTCTCACATGTCATGTTCCATGAAGGTTGCCACAAACCTCTGCGCCACACTCAGGCTGACGGAGGTTCCAGTGTGTTGCAGTTGCTCCCTCTGAATCATGCAGCCTCTTTGGGCATCTCGCTAGAGGAATAAACAGCCAGATGGTTGTCTGCTCGTTCTTAGACATCTGATTCCAGGAGTACTACATTCTGCCTGCAGTCCATTGGCCAGAGCCAGCTACAGCCAGGCCCTGACTAACTGACAGTGGGTCAGGAAGTGTGGGAGAGCAGATGGAACGCGTGTTAACTATCGCCGCTTTGCCACCAGCTTTTTGACTACAGGCTTCTGTTTTTCAGTGATCTGGCTGGCTCCTGGGGTCTGTATCTTTATGTTTTGTCTCTTGAGCTGGTCAGATTCTGAAAGAAGTCTTCTAATCTCTTCCTAGAGAGTGAGTTCTAGTAGCCAAATCTCTGGAAGAAAGAAGAAGGCCGTGATGGGGTGGGAGTGGGGTGTCAGCCTTCAGTATGCATAGAGTTAACACAGTCTCTGTCCTGTACTCAGGCCTGGTGTCCACAGTTTATGGTTTTACCTTTTCCGGGTTATGTGTGAGCAGCCATCGTTCAGTTTTACAGAGGGAAGAGGAAATCAGAGGGTTGAATCACTTCTTTAAAGTCTTTTAACCAGTTTTCCTGTTTTTAGCCTCATCTTTATCCCCATGTTCGTGGGCACCTGGTACCACCTTTCCTGCTGCCAGCTTACACTGTAGCCATGTCCATTCCCCGTTATCTTCCAAATGTCTCTTGTGTTCCCTCCTATTCTTTATGTGCCAGCAGGTTTATATTCCTTTTAAAAAAAGATCATTTTAGAGGGCTTCTGAAGGAAGTAGAGGTAAATGGATGCTTTCAATCCATTTTTATGCAGAAGCTTTAGTCTCACAATTTTTAGAAAACTCCCTTTCCTGTTGGGTGACTGTGCTTGGAATCTTATGTACATCTTCTCATTTCAAGTTGTTTTCAGTGGAACATGGGGTGGCTCTGTCCCCCTGCCAATCAGGAGGCAGAAAAGGCATTTTACTTGTCTTGTCTTCCTCCTCTTCAGCAAAGTGATACATAGATCTTAGCTTTGGAGCATTTCTTGTGGATGACAGACCATGGTTAATTTGAGGAAGGTTGGAGAGTAGAGCCATTGCATGTGGGAAGGGGGTTTTCTTTCTCATCATCCCGAACAAATTCATTCAGTAAATATGCCCTCAAGACCTAAAACTTGCGCTGTGACTCTGGTACCATAAACTTGTAGCACACGAAGAGTGGTGTATTGTGGGTTTATCATGGACTTTTCATGACTGAGAAGAGCCATAGTGTCTCTTAATGTTTTAAAAGTTTATTTAATCGTTGATTTAAGGCTTGCTAAAAGCCCGCTTTGTTCTCTTTATAGGGAGTTATAAACACCTGAAAACACATTGTTCTTTATCTGTTTTTTCCCCCTCTTGGAGAACAGGGCAGAAAGAAGGGAGACTTCGGGGGGCGTGTGTGTGGGACACAGGGACACTATGGTGAAGTTACAGCCTGGAATAGGCTCCCACAAGCTTTATTTTGTCTCCACTAGAAACGGGTCATTGTTTGTGTTTTCCAAAGGGAGGACTAACAAATGCTTTGTGCTTGGGGCTTGCTGTCTGAACTTTGCTATAGTGGTTAGCAGGTTAGTTGGACTCAGTTAATCAGCACTGCTTCTAAACCTCCCCTGGGCCCATATGACTCATCTTAAGCCTGGTTTCTGTCTACAGATTACATGTGAATGTTTGACATTTTCCAGTTCCCTGGTGCAGCGCCAAGTCCCTTCTGAGTTATGCTCTGATGGCAGCCGCCCTGTGTCATGTATAGGAACCATGGTTTAGAGTCACAAGACAGGAATAATCTCCTCTGTGCCATCTACGCCAGCTTCCTGCCTCTAGCACATGCAGGAGGAAAAGTTTGGTTTGAATCTAGGCTATGGCTTAGTGTGTCCCTGGGAAACCTCATTGCAATTTCATAATGGAAGTCACGTTGTTCTTAAAATTCTCTCTCAGGATTGGCAAGGACAACACCTGAGTCAAAAGCAGGTAGGGCTCCTCTTTGTGCCCCAGCTCTTGAGAAAGGCTAGACCCCCACATTGTGCATGCTGTTTTTAAACAGGCTGAGTTCAAAGTCACGACCTGGTACAGACAGGAGTGTAGCTAGGGTCTCCCTTTGGGAATGAGCATAGGGTGAGCGCTGATGGTGTCTGCGTTGCTGGGCTTGAGGTTAGAGGTACCAGGAGAGCACCGCCACTTACCTATGTGTTGGTGTCACCTTGTCTCCTCTAATACCTTTTCATCCATCTTAATGGTTGTCATGTCAACTTATCACCTTAAATATATTTGAAAAGACACCACTTTGTAGAATGGGCTTCTCTTCTGTCCTCTATCCCCACCTCCAGGTATGATTAAGGGTAGATCCTCCTGTTAGTGTTTTTCCTCTTTCTTTTTCAGTGAGGCAGCCCACTATTTATCATGCTTCATTTATTCCTGTCATTCATCTCTTCCTCTTGTAGTTGGTCTGGGAGACTTTGATTTAGGATCTTGCCACATACCCTTCATGCCCATGGGCAAGAATAACACCCTTGTTCAGAATGGGGAGCCGACCGAGTCCCCTGGCGATGATGGCAGCCTTAGTGGGATCCTGATGACATCATTAGGTGCTGAGACTGCTCCTCATAGCCGACAAAGGTCTTTTTCTCGCTAGGGCAGAAGAAAAAGTTTTGGTCCTGCTAACCCAGCTCAGTTTTTTAAGGGGCTTCCACTGCTTTCTCCTGAGCTCCTCTTCTCTGTCCATTTTGACTCCCATTGTGGGTGGCAGGAGATTTCCCATTGTCCCCAGGCAAGACCAGGAGAAAGCTGAGTTGTATCTGAATGCTGCATCTGAACACACAGCCGACGATAATCCTGGGAAACCTAGTATGTCATGAAAGACTGGACTGGAGACTCGGAGACCTTCAGAGGCCTTCACAGACCCCTGAAGAGGCCTCTGGGAGTCAGACTGGAGGCTTGCTGGGACCCCTCCTCTGTATACCAGCTTGGAAACTAACAATGCCAAGCTGAGAGTAGGCAACCAATCCTCAGACAGCTAGAGAGCAGTTGAAACTGGCAGAGGAGAGATGGATGCCAGCGTCACGAGCATCTGGGGCAGAATACCCCCGGAGAGGGGGGCAAAGCTGCCTGGAAACCCTGTTAGATGGGGACTCGCAAACTGGCTGCTTTGCATCTGGACAAGTTTGTTCCTGGCAGGTTTCTGAAGATGCACTGCAGGAAGGGTGATATAGATCATGAAAGTTTCTGTTCCAAACAATGTAGGAAGCAGGAAAGTGTGGGTGGGCCCATTAAGATCAATGATCACTCATTGGCTGTATGTCCCGGACAAATTACCTAATGAATCTGAACTCCATTTCCACATGTGGAAAGTGTGGATAATATACATAAAGTCACTAATGTAGTGCTTAGAGAATTGCAGACACTCAATGTGTTAGATTTGGAAAACTAACATGCATCCTTCTAAACTCTGCTATGTTTGTGGGGTCAGAATTCTGGGAACTACATTTCCCAGCATCCCTTCACGGTAGGATTCTGATTCAGATTCCATCACTGGGAAGCACTCAGGTATGATTTGGAAGTAGAACAAAACCGGGTCACTATTATTCCTGCAACTTGGTTGGACAATCAGATGAGCTTCAGGAGACAGTAGACATGAGGTTTTGCCCATGGCTTCTGGGACCTCCCTGTAACGTTTACTCCCCCTGGAGTAAATGATAGGCAGCACCAGTGGCAGTTTCTGGGGGTTCTTGTGCTATCTAATTTCCTGAAAGTTAGTCCTGGCTTTCCCTGACTTTATTCTCTCAGTTCATCCACTTCTATTGGATCAATCTCTCATTCTCTGCACTAAATTCCTTCCTATTTGAAATACCTAGAGAGGTTATTTGTTTACCTGGCTGAATCTTACTATCATATTTGAGTTTTAAAAATACAGAAAAATTGGTGAGAATGAATGGTCTTATGAGCCCTTAGAAAGAAGAAGCTTTGCAAATTTGAAAGATAGACTGTAGGGGCTTGAACTGTAAAAATTAAGGTTGATTGGGGAATTAGGAAAGCTTGGTTCAGTTTAGCAAGGAGGGCTTAAGGAAGAGCGGATGGGAAGTCATAAGCATCTGGGTAAGAAGTGAGATTTCAGAATTATTTATCTTCTCTGCCACTGGACCAGGAATTCTTGACAGTGGAATAATTTTAAGCAGAATCAACTGAACAAAGAAAAATGTAATCTGAGCAGAAAAATAATCTTCCTAAAACTGATGCACATAAGACTGTAAGTAGAGAAGAGATGATTGAAATAAAGAGATTTACCCCATAATAGAGAAGTGCACCCACATAACCTGTGGGGAGAAGAATAAACCTATAATCCCAATGAATGATAGCTTTTTAATGTTTTACCAGATAAACCTCCTGACCTCCTTTAAATGAATGTCATCTGCACCTCATTCAAGTAGCTCTTTTAGAGTTGGCTAAATTGTAAGATTTGTCTTCCTCTTATCTGAGCAGAAACATGATGTCCATCTTTCCTGCAGCCTGCAGGGCATTTCTCAGAGAGGATCCTAAGGTGTCCCTTGGCATAACGGGAAGCTGTAATTTTGATGCATTCAGCCACAGAGGTGTGGTTGTCCATCTGCTTGTACGTTTGAGGGTTGCCTTTATGCCCTTCTTTCATGCAGGTTTTTGGTAAAAGACAAAGCCTTGTTTTAAACTCTGAGCCTGTTATCTTATTTTCCACAACAAAATCAATCTAGATAAGGGAGCAAATACTGAGAGAGTCTTCATCAAGTAACCAGGATGTGTCTCTTCCATTAGTTGTTCATTGTTACCCACACCAGACTGGGGATAAAGAAGCAATTTTTTGCTATCCAGATGGTTCCTCCAGTCTGAGCCTCTATTCTTCTCTGAGGCTGGAATGCAGTTCTCTCCTGCCCTAGCACCTGAGCAGCTGGGGGTGGATTGCCTAGTGGGTGGAGTCCAGGGAATTCTTGTCTTGCCCACCTGGGCTGCCCAGGTGGAGATTTCTTTGGCGAGGCCTTGAGATGAGCCAGGGCTCTGCTCAGTAAGCTGGGTCAGATGGAAGACAGCAGTAATGAGTGGACATAAGCTAGGGGAGGACATGACAGGTTGAGCCCAAGAAGAGCAGGCCAATGGAGATGCTCCATCTGAAGACGGGACGGTGACACTCATGGCTCAGGACAGGAGGGTGAGCGGATTCAGAGCCCTCTCACCTTGGATGTAGCCAGAGGAACTTGAGGTTGCTGGATCGGACGTGTCTTTTGCATGAACCCCGAGTTCCCATGCCGGACTGCAGGTGATATTTAAAGCATCTGGTTCCCTCTAACTCCAACTTCTTCTGCCATTGGGTAGATTTGATCAGATGATCTATTGTTTTGGAAGAAGCATGTACATTAGGGGAGGTAATGACCATGTTGGCAAGGCGTTTGTTTAAAAACTATGTAGGGTGTTTGTAAACATATAAATGTTGCCCTTACATATGTGTGCACATATTTATCTGTTATGTTGGGAGAATGGAAAGTGTTAGGTAAATCCAGACAGCAGGTCCTGAAGGGTGGGGACTGGGAGAAAGAGGCAAGATTAGGGGCAGGGAGCCACAGAGCGTGGCCACAGTGAGGAGAGCCGAGAGCGCCCCTGGCCGTTGACCACGTGGAGCAGCTAGGAGCGCACTCGGCAGCCCCTGTGGGTTTAGAGGGTCTCCTGGAAGAGAACAGAGGGAGTCCTGCTCCCCTGGCTCAGGGGCCTATAGAACTGCTCCTACTTCCGTCCTCGGTTCCTCCTTTCTGTGCATGGACTCCATTAGACTCTACCCCTCCGGCTCCCATCGGTGAGCAGCAAGAGACCCCTCCCCTCCCCAAGAAAGACCAACAGAAAGCACATGCGTGGCTCAGTAGACTACGAGGTTAATAGTGCTCTTGAGAAGCCCTGTAGCATTTACACGGAGGCTGGACTGACGCCTGGTATCACAGTGACAGGAGCCGCAGGTAAACCAAGGGGACTGTGATGGGGACCAGCACTGAGGTCTACTGGCCGCCCCTTGGGAGAGGTGCAGCTGGCAGAGGATGTGGGCATGACAGACAGACTTGGACTGGGAGAAAACAGGGACCCTGCGGGCTGCGGGGGCGCACCGTCCTTCCTGCCCCTGGTATGGCAGAGACCATCACCCACATGCCCAGGGTCCCGTGAAGCCAGGAGGTTCCCCTGGGGTGAGGCTGGACAGCTGGCGGCAGGGCTGACACCCTTGGGGGCTTTTGTGAATTCGTGGACATTGGCAGCAGTGTGGCAGTCAGCTGCTCGACACCGGCCTTGTGTCCTGCTGCCGCTGAGGACGGAACCTTCCCAGGCAGTAGCTGAGTCAACATCCAATCATCGAATCCCACTCATTCTTCAAGGCCCAGCTCATGTGGTATCTCTGCCATGAAGCCGGCTCTGAATCTCCCCAGCTACTCGGACTGGCATGTCCCTTTTATTTCATTCTGCCATTGGTTGCGCATAATTTTTCCTCCCATCAGCCTTGAGCTCCCTGGGGCAGGGACTGTGTCCCGCAGTGGCCGGAGCAGGGCTGGTTCGCTGCTGCTCTCGGTGTGGCAGTGATGTCGACAGGATGACCAAAGCAGACATGCTTAGGCACACGCCTGGAGCCCTCTGCTTGCCCTGTTCCTGCTGGGTAGCTCGCGGCTGGGGGCCTTGTACTGTGCATGCGGCCTGCACCCCAGAGCCCCAGAGCGGGGGTGTCACCAAGCTTTGGGGAATGGGGAGAGAGGGGCCGAGCGTCCCAGCCCTCACTCCCCCTGTGGTTCTCGTGTCTGTAGAGGAAAGAGAAGCTGTCCTCCTAGGCACATGGGCTCATCCCTAGGGCTTGTGTCACAGAGAGAAAGGCCAGGTGGAAGAGGAAGAGCTGGTGTGGGTGGGCTGAGGAACCAGCACCAGGAAGAGCCCTCATCACTGCAGGAACTCATGTGCCCTCTCCGCAAAGCCCCTGCCCAGCCCTTCTCCGTGGGCCCTTCTGCAGAGGGTTCCTCCAGCAGCAATCTGCTAGCTCCTCCTTTATCAGCACCTACAGCGCTGTGCTGCGCGTCCCCAACTCCCACCACGGACTGTGGGCCTCAGCAGCAGGGACAGGGTGTCCATGTGCCACAGTGTCTCGCGGGAACTCCCTGATGTTGCTTAACTGGGTGAAGAGATGAGTGAGTGAGTGAGCACGCAAATGGCGAATTCACTCCATTTTCTGTAGATTAGGGAGGAAGAGATTCTAGGAGGAATTCTCCACCTGAGTTGGACCCCAGCTCTGCCACTTCCGAGGCCTCTGATGAGCTGGGGCCTTGGCTCCCTCACCTGTAAAATGGGGATGAATAATCTGGGCTTGAAGATAATGGAGGGAGGAGACAGTCTAGGCAAAGGGCCCAATGCAGTGGCGGGCTCACGACGGACGCTCTGTGGATGGGAGGTACAAAGGCTGCTTGACTCCGGTTGTTGCAGGGACACCCAGCCACTTGGGAAAAGTGCCTCTTCTGGTGTGCAGTGGGGAATTAGGGGGGTTGACAGTAAAGGGGTGCTGACTGGCATTCAGAACCTGTAGCTATCTGCTACGTTGCAATGATCCCAGGTGCGCTCTCAGGTAGAGGGAGGCAGAGAAACATACCTACTTTGTTCAGGTACAGAAACAGACCTGGGGGAGCCTGTCTGCTGAGCAGCTGGACAGAACTTTTGGGGAACTGGGCATCATTCATTCATTCATTCATTCATTCAACAGGTATTCATTCATCATTGAGTGCCTACTGCATGCCAGGCCCTGCCCACGCACTTCAACAGCAGCCAAGGAGGTGGCTGAGCCACACCGGAACTGATCAGTTCCCATGCAATAGTGTTCACCTGCTTGGCCGGAAAGGGCCCCCGAGAAGGCAGTGAGTTGTTGTGCACGGTTGTCTGCTGTGGGCAACAACTCAAGAGACCTCATCAAGCTCAGTCACCACAGCATCCTGCAGGCAGGTTTTCTTATTCACCATTTGCTGATGAAGAAACAGAGACAGGAGGTGAGGTGGCTGGACCACTGCTCGGATGGGACACTGTGCAGGAAAGGTTAGGGCCTGGGTGTTTTGGGGCCCCCAGATTTCCTGATGCAAAGGAGGGCTGGAGGCCCCTTCTCTGCTGTAACCCCGCCTGGTGTGATACCTGACTTTGCGGCAGGCTGTTAGAGCAAGGGTCCTGACTAGGGCAGCTGGTGACATCTTGCAGTGTTCACAGGAAAGCACCATGACCCTTCCCACCCTGTTATCTGTTGTGTTCTTGCTTTTTACTCATTTGCTTCTGTCCTCTGCTTTGCTGGTCTAGCTTCTGGTTTCCAAGCTGGCCTCTGCCAGAGGGCGATTCCACGCTGTTCTGGCAGCCTGTGGTCTGGCCGCCCCCATGTCATCTCTAGACACTGGGCCAGTGGTCCTGTGTGTGCAGAGGAGGATGTCTAGTCCCAGCTTCCCTGCCAAGTTCAAAAGGCAGCAGATGCATCCACAGGGCTCAAGGGAGTGCAGCCAGAGCCTGTCACTGTCACCGTACTAAAGACCACGTCCACTCTGTGGGCCTGGAGATGACAGCTTGGTGGGGGAGAGGCAGTGGTGACTGAGACTGGTGTGTGAACAGCACCCGTGGGAACCGGCTGGATCCCTCAGGACAAGGCCAATGTGACCCCCAGGGCACTGAGAGATGCTGGCCAAGGAGAAGCTTCGGGGCTTCCTGCACCACTTTGCAACCAGAGGACTTGGGTTCAAATCCCGGCTCAACCACTTCTAACTTTTTGAACTTGGGCACGTTAATAAACTCTTTGCATTAGCTATTTTGTCTGTGAAGTGGGCATAATAATAGCATCCACTTTCAAGGGATGGCTGTGAGGATTAAATGAGTCCATGTGAAGCATTTAGTTCATGTTCAAGAAACATAAAATAAATTACTCTTAGGAGGGGAAGTACAATGTAGAGAATATAACCAATAATATTGTAATATCTTGGTACAGTAACAGGTAACTACATTTACTGTGGTGAGCATTTAGTAATGTATATAATTATTGAGTCACTATGTTGTACATATGAAAACAATATAATATTGTATATCAACTATTCCAATAAAAAAAACTAAATGTGATCTGCTCTTTCCTGGCCCTCTGCCACTCTTTCCATTTTCCATCAATCTCCAGCCCTTCTGTGCCCCAGACATTATTCAAGGCCATTGTTTTCCATTCCCAGTCCTGGCTCACTCTCCTAAGATCCTGTCCTTCTTCGGCACCTCTTGATGCCTCCACAATTGAATTTGCAATCTGTACTCACATGAGCTACATGGAACATCTGCTCTGGGTCAAGGATGTCATGGAAAACGTGCGGGAGGCAAGTCAGCCAGGCCTGGCTTCAGGAAAACACCAATGAGATGAGGCCTTGGTGTCCTGCTCTGTGGTCCAGGTGCCCTAGCAGCCCTCTAGCCTGGAGGGCCTGGGAGTATGTGTGTGTGGGGGAGGTGGGAGGTGATATGCGAAAGAGCTAACAACTCCGCTGGGCCCTGACCAATCAGAATGGACCCTGGCCGCAGAGCGGCAGCGTGGGGGCACCTGGGGGAGGTGATGGCTCAAGGTGGTAGCTCTTAGCTAACTGGCAAGGAATAGACATTGCTGCGCAAGTGTGTTCTGGGTCTGTGTCAGCTCTGCCCGCGGGAAAAGCCAGTGCAGAGCAGTAGCGTGCGTGTGGAGGTTCTGGGTGGAAGGAGAGCGAGCCTATTTTCTCCCTCTGGCATGCAGGCTTCCCGATGCCCAGATGGGAGAAGTTGAGAGCATTACGTGGCCTTCAGGGGCTTGCAGGGTGGGCTCATGCTAAGCATTGGTTCTGACATCACGAACATGTTTATAACCTCCGAGAACCTTGGTAATCTAATCTATAAAATGGGAGCAATCAAGCACACAGGGCTGGTGTCCAGATAGCTGTTATGGAGGCACCTTGCACAGGGCATGGATGCAGGACCAAGCTGAGGAAGAGAGGCAATCCCTTCTCCTTTGGGGAGGCCCTGGTTCTTTGCATTAGGTGGGACTCTATCCCGCCCTGGGGGTCAATGGGGGTGTACCTTCCTCACACATCCAGATAGCCCGTGCTTGTTTTATTAAGTGTCTGCTTCGTGCTAGGCACAGTTCCAGCAGCTGGGAATGCTTCAGTGAACATGTGGGAACTTGCATTTTGGAGGGGGAGGCAGGCACTAAGCAAGGAAGAAAACATGTCAGCGTTTCTCCATCCTGGCTGTGCACTAGGAGGAGTTTGTAAACAATAGGACATCCCCGATCAATTTCCAGAGATACTGATTCACCTTATCCAGAGTGGGGTCTGGGTGTGGGTATCTTTGATGAAGTTTCTTAGGGTTGAGAACTACAACATAGATAAGGTAATTCACATAGTTTCTGAAGACTGCCTTGCGGGGATAGTGTGATATGGGATCGAGAGTAATTAGCTGAGGGAGACCAGACCTGGACTCCCCAGGAGGTGACCTTCAATTTGAGACTTGAAAGCTGAGGAGGAGGCAGCCCACAAGGAGCTCATGAAGCAGCTTTCCAGGCTGAGAGCACAGCAAGTGCAAAGGCCCTGAGACTGGAATGAGTCTGGAAAGTTCTAGGAGGAGCGAAAAGGCCTATGGGGCTGGACTGTAGTGAACCGGAGTGGAGGAGACTTCGAGACCTTGTAAGCCATGGTAAGATGCTTGGAATTTTCTCCCAAGGGTGAAGGAAAGCCCCTGACATATTTAAGCAGGGCGATCACACAAGCAGAATCCTGAAAACACACAGCCGGCAGTTCATTTGCTCTATAGAACCTGTTCGCCCACCAGCTCCCCCTACACAACTTCTCTCTCTTCATTGAAGGTGCCTTCTCCATGTTACAGGTGAGAAGACACCAGCAGTTGCAGCTGGAACTGGAATGCACAATGCCGGCTTCCCTTGAGCAAAACAGCTCACCCCAAGGTGAGTCCTCTTTGCAACATGCAACTTCCACTAAGTGCTAATTATTCTGATGAGCCAGTCATGCCTTCATAGACTCTGTCTAGCAGCTCCACTGTGACAACCTCATTTTAGAAAATGAAGGCGTTTTGAACTAAACTGAAGTGGGGGGTGTCCTGCAGAGCCCATGCCGACGTGCCTCCCCTCAATGTGTGGCATGGACTCTGCTCTCCTCCTCGGCCGGGCCGGCCTGCAGGGTCCACGTGGGGCATAGGGCAGTTTCCCCACTTCTTGGCCCTTAGCTCCTCATTTCCTATTAACTCCCCAAGGCCTGGCTGCTCCAGGTGGGTGCTGGGGCAGTTTCAGAGAAGCCCCTTTAATATTTGAACATGTTGTCGAGGCTGGAGCATTTGGGGTCTCCCCTGACACAGTGTTTGGAATCCTGTGGGTATCCCATTTCCCACCCCAAGTTCTAGGGGGAGTAAGGAAACTGAGAAGGGCCATGAGGGACCATTAGCGTCCCTGCTGCGCCGTTCTAGTGGGCACTGGCTGCAGAGTGCCGGGCTGATTTTGGACCATCTGGGTGGCCTGGGGCTAGGTGGCTTTGCAAAGCCATTGGATGTGGGATCCGGCCCCACCTGACTGCTGAGGACGGAAATGAGACTGTCACCTTCATCATGAAGGGTGATCAAACTGTTGCTTCTCGGTAGTAACTGTGGACCCCTCCCATTGCTGCGGGTGGCCTGACAGCAGAACAGAGCCCTTGTGTATTTGCATCCCCGAGGGATGGCTCGGAGTGCTTGCCACCCGCCTCCCTCCCTGCCTTCTCTCCTCCTCGCCCCAGGTCAGCTCCTAAGGGCTGCAACTGGGGTCTCCAGGCTCACCCTGCTCTTGGTGGACGCCAAGGGGCAGAGCCCTGGAGGAGCAAAACAAAATGGTGTTCTCCCCGGGAGGAGGAAGACGGGAAGAGATGATGACGTCCCGCAGCACAGGGGACAGGCAGGTGGGCGGGGGCAGACCGCGGTGTCCCGGGACACCACTGGGGGCATTCCGGAGGCTGCATGCACGTCTGGAGTCCCATCTGACTGGCCTCCGCAAATGGCCCTGCTCCACTCATTCTGGAAGGGGAGCCTTAATTAGGCATGAAGAGATTTATCAAACAGCAGCCCCTCAGAGCTGCTGGTCTCTTTGCCATCTGGACAGATGGTTTCCTACCCCGTGACAGCAGCAGCGGGCATGATTTATGAGGTCCCACAGCTCCACCCCCTGGGCCTGGGAAAACCTGAATGGCTTTTGTCCTCCCCGGAAGGAGGGGTGTTTTGCCCGTGTCGATGGGCATTAAGGCTGCCGTCTATACCGGGGTCCACCTGATTCTGTGAAAGTGATGCCTGGACTGTGCTTAAGGTCAGTTTTTGGGATAAAGTGACCCAAACATGAGGACTGACAGAAAAAGCCCTGGAGTGGGGATGGGAAGACCCAGGTGTTAATTCTGCCATGAACTTTGGGGCTTCATGCAGTTTTTTGCCTCAGTTGTATGATATATACAATGGGGATGACGATTTCTGCATTTGCCCAATTCACATGATTTTTCAGAGGTTCTTGGGACATTACAGATGCAAAAGGACTTTATTAATCATACGGCTCTTGACAGGCATTAAGGATTTAATCCAACAAACATTTATTGAGCAACTGTGGTGTGCTACGCACCACCCTGGTGCTGTGATGGACACAGATGAATAAAACACAGTCCCTGCCCTTGGCGAGCTTACAATCTAAGAACGGTCATAGGACAAGGGCGCAATAACTATAATACAAGGCAGAATATGGTAAGTGCCGTGAGAAAGGTACAAATAAAGTGCTACGGTGTTTCAGCAGAGGGAGCGATCCCAGCGGTTGGTAGATCAGGGAGGGCTTCATGAAAGTGTGGTTTCTGCGTGGGCCTTGCAGGAAACATTAGAGAATATGCCAGATGAGAACAGCAGGACCAAAGGCACAGAGACAGGGAAACCGGGCACCCCTCCCAGGAATGACAGCCATTCTGCACGGACCAGTTCAGGGTGTGAAGGGAGAACAGGCCTTACTGGGTGGTTTATATGCCATTTTTTTGGTAATGTCCTATTTTGTGGGTGACGGCCACTTGTAAAAATGTGTGAATGGCTGGAGATAAAATTCGCTGCGCATGATCAGGATGGGCTGGAGAATGTGCGAGCATGCCTGGAGGAAATCTGGGAGAGGAGCCCGCTAAGGAATCACCCAAGTGGCAGGCGGGCCAGGGTCGTGCTAGCGGGAAGGAAGAGCAAGGGAATGTGTGCAGACGAGCTGAAGACGACTTTTGGGTCTCAGAATTGGGTGGCTGAGGGGATCCCATATGGGGCTTTTAATCATGGAGGAAGGGAAGCAGAGATGATAAACTCGGCGTCAGAGATGAGTTTATGGCTGTGGTGGAGCAGGTGAGGCGGGGGTCCAGGGAGCGAGTGCAGTCTGAGCCCAGACCTCGGAGGAGGGCCCGGGCTGCAGGGAGCATGGAGGGTGGCCCCACCGGGGGGCGTGCGGCTGTGGGTGGAGAGTGTGGGATGAAACAGAAGGGCACAGGGGAGACGACGCCATGCCGGAAACGTCCATGTAGAGGGGCCGGCGGTGGGAGGGAACGTGATGCTCAGACCTACCTCGGCAACCTTTCTGATCAAGGTAAGGGTGTCAATAAATTAATCATAAATACATAAATAAATAAATACATACATACATAAATGAGGAAGCAGCATTGGGAAGGGAGAAGAACCATCTGGGCAGAGGGACAGGAGGGTCTGGAGGGGTCACTGTAGAGCCAAGCAATGCAGAGGGAGAGTTGGTGACGGGCGCCCCGGGGGGTGCGGAGGCAGGGTGGGGGTCAGCAGGGCAGGCAGCTGGGGCACTTGAGGCCCGTTCCCAGGTCTGGCGGTGGCGGGAAGGCGAGGAAGGGGGCTGCAGGAGCCGGGCTGGGGGGAAACGTCTGTGGGGGAACCAGAGGACGCGGCAGAGGAGTGGCTGAGGGTGTGAGGGCGACGTTCCCGGCAAGAGGACCAACGTGCTTCCTCGGGAAGAAGGTGAAAGGGAGGCAAGAGAGCGGAGGTTTGGCGGGGAGATCTCAGGTCTGAGGGCTCCGTCTCCCCAGCAGAGGAGGAGGCGGACGGTGGGGGTCAGCTGGGGGCTTGAGGTGCATGGAGGTCCGAGGGTCTTCAGGGTGCGTGACGGTGGGGACCGGCTGGTGGTCCCAGGAGGTGCTGGTAAGGGTCGCCTGGCTGAGGCCGACTGACTGACGGCCTGCTCCCGGAGGGCCTGTGACCGCTGCATGCGAGGCAATGCATCAGGGACAGGCCGGGCCTCCTTGGGGCCCTGGGCGAGCTGTGGTGTGTCCAGACAGACAAGGGGGGGTTTTGGCAGCCCAGGCCCTGGGCGGGAGCGGAGGCATGTGGACGGGCCCGGGTCCCCAGCCTCTCCCCGGAGCACCTGCAGGCGGGCTGTTGGAGCTCCTTCGGCCTCGCCTCCCGCGGCATCAGTCTGAGCCGCCAAGATCAATATGGGACAGAAAGAAAAGCGTGTCCCAAGCAGCACCGCGGGGAGGGGTGCCAGTGGCTCCCCCCAGGACCATTCTGGAATCCAAGGCCGAGGCTAATGTGCCGAGGCCCTGCTGCCGATTCCACCTGTGCCCGAGGGCACTGTGGGCTTCGGGAATTCAGTATCTCCCAGGGCCTTTGAGGCCCGCAAGGTGGAAGGCCCTGGAGAGGCATGAAACAGTATACGGATCACTTCCACGTCTTGTGAGGTGTCCAAACCACTCAGTTCCCACAGAGTCTGTTAGAGCTGCTGCTTTTTAAAATATTCATTTTATAATGCAAATCCCAGATTTCGGACTTCAGGCATCAGCAGAGCCACACAGCCATGTAGTGTCCCAGTGGTGGCTTGGAGCTGCAGCGCCCAGGTGTGGGGTCAACGGTTCTGAGGATCGCCTCCACTCGCTTCCCACCAGCCCTTAATTTAGAGCAAATGTCCTGTTCTGAATTGCCGCCGATTGATTATGTCCCGTCTCATATGCTTGGGAGCAGATCTTGGTTACTTAACTCCGCTCACCTTCAGGATAATGGTTTTTTACTTATCTTCCAAATATATTTAAAAATACTGTTATTTATCAGGTGAGGGAATACAAGCCGGCTACTGCGTATCTATATGTGACCCATGATTCCAGACCCTAGGTGATTGGCATCGAGCCCAGATTTCCCTGGGGAGATTATGTCCAGTATTTGGCTTTGGGCAAAAAAAAAAAAGAAAAGAAGTCTTAACTCCTAATCTTAATAGGTGGAAAAAAGGATTTAGCAAAATTCTAAAATCATTGCCTCCATGGAGAGGATGGTAGTGGGGATGGATAGTGGAAACTTTCCCTGTGGAGTTGAAAACAATGTTGGAGCCTGGTGCTGGCGGGTGTGACCACCAGGATGCGGAAGTGACAGGAAAGTGACATGGACACAGTCTGGTATAGAGGCCCTGCAGAGTGCACAATGTGGAAAGCAAACAAAGAGTGGATTTCTGCAGAGAAATGGTGCTAGATGTTTAACATTCTTCCAGGTCTCACACTCTAGGGCTCTGTGAGGCACCCAGAAAGGCAATCATATATATTTTAAAAAGGATGACATTTATCTTCACAGTGCCCTTTCATGCTTTAGCTGTGGCTTCCCTGGTGGCAGAAGGGGACAGTACAGTCCCTCATGTGACATTCTAACAGGGCAGGATGGGGGCTGACCTGGAGGGTGACATCCCGGGGACCCTGCCTCATTGCTGGAGGAAAATTGCTGTAAAGAACCCCCAGAACCACCCCACACTTCTGCCTTACTCTGGGATGGAGCTCCGCCCCTTAGCAGCTGGTCTCAGATTTTTCAAAAACGTGATTTGGAGCAGCTGTCTTGTGTCGTCTGTCTGCCGCATCCCAGGTTCTTGGCGGTTCTCGCAAAGCAGGAGTATGAACTGCCCGTTGTGTCTCCTCTAGCCTTCTTTCCACAGCTGCGGAGGCCCATCTGGGACGGGCGGGTCAACTGTGCTTCGTCCGTTGGGCAGTTAAACTCTTAAGTTGGTGGAACGAGACCCTCAGCTCTGACGTGGCCTCTGCGAGGCGTCCTCGCGTTCCTTTGCTGGGCCAAACGGGCCGACCTCCCTCCTGCGTGAACAGCACTGTGTTAGACTTGGGTCAAGCTGTCCTCGCAGAGTCTGGGCTCCCCCAGGCTCCACATATCTCAGAGGCTTGGGGCAGCTGCCAACAGGTGGCTCTCCAGTCATCCATGAGCCCAAAGATCCCTCCAGCCCGGGAGGCAGTTTGTCATCCAAAGTCACGGGACTGGCTTCTTTTCACGTCGAGTCCTTCCACCCCCAAAGATGGACCGAGTCCCAATCCGGTTCGGGTGGGTTTCTCCACACCTTCTTCTTGTGGCTTATCTGCCTAATGCTAGATGAACACCACACAGTTATAAATACTCAGGTCAATATATATATGCAGGTATAGATATATATATTCTGGTCACTGTTTAACACTTTAACAAAGAAAACCACTAGCCTGCTTGTTCTATAGTTTGTGCCACCCTGACTCCCATCTGCCTGTGGTGTTGCCGGCAGGAAATGTGAGCCACTGAGTCCCACGGGGTGCCCTCCTTACGTGGCCCCATCACACTGGCCGACAGTCAGTTTCAAAGCCCCCTGGTCATGCAGGCTCTTAAGGGCTTTGAACTCCAAGGGCATGGTGTGGGGGCTGGCCTGGGAGGTGTAGCCGTACTTGAGGCTGTCGTAATAGTGGTACTTGACAGGGTTCTGGCTCTGATCTAGTGGAAAGGGCCAGAAGCCGTAGAGGTAGATCTGGTTGCAGAAACGTGTGGCTAGGGTGTACATCAAGAGACCGGTGGTGGGTCTTTTGATGTGGACTTTGTTGGTCAGCCAGTATCTGAAAAAAAAAGCGGTGGGGGAAGGGGCGGGGGGAGAGAATAAACAAAAAAAGAAACATGAGTTTGTGAATGATCCCTTCTAGGCAGAGGAATATTTTATCTTGTCCAGTAGCCTGCCGCCTGCTGCTCCAGGGACCATAGGGAACTTTCCGGTGACTGATTCCCGGTTCTCTTCCCAGAGGACTGACAGCCACCATTTACCAAGCAATGGAACCCTCCTTACGCTCTGCACTCTTGCAGACGTGATTTACGGACACACTACGAGCCTGCTAGTAGGTACAGGTGCAGATAGGAGGCTCAGAGAGGAAAGTGGCTTGCCCAGGGTCACCCACGTAGCCAGGGCTGGACCTGGACTTGTCAGAGTCTAGATCAGAGGCTGGCAAACTTTTCCTGTGAAGGGCCAGCTGGGAATGTTCTTGGCTTTGCAGCCATGCTCCTGGCCTCTGCTGCTGTAGGGCAGAAAAGCTCATGGGCTGGCCTGCCGAGCTTGGCACGACCCTGGAAGTAAAGGTAGGGAGACGCAGGAAGAACTCTAGGAGCGCTGTTTGGCTCCCCCAACACTTCCTTGCAAAGGGCTTATCCACCTCGGCTTCACCACGTCCAGTAACAGGGCCTCACCCACTCCCGAGTGGGCCCATTGCATTTCCAGTTTGGACTCAGTGGTGCCCAGTCCAGGCTGCAATCACCTGGAGCTTTGAGAGGAATGATCTTGGGTCCCACTTCCAGGTGCAGCCTGGACACTGGGATTATTAAAGCCTCCCCCAGTAATTCAAATATGTGACCAAGGCTAAGAAGCCCTGCTCTGATTGGTAGGTGGTTTTGCCAAGAGAACCTAAGAAGGAGACATATTTAGAGAAAAGAAGGGAAAAGAGCATAAAGAATAGTCGGAGTTTTAAAGATGATTGGCCTGGAGGACTCATCTAGCCCAGGGGATGTAACTGAGTGAGCCAGGAGTTGGGGTGCATGTAAGGAAAACCAACACCAGGCCTCAGTACTGGCAATGCAATAGGGAGAGGTGGGGACTGTGGCCCGTTTTGTTGTTGTCCAGTGTGGTGGTGCCAAATTTTCTGTTTTTTAAAATTTTGAATAGTATCAGAAATCTGGATTTTTATGCATATTCTCCAAATTTTTAAATGTTGGCAACTAATTAAACAAATTTTAAAACATCATGTGAAGCCCCATTGTGTGAGTCAACAGACCATGTCTGTGGGTGACCCACAGGCTTTCCGGATGAACTTGTCCTTCAGTTTGCAGAGGAAGACGTGGGGGGTCCTGGGTGACTTGCCTGAGAATTGGCAAACTTCTCATTTGCCTGGTTACACAGGTAGAGCTCAGATGAAATGCAGCTTGCCCACCCCTGATTCTTGGGTCTTTCTTGCCCCCTGGGTGGGTGGCGGCTGGGAATGAACTGGTCACAGCTGCTGTTGACACTGCGAGGGACACGCGAGCCACTGGCAATGTCCCCACATGACAGCATCTTACTGACTGTTCACTCCCTGAGCGGATTCAAGCCCTGACGCCAGCTACGTGCTATAGTAGGGATTTGTGGTTTGTTTATTTTCTGATAGTAAAGCCTTAGCAGGGCAAGAAACGGATTTCTTTTCAGGCCATCAGTGCTCTGCTCTGAGAGGGTCAGGGAAGAGTTTAATCCGGTGCAATGTCCAAGTAGCTTAGAGGTGGGTATGCCCCCCACCCCCGGAGATGCACCTTACCTCTCTACCTGTCCCCTTGGTGAACTCTCTTTTTTTTTTTCTCAAAACTCAGCATATGAATCATGTCTTCCTGGAAATGTTCCCTTTGTTCCACCCAGCTCAACCTGAGTTAATCACTTCCACCCCATTATCATGAGCTTTGTGACTACTGCTATTATGCTTGTTAACCTGGGCTGATAATTCATTACTATGGGTGTTCCATGCAAAGCTGTGCTGTGGTCTCCCCCAGGGCAGGGGCCATCCCTGGCCTTTGTAGGGGTTTCAAAGCCACCTGGCTCAGTGCATAGCGCAGCCCAGGCACCGTGCAGAGAGTAGCGATCAACAAATACAAATGCACTCCCCTATGTCTCTCAGCATGCCTTGTAATTGGGCTGGGGTCATGTGACCTGTTCTGGCTGATAGGCTGTGACAGGGAGAATGTCCCTTCTGGGCCATTGTTCCTCAAGGGTAGGTCCCCCGCTTTCTTTTCTCCTGCCTTGGAGAAATCAGAGCCTCCTGTAAAGAGGTATCAGCCTAAGGTGGAAGACTCTTAGGCCCTTGAATCACTGGGTGGAAGACAGCCCGTGCCAACCCATGTCACACTTTGCAAGGATGAGAAATAAACTTCTGTTGTGCTAAACCACGAGGGTTTCGGGCTTTGTTATTGCATCACAGCTTAGAACGATTACCCTGGCTTCTAATGCACTCCGAAAATGTTGGGCTCAAATGGAATTGAAAAATGGGAAGAAGCAAAACAGCAGAAATGGGGATGCTAACGGTACACACAGCTTTGTAACACGGCCGGCTGGACAGGTATAGAACGCCCAGCCTTTCAGATCTCGTGCCAGGCTGTTCACCCAGAATCGCTCACTGGGGAAGGCGTTAATAGCAACTGAAGCTCCAGAATGCATCAAGAGCTCCTTGGCACAGAGGGGCCCACTCATTTCCTATTCTGCCTCCCTGGGTAAACAAGAACTCCTGAGCAATGTCTGACAGGGACACGGCGGGTGCCGTTTAATGAGCAGCTTGTAATAGAAGCTGACTGAGTTTCGCAGGAACAAATCACTCTTAATTTCCTTTATATCTCCTCAGTCACTCTGGCCAATTTAGAGACTGTGTGTGTGGCCAACTTGCAGACTATTTCTTTTCTTAGGATAACAGCTGGGTGTTAAAACACAAACTAATTAATTTTGCCTTCCCAAATGAGGTTAGCTGGGTGCATCTGAGACTTCGTATTGACAATGCACCTCTAATATCCCAGTCTTGAGATTTTAATTAGAAGGCAAAGTAATCTCAAAGAAGGCCCTAATTATTTTTCAGATTGGTTACCCCAATTGCCAGGGCGATTAAGCGCCATATTTTATGAGCACGGACAGCAATAAATGAGGATTGTAGAATCATCTCCAAAGTGCATTTGTGCCTCTCCCTGGATTCCTGTGCTCAGGCCCGGGCAGGCATGGTGGCTGCTGCACTTGGAGAATGGGGCCAGAGGGGCTCTGAGAAGCTAAAAGCACTTTATGGGATGCAGCTCAGGTCCTTAAGAAGCAGCACTGATTCACCGGCGGCGGTCAAGGGACCCTCGCGATGCTTTGTGCAAGGATCAGCAGCACATCTGGGAACGGGACTGTCAGGCTCGTAGGCTCCTGTCACTCACGTCAGCAGCCTGGGCCCTGATCAGAAGGCCCCGCAGCCCACTGCCATCCTTTCCTCGGCAGCACTGTTTAGGGCTCTGGCATCCCGGGGCACGTCTCAAGGTGAGGCTGCCCAGCTTTGTGGCGATGGAGAGCCGGAGGTTGTGTCTCAGAGCTGGCGGCTAGAGTGCAGAGCAGGTCAAGCCTTGGGGATGCTCGAGGCTGATTCCTGCTGCCCTGGCCTCTGTTAGCCAAGCCAATGCTCTCACTCAAGTAAGCCGGGCTAAACGCTAGTGCGACCATGCCACCAAACACTCCCCAAGATTCTCGGAGCCCACAGGATAACATCCAGTGGCTCCAGCCGGGCTTGGGAAGCGCTTGAGATCTGGGCCTGAAACCCTCCCACCCCTGGGCATGCACAGCCTCGCCGCCACAAGGAACTTCTTGGTTTCTTCCAGGACACTTCCCCTGGCTGGCAGCTCTTCTTATGGTCTCAGCTTTGATGTCACTTCCTACGGGAAGCCTTCCCGGACCTCCCTGGATGGCTTTATGTCATGTGTGTTGTTTTTTTCCCATCACAGCACTTAACCCTGCTTGGTTATAATTACTCATTAACTTGCCTTTCTCCTCCTCTACAGTTTAAAATTCTGTGGGCAAGCAATGAGTGAAAACGAGCAAGCACAGGCTAGTGATGCCCTTTGGAGGCCCTGGCAGGGGAGGTGAAGGAGGCCAGCCTTACTCCAAACCCTTCTAGGCAGCCACTGGGTCTGCAGTTCAGGCTGGGGGAGGCTATCAGCACCCTGGGCAGTATGTTGCCAAAAGAAAGGAGGAAAATATAATACTGGGTACTTGAGGGGTTCCTCCTGCTACAGGGGGGCCCCTCAGGGAGTCAAGAGACTGCTGCCCACACACAGCATTCCCTCTGTCCCTTGGGGCTCAGCAGGGACCATGTAAGACCATTTCTCTGGCTGGATTCTGGACTCTAAACGGATTCCACTCCAAACAGAAAAAAAAAACAATTATATTTACCCTCTTTCATAATTAAAGGAATCCAATTTCACACAACAATCAGATGTTATTTTCCACTGGCTCTGGGCAAAGATAACAAATGTGGATAGTACATGGTGTTGGTGAGGTTATAGGCAAACAGGCATTTTCAATAATCGTAGGTGGGAGTGCAAATTGGTACCTACCTCTAGGGAGGGCAATTTGGTAATCTCGATTAAAAACTAGCAAAGCAGATATCTGTCTCTCTTTAGCAATGGCATGTCTAAAGGGCAGGTGTCAGTACAAGACAATCTCTGTAGCAATGATTCTATCAGCAAAACCTTGGGAAAAGCCCAGACGCCCACCAGTGGCTTCTGCTTACATAAAGCACCTAGACACAGTGGGGTGCTAGGCAACTGTGAAGGAGAATGGGGTGGTGCATGTCGATACGGAATAATTTCCAGGATTTAGCAAGGTACAGTGAGTCTGATCCCTTATGTCTGAAAGCAGATATTTCCAGAAGGGTATACACAGAAAACTAGTTCAAAACAGGCTGCCTCTGTGGAGGAGGGCGTGCTTTTTACTTTAAATCCTTTTATACTATACCATTTAGATCTTTCTTTTTACTATGAATATTGGTATTAAAAAAAAAAGATGATCCATTAAAAATGACCAAATGCTACTTACACCTTAGTAGCTCAGACCTCCCTCCTTTTCTGTATGTAACACCACCACAGAACACCCTTCTGCACGCGCTTCATGTGTGCTGGAGGAGATGGGGACCCACCTTTTGTGACTGGCCCTAGGGACACACTCTTTGGACTGCGATGGTCGTATCTGGGAGGGGACGTCTCCAACCTGTGCCAGTCTCCCCCTTATTCTCTACACCCTACTTACTCCCTCCCTCTGCCTGCCCTGCAGCCCTGAGGTTTCTGCTTCCCACTGACAGGCAGCCAGCCTGCTTGGCTGGATCTGTGCTCCAGCCCTGGCTGGGGTGCCCCCACCCTGGATCAGTGCCACCCTAGGGCCTAGGCTCAGCACTCCTGGTGCCTAATTAAGCATGAACTCACAGGCCTCTCCTGTGCCAGACCAGTGGGCTGGGTGGCTGATGGGCTGGCCAGCGGGCTGCTTTCCTGCCTGGGCCGCCCTCTCTGTGGGTCACAGCCGTCCCCATTGCTGTAATTGAATTAGAGCCGTTCACTACCAGCTGCCGACCAGCTTCCCATTCCTGCAGCCATATTCAATCGCCTGGGTGACCTTCCTCCTTGATGCTCACCTCCCTTGCCAACAGGCAGCCAGGGCACTGTGCCACTCTGCAGGCTGGCAGAGCCAGAAGCCCCCTGGAAGGGCTGCTGAGGCTGGGGCAGGGGCCGTTGGAGCCGAAGGGCAGCCCTTCTGCTCAGGGTCCGTGTGATTCTCGGGTCCAGTTACTGCCTCAGGCGGGCACCCGAGAGTTAGAGCCAAGTGCCCAGAGACTCTTAGACCAGGTGCCCCGGATCAAAGGGTCTCTGAGTGCCAGGGCCGGCTACCTAGCTCAAATGTCATGGACTGAATTGTGTCCCCTCCAAATTCGTTTCTTGAAGTCATAACCTTCAGTAGCTCAGAACGTGACCTTATTTGGAGATAGGATCTTTACAGAGGTAATTAGGTTCAAATGAGGTCAGTAGAGTTGGCCCTAATCTAACACGACTGATGTCCTTCTAAAAAGAAGAAGTTTGGAGACAGACAGGCATACAGGGAGAATGGAGAGGATGGCCCTCCACAAGGCAAAGAGAGAGAGGTCTGGCACAGATTCTGGTCCCCAGAAGGGCTTCCAGCCTCCAGAACTGTGAGACACTACATTTCTGTCGTTTAGGCCACCCCGTCTGTGGTCCTTTATTTCAGCAGCAAACGAATACACCAGCAAACGAACACACCAATTCTGTGTGATGCGGATGTCCCTGTCCGTGGCCCAGCAAGGGGCATTCAGGGCTGCCTGAGCATCTCCCAGGATGCTGGGTTCACCACCTCCTAAGAGGCCGCCAAGCTCATGTCTGATGATCCTTAGTAGTTGGAACGTTCTTCCCAGTGTCCAGCTGGAACCTGACTCCCTGTAGATCTTCTACCAAACCTAGCCGGGAGCCTCACAGGCCAAATCTGTGAGACCCTCAAGGGCAGGAGCCTTGATCCATTGATTTTTTTGTATTTCCCCAGCACAGGCCTGGAGCCTTTATTTGTCTATAAGTGTTTGTTAAATTAAGGAATGTTCCTATGCTTCTGCCTAACTTCTCAACTTCCAAACTTCTCTGCACTGTGGTCCCTCTCTAGATTGACACCCAAAGTGGGATATGATTCTCCAAGTGGGATTTGACCAAGGCCACTGCTGACCTTCCTGACTCTCAAAGATGTTATACATCCATTGCTGTGACCTAAGATCACTTTATCCCTTTAAGCAACCACAGCCCTGCTGAGGGTTGGCACTCTTCATCCCTCTGTACCCGTACAATCATTTAGAACCAAAGTGGAGAATCTAGCATTTGTGTCCATACTTCCCCTTAGATAGGCTTATTGCTTTAACCCATCAAGAGAAATTCAGATTCAACTCTGATACTCCAAATACTGGGACTTCTCCAAAAGTCACATCACCTGTGAATTTGCTAAGCAGATGACTGATGTCCTCATTTAAGTTATTGGTAAAAATGGAGATAGCTGCCAGGACGGGGGGCTGGTGCCATGTTCTTAGAAATCTCCATGAAGTCAATGTTAATCTGATTAAAGTCTTTTGTGGGTCAGTGGTCAACAGACAGTGGCCAGTCTATCTGTCAAGTGCATGAAAAGTGGGGGGTGGGGGTGGGAAGAGAGTAGAGACCTTTGAAGCCTATCCACAGGGATTCTAATCTCCCTCCTCCTCATCGGAGTGATCGGAGTGATCGTGGGCAATTCCCTTGACATTTCTGAGCCTGTTTCCTTAGGAGCAAAATGGGGATGAAAATGGTATCTCTCTTACGAGGCTGTTCTGAGAAGAGAGTTAATGTTTGTTCCCTTTCACTCCTTGAACTGTCAGCCAGATCACAGTTCTCTATGTTGCTCAAGAAACACTTTGTCAAAGTACCTGACTTAAATGAAGACACAAAATAACTACACTGACCCCAGGTCTCCCTGTCCACCTTCCTCAGAAAAGCAAAGCAAGACCATGTACGTGGTATTTTCCAGCAAGCGCGTCTGCTCTTGATGTTTACTGCTCCATCTTTAGGTGTCCAAGAGCCACTACCTTGAACATCTTTTTAAAATTCTGGGTTGAGGTGGACTAAAACTCACAGTGTCCATCTTTTCCCCATGTTTAGAAAATTGGGACAAAGATGGCCTGTTCCAGATGGGCCTTCTCCAATTTTGTACAGTTTGGAGAAGATCACGGCCAGCTGCTGAGCGATCTTGCACGATTTCTCCTGGGATGTTAACTGGTCTTGATTTTGTTGGGAGTAGAGGTTGTCATACGTACACTGTGCATCAGAACCACCGGGTGGGGTTGTTAAAACACAGGTTTCTGGGCCCCACCCCTGGAGTCTCGCCTTCGGTAGGTCTGGGTTAGTTGGCAAATTTGCATTTCTAGCAAGTACCCAGGAGATGCTAATGTTGCTGGCCCAGGGACCATGTTGAGAGCTGCTGGTTTAGAGCTGTGAAGCGGGACTGTAGTAAAGCTACCAAAGGCCTCATGGCCCTATCCAGGTAAGACAGATCTCCTGAGCTGAGGAGACAGATGTAGAATGGCAGTCGGGGGGTCCAGTTTCCATCTGTGTTTTGTAACCCCTACACCACATGCCTTTCTCTTTTTGATTGAAACATAAAAGCCTTTTTTGTTTTTCTTAATGTTTTCATAAGCTCAAACTCATTCTGTCGTTCGTCTCCCTGACAGGATTCCTCTGGGGCTCAGTCACTGTATCTTGGTTATTGTAATCGGGACAAATGGGTAGCAACTCAGGAGCAAGGGAAGAGTCCAGGATCTGTCCCTTGCCAACCACGGGACCCTATACAAGCTACTCACCCCCCGAGGCTCTGTGTCTTGTCTTTAAAATGGAATAGTTGCCGCAGTTCTCTCATTACATGAGACAAAGCTTAGCATAGTATCTGGCACAGTAGTGTTAGGGGGCTTATGTGTGGCCCTCATCTGTTTTCCTACATTCTTCTCCAATCTGAGTTCACTGGAGAGCCCCCTGACCAGTCATCAGATGCTGTTTACGTATCAGGCACTATGCAAGGGAGGGGGATGAAGTGGTATCATCGCTACCCCATGGCACTTACAACTTAGATGATAAATAATACAAATCGGTCAATATCACAGTGTGCACTAGGGATGGTTTAACCAGACGACACCATGGTTGCCCAGGTCTCTTGACATGAAGCCCGGCTCTGCTGCGTGCCGGGCTTTAGGGCTGGGTGGGCTCAGCGTGACCAGCACTGGGCTCTGGGCGTGATTTATAGAAATGATTTCATTAAGTCTTCACTGCAACCCTAACTGCCGTTGCTAGAGTAACTCCCATTGCTTTTCCTCCTTGTGAATGGACGGCTTGGGTCGCTAAACCAGCCCCGGAAGCTTGCTGACTCGTATGTGGGCATGTCTGGGGAGTTTCAAGCCATCCCAGCAGCATTCGTACCATGGGATGGCTACCGGGAGGTGGGCTGCTTTTCTTCTGAAAGATGACCTGAGTGTGAAGGAGTGAGCAAGCACATCAGGGATGACAAAGGCAAGGTCAAGGGGAAGATGACAGGGAGACCCTCAACTGGGGATCCTACAGCACTGCACCAAGCCCCAGGTGCCAGTGGGTGGTTGGTGGGACCCTGAGGTGCTCTGACTTGGCAGCTTGTTCTGCCTGGTGGGAAAGCTGCCCTGTGCTTGGGAGTAACTGTGGTGGGCACATGGAGTCCTCAGGTCTGCTGCCCACTGTGGCGGCCTCAAACCACTTCTCCAGTACGGCAGCACCCAGCCCGCTGAGCCCGCTGGGCCCCCAGATCCAAAACTGGATGGATGGGAATTTCTGCTGCATCTGGCGCATTGCATTAAAGTGAGAGGTTGTGGTCAGTTCTTGCTTATGTCACTTACTGGCTGGGTGACCTCACACATATCACCCATGTGTGGGCATCAGGGTCCTCCTTTGCAAAGTGAAGGCACTAGGGTGCCTCGAAGTTGATTCCCATGTGACATTCCCACAAGCAAGGACATGGGTTCCAATTTCTCTGCATCCTCACCAATGCTTGTTATTTTCCACTTCTTGGATAACAGCCATCCTAGGGGTGTGAAGTGGCAAATTGTGGTTTTGAGCTGTTTCCCTAATAATTAGTGATACTGAACATCTTTTCATGTGCTTATTGGCCAGTCATATATCTTCTTTGGAAAACAATCTATTTAAGTCCTTTACCCATTTCTGAATCATTTGATTTTTTTTATTGTGAGTTGTAGGACCTCTTTATATTATCTATTTTTATATAGAATCCCTTATCAGATACATAATTTGCAAAAATATTTTCTCCCGTTCTATGGTGTTCTTTTTCTCTCTCTTGATAGATTGTTTCTTTAGTGCACAAAAAGTTTTAATTTTAATGAACACCACTTTATCTATTTTTTTCTTCCATTACATGTGCTTTTTGTGTCATATTTAAGAAACCATTGCTAAATCCAAGGTCGTAAAGATTTTCCCCTAGGTTTCCCTTTTAGAGTGAGTTTCTTCTAAGTGAACTGTGCCTGAAAAATGGCTAAAATGGGTTACTGTCAAAAACCAAAATAACAAGTGTTGGCAAGGATGTGGAGAAATGGGAACCCTGGTGCTCTGGTAGTGGCTTTTAAAATGGTGCAGCCATTTGGACAACAGTATGGATGGATGTTCTTTAAAAAGTTAAAAATAGAACTACCATATGATCCAGCAATTCCACTCCTCAGTATATATCCAGAAGAACTGATAGTCAGCACTTACAGAGCTCTCTGCACACCTATTTTCATAACAGCATAATTCACGATAGCCAACAGGTGAACACAACCCAAATGTCCATTGATGGTGAACAGACAAGCAAACTGTGGCATACGCACATGACAGAATATTATTTAGCCTCTAAAAGGAAGGAAATTCTGACACATTCTATGACATGGATGGACCTTGAAGATGTGACATGTGGAATAAGCCGGCCACAAAAAGGCAAAAATGACTCTACTAATATGAAGTACCTAAAGTAGCCAAATCCACCGAAACAGAAGCCGAACGGTGGTTCCCAGTGGCTGGAGCGATGGGGACTTGTCGCTTAATGGGTATAGGGTTTCAGGCTCGCAAGATGAAAAAGTTTTGAAGATCTGTTTCACAACAAGGCAAATATACCTAACACTACTGAACTGTACAGTTAAAAATGGGTTAAAATGATACATTTCACATGGTGTATATATTACCATAATGAAAACGTTTTTAAAATTATGATTTACCCCTCACGCCATACACAGGTGGTTTATTGGACAATAGATTTTTAAACAAGGGAACAACAGTATTCTGTACACTACAGTTCATATTGGAACTTTGAGGTGAAGAACTCACTCCCGACAGGTGAATCTGACGTCCGCCATGGCTCTACTACAGAATCCTTGAGCCTAAGTGTACTTTCCTCCCTGTGGGTTCACCCTCTGGTCCTAATTCTAGCCTTTGGCTCTACAGGACAAGTCTGTCCCCTTGCGGGTGGTTGGTGGCTGCTGCCCTGGTCACAGGAGCCCAGACTGACTGCATGGCTGCCCTGCATAGGACGCACGTTCTGATGGAGGCGGTGTTCCCTACCAGGAGACAGAGAAGCGGGACTCCGGGTGACAAGTGGCCTGTTCAAGTTTGTCACACAACCAAGCGAGCCACGGAGCCAGAACTGGAACCTGGGCATCCCTACCTCCAAAGCCAACGTTTCTGATGCTAGGTTGGTTGCCTCTCGGCCAGGTTTACGGTCTGAACTGTGGCTTTTCTCCAGTGACTTTTCTTGGCATCCCTCCGCAGCACATTGCAGGCACCACCAGGTCAGTTCCCACCAAGACAGAGGCAAGTCCATCCTCTCACTACACACCCTGCCCGCCTTTCCAGTGACGCCCTACAGGACCCCACACCGTACAGGGCCTGGAGGCTCCACAGAGGGACACGGCCACGGGCCGGAATCCATCCCATGGCCCCTGCAGCCCCCTTTCCCTCACCCCCTGCCCTCGTGGAAAGCACAGGCCGGCCCTATCTGTCTCCTGCCGTATCTCCCCCTGGGAATTCCTGCAAAGGTGCTGCGATCACGGGATTAACAGCCTGGTTGTTTAAAGGGCTCATTACTGGTGCTTAATGCTATTTTGACAGGTGAAAGTAAGTCAGTTACAGCTGGAAAAGCTCTGCTGCTTACGTTTGTTCCAGGTGGTTGCCCGTTCCCCACCCAGGGGACTTTTTTCTCTCTACCAGAGGACAGTCCTTCTCCTCTTAGCTCTTCTGACCCCCAAACCATGTAAGAACTTTCCTCCATTCAAGAAGAAACAACAGTTTAAGGCCTGGAGCCTACATCCATGAGATGAGGGTTTCTGTGCCAGAGCTGCTCTGCTACAGGAGTGCTGCTGAAGGGAGGCCCACCAAGTCCACCTCCAGGACGAGGGCTGTGGCCTCAGGGAGTCCGGGGTCTGTACGGGAACCACTGTGCTCCATCAGCCACGAGAGCATTTTAGTGCCACGGTCAGTGGAGGTCTGCACAATGGCCCCCTTGTGTCGCTAGAGCAGGACTGTGAAATGCCATATGGTTAGATGGGCACCTGGATGCAGGGCCTGGCCCCGGGCTGGGGGTTCAGGAGTGTGGTGAGGGTTGCTTGTACCGGGCACCTCCAGCTTGGGAAAAACTCTTCCCAAACGCTGTCCCTGCACCTGCATGGGCTTCTCCCAGGCTCTCCTGTCACAGAAAGTGGCACCACTGCCACCCATTTGCTCAAGCTCTAAACGTCGCAGACACCCTGCGGTTTTCTTTCTCTCACCGCCTGAGGTCCTTCAATTAAAGCCATCAGTGAAACCTGCTGTCTCTCCTCCAAACTGTCCAGCAAATCCGCCCAGACGTCCATGAACGCCGCCCCTACTCTAAACCACAGTTATTCCCGACTCGACTGCTGCACCAGCTTCCCCCACATACTCTCCCTCCGTTCTTGCCCCCAGTCAGGGGATCATTCTCAACTCAGCACCCCCACCCTGGCAAGTACCACCATCTGGGCAAAACCGGCATGCCAGGGGAACCCCATCCACCGACCCCCTCACTTCCCCAGGAAAGCTGACTTTCTGAGGCCGTGCAACTGGTGAGTGGTACGGCCAGCCTGGAAACGCATCTGGGAAAGGAACAGGGCCTGCGAGCACCTCCCACACTCGGCGGCGGCACCCTTCCCCACGGAGAGGCGCTCACCCGCGGACGGCGTGCAGCAGGCGCAGAGAGGGGTATGCAGTACGCACGTGGACGCGGTGCTTCAGGATGAGCTCGTTGACCCACTCAACGCGCTCCTTGCCGCCCCGGGCCATGAAGGCGGGGATCCACAGGATGCTGCCGTTGAGGCTGTGCAGCCGCTGTAGCAGCTTCTCCCGCCAGGTGGCGTTGACCAAGTCCTCGAAGGCCCGCTGGATGACGGAGGGGTTCATGGTCACCAGGTCTGTCTTGAGCCCCACATCCTGGGCGTACTCCTGCACTGGGGCCAGGTTGCACCTGCCGAAGAAAACAGCAACGCGGTCCTTTCGGGAAGCTGAGGCGCCGCTGCTTATGCTTAACTGCATCCGTCCTTTGCCTTTGCCTCTCCCGGCTTCCTCCTCATTCCAAAACAAAGACCCAGGGCACCTTCCTGCACTCACGGGAACCTCTTGTCATCCCTGCACCTTCTTCTCCCGCTGCATGAAATGTGTTGGCCCTCGGAATGTAAAATGCCTGCCTTCTGGAGTTCAGGATCTAGTAGAAGAGGAAGGAAGCGAGAAAGCCAGCCCTCCGCCCACAAGATGACCATGCTATAGGCAGGTGTGACCTGGTCACATTGGGTGACAGAGGGAGGGCTCTGAAGGCAGACTCCTGGGTTCACAGTTCAGCTCTGATATTGTCTGCCTGTGCTGACTGCTTGGGCCCACAGCCTGTCCCTGGCCTGGACCAGCTGTGTGACCTTTGGTTCTCTACACCTCAATTTCCTCATTGCAACAGCGAGGACAAACCAGAATGTTCCTTTCAGGGTTGTCATGAGCAAGTGGTAATAAACATGACATGCATAGAATTGAACCTGGTAATGCCAATACATGTTAAGCAATGATCATGATAATGATTTATCTGTTCATAGGATTCTCCTTCTTGAAAGGGTGTGTGTGTGAAAACAAACAATGAAGATTTGATCCCCAAGCATCTGGGAATTTACTTGGCACACCTAAGACCTGAGTTAGGCAATCTCCTCAAGCTGGCATCGCAGGCTCACGGGCACCCTGTGAGGACCAGCACTCCTGTCCGTCCCAGCTCTCAGTGGCAGCATATGCAACCTGGGCACCATGAGGCACCAGCCTCCATGGTCCATGAATCCACCTTCTTGCTTCCATGCCCTCCCTCATGCTGCTTCCTCCTTACCATTTCCACTTGCCAAAGCCAGCCAACTCGAATGCCACTTCTGCTGGAAGCCTGCCCTGAAGGCTGCACGTTTTGTAAGCTCATTGCATTCTGCGCGCAGTATGCCCTCCCATGGTTCACATGCAGGGTTTCTGAGAGGGCTGAGGTCTTACACATCTCCCACAGATGTGTAAGGGCCCAATGCACAGAGGAAGGGCCCAGTGCACCCAGGGCAAGGAGAACTAATTGAAGATGGGGTGACAGCAACTGAGAACATCCCACCAGGACCTTTGCCATGTCCATTATCTCAGCAAAGCCCCCCTAGAACTGCTGCTGTGTGCTAGGCACAGGTTTGGGACCCAACTACCCAGAAGGGCCTGCAGGTGGGGTGGAGACACAGGGTCCACAGAGAGTTACCATTCAGGGTCAAATGCTACAGGACAGTGGTGTGGAATCCTGGGGTGAGCTCCATACAGCCCAAGGCAAGACAGGGGAGGGAGTGGGCATGTAATGTACACTCCCAAGGGGGACGCTGTGCTGGGCACCTCACATACTGTCTCATGCAGTGCCCAGTGTCACACTCCATTCACTCTTTGTGGGGGGCTTTGTGTAGGATCCCCCAGGTGGAGGGCACGAGGATCCCCAGGGTGGTATGAACAGAGAGGAGTGGTCCCAGTGGAGCCATAGAATATCGTCCTTAAAGACTACTCAAGTCTAACCCACAGACACGCAGATCTGTGAGAGCCACGTGCGTAGACCTAAAGGTCCAAGGACGACTGCAGCCTGGTCTGAGGAGCTCCCTCCTTGGCTTTTAGGACCCTCTTTTCAAGGGCCACATGGACAGGTGTGGACGTGACTCCCAGGAGAGGCAAAGCGTGCTGTGGCAAGGGCAGCAAGGGCATTAGAAATGCAGAGGCTCAGGCCTGACCCCAGGCCTGATGACTCGCCAGGTTAGTAAGCTCAGGTGATGTGTGTGCTTGTTGAAGTTTGCGGGCACTGTGCTGGCGCGTGGACACTGTTCCCAACAGAAGGACCTCAAGGATGGCTGGTCCCACCTGCTCATCTTACAGATCATGAAACTGAGGCCCAGAAAGGGGAGCTGCACTCCAAGTCACGTGATAAGCAGGCAGCAGAGCCAAGGCTGGCCTCTGCACACCACACCGCTCTTCTTGCCGTGAATGCACAAAAAGGAGGCTGTTGGCTGGCATCTGCCAGTGCTTCTGGAAAATCAGAAAGGCTGCCCTCAACATTGCCAGGCACCCCGGGAGGCGATCTGACCCCAGTGGAGGCACCTTTCACCCCCTCCTCACCCCACTCTCACCCTTCTCTGGCTTCCAGTCACACAAACCTGCCACACTTCCTTCCCCTCTCCACACTCATCCCCACTCCCCAGTCTTTAGAAATGAGGCTGAGCCATTGGCTATGCCAGGTCCAGGCGGAACCTGGCAAAAGATAACAAACTGAAACAAGTTTGGCAGCTAGGCTGAGATGGATCCCCATCACGGTGGGTGCAGGAGTAAACACACCCTTCACTCCCAGTCCCATGACAGGGCTGCTTCCCGAAGCCCCAGGACAAGGCTCTGTGTGTCAGGACAGCCCCAAAAGAAACATGAGATGCCACCTGCAGCCCTGCCAGGGCTGGGACACTGTTTAGGATGAAATGCAAGGAGGCTGTGTCCTACTTCTGACCAGGGGACAGCACGGCCTTGTTTCTGAGTCTGGGTCGGTGGTCAGGTGTCAGGGCCACGGGTAACTGTGTCCAAATGTGTCCCAGGAGACTGCAACATGAGAGCTGGCATTTCAGCGAGTGGTGGGCAAAGTATAAAATCCAAGTTTCTCTGTTGCTCCCTCACTTGCCAGATTTTGACTACAGGATAATAAAGTTACCAGTAGAGTACCACCTTCCAGAACTAACAAGAGTTCTGCACACTGGGACCAACGACTGGCCAGCCCAGGAGAGCTTTTTAACTAATCTTTTGTACCAGGCTTTCTCTAGGGGGTAGCAAACTTTCTATAAAGGGCCAGATAATAAATATTTCAGGCTTGCTGGCCATAAGATCTCTCTGCTACAATCTTCAACTCTGCCCAGCTAATCTAACTCTGTGGTGTAATGAGAAAGCAGCGAATGAGGATGTGACTGTGAATGGGAGTGGCTGTGTTCCAATGCGACTTTATTGGTAAAAATAGGCTACGTCTGTGCTGGACCAGCCATTCTCACCGTGGTTGTATACCAGAAGCCCTCAAGCTTCCTGGGCCACATACCCCCTTCCCCCCAGATTGATTTAATTGGTTTGGGGTACAGTCTGGACATGGGGACTTTTGAAGGCTCCCCAAGTGATTCTAATGTGTTAAGGTGGAGATTGGGGATGAACCCAACAGTGTGTCTTGTTTCAGCCTCTTGGGACAACGGGCAATGCCCAGAGCCGCCCCGCAGTTACCTTATGACAAAGCTATGCGTGTCGATCTCCTGCCCACAGCCACTGTTCAGCAGGACCCCAGAGTTGCCCACGATGGCACAGGTCCGGAAGTGCTTGTTCTTCAGCGGAGAGGTTCTAGGGAGGAGCTCGTAGAGGTTCTGGGACACGTTCATCGTGCTGTCTCGGTCAAAGATGTAGTGAATAATGTCTCCGGGCTTCAGAGTCCCCTTGAGGACAGAAATGTCCTTCTCAGCATCCAAGAACTTTAAGATTTGCTTCCTATAAAAAACCGAACACACATGAGAAAAAAAGCGCCCTTGTTGCCAGCTGCCCGTTGCCGCTCCAGCTTTTCCTGTCCCAAGGTACTCTGCAGGGCTTTCCGGCCAGCACACAGGTGGACCTGCAAGTTCCAACGTCCTCTGAGAATGGGCTCCAAGCAGGGATTGTCAGAAACACCCCAGAGGCCCATGGGAGTGGCCAACCTGTGGCTATGCCCTCTTCCCAGGAGATGTGATCACTGCCTTGGAAAATGACTCTATTTGGACAATGTGAGCTCATCGCTGAGGATTCTGGAAGGATGACCGTCCTGGTTTGCACAAGGCACTTAGTTTTAGCCCTGCAAGTCCCATGTCTCAGGGAGCCTCTTAGCCTTGGGCCACCCCAGACAGTGGTCACCCCACATCACACTTCCCTCTCTAAGCACTAGGATGACATTGATTTGGGGGAACGTTCTAGAATCATCTATCAAAGTACAAAGAATGGACAGAGTGTGGTCAGAAAAATGGGTGTCCTCTCAGAATCACCATGGGAAGTTTTCCTCAAACCACACAGGCCTGCCCCCAGGAATCGGAGGATGCTAGCTGGAGGCTTTGCTTCAAGAACTCTCTAATTGCCCAAATGATCTTTAGAAATTATTCAAGTCACCGAGAGAAAGAATTTGGTACCAGCGGAGATGAATTTCATTTCCTGCAGCGAGCCCCAATCTAGAACAGAGATGACGATGCCTGTCTGCTTTTCCACAGAGCCCTGGAGAGACAGAATCTTCAGGCACTTTGTAAATGTGAGGATTTGCAGGATGGCTGCCCCCTTGTGTGGATGGTAACACTGATGTCTGCGAGCCTGCAGCATTTGAGGTGGTCACAACCTGTGGTGTACCTCAGGAAGGATGCATTCAATCCCTTGGGGAACTATAAAGAATTCAGAAGCTCTGGGCTGACCCCTGAGAAATCCGGCATCTGAGAGTAGCCCAATCTCAGGCTGCTTTCAAAAGCTCCTTAGGTGATTCATGTGTGACCAGGTTTGGGAACCGCTGGCGTAGCCAAGTGGCAGCTAGACTGCTTGGCAGAGCGCCATGTTCTTCCACTCTTCTTTCCTTATTGATGACCTGGACCTACTGCAATCATGCAGGGGAAAAGGAAAACCCCTTGCTGATCAATTTGTATTTCTTAATGGAAAACAGAGGCGTTGTTTCTATTTACTGCACTTTACCAAGGATTATACAACTTGACCAAGTAATATAGTTTGGAAATTGCTAAAAACCTTTGCAATTACTTAGCCCAAAATATTTAAAATCAAAGAGAGCCCCCAGAAAGCCCATAAATAAACACCCTGGTGAATGAATGAATTTTGAACTAATTACGAGAAATTACTATCAATTATTAAACATCATCCCAAATCACTTGCAGAATCTTTTATTATGAATAATTTTGGTGATTAATTGAAGGCAACTGGAGGAAATTCTTTTCCTCCTGGGTGAAGGCACATTGCTTTTGATGAGGTGCCTGTGTGTGCGTGCGCTTCCTGCAAAGGCCACAGCCTGGTCTTCTCTGAAAGTTGCGGGGGTCAGCGGAGGAGGGTTGTCCATTTCTCTGCCTAGTGGCAGGAAATGGAGATCGTAGATGGGTGTGTGCTCGTGGGAGGCTTTTACTCACAGGTGGTACAGTGGAGGAAATAGTGATATACATCCATTTCCTAACTCTTGGAACCTATGATGTAGCTTTATTTGGAAACAGGATCTTTGCAGATGTAATTAATTGAGGATCTTGAGATGAGATCTCCTGGATTACTCAGGTGGGCCCTAAATCCAATGGTAGGTGTCCTCATAAAGGACACAAGCGGGGAACACAGAGACACAGTGGAGAGGCCCCATGAAATCAGGGACAGATACAGGAGCGATGGGGCCACATGGCAAGGAATGTAAAGAAGGATGCGCCCCCCCCCCCCCCCACAGCCTCCAGAGGGAAGGCTCCAAATTCTGGCCCCCAGCGCTGGGAGGGAATACATTTCTGCTGTTTGAGGCCACCCAGTTGCTGGGAATTTGTTATGGCAGCCCTAAAACTGAATGCACATGTTCTCTCTGACTCCAGGGGCAGTAACGTGGCTGTTAGGAAGCCCAATGTGGCTGCAGGCCTGCCCTGTGGGCCTCAGAAGAGGCACTGAGTCCTCTTCAGAGGGCTTCTCAGATGCCAGGTCCCAGATTTTGTGCTTCTTTATTCCCTCACATCTGCTCCTGTCCTACTACTAAGCCTTGAGAACTCAGGGGCGGGGGCATTTCCATTCTGACAGTGAGCCTACCTGGAGAGGGTGCCTCCTGGGCTCTGTGTGGTGACACTGTTGGAAGCTAAGGGTAAGGCTGACCACTGTGCCCCTCCTCCCTGTTCTCTGCTCCCTCCCCTCTTGATGACCTGGGAAGGCAGCTACGCATGTAGTCAAGGCTCTCCCCAGCTGATCGTGGTGGCTACCGCCCCTATCTCATTGTCCCCATTCCCTGCTCTTGCTTTGAGCACAAATGCCAGACCTCAGGCTGTGTGCAAGTGGGATGCCATTGGCATGCCTGGCAAACTCCTAGTTATCCTTCAAAACCCATTGATTCTTTCCCGGTCAGCCCTCTTAGTTCCCTTACAAAATGAAGTACTTGCATCCGCATGACCTGTTTGTTTGCAACTATTTATAAGATGCAATACTGCTAGTGTGTATATCACACTGCACTTCCCTGCCTGCTTCTGCCAGCAGGTCTGATTCATGTCAGCACTTCTGGCTCCCAACACACTGCCTGGAAGGACAGCTGACTTCGGGTCCTCTGCGAGAGGCCATCTGTGGCCCCTGCGCCCCCAGGCTCTCTGCTGCCCACCTAAGAGCCTCAGTTCTTCCAAACCAGGACCTCACCCAGTGCTCCCGCCACCTCCCCAGCCTGGCTTGGTGCACACATGCGCCGGGCGGCTGGGCTTGCCTCGGATTTTATTTCCAATTGATCGCTTACAGATGAAACTTGCCTCAGTGGGAGGTAAACCTTTTATTTCTATCCTGACTTCTTTAGATGATGGAGGGCAACAATTTGCCAGCTTGTGCTGAGGAAGGCCATGTCTGTCTCTTGTCCTGTAGGTAATTACCCCTACCTGATCCTCAGAGAGAGCGTCTGGTTGTGCCTCCATTTGGTCGAGGCTGGCTGGATATTGTGTTTAATGCTTTCATTACTTCTGTCAACAACAGCTGGTGATGAGGAGCCATTTATTACAACTTCAGCTCTGGAAAGAAGAAAAGAAAAAAAGAGGAAGAGGGTAGCCATGATCTGTTAGCAGGAGGACGACAGGTCTAATAGTTTTTTTGTTTTTGTTTTTTGCACGGGCTTGAATGGAAACTTCAGAAGAGTAAAATCGCAGTTATTACCTGAGAAGGGAAGGAAGCCTATTTATCTCCTAGAATGCACAAACTCGCTCCCTCGGGTATCAGCTCCAGACATTTAGGAGACAGGACGGGGGTGATGAAAATCTCATCCTCCCCACCTCCCAGCACTGTTCCCTCCCGGGGAAACCTAGCAGCCACTGGCAGAATAGTAATGCTTCTCCGAGTTACCTTCGTGAAACTCCCCCAAAGCAGCTGCATTACCAGCCAAGTACTGTAAGATGGTTTACAAACTTAGTAAAGAGAAAACAAAAATTCATAGCATGGGAATGTGATGTAGCCTGCGGTTTCTCCCTCCTCCCCACCCTGTTACTCCCTCCTCTGAGGCTCCGAGATGCCACTTGAACATCTGCCTCTGTCTCCTGCTAGACTCTAAACAGGGGAGCGCCTCCCTCACTTCTGTATTCCCCATGGGGCCAGCACAGCAGGTGCTCAATACATAAGTATTTGTTGAGTTTGAATTCGACTCTGGGGGAGCCGAGATGGATTAAGGAGCTGTTTTATGCCTGGGGCAAATTATGATTCTGGGGGCGCACACCAACTTTCCACCTGACTCAGGAAAAACATCATACATTACAGGACCCGCTTGGATTCTGAGGCTCAAAATCTACGCTAGTAGGTTTCCCAGAAACTAGGTCACAATTACAACTCTAAAGGCAGCATAGTAGCCGGCCTGCCTCTGCCGGATGCACACAGATGCATGTGGGTCACATCAGGAGTTCCTTTTGTCTGCACTGATGGCACATTCTCTAAGTTACAATGATAAGTGGATTTGTGATCCCAAATTCTGGCTTTAAAGAATTCAAACCAAACATCTGTGACCTCTGCATTTATCTTGGAATGGCCAAGTTAAAAAAAGATGAAATCCTTTTAACAAGGTCTGAGCCCAGTACTCTATTTTACTTTTTGGAGGTAGAGAAGAAATTCACTCGTGGGTGCATGTTGTCTGCACATTCCCACAGCCCATGCCTCTGTTCCTCATGATACCTGATGCCTCTGGCTTTGCTTCAAACACACGTAGCTCTTGCAGAGCTACATGCTAGACCATGAAGGGTTCTGAGTAAGGCAGAAGGGCCCCTCCAGCATGCAGGCCTAAGGGGAACCTAGGAGAGGAAACAAGACCTGACCCTTTAGAATTTTTGCTGTTTTCATGAAAGGAAACAGAAGGTGTAGTGAAAAGATAGCACAAGCTGTGTGACTGTGGGTAAATCACTTTACCTGTCTGAGCTTCAGTGTCCCCATTTATAGAAAGAGGGTGTACAAGAGGGAGATGGCCAGCTCCAAGGTTCTAGAAGGTTCTGGAAGGACCACCAGTGTCTCTGGCACCTATCCTTAGGAGCTGGCTGTGGCTGCGTCCACAGAAGTCTCCCTACTTCTGTATAGGCCACGGGTAGGTGAGTGACCTCACGACCACAGATTTAGCCGCCATACCCGCAGGCCCCAAACTCCACCGCAGCTTATATCAGAAGGTATAGGTGACAGAAATGCTCTGATATTTGTGACGAGGAGTTGTCTTCCTAAAAGGCTGGCTGGTGTTCTTCTCAGTAACCGGTGACTGGTCTCTTACAGCTTCAGGTGGAGTCGATCTGAGATGGTGCTGGAGCATATGGGTGACCCCGTGCTCTCTCAGAAAAGAAGTATCTGCAGAGGTATTGATCACAGATGCTGGCGGAGGGGCCCTGCTTGGGAACTTCCAGAAGGGGTTTCTAGGCTTCTGTGGGACGCCAGGTGGTTAAGGTAGAAAGGGAAAGAGACAAACACTGGTCCAGATAACAGCAAAATTCCATTTCTGTCTCTACTTCCTAGTGCAACCTCGGATATGATCTTGCATGGCCACCGTGGTCTATAGTGTAAATCTGGGGGTAAATCACTTTGCCCCTCTTACTGGACTTTAACCCTAGCTCTGTCGCTATTAACCTGGGGGACTTGGGAAAGTCATTTTGGGTCTCTGGCCTCTGCTTTCTTAGGTGTAAAATCAAGGGGATGGATCAGATAAACGGAGGGACCAGCTCGGTTTCCTGGGTGTACGTGCTCTGTGTTGTTGGGGAGAGTCCTCATCAGTGAATGTGTCCTCCTGTCCCCCAGGCCCCTGCACCCCGATGACCCTAGAGTCTCATTCAGGCATAAGGTTTTCTGCCTACTTCAAGGCCATCTCCCGATGCCATGGTTACTTCCACAGTGACGGTAATGAGCATCAGTTGAGTGCCTTTAACATACCACGGGTTTGGCTAGAGCCTTATATTCAGAGGTTCTAGTGCTTGAAACACCCCTGAAAAAAGCTTTGCATTATTGTTCTAGCTGAAGGAGGACACCAAGGCTCTGAGGGGTGAAACCGCTTGCCTCCGGCCCCAGCTAACAGGCATGGGGACCGAACCTGGGTCTGCCTGGCCCCCAAGGCTGTTCTTCCTACTTCGCATACTCAACCCCAATAAGGCTGTGGTCTCGGGCCCCCCAGGTACCACAGGGCACAGGAATCCTGTTTGAGAGGCAGGATCTTCTTTCTCCAAAGGAGGGCATTTTTCCACAGTAGAAGAGAGTGGAACTTGGGGCCACATGGCCTCTCCTTTTATTTCTGCTATATTGTGTTTCACCAGGTTTAGCGTAAGCTCTGTTTCTAGTTCCAGGATAGCTAAGAGCTCATTAGCGATCTAGAAACAATGTCAGGGTCAGAGAGGGCAGTGTCCTAAGTCAGTCATCCAGGATCAGGAGTGGACATAACTTGAAGGTCTCTTCTGGTCAAGAGACCAAAAAAATGGATGGGCAAATAACAGACCCTACTCCGAAAAATTTCCACCTCTCAGTCCCAGACTAACCAAAATGGTAAATTTAGAAAATAAAACAAGGCCTTCATTTTGAGTGGCAGCCTCTCTTTAGGTCAAATAACTTGCGATTCTCTTCTCCTTTCCACTGTTCCTCAAGCTTGGGCATAGAAGACTGTAGGTCGGAGCTATGGGGCAGTTGTCATTGAGAGTGGGGGTTCAGAGGCATGGTCCAGCCATAGCCAGTGGCAAGCCTGGGTCTGCTGGCTTGCAAAGCATTTGCTTACCACCCTCCAATGAGCTGTCCCCTGGCCAAGGACCATCACGTGGGAAAACATTTCATAATTTAGAGTGCACATTCAGTAATCAAGGTTAACGTTACTGAGCTGACTCCCAAGTATTTTTCAGAGGTCTACAATTCTGAATGCTTTATTTTCCATCTTGACCTCCTGGATAAGCCATCGACCACCATAAAATTAGGTGAGAGTCCTGATTCTCTTCAGTCTCTACTGCTCAGCAAAAAAAAAGGCAAGTTATGAATAAGCTCATTGGTGGAGCAAGTGCTTCAAAGTGTGTGGGCTCTTCTCCAGAAAACAACTCTTAGCCTTCTGAGCTTTCCATCTCTGCAGCCTCTTGACCATGGGCCACTTCATGGGCTTATCTGTCCACAGCTCCTCCCCAAAAGTGATTAAGAAAATGCAAAGCCAAAGTGAAACGTAACAGATCTGTCTGCTAAGTAAGAAGGGCACCAGCCAGCTAGGAGGAGAAGCAGATTAATAGCTGCCTTACAGCAAAAACAAATGAACACAAAATCTAATTTACAAACCTATTAGATTTGCTATGTAAGCCGTTCACAGCTGATCTGATTGTACCTCTGCCTCCAGAATTCCTGCAAGACAAAGGAAATGCATTATTTATAAACCCAGCTCTTCTTTGCCAGGTCCTCTTCCATCACCAGGAGACCCTGCAGCCTGCCCATCCAGAGAACTACAGAGGGAGGATGAGATCTCACTCTGGCCTCTCCAGAATTGGCAACCTCCTGGCTCCCCCACACGCCCAACCATCTGACAGGTAAGTAGGCCTCTCAGATCCTCCCCTGCCTCCCACTTGAACATTGTTTGAATTCATACCAAGGTGTCCACTTGAGACTCTCATTTGAGTCTGGAAACAAACTCCTTTGGGATTAATTTCCCCTGGTTAATCCCACGGACCAGCAAGGCTCAGCATGATTCAGCATCTGCTCTAACATGACTCAGCTCCCACCCCTGCTCTTCTCTTGCTTTCCCTCTTATGGGTAAGACGTTCATCACAATCTCTCCAAACCTGAGGCACTGGAAGCTCAAAAGAGGCAGCAAGATAGACTCAATAGTGCTTCCAACCAAATGTGTTAATGATTTGCTTTTTGGTGGCAGGAAGGATACTATTAAATGGTGACACTTTGGTGGGGAGCAGGAGATGGGTGAGTAGTGGGTCCTTTGCTTTTCCTCTGGGAGACAGGTTTTTGGAGTAAAAGCATTCTAAGTCCTTTCCAGCCCCACCATCCTCTCAGTTCTACAAAATTCCATTCTGGACGGGGACCACCAGGCTGTGACATTCCACCCTGCTTTACTACCACTCGAGGCTGGGGGATAATCAATCCATCTCCTCTGATGTCTAGTCTACTTTGTGCTTTGTGTGTGGTTTTAAAAAGTGATATGTCAGGCTAATTATTTTGACTAAATACTTCTTTTCCCCACTGATTTATAGGATGTGTGGTTTGAGGAGATATTTCTTTGTATTTTCTCATTTTTTTTAAGTTACATCTAGCCTTTTAGTCAAAGTGTTGGTGTGCTCCAAAGAAACAAGGAAAATCACTGGAGTCCTGTAACTTAAAGAGGACTCTGTGGGGGAGGTTAATACCTTTCTCCACGCTGGTTTTAACTCTGGACTTTTCTGCGCTTTCCTTAGGGGACTACAACAGTGTGTGTGTGAACACAAATACACGTCTTTACTGGATGGGTTGAAATGTTCCCTCAGTGTGATTTAGTAACGTTCTCCCATGTCACAGCCAGGCAGGCAGACCACAGCAAGAGTGCCAGGGCTGGCCCGGTGCCCCCTCCCAGGCCCACTTTAGGCCTCAGATTTCATCACTGCCAATACAGAGAGTATTACTGGTCCTTCACATGTTAAATCAATGTTGGGTATTTCTTCTTTTTGCCCCTCCTGGAGTGGTTGAGCTCCTGCACTTCTAACTCAGGGGGTCTGGGAATTTCCAGCAGGCTCTGGCCCTGTAACCATACTCCCCGGAGTCAGGCCCCAAGGGCTCGCCTGGGCAGGCTGCTGTCCCCATGTCCCTGACCTTTCACATCCCTCCACCCTGACCCCAGCCCTTAGACTCAGTACTTCCTCGGGCAAGGAAAGACCTGCTGGGCCAGAGAGTAAGTCAAGTACAGTAATGGAAAGTATGGTAATAGCTCAAGTCTAAAGACAGGTTAATGGAATGAAAAGATTGGCCAGAAATGCTGCATGAAAGAACTGATGAATGATTTTTAAAAATCATTATCAAGGAGAAATTCAATAAATGATCTGGAGTACTTGGTTAACAATTTGGAGGTGAGCTGGAGGGAAATGAGTCCCGTGTTACCCTACTCTAGTTGGCAAAATAAACTTCAAGTGCATTTAATTAGTGTTCCCCAAACTTCACTAATTCTCATGTCACTAGCACCAGTTTGCCCTGTGTTGATTATCACACACACTATTATCAACTTAAATTTTAAAATCGACTCATCTTTAAAAACTTCTTATCCTAAGCAACACCATCTATGAAATACAGGTTTGTATAGCAATTATATATTCATTTGAAAAGAACACAAAAATATGAATGGAATTCCTAAAATCATCTTACATTATCACCAAGAATACATATAGCATCCTTTGGGAAAGACTAACTTCAACAATTAAATGTTTAAAGAAAATAATCCATAAGAAATTAAGAGGAAAATGAAAGAGAATATTTATCAAATCTTTGATGAATTGTAAGGAGTGTATGTGAAGGACTTTTTAAATTCAGAAGTATAAGAAGAAATTGTAAGAGAAAATATAGACAGATTTGACTTCATAAACATTTTAAAACTCTGCTTATACAAAAGGCAAATCTCAACAAATTCTGCTGAGTGTCTTTCATGAAATCTAAGAGGGCTCCAGGTGTGGAGAGTTCTGCATCTGTGCGTCTATCTGGTTTAATGGAACCAGGGGACGGAGAGGACCAATAGCCTGGCAGCAACTCCCTCCCATTGTCTTTCTCTTTTCTTGCCCCCTAGCCAGGTGCAGGGGAGCATCAGATCTTGCTGACTTGGGTACCACAAATCCATGCACTTTTTCATACCAATCCTTCCTTGAACTCAGGGTTTTGCAACTCCCCCACTATTCACATTTGGAGATATTTCTTTGTTGGTGGGGTGGAGATGTGGGACTGTCTGTGCACTGTGGGAGGTTCCGCAGCATCCCTAGCCTTTACCCCACTTTATACCAGCAACAGCCCTTCCCTCCCCCGACAAGTTGTGACAACCAAAAATGTCTTGAGTCATCACCACATGTCCCTTGGGGAAGTGTAGCAAAATTGTCTCCATTTCAGAACCTGTGTTCCAACTCTGGTCTGGGAAGATGAATCCCCCACCAGCCAGCCCATCCGCCTCACCTTTCCGAGCTAAGCCCCAAGTCCAACATCTGTGCCTCTCTTCAAGACCATCTCCGCTTTCAGTTCTTGGCTACCTTTTCCTCCTCTTCCCAAAGTGTTCAGTATCATCACAGCACGTTCACGTTCTTTTTGTATTTAATTATTTCATGGAATCATGGATGGGAGCTTTAAAGGAATCTTATGTACATAGTCTAAACTCCTCTTATAGTTGAGGGACCCGTGGCCCAGAGAGTTGGTACTGGTTTCAGCTGCCGTGGCCGCTCACCACAGTAGCCCATAAGCCCCAGAAGTAGCCCATAAGCCCCATGGAAGGTATGTCTTAACCATGTCCTTTATTTTTGTATCCTGATGTTTTGACATGAGAGGCCCTGCTGGCTCTGGGGGGCCTGCCCCTCCCAGAGTTAGCCAATTCCTAGAGGTAGTAAGCACCTCACTCCGGAGTGCCCCCTTCAAATGCAAACCAACCAATCGAAAGCCTCATTACCCTCACCACCTTTACTGGCTCTCATATTCTTGGCCGCTATCCTCTGCCCTCAGCAGCCCAGAGCCAGCGGTACTAGACAACCAGGGACAGTCCTATGTCCCAGAGTGGGCTGGAATTACTCAAACCAGCTATCTTCAGTCTAACTGGCCTGCCTGACCCTTCCTTCCCAAGGAAACCACAATAAAGGCTCTTGTCCACAGTTTCTGCCTCTCTCTGTGCCTCCTGAGTGGTCTGGTGCTTCTCTACGTGGCCCTGCATGGTGTGGAGTTTCCCCTCCTCTTGGGATCCAGGAGCATAACAAACTGTCTTCTCAATGGCAGTCGTTCCCTTACCTGTTAGTCTGACCATACCTAAATAGACCTGTATTAATTAAAATGGGGAGGGGAGGACCCCGCCTTATTCACCTTCTCAGCCCTCCACCGTGCCTTGCCCAACAGGGGCTCAGTGAAGCGGCTTTAATTTCAATGGTACGTGGGACTGTTCTTCCAAAGTCCTCCTTGCAGTTTGCATGCCTATGTTCCTGCATATTATTTATACCTGCACGAGACAGTTTTACCTGTCAGATACTCATGGCATGGGACAGACCATCCCTCATGGAAACTTGGACTGTGGATGATGTTTGGCTCCAAATGAACCCCATGAATTGACAGATTTTTTTTTTCCTAATTAGGTTTTGCCTCCAGCTTACATTCCTTGTGATGGGGGCATGCTGATACCTGCTTGGTTGAGCGACAGAAGATAATCAGGTGAGAAAAGTTTGCTAAAGATAGTTTACAATGTGCTGAAATCATAGAAACAAAGGTGCTTAGAGCATCCAAATGAGAACATATATGGGAAAGCATTTTGCACAGGATAAAGAACTCTATAAAACAAGGCATAATACTAGTAATAACCACTCTCCATTTGACCCTGCTAAGTATGCTCAGCCATTGTGGCGATAGAGGTGGACTGCTTTGAAGCTGTACATTTTAGGGTGTCAATTTCCTTTTCACTACTGACACGATACTCCCTCTAAGTAGAGTAAAACACAGTAAACTAAGACAATAAATAAAAGCGGTATGTTAAAAAAAAAAACACCATGCCAAGTTGGATCTCTTTTTAATGTTAAGCAGTTAGCAAACCTGAAAATTGTATTTCTGATTGGCCTCTTCATCCAAGCCCAGTTGTTTACAGGTAAGGTAATGTCTAGCATGTTGGGGTCTCATAGCTGTGTTAGAATCTCCCATGTTCTTGGTTTTCCAATGGGGAGTCAGGCTTAGTAAATTAATTTTCAGGAGCTGAAAGCTTTATTTAAGAGTTGGACCCAACTTAAATATTTGACTAGTCTTAAGAATAGAAGATTAAAGCACAATTCATGAATTTGCAGATAGTTCTTCTATAATTTTGGGAGGGTACCAAATGCTTTTTTAAAAAATTTCTGTACAAATCTACTGGGTTTCCTGCCTGTGGACACTCAAGGGACACACTATAAGCATGTGGCTTCATATACACTTGCTGGGAGCAAAAGGCAAGGAAAGGGATGGTTTATTTGGGGTCAGTCACATGAACAGTGCTGGGGCTCCCGATAGAGTTCAAGGGTAGATTTCTTTTTAATTGTAGTAAAATACACACGACAAAATTTCCATGTGAACCCTTTTGAAGTGGCATAGGTCTGTTCACAGTGTTGTGTAGCCATCAACATTCTTTATCTCCAGATTTTTATCACCTCATACAGAAACTCTTACTAACTCATTAAATAATAACTCCCCAAATCCTCTTACCCCTGTCCTTGGTAACCTCTATTCTATTTTCTGTCTCTGTGAATTTGCCTATTCAAGGTATTTTATATAAAGTGGAATCATACAATACTTGTCCTTTATGTCTGGCTTCTTTCTAGTATAACACTGAGATATAATGAGTCATAAGAAATACATATTTGGTCATTCACATGATCAAATATATATTTCCCAGGTATATTTGGTCTTCATCCACAGTTCCTGAAAACACTGCAGAGTCTTTAAAGTGAAATGGGTGTTTTTCCATGTTAATAAGAGACTTTTGGACGCCTACCCAAGGGCAGGGGCTGGAGGTTGAATCAGCCAATGGCAAATAATTGAGTCGATCATGAACATGCGATGAAGCCCTCCCCAAAATCCCTGAGAAGAGCTTGTTGCTCTCGCTTGGCTCAGTTGGATCCTGTTTCTCTGTCGGGGGGAGAGGGCTTCTAAGCGTGGGGAACCAGAACGCCCCCACATGCCCCCAAGCCAGGCCCCAAACTCCGTAAGGACAAGCTCTCTTATTTGGGACCTTGCCCTGTGTCTCTCTTCATCTGGCTGTTAACTTGTATCCTTTAGGAAACTGGCAAACCTAAGTGCTTTCCTGAGTTCTGTGAGCCGCTCTAGCAAATTAATCGAACCTAAAGGGGGAGGTCGTGGGAACCTCCAATCCGTAGCCGGTAGGTCAGAAGCACAGGTAGCAGCCTGGGGTTTGCGACAGCCGTCTGGAGTGGGGTGGAGGGCCGTCTTGTAGGACGGAGCCCCTAACCTGGGGAATCTGGTGCTGTTTCCGGGCAGATAGCATCAGAATCGAGCTGAGTTCTTGGACACCCTGCCGGTATTCGAGAATTGCCTGGCGTTAGTATGTGTGGGAAGACCCCCCTCCCACATACTTACACATGTGGAATTGGGTCTGGGAACCTGAACAGAGTTATACTACTATTACTGCTGTGCATGACATTGTTATTGTTATATATATGTAGGAAAAGACTACACCCTTGCAGATATTTTCCAGGTTCATCCATGTAGCAGCGTATGTCGGAAGCTTGGCTTTTGATGTGGCAGTTCTATGGAGGCAGAGACATCACAGAGACAAGAGAAGGAAGGGCCTCCAAAGTGTCTGTATCCGGATCCTTGAGCACCTGTGATTAGAAAGGGCACACAGGTCCCACCAACTGACCAGTGCTTGAGTGGCTCAGGGTCTCAGCCTGCCCAGGGCTTACTTGGCCAAGAGCTTCCTGAATTTGTTCCTGGCAAGTTGAGCTTTGCTATCCATCTTCTCCTCCATGGAGCTGGGTGTACTTGGCCAAGGGCTCAGATGGCAAGAGACCCAGGCTTGGTTGATCCAGGGCAGATCCTCACCACGAGGCTAGCAATGCAAATATCTTCCGTTGCCCTAGCACAGAGGGAAACATAGCAGCCCGTTCCTCAGACTGGGCTTGTTTGCACTCCTGAAAAGACTGTCACAGAGTCAGATTCATTCTGACCATGAGGCAATCGCATGAGTTCTTGCCCATAAGCCTGGTAAATCGTTTGGGCTGGTCACCACGAGACCATCCTGTGCCACCTGGATACTACCTGCACTAGTGGAAAACTTCTCCAAGCTTCCCAGTCATCCTGGTCTAAGACATCTGCAGTAGACCCCACCAGGTAGTCCTTGATGAAGGACTTGAACCCATTCACCAGCTGGTCAGGAGTAACGTTAAGAGCTGGGGTCATCAGGAGACCTGAAGTTCAAGGTCATATTTTCTAAAGTCTAAGATCTAGGGGTTACTGCATCCTTGCTGTCCACAACCTTATCAATGTAGCCAGCCTTCCCGATTACGTTCCACAGCAACTCCAAGGTTCTGTACATTCTCTAGGATATGAATCAGCAAACTTTCCCTTTGAGGGGCCAGACAACAAATATTTAAGGCTTTGTGGGCCAAAAGGAAAAACTGGTGATCTCACACAGATGCAGGTACTTAAGCAACAAGAGGGACAACAAATTTCCACAAATTTCTTCTTGATGAAATTAAAAATATAAAATAATAATAAATGAGTATCTCTATTTTGGTAATTGGGCTATTAACGAGAATAATGTAATTCTTTTTTGGAGGGGGATGAGATTTTGCTCAACTGAGGTGCTAAGTTAGTGTCCTTACCATGGGGGTAGAAAGGTGGCCTCATTCTTCCACAAAGTCTTCCCTTGCAAGGTCTCTGCAGTACGGTTACCTGCTCCCTGGTGAACTCGGGAGTGTGTGGCCTGAATCTCTCTTTCCCCTTGGTATGGTGTTGGAGGGCATTTCCTATGGGGAAGCAGGCTAAGAGCACAGCTCTGTGCTGAGACCCCCTGGGTCTGAATTCCAGTTGAACTAATCATTACTTCTGTGATCTTTGACATTTACTTAACTTACCTAGGAACTTGCGTTCGTTCCCTCACCTATGAGGTGAGTAACAGTATATATGTCACAGGGTTGTTACAACAATTTCATGAGCTAATGAACACAAAGCTTCAGAACAGTGCATGACATACTGTAACACACTCCATGCTGATGTTATACTTCTTCTGATTTTTCTCCAATTAAAAATGCAGAAATATTCTTGGCTTGAAGGCCACATGGTAACAGGCAGTGGGCTGGATCTGACCTGTGAGTTAGATTTGGCTGATGTGTGCTTTAGGGTGTTAAGAGCGAATCGCCCCTTGTCATCCATAGGAGGCATCTTTGCATATTTCTCCTTGGTGACATCCTCTGGTTGAGGTGGGCTTCTGCTCCCGTGAGCAGGGCTTTCTTGAAGTCACAGCTCCAACAGGGAGGACAACGAACTCCTGCACTGCCAGCTCATGACCAGAGTGAGAATGACAGGGGATTTCACCGAAAGCTGGGACTCGTCAGTCGCTTCTGGATTGCCAGCCCAGGACTCAGTGTGACCACAAAGGTTGTAACAGCTTCGGCTTTATAGGCAGCAATACTTCTAGTATGGTATCTGCACCAAATTTAGATTTATTCCCAGTGTCACCCCTGCCAGTCATCAGGAAAGTTTGTCACTCTCCCCCAGTTCTACCCAACCACCTCACAGACTTCCCGATGTGCTCAAAGTCTCTGAAACACTTCTCCTTTAGAGCAAGTCTTGTCATTGGACAGAAGCTCTTGAGCCTTACAGATACTGAAACACAGCTGGGTACAGAGCTCTGGAGAGGCCAGTGTAGGTTTCATCCTTGATGGGGTGTTTCCATGACAACTGAGATCTCCAGCCCTGTAGGTGCCAACGGGGAGGGTCAAGTCCACAAGCTCACGGATCTCTCTCTTCTTGTGCCACTGAGCTCTCCTCATCGGCTGCTCGGCTCTTTCTCTACTGTCCTCTCTCCCTTTTCTTTAAATATTACTTTGCTTCAATTTCAGCAAACTTTTGCTTCTTCATCAGCTTCCATCCATGTACAAAAAGGAACCAGCTCACTTTTGGTTTTTCCCTTTGTTCAACTTCAGATAACATCTATGAAAGCTTAGGGCTTTGATTATGTGCCAGCCAATTTCTCTAGTCTTTCTATAAAAGTACCCATAGGCCCCTGCACATCAAAATGCAAGTACACAAGTCACTTGGATGCCAGGCACTTTGCAGGATGCTTATTCCTGATCCTTCCTCTTCATGAAGCTGTCACCTGTAACCGGGGTGGGGAACACTGAATTTATCACCCAAACCGGAACACTTTCACAGTAAGCAGATGCACTGACTGGAGATGATATATAAACTGGGATTACCAAATAACGTGGGACACACCATCCTTCAATCTGCACTCATCTTATAAAGGAGACTTCAATGAAAAGTCTTTATATACAAAGACTTACTTCTAAGAGAAAGCTGTGTTCCCAAATCCACTCAAAAAGCCAGAAACCGAAGTAATTAACCCTCAGAGGCGATACATATCTCTGCTGTCGGGTGAGCTGGAGACGGATTGGTGCAGCTGTCACAGAAAAGGCTTCTTCTGTAAGTTGTTCACACCACAAGACTTATTCTGAGTCCCTGCCACCCCGATTCTGAAGGCCCTGCTTTATGGTGAGCCAGCGCCCCTTGTCCTGCCTTGGTGTGCTGGTTGTACCTGCAGCAAGGTGCTCGCTCCCTAAGCCCAGCCACCACTGCAGCTTCACCCAGCTTGCGGCTGCACCCCAGCCCCCAGACTGGGGCCAAGCACAGACCGGGTCCTGCTCAGCACTGTGCTGCCCCGGGGGTAGATGTTCTGCACATCCAATGTGCTCTAGAGAGTATTGCTGAATGAATAGCTGAGCCAAAAAGGCTGAAGACATCCCTCCACTGTAGAGAAGAGGATTCAGTCTCCTGGAAGCAAGGCTTGGGGAGGAAGAAGGGAAAGCCAGCCACACGCCCACCACCGCTGCCCACCTGTCCTTACCCACCAGGAGTGCTCCAGGCCCAGGGCCTTTGCATTGGCTGTTCCCTCTCCCTGGAAGGTATCTCCCTACAGATACATCTATGGCTCACCCTCCACTCCTTCAAATCTGGGCTCGGGTGTCTTTTCTCTGAGAGGCCTTCCCTGAGCAGGCCATTTCAGGCAGCACAGGCGCTCCTGCTCCCCGACGGTGGCCCGCCGCACCCCCATCTCCTCTCATCAGCACTGTATGCACACAGCAAGGGCACTGGCTCTGCCGCTGGAAGCTCAGCCGCACGATGGAAGCGCGTCGGTCTTGTTGACTTGACTTGACTGCTGCCGGCGGTGTTGAGCACGGTGCCTGGACGGCACGAGGGGCCAGTGAATGTTGTGAATAGCAGGACTCTGCCTCCTCCCATCCTCTGTTAGCCCAGAGGAGCCGGCGGGCCTCTTATCCAGACCCAGTACCTCCACCTTTGCTCTCAACTGCATCCCTTCCTGCCTTTTGAGACTTTGTCCTGTCAGCTCTTTCTTCTCTCTTCCATAAACTCGGTAGCTTCCTTTCAGCTGCGTAATAACTCTGATATTTTCCTTGGACTTAGTATATGTTGGGCTCCATTCTACAAATTCTGTATCAGTTCACTTACGCCCCGCAATAGCCCTGTGAGGCAGAAATGATTGTCCATGTCTACATGAAGAGGAATGGAAGGGCAGAGCAGGTGAGGACCTTGTCCGGGCCCCCAGAGGGAAGTAGGGACACCAGGATTTGAAACGCGCACACTGGCTGGGGAGCCAGCTTCGAGTCACTCTGCCATCGCCACTGGCTCAAACCCTCCAGCGCTTATACATACATTGGCTTTTCTCATCTTGAATGAACAACCCAGCTTTCATGCCGTGTTCTGTGCAGCTACTTCTCTATCTCTTCCCGGCCTTTGTATACTTCTTTAGAGTATCATCTTTGTTCTTCTGTCTCTGCTCCCCCCTGCCGCCCTCTCCTGGTACCACTCCAATCTAGTTCACGTCCCCACCCCTCTTTTCAAAGAGCTCTTGTATGACCACCTTGCAGTGGACATTGCTTGGTTCCCATCTTATCCCAACCCCATCCATTGAGGACGGGGGCTTCCTCCCTCCTGGATAAGCCCAAGTCAGGGCTTCCCAGGCTGTCCTTGGGGTGGCCCTGGACAGACCTGCTCCTTCTGGAGGAAACCTGCTACTGCGAACAGACCTGATGAACGATTCCAAGTGAAGAGATGAGCTGGGGTCCTCAGGGCATCTTTAAGATTCCTTCTGGCTAGAAAATCCATTATTGTAAATCATCTCTCAACACTTTAAGGCTTCAATTACAATGGCATAAAATCTCTTCTTGAGTCTGACTGTGCCCCTGATAGAGGGTGCCCCCAATTTAAAATCTCAGTTTTTCTCTATCTTCACATCCACCAGGAATTTGTCCGAAATTACTTTCTTATTTTTTTCTTACAAAATACTTGTTTTGTAAACTATTCAAATACAAGATCATGTTGAATGTGTTTTTTTCAAACAAAACAACCTCTCTCCCCCCCCACCAAAATTTACTCTCTAAGAGTGATGCCATCACCATCCCAGGTGACAATCCCTGTCCCTGGACATGTTAACAAAACACGTCCCTAAGAAGAGGATGCATATTCCAAGAGGCCAGTGAAAAATATTAATAACTTTATTTGCTTGAGCTGCATATGTGCCAGGCGTTGTATCAGTGGCATATTAATTTTTTATCTTTCTGTTTCAGAAGTAGAACACACTGGCCCAGAAAGGTTAAGTGATTTGCTCAGAGTCACCCAGTAAAGTGGCAGAGCAGGGACTGGGAACTGCCATGTGCATGTAGCCAAATCTCCTGGGCCTGCAGAAAGCTGACCCCTGCACCTCCTACCCCCAACCTACATGTAAGGGTTTAATATACTGTCTAGGAGGCACCAGAGGATTAAGAGGAAGTAAAGGTTACCCCACAAACAGTTATGAGATAGTGAGCTAATTGGGAAAATATTCAAGTTAGATTCTCCACTTGCACCACACCAGTAAGGATAAAATGCAATCCAACTGTTAAAAGCTATGCTTAGGAATTATTTTACATGAAAATTCATTCCATCCTTCTGCTTTAGTGTGTTTGGGCTGCTGAAACATTAATACCATAGATTAGGTAATAGAAATTGCCCCCAGTTCTGGAGGCCAGAAGTCCAAGGTCGAGTTTCCAGCCTCTTGGGGTCTGGCAAAGGCCCTCTTCTAGGTGACAGATGGCCGACTTCTCTCTGTGTCCTCCCACGGTGGAAGGGGTGAGAGAGCTCTGTGGGGTCTCTTTCATAAGGGCACTAACCCCCTTATGTGAGGGCCCCACCCTCATGACTTCATCACCTCCCAAAGATCCCACTTTAGAGTTGGGATTCCAACATATGAATCTGGGGGGACATAAGCATTCAAACCACAGCCCCTCCATTGGCCAGTTACTTAGTGTCCATTATTGTCCGTCACTGGCCTCCCGCTGCAGACACAGCGTTAACCTTGGCTGTCTTTTCTCCTTTTCTGTGGTATTGGAAATATAGTGCTGCAAGCCTTAGCCGAGGCTGGCAGCTGAAAACTTCCCATTTCATTCATGGGGCATGGTGTGGGTAAACCCGTGCTCTTTCAAGAGAAACGGAACGCCCACCCAACATGCTGCGCTTTGCCCTTGAACCCACCTCGCTGGGACTTGAAAGGCCTCTACCTTAAGTCGGCCTTTATTCCCTCTCTTTTGTCCCTTCTTGACAGACCATATTCAGACACAGCAGCCCCACTAATGTCACCTGCAGCCTCTGCCTGAGAAAGCCCCTGGGGGGCACTGGGTGGGGAGGACTTTGCAGTTGCTTTGCTGCTAGGTGTTTGGTGTGTCCATTCCCCACCCTGCCTGGTCCTGGATAAATGCTCACACCCCCCTTGCCCGGCGGTTACCACTCAGGGAGCGTCACTGTCGTCTGGAGGGAGGACGGCTGGGACCATCAGGTAAGGGGATGGGCGTTCTGGCTCCGATGGGTTCTGGCTTGGCAGCTCTACAGCTCTCTAAGTCTTGACATCCTCTGTAAAGCAGGGGCCTGTAGCAGGGTTACAGTGAGAAGCTCCTGACAGACGTGGATGTCGGGTGTGGCTGCTGCCCTACGGATCAGAGCAAGCCACTGCTAAGCACGGGCTCGGCCAAGCCCCTGAGAGCAGCTGTCCCCAGAAAGCTGCCTTTCAAAGGTGCAGCCCACCGAGGGGGAAATAAGGGGCAGTGGATGGAAGAGCATGGAGCCTGCCGACGGCGGCAGAACCATGGTTCCCACTGCCCCTGATCTCACCGGCAGTGTCAGTATGGGGAGTGGGGGGCCTGTCCGGAGAGGAGGTCTGCCACAGATTAAATTAGTACATTTTCTTTCTTCAGCAAAGACACTCAGCTAAACAGCAGAACGTCATGTTGCTGAGAGCTGGATGTGGTCTGTCCATCAGCTTTGGGGCTGTGCTGGACTGAGCCCCAGTGGGACCCTTGTGTGGTGGTCTGGTCTCTGAATGAAACTGACCACCCATGGGTTCTCTGTGCTCTGCTGATGAACTGAGCGAGACCCCAAGATATCCCTTAGCCACAGACACCTTCCTCCTCCATCAGGTGGCCAACTCTGAATCTCTCCCAACCCTTCCCAATCCCTCCTCATCTGCCCAACCCCAAGATACTGGGGTTGCTCAGAGCTTCCAAGCACAGGTCATTTGCCCAAACCCTAACTTCATTGCTTATCTATATGCCATTACTCCCTGATGTAACTTCAGGCGCCCCTCACTCCTGGTTCCAGAGTCACAGGACACCCTGGCTGCCTCCATGCAGACCTCAAACCTAATGGGAACATGCCCCGAGCCCTGCTCTTCCCCAGTCTCCTCTCAGGGAGGCACCCCACTTAGTTCATTCAGAATCAGGGAGGCATCTCTTGTTTCCAGTCCCCTTCACCAGGTTTCCCCTTCCAAGCCCACCCAGCCTTTAAGATTTTTACCACCCACGGAGAGCAGGGGGCCGTGGCCCCAGGCCTTCACCCCGGATCACTGCTATGTGCTTTGCCTTATCTGCCCATCCTCTCATCTGGCCCAGAGCCATGCCCTGCCCTGCCAACCCCTCCCGCGTAGGACCCAGCTTTCTGAAACGCGAAGTGCGACGTGGCACTCCCTCCTTGGCACCCTGCAGGGTTCCTTCAGGTCCTCATGGCTTTCAAAATAAAGTGCAGATTTATTAGCCCAGAGGATGTTTTCTGAGCTGGCATTCTCTGTCCTCATGTCCACTTTTCCACACATCCACCTGCTAGCTCCACCAAGCAGAGGGTAGTTTCTGGAATGTGTGCATCGGATCCAGGATTGTGCCTGTGAGCATTAGGAATACCCCTTATTCTAGTTTTCATTTACTTAAGCCAGAGTTTATGAACGGAGAGCCCCGCGTCCATCTAGCCTACATACGTACTGGGGGGGCGGGGAACTTGCATATGTTAAACTTTTTAAAAATCAGAGGCCGATACTTCAAACTCAAGGGACTAATCATTATAAAATGTCTTAACTACTGGCTTCTTTTGAACAATCAGATCCAGCAGTACTGTACCACAGTAATTGGTGTAGCTGAGAAGCAGCTGTGGTTCGGGTTGGGGTAGGGGGTGATAATTGCTACATATTTCCATAGTCCACACCACTCCCTATTGTTTTGCACTGAGCTATTTCACTCAGTTATGGGACCTGCCTGGCACCTGAAGGCATCTGAGTTTGAGATCCCATGATCTACTCTTACTGAGCTAGTAAAACCCAGCTCATGTCACCTTCTGCATGAACTTCCTTGACTCAGAAGCACCCCCACCCTCACCCCCACCCCCTGCCAGGTACAGCAAGGCTGCAGGACCTGGGGGTGTGCAGGCAGTGACGGGGTACTAGTTTCTAGCTCTTTGTCAGTGACAACTGTCAAGATGCTTATTAATAAAGTCAACCATAAGTGGAAGAGGAACACCCAGGGGCATTATTCCCCCTGCAATGTTTAGGAGACAAAAGTGCTGGAAAAGGAAATTTGCGAGCTCTGTTCTTTGATATGGTGCAAGGCTGCTTTCTGGGGCTTGTTGATTGAATCACTAACTGATAGGCCAGGTAGAGGAAGCCAGCTCTGGCTCTGAACTCAGCCCCCACGTCTTCAGGTGTTAACTGTGGGGCCGCTGCCCCCACCCCCCTGCTCTTCCTCTTACCCTGAGCACCAGTCCCGACTCCCAGGTGGGCCAGGGCCTGCTGGGACATCAGTCGTAGGCCAGTCTGCCTTCAGGGTCTGGGCTGGTGGCTCTGATGGTGTTCTGGGGACAATGCTCAAGGTGTCATTGAGGGTGTGGTATCATATCAGCAGCTGCCTCAGAGACTCACCTGCTCCCCACTTCTCCTGTCATCAGATCCCCATAAAAAATGCCAGGAGAGAAGACTAGGGAGAAAGGGGATAGCCTGCCCCTCCCTGAGGTTTAGAATAATCCAGAGGCAAAGAGAATTCTTTCCCTGCCAACTTCTCCATGTGACCACAGTGGACTGACAAGTGGTTGGGAGATTTAACCCCTTTCTTCCTAGACAGATCATCTGCTCTTGCAAAATATCCTGGCAGACGAAGGGCTTTGCAGGCACGTTCAGCATGGGAGATGCTGTGGGGCAGGCATGGGAAGAGGGTGCATGGAACCCACCCACCACCTGGCAGAGGGATGGCAGAAAGGGGTCCAGCCTCCCTGCTTTCTTTACAAAAATGCCTCTTTGATCCAATATTGCCAAAGCAAAGGGCAGCAAAAAAGAACACAGGGTTTGGGGTGGTGCCCAGCTCTCTGCCTTCACTAGTAGATTATTGAAAACTGAGGTTCTTCACTCCTTGAAATGAGTAAACAGTAGAGAGTAACAGATAATGGACACACAGAAACAGCTCGGCAGATGCTATTTTTATTTTATTTGTAGTGTTGTTCTCATTAAAACTTTTTTGAGAAGAGAGAGTAGGTCGTGACTGAATTCTTCTGCTTTCTTCCCATCATTCTGTTCCAACTAATGTGCATTTGTTGAGCGTCTACTATGTGACAGGTCCTGAGCTAGGCCCTGGGGTCGTAGTGGGGATGTGGTCAGATAGTCCCCAGGTTGAAGGTGCTTAAAACCTCCATCTGGAGACAGGAGACACACATACACAGCCAAGAAAGACCCCACACAGGAAAAGACGCCTACAGGAAATGCCTTGGTAAAGGAACAGAGTCACAAACATCTGTGTGCATTAGGTGGACTAAGAACACAGGAGAAGCAGGGACGGAGGGTTAAGCCTCTGTAAGCAGGGAACACTCCGGAGTGGTCAGGGAAGAGCTGTTTTAGAAGATGGCATTTGGTCGGATCCCTAAACATATGGGGGAAGGGGAGCCAGCCTTGCAAAGGGCTGCGGGAAGAGCATCAGGCAGAGGGGTCCGCTTGGGCCAGGAGCTGAAGACAAGAGCTGACGGGCTGGGGCCTCCCAAATCTTCCCTCCTTTAAAATTCAAGATGTCGCCGGGCCCTGCTCTGCCCCGAGGATGGCCTCTGAACTTCATGCCTGCTCTTCCCTCCCCATTTCTGTTTATTGGTCCCATTTTCACGGCAAGAGTGTGGCTTTGTTTAGAGATCCTCCTCTTCTTTCCTTCTCTCCCCTCTTTGTTTCTTTATTTTTACAAATACACCCTTTCCTTTCTCGAATATTCTCCTGCCTGAGATGTCCCCTCCCTGACCTGTTTCTCCTCCTTCTCAAACCTCTCCCTGGGCTAGACTGTAATCATGGCGCCCTTTAATCAGGGACCCCTCACTGTTCTAAGGACAGAGGTCTCTCCAGCGTCATCAGGGACGCGCTGATGACCGAGCCCAGTGGCCGTGAGCACCCTCACCCTTACTGTCCTCCCGCCGGGAGTACCCGCCTCTCCTGCCCACTGCTTTGGTCTCCTGGTTCCCCTCTCACCTCTCCATCCTCCGAGGTCTTTGCTACCTTAGTTTCCCCTCCTGACTCTCTAAATGAGGCAAAGACCAGGGCTTCCTCCAGGGATTTCATCTACACTCATGGCTTCAACTACCATCTCCCCACAGATGGCTTCCGATTTGCATCCCCAGGCCTCCTAAGTATTATTCTCCTATGGTTTGCTCCCTGGTTGCCCACCATCTAGGTGACAGTGAATCAGTCTCTCCCTCTTTCAGGGCCTTGGTCGCCGCACCTGGAAAATAAAGGGGAGTGGGCAGGCTGGCCTTGCAGGTCCCCCGCTGGAATAGTGGTGAGGCAATGACTCTTAAATGTCTTCATTCCCACATAGATGAACTCCATCCTCTTAAAATCATGTTTAAAGCCAGACTCACCATTGGACCATAAGATAGGTTCCCCTTTGGCGTCCAACACCCACCCTGGGCTCAGCCATTGCCACTGGCTGCCCCCAGAGTGCTGCCATCTCTCTTCTGTAGCCACGACTCCCTAACTCTCGCTTCCTTTCCATCTGTACACCCCCAGCCTGTACCCCCACTGCCGCAGCTGTAAATGACCTGGGCTGTCTCCCCTCTCTGAGCAACTTATACATTGTCTGCCCAATTCCTGTCCAAACCCCTTCAAGGGTCCCAAAGGTCCATACCAGCTCCTTCTGAGCCTTGTGGATCCTTTTCAGAATCCCTTAAAAAGTATGGATGCTTTGCCCAGAAAAATGTCTAAAATTTCAAGAGGTTCGTGGATTTCCTGAAAACCCATCACAGACTCTTCAGAGGTCTCTGGACCCCAGGTTAAACCAAAGCAACCCCTAAGGAATCAAGTGTGGTCTCCTCAGCCCCTGAACAGCTCTGCTCTCTGTCCTACCTGATTTTCCTCCACCTCCAGGGACTCCCGAAGCCCCCACTCTGGCCAAGCGACAAAGGTAGGAATAGTTCCTTGAGCACTCGTACCTTCCTTGTGATTGTTTCTCATCTTTCACAAGATGATTCTCCACAAGGGCAGATCCATTTCTGCCCCATTCATCTTTGTATGCCCAGGGCACGGCACCAGGTAAATGATCAGTTACTATTTCTAAAATGCAGCATTTTAGCATCACCAGCACACACTGTCTGCCATGGGCCAGTCTGCTGGGAAAGCCCATCTGTCCCTGATTAGGTGCAGAAACAGCAGCCTTACAAGACCCTCGTAACAGCCCTGGAGAAAAGCTTCAGGATGGCTTCCTGGTACCTGGTTTCTGGGAGAGTTACTGTGTGGGTTGTGCTCCCGTGTGGATCACCAACTTCATTCTTTGTCCTCGGATGCTTCCTACGAGTCCTATCCCAAACCCTCCTCCTCCAGAACATGTCTCTCTTGTCCCCAGCCCTTTGTGGGGACCCCCCTCGTTGGAGCTCCTACTGTAGGAACCATCAGTACCATTAGCAATATCGTCATTTTTGCATTTATTCCATGGCAGGGCTCACCCTGAGGACAGGAACCGCCGCTAGGCTGACGTAGGGCACAGACAAGATGCTTATTGGAGGTAATGGATCTTCCTGATAATCAAAGGAAGAAGGTTTCCAAAGTTCCCCAACTTAGCTCTGTTTGATAAAAGCTCCTCTCTATTTTATTACACACGTGCACGTACTTTTCTGAAGCACAGTATATTAAGCATGATTTATTGTGAACACCAATCCTGCTGTAATATAATGAATCTCCAAGTGGTACTGAGAGGTGGGGGAATAATGATGCTATCAAACCTATTGTACAAGTTTATATCCAGACGTCCTGCTGAGATGCGAAATTGTCCTTTGCGATGCCTGGCACATAGCAGAAGCTCAGTATGTTAGTTTGCCTTCCTCTCCTCTTACCGTGGACTTTTTTTCTTTTTAATGTAGAGCAGGTGGTGGGTGAAAATAGATCAGCACCTATTTATTGCCTTGCTCTAAAATTTCAGGGCAACAATTTGAAGCATAGCAAAAGGATCTATTTCTAGTGAGTCTGGGCTCTGTTTAACAAGGAAACTCATTAAGGGAGGCACCCAGTTGTGACATTTAGAGTTAGGGAAAACCTGTGGGTTAGTCTAACTCTTATTTGACAGATGGGGAAATTGGGGTCTGGAGAGTTTGGGGCTGCCCGTAAGGTCCTGGCCTACTGGTGGCAGGGCCACAATCAAAGCCCAGACTTGAATGTTCATTCATTCCAGATACATCTCCCATTAAGATGCTTTCCCACAGCAGCCCCCAAACTCCTTGAGTACTTTCTGTGTGCTGGGTTCATCTCTGCAGGTCACGGGCACCTCGCAAGGGGCTTGGGAGTGCCTGTGATTAGTGAATCAGATGCATTTTTCTCACACAGCTTGCTGATGATTGCACAACGCTCACAGTAACTATCCCAGAAACCAGGTACCAGGAAGCCATCCTGAAGCTTTTCTCCAGGGGTGTTGCGAGGGTCTTGTAAGGCTGCTGTTTCTGCACCTAATCGGGGACAGATGGGCTTTCCCAGCAGACTGGCCCATGGCAGTGTGTGCTGGTGATGCTAAAATGCTGCATTTTAGAAATAGTAACTGATCATTTACCTGGTGCCATGTCCTGGGCATACAAAGATGAACGGGGCAGAAATGGATCTGCCCTTGTGGAGAATCATCTTGTGAAAGATGAGAAATAATCACAAAATAACTAAAGTGAATACACCACCACCTAGTTCAGGTAGAACAACCCTCTCCAGTGGTTAATCTCCACCTACTTCCAAGACAGAAAATAAAAACAACACTACACAATGGGGCTCTGATGAAGACTAAAATCCAAAAGTCAACACATTTTACTTTATCTCATCTCAATTGATCTCCACTCCCAAACGGTCCAGCTTCAAAAGGTAAGATTAGGTGCCATTAAGTTAGCCAGACCAGCATTGATTTAAAAACCCTCCCTGATGCTACGGGGTGGAGGAGGTTGCAGACTCTTATTAATCTCCTTGTTATCAGCTTGATCTCGGCCTGCCAGGAGCCAGCTTGCCTGATTCCTAATTCTGGCCACATCCCTCCAGTCCTCTGGCCTCTGTACCAGGCCCTGCAGCTTGCATAGAACTGTGAACCACCCTGCTAGGAATACTGACTTTAACAGTGGGCTGGTCTTTCTTCATGGAACTGGGACAAAGGAAAGTGGGATTCATCTATGAATGAAATGGAACTCCATGAATTTCAAATCAGACAATTACGTGGGGAGCTCAGATAACCATCTACATTTTTCTCTCCTTTGGCCATGGAAGGAAATATATAAATGATCTCAGAATGCAGATCTTTCTGAGCCTCAAGAAATGAATTCCCTCCTTCCTGCACCCCCTGCCTTTTCTTCCTTTGTTTTCCAAACTGGCACTTGCTCTCTGCCAGGCACCGTGCAAGGAGCTGGAAGCACCACGCGGCCCAGATCTGAAAGGTCCTGGCCCTCCCGGGGCTACAGTCTAGCAGGCAAGACAGGCACATCGCGAGAAATACAAGTGTGAGGGGTGAAGAAACGAGAAGGGGCGTGTGCCAGAAGACTGTCAGATGGGGGTCTGACCTTGTGGTGTTGCTGGGGAGCCGGGGGCCTCTTGGGCCTAAATTATCCTTGCCTTCTGAGTCACCCACATGATGGTTTCACTGGAGGACTCTTATTGTGTGCACCGGGCAATTTCCCAGAGATGGGGAGAAATTGTTTTTATCTGTAACTAGGTACTTTTTGAGAATATTAACTCACTCACTCTATATAGAACTTCTGCAAGAAGCAGTCATGGCTTTGCTCCCAAGCGGGCAGGTGATGGCCACGGGGTGGGGAAGGCCAGTGTATGTGTCAATCATTTCCCACGTCTGCCTTAACGTGGTTTGCTAACTCCACTTTATTGACTTGATGCTTTTCTTTAAATCCATGCACTTAAAAACTTAAAGGAATTTATCATAAAAGGAATCTTTACATCACTTCCATAAATAGAATACCAATATCTCTTGCCCTAAATAGAAAGTAATGGCATAAATAAATACAATTAAATTCTTGACTTCCAGCCTGCCTGGCGGCTGTCTTTATCTGAAGGAGCAGATTAGTTCTAAAAGGGTCCCCTATACTTGCCTTCGATTGCCCCTAGAGGACTCCCCCTGTTTAATTCCTTTGCTTTTTATATCTGAGAGCACAGTTGGGAGTTTGATTGCTGGCTGGGCAGGCCACCAAAACCACTCAGGAGCCCCAAGAACCCTAGGGGACTATTATTTGCACATGCCAACTGTAAAGTGCGGTTGTTTGCTGTGTGAATGATCACATCCTAGCCAAACTCTTGAGGGGGCTTAATGACCTTGCTGAGTACTGCTTTGTTATCTAGCTTCTCTGGTAATTTCAACCATGTGCTCCAGTCCAGAGTCAAGGCTGTTTCTGGCACAGATACAGTGCAGCCTCTTTATGCTCATTTAATAAATCAATTCAACCCTTGGTTAGGATTTCTCCTTGCCTTACCTCATGTCTTGGACCTCATCTGGGGGAGGGACAGAGGGAGAGAAGCAGGCTAACCACTGGGGCTAAGTCCCTCGCACCCTGGAGGTGGCCAGCTAGACTGCGATATAATTCAGTGCTTTTTTTCTTTGTTTATTTAATACTTACGGTACCTGAGTATCAGTTTACTTCTCCATAAAATGGGTTGTGCAGGGATTTTTGATAAATACGTGAAATAATGCATGAAACACTTCTGATATATACACAGGCATCCACAAGTGGCTGTAATAATAATAATAATAATGATAATAATTATTAATTTTTCCTGAGATCTATTTGGGGGTCACTCTAGGCCAACTCCGTGATGGGCAACATGGATCCTTGGACAAGTTTCCCCTAGTTGATGGGCCCAGGGTACTACCCTGGGCTGGGGCTCTGGTGAAGGCTGGGAAACCAGTTATTTCCAGCAGTGAAAGGAATGCACATACAAATTACCTGGGTTCCGGTTACGTACAATGCAAATCTGATTTCACTGGGTCTTTGCATTGCTACCCAAACTCTGTAAGATGCCCATGGGGCTGCTCTGAGGACCATTCTTCAAGTGACATGACAGGGCTGTGGCCTACGACCTAAGTTATCAGCATCCCCTGTGACTTGTTTGAGATGCGAATTCTTTAGCCTCGCCCCAGACCTGCTGAATTAGAATCTCTGGAGTCCGGTCGGCCCCATTTCCCTTGATGCTCAGGTGATGCAGAACCATGCCTTTGGCACTTCCTGCCCCTGGAATCCACAGGCTTGTTCTCTTGTCTTACGGGAATTGTGTGACATGAGCCTAAAAGGGAAGAGACAGCTGCACTGCAGCTCGTCCCAGCCCAGCAGGAGCCAGATCTCTGGGGATCAGCATTTGGGGACTCTATTTTCCTTTCATATTCACTCTTGAGCCTAAAACACTAAATGAGGCTACCCCATGCAGGTGGTAAGGAAAGGGGCTGTGAAAAAAAGGAGAGATAACGAAACTTGGATCTGGGAGGGAGGGTGGTTTGGGCTGTGTGCACACTTGCTGGCCGCCCACTCTCCCATTCTGTGCCTTCCGTGCAGTTTAGGCTTTTACCAGAGACCTTACGGGCCCCTCCTGCCTGAATTTGGACAGGCAGGCAGGCCAACTGTATTCACAGAATACGCACACAAAAATGTGTTTTCACATTCCCCAATCGTAAATTCCAGGTGTTGGGTATTTGGGCCCCTCCCAGGAAGCGTGCCCAGATAACACTCCTAACAAAAAGTGGTTTGTATTTCTCTAATTCTAGATCTGTGTCCCTTCCCCTTCTTCCTCTACTCCCTCACCACCACAGTTTTTGCTACTCTATTGCTTTTTGAATTAAATAATACATTGATGTTGCTTTGTTAATAGCACTACTCTCTTAAACCACGTCTTGAACACCTGCCAGGCATTCATTTGGCTGTTCGCATTTGTGTGCATGTGTTTTTAATAGTGGCAAAGTACACATAACATAAAATCTGCCATCTTAACCATTTTTAACCATACAGTTCAGTAGCATTAAGTACATTCTTATTCTTGTGCAACCCATCTCCAGAATTCTTTGCATCTTGCAAAACTGAAACTGTACCCACTAATAGTAATTCCCCATTCATTCCCCCACCTTCCTTTCTCCACAAATTTGACTATTCTAGGTTCCTCATGTACCTGGAATCATACAGTCCTTCTGTGAGTGCTTTATTTCACTTGGCGTAATGTCCTCAAGTTCGTCTCCTGAAGCATGTGTCAGAATTTCTTTCTTTTGAAGACTGAGTTATATATACACCCTGCTGTATGTATACAGCACATTTTGCTTATTTGCTCTTCCATTAATGCATATCTTGTAGCTATTGCAAATAATACTAGTATGAACATGAAGGTACAAATATCTGTGCGAGTCCCTGGTTTCAATTCTTTTGGGTACATATGTAGAAGTGTAACTGCCAGATCATATGGTAATTCTATGTTTAATTTTTCGAGGAACTGCTATTCCGTTTTTCATGACAGCTGCATCATTGTGCATTCTCCTAATTTGTGTTTTATTTAATCCTCTGAACATTGTGAGGTGGATATTATTAAGCCCATTTCTTTAGATTAGGAAACTGAGGCTCAGAGAGGTGAGGCCACCTGTCTGAGGTCACGCAGGTAGTAAGTATTTCACCAGAGATCAGCGCCTCAGTCTTCCCACTGTGGCTCAGGTTGGCAGCTGGGAGAGATTTATGATGAACTAAGGCAGTCATTCTGACACTGCCAGGTCAGGGTTCTGGTGGGCGGCACCAGGCAGGCTGGGGAAGGGGCTGAAGAGCCTCAGCTGGCTCCAGGCTCCACCCCAAGGCTGGAACATCATGAGCCCCTGGGAGGCTGCTTGTCAGTGTGCTGCCGTCCGCGTGACAGTAGCCGAAGGGGCTCCCTGCCCAGGCCCGGATGGACGCTCCACTGGGGCTCTCCCTGTTGCCCTTCTCTTTGCTTCTCCTGGGAACCAAACCTATTGATTAGGGTACAGTCCAGACATCCCACAGAGTCCACTTAGCGTTAATTCCAAGTTTCGGGAGCTTCAGAGTTGCAGTAGGAGGGGCTTGGCTGCTTATAGAAGAATAGCTGACAAAAGTCACTTGCTTATCAGTTTACCAACTCATTTTCTCTGGATATCGCATGCCTCCCCCCTTCATTATTTAAGCCATGCTGGCATTTACCAAGAAAAATGGGGTGAGATAATCCTGGGTATCACTCCTCAGAGTGCAGCTGCTGTTCTTGTTCTAGAAACTGGAGATGGGGAAACTGACAACAAGGCCCACCCCCCACCGAGCAGAGCCCAAGTGGGGGCATCCCCTGCTAACAACCACTGCAATGCTGTGCTCAAGTGAATGGCTGCCATTGTGCTTTGGAGGTCCATCTCACCTTCCGTGAGTCTTTTTGATGGTCTCACGTGGTGGCAGCTTCCCTTTACAAACTGTGTGGTACAGAAGATGGGACTGAGAGTGTCAGAGGCCCAGGGTGGCGGGAGGAGTCACAGGCAGCCAGTAATCCCAGTATATAAAAGTAGCTAAGTGAAGTGTGGGCTGTGGAACCAGGCAAACCTGGTTGGCATCCCAGCCCCTGTTTCCTAGCTGTGTGACCTTGGTAAGTCCTGGAACCTCTCTGGGCCTCTGTTTCCTCATCTGCAAATGGGCAACCAGGGAGGTTGTGAGGATTAAGTGAGTGGTCTACAGACCTCTCAGCAGAATGGTGGGTGCAGTATCAGCCCCCAGGAAATGGGGCTCTTTGGGCACATATGATCTCCCCATCACCTGTCACCTCCCTGCCAGCATCCTTCCTTCCTCACCAGCTCCACCCGGCCTGAGGAAGTGGATGGCACGAGCTCTTCTGTCTTTCCCCAGACAAGAACTCCTCCAGGCCGTAACCATTGGTGTTGCTTTCCTCTTCCTTTAGTGTGTGTATCTCTCTCCTTGGTAATGAGGTGGTCAAACAAATGCCATGCTCCTGAGCCATTCTGGTGAGGCTCAGTGGGTAAAGGAGGTGGCTGTGGGAGAGGGCAGAGCAAGGGCAGAGAGGGAGTGGGGGCACCACCCCACAGCAGGCTGACTTAGAGCCGGCAACCTAAACTGTATTGCCCCTCGGGCCACCACAGCCCGCCACAGTCCCAGCTCTAGCACGCCGTCTCCAAGGTCCCTTCCAGAGTTGCTGCTTGCCAGGCTTCTCTCCCCATAGAACTTTGTGTTTCTGAGCTTTATCCTTTGGAAATAGGAGCATGCATATTTTCCCAACTGGATATCATTTGCTACATCATTTCCAGAGAGTTCGCCTTCTTGCCTGGAGCCTGGGTTCAAATTCCAGCTCTGTAACTTATTAGCTGTGTGACTCTGGCCAAGTTATTTAACTGCACTATGCCTCAGTGTCCTCATCTGTTAAATGGACACAATGACACAGACGTCACAGGGTTGTCGGGAAGATTACCAGTGCAAATATAGCTGAAGCTCTTAGGTACACAGCAGACCTGCAAAAAACGGCGGTTGTAATTTTCTGCAGGCATCAGCCTCCACAGGGAAAAGATGTGTGAGGAAAGAGGCTGTTTCCAGAAGCAATCCCCTCCATTTACTCCTCAAGGTAAACTCAGACTCCAGACTATTGGATTTCAGGGATCAGGAACATTGCCCCACAGTCAGGGCTGGTGAGTCAGAGGTCTGCCAACCCCTTCAGCGGAGGAGGACCATCACAACTACTCTCGCCCCTCACCCTTTCAGGGGAGAGAGGACATCAGAATTCCCAGAAGAGAAAAAGATCGTCTCAGAACACAGAAGAGGTCTCTGGAATGACGGCTGACAACTTGAAATTAACATAATCGCTACACTGTGCTTTTCATTGTTAATTTTTCTTTTCTTTCTCCTTTTGGGTCACCACCCACCTGTGGATCAGCATGTGGGAACCACCAACCCGAGGGTCATTTCGACTCCCAGCTGTGGACTAAGAGGCTACGGGGGTTGGGTGGGGGGTGGGTAGAAATTGAAGCCCTGAGCCTTAAAAAGGGGACCGGAAAGCAGAGCCAAGGGCCCCTGTGTTCCTCCAATGATAACAAGAAAAAAGTGCTTGGGAAACTCTCTGTCAGCTGCAGCTTCCTTCTCGCAGAGGGACCGTGGGACTCTGACACCCCTCCTCCCCATGCAAGGCGGGCGCTGGATTTCCAAGAGCAGCGAATCAGGGTTCCAAGTGTACAAGCGTCGGGAGGAGCCGCTCCCCGCCGACGTGTAACACAGACACACCGCGTGTCAGGGCCGCTGCTCTCCCTGCAGTTGGGGCCATTCCTTTGCCACTGCGAAGTCCGTGACAGCTGAAACTGAGAAAGCGCCGGGACAAACAGGTCCCATCAGGACACTGGCGGCTTCCTAGCTGAGTGACGAATTGCAGGCGACTGGAGAGAATTTAAAACCAGCCCAGCTGCCACCCTGGAGAGTGACTAATCTCAACACTTAAGGACAAGCCCCAGACCGGCAGTCATTCAGAGACAGGGGACAGTTTCCCTGCACACAGACTAAGTGTCCCACCCTGGGCTTCTCTTGGGGAGATGGACCCCACTCCCTGGCAGGAGACAGCCACCTGGCACCCCTCTGGTGGGGTTCTCGGTCCTCTCCCCAACCTCGGGCTTTTCACTGTACCTTTCCATCTGTCTCTCCGACCCGGTTTGGCTTGAGAGAGCCGAGAGACAGGAAGCTCCGGAGCTTACCGGGGGTCCACACATCTGCCATAAGTCTCGACTGACCCATCACGACTTCCTGGTTTGGCCAGTGTTTGAGAATCAAAACACCACTTACGCCGCTTCATCAAAAAGTCCTGGCAATAACCCACATCGATCTGACCACACATTTCTTATTCCCTTAATGTTTCAAACATACAACTTCCAGCACCCTTTCTGGGGATCAGCCCTTTGGAGGGATACAGCTGGCTCCAAGTGCGGCTGCTCTTAAGGCCAGTATGGAAGCCGTTCAGGTGATAAAGATGGGCAGGGCTGGCATGTCCTCTCCAGGCAGAAGGATGGTGGCCGGGGGCAGTACTGGCAGCGGCAGGGCTAGAAAGGGCTCTCTGGAGAATAAAGAGCTGAAAAGCCACTTGGAGGAGGGGGTCTACATCTCTGGCTTTTGTCTGAACTGGCAGTAGGAAACATCCCACTGCGTCCTCCTCTTCTACAAACTAGAGAGGGCCTTTCACTTTCAGGGTGCACCCCCAACATTCCAGGATGATGAACGATGCCTTTAACCTGGCTCTGCTCTCCATGTGGATGCATATGCTGGGAAAAGCAGTGAGCTCTCTGAGCAAGCAGAGGGTGTTTAACTGTTATCAGAACAGTGTGCACCTTTGGGGGCAGAAAGGCTGATTGCTTATTTTTGCCATGTCCTATAGGCCTGAGTTCATTCATCCAAAAAAATATTTTAAGGGCTTTACATACTAAACCACACACTTATTACCAGGGGTCGGGGTTATGGGAAACGTAATTGATGCGTCCCTCTCCATAGAATATTGGCGCAAGAACATGCTGAGTGTACACACAAGAGGAGCAGCTAACTCTGGTGAGGGTCTGAGGTGCAAACATGCTTTGCAAAGATGCGAATACCCGACCTTAGCCTTGAGGGAGGAGTCAGGGGAGGGACAAGTGTGGGGTGGAAGTCAGGAAGGATAGTGTGTGCAAGGAGGTTTTCCCAGAAAGGGGAAAGAATGCACGCAAGGACAGAGGGCATGAAGTCGCGGTTCATTCCAGGGGACTGTGAGCAATGCAGAATGGCTGGAGCCCAGGGAGACTGGAGCAGAGGGCAGAGGCCAGATCACGCATTACCTTGTACACTGTGCTAAAGGCACTGGGGGGCTTTATAGACTTCCGCTCTCTCCAATCAGTATTTATAATCTGCAATTTACGACATCCTCAATTTGTAAAACCTAAACAATTTTAAAACCTAGCAACCCTACTTTACAAGGGGAAAGAGGCCCTGAGTGGTGCACCGGTTTCTAAGATGGATATCTATTTACAATTTAAATTTGATGCTAGGGACAGTTGGCAACAAGGACTTGGAGCAAGTGAGTTAAAAAACAGAGCTGCTTTCTTGCCCATTTTATCCTCCAATCATGCTTCTACTTAAGTGAAGCACACCAGGATTGGGGAGAAGAATGGGCTTTAAAAATAAAAAAGTGCATCACCTTGAGCAAGTACATATGCCCCTTCCAGAAGGTCTGGCCGGAAACTGCTCGTTCACATCCACCCCGACTCATCCACTAGAAGGTGTGCCTCACCCCACCGAGCTGAGGGCAGTTGCTGCTGTCTGCTGACAGATCTAGTCACAGCTGATGACCAGAGCTAGTTCCCCAGGTCAGTTACTTTCCCGGACAGGGCCTGATCTTTGGCTGGGGTCCACTAGGACCCCTGGTCGCGGTGCACTGCATGGCATTGGTTCTGATCACTCATGTGTCCGTGCTCACAGGTCAGTGCCCAAGAGGGACCAGCTGTTGAATATATTTCCACTCACCCTTCTCCAGACCCTGGATACCCAATCCTATGGCATGTAGAAGTGGGCAGGCCCGCCCAACGGACATCAGAATCAGCTTTGCAATGGACGGGGGGTTTTCCCTCCTTTAGAAGCCCAAGGCCCTACCTGTGCATCTGGAAGGTTCATGCCCCTCGCAGTTGAGCTTGTCTGGCGAGCCAGGGGATAGTGCCATTCCGTCACGGTTCATTCCAGGGCATCACACTGAATGTGACCGGACCAGACGGACATTTCAGGAGACAAGCCCTGAGTCTTTCTTCAGGACTCACCATTCACCTTCCCTCTTTCTAAACTGTTGAGGGGAAAACTACTAAGGCCAGACCAGGTTCTTAGGAAAACTCTGGGCCTTTGGAAGAGTCCTGGGCAATGAGTTGGGAAGGCCGATTGTGAGATGTGTTCCATCATATCACCTCAGGGGGAAAGAACCCAGAGGACAGGGCAGTCTAGCCCGGTGGTGGGGGTCGGGGAGATGGCTTCAAGAGCGCGGGCTTTGCCTTCTCATAGAACTAGGGTCACTTGCTTTAGGACTTGGAATATAACCTCTCTGAGCCTTAGCTTCCTCAGTGATAGCTGGAGGTCGCCACAGTAGTTAGCGTAGAGAGGTGCAGGAAGGATTGAGTGACCTAGTGCTTTAAAGCAGCCGGCACAGTGTCTGACACACAGAGCTCAACAAATAATAGCTCTTGATGCCAGTGGTAGGTGACCACTGGGCTGCCATGAGGATGGCAGGTGTTAATGTCTATAAAGCACTTGGAACAGCTTTTGGCTCCTGGCAAGCACTCAATTAATCAATAAGTGCTAAAGACCATCATCATTTTCATCTTCATCATTATAATGATTACTCTTATTATTACTAGTTACCTACTCTTCAGCCAGAGGCCTTTAACTCTTTTGTGAGTAGATGAGCTCCCTAGTGGACAAGGGCACTGGGTGTGGAGCAGCCCTGCCATTCTTAACCAGCCAGGGTGTCATCTTGGGTCAGGGATGCTGCTTCTCAGGGTCAAATACCCTAATTGTAAAAAGAGAGGAGGTTTCTTAGGGGGAGCTCCATCCCCCTTCCCATCCCAAGGCTCTGTGGGTGTCAGCCTTGCCCAGGGATGCCATGTGTCCCAGACCCAGGAAGGACATTCACCCAATAGACATTTATTGAATGCCTTCTGTGTGCCCAGGTCTGGGGGCACTGTGGTGGGCAAGACAGCCATGTCTCACCCATCTCTTGGAGGTTACATTCCAGACTAAAGCTCAGGGGACAATGAGAAAAAGATTTTAGCTTGCAGCTTGGTCTAATCGACTCTAAAATCTGAGGGACTACAGGAGTTGATGGGGGTTCCAGCCACGTCCGATGGAGAATCTGAATTCACTGAGTGCACTGCAGAGAGCTCATCTTGCTACATTTCCTTTTCTCATCAGCTCCGGGGAGGCATTTCCACCAGCAAGCAAGAAATGGAACTTTGAAAATCATCACTTAGGAAAAGAGACGTGTCTCTCAGAAAACGTCTCTGGAATAAAGTCCTGCCCCTCACAATCTGTTACACTGGCTCCTTGGGCAGGGCACGACCTCTGAGACCACATCCACAACCTCTTTTTATAAGAAACGGAATCAAGGGCTTAAGAAAAGTGTGTCTCAGTTTTGTTCCTCCAGAGAATACACATGTAATTCTCTTTACACTCTCACATCTCATTCCTTAATCCTTGGAAAATTCACTCCAAAAAGAGACTCCTTCATTCCCTCATAACCGATCACAGGGTCCCACTGTTCATCGCCTTGCAGAAAGAGCCTTCATTTTACAGGACCGTTGTTTTGTCCCAGGGATGGACACAGGCAGGTATTTGCAATCTTCCTTAGCAAAGGTCAAGATGAGGTTGGGGAAGGGCGGGCAGGACTGGTACAATGGCACCATGATCTGGAACGTGATTCCAGGTTTCCTGGGAAGGCATATGGTGAGGAAGACAGAGCACTATTCCCGTGCCCCTCACTGGCCACTGGGCAGGACACTGCCCTCACTGTACTGGGCACTGACTGGCTACTCAAAGTGAGGGTGGTTCGGAGGATTCAATAAGTGACTGAGTCGAAACCTGGTTTGTAAGCCGATATAAGAGCTGCTGGGATTCCTGTCCTCCATCCCATATCCTTCCCCTAGCCATGGAAAACCCCAGATATGCCTCCACTCCTCTGAGTTAAGGGTGTGGGGCAGACTGGTGAGGGGCTAAGAGGGGGATGGTATGTCAGGCCTGGAACAGGACAGGTCAAGCCAGGGTTCAGCCTGAGGTCAGGGCCACAGGGAGGGAACGATAATGTCACAGGAAGATAACACTTTTGAACTGTTTGACAGTTTTTGCCAGGGTCAGCCCAAGCAGGCATCCCCAGTGAAGCAGGTCCTAGAGGACACACCCATAGCATAAGAGCCCTGGGTTGTAAATATATATGGAAATGCTGTTCTTTGCCCCAGTCATGGAGCTTATTCCTGGATACCGTGTAGAAACAACCTGATGTGGGAGTGGGAAGACGAGTGCTTTAAATGCATTTGGCAGGAAAGTGCAGTATTATGTATAAAATGACTTCCTGATCACATTTTAAAAATTAAAAGTTAGGTGTTCTGTAAAAGTTCAGTGACTGGACAGGGATAAGTGCAACACCTCGAACGTTTTCACTGCGAGCAGTGGGCAGCTGTCAGTCCTTCCCTCTCACCTGTCAAGGTCAGCAAGCGGTCAGGGCCAGGCAGAGCCCACATCTGGGAGAAGAAGTGGGCACCCGAAAGGAAGGCCCTCCCCACCGCGTCTTCCATCACCCCGATTTTCTTTCAGACCCACATTTCTGAGGCGAAGAACCACAGAAAGTTACGTGTTTCTCCATCTCCGCGTGGGAACAAATCGTGTATTAACTGAGCAGCATTTATGAAAGTTTTCAGAGCTCATGGGGTAACCGAAGAGGAAGAGGAGGCAGAAAGAGGGGTTCCTGAAGTGCGGTGGCGCGAACAGAAGGAATCTGGGGGCTGTCGAGATGGGCAGGGAGAAGAGAGCGGGAAGAGGCACCTGCCCCACCTTTGCGTCCTTAGGGCCTTGGCACCTGGGCCCGGGACTGGCATTTCCCTTTTGGGAGACCTGTCAGTCAGCGTGGCGGGCCCTCAGCTCGCGCTTACGACAAACGAAATAACAAACGGGACAAAGGAGGGGCGCACGCGGCGCGGGACTCGCGCGAGGCGTCTGGCTCAGAGCTGGCCCCGCACAGGAAGGGGTCCCCGCCCTCTCAGCGACCTCGCCTTCTCCCTGCCTGGGGCCAGGAAGCTCTCCTCGGGGACCCTCGGAACCCCGGCTGCCTCCCCACCTGTCCACCGCCGTTCGGAGGCTCTTGGTGGCGCCGGAGCGGGGAAGGGCCCGGGTCGGCCCGCCTGGGCGCAAGTCTCAGCCTCCCGGACCCGCGGCGGGTGCGTCCCGCGCCCCAAGTGCGCACTCCTGCAAGTCCCGCTGCAGGGCAGGGTCTTGCGGTCCTGCCCGGCCTCTGGAGAGATCCGGAGACAGCCTAGGGCAAGACCGTGCGCCTGGGGGCGCAGAACACCATCGGGCGGGGTAGACTTCCCCGAAAGGTCTCCGCGCTAAGAGCTCACCGGAACCCGGGGGCGCAGGGGGCGCCGCGGGGTTGGCTGAGCGTCCAAAGCCAGGCGAGGGCGGGGATCTCGGCCCAGCCCTGCGCGCCCCGCCTCTCGCGGGGCCGGTCCGCGTCCCCACGCCGGGGCTCCCGGGCCCGCGGGAGGCGCGTGTGCTTGTCAGTATGTACCGGGGACACTCCCCTTTCCGGGAGCGCGTGCAAAGCCCCCACCTTCCTCTCTAGCTCGGGGTTCCCCTCCCCCAGCGCGGAGATTCCCCGTGCGCCCCCTGCCCACTTTGCCAAGGCGAAAAAGCGGCCGAGCCGGAGACAAAGAAACTCCTGCCTCCTCCACTCTCGGCCCCTCCGCCCGCCCCAGACACTCCCCGGCGCCCTCCTTCGACCCTGGCGACATCGCGCGCGGACACGCGGGGAAAGGAGGGAAGGGTGGGCGAGTCTGCTCCCAGACACCGGCCCGCTGGAGGCTGCCGGGGCTCCCCGCCCGGGGACACCTCACGGCAGCCGCGCCCCCACCCTCCGCTCCCCAAACGGTCCCAGTGCCCTGACACTGCCACCCCGGGCCAAGCCTTCCCCGCCTCTCCAGCTGAGCGGTAGGGAGGCGCGGCGCACACAAAGCGGGTGTGTGCGGTGGGGCGTGAGGAGCCCCGGGAGGGGAGGGATCCCGCCGGGGCTCGGCGCGGGCCCGGGCGCAGCTATTTACCCGATCTCTTCTTCGATCTCCGAGATGTCTGCGAAGATGAGGAAGACCACGAGCAGCGTGAGCGCGGCCAGCATCCAGCTCCGGAACTGCAGCTGCATGGTGGGCTCGCGCCCTCCGGGACCCGCGCGGCCGGGGCGAGGAGCGGGGCAGACGCTGGAGCCTCCGCGCGCGGCGCGCGGCGGGGCGGACACCCTGCGCTCCGGGCGGGCGCGGGCCGGCGGCGGCGGTGGCGACAGCGGCAGCCGGGGGTTGCTCAGGCGCGGCCAGCCCGCTTGCTCCCTCCCGGCTCCCGCCCGCTCCTCCCCGCCCCGCCCCGCCCCTCCCCTTCCTCCCTCCGCCCAGCGCGGGGCTCCGCGCGCAGTTTGACAGCTTTGCTCCGCGCCCTGCTCGCCTTCTCCAACCCTAGTCAACTCCAACGGCCAGCCGCCCGCCTTTGCTTCTCCTGCCTGGCTTCTTTCAGTTCGCGAGGGCGCTGGGATGTGGCCGGAGCCCGTCACTCCTGCCTAAGGAGGCTGGGCTCGGGGCACCGCGGCGTCCGGGTACCTGGCTGAGCCCAGGAACAGCGCGCACCGCCCCGCGTGCCCCGCCGGCTGGCAAACGCCTTCCCTCGCTCGCTCTTTGTCCAGCGCCTTCGCTTCCTTGCAAAGTTTTGCCGACACAAAGACCAGCACCTGGGGACAGCCCCCCGGCGGCGCGGCGAGGAGGCGGTTTCAGCCAGGCAGATGTTCCCAGCCGTTGACGAATTAGGAGGGATGGAGGGATAAGGGGAGAGAAGAAATATCCAAGACTGGCCAACTTGGCCAGAGATGCAGTACTGCAATTTGTGGGCAAGGTGCCCGCCCGTGGCAAACCATCCCCTCCAGGCAGTCATCTTGGTCCCCACTGATAGACGCGAGAGGGGGTCTCCCGGAGTTGCCTGAAGTCCTACAGTCATGGCCAGAACTGTCCACCCCCCGTGCCGGGCCCTCGCGGTGCTAACTCCTAGGCTGGGCTTCCTTTCCCCAGCTCTTGACCTCTCCTTGCAAAATCAATAGCGTCCTGTCTGGATCTACAGGCCTGCTAGAAAATACGGCTCCCACAAGGGGTAATGCCCCCCATGCTGAATATTTTATGCTTCCCCAGCCTTTGACGATTTAACTCAAATTAAATTTTGCATCAACCATTATCCTGGGGTGGGATGAGCCCCATTAAGTTTTACTGGAATTAGATAATTACATAATTTTTTTTCCTTGTGCTAATTCTAACAATCCTCAAATCAGAAAATTTGACCTCTCAGAAATGATCAGTTGATTTATGAAAGGGTGTTTGGGGTTTGAGTTTGGGGAAAAGAGTCCTTTTTTTTTTTTTTTTTAGAGAGCATCTCTCATATTTATTGATCAAATGGTTGTTAACAACAATGAAATTCTGTATAGGGGACTCAATGCACAATCATTAATCCACCCCAAGCCTAATTTTCATCAGACTCCGATCTTCTGAAGCATAACAAACAAGTTCTCACATGGTGAACAAATTCTTACATAGTGAATAAGTTCTTACATGGTGAACAGTGCAAGGGCAGTCATCACAGAAACTTTCGTTTTTGATCACGCCTCATGAACTATAAACAATCAGGTCAATTATGATTATTCGTTTGATTTTTATACTTGATTTATATGTGAATCCCACATTTCTCCCTTATTATTATTATTATTATTTTTAAATAAAATGCCGAAGTGGTAGGTAGATGCAAGATAAAGGCAGAAAACATAGTTTAGTGCTGTAAGAAAGCAAATGTAGATGATCAGGTGTGTGCCTGTAGACTATGTGTTAATCCGAGCTAGACAAGGGCAACAAAACATCCACGGATGCAGAAGATTTCTCTCAAAACAGGGGGGGTGAGGTTCTAAGCCTCACCTCTGTTGATCCCCAATTTCGGAAGAGTCCTTTTGTAGCAGCTACATGGAATATCCTAACTGCTGGGAAGCACTGGGCAGGGCAGATGGGCTGAACCCCCAGGGCTACCCATGTAGAGCCAGGCCCCTTACAGGGAGGAAGGACTGAGGGAAGCTTCCAGCTGGGGGCCTGCTGGACAGCTGCTGTTGACCCCGGGAGCCAGGGTAAGCTGTCCCCTGCAGGAGGAGTGCCCTTCACTGGAGAGCTGGAGAAGGAAGCAGAACAGAGAGACAGGAAAGCTCTGAGCGTGGGGGGGGCAGATGTCTTTTCTCCAGAGGAGGGGTGTACTAATTCCCATGACAACACTTTATTTCTTTCCCAGCCCTTTGCAAAACCCATGCACCTCCACTCCTTTTACAGAATACTGCCTACTTTTCCGGGGTGTGCCCTTCTGATGGTGAGCACAATGCTTCTTGGCCCCCTTCCTGTGTGGTAGCGATGGCAACAGACATCAAAGAGGGTTTCCTATCAGGGTGGCTGGTCCTGTGGTCTCACCATCCTGATGCCGAGTTTTCTGATCGTTCCCTCTGTTTTGCTTGATGGGTGGTGAAGGAGTGTGGAGTTGTATTTATCACTTTGTTCTCATTTTTCTGAGATGAATGATTGGGATATTCTGAACAGGGAGAGGTAAGAACAGGTGTTTCTGGCATGCTGTACTGTATTTCAGTCTCTCATTCATTCATCCATCGTCAGCAATATTATTGAGCACCTGCTGTGTGCCAGCTTCCAAGCCTGGGGCTAGAGATGCCACAAGGAAGGAGACTCACATTTCCTGCCCTCATTCAGCTCACCGTTTAGGAGGAAGACAGAGGCACTTATGCTATGGGATGTGAGCAACAATACAACTGTGTTCTGCTGTGTAGCTTGTAATTGATTCATAAAGTCATCCAAGAGAGCAGGAAGAAACTGGCTGGTTTCTCTTTGCTCTGTTCTCTGCTTCTCTGCCACCCACCCCCTTATTATGCCGAACGTCATGGAGAGATTGCCATGATCCTAAATTCATCCCAGGTCAGGTAAAGTTCATTGCTGCCAACACTATAACAGAGCTATTTCCGTTTCCTGTTAGGTGATTCATGTTATCATCCCAGGCTCAGAGCCTGCCTTCTTCGGACTCATTCGAAAGGGTCATTGTGAGTAGACAGAAAAAGTGGAAACTTGCAGAACAGTTCTAACTGATAGACAAATCCCTGTAGCCAGCCCCACAGAGCAATGCCCCTCGAGCACACTTGCTGGGAAAGAGAGGCAGCTTTGTAATGTCAAGGCTGTCCCTGCCTTGAGAGTCACTGAGATGGGATTTTACTCAGAGAGCAGTAGGGAACCCTTGTGGTAGTTGACCACGGACTGTTGTCTGTTAGCCCTTAGGTCTGAATCCACATGGGCCAGCTACATTCACAGTGATCTCTGTACGTTCACTGCCCCTTGCAGCCGTCCCTGAAAACTGGGTTTGTTTCCAGGATCTGAAAAGAGGACAAATGATCAGATTAGCAGCAAGTGTCATGTCTGCCGATTCTGGGTAGTCTGGCACATGGGCGCACGTTTGGCACAGCCATCCTTCTGACCCCTCTGTTTAAGCAAGTCCCTTTTCTTGCCTTGGTTTATACAAGAAACTGGAAGGTCTCCCAGTGATCACTTCTTTAGAGTTAAGTCATTCACTGTTTGGGTTGAAATAGAGGAGTTTATGCCAGTGGCTGCAAATCGAAAGTCATTACCACCTGTTAGCATTTTAACTCAAACGAATAGAATATATTGTCTATTCAGTGAACTAGTAAGACCCTAGAAGTATGTATGAATGAGGCGTAGAGGAACAGGAGGCTCAGCAGAGCCCTGAAGGGGCCCAGTGGAGTCACACCCAGCATCTGGGTAGCCCTTTCTGATCTCTGACCCTGGCTAAGGCATGTTTCTTCCAGCTGCCAACCGTGGAACTTGGGACCCCACCAATTCATGGAAACCCCAAACCTGTATCTACAATTTACACATCTAACTCAACTCCTCCACTTCTCACCCCCAGATATGTAGACTTTTCACCTCAGTTACCTCCTGGGATTAATAAAGAACACTTCTGGTCATCTTTTCACATACACCATAATCTCCACTTTACATTTAAGGAAACTAAGTCTTAAAAGAGGCAAATTGCCCAAGGTGGCTCAGTTGGCAGAGAGGAAATTTTCATTCCATCAGCCTCTGCTGGGCATCAGCAACTTCTGGGATCCTGGGATTGCCAAGGTCCCCTCCAGCTTTACGCAGTTCTAAATGGATTTGTAAATAGGCACCATCTTTGATTCTTCATTTATCCACTTAGTTCCGGCATGTCAGATTCGGGGAACAAATTTATGTTCACTCATAGCACACCCTTCATTGCTGGTGAGTCCGTAATCATAAATCTCATCTTTCCACATGGAACAGACTAGTCCTTTGAATCCAACCTTAAAAAAAAAACTGAATAAAAATAAACATAAAAAAATAAATTATAATGTTCTTATCCAAAATTCTGATCTAAAACCTAACACCCTTGAACTTGCTCAGAAAGCAGTTTAGAATGTTAAACAAAACCAAAAACTACAGAGTAGTAATGGCTTTGCATTTTCTATCATCTCTGAAAGGAAGAGCTGACAACAGTTTTATTTGGGGAGGGGGACGGTAGGGGGGTGTAAAGACATGGAATATCATAATTGGAACAGACAAATAGGTTATTGTGTTTCTGCACCTCCAGTAACTGAAAGATCCTACCTTCTCTTTTGAAATTTACACTAAATTTGAATGTTCTCACAAATGCAACACTTCCCTCTTTAAAATCAGAATCTGAGAGAGAACAATATGGAGAAGTAAATGGGTATATTTGCATTCCATTTGTAGCTTTTGTAAATAGCAAAATTGTATATTAGCCAAAGAAAGAGAAGAAATATACCCAGGCAATTGAGGTTAAGTGTTTCTGGTATTATCAGCAAGACATCTTGGGAGGGACATTACAATGAGCTCCACAAGGAGTTAGAGGTGGTCGTGGGGAGTGTGTGTGCTGGGGAACGGTTTAATTTTTTGCTGGGATTTTTCCACCTCAGTGGTGATGGGAGAGGGTTTTGAACCAAAGTGTGAAGTCAGGTGCCAGATGGCAGAGGTGAACAAAAAGGAATGTCCCCTCGCGATTGTCACCAGGGCGTCAGTGAAATCGTCACTGTGATCTCTGACTCAGCTCACCCAACTTTGCTCAGAGTCCAGCACGAGCCCCTCCCCGTGAAGCACCTGGGGCAGCTGGCCCCTGCTGGCCATCCCTGCCTCTCAGACTTGTGCCCCTTCTCTTAGTGGCTGTTTGGGACATGAACTTCCACCTACTCACAGCTGGACGAGTGGGTAGAAACAGTACCCACATGTCCCTTCACTCACTTAACAGGTATGGCTGCGTCACCTGCCATGCATGTGCAATTATGCTACTGGGCTGAGATGCAGTGAACAAACTATAGGCACAGTTTCTGCCTTTGAGGAGCTTGGAGTCCCGTGTGATTTCAGACTGAAACCCTGGGACGCAAGCCTAGGAGACTTGCCCAAGTGCACTGCTCCTTTCAAAGCTGAGAGCTGAATTCTAGCTCTCCTGTCTCCTAGTAGAGTTCACCCCTAGGTCTCCTCCACATACGCTATTTCATTTTGTTTTTCATGTCAGTTCAGTGGGATTGTAAACTTCCAAGGGGTAGGGAACTTTATTCCTCTTCTGGTGCCAAATCCAATCAATACAACCAATTTCAAGCCACCACCCCCATATCCCTAAAGGTGGTGTTGGGAAGGGGTGTGCACTGGCACACTTCCGCCAGACACAGACAATGGGTGTAATAATTTCAAGAGCCTAGAAAGCAGCAAAAGGTAGAAAATAAATTAAGAAGTGCTGAGTTCTGAGTATGTATTGCCTTCTTAAAAATACAACTTACTTCATTGTAAGTTGACATGCTGTAATTTTTAATAATGGCTCAGTTTGGCGATCAGCATGAGCCATCTCCAGCGTAAGACCAGAAATCCCCGGCAACAGGAAGTCACCACTGTCATGATCAACTTGGTGAAATGCCATTTCTAGAGAAAACTCCAGATGGGATGCTTTCCACGGCCGTGGGAGCATTCACCGGAATGTGAATCTTAGCATTGTGAAACCTGGGTTGATCTTTATTTTTCTCTGCATTTTTCTCCATTTTATAAATTTTCTACAGTGATCATAAATTACTCTGTAATCAGGAAAAAAAAGTCATTAAAATTTGTTGTACCTATTTTCTCTGCACTGATTTGTTTTCTGCCAGAGTTTAATATTCTTTCTTAATAACCCAATATAAACACACATGTTTAGGAAAGCAAATTGGTTTTGCAATTTCCAACCTTTGATGTTTTGTGAGCATCCACCTGATTCGTATTCCAATTTCTGATGAAGGAAAACCCACACTGCAAAACTTTGCCCATTTGGTGCTGCAAGGGCTGGAGATGCGTCCCTCTCATTCCTTCTTACCTGATGTCCTGATCATTACCTAACCTGGACTTCTTTGTTGATTGCTCTGTGCCACAGCCACATCCTGGCTTCTAGCTTCTGGTGCAAAGGGGAGATTTAGAGAATCGTGTGCAGGGAGAGGGCATTTTGGGTGCCCCAAATCCCGCTGGCTTCCAGGAGACTTAGGTCTGCTCACCTGTCTGCCTCACCGTTGCTCAGATTCTTCTGCTGATGGCTCTGCGCCCACAACAATACTGAGGATATATTAAAATGAGGGTCAGAGAGGCCAAGACAAACATGAGGATCATAATCAAGACATCTTTCCTCTTCAAATCTTGACAAATAATATCCTTGGCCAGCCCTTCAGGTCATCCCACTGTGCACAGCGATCTTTGAGGAGAATAAGCTCGCCTTGAGTGAAACTATGCCTCCACCGCATATTCTGGAATATCCTTTTTGCTCTGCACAAATGAATTGAGATGAAAAAGAAGACAGCAATTTAAGCTGCCTGGACAGCGTTTTTCTTTTTGAGATTTGTGAAAAACCCAAACGGTCTCAAAGTCTTCCCAGTTCTAAGAGGACATTATCATTATTAAACGTGTATTATAGTTAACAATTTTTGGAAAGACTATCTTTATGACCTACTAGTAGTGCTTGTTTTTGTATCACAAATATTCTCTATAGTGCCTTCAAAATACCACATATAACTGAAGCTTAGATTAAATATTTACCAATAGGGAGATAATTTTGACAATCCCGAATGATCATTGAGATTTGCAGCTGTGTCCCTGCCTTTAAATCAACATATTATTGGTAATAGCTATGATTTGTTTACTTCCAAGACCACGGTCAGTAACAGAAGCATGGTTAGAGTTTTGATGCTACAGAGAAAATACAGTCCATTGTGCAGGCTTCTGGAAAGTCACTGAGATTAGGAAGAGGGGCTGGGTCACTCTTTTGGTCTGAAAGCAGTTTAGTAAATTTTCCTGATGGCCTTGGGAGCCACCGTAGCCTCCAGCCACCTGACGTCACTGGGAGGTTGGCTGGGCCCTTTTCAGCACCTTCTGCGAGCACTAAAGTCACTCACACAGAGTGATTTTCCTGATACAGCAGCACCTGGGTTCCAGGGAGACCAGGAAAGTCAGGCTGAGCTTTCAGCCTTCTTCCAAGGGGCAAAAGCCAGGGGCTCCCTAGTGGGTTGTTTCACCTCTCTAAGTGCCTGCAAGCTCCTCAGCCAAACTTTATAAGTTTTACCAGAGGGTCCCACTGGCTCATGTCCACTGACTCAGCTGTTTGCAGGGATTGTGGTTCTTGGCATGGGGCAGATCAGCCAGGAAGGAGTGGCAGCCAGACTCAGATTTTCTGACAACATCCTTCCATTTGCCTCTTCTCTGTGTGCATTTGGGATGAGCCTTGTAATACTTGTTTTCTAGTTTTTAAGTTAATAAGGGCCTTCATCTGGCCTTTTATGAGGACCCCTCTCCCCACCTCCATTTCCAGCATTGTCCTTCCTCTCTCCACCTGGGTCTCTAAGTTCGTGGCCCTCCTGTATTTTGCAAAGCTTTCATTTTTTGTAGTACCGCTCATTTCAAAGGATAATGTTCTCTTGAGGCTTTGCACAGGTGTGGGAAGCAGGTCTTCCCCTTGCCTTCCTCACCCTCCTGCCTGCAGCCTCTGGGAGGGGCTCACGCTGGCCTAGACTAAGGCTGGCCTCTGGCAGAGGTGGACAACAAGGAAGAAAAAAAAGCCAAGTGGCTTTCATTTCAGGCTCCATCACGGGCATGCGCTGGGCCAGAAAATCAAAGGGGATAAAGCTGGCAAGGAAAAGAACTTCTTCTTCTCCTTTCCTTAGAATGGAATGGACCACCAAAGACGATGGGGTGGAAATCACCAAGCAGAGGGTGGAAAACACTCATCTTAAGACAGAGAAATGTAAAACTCACATCCAACAAACATTTTTGTTGTTATTTCCAAAGCGTAGCTAAAAAAGAGAACAGCTGCTTAGTTCTTTTTTCTTTCACAGCACAAAATACGAGCCAGGACCCGGGCTACAGTGAGCAGCCAGCCATTGTGAGTGTGAGTTGCTTTGTATGAAGCAGGAATTATCTTTCTGAGGTGGCTTGCAGCCATTTGGAAAGATAAGCTCTTAAGTATCAATAATATTGACGATTCATCATAATTTGCTAGAAAACAGAAAACTGTTTTACAGTTTTGCTTTCGGAAGTAGAGAGAGAGCTTCCATAGGGAGTGGTTAACCACTCAAGAGTCATTCTTGTCTGCTGACAAAATACAATATAAAAGGTATTTTGAGAGAAGACATAGAGAGGAATAATAGTTTTGATGTTTGTGAAATAGTCTCTCACAATCAATCCTTACTTTGCTTTTAACAACTTGTGAATTTATAAGCTGTTCCGCAGAAGGAGGATGTTTTTCTTCTCTTGCATCAGTCATTTGATTTCTTTTACGAGGTCAACCTTGGATGTTTTCATTTTCACTCATTTGGCAGGCTTTTCCAGGCTTTTGTTATCTTGCTGTAATAGCTGATGGGAGCCACCAGGTGGCACTGTGCTCGATGAGGGTCCCTGAGATGAGGTTGAATTGCCTGACTGAGCCAGGGCCAGGTATTTCCTGGGTCAAGGAGGACAGAGAGAAATTGGGAGAGTGGGAATAGGGAGAGGACACACCCCGGAGGGCAAGACGCTTATATTTTGCTTACTGACTGTATCAGACTCACGGAAGCCAGTTTCAATCACCATGGAACAAACCGTAATGAAAAGTAGACATAGTATTTCCAGAAATCAATATTCAAAGCAAACAGATCAAGGGGACATGGACACGGATCACTAAAGGCAGGTTGGAAAACCCAAGCTATCTCTGCAGAGAGGTCCTTTTCTTAACGCGTTCTCCTAGCCTTGGTGAAGAAATTAAATTCGAGCAGATCTTCAGATAATCAGTAATGGAGATCAATAACAGATTGACACCTTGCAATGTCCCTGATTTAGGTACAGCCAGGCTAGATGTGCATTTGTAGCTGTTTCAGTTGAAATGTTAAAAAATATGACATGTCCCCATATGTTATCCTAACATATACAAGACCAAGAGGCAGAGTCCTTCTCTCCACACCCCTTCTTCCCCATGGAAGGTACGTAAAACAACAAATCCACTTTCTCGGGGAAAGAGGAAGAGGTATTACAGCACTTCAGTCCTTACTGTGCATGCATTGGCCATGAGATACTATTAAACATCTTCCTTTTATGTGCCCAGCAGCATGGCCAGCGCTCTTCCCCAGAGTAGAAGCCACAGCTTTCCCCCGGAGTCTGCAAAAGAGCCCTGATTCAATTATGGGGCAATGCTTGTCACATGTTGCACAGATAGAGCTGCACCCAACCCTTCATTAACTTAATAGATTCCTATAGTCAGTCCTCCAGGGAGGTGGAGTTGAAGCTCCTGCACTTCACGGCAAGCGTGAGTGTATTTATAAATGCATCTCCCATTACTCCAAGGTTCTAAAAGCAGGAGCGCTCTGCTCCTGTAGTAGGCAAGTAGGAAGTGAACACTGTACCCAGAAGCTGTCAGCCCTTATTCGTTCATTTATACTTTTTATGACACCTAGTTTTGTTTCCCAGGAAGAGAAAAAATGTATTAATTTTTGTGCACATTGCCCATCTTGGAGTTGCTGCTGGCCCATTTCACTTGACTATTTTCGTAGTACGGATTATGGCTTTTGGGTCACCTCTGTGGGGCAGTTAGTTGTCTTTGCTGAGGGAATGCTTTTTTTGCTTAGGCAAAACTGTTTTTCACCAACTATCTCTCAAGTATAAATAGTGGGTCATAAACACATAGCCCACATTTGATCCAAACCCCCAAAATATTTTCTTGGGTCAGCAATGCTTCTGTGTCTGAAGGCCTTTAGTGGGTCACCAACTTTCCAGCTCTCAACCCTGTTTACCATTGCCTGTTGTTTTACATCTGGTCTGATTCACACAGTTGTGATCTCTGCCTGACTCCAGGGGCATCTAAGACCTGGATCAACATGAAACCCATACTGATATTAGGAAAAAGAATCCAGAATATGTGTACCTCATTGAGAGTGTGTCAGCAACAGATTTTAAAGAAATGTGGGATAATCCTGTCAACTGTTCACAGAAGAGTAAATTGAAACAGCTTCTTTGGAGGGCAATGCAGCGATATGATAGAAGCCTTGTTATCTGGGGCACCTGCTTTGTAAGGTGAATTGATGGTCAGGGAGAACAGAAGTGTGCATACCCACCAGAAGAGGCCTCCTCCTCCTGCACAGCCAGCACGTCCAGGGAGCAGTAGTATGATTTAGAGAGAGGAATGGAGGCCTCTTGTTAACCAGAAGTCCATTAAATAGAGATCAGTGAAAACATCTTGTAACATAACAAGTCTTTAAAAAGATCATGCCCTCAATACAGCAAATCCATCCATCTCTATAAATTTTCTCCTAAGGAAATATAAATGATGTGGAAATGTTTAGATACAAGGCTATTCGTAACAACATCCCTTTTATAGAAATGAAAAATTGAGAACAACCTCATCTCTGGTAATAGGGCTTTATGAATGAATAAATTCTGTGAAAGTTATCCAATGGAATACCATGCAGTCATTAGCAATCATGAAAAGGTGACATTGAATAGATAGAAGCTGGTTTGCATCTTAGGAAGTTGAAGCTTCTAGAACAATGCGATCCCACTTTTGCAAACCTGGACATGTACATATTTGCATGGTACAGTGGGCATCTTCCAGGGAGGTCTTCCTGCCAGTATTTGTGACCTTGTGTCATCTACTTTCTGTGAGTAACTTGTTTCTAACTAACAGAAGACAGCAACACAGAAGGGATGTCCATTTTGTGATTAGGTTACAAAAGACTGTGACTTTTGTCTTGCTTTCAGACTCTCTCTGTTGCCTCCTTGGCTTGCTTGCTTTGATGAAGGCAACTACCATGTCAGAAAGGACCAGATGGCAAGGCCCTGAGGGCTGCCTCCAGCCAACAGCCAGTGGGGAGCTGAGGCCCTCTGTCCAATAGTCCATAGGGAACTGAATCTTGGCAAAAACCATTAAGTGAGCTTCCCCAGTTAAGCACTCAGATAAGACTGCAGCCCTGGCCAACATCTTGATTGCAGTCTGTAGGGGACAACAGCCAACCCAACAGAGCTGTGCCCAGATTCCTGACCTACAGAAACTATGAAATAATAAATATGTGTTGTTTTAAGCTGCTAAATTCATGTTAATTTGCAGTGTAGCAAGAGATAACTGATATCTGGGGTAAGAAGTCTGCAAAGTATTGGGCATCGCTATGCTTAGAGGGCATAAATGTAGCATTCTTAAAATGTTTTGGGGCTACAGATCACTTAGATGTGGTCCTGGCAGGCATCTATATTTTATTGTGATGAATAATTTGAGGTTTGATGCTGTTCTTGAATAAACAGAAGGGTGACTTAACAGTTCATAATTTATTTTGCTTATTTCATATACTTAATGACAGAGCTATCATGTCTCTGAGACACAGTCTCTATTTGTGGTGGGGCCTGTGATTTGGGGTGACTTTAATTCACTTTTTTTTTTTCCTTCTCTTTGTTGCAGGTTGGGTTCTCTGGAAGCAAGCACTGAAACAGAGCTTGGGTTGCAAGATGCTTATCAGGATGGACACCTGTGAAAGGAGAAGGAGGGAGCGGGATTCAGTGTAAGAGGTGAAGTGCAGCACAGCCTGATAAAGCCTCATCTAACCCAGGGGGCAGCTCTGGAGTAACTATTGTCCATCAGCTGTGGCTTGGATGGGTCCAAAATAGCTGGGCCACTATAGCACTGCTTGTCAGCGACTGGATGCAGGCTGTCTCCAGGAGGGGAGTGACCTGTGACTGACTAGGTAGCTCTCAGCCCCTGAGACAGACCCAGAAGGGGCTGACACTGAAAGCTGATGCACCGGTCAGACTGGACAGCTTGTCTTCCCTTGAATGGGATTCTGGGCAACTCATTTCTTTGTCAAGAAAGGAAGCAAGACTAGGCTAAGAGGGGAGTTGAACTGCTGTGTGGACCTCACCAAAGCTCGGTCAACCACACAGGGAGCTCTTGACCATATTTGGCCTATCAGAGTTTTTTCCCCACTGGGGGGAAAAGGCCAGATTTTTATACCCCCACAATGGGTCATTAGATGTGTCACCATAAGACAGTATGTCCTTGGGTGTGGCCACTCTCTGTAGCTAAGGGAATCCTTGGAGCGTTGACAGCTGGAAGTTGTCTACTGACGGCACTCCTTGCAGCTGGGGCAAAAGTCCTTTCTTCTAGAGGGATCTTGGTGGGCAGCTCTGTGTCCACAGGCCACTACTTGCACCACTCAGGCCTACTTCTTCATATATGTTCTTGAGCATCTTCACAAGAACCCAGTGAGCTCCTCCCTTCCCATGGGAAACGCAGAAGAGGAAGATTGGAAGGAACTCCAGCATCTGGTCTTGAGGCCCCACCTGGGACTCGCTGTTCTCTCCTCCACTACGCAGTCCAGGTTCTCCTGGCTGTCAGCTCGCACCTCTGGGGGTCTCAGCAGCTTACCTGCTAAAATTACCCAGAGGTCTGAGTTGCTCATCACCATGCCTTTATCAGGCCTGGTTTGCCACACTTAGTCAGTTACCCTCACAGTTGGCAAGGCAGGACCAAAAGGCACCCCCCAGACCATCCAGAGCGGCGTCTTCTCCTCCTGCTCATGCACGGTTATCCCTGTCAAGGTGGTGACTCCTTGCTGTGCCCGTTCATCCCTGGACCTAAGGAATCTGAAGTGCTCATGTAGCTATGATAGCTTATAATTCAATGAAACTGTTGCTCTGCCTCTGAAAAGTGTGTGCCTCCACTGGGAAATAGGACCTCTAAGCCTGAGAAACTGAGTTTGACTGGGTGGGAAGCACAAAGTTCGCCAGTGGATCATTGGGAGGAACGTTAAGTAAGGCCATTCCTGCCCCCAGCTCTTGATTTCTAGACCCGTCCGTTCTTCCCCCTGGGCACACAAGGCCAAATAAAGGTCTTTAATCCAATGTGCATACGGCATCCTGGAGAACGGCACCTCGTCCTCAGGAGGTATTGCACCTGATTTCGTGCTTCAACGGACACTTCAGCGAGCCATTCCATTGCTCTCCAAGGCTGGCTACTTCTGGGAGGTTCAGGACGTGATATGACCAGTGGATTCCATATGGACCAACTTCCTTACCTCCTTTGCTGCAACGTGGGTCCCCTAGGATGCAGTGTTATGTCAGATGTCACGTTGGTGGATCAGCCATTGTAAGCCCTTAGATGACGGTGCTGGCCAAGGCCATGTGGGCAGGAAAGGCAAACCCATGCTTTTCCTATATAAGAGGAATATATGTCTATTCCTCTTACAAGGAATCTCCAGTCCTTCCAGAACGCAAAGATTGAAATGGTCAGACCTATTCCTTGAGGTATGTTGCCATGTCAAGAACTCAGGGTTGTCTGGCAGATGGACATTCAGTAGCAGCAGTAGCCATGTATGGTGGTTGAGTCATTTTGTCCTGTTACTTGTTTACTGCCTCTTCCATGGTGGATGATTTATGGTAGATGTTAACTACCAGATCTTTGATATAAAGATCTTCACACCTTGTGCCCACTGCCGTATTCTACCCATATGTCACTACCCAAGATCTCTTTGTCTCAATCTCCAAATCTCTCTCTGTCCAGACTCCTGACCACCCTGCCTCACTATGCACACTACCCATGAGCTGTATGTATTCGTGCCACGGGCCACTTCTTCCGTACCAAGTGAGTGACGAGGTGCATTGCCTGAGTTGCTGCCCATTGGAAGGACGTTCAAGGCCACTGTCTTTCAAGGCCACCCCTGGGTGAGGCTCTCGTGCAGTGTCCTCTGTGTTTGGCCTGCACCCACCTACCCAGTTGACTGTATGAGTCAGCTCAGGTTACTATAACAAAATACCAGAGACTGTGTGGCTTAAACAACCGACATTATTTCTGGACCTAGGGAGATCTAAGATCAAGGCACCAGCAGATTCATTTCTGGGTGAGGACTCTGTTCTGGGCTTGCAGGTGGCTGCCATCTCTCTGTGTCCTCACAGGGCAGACAAGGAAGCTTTGGTGTTTCTTCTTCTTCCCATAGGGCACTAAGCCAGTCATGAAGGCCCCACTCTCATGAGCTCATCTAACCCTCATTTCCTCCGAAAGGCCCCCCTCCTAGGGGTTAAGGCCTCAACATATGGATTTGGGGGTGGAGACATGAATATTCAGCCCTTAACACTGACCCGCCTATAAACCAGGCTTGAGCTTTTCCCCTTTGAACCGTCACAGACTCCTAGGAGGTAATAGCTATCGGCCTGAGCTGAGGGAGAAGTCACAGGGATCTGGGTTCTCTGCTCATGTGGCTTGTTTGTGCTGTTGGGGCCTATTGCACAGTTTCTCATCCTGTTCCATTTTATAAACAGCTGCTGCTGGGCCAGCCCAACCTCAGGACATGGTGTGTCTGACAAACTTAGATCAAACTGGAGAGTTCTGGACCCATAGTCACCTGGTATTCTATGGTCAGGAGCTCTGTCTCTACCAAGAGCCATTTTCTAAAGGTCTGTAATCTCCACTGCAGATGCTATGGCCCCCCCAGAACCCTAGGGGCTGCACTGTGGTTCTTTCACTTGAACTTCCCATTTGCTTCAAACAGCATCTTTCCCCACAACCAGTAACTGAATATCCCAGGTTCTTCCTGGTCATTAGAGCTCATGTAGGAAGGCGGCTTGCACTACACCTTGGCCAGCTGGAAAGTCCTTTCTGTCTCTGGGCTCTGCCCAAAGCATGCAGTGTTTCAATTCATCCAGTCTGTGGGCTGGAACAGTACTGCAAGGTGTGGAATACCACACCTCCAGAACTTGACGAAGCCTATCAGACACTGTGTTTCTTTCCTTCTTCATGGTGGGAGATAGAAGATTCAACAGTTTATCTTTACTTGGTAGGAGATGTCCTGGCATGCCCCTGACCACTGTATGCCTTTAAATTATATCCATGTGACAGGCCATGCATGTACATAGTTTATCTTCCACCTTCAGAAGCATGTGCCATATCAAAGCATCCATTGTACTAGCCAATTATTTCTTATCTGGCCCAACTATCACAATGTAATCAATGTAGAGGATAGAGGTGATATTCTATGGGATGTCCAAATCATCCATTTGCCTTTTATCAGGAGAGTTCATATATCCCTAGGGCAAAACTATGTATATTGTTGCCCATTCCATGTGAAAGCGAACTGTTTCAGATCCTCGACTGATGGAATATAAAAGACTTCCTTTACCAACGGCCACGTGCCATGTACCTAAGGTCGTGTTAATTTGAGGTAACAAAGTCAATAGTCTGGCACGACAGCTGCAACAGGGGGCCCTACTTGGTTGAGCTGTGGTCATTTATTGTTATCTTTCAGGATCCATCTGGTTTCTGTCAGGAGCCAGACCAATGAATTCATCTGAGGCATGATGGAGCTTGCAATCTTTAGATCAGAAGTTAGCCAACCTTTAAAATGCTAGATAATAAATATTTTAGGGCTTGTGTTCCCACAGTCTCTGTTATGACTGCTTATCACTACTGCTGTCATGCAAAAACAGCCATGGACAATATATAAACAAATAACTATACTTGTGGTCCAATAAAACTTTATTTAGAGAAACAGAGGGTGGGACAGGTTTGGCCCATGGGCTGTAAGATGCTGACCCCTGCTTCAGGTCTTTAAGAGGGTCACTAATTCCTGCCATCCTCCCCAGGAAGCGATGCTGTTTTTGATGTACTATCTTGTTTTGGAGAGTAGGGGTGGTGTGTCAGGTCAAGGAGCCAGGCATTTCCGGAGGTTTGCTTTCTACTTGTCTGTAAATTTCCATGAACAATGACGTAAAGTGAATTTAAATGATCTCTGAGTCACGGCACAATATGTTTGCACAGGTTCTCATTGCCCCCCGAGTTCCACGGGCCTAGTGGATAATGCTCACACACGTCTGTGTCAAAGCCAAGAACCACTGAGCTTAGGAAACGCTAAATCTTATAAGGGGCTGTTAGAAACATACCCATGCTCCTCTCCAGAGAAACAGTAGGCTTACGACCTAGCAAGGTAAAAAAATCTTCTCCTGAGAGGACAGGAATTTTATTATTCTGAGTATTTCTGAGGGTTTCTATCTTTAGGCACTATGTCTAGCTTCTAAAGGATGTTTGTTATAGAAACATTCTGGGCTGGGACCTTGGCTCAGAAGATGAGCAGAAAAGCCAAAATCAGGAGAATTACCCCCAAACAAGGATATATTTGCTTGGTCTCCCCGTCCATGATGGTTCTCACCCCACAGACAAGAACCCAACACAAGGGCTGTACCAACTACCAAATCTGCATTTGGGGTCCCCAGAAGTGACCAGTAGGTGGGTCCCTGGACCGAGTGGATCCATTGTAACCCAGAACTTGGCCAGAACTCCAGCTGTTCCCTGGCCCCCATTTGCTCCCACCCTGAGAGCAGGGGAGGACAGGGATCCTTTAGGCTTATGAGTATCAGTGTTCACCCAGACATGTGTCCACTGGTCCTCCCAGCATCTGGGTATTCCCTTCCCCCAGGGCACAGCTACCCGAGGAAATGAATCTGTCCCTTTGGGGAAGGACTGGGAGTCATTGCTATGTACACTTGCCGTGGTGTTAGGAGGTCCTTTCTCCTGGGACTCAGCCACCTCTTCAGCCAATAGCTGTGAGTCTGAAATAGCTTAAACCAAGAGTATGGGTTAAGGGGTATGATTCCTCCGGGGAATGATTGTCCTTGGCCTCCTGCTCATCCATTCTTGATCTCTTCTGATTATTTGAGCTTAGTAGTACCCGTGGTCAAATGCCCATCTGGTTTACCTCTACTGACACTATGCTCTATTACCTGGCTCCATATCATTCTGAATTTTCTGTGGGTAGCAGCCTCCTTAGTATTACTCCTTTCCCAGTACTCCCTGTGATGATAGTGTCCACCTGGCTTTTATTGTTCTAGCGTCCCCTCACCCCCCTGCTCTCAGAGTGCTTAGCTCTGCGACGGCCTTTCTTACCACCAGCCCTGACTTTCAGAAGAGTTATTCCATGAGCTTTTTAGTGAAACTAATTCCCTCTAACCTCTAGCCTTAGAAAAATGCAATCTTTGTGACTCCCTAGATCATCTGCTATGTATGTCCCCTCCAGCATGGCCACTTCTCTGAGCCATTTAATCCTTTTTTCACCTGCACAGGGCAGTCCTGGCATTTCAACTTAGCTTAGCATGAGCCACCACTTGTTCCACACTTCTAGGTGGCATCCTAGTGGCAAGTTTGCACCATTTCCTGGGGTCCTTGCCAGCTTGCAACTTGGGAGAGAGTTCCCAGATCAACAAATTCTGCCTGACCCAGTGTTGTGTTCTGGCTGAGTCAAGCTCCCATTAATCTCCCCCAGGCTCCTGCTGGTACATGCTGGAGGGGCTCACTGCTTCTTTGGGGGTATAGTTCCTTTCCTCTTTAATCAGACTCAGCAGGTCCAAGCTGGATTATGTTGTAACTTAATCCAGCTTATGGGTCTCATGGCCAGAAGGAGAGAGGGGGACAGATCCTGGAGGGGTAGATGTTGCCTTGTGGGGAAGTGGCTTCCTCATCAGGGAGGGCTGGATGTTAAGAGGGGGAGTTAGGACCTTTCTGAAGACTCAGAGGGTTCAGGGGAATCTGTGAGTTCAAAATTCCAGAGGCATTTGTCTAAATATCCCTAAAGTCAGGGTCTTAGTTTTCCCCTCCAGGGCCTTGACCTTGACGTAACAGGACTCCCTTGGTTGGGGTTTAACTTCTTTGGAGCTTAGTCTCTCTTACATGAAGTCCCGGGTCTGGCCCCCTGTTCTCTTTGTCCTGTCACCTGAAATGGCTGGACATCATAAAGAGGCAGTAGACATGGACTCCCCTGGGAAGGGTATGTTTGGGGGCAAAGCAGCCCTCAGAAGCTGGGGCAAACACAGAAGGAACTGACCGATTCTGCACCCCTAGCAGCTGGGGCAACAAGTCTTTACCTGAATGGGAATCTAGGTGGAGCCTCCCCAGGCCACCACACTGCTGAAATGCAATTCCTCATTTTTTTTTTCCCTGCCAAGTTCATGTATCACTTTTCTAAGTAAATTAATAAAGCAAGAAGATATGACAATGTTTATTTTTTATTTCAGGATGGAATTCAAATCAGATCACCTTTTCCTAGTTTGATTACTTGTTCCAACTAATCTGGTTATAATTTCTAGGGGGTAAGGTAACATGGATGAAAAAGATGCCAAACATCTAGGTAGAAAGGGTTAAATTCAGTCAAACCAGCTGATCAGTAGATAATTTTAAAACCTTTGTGGGACGCACTGTGGGCTTTTGGGCCTGTCTTGGGTTGACTAAATCAAGTGCATTTTGCTTTTACCCAGGACAAAGTCATATTTAACAGCCAGTCTGGGAGGTAATGCCATCTGATGTCCTTAGTGGGTGACAAGCGGATCCTGACTTGTCCATGTTGTGCTGATGTTTGGAGTTGTCTTTATTTGGCTGGCTCAGATTCTTGTGGCCACAAGAGTCAATCCATTTTCAGAAATACAGGTTTATTTCAAAGGGGGATGGAGGAATACCAATCTTTCTTTTCCCTTTTTTCCCTTTGAATGTTCTCCCTCTGTGGAAGCGCTAATGGGAGAGAAATAGTAGAAGGTTCTGCTTTTGACGATACAAAGACCTGCCTGGGGTTTCACCTGCACTTGCATCTGATAAGATATCTTTTCCAATAAGAAAAGTTACTTCCTGACAAGAGGCTTTGAGGAGTAACAGGGAATTTAGTTTATTTCCAATAACTGTGGAAAAACAAACCCAGAGGAAAAAACAGCCTGAAAAATCGTGGCTGGTCTGTCTCGGGGAGGGAAGTAGGTGATAGGATTTGGGGACAGTCAACCTCAGGGACAAAGAGGTTTAAATGCCACCTATTCGCATGAGGCTTTGGTCGAGTCCTATAAACTCTCTGAAATTCAGTTTCTTTCTATAAATAAACAAGATCTTGGCAGTGGCCCATTTCTCTCTCTTTCATGGCAAAATGTCCTGGAATGGGCTGTCAATTCTGTCTCTATGTCCTTTCTGCTCTTTCTCTCCTGTACTAATTCCAGCCAGCATTTCACCCCACATTCCTCTGAAGTGGCTCTTCACCACCTCACTGCTGGCTTCTGTCTTGCCAACCAAGGGGTCCCAGTAGCATTTGACTGGAGATCTAAGTGTGAAAGTCAGCCCCTCCTTCGTCTTCAAAGACTTCTCCCTCTAGGCTTCCATCTGAGCGCTCTCTTGAGTGGCCCTTTCTTCTCTTGTCTTTCATTGTTACCTCCTCCCCTGGTCAAGCAGGACCCGGTTCTGAGTCGTGATATTTTCTGTAGCAACACACTTGCTCTGAAGCCATCTTGGGAATCCAAGACTCTGAATCCCATCTACATGCTAAGGACTCTCACACTTACATCTCCAGTCCTTGATCACCCTTGAATTTCAGTCTAGATATACAACTGCTTACTTCCCATCTCCACCTGGATGGCTCAATGATGCCTCAAATGGACTCTTGTTTTTCCCCAGTATGCCAACTTCTTTCTCTCCCTTTTACTCTGCCCCTGTCACAGGGGCTGGGAATCTGGCAATTACATTTTCCTGCATCCCTGACTGTGGTTTCCCAGTTCAGATTCCACCAAGAAACATTTGTATGAGATTTGGAGAGAAGAAGAGAAGCAGAAACCAAATAATGTCTCCTCCCAGACTTCAACAAATGGAAGATTTTGCAGTGGCTTCTAGCATTTTCCCATGAATCATCTACCTCTGAAGCTGAATTTATTACAAGAAGTTCCCTGAACTCCTGCAAGTTCTTTGCTCTCTGCGAGCTGGAGATAAACCATGCTGGCAGTGGTACCCTTCCCTGACCTGTGTTCCTTCTCCCTTTCAAGGGTTTTGTAAGTTTTACCATCTTAAACCATTTCCTGCTTAAAATACCTCAGGTAGGGTCACTTCTGAAATTTAAATCACTGGTCCTCACACGTTAACATGCATCAGAAATACCTGGAAGGCTTGCTCAAGTAGTTGGTGGGTCTACCACAGGGTTTCTGACTCAGTAGGTCTGGGGAGGGGATGAGGGATGCTCCTGCTGTTGAGCCAGAGGCCACACCTTGAGAACAATTGATCTAAACCTTCACCATCTCAGTTAACGGTACCACCGTCTATACAGTTGCTTAGGCCAAAACCTAGGAGTCATTCTTGATTCTTCTCTTTTCTTCATGTCCTTGGCTGGGATCTTGGTGATTTAGATGAAGAAACTGACTTTTGGAGAGTTTATATGACTCTACCAATGTCTCATATTATGGCACTTAAACCCATTTGCCTTGGAGGTGGACAGGTGCTAAATCTTAGGCCATCTTCCCTCCCCATGATTGGGAAAACAAGTTCATGTCTGCATCTCTTTCTCCATGCAGGCTGAGGCAGGGGCTTCAGCTGAGAGCAGATGGCGGTTTAAGAAATGAGGGGTCCACATTACACGGCCATCTAGAAAAGCAGGAAGCCATTTGACTAGGGCAGAGTGGTAGAGTTGCTGAGCAGGACTGCGATGCCTGTTTGAGAGCTGAGGGAGTCCATTCTGTACGGGCGTGAGATTTTCTCCAGCAAAGTCCACCTGTCCCGCTGTAGCTCTGGGATGGAGTCCCAGGAGTGGAATTGCTTAAGGAGGGATTTTATACACTTCACATTTTGATGGCCATTGTCAAAGAGCTATGCAAGTGTACTCTCCCATCAAGACGTGCCTGCGCACCTGCTAATATAGCGTGGTATCTAACTTGCTGATCTTTGCCATCTGCTGGGTGGAAATAATTAGGCATTTTGTTATTTTAAATGCAAATGATTTCATTATATGTGAGAGGCAACATCTTTTCTTATGCTTCTTTTGTGAACTGCCTATTTATAATGGGAACTACTTATGAATTTTAGGATAGTCAGATTCAAGGGGAAATACATTGTTTGTATTTTTGTACTGTGCAAAAATACAAAATATTAAGGAGGAGGTCCTAAGACACTGGGGCTAAGGTTTAAACACTGGCATCAGAGGTGTGACTTTTTCTTGAAAGTAAGGCTAGGCTTTCTCTGTCCTGGCTAGAAACATTCTGGTGGGGGTCACAACCCTCCTGAAAAATATCCCCGTCCCACCCAGGTGTAGGTACCAACCGGCCAGAGACTGGTACCCAGATTCCCAACTCCTACTACTGTAAACCCACATCTAATCACTGGTAAAACTGCCCATGACAGGCCTAGGGCAACACTGAAGGGGAAGGACAAGGCATGAATAAATAAAATGATAGAATAAATTCTCTTGCTTATAGGTTCAGTGGGAACTGTGAGTCAGAATTATGCATTTGGCAGCACAGAAATGATACCAATGTATGCAAAACATATGAATCATACCCTTTTTAACCTGCTGCACAACTCCTTAAGAGAAAATAGGACTCCTAAATCTAGTAAGTTTGTCTAAACTGAGACTCGTGCTGCATACACACACTTGCTGTTCCAAATTTTAAACCTGGAGTATGAAAGACATCAATCTTTCAGATTACCTTTCCCTTTGTTGTTTGGCAGAGGGAGGGCTGAGCACAGGTTCTGTTGAACTGGGAATAGAATTGCTCTGAGTTCACGCTTGGACAGAGGGAATTACATTGCTTTCGAGAGGGAACCAGGCACTGGGATGAGATGATGGTGCCGAGGTAGAGACCTGTCCTGACGTTTGTGTGGCCCAGGAGTCCCGGCTTGTCTGAGCCATGACGGTGTCTTCACATGAATGTGCGGTTTGTATTTAGGACCCCTGGAGGTGAGGGTGGGCTTACCACCCAGCAGGTGCCTTGGAATGTGCCACACGAATGGCTTTTCCACAGTGTTCTGTGAAGTCCTGGGTCCTTGTGTGTGATTCGGGAGGGAAGTGGAACTCAAAAGGAAGGGCGGCCTTAGCAGAAGCAGTTCTGCCCTTGTTACCCACTTAGATTGTGCTTCTGTCCGTGCAGACAAGGGTTCCGCTGCTGATAACATATTTGAGATACTCCTGAAGACTCTCACATGTGCCATGAACTACGCTGAGGTTTGCGTGCACTTCAGCAGATTTAAATTTGGTAGCTGCCCAAGTCTCTCCATTTCGCCGGTGACAAAATTGAGACAGAGAAAGGTTGTGTGGCCTGCCCAAGGCCCCCCAGTCAGTGAATGGTGACACTGGGTGTCGTGGACGGAATGTTTGTGTCCCCTCCCCAGTTCATATGTTGCAGCCCCGAACCCCAGTGTAATTTGAAGATGAGGCCTTTGGAGGTGATTAGGTTTAGATGAAGTCGTGAGGGTGGGGACGTGATGGGCTTAGTTAGAAGAGAGCCCGCCCTCTGTCTCTCCATCCACCCAGCTCCACCTCCACAGGAGGACACAGCAAGAAGGCAGCTGTCTGCAAGCCGGGAAAAGGGCTCCACCAGGAACTGACCCTGCTTGGCTCCCTGACCTCGGACTTCCAACCTTCAGAAAGGTGAGAAAATGCATTTCTGTTGTTTAAGCCACCCAGACCCTGGTATTTTTTTGTGGTAGCCCGAGCTAAGACACTGGGTTTTAACCACATCTGTGACAGCAATACCCACCTTCATTCCAGTCTCCTGCCACCTCTTCCGGATGATCTAGGGTTCCAGGAGGCTGTTTGGTTCAAATATCAATATGATAATGGCAGAATAACTCACGGCAAAGACACGCAAATTGCCCTGAGAAAGCTGTAACGTTTGGGGGATAGGTTATGGTGTTTAAACATGGCGTAAGGATGCTTGCTGTTCAAAGGGAGACAGTTAATTCCCTTCCTTTGAAAGAAAGGAGTCTGTAATCAATAGTTCTATCATCCACAGAAGTCCGCCTTATCACCCATGGTCCAGGGTTCTGGAAAATCCTATTGCATAGAACTAGATTAAGAAATTTTTAATCATCAGGATATAAAAAAATCCTAAGCAACAGAAAAGCCCTTCTTTCACTATGCCCCAATTTTTGCCTTTGAAAAAATGGATTTGGCTACAAGTATATATGAGGCTTGTTCAGGGTTGATAATACCTTTTTCAGAACATCTAAAGGCTGAGTCATATTGAGAGATTTATCAGATCCATACTGAGATGCAGCAGATCCAAAACACCTAGGGAAGAAGAAAATTGCTCCTGGTTTTTACCCCTGTAAGTGAAAGGGGGCTGAGCAGCAAGTTCATTGTCCACCTTCCATCTGGAACGATCTTGGTTTGGGGCCCTTGCCTACAGGTGGCTGTTACTGTGGGTGCCAAGGGTAATCTGACCACAGGGGTCTTCAGCCCCTGTCTTACCTTTGATGCCAGTCAAGACATTGTCCAATCCCAGCAACCTTTTCTGCTCCATCTCCAACTACTTTCTTGGAAGACTCTTCCATTCTCCATCCCCACTCTGGGCCTGCAGCCATTGAAGAACCAAGTGAAGTTATAGCTAGGACATCTCTGGGGCGCTTCTCTCTCCTCCTCACAGGGAGATGACATATTGGTAACCTCCCCTTTGAAGGAACACATTTTTTTTAAAGTACAGAAATACCACATATTTGCAAATTATTTAAAAAATTACTTAAAAATCTATCAGTGCGAGGGGCGGAAGATGGCGGCGTGAGTAGAGCAGCGGAAATCTCCTCCCAAAACAACATATATCTATGAAAATATAACAAAGACAACCCTTCCTAGAATAAAGACCAGAGGACACAGGACAATATCCAGACCACATCCGCACCTGAGAGAACCCAGCGCCTCGCGAAGGGGGTAAGATACAAGCCCCGGCCCCGCGGGAGCCGAGCGCCCCTCCCCCCAGCTCCCGGCGCGAGAAGAGCAGGCAGAGCGGGAGGGAGACGGAGCCCAGGACTGCCGAACACCCAGCCCCCGCCATCCGGGCCAGAGTGCAGGGCCCTGGATACTAGGAAAACAGGGCAGCAAGAACAGTGAGCGGGCACTGGAGGCTGGGCGACAGAGGACATAAGAAAAGCGCGCGACCATTTTCTTTTTTTTTTGCTTTTTTGCTGTTTTGTTTTGGCGAGCGCTTTTTGGAAGTCTTAAAGGGACAGGGACCCCAATACTAGGGAAACAGGGCAGAAAGACCGGTGAGCAGAGGCCTGAGGCTGGCACCGGAGAATAAAGAAAAACGAACGACCACCTTTTTTTTTTTTTTTTAATTTTTTTTTTTTTTTAAATTAAAAAAATTTTTTTTCTTGTTTTTTTTTGTGGTCGTTGTTTTGTTTTGGCGGGTGCTTTTTGGAAGTCTTAAAGGGGCAGGGCGGGACACTTAATCCAGAGGTGGGGAATCCGGGGATCTCTGGGCACCCTAACCCCTGGGCTGCAGGGAGCAGGGAGGCCCCTTACGGAGATAAATAGCCTCCCAGCAGCTCCTGCTCCAACGCGACTCCACCATTTTGGAGCAGCTGCCCGAGCCAGGCCACGCCCACAGCAACAGCGGAGATTAACTCCATAGCAGCCGGGCAGGAAGCAGGAACCCTGTCTGCGCGCAGCTGCGCAGCACAAGCCACTAGAGGCCGCTGTTCTCCCAGGAGAGGAGGGCCACAAACCAACAAGAAAGGAAGTCCTTCCAGCCGTCACTCGTCCCAGTTCTGCAGACTATTCCTATCACCATGAAAAGGCAAAGCTACAGGCAGACAAAGATCACAGAGACAACACCAGAGAAGGAGACAGACCTAACCAGTCTCCCTGAAAAAGAATTCAAAATAAGAATCATAAACATGCTGACAGAGATGCAGAGAAACACGCAAGAAAAATGGGATGAAGTCCGGAGGGAGATCACAGATGCCAGAAAGGAGATCGCAGAAATGAAACAAACTCTGGAAGGGTTTATAAGCAGAATGGATAGGATGCAAGAGGCCATTGATGGAATTGAAATCAGAGAACAGGAACGCATAGAAGCTGACATAGAGAGAGACAAAAGGATCTCCAGGAATGAAACAATATTAAGAGAACTGTGTGACCAATCCAAAAGGAACAATATCCGTATTATAGGGGTCCCAGAAGAAGAAGAGAGAGGCAAAGAGATGGAAAGTATCTTAGAAGAAATAATTGCTGAAAACTTCCCCACACTGGGGGAGGAAGTAATCAAACAGACCACGGAAATACACAGAACCCCCAACAGAAAGGATCCAAGAAGGACAACACCAAGGCACATAATAATTAAAATGGCAAAGATCAAGGACAAGGAAAGAGTGTTAAAGGCAGCTAGAGAGAAAAAGGTCACCTATAAAGGGAAACCCACCAGGCTAACGTCAGATTTCTCAACAGAAACCCTACAGGCCAGAAGAGAATGGCATGATATATTTAATACAATGAAACAGAAGGGCCTTGAACCAAGGATACTGTATCCAGCATGACTATCATTCAAATATGACGGTGGGATTAAACAATTCCCAGACAAACAAAAGCTGAGGGAATTTGCTTCCCACAAACCACCTCTACAGAACATCTTACAGGGACTGCTCTAGATGGGAGCACTCCTAGAAAGAGCACAGCACAAAACACCCAACATATGAAGAATCGAGGAGGAGGAACAAGAAGGGAGAGAAGAAAAGAATCTCCATACAGTGTATATAAGAGCTCAATAAGCAAGCTAAGTTAGGCAGTAAGATACTAAAGAGGCTAACCTTGAACCTTTGGTAACCACGAATTTAAAGCCTGCAATGGCAATAAGTACATATCTTTCAATAGTCACCCTAAATGTTAATGGGTTGAATGCACCAATCAAAAGACACAGAGTAACAGCATGGATAAAAAAGCAATACCCATCTATACGCTGCTTACAAGAAACTCACCTCAAACCTAAAGACATGTACAGACTAAAAGTCAAGGGATGGAAAAACATATTTCAAGCAAACAACAGTGAGAAGAAAGCAGGGGTTGCAGTACTAATATCAGACAAAATAGACTTCAAAACAAAGAAAGTAACAAGAGATAAAGAAGGACACTACATAATGATAAAGGGCTCAGTCAAACAAGAGGATATAACCATTCTAAATATATATGCACCCAACACAGGAGCCCCAGCATATGTGAAACAAATACTAACAGAACTAAAGGAGGATATAGACTGCAATGCATTCATTCTAGGAGACTTCAACACACCACTCACCCCAAAGGATAGATCCACCGGGCAGAAAATAAGTAAGGACACGGAAGCACTGAACAACACAGTAGAGCAGATGGACCTAATAGACATCTATAGGACTCTACATCCAAAAGCAACAGGATATACATTCTTCTCAAGTGCACATGGAACATTCTCCAGAATAGACCACATACTAGGCCACAAAAAGAGCCTCAGAAAATTCCAAAAGATTGAAATCCTACCAACCAACTTTTCAGACCACAAAGGCATAAAACTAGAAATAAACTGTACAAAGAAAGCAAAGAGGCTCACAAACACATGGAGGCTTAACAACACGCTCCTAAATAATCAATCGATCAATGACCAAATCAAAATGGAGATCCAGCAATATATGGAAACAAATGACAACAACAACACTAAGCCCCAACTTCCGTGGGACACAGCAAAAGCAGTCTTAAGAGGAAAGTATATAGCAATCCAAGCATATTTAAAAAAGGAAGAGCAATCCCAAATGAATGGTCTAATGTCACAATTATCAAAATTGGAAAAAGAAGAACAGATGAGGCCTAAGGTCAGCAGAAGGAGGGACATAATAAAGATCAGAGAAGAAATAAATAAAATTGAGAAGAATAAAACAATAGCAAAAATCAATGAAACCAAGAGCTGGTTCTTCGAGAAAATAAACAAAATAGATAAACCTCTAGCCAGACTTATTAAGAGGAAAAGAGAGTCAACACAAATCAACAGTATCAGAAACGAGAAAGGAAAAATCACGACGGACCCCACAGAAATACAAAGAATTATTAGAGAATACTATGAAAACTTATATGCTAACAAGCTGGGAAACCTAGGAGAAATGGACAACTTCCTCGAAAAATACAACCTTCCAAGATTGACCCAGAAAGAAACAGAAAATCTAAACAGACCAATTACCAGCAACGAAATTGACGTGGTAATCAAAAAACTACCAAAGAACAAAACCCCCGGGCCAGATGGATTTACCTCGGAATTTTATCAGACATACAGGGAAGACATAATACCCATTCTCCTTAAAGTTTTCCAAAAAATAGAGGAGGAGGGGATACTCCCAAACTCATTCTATGAAGCTAACATCACCCTAATACCAAAACCAGGCAAAGACCCCACCAAAAAAGAAAACTACAGACCAATATCCCTGATGAACATAGATGCAAAAATACTCAACAAAATATTAGCAAACCGAATTCAAAAATACATCAAAAGGATCATACACCATGACCAAGTGGGATTCATCCCAGGGATGCAAGGATGGTACAACATTCGAAAGTCCATCAACATCATCCACCACATCAACAAAAAGAAAGACAAAAACCACATGATCATCTCCATAGATGCTGAAAGAGCATTTGACAAAGTTCAACATCCATTCATGATAAAAACTCTCAGCAAAATGGGAATAGAGGGCAAGTACCTCAACATAATAAAGGCCATCTATGATAAACCCACAGCCAACATTATATTGAACAGCGAGAAGCTGAAGGCATTTCCTCTGAGATCGGGAACTAGACAGGGATGCCCACTCTCTCCACTGTTATTTAACATAGTACTGGAGGTCCTAGCCACGGCAATCAGACAAAACAAAGAAATACAAGGAATCCAGATTGGTAAAGAAGAAGTTAAACTGTCACTATTTGCAGATGACATGATACTGTACATAAAAAACCCTAAAGACTCCAGCCCAAAACTACTAGAACTGATATCGGAATACAGCAAAGTTGCAGGATACAAAATCAACACACAGAAATCTGTGGCTTTCCTATATACTAACAACGAACCAACAGAAAGAGAAATCAGGAAAACAACTCCATTCACAATTGCATCAAAAAAAATAAAATACCTAGGAATAAACCTAACCAAAGAAGTGAAAGACTTATACTCTGAAAACTACAAGTCACTCTTAAGAGAAATTAAAGGGGACACTAACAGATGGAAACTCATCCCATGCTTGTGGCTAGGAAGAATTAATATCGTCAAAATGGCCATCCTGCCCAAAGCAATATACAGATTTGATGCAATCCCTATGAAACTACCAGCAACATTCTTCAATGAACTGGAACAAATAATGCAAAAATTCATATGGAAACACCAAAGACCCCGAATAGCCAAAGCAATCCTGAGAAAGAAGAATAAAGTAGGGGGGATCTCACTCCCCAACTTCAAGCTCTACTATAAAGCCATAGTAATCAAGACAATTTGGTACTGGCACAAGAGCAGAGCCACAGACCAATGGAACAGACTAGAGAATCCAGACATTAACCCAGACATATATGGTCAATTAATATTTGATAAAGGAGCCATGGACATACAATGGGGAAATGATAGTCTCTTCAACAGATGGTGCTGGCAAAACTGGACAGCTACATGTAGGAGAATGAAACTGGACCATTGTCTAACCCCATATACAAAAGTAAACTCAAAATGGATCAAAGACCTGAATGTAAGTCATGAAACCATTAAACTCTTGGAAGAAAACATAGGCAAAAACCTCTTAGACATAAACATGAGTGACCTCTTCTTGAACATATCTCCCCGGGCAAGGAAAACAACAGCAAAAATGAGTAAGTGGGACTATATTAAGCTGAAAAGCTTCTGTACAGCAAAAGACACCATCAATAGAACAAAAAGGATCCCTACGGTATGGGAGAATATATTTGAAAATGACACATCCGATAAAGGCTTGACGTCCAGAATATATAAAGAGCTCACACGCCTCAACAAACAAAAAACAAATAACCCAATTAAAAAATGGGCAGAGGAACTGAACAGACAGTTCTCCAAAAAAGAAATACAGATGGCCAACAGACACATGAAAAGATGCTCCACATCGCTAATTATCAGAGAAATGCAAATTAAAACTACAATGAGGTATCACCTCACACCAGTAAGGATGGCTGCCATCCAAAAGACAAACAACAACAAATGTTGGCGAGGCTGTGGAGAAAGGGGAACCCTCCTACACTGCTGGTGGGAATGTAAGTTAGTTCAACCATTGTGGAAAGCAGTATGGAGGTACATCAGAATGCTCAAAATAGACCTACCATTTGACCCAGGAATTGCACTCCTAGGAATTTACCCTAAGAATGCAGCAATCAAGTATGAGAAAGATCAGTGCACCCCTATGTTTATCGCAGCACTATTTACAATAGCCAAGAATTGGAAGCAACCTAAATGTCCATCAATAGATGAATGGATAAAGAAGATGTGGTACATATACACAATGGAATACTACTCAGCCATAAGAAAAGGGCAAATCCAATCATTTGCAGCAACATGGATGGAGCTGGAGGGTATTATGCTCAGTGAAACAAGCCAAGCGGAGAAAGAGAAATACCAAATGATTTCACTTATCTGTGGAGTATAAGAACAAAGGAAAAACTGAAGGAACAAAACAGCAGCAGAATCACAGAACTCAAGAATGGACTAACAGGTACCAAAGGGAAAGGGACTGGGGAGGATGGGTGGGTAGGGAGGGATAAGGGGGGGAGAAGTGGGGGGTGTTAAGATTAACATGCATGGAGGGGTAGGAGAAAAGGGAGGGCTGTACAACACAGAGAAGGCAAGTAGTGATTCTACAACATTTTGCTATGCTGATGGACAGTGACTGTAAAGGGGTTTATAGGGGAGACCTGGTATAGGGGAGAGCCTATTAAACATAATATTCGTCATGTAAGTGTAGATTAGTGATACCAAAAACAAAACAAAACAAGACAAAACAAAAAAAAAAAAGGGCAGTTCCTGTGTGGTGACCTCCAATGAGTCCTACACAAAGGTATAAAGGGCATATAAAAGTGTAGGCAAAGGGTCTGTTTGTGTTTATACAGAGGATCAAAGCCTAATTGGGCTACCCCAAAAATGAACTAAGGTACGATATGAAAGAGAACTTCCAACATCTGCACTCTCTGGAAGACTCATGCCAGAAGATGATCATCAAAAAACCCCAACAAAGATCCACGCACTGCTACAGCTGTAGATGCACTCATCCCACCAGCTCCTGGACTCTCCATGGGAATGAAGGAGATATCTAAGCTGGCCTGTGCATACAGTAAAACAACAAATTTGACTGGGTCTATACTGTTGGAACTCAACCAAGAATTAGGAGAAGTGCAAATTGTAGCGCTCCAAAATCTTACAACTACAGACTATTTACTGTTAAAAGAACATAAGGGATGTGAACATTCCCCAGGAATGGGTTGTTTTAATTTGTCTGATTTCTCTCACTGTTCAAGTTCAGTTGGACAATATCCACCATATCATAGATAAGTTTTCACAAATGCCTAAGGTGCCTAACTGGTTTTCTTGGTTTCACTGGAGATGGCTGGTAATTACAGATATGCTTTGGTTATGTAACTATACTCCTATTATGTTAATGTGTGTGCGCAATTTAAGTAGTAGCTTAAAACCTATATATGCTGAAGTTACTCTACAAGAAGATATGCCAAAGAAATAATCAATCTTCCCATGTTTTCTTCCGCCTGCTACTTCTATAGCTTTTCTTCTTCCTTCCTAATTACAACCCTTAAATAGAATTCGTGCCTCATATCAAATTTACCGAGTATCATAATTCTTCCAAGTGGTAAAGATACCTCAAGACAAATGCTGGGCATAGAAGCTACAGGGCATAAATATGCAAAGAAATAAAAAGCTAACCATTTCAAACAATAAGGCTTCTCTCTCACTTACCAACTTTACATTTCCCTGTATGGCCCCGGAAGATGACTGGTTAGCCAGAGACGGGTAAGATTCCTCAAGGGAGGAACAACCTAAGACAGGCACAGTCACAGGGGAGCCATCAGGTGAGAAATTGGGGATCAACAGAGGTGAGGCTTAGAACCTCATCCCCCCTGTTCTGAGAGAAATCTTCTGCATACGTGGATGTTTTATTGCCCTGGTCTAGCTTGGATTAACACATAGTCTACAGGCACACACCTGATCATCTACATTTGCTCTCTTACAACACTAAACTGTTTTCTACCTTTATCTTGTATCTACCTACCACTTCAGCATTTTATTAAAAATAATAATAATAAAGAGAGAAATGTGGTATCCACATATAAATCAAGTATAAAAATCAAATGAATATTCATATTTGAACTGACTGTTTATAGTTCATAATGCATGAGCAAAACCGAAAGTTTCTGTGGTGACTGCCCTTGTACTGTTCACTATGTAACTTATTCATTATGTAAGAATTTGTTCTCCATGTAAGAACTTGTTTGTTATGCCTCAGAAGATTGGAGACTGACGAAAATTAGGCTTGGGGTGGATTAATGATTGTGCATTGAGCATTGACTCCCCTATACAGAATTTTATTGTTGTTAACAACCATTTGATCAATAAATATGAGAGATGCCCTCAAAAAAAAGAAAAAAAAAAAAAGGACAGACTTCCAATGGTAAAATAAATAAGTAACCGGGAGGTAATGTATAGCATAAGGAATATAGTCAAGATATTGTAACAGCTTGGTAGGGTGATAGCTGGAACCTAGAATTATGTATATAAATGTTCTACCACTGTGTTGTACACTTGAAACTAATGTAATGTAATACTGTGCGTCAACTACCCTTCAATAAAAAATAATTATCTTAAAAAAAAAATCAGTGCAACCACTGTATTGCTTGGTTTAATACTTTATTCCATGTAAATAAATTTTAAAAAAAGAAAATACGCATCATATTTATATCCCAATTTTGTATGACACATTCCATCATAGTCCTTTTGCAGTTTTTTTAGAAATGTTCTATTATATTTTAAAATTATTGCACAGATAGTGAATAAGGAAGCAATTTGGTATCGAGAGAAGACTGTAGCCTTTAGAGTCAGGCAGACTTATCTTCAAATGCCTGCCGCACTTACCAGGTACAGGATTCCCTTGCTCTCTCTGTGCCTTGCTGTTCTCATTTCTCAAGTGAAGTAATACCGTCTACCTTTTATAGAGGTATGAGAAGCAAAGGAGGAGAAGGGCTTCCAAGGCTGGCATTCTATACTTGGCTGGCATTCACATCATGACTGAGTGGATGCATGGTCCTGAGCTGTTCTCTGGTTCTTGGGCACACACACCACACCTTTCCCCCTTCCATTTGCGTTTAGCAGGTCCCATGTTTCTGCACAAAACTTTGCTGCAGGCTCAACGAGCTGATGGGATTCTGTTTGCTGCCCCGGCCATCGCATCTCTGGGTAGCTTGTGTCATTGTTAAAGGAATGATGTGAACAAAGGTCCAGGCTCTTGGGACTCAAAGGCAGTTGGCTTCCTAAAATGTTCCGGGAGAGCGTAGTGTAGAAACCAATGCCCCTTCACTCCCATCTGTGATTGGAGAACCTTAGACAGGAGCTCAGCTTACCTAAAGCCAGTCCAACAGAAACTGCTTACAGAATGCCTTCTATGGGCCAGACTTTCCCCTAAATGTGGAATAAGATGAGGCTCCTGATCATTACATAGAGGGAAAACAGACAATAAAAATAAAGACATTTCAATCAAGTTCAGTATGTGGTGGGTGATGAAAGGGGAAGTGTTGGGGGGGGCACTTTATAAAGGTGGTCTAGGGAGGCCTCCCTGCAGATGTGGCATTGGAGTGGGTTCTGAAGGGGATGAAGGACCCAGCCCTGTGAAGGTTTAGGACAGCAGGGTGGCCGACCCCTCTGTTTGCCCAAGACTGAGGGTGTTCCTGAGAGGTGGGGCTTCAGTGCTAAACCCAGGACAGACTTCAGCAAACCAGAAAGGCTGGGCACCTTAGTAAGAGTGTCCCAGGCAGAGGAAACAGCAGGAGCACGTGCTGGTAAGAGGGAAAGAACTTGGTGTGCTTGGGATGTCGGGAGGCCAATGTGATGGGCACTTGGTAACGCAGGGGAGAGAGAAGGAGACAAGCACAGAGTGAAGGGGGGCAGAGCCGGGCCTCACGGGGCCTTGTAGGTTAGGGTAAAGGCCGCTGGATGAATGACCTCGTCTTCTCTGAAGGCCGCCCTTTGCCTGCATAATCCCATAGGCATCCAGGTCAGAGTGGGAAGGGTGTGGCCATCTCCAGATTCCCCTTTCTACAAATGAGGAAACTGGGACCCAGAGAGAGGAGGATATGACTTGTCCAAGGAAACTCAGGGAGTCAGAGGCAGAGCTGGGAATAGACCCAAAGTGGGGGCAACTGGCTGAGAAGCCGGTCTTGCCATTGAGCTGGGGTTGCTGTGCTGGGTGGGCAGGCGCTGCCCCTCCATGGTGGTCTTCTTTGGGCTAAGTTCACAGGAATTTGGTCCAAGGCAAGGGAAGAAAGAGGCTGTCTGAGTTTATTGCTCTTAAGTCAGAACCACTGCAGGAGTATTGATGGATATTCTGGGTGACCCCAGATTGAAAGGGGTGCACATGAAATGTATAGAGTGCATTTGGAGTGAGACCTGGCGGCAAAGGGCAATGCATGTGGACAGTGGCTGGTGGAACGGACAGTGTGAACCTCAGAGGAGGAGCTGGGGGTAGTGGGGCAGAACACTGAGTCCAAATGTACTGGGGAGAAAGTGGAGGTTCCTGTGGCCAGGATTCTCACCTCGCCCTGGTCGGCTTGCTCACCACACAGGTGTGGGCAATACATTGTTATTGACTCTATATAAAGAACTCCATCCAGTGCTCTGGGCTGCTGCATGCCTGCAGGGCTGCACGGCTGCAGGAGAGCAGAGGCTGGAGTGGTGGCAGCACTGAAGATAGAGACTGAGACGGCTGTGGGCACAGAGAGGCCCAGAGGCAGAGACCAGCTTGCTGCATGCAGACTCGCTCTGAGTGGACAGGATTCTAGTGATCGAGCTGCTACTGTGGGAATGAAATTGGGTATAAACCCTTTCACTCCAAGAACGTTCCGCTGTCATTTTTTTCAGTCTCAATGAATCCATAGTGAACTTGTCCGGGCTTGTGCAGGGCTGGAACCCATTGGCAAGACATATACAAAAGGCTGACATGAACAAGTAGTGTGCTTAGCTTGATTTTTATTATCTTTTGTATCATTAATTAATAATCCTATCATCCTGGTGCATTCCTCATTTTATATTTCAAATATGTAGCACTGCACATGTGTTAGTGGCGTCTCTGTGAGCTGGAGCCCTGTGGCAGTTGGAACCATAGAGCAGAGTATTTTTTCCCATCCTAGTGATTCCAGGCTTGGTTTGGGACTTGCTCTCGCCAATGGGATGCTATTGGGTATGACATGAGCAGCAGCCTTGAATGTGCTTAGTTGGGCTTACCTCGGACACTCCAGTGATCTGTCATGAGAAGAACATATCCTAGTAGGTGCTGGTCTGAGAAGAATGAAACATACGTGAAGCTGACCTGCCTACAACTGGCTGTCTGGGGCATCTGCCCAGCTGAGCCCAGCTCAGATCAGCCAAGCTCCAGTTAACCCCCAGACCTGGGAGTCAGAAATAAATGTTTGTTTTAAGCCAATGAATTTTGAGATGCTTGTCACTCAGCATCCTTATAGTAATGTCTAACTAATACAAAGCCTTAGCCCTAAGCGATTTTGATTCAACAGGTTCAAACTGAGGCCCAGGCATTCGTATTTTTCAAAATGTTGCCCAGGTGATTTTAAGGTGCAGCCAGGGTTGATAACCACCCATTTGGAATATTGCTTTTCCACCCAGGAGTCAGACGGTGATATCACCACTTGACCTGGTATCTCTTAAAACCTGGCTTTGGAAGGACCTACACCAGAATTCCTGGGGTTCTAGAGCAATGTGCATGTTAAGAATGCAGATTCCTGGGCCCTACCCAGACCTACTGAATCAGACTGCAGTGCACCCAGGAGTTTGCCTTTTTAACACGTTCCCCTCCTGCCCTTTCCAAGCACACTGAAGTTTGCGAAAGGCTGATTTAGGGGTTCTCTCCTATTTCCCACCATCCTGCAGTAATAGAATGATGGTAACTGAAACTTACTAAGATTTCAAACCTTTCCTGCTTGCCTCTATGAACATCTGATCTTCATCTTTTAAAGCTTCAGAGTGGATGTCTGTGGGAGGACGAATAGGCCCTGATCTGATTTTGATGTATTGGAGGAGGTGTGCACCTTATTTCTTCCAGCTCTAACTCTGTATAATTTTACACCATTATAATCTATGTAGCAGTGGTATGAAATAGCTCAACCCATTTGGAAAGCAGAATGGTACCTGAGAGCCTTAAACAGGGAGTCACAGACCCCTATGGGCCCAGAAATTAAACCAAGTTGACTGTGGCTCAAGACACCTTAAGCTTCAAGGCTGAGCTGTGGACACCACCATGCTCTGGGCCTTGCCATGGGCCTTTATTTTACATTGTGCTCCATTTCTGCCCCACTTTGAACTCTTGGCTTTACAGTCTTGTACTCAAATCCAGTTGCTGGTCCACTGGATTTGAGACTGAGACTTGCTCTCCTGTAAAGGTGAAGCTCAGCTCTTTCTAGCTGACTCTGGTGTGGTTCGAACCTCTAGCCCTGTGGATCCCAGTCTCACCTGGGGAATTTGAAATGACCTTGACTCAGGTTCCCTTCTCCTTAGTAATTCAATCAGAAACTCTGGGGTGGAACAGAGACATCAGAATTCTCAAATGCCCCCAGGGGATTCCAACGGGCCACCAGGGCTGAGGGAACTCTGCCCTGGTAGAAACCACACATCCCTGTGGCCCCCGCCTTTACCTCCATCCCCAAAGCTTTGGTTAAACCTCTGTCACCAAGATGCTGCTTTCACCAGGAGGATTTTCACAGGGCAACCATGTTTCCATGCAATAGTAGAGCTCCTTTAACGCCAGTCCCAAACTGATAGTTACCTCCCCCACTGCAAAGGAGTAGAGTTTGACATACGCCACTGATCATGAGGTTACACTGAGAACAGAGGCAGCTGGCCAGAGGAAACAGGGTGCTCAGATGAGAGAGACACAGACAGAGCTGCGGGGCCATGCAAAACAGGGAGAGAAGCCGTTCCTTGTAATGAGTAACCGGCGGCAGGCACTTTGCAGAGCAATACAGTTGATAAATACTCTACTTAAAGTGAACTTTGAACAAATGCATAAGCAGAGATCGAATGTTTTCTGCAAATAGCAGCAAGCAAGGGCTTCACACAAAGAAGCCATGTCCCAGTACAGACTGAAGTGGACCAAGAATCGGGTTGGAGACTCAGTGCTAGTAACATAGCTGAACCTAGGCGGTCATATAACTTCCAAAACCCCAGATAAATCAGAAGGCAGGCGAGCTTCTCAGGATGCTAAGGAGGGGCTACGCTAGTTTTATAGTGAAAAGAGATTGGAAATTCATATCAGAATCTCACTGTGTGTTATTTATAGTTTGCTGTATGCACTCCAGCGTAAACTGACTGCGTAATAAGAGGTCTATCATTTTTCATTCCGCAGGGTGGACTCATCAGTTTTAATTAATTCTTTTGTTATCCCCATGAAAGCCAGAACTACGGAATCCCATCAGGGTCCTTTACAGAAACACACCTGGTCTGAGAGGTTGGAATGTCCAGCCTGGGGCAGACCCTTTGCATTCTAATTTCTGTCTAAGAATGCTGCAGTTATGTGAGCACCATCAGCCCCTGAATAGAGAATAAACACTGCTTGTGAAAAGGGCAGATCGGGAAAGCCCTGGAAACAACGTGGTTGGGAAGTCTTCAGTGAAGACATGGACCCAGAAAGATCTGGAAAGGGCACTAGTCAAACTGGAGAGGTTGAGGGGGTCGAGTGGACTGTTGCAAAGCAGCCACGCCTGCTTTTTATTAGGATGAAAAAGTTGGGTATGTCCTTTCCTCACGTAGGGCCAAGCGATCTCACTGCGGCAGCCCAAGCTCACCAGTCCCTCGGTTCCGACGGCCGTGAGCCCGTGAGAATGGGATCCGACGCCCTCATCTGCCAGGACTGGTCATTGAGTTTCAGACAGGACTAGACAGACTTTGCTTTGCTCGGTGATGTAAATGGACATAATTGAGGGAGAATCACCAGGGCTGCGGGCGAAGCGCTCTGAGTGGAGTTTCCCTCTCAGCTTCGGCTCCTCCGCGGGTCCTGCAGGCGGGTCCCACCCCTCAGCATGTCCACCGCTGGTCACTCCCCGCGGAAGAGCTTCTGGCAGCTCTGCAGAGCGGAGGGCCCAGCGGCACTGCCACTGACAGCAGATTAAGAGCCAGTGATTCCTGGGGAGCTGAGCTAAAACCGGGCCTGGCCCTGGCGCTATGCTCCTGATAACGGCAGTTACAGGAAGGTCTCTGTGGATTTTCACGGTAAAGGGCAGATTAGAAGTGAACAAAGGGATAAAAAGCCCACACCTGAACTAGCTGGAGAGAAGCTGGGTGGTAGCCACAGCCATCGCCAGGGCCGGTCTCTGATCGGAACATCATCCCTTGAAATGGTGTTAATGAGCGTGACCACGTCTGTCCTCCGGACGACGAGGGCCCATTGCTGATTCTCTAGGTTTGATGCCTGCCTGGGCCCGACTACCTGAATTCTCACAGGATGATCCAGTTTCCCTACTGATTTTCCTTTTTTTATTCCTTCATCTGAGAAGAAGAGAATATTTAGACATTTAATTGGCATGTAACGAGGTAACTATAACGAGTTAATGAGTTCTCAATTAAGTTGCATTTGCCATCCTTCCTGAATGTGTTCTCGGCAATTAGGGGCACTTAATGAACTTTCAGTCGCTGCTTGCGTCCCAGCACAAGCGGGACGGTGAGAACATTGCCCCCGTGTCTGAGGCAGCGTGGCATTGTCTTCTTGAGAACTAGTGTCAGTGTATGCGTCCAACCCGCCTTAGGATCATTTGAATGGAACAGCTGGTCAACCAACAACACAATAAGCGGGACTAGTTCTGTGGACATGGAAACACAGTATCCTGGAATTAGTGTAATGCAAAGAGCACCAGCTTTGGGATCCAAAGGACATAGGTTCAGCTCTTGCTGCATGCTTCCTAATAATGTGACTTTGGGCAAGTATCCGTTAAATCTCTGAGCCTCAGTTTCCCCATTCCTACCCTAGGCATAACAAAGAGAGCTCGGTAAGGTTGCTGGTGTCTTGCCAATGGGTTTCAGCCCCTGGCAAGTTCGCTATGGATTCAGTGTGACCAAAGAAAACGACAGCAAAATGTTCTTGGGGTGAAAGGGTTATACCTAACTTTATTTCCAGGTGGCAGGTCAGTCACTAGAATCCCATTCACTCAGAGCGAGTCTCCAGGCAGCAAGCCAGTCTGCCTCTGGACCCCTCTGTCCACACAGCCGTCCTCTGGGCCTCTCTGCACAGTCATCCTGCACAGCTGTCCTCTGGGCCTCTGTCCTTGGTGCTGCCACCACTCCAGCCTCTGCTCTGCTCTCCTGCAGCCTTGCAGCCCTGCCACCGTGTTGTGCCCAGAGCACTGGGCGGAGCTCTTTTTATAGAGTCAACAGCCATGTATTGCCCACAGGTGTGCAGTGAGCTAGTCAACCACAGGCAGGTGAGAATCCTGGCCACAGGAACTCTCATTTTATCCACACTGGGTAGAGAGATGAGGGAGTGAGGGAAAAAGCCATACGGGTCCTGTGTACAGCAGACATTGTTATTAGCATATATGCGTTGCTCAGTAGGATCTGTGATTTTGAGAGCTTTGTGCAGAGGGGTGACTGGCTGAGCACTTGGGGGATTGTTATTTTAAGTCATTGCAGGAGGCCCTAGTCACATTTCAATGTCCTGTTAGTGGAGAAAGCTCCTTGAAAACGTTATCGGAATATTACAGGATAGCCAAGATAATGTAGGGAGGGTTAGGTTAATTATTCATGTTATCCTGGTGTTTCCCTTAATATAGCATTGCTCAGTGAGACTGAGATCAGAAAAATGATTGAGTTTATCAGTCAAGCACTGGGGACAGTGAGAACGAAACCAGTTCCCTCTGGGGAGAAATGGAGCCACGGAGGGTGAGGAATGGGGCACGGCTCTCAGAGAATTGTTGGTCCTGCAGAGGTGAGAGGAGTTGCAGATTCTGTCTCTGCCCCTCTCTTCCTTTCTAGCCACAGGTTCACCTCTCCTTCAAGCGCCAGCTATGATTAAAAAGCCATGCTGAGGAATCATCACAAGGAGGAAAAAAAATTACCAACTAATTTGCATTTTAATGAATTTTTAATTGAACCAAAATCTGTTGTTTCTGTTTAAAGATGCAGTGCTGACTTTGTGGTCTCTGCTGCTGGGGGCCAAGTGGGAACTTAATGTGATAAAAACAATGATAATGCTAAGCTTAATTAGGTTTGAAAACCAGTCTGGAAAGGCTGCAAGGAGTCTGGGAATGGCGAGCATTTGCTAGCAGCAGGCTAAGGAGCCGGTTTGTGTGGGTAGATTTCTTCTTCCTAAAACCAGCAAGAATGCAGCCCACATCAGCCAGGCACCCATACTGGGCCAGGACACCATCAAACTGGCCTCTCCTATTTCATGCTTTTAGGTTTCTCAGCACGGGTGCCAGGCAAGACCATCCAGTAGCAGGCAGACAGTGGATTCCTACCAAGGCTTTGTTTTTTATTATCACCGCCAGTGTCTCCTTTTTGTCATGTCATTCAGCAGGGTCTTAGTGGGGGTCACACTGAGGGTGGTGAATGTGATCTTTGTGCCCTTTGGGAGAAAACATGGAGAAGGCACCACTGAAAAAACCGTCAATGATCTGGTATTTTACCCTACTTACAAGCTCATATGTTACTGTTCCTTGGATGCTGGCAGAAGACATGAAATCCACCCACCCATCCTCCCACTCACCCATCCATCCACCTATCCATTCATCTATCCATCCACTACCCATCCATCCACCCACTCATCCTCCTATCCACCCGCTCATCCACTCACCCACTCATCCACCCATCTCCCCATGTGGTTCTACTTTTTGGTGATTTCTAAAGGTCACCCTGGTTACACAAAAAATGAAACAGCTGGAAGGTGACGGGCCTGTCAGCATGGTGAGGAGAGAAGGCATTCAAGGGGCTTCTCTATGCTCCCTCCGATCAGTGAACTCTTACCTAGCCTACATCCTTTGGAGTCCTAAGTCCTCTCACCCTAGAGAAGCTCTAATATGAAGGAGGGAAACCAGGCCATTTTCACTGCTGCCCCAACCAGGGAGCAGGGCCCTGCTGGGGCCTCCTGGCTGTCGGGGCAGGAACTCACCTCAGGCAGGAAGGCCGAGCAGTGCTCCCGATGGGCCAGATCTTCTGAAGCATCTCTTACCATAGGGAATCCGTTCAAAGAACATGAATCCCACCAAGCAAAACTAATTATGTTCAAGCATTCTCTTTTTATAAGGTATGACAAATCTTTGTAATTTTCCAGGGTTCTACTGGGAATTTTCAAAGACAGGTGTAAAAAATATCCTGAACATAGTATTTTTTCTAAACCAGGATCTAGACTTCTAGGAAAGGTGAAGTCTGAAGAGTTCCCAGGGGAGACTTAGACACTTGGTTAAGATAAGGCCATTGGTTCTGTGAAAAATAATTGACTACCTATTCATCAAAGTGACAATTAAATATTTTAAAATAACAGACTTAGAGCATCTTAGCTCTTTTACAAATGATGAAAACTTTGTTTTTTAATAATCAAGGACATTGTAAGGTAAACACAGCACAGAGGGAAGCCTAAAAAATTATTCTGCAAAGATAATCTTTGCTACCTTGGCAGATTATACAGAAGGTGAAGAATATTCTTTGATATTGTGGATAAAGGCACAGCCGCATCCTGATTCGTAGATGGGGAAACACACTTATCCAATCAGAGCCAGCCTTTCAGGGAGACGGGGTTCAAACCCAAGGAAGTTAGCCCTTCAAAACCGAGACAACTTTGCCAAAATGTTAACATTTTCATGGCTTCTTTTAAGACTCAGGTATTATAAACCAAGGCAATAGAGTTCAGTTTCCAAGTTCTGTCCCTCACTTCCCACCCTTGTCCATATTCTGGGACATCTCTTACCAAAGCATCTCTTACCATAGTGAATCCATTCAAAGAACATGAATCCCACCAAACTTGCTTGAAAAATGAAAGCACAGGCCACTTGTATTTCTGTTATGATGGCTCCTAACATAGTCTCACCAGTCCATATTAATTATGAATTCCAACTAACGTAAACTAACTTCTATTTTCACAGAGAAAATTGGGGGTTAATTCATATGAGAATTTTGTTGACTAACTAAGCTTGGGATAAATATACTACAATTTTATTTAGCCACAGACATCACTTTTATACTTTAGAATGAACATTTCTATTAACATGACCCAAAGATATAGCTGTATAGCATATAAAAATAAGTAAAAGTATGTAAACTTTAAAATTAAATGAATCAATGTTTCAGTATTCTATCTTAATGTAGAAAACATCTACGTATGTAATAATTATCCATTAATTAGCTCACTAGAGAGTTGTCCAAGGTTTTAATTCACCTAAAGAGGAAGAAATTATGTCTGAGCTGGTTTGCTATAACATACTATTGATATGAAAACTTTGTCAGGTAAAGACTTAATTTAATTGAACACAGATTTACATTTTTTCATCGTCTTAAACATCAGTGGAGTAATGTAAGCTTATTTGGTTAGCAAACCTGTATAAATGTAGGAGACTCAGATTTTTTTCTTGAGGAAACAAACCCGAAAAGAAAATACACTACTGTATTATACTTAACACTGATAAATCAGAGTTTTATCAACTAAATATAGCTAGTTTCTCTTGAAGCAATGTGATTTGCCAAAATTTACCATACTCATGTGAATTTAGATCCTTAAAATATTTCTGAGCTAGCAATTTGTACAAGTAGATTTCTTCATGTCTAGAATATTACAGTATCAGAAATTCAATATTTTATTTTCCTGTATGTGTTTAGCTATGGTTATAAACAAACCAGAAGAGTGGTCCTTTAAGGAATATCATCTGATTTATTAATAGCCCCCAAGCAACAGTATTAATTGTTACAATGAGAAGTCACAGACAATTGTGTAGACTTTGTCGCTTCAGTTCTACAGCTTCAGCAGAGGTCCAAAGTAAATACAGAAACACAAAAACTTGCTAGCTCAGATTTCAAAGAAACGAGCTCCTTCCTTGTGGGTGTGAAATTCTTAATTGGCCAGAGCTCAACATAGCCGGACAGACCCACAAACCAGATAATCTGTCATTTCTCACCCAGTTGAAACTAGTGCTCTATCATCTCTCTACAGAGATTACCCCACGGTTTGGACCGTAAAACCAAAATCCTAATTATTCCTGCCACCCCAGTGGATTAATGTATAAAGACAAGACAAAGATACCAAATCAGTGGGAAGGAAAAGCCTTCTTTTTTCTTTCCTTTTGACTGGCCCTCATGTGCAGAGAAAGCTTCCTGCTGTGGGACCCGATTACACAGGCAGGTCTGGGCTGAGCGGATGGTCCAGTGTAGTCCTTTGTGAAGTCGGGCAACACAACTGGACTTATGTGTTCAGTGTGATGCTCTTAGAGGCCACAGCAAATGTCCCACTGGGAGCTAATGAACACATCAGCCCTGAGGCAATAGAGGGAGGGCACCACGCTTTGCCCACAGACTTAGAGTAGGTACGGAGCTTCGTCATCTTTCTGGCCACTGTCCTCATATGTTAAGGGGGAAATGGAGTCCCGCAGAGGGCAAGACTCTCACCCAGAGTCCCATAGCAAGGTAATAGGCAGAGCCGGGGCCAGGAAATGCCTTCTGTTTTCTAGTTTTTACAACCAGTGACATACATAGTAAGTTATATCATGTAGCCAAGTTGCTGTGGTTGTTGTTGTTGTTTTGGTGCTGAAAATTGCTAATATTTGGCATCCTGGTCAGTTATTTCACTGCTTTTGTCACCATCAGAGGGTCTTTGATTCTTTGATTCCATAGAAGTTTCAGAAAGAGAATCGGGGACCATGTGCCCAGAAACGCTTTCATTCTTTTTTGGAGCAAAGCAAGGTAGAGACCAGGCAAACAGGTATGCTCAAATCAAAGTTGACTTGAAGGATACCCTTGATTGACCAAGGCTGCTTGACTAGTCAGTTCAATATTCCTTGGGTCCCTAACATGGGGTGGGGTCTGTGTGTAATTTCACAGAGGGAAGTTGAAAAAAGGAAACACAAGTTAACTCTTAACAATGGACACTCTGCATGCTGCCTCCTTTAGTCCTTGTAGCATTTCTACCAGAATCCGCATCCTGATTTGTAGATGGGGAAACACACTTATCCAATCAGAGCCAGCCTTTCACGGAGAGACGGGGTTCAAACCTGTCTGGCTGCAAAACCTGAGCCCATCTCACCACATCACAAGGCTTCCTTAAGCCTCTCCAGCAGGGGACACAGACACTGGCTGGGCTCAGGCACCCTGTAGATACAGAAACTAGGTGTGGGAGGAATGCAGAGGCACACACTGATTCTTGGCAGGAAAGCTGAGTATGTGTCGCCATTTTCCTGACCTTTAAGTAATGGGAAGGCATTTGAATTCATGGAGATGGGGAGAGAGGCCTTCCATGTGCTTAGAAACTTGGACATAGGGCTATATTTGGGAAAAGGCATACAAGTTGGTTGGAATGAGTCACAGCCATTTGGCAAAGGGACTTAACAGATAATGATAATAATAGAAATTCCGTTCATTGAGTTATTTTCTGTAGGCTATATAGTCTACTGCGAGCATCATATTTATCATCTCATGCAATCTTTTATAGCAAACCTTCAAGGTGGCTGCAGTCATTGCAGTTTATAGATATGGAGCCTGTGGTACAGAACGGGAGGGTAACTGAGGCCAGGGTTGCATGTGATTTAATGTCAGCATTGGGGTTTAAACTAAGACCTGTCTGCTTCTTGAGCTTGATGTCCTACTGCTATTGAAGAAGACTATCAGGTCAAGATTCTGGAAAGGTTTGAACATCAGGTTAAGAAGTCTGGATATTATCTTTGAGGCAGGTCTTTGCCAAGGCCTGTGCTACAAGATACAGTCTTTAGATGTTAGCAGATATTCAGAGGGCAAAGGAAGTACATTTTTGTAGTCCAATTCATTGAGAAGACCCCCCAAAACACAGAAAAACAGGCTTATGTCCTCCCTTTAATATGCTACCGTGCATTGTGAAACACGGAGAGGATCTGGTTTGCAGCATTTCCCCATACTTATTTGGCCACATTTCCATGCTCAGAATATCATCCACAGACAGATGGCAGCAGGCAATGGAGACCCTCAGATGGCTTCTGAGCAGCATGTTGCACACTTAGCTCTGTGATCATGAAGGCATCTTGGTCAATGGATCAAGGATGGACACAGTGGTATCAAGCCTGGAGACAAGGAGACCAGTTAGAAATCAGCTAATTCTAGTGAGGGGAAAAGGAAAGGAAAAGCACCCTCACACACCCATCTGCCAGTGAAAAGATGGTCTCTGGTGACGCAGACTACCAAAATGTCTTCAAAATCCTCATCCAATTAAAAAGCCACCTTGTCTGAGAGAGCATGTTGAAGACCATGGAGAGCTGCACATATACACAAATACACAGATTAATGAAGGCTGGACATCAGAGGTGCTGGGCGAGAGTATGGACTCCAGGCTGCGGTTGCCCCGTGTCTGTACATCAGTTACACTCCCCCACCCTGTGTGGGTGCCAGTTGTAAACAAGCGTAGTCCAAGGACATAGACTCTGCTGCACTGATCCGGCCACCATGCTCACCATGGACTTTCATCTGTCTCGTAGCTCATGGCTTGTTCCCACACCAAGACCGAGCCCCAGAGATGCCATTGATTGACAAAGCATCTCCGTGGCACCACCGAGTCCTCCACCCACAGTTAAAGCACCAGAGGCAGCAAGAGGCCTTTGACTGTCCCTGGTCTTGGCAACCGAAGCCTTTTTCTCTTGTTTTGTTCTCTGCGTCTCACTGCTCTTTCTGTCCTCGCAGACCTTGCTGGCCTCTCTGGGTTGTGGATGGGTTCTACTGAGAACATGTCTAATTTGGGATATATGAATATTAAACCATGACTTTTGTGATTTCTATGTAAGGGTCTGTAAAAACAAGCCACAGAAGCATGTAAGGGGGCACGTCATGGAGGGGACAGAATACCTGCCTTACAGCCAGACAGAATAGATGGGATTCCTGACTCCAAGTCCTCATACCTTTGTGGCCTCAGACAAGTTACCAACCCTCTCCAAACTCATTTCCAAATATCAAAAAATGGGAATGCTGTCACTCTTTCTGCAGTGGTTTTGAGGGTTCAGAGAGGATAAAGCACTTAGCGAATGTCAGTGCCCAACATCTGCCCATGGAGTGGACTTGGTAGTGCATACAACCAGCTTCTGCTGTTGGCACAAACCCCCTTCCTCTTTCACTTTGCTTTTGCCTGTGGGCCAGTGCCCATTCAGGTCAGGTGACTTTGATGGCCAGGCAACCGCCTTCGCTAACTTATCCTGATGCTCCGGCTCCAGCCTTATCTGATTCGTGTCTCCACTTCAGGGACTTACATGAAAATTGCTCCACTGTTGCCTCCTGAAAGAATACCTGTTGGTTTTATCAACTCTGGGGCTGACAGAGCTCCAGTTTCTCCCTCAAGGGAGACTTTGAGCAACACAACCTAGATTATAATTCAGCTGACGTTTAGTGAACACCTGCTATGTGTTAGGCATTGCTCTCTGTGTTTTCACACACACTGTCTCACTAACGTTGTAGAAGATGACTATTATTTACGGAACGATCAATAGCTTGAGGTAGCATTTATACAGATGCGTCCAAACTTATTTTCTTCTTCCAGGGGTGATATTCAATATACGTATCAATGCATATGGGTTGGGTACCAACTAAATAGAATGAGGCACTGGAGGATGGCCTCTGGCAGATGTGGGTACAGCAGCTATTTACCAGCTGGAATGAATATATTTTAACTGTTCAACTTTCAGTATTTTAACAACTGACATGACTGGTCTGGAGCAACCTGGTGAACATTAACCCAGTCTTCCACCCCTGTGGTTAAGACCCTGGAGAGATGGTAAATTATTCCTTCACATCCTTCAGTTGCTGTTAGGGGAAAATGCTGAAGATGCTACCTGGGGGGTGCCAGAAACAGCAAATGAAAACTAGATCCATGGCTTCTGGGATCTGGAGACAGACAAAAGCTGGGTGGGCTAGTGTAGAGTAGTTGTTGTGATCTGAGCCTCTGGGTCAGAGGGACGTGGGTCGAGGCTTCCCTCCGTCACCTGTTCCTGTGTGGTATTGGCCATGTTATGCTTGCTGAGCTTCAGTTTCTCCATTTATGAAATGGTGATAAAAGAACCATCTCACAGGCTTTTTATGCAGTTTTATGAAACAGTATATGCATGTCACTTTACGCTCATATTGCTTATGACTGTAATTGGAATAATATTTCTGAAATACCCCTCAAAGGTCTCTCTTTTCTCAGTAATCGAGTTTTTTCTTTCCTTTGACATTTCTTTCCTCATTGCCTGAGGGAAGGCAGAATAAATATACTAAGGTAGGAAGGTTTGTCAGAGGAAAACCTTGTCTCGGGCAGGAAGTAGAAAGCCCTTCCCTTGCTGGGGAGGCAGAGAAAGGGAGAGACTAAGCAGGGCAAGGGGCCAGGCAAATGCCCTGCCTTTCTTCAACATCTACCTGCTCGGTTAGACTGAGGAGGGTTTGTAGAATCCGCCAGATAATTTGGGTGAGTCGCAGAGAGAGGGGGCTTGCACTTGCTTCTTAGAGGGTAGCCCAGGAAAACGACTGGCCTTTCAGGGAAGGAATGCTCCCAGCGTGGCAGCAGCATAGAAGGGGCACCGCCTGTGGCTGGGGATGGTTGTCCCCAAGACAGCGCCTGGATCCCCTGTGTCCACCCATGGCAGCTGGGGCCCCAGAATTTCCCGCATATCCCAGGCGGGGACACGAAGTGCTCAGGGATCCCAGCATCCAGAATGTTGCTGGGAAGTAGTCCCAGCATGTGAGGACCCTAAGTGAAGGCTCATGTCAGGGACTCCAGACTTCACCTTGGACCCCAGCAAAATACCCAAGAAACAGGGAGCTGGGTGCTCAGTGAAAGTGCCCAGGAAACCCAGTGGGGAAGTGAGGGGGACTGCCAGGCAGAGGGCACAGGGACCGGGAAGACAGCTGGTGACCAGAAGGCCTGCTCCTCACTACTGGGAGGCAATGCCAGCTCCCCTCTGCCCTCGGCACCAACCTGGGAAGGAGAAGGGAGAGAGGAAATCCCTTGAAAGGTAATAAATACGGGAGTTGAGAAAGAACAGAGAAATCGCTTCCTTTAGTAGGCAATGATGCATTTGTCTCCTCCCACCTCTGCTGTCTCCAAAATTGCGGGCTCAGATGCGGACAGTGTAGACACTGACTTCGTAACATGTATGTTTGGTTCCATCACCGCAGCTATTTGACAACAATGAGGTAGATGTGACTCCCAGTCAGCACGGCCACTTTGGAGCCCACCATTTCCTACCAGCTCCTCCATTTCCATGGAGGGCACCAGCCTCCTCCCAGTTGCCCGAGCTAGAAAACCAATGGTTAAATGTGCTCTTCAGCTCCCTGTTAGTTTCCTGGGGCTACTGTAACCGACTTCCACAACTTAACGGCTTAAAACAATAGAAAAATTTCCCCTCACAGTTTGGAGTTCTGAAGTCCAAAATCTGGTTTCACGGGGCTGAAACCAAGATGTGTTCAGGTCACTTGCCCTCTGGACGTTCTGGGGGAGAATCTGTTCCTTGACTCTTCCAGGTTTTGGCCCGGCATTCCTTGGCTTGTGGCCACATGACTCTCTGCCTCCACGGTCACACGGCCTTCTCTGTCAAATCTCCCTCTGCCTCTTGCTTGTAAGGACATTGGTGACGGCATTTATGACTCACTGGCTAATCTCCCCATCTTAAAATCCTTAACCCAGTCATGTCAGCAAAGGCCTTGCCATATAATGTAATGTTTACACATTCCAGTTCCAGAGATTAGGGACCGATACCGTTGGGGACCATGACTCAGCCTGCTGTGTCTCCATCATCCCCTCCCCTCCCACTGGTCCAGGAACCACACTTTGAAAATGATTGCTTTAGGTGTCAGTGGTCTCCCAGGTAAGATCCAAATCCTGCCCATTCTACTCCCTAAGTAGACTTTGTATTTCTTTCTCCATTGCTATGCTCAAATCCAGGTTCTATCATCTCTTGTCTGAACTGCACAGTAATCCCTTCGCTGATGTCCTGTCTGCTCTCCTGCTACCTTCCAGCAATTTACCCCAAACTGTCATGCTCTTCTCCTGCTTTGCATCCTCCAAAGCCTCCCCCTGATTTCCACGTAAAGCCCATTCTCCTGCCACCAGCTCTGGGACTTCTCTCTGGTCTGTGCCTACCTCCCAGCCCAGTGCACACCCTCCTTCCAGCCATGGTGCTCTTCTCTGGCTGCTCATCTGTACCTGCCTCTGTGATCTCAGAGTCACTATGTCTTCCCTCTGCCCAGAGCATCCTTTATGCCGGCCCAGCCTCACAGTGGGTCCCTGGGGCAGGTCTCCATGGCTGCCTGGGCTTCCTCAATCATAGATAGGGCCCAGGTCAGCTGTAACTGAGGTTGAATTTTCCATCTCCCAACTAGACTGTCAGCTTCAGGGGCTAGGCCTGAGTTGCTACTATCCTCCTCTTCCTCAGTGTTGGGCACAGTGCCCACCCAGAGTGGGCACTGGGCACTATCTGTCAGGTTGAATGGCTGTGGTCCTTCCCCCTGGCCCATTGCCCTTCAGGATCTCAGGACCATTTGGATTATTTATTATATTAGAAAATTTATATAAAAATTATTTATATTTCACATCAGGAGCACACAATGAAAAATCAGCCCCTCTCTGCACAAGCCCTGGGCGCATGTTTCTTTATGCACCATCACAGCAGGCCTCACCTGTGCATTCTCTCTCTCCACCTCATGGTCTGGGGAGAAGTCCAATGGGCATGATGCTGGCTTTCTCTGAGTGGCTGGAGAAGGGACCTGCTTCTGTTCTGAGCCCTAAATCTAGTCCTCATGCTCACCCTTCCAAGCTCTTGAGCGGGGCCAGACCGTACAGAACCCAATAAGCAGGAACTCAAACAACTTTGCTCTGTAGGAGTCCGACCTTTGGCCCCCGGTAGCTCCCTGCTTGCTACCTTTCCTGATACTAACTCCTACGTAGGGCACGGGTCAGGTGGGCTGAGATAACAGATGAATCCAATTACAGGTAATTAGGGGGGTCAGCTTAAGGCAATAGTGCAGTTAAAGAACCTTAGGTGAGGCAAAAGTCCCAGATGCTGTCACTTTTTGCTCTATTTCTTTCTTCTTATTCCATTGCCTTCCTCCAGATCTTTTCATTTCCGTTCCCAGCATCTTGCCTGTGCGCTGTTCTTAGGATTTACCCTTTGCCTCTTGGATATCTTACCAAGTAAAACCAATGCCTAGAGCTTCATTCTGCCAGCCTCCCCTTCCCTAGCCCCACAGAATGGGGATTGGGAAAGTATGTGTGTGTGTGTGTGTTTGTGCATGCGCGCGTGAGTGTGAGTGGCAGGGCAGTTTAACAATATTCCTTTTTGCTTATTGGTCTGCAAGGCTTCTCCCTCCTCTGCTTTTCCCCACCCACCAAGGCTGTGGGCATACAAGTCCCCTCCTGGTCTCACTGTCCCATATGTCCCTCTACGTGCGCCCCCCACAGAGTTTCAGGACTCGGTGCTGCCACATATTGTTCCTGTTCCTTGGGTGCCATACCCACCTTCTCTGCCTTGCAAATTCCCACCAAGCCTTAGGGTACCAGTTCCAGTCCATCTCCCTTTTGGAGGTTTCTGGCTGCTGCCAGGCAGAGTTGGACGTTCCCTCCTACGTGCACTCCCAATACCCGTCGCTGATTTCTGGTAGAGCATCTGTCATATTGTGAGGCTGAATTCTGTTTGCAGGTCTGTCTCACTGCCTGACCGAGCTTGCCCACAAGGTCTCACTCAGCTGTGGGTTGCCTAGGCCCAGCTCGTGAGCGGTGCTCAGCATGTGTTACGCGATGATGCATATCGTAGAGAGAAGTCCCCATCCAGTGAGCCTCGCTTGGCCCCAGGCCAGTGGGGTAAGTGGCCCTTGGGGAATCGGCACAGCAGTTTCACCCCTTCCTCCCCACTTGCCGTCCTCTGGCTGCTCCCACTTTTGTGATTTAATTGGGATTTGGCCCTTCAGCCACTCTTGGCTGTCCCCTTGAGAAAGAGAGTCATCAGCAGTGAAAGCTCTTCACATTGGGTCACACCTACAGGGCTGCTGAAATGACCCGCCTGCCCCTTCCGGCCTCGCCAGCACCTGAGCAAGCCACCCAGGGGCCCTGCTCTGGGCTGGATTGGCTGGCAAAGTGGTTTAGAGAAGGAGCTGCACCTGGCAGGGCATTAGCTCGGCGGCGACGGAGCTTAGGAAGTTAATGAAAAGGGAGGGGCGTCCCTGGGATTTTAGGCTCCAGTCAGGCGCTCTGCGACCCCCCCCTCCCCCCCGAGCTTGGCAGTATTAGGAGAGCTAATGTGCTGGCCGGGAGGGCTCAGCTGGTCTTGTCTGTTGTGCTCTGCATTGCAGGGGGAGCTGGCATTTTTTCCTCGTGCCAGACAATGAGATGCTGGCAGAGAGGCAGCAGGCACACCGCTGCAAATGCCAGGCAGGGGCAACTGTGCCAAGATTTAGAGGAACAGATGATTCCTTGGCAGCCCAAGAGGCTTAACCCATCCGTCTGTCCTCACTAATTCAAAGGCAAATCTGGAAGGAAACTGATGCTCATTGGGCATTGGTGATGTGCCGGGCACTTTATATGGTTCACTTCACTTAATGTACTCCAAAACTCTTAGGCTTCTGCCTACCATCCCACCTAACAGAAGAAAATCTCAGGGACCTTGAGGGTCAGTCACTTCTCACAGCAGGACCACCTCTTTGAGTCCTACAGGCTGTGTCCTATACAAGGGCTCATGGCCAAGGGGACAAGTGGGGACTGAAATCCAGCCACATTTTGGTTGTTATGCTGAGCCCAGAGGTACCTTTTCTAATTTACAAAGGTCTCCCAGACACTGGCCACCACTCGGCTTCACAATGGAAACCAGGGTTAAACTTAGGTTGGTCCAAATCCTCAACTGGCTACCCTGCCCTGCCTCCCTGTCTATTTCAGTCTTACCTACAAGCCCAAAAGAGGTCCAAACTTTGGTTAGGGAAAAATAAGAATAAGTGGGGGACAGTCAGTGCTGGAAGGAATGGGGATCCATTGACCTGGTTTCTCTCTGCCATCCTATTTCTTCTAATCATGACCTGATAATTTATTTGTGGGTTCCATAACTGCTTCTCATTTTTCAATATAAACTTCTTTGGGCTGCAATTAGAGTAGAAAGACAGAAGCACATATCATCTTTGCTTTTTGCTTTTTAAAAAAATCAGTCATCAATCCACACACCTTCAATACCGGAGTTCTCCTTGGTGTAAGGCAGCTAGCTTGATTAGTTTGGTCCCAGTTGATAAAGTTGGGGTTTGGAGGTTAGCATCTTCATGTCTTTGCTGTAAATAATATAGTTAAGCTTTGCCAAACACACCCCAAATGCCGGCTTCATTCTTCCCTATTACTGCCACAACCTCTGTCTCTATCTCTGCCTCCACCCTCTCCAGCCCATCCTACAGACTTCTGGCAGATAAGCCTTCACAGATCAGTTAATTCATTGTTTTTCTTCCCAGCTCAAAAGCTGTAAAGGGGTCCATGTTGCTTGGAGGATGACGTCCTAACTTCATCCAAAAGTGGTTCTCGAAGTATGGTCCCCAGACATGTATGCACTGTACGTATGCATGTGGACACCCTGCTCTCATGTCCAGGCTCCACATTGGTCTGTGTATGTGCCCACTGGCAGCACAGTTGCCTTTAGGATGAGGGAACTAGGGAAGAGGTCAGTGCAGGCCCAGGAAGTAGAGCCTGATACCAAGGGCGTGGTCTACACGGGGAGATGCAGGCTTCGTGCTGGGCTGCCCCCTCAGTCCCTCAGACTCTCATCTCATAGTAAATGCATGCTTGGAGCAGGGTGGAAGTGGGTACACTGAGGGGCAGGTCGCAAGATAGGGGCCCTGTTGCCTGGTTGCAGTCCCATATGTGGTGCCCAGCTGAGAAAGGTAGCAGCTCACCCACCCAAACCCCGCCCCCGAATTAGGTGGCCTATGGCTTGGATGGGATGAGGTGTAACAGACGCCGAAGGGGCGCCACCCACTATCCCTAGAGCGGCCCAGGCCCTGCTGGCTGCTGTGTCCATGCTTCTCCTGATAAACCACGTTGCCCATTTGCCCTGCAAGGGGAGCCTGCAGGCAGGATTTGTGTTCCATTCACCACTGAACTGAAATCACCAGTTGCAGAGCCTGGCCCAAAGTAAGGGCTCAATATGTGCTTATGAAATGAGGGCAGATGAATGAATGAGAAAGGCTTCCTCTTGTCCCATCTCTCAGAGTTCTTATTGTAGGTATGTTGCACATCATATACCTCCTTTTTTGCTTTTAGCTATTTCAGGTAAATTTTTTAGTTGTCCCAAATCAGGCCCCTGAGATCCCATTCTAAGGTCAGGGCTGCGGGTAGGCCTGGCCTGGTTCCCTCCTTCAGAAAGGGTGGTGTCAGTCAGGCTGGGCACATAGTTCAAAGTGGGAGCCAGTGACAGTGGCTAAAGAGCAGGTGTCCCCGAAATTGCTGAGTGTATGGGTGTGAGGCATGCACTGCAGCCAGTCTTCTGGACTTCTTACATGCTGACGTGAGAATCTGATCACATCAGAAGTGTGATTCAGTCAGACATCATGAAGAGTTTTTATTTTTGTCTAATTTACAATTATCCAAGGAAATAACTATACTTTGCTGCTCAAAATAGCTGGCCCTGTCTTCCCTCCTGTCTCCACAATCGACAAGGGTCAGCTCCTTGCACACCAGCTCCTGGCAGTGCCTTCTCCGACAGGGGATTTTCCTGTCCCTGTGATGAGAACAAAATATGCATTCCCTCCTGCCTCCGAGAGATAGCACCACATTTTCTGAGACATGAAGTTTGACCTGTGACAGTGGCTATCCTCAGACGACGGCCCTCTCCCTGGACAGCTGGGTCCAGGGCTGTGTGGAAACAATTGTACAAAACACATTGAATATGATGCTGCTCTACAGATGGACTCAATCTTGTTATTTTAATCCTTTCAGTAAGTGATTTGAATCAGCACATGCCTAACCCTGACAGGTGGGATATAATCCACATATCTCAAAGCTCCCAAATGTGTTCCAGGGGCCAACAGAATCCAAGGTGCACAGGCCCATGTGTCACTTGACTTGTTCTTGACTTGAATCCCCTTCCTACTCACTCCAGCCACAGGTCCTCCTGAATCAGAAGATGGGTGTAAATTCTCTGGGATACTGGGTCGGGGGACTATAAATACAAGTTCTGCATTCCAAGTAATTCCTCTATGTGACTGACCCATAGCAAGTTTTAAATGAAGGGTAGTAAGTTGCATGACACCCTAAATCCATCTCTACAATATTGCCTCTTCTCTTCAGCACCAACACAATGGTGGGAACCACCAGACTTGTAATTAATAAAGAATGAGTGATTAAGTGATTGATTGAATGATGAAATTGACTGTCCCTGGATCTAGTAGGTGTGACCTCACTGACACTTTCCCTAGCGTTCATTTCTTCCCTATACAGTAGCCTAGCTGGCAGATACAGTAATAGCTACGGCTCCCCTGGGTCACGGCTGTCTCAGCCTCAGAGAACTGTCAGCCCCACGGGTTCAATATTGTCTGGTCCATGGGGTTTATTGGCTGCAAGCCCTGGGACAGAGATAAGCGCTGCGAGCTGAGCCTGCTCCTCGGACGTGCGGGTGTATGCGGGGCTGATCTTCACTCCCGTCCCCGTCGTGGCTGCAGGGCCCAGAGCTGGCTGAGGAGACAGGTGATACCAGTGTGTGTCTACAAAGCCGAGGCCTAATATAAGACTTGCGCTGACGACACATGTTCTCTTGTTTGTATTGAGACTCTGTTAACAAAATGACATTTCTAGTGTTGAGTTTCCAAAATGAAGAGGGAAGCTATCAAATCCTGAATGCCTGCCTCACCAGGGGAGGATGCAAGCCACGTGAGTTATGAATGACTACTTAATGGGCTTCTGACCGATGGCTGCGACAGGGCTCCGTGGGACAGGACCTGAAGGAGTCAAGGAAATCCCTGGAGAGGCATTATTTTTTGACTCTAGAGGCCTTCTGCACAGATGCCGTTGACAGGGGGAGTAATGGTCTCTCACACATGTCCGACTCCTAATCCCTGGAGCCTGTGGCTGCTACCTTGCATAGCAAAAGGGACTTTGTAGTTGTGATCAAGTTAAAGATCTTGAGATGGCGAGAGTGTGCCGGATTACCTGGATAGGCCTGATGTAATCACCATGGTCCTTGTAAGACGGATGCAGAGAGAGCCGGAGTGAGAAGAGAAGGTGATGTAATGACCAGACCGGGCCTTTCTAAACTGTCCACCCTAAGTCCTTTCAAAATGTTCTTTTAAGTCTCCATAACTGAGTTTTCCTATACAGGCTAAGAACATAGACTTTCGTGTTGGAGATACCTGGGTGCAAACCTTAGACCTACAGCTCTCCAGCTTTGTGACCCGGGCCTGGTTAATTAATGTTTTTAGGCACTCTTCTCATTTGTAAAATAGGAGTCATAAAATGACTTTGAGGTTATTTTGCTGATTCAATGAAATACTGTATGCAAATAGGTTAGCCCATGGCCTGGCATATACTCATTACTCAATAAATAGGTCTTAATATTATTTACTTGCCCATGGATGGGCCATGGTAATTACCTACATGAATGCTGCAAGAGCCAATATAAATCTGTCTTGGGAAGCCCTTGATACCTTTTGATAAATGTGTTAGGGTTCTTCAGAGAAACAGATACATATATTTACACATATCCACCTAAATATGCATGTATTTATTATAAGAAATTGATTCACACAGTTATGGAGGCTGGGAAGCCCCAAGATCTGCACTTCCAAGCTGGGAGCCAGTGTATAATTTCAGTCTGAGTCTGAAGGCCTGAGAACCAAGAAAGGTGGTGTAAATTCTGGCTCAAAAGCCAGCAGGCTCAAGAACCAAGAAGAGGTAATTTTTCAGTTTGGGCCCAAGGAAAAGACTGGTGTCCCAGCTCAATAAGACAGGCAGGAGTTGGATGGATGTGAGAGACCATTACTCCCCCTGCCAACGTGCAGCTAAGGCCTCTAGAGTCAAAAAATAATGCCTCTCCAGGGATTTCCTTGACTTCTTCAGGTCCTGTCCCGTGGAGCTGTGTTCAGCCATCAGTCAGAAGCCCATTAAGTAGTCATTCATAACTCACGTGGCTTGCATCCTCCCCTGGTGAGGCAGGCATTCAGGATTTGATCGCTTCCCTCTTCATTTTGGAAACTCAACACTAGAAATGTCGTTTTGTTAACAGGGTCTCGATACAAATGAGAGAACGTGTGCTGTCAGCGCAAGTCTTATATTAGGCCTCGACTTTGTAGACACACACTGGTATCACCTGTCTCCTCGGCCAGCTCTGGGCCCTGCAGCCACGACGGGGACGGGAGTGGAGATCAGCCCCGCATACACCCGCACGTCCGAGGAGCAGGCTCAGCTCGCAGCGCTTATCTCTGTGCCAGGGCTTGCAGCCAATAAACCCCATGGACCAGACAATATTGAACCTGTGGGGCTGACAGTCCTCTGAGGCGGAGACAGCCGTGACCCAGGGGAGCAGCACCTTTATTGTACCTTCTGGGTAGACCTTGTGGGACTAAAGAATAGTTGGAATTCGAGCGCTAGGAAGAGTAATGGTGGGGTGGTTGGTAAGTGCACGTAGTATACAGTCCAGACTGAGATGTGCCTCTCGGCTTCCTCGCCAAACTCCACCTCCTCCCCTCCCACTGCACCTTCGTCCTTAGCAAAGCCACACCAGCTTCTTCTCTTCCTTGAAGCTGCTCAGTGCCTCCCCTTTTCTTTTTGCCTAGAAAGCTGCTCCCCCAAATAGTCCTGTGGCTGGTTGCATCTCATCCTCCTGTCTAAATTAGTGACCCATTCCACCCCCACTGAGGCTACTCTCGATCCTACCAACCACACGTGAAGGTTCCATGTATTTGTTACCTTGGTTAATGTCAGTCTGCCCCTCCCATAGGGAAGGCAACCTGCACGAGGACAGGGACCTTGTGTGTCTTGTGGCCTGCTGCCTCTGCACCCAGAATAGTACCAGGTACGGTGGAGGAATGCTGGGGGGCTGGCTAAATGGACAAAGGCCTGAATAAATGGATTTTTGTCAACAAACTTTCCCTTCACCTCCTTAGAATTTGTTGATCCACAGACATTTCTCCCCCTCCCCCCCAAGCAAGTCCAGTGTTTTTGTGGAAATCATTTGGAAGCCCTTGTCAGCAGGGGCAGCAGAGCTCAACTGCAGGCAATTTTGGCAATGTCTTCTGCCATCTTTCTTGTTTCACAGACTATTGGCATTTAGCAGGGGTAGATGATGGGTGCAGGTAAACATCCTACAAACCAAGGGCAGCCCCTACCCCCCCAAAATGAATTATGTGGCCCCAAAAGTCAATAGCGTCAAGGTCAAGAACTCAGCTGGAAGCTCAGAGCAATCACTCTGGGACCTGCTGGCTAGAGCAAACCCTGTGCAAAGCTTGAATGTAACTACATGGTACCTGGAGAAATGGAGCTCTGCCACCAGGCTGAACTCCCTGCAGGCCTTGTCTGTGGTATTTCTCTGGAGGTATGCCAGCGTGAGGGCACCACTGCCTTGGTTACAGCCAAGATAAACAATCCAGAAAACATACCCACTGCTTCCGGGAAAGGACACAGCCCAGAGGGCAGACCTGCATTTGTAGCTGGCTGTTATCTGCCAACTGGAGCCGTGGAAGCCTTGAAGTGACAGAAACAGGGATGTGGAGGTGAAAGCACCTATTGCAGGCTGGGACCAGCATTGAAGGTTTCTCAGCTCCTAAAGCCCTTCCTATTCATTGGGAGATTCTCCGTTTGCAAAATATTTATTCAAAGCTTAATTACTAACAGATCCCCACATGGAGCCACTCCATTGAAGGGCTGCACAATAGCTTAGCCTGGTAATCAATGCCCCATTCATGCACTAATCAGCGGAGACAAATGGGTGTGAGAGGTGTGGGGAGCATGCGTGGGGACCAGAGGAGAGACTCCTTCGCCCCTTCCCCTTGTTCACATGCTGATCAGCACCGGGACCCCTGGAAGTCAGGGAGGGCACTCCCAGCGGGTCTGTGCTCGTGTATAGGCAGACGCACTAGTCCATATGGATTTCCTCCAGCTTGAAACATCAGCCCTGCTTCTGGCCAGTTGAGCCCTGTTTTTAAATAGGCTGCATGTTCTTCCGGAGCCGAGCTCCATCCACACACGCGTACTGCCATGTGTCAGGTAGTAACAAGGCACTCCACATGCATTGTTCTATTCAGCCCTTATCACAAATATGGGATGTGGTTTTATCATTATCATCCTGATATTAGAGATGAGAAAACCGAGGTTATCTTACCCTTCCCAAATCATAGGGTTCATAGGCAGAAGAGCAGGGGTCCAGTGCACCGAAGAATTAAACATTTGTTTTATGCACATATGGGATGGGGCACCAGCAATTTATAATCACGCCACTGAGGGGGCTCATGCGAGGGGCCTGCTTCATTCCAAAACCCAGTGTCCTCTGCTCCCCCTGTTTAGTTAGGTCTCATTGGCAGACCAGGTGAAGGACTGTGGTAACTTGTACCAGGGTATAATTGGTGAGAAGCCATCAGAATCTTGTAAGGAACAATTCGTTCTTGTATTATTAACCTCAGTCCAGGTAAGGACAACAGGAAAAAAGAAATAAATAGCCCCATTTCATTAATTCATGCAGATGTAAAAAAATCTTACACAAAATATTAGCTAACCGAAACCAACAGAGTATTAAAAAAATAATATACAAGGAACTCCTTGCATAGAAATAAGAAAAATAACAATGCCAATAGTAACATAGAACTTGTGGAAGAGGAAACCAAATGCATCTGAGGAGATGCTTAAAATTATTAATAAAGGCAAATTATAAAATATTTCATATATAGTAGACTGCAGAAAGTAGAAAGCTGAATAATGCCAAGTGTTGGTAGGGACTTGGGGATGGAAATTCTTGGGCATGGCTGCCAGTAGGACAGATAGTTTGAATGTGCCACAGAGCACAGCTGGTATATTTCTTTAATTGAGTCCCATTAAGTAGATGCACACTGAATGACTGAGCAATTCTAGCAATTCTGTATGGAGTCCAAGGAAATCTTGCACAGCTCCCCAAGGGCCCATGCAAGGCTCTTCATTGCCACTTTGGTTAGTGTAGCCTGAAGCTGGAGACCACCTGGATGCCCACCCATCAACTGTAGATTGGATAAGTGAATGTGGAGGGTGCATACAGCAGGGGAGGGAGCGGCACTGTAGCAACACAGATCAGCTGTAGCCATAGCAACATGGATGAACTTTAAAGAAATTGTAATTAGTGAGAAAGGTAAGAAGCAGAATGAAATCAATAGCTCAATAACATTTATGAGAAAGATCAAATACATGCATATCAAACAACACTGTTTTGCAAGAACATACACAAACAGAAGCAAATTAAGTGCATATGGATGGCTTCCATGGTGGGCAGTAGACCAGGAGTGGGTTGCATAGTCAAGGTTCCAGCAGGAAACAGATGGTGCACCCAAATTAGTATCATTCAAGATAGGTTTGTTTACAAAGGTGTGGGAGGCTATAGGGAAACCATAAGAGGTAGTACAGAAGCCAGAGTTAGTAGATATTGAGCTCCTAACTTCAAACCAGCCTGAAGGGACTAGATGAGGGTCTGGTTATTGGGACTTGAACCATTTTTGTGAAGAGAGGGTCACCGGGAAAGCAGTGATGGCCCTCAGCAATCCAAAGGGAGATAGCCAGGCATGCATTACCCTGACCTCCCTCCTGCCTCCCGTGTTCTCCAGCTAGGGCCCTCCATTGGCCTACTCAGAGAGACAAGGAGCAGGGAGCCACTGATGTCATCTGCTCAGGTCTGCCTCTTGGCCAGAAAGGAGAACGATCAAGTGTGATGCGGCAGTGGACCTGGGGGCACAGATGGCAACTTCATGACTCCTGGGCTCTGAGGAGAAAGGGAGTTAGTTAGTAAAGCAAACAAATGGACATAAACATGAGGGGCTTGCAATGAAACATCAAACAAACAAGCAACTGAGGACAGTTTCCTACCTAGGAGGAACCTGGGGCCCAGCTGTCAGGGAAATGAGAAAACCTTTTCCACACATTCTTGATATCCTACAGTGTATGGGTGTGTTCCACACACACCTTTTTTTGTATGTGCGCATTTGTGATGCTTACTCTGAAACTGGCAAGTTAGCATGCACATTAAAGCACCAGTAGTCTACAGCAATCGTAAAATTTTGGAAATAATAACCTTTGAATAATATGCAAGTTTTTATTAGACCTCTTGAGAAACAAATATATAGGATTTCTGAATCAAACTTTTATGGAATCCTTGCAGACCTGCAGCATCCCCATAGGACTCTAGTATTTTAAGACCAGAGTTTTAGCATCACTTCCTTGAACAAATGCATAGCTCTCTGTGATTATCTAATCCAAGTCATCAATCTCCATAATGTGTCCTCTCTTCCAGCTGCCGCTTTTGATTAATCCGAATTTCTCCTTGTTTCTTTAATTACAGAGTATTAATGTTTAAAATACCATAGTCTATAAAAGTGCAATTAAGAGGCCTCTGGAAAATTCCATTCCTTCCTCCTCTTGAATGATGAATCTTCCAAGAATGACTGGATCATAGTGTGAACAGAGGATAGGCCTTTTTTTTTTTCCTGCTTTGTACCGCAGTTGGGAGTCAGAAGTGTCTCTTGCAGGCAACACAGACATTTGCTAGGTGGCCTCGATGAAGTCAAGGCTTGGAAATCAGGAGTGACTCTCCAAGAGGCCTGAGGCACCGGGAGGAGCCCCAGGGTGAAACGGCTCTCACGTGGATGTACTCTCAGTGGAGGGAGGGGATCCATGCTCAGGAAAACCAATAGGTTAAAAAGTCTAGCTCTGTTCAAGGCTAGACTTTGGCAGCAGATCAGCAAATAGTTCAGACAAACCAAATACATATACTGAATGTTCCACAGAGAGGAAAAGACTGTTCTGAGGACTGGAAACCATGCCACACAAATCTCAGCAGGAGTGATGGAGGCCTGGCAAAGGCATGCCAGGGGGACTGGAAGCCCAGGGCCGGGCTCTTCGGAGGCAAATATCGGTGGGCTATGGGGACAAAGACACTGTGGACAGGAAGAAGCTGCACAGAAACGCTCTGACTTCTGAGACCGAGAAGCACAAGCCTGGGGCCCAAATAAGGATGGAATGCGAGTTTGGGAGAGACCCGCTCACACCACATTCCAGGGAGCCCCCCTCGCCTCCCACCTGATGTTGGGATGATCGAGAAACGCGGGCTTAGGAAAGATTTTCTTTGCTCACAGTTCTATTCAGGTCACTTGACTGATGCAAAGTTTCTGTGACCTTATTTTCTGTGTTCTTTTTGTCCCTGTATCTTCGTAATCTTTAAAGTTAGTGTGTCTTCCCACAGCATGATGGGTATAGATGGGGAAGTGAAAACTCTCAGGGGTCCTGGGGTGTGGTGATGGGAAGCCCAACAGCATCAAACCCAGGAAGATCCGTGAATCTGATAGCCTGATAGCAAAAGGTGAGGGTGGGCCTGACTGGAGGCTGGTAGGTCCTGAGAGGGCACCATTGCTGTTCCCAAAGATAAAGTGGGGTCCTGAGAGGGAATGGCCCAGTCCAGACAAGCTGTCCTGCCTTCTTGGGCTCTGCTCTCTCCCTAAACGTATAGCTGAGTACCACTATTGTCACCAGTTGTACCCTAGTTGTGAAATATTAATGCATCAGTGGTTAAGAACCTTGTCAAGGAGGTGGAGTTTTTGGAGGTCATGGCATACCTTGTGAGAATCAGAAAGTATTCAGATATTCAGTGTAAATTTCTTGTGGGAAAAGACCATCCATATTGTGCCGTGACTCCTAGTACATTGCCTATCACTTAGCACATCCAAAATAAATATTTGCAGAAAGAAGAAGAAAGGACAGAAGAAAGAGCAGGAAAGAGGGAGATGGATTTCTGAGGGAAGGTAATCAATTTAACCAGAAGAAACATTCTCCAAACATTATTTTCTGCTCACATTTTAGAGATGTTCCTTTATTCATTTGCTCTTATGTTTAGTCATTATATTGATTTATCGAAAGTTGCTAGCAAAAAAGTCAGTACTAGGGAGGCAAAGTTTTAAGACAAGTTTTTGAAAGGAAAAATTTAAAGTATAGGGAAGTCCGAGTCTGTCTGCAAATTAGGAGGTGATCTACTGTTATGACCTCATTTTTAGTAGGGGTCCGTTTTGGTCTAGGTCAAAACCAGGGGGTTTGTGGGCTGAGCTGGAGAATTGCTCTCCATGCATTTCCTGACAACTGAGAGAAGCCACTGCTCAGTTTAAGTCTATAAATCATTACTCAGCACCTGTGGTCCCTAAGGAAGCCTTGGGGGTCATTGAGAGGACGTGACCTCTGGGTCACCCTCGAGCTGGACCTGGGCAATCTGAGCTCCTCACCCACTTTCCCGTCTGTGGATATAGGCTCTGCCTGCCGTTCCCACAGTGGGGGTGGTTTTCAAGGATGTAGCCTTGAGAGAGTAAGGTGGCATTGAGACCGGGTACTGTATGTGACTGACCCTAGTTAAGGCCTCTGTGTAGACTTTGATGATGCGGGTGAGCGAGGAGACGTACTCACCTTCCCAAGACAAGCCTTGTGGGTAAGTTCCTCTGTTTATTCAACTGCCACCTATCAGTCTGGGGTGGCCTGCCTCTTTCTTGGGTCTCTCGTTGTCCTCCATGTGTGGCCAGATTACAAACCAAGGAGTCGCATTTAGAGGTTCCAGGGTAAGTCAGAAGCAAAAGGCAGCCTGTGAGTACTACTGAGTAACACAGCATCCGGCCAGTCTTGCATTTTTTCTTTCTTCCTTTCATCCACCCATTCAACAAACACTTACTTGGTTACAAGCATAATGTTAAACTCCGAGGATACAAATAGTAACTAACCTGAATGAAGCAGGTGAAAGCTTAAGGTAATTCCAGAGCAGGTGTTCTCAAACTTGGCCATATGTTGGAGTCACCTGGGGAACTTTAAAAGCACTAATGCCTGGATCCCACTCCCAGAGGTTCCCATTTGGGGAAACCTGTGGGGAGAAGCCTGGGCAGCAAGCTTTTGGAATGATATCCATTTGTGGGCAGCTTGCAGCCAAGGTTGGGAACCGCTGCTTTAGGAGGATGAGGTTGAGTTCGCTGGATGTATTAAAGGGGAGAAGAGAGGAGATAGTACAGGAATAAACATACAGAGGCACAAAGACACACACACACACACACACACACACACACACACACACACACACACACGCACGCACGCACGCACACACGTTGCCTTCCAGGAATAAAGAAGAGTGGGCACAGGTGGAGAGGAAAGGATTAGATGGGAACAAGGTACAATGGGAGAGAGTACAGGACGGTTAACCCTCCAAGCCAGGAGGATTTGGAAAGACAGCATAGAGAAGGCTGGAGTTAAGTCCCTCCCTTGAAGGGCAGCTAGGATTTGTCCTGGGAGGTGGAATGAAGCCTCACCAGGTGGAAGGCACAGAACAAGTGGGATAAAGCTGTGATGTCTGGTACAGCTGCAGCCTGGAGTTCCCCAGCTGAAAGTGAGGGGGTGACATGGTGAAAGATACAGAAAGATTTAAATTAGAACACAGGCTGAGGATTTTAGATTTTACCCGTAAGGCAAGGGAGAGCTGTTGAGTCTCTGGAGGCAGGGGACGCCCACAGGAAGCCTGAGATCTAGAACTACGAGGCAGCACCGGAGGAGGGCTGGCAGGTGGGGGAGCCCTCAATGAGGCTAATGGGTAATTTCTAGGTGGTAGGCTTTGTGTATCTCTAACACAGTTAATGGGGACATCGTTTTAGGCTAAACGAGTAAGAGACATTTTCTTACCCTTTAAAACTCAGGAGCTGATTGAAGTGGGGAGTCAATTGAAAGATCAATTTTGAAGTTGTTGTTGGCAGAAAGCAGCTTGTTGGGGTGGAGATGAGGGTGACCAGACAAAAGCAGAAGTAGGTTTTTATGACAATTCCAGCTGCCAAAAGAAGTGGAGCAAGTAGCCGAGGAGGAGCGGCGTGTGGCTTCCCTGTTACACGCTCGAGGAGCTCACCTGGGCCTGCCCCTCCGTCCCTGTCCTCCCAGGGGACATCTCAGACAACTACCCCCAAATATCTCAGAACAGAAAACAAAAGGCAGACAACTCCCATCCTCCCCCGTACAGACTGGAGCATTTAAAGAAAAACCAAAGGGGAAGTGGGTCACCCTCCCTCTCAGTCTGTGGGCGCCAGAACCCTGTCCCTGCTGTTAGGCCCTGTTCTTGCCTGAGCCATTCGGAGTAGGATGGGGGCCCTTGGGCAGTGTGCACCCACAGTGCTGGGGACAGTGCCTGGAATTCAGCTGCTAAATGCAGCACTGACATTCAACCAGAAGGCACTGGTACAGATATGCTAGTTGTTAACATACCGAAATGCTTTACCAGCAACTAAAGGGTAAGCGTTCCTGGCACGGCACGGGACTTCAGACTCCTAGAGCACAAAGTTATCTGCTCAGGTAACCACCTTCTGAACTGTGCAATGCTATTTCTCCCCGCGTGCGAGTGTCCAGGTGTCCCTCCTGAGAGCTTTGATTTCACCCTCTAATTCCCAGTAGGTGGGAGCTGTGCTGAGGCCAGGACCTGACCCATGTCCAGCCCTTCCCTGCCTCTTCTTTCTGGGGCCTGTGCTCTGCTCCCATTCCCCACCTCCCAACTGTACCCCTCTCTAGGGATTAGGATTGCGCTTTGAATTTAATGGACTACCCTTCTCCAAGTGTCACTGCCAGATACACCTACTAGGTATATGCGCTTGTTCTGTGTTGTCACATACCTGAAGTGTGACTTGGGCCTGGTGGGCATTGCCTCAGAGCACCTTCCTTATCAGGCCTCAAGACCACTGGACTTTGATTTCCTGGGTGACCTCCCCATCCAGGCTGCACCTAAAATTGCAGCATACTGCAGCAACCAAGTGCCTTGAGTAAGGACAAATGCAGCCATCTACAGGCTTGTCTCAGGTGTCTGCACACCTTCACTCAGTGATGAGGAGCAGCCCTTCACTGAAGGCATGCTACTGGACCCTGAGGGGCCTTGGGTGGCTGGCAGACACATGCTTTAGGACTGGTGCTAACACTTACAGGCTGGGTGACCTTGCACAATTCACTAAACAACTTAGAACCTCAGTTTCTCCATCTGTAAAATGGAGGGAATTGCGCTGTCACCATTGTGATGAGCATTAAATGAGATAATATGTGAAGTATTTGGCAAGTAGACGTGTTCAGTAATTGGGAGCTCTTCTTACTGATTAGATTATATTCCTCTTTCTGTAGCTTCTAGGCCTCTGTTTCCCAGGCCCCATTCTGACTGAGCCTCTGAGTTGGTGGATTGGTTTTTGTTTCCCAGACACCCACCACCACCAACTTGACTAAGGATTTTGGTCATATTGGCCTCTGACTCTTTCTTCTCTTGGTCACCTCATGTTTCAGTCTCGAATTCTGGCCCCTCCCTACCTTGTTGGCTGTAGCAGACATTGCTGAGCACCTACCTGGTACCCAATCTTCCTTTCCTACTTGTTAATAGGGTCCTGCCTTTGTTCACAACAGTGTATACCCAGCTAAAGTACTCACCTTCCCAGACTTGCTGCAGGGGGAGTGGTCAGGTGTTTATCTAACAAACACTTATGTTGTACTTCCTTTGGGTCAGGCATGATTCTAAGCACTTTGCAATTTAGTTCTCATAACATTTCTGGGAGGTAGGTACTGTCATTCCTATTTTACTTACAAGTACACAGAGATACAGAGAAGTTGAGTAAATAGCTCAAGAACAAGACTATTAAATGGTAAAGCCAGGATTTGCACCCAGTTAGTTTTTAGAGTCGGTGCTCTTCAGTCTCATGCCTGGCAGCTTCTAGCCAATAGAAGTTGGATTTCTGAGAAAGTATGGGTTTTTCTGACATGATTGTCAACCCCTTTCTGCTTCCTCTCTGCTGCTTCTGACCAAGAATGCTGATGGGAGGTGTGAGGTAGAGCCACCATCTGATGGCCATGAGGTGGCAAGCAGGAATAAAAGCCACAATTTGCAGATGATGGAGCAGGGGACAGTGATGACACTGTGGGCTGAAGAACCCCTCCTGGGTGGCCTCCCCTGGGCTGCTGGCGATGGGGGAGAATAACCCTCTATTCAGTGAAGCCACTGTGGTGGGGTGTCTGAAGCTAAATGATGGCCCAACTGCTACTGTAGCCTCAGCCTCTGGCAAGGAGAACTGGACATGGGCTCACGCATCACAGAAGACTTCTCAGGATGCAGCCTGCTTCTAGCTCACATCCAGTGGCCAGGAAGTGCCCCCACGTGACTCAGCTGGGGTGCTGCTCATCCACACAGTGAGCTGAGAGGCTTGGAGCATCATGACGGCATTTCTCTAGCTCACTCCAGACTGGCCATCAGTGACGGGAGCGGAGAGGCTTGATTAAACCTCTGCCATGAACCAGAAAGGTTCTGGCTCCATTCTGTCTGCTTTTCTGGCTCTGAATGGAAAAGGAACACTGTGGGTATGGGGGGCCCATTTCAGTAAGATGCAGATGGCCAGAGAAGACCGGGAAGACGGCCCTACCAGCACCTTGGCTGGGGCAATAGAGAAGCTTCAAGTTTTATCTCCTAATCACCTAGTGCGATGTCTAGCACATACTACCTGTTCATTATGTTTTATTCATTCATTCATTTAAGTTTCAGGGTGAAGCCGGGAGAAAGTCATTCATGCATGGATATACTAAACGAAGCAGATAGTTCACAGAAGTACAAGCATAAAATCCCTCCCACTCCTAGGTCTACTTCTCTTCCTGTTGCCAAATTTTTGCTTATCTTTTCAGAAATAGCCGGTGAATATATGTTTAGTCAGATGAGACTAGAAGGGGCCACACCAGCCAACAACCCAAATAAAAGTGGCTCAAAATTAAAACTGAACAAGGTTTATTTCTCAGTCATGCCACATATCCTCCGTGAGCTGGTCAGGGGCTCTGATTGCAGAGGTTGCCGGTTATGATGCCACGGGGGAAGAGAACCGGAGGGGCTTGTATTGGCAGTTAAATGCTCCAGCTTTTAAGACATGCATCACTTTGGAAACTCATTGCCCAGAATGAGTCAGGCCGCCTGCCTCCCTTCCCCACCCCTCAGCTACAATGCAGCCAGGATGGCAAACCACGGATGCGCTCAGAAATGGGAGGACCAGCTTCCGGTTCTGGTGAATAGCACAACTGATGACCACACATACTCCTTGGCACTTAGCTTTTTAAATTTGTCTTCTATTTGGGAAATATATAGAGTGTTTAGAGCAGTGTCTGTCTCCTAAGTGTTTTCTATGATCATTTTTACCTCTATTACTTCCAAGACAGTAATATACAGTATTTTTACTGACAGAGCCTTCTCACTGAATAGATGTCTCTTGAATGACCGAATGGATGTTAAAGCTCCACTTATGTCTGTCTCTGGTGCTGTGGGGAAAGAAGAGGGAGGGAAAGTTGTGGTTTAGGAACTCAGTAGACATAATGCAGAGACAACCCTGCAGAAAAAGTCTAGGCCAGTGCAGGGAAGAAAGATGTGGGTATTGGAGTTTTGGGCAAAGTTCCCGCACTGTGCTGAGCCTCAGGACCTGACGCCAGCTCTGCATTTGATGGCCTTCTGGGTCCACATAATGACAGGCACAACTGGGCTGACTCGTGTTTTTTGCCTGGGAAAGGACAGAGGTTGGCCTGCCACCAAAGCCCTGGCTGCCTCTTGGATTGAATTCCTCCAGCCATGCAGGACAACCACACAGAGCCCTTTAAAAGGCACTTGTGATGATTTAATTAAATCTGGCAGATTTTTAAAAAACTGCTAACTGGAGACCTCAACCTTATTTCCCATCTATTTTTTTTTTTCCTGCTAATAAAGATTAACAGCCAGCTTAACTCCTTCCTCCATCCCAGAACTGTATTGCTAATGAACATCCCAAGGGAACATGGCTTCTGCTCCCCTTGAATGAAGCTACTTCAGACACGTTGCAGACAGAGGGCAAATATATGCAAGCAGCAAATCCGTCACCGGTTGGTGGAGAGCTCAGACCATCGCCCACAATCAGCGTGGACCTCTGGAACTAAAGGGCATTCAGACTGGCATTCAATGGCAAAGACATGGCTACTCCAGCCCAGAATGGTCCTTGTCTTCAGAATATGATGATCTCTGGCGCTTACACAAAGGTTCTTGAATGACTTTGGGATAAACCCACCTCAGAGTTGGTGGGCCATGTATGCAGAATAGGTCAGGGATAAAATGACCTGAGAACTAGACTGTTTTGTCCCCTGGACTCAGGTGAGTAGATCATTACTAAAAACATCATCTGAATAAGGAAGTGGGTGAGCAGGGAATTAGCAACGATGTAGAATTACCTCCCCTGATCCCCCAGGTTAGCTCTGAATGGTCAGCCTGGCACCACTTAGGACATTACTGAGGCTCAGTTTCCTGGTGGGGGGTTGACCACAGAGGAGTCTTGAGACTTGCAGGCAGTGGACCCTGCTCCCCCAAGGCCTCCTCAGACCCAGTGTGTTTGCACACTCCCCCAGATCTCTGCTGTGGTGTGTTGCAATGTTTGCTCTTCCCTGTAAAATCCATCCCATTCAGTTCACCATCGTTATCACCAGTCTCCCAAACCCATGGATCAGTCCAGGACCCATTCTCTCAAGACTTTGCTCTCTAAACCTAAAGGGACAATCAGCATTTTAAAGCCCCTAAAGCAGTGATTAGAGCATGGAGGGGCAGTATGCCCCATAACTGGGGGGTTAGAATCCCTGGGGCATGGGGAGAGGTGGGTAGGTTAAGAAGTGGTCAGAACAATTAGGCTTTGCCCTGTTTTTTTTTTTCATCATAATGTTCTGTTTATTTGGAAATTCCAAATAACTCTAAAGAATGCCATGAGGTTTTTATGTTTGTCGAAAGAGGGTCTGCATTTGGAAATTGGGTAAATGTGCACATAAGTGTCATTAAGGTCTGCATAGCTCCATTGATGTCCATGTTTTAAAGAAGGACTGTTGGAGACTTGAGCCAAAATGCTCAAAATAAACCTATATTTAACAGGATATTGGACTCCACTGGGGGCAATCTTTCGTCAGAGAGGTTCTTCTCTCTGTTCTAGCTACACCATTATGTCGGCACCCAGGGCTTCAGAAAGAGATCTGCTATCTCCACCTTTCTCACCAACAGCCTGCAGAGTCTTTAGAAAGAGGGCCAATTCTGCAAATGTGGTCAGAACAATTACTGAGGCTCAGTTTCCTGGTGGGTGGTTGACCACAGAGGAGTCTTGAGACTTGCATGCAGTGGGCCCTGGCTAGAGCCGGGGTCTTCTGACCATTAGCCCGCTGTTCAGAGTTGGTGGTCTCCCTTTGAATGAAGCTACTTTAGCTACATTGCAGACACTGGTCCCTCTGATCTTTTTTTAAAATATTTCTCTCTTTTGATTTTCAAATTGAATTATAGTTGCTATACAATATTATAGTGGCTTCAAGTATACAACAGAGTGATTTGACAGTTGTATACATTATTAAATCCTCACCTCAACTAGTGTTCTAGTTAGAATGGCCACTAACCAAAAGACAAGAAATACCAAGTGTTGGTGAGGATGCATAAGAAAGGGAACTCTCCTACACTGTTAGGAATGTGAATTGGTACAGCCACTGTGGAAAGCAGTATGGAGATTCTGTCACATAAAAAGATGTTACAGAACACTGACTATATTCTCTAGGCTGTACTTTCATCACCATGGCTAATTTATATAATGATTAAGATTATGTGCCTCTCTCTCCCCTTCACCTATTTCACCCACCTACCCAAAACCCTCCCCCATGGTAACCATCAGTCACTTCTTAGTGTCTATGAGTCAATCACTGTTTTGTTCATTTTGTTTTGTTTTGTTTTCAGATTCCACATATAAATGAAATAACGTGGTATTTGTCTCTCTCTGCCTGGTTTATTTCACTTAGCATAATACCCTCAAGTCCATCCATGTTGTCCCAAATGGCAGAATTTCTTTCTTGAGGTACCAGATGTCCACAAGCTGGAGAACAAAAGCCATCAAAATCCTGGCTTTTAAATGAAAAGCTCCCACTCATGCCTGAGGGAAGAATCAGTAGGACAGCCACCACAGGTAGTGTTTTCCCCACCAGAAAAGAGTTGAAAACATCACTGGGTTGCAGGAGCAGGAAGAGTGGGTAATGAAGGGAGAGAGAGTGACAGGTGAAGACCTTCTAAGATTTACTTCAAGGAAGGGGGGCTGTGTTATGAGTTAACTTGTGTCCCCCAAAACATCCTAAGCTCCTTCCCCCAGTACCTGTGACTGTGACCTTATTTGGAAATAAGATCTTTACAGATGAAATCAAGCTGAGGCCATACTGGTGTCCCTGTGAGAAGAGGAGATTTGAACACAGACACGGAGAGACACAGGAGAAAGGCCACGTGAAAGCAAAGGCAGAGACTGGCATGATGCATCTACAAGCCAAAGAAGGTCAAGAATTACTGGCAACTACCAGAAACTAGAAGAGACAAGGAAGCTTCCTCCTCTAGCACCTGCAGGGAGAGCATGGCCCTGCTGCCACCTTGATTTCAGACTTCCAGCCTCCAGAACTGAGTATGTTTCTGTTGTTTTAAGCCACTCATTTCTGGTCATTTGCTACAGCAGCCCTAGGAAACTATTACAGGTATGTAACTCTGGGGGGAAAATAAGTCCCCAGCTTGCAGAAATTACCTTTGAAGCTGAAGTCAGTCAAAGGGAGAAATAAAGTGGGAGAAACCATTTATTGCTTATTAGCAGTTGTCTACTTCTGCTTGCCCGTCTCTCTCGCCACCCAGCTGCAAAAAGGGACCCCACCAAACCTCTCCCATCCAGATAAACCCTCGCTCCCCTCACCCTTGTATTCACCTATTGATATGGAGATGGCTTCTCTGCATGTCTTGGAAACACCTATTGATATGGAGATGCACTAAGGCCAGGCAAGAGATTCTGGAACTATTGCTATTTTAGCTGTAAGGTAGTATTCTGAAACAACACAATTCACAGGAGAATTTAGGGATGCAAGGGTACAGGGAAGCCTAGGAGGCAGCAGGCTTGTACCTCACGTCATTGGAGTAGTAACGAGGGGGCTGTCAAAGTCAGGGAGAGCCAGAGAGTTCTCAGCGGGATGTGGGAAGGAATATGAATTTTCCTGTATCCTCAAGAAGGGCATTAGCCACGAGAGCAGGTCCTGACAGGCTTATGGTCACAATGAAGTCTGCACCAGCTGCCGCTGGCTGGGGCACTGGGGCTGGGGATCAGAAAGAAATGCAAACACATCGGCAGATTCCTGCATCGTCTGACCCTACCCACAAGGATTCGAGGGGCTCATAAGTGATATCCCTGTTCATCACTGAAGTTCAGAATGATTGACAGGTTGACACAGAAGTCGGGCATTTATAAATCTGCATGTCATCTTTACAAGTGAGGAAGGCAAAATAGGAGAACGTTGCTGAGTTGAACAGGACACAGTTCAGTGTCCAGTGGACAGAGGTATTTACAGAAGGCAGAGGGCCCGGCGACCCTTCTGTGGGAGGGGCTTTCTGCCACATGACTATACATACGTGTCTCTCAACCTAGAAACAGGGATGGGGAATATGAATTCTTTTCTTCCTCCTGCGCAGGATGGACATTGCGATGCCTGCTAAGGCTCCCTGAACTCCTGGGAAAAGAAGGGGAGGGGGAAACCTGGAAGCGTTTGCATTTAAACTTGAAATGCTACACATTGACCCAGACTAAGACACTGTCTTCTGCCTTCAAACAGGACAGGGCTTCGGATAAGTTGGGTTGTGGCAAAATGAAGTCACATTTCTTGCAAAACCAGAGTTTTATGAACTGGATCTATACCTGCTGCACAGGCAAACAGAGAGCTCCCTGGGGGATACTGGGAGGTAAGCCACAAACCATGACCTTCTGGGTTTGATCGAAAGGGGGCAGTTCTGTGGTTCCGCAAACCCTCGGTGCCCAGGGCTTTCCTTTCCCTGAGGGCAATAGGCAGAAACCCTGCTTGCTTGGTGGCGGACCTCCTGGTTCTTAGACATCCCCTGGGCAGTTTTCAGGTGGTCAGAGCACTCTGCAAATTGATGGAGTAGCAGCCGGAGGAGTAGGAATCCCCACACGCATTGGCTCCACCTTGTACAACTGCAAACTGTCAGTGTAGGTCGGTGGTGCAGGAGGCCGGAACTGCCTTGAGAGACTGGCGGCTTTGGGAGAGCAGAGTTCCTCTGTTCTTTCAAAACGCCCCTGGCCCCTGCCCTTGGTAATGGCCGCACAGGGGGAGGCAACCCAGTTGTCAGCAGCACTGATGCGCCCAGAGGGACCTTCCCCAGAAGCAGGTTTCCGGCAGGCTCTGGCAGGAGGGCCTTGGCAAGGGGAATCATGGAAGTTTGCTATTTCTATCTCACAGGGAACTTTGATTCTTCCTTTGATTAGTCTTTCCCTTTGGTAGCGAGCAGCTCGTCCCTGCTGCACGCGGGCACATAGCCGCTTAGGGTGTGTCCGCCACGTGCGCTGGGAGTCGCTGTGCACATTCATCTACGCTCACCCTCCCATCCCCCACGCCGTGCTGTGTGCCGCGCTGCTGCCCAGCCAGGCAGGGAAACACGGCTTCCAGGTTCCCCGTGCCACTCAAGCCTAGGGTGCCAGAATTAGGCAAGAGTTTGCTTCATTTACACGAGTGACTTCTTCCTCCCACAAAGACACAAAAGAGCCTCCTAGAGTGATTTACATTTCTTGGCCCGTGGATAAACTAGTTTTCATTTAAACGTGGAAAAACCTGGTCTGTTTTTATGCCTTAGCTAAATGCATTAGTGAGCACTTCATTTGGCATTTATTTGACTTATGCTAGGAGCCAGAGTAAACATGAAATTTGTTTACGTTTCTGATACATTTTCACCGCCATTTGTGAAGCACCTGCTGTGTGTTAGATACGCCTGGGGGCAAGGGGCTGCCTAAGTCTTGGTCTTACCTCCTGGAAGCCGAAGGGGAAGCCCTTTGCTGGGAGGCGTGCAGCGTGCCCTCCGTGTACTCGGTGCTTCGTGGAGCAGAATGTGAGGGCGGGGGCAGGTCTCTGTTATGTCAGGGTTCTCAGTAGGGAGCTTAATTACATATATTATTGGCCCCCAAAGGAAAAAAGAGGTCCATGTAGTGGGTCGAAGAACGTGCTTATTTCCATAGACGGCTTTTCCCAAACCAAGCTAAGGGATCAGATTCCGAAAGCAAGGTGAAACCCCAACCGATGGATTTCACGGTTAGTGCTGAACCCTTGTGCCCAGAAACCTTCCCATCAGCTTCTGCTTGATAACATTTTCCCAAGGGACTAAGGAGTAACAAACATTTAATTTTTTTTTTCTAGATATTTTTTAATGTATAACGTTTTTATTACATAGATAAAATCATAATATATGTTCAAAATGTCATGGTCTGTTTTTATGACTCAGCTAAATGCATTAGTGAGCACTTTCCAACATTAATTGGTCCTCATAACTCCCTTTTACAAGTTGATTGTTGGATTATTAGGCTGTCCCCAGTTTTTTATGAGAATAAGCAAAATGATTAAAGACAGCTTTGTCCATAAAAGTTCTTCTCTGGATCTGTTTTTTAATTTTGTACCTATAGATTTTTGATATGTAGGAGTATTACTTCTTAGGTCGTCAAATCCGCTCGTCTGTTCTCTTATCATCTCTACTCCTGGAGTCTGTCAGCACTGCTATGAGGGTTCTGAAGCCACACACAGCACAGAGAAGCACGGAGCATGGAAAGGACCTCATTTTAGGGTACCTGGCTGCTGGTTGCTAAATCCACCTGTAAGTATGTTTGTTGGCAGAAGTCCCTGTATGGCTTTGGAATATGCTTGTTTCTTGACTTTCTGATGTTTTTGTGAGTTATGTCCTGTTCCATCAGGAAATGAGTTATTGATGTTCACTAAACCTCCTGGTTCTTGGGGTTCCGATGGAGAACCCAGACACTTGTGGAATGTTTCTGTGCTTGTTTTCTGTTACTCCTTCCCATCTCCCTCCCTGCTTCTCAGGGCACCTTCTTGTTGCCTTTACTGGGTGCCCTTCTTTGTTCCCTTGATGCATTTGCTCTCCAAGGTGCTCTTCCAGCAGCAGTTTTTAAGGGGCACCAAGCAAGGTGGATGTTTTTATTCTGATATGTGTTGGGACACTGCAGTAGAGGTTAATAGATGCCAAGCTGTTTGCTGAGATTCTGTTCTCTTGATCCACAAAGGTCCTATAGCATCAGTGCTGGTCTAGGGCTTGGCCAGGTGTGGATGATGAGCAAATGTTTGTTGAGTGAATACTAAAACTATACTAATGAGAAGGAAGGAAGGAGGCTCTTTAGTGGATAAACACATAATTCAAATTGATGAAATAGGGAATAATCTTATGGGAGGTATATATACATTTACTGTGAGTTATCAAGCATTTTTGGAGCATATTTTGCATGTACTGCTAGAATCCTAAAGGGAGGAGGTAGTATTTGCTCTGACAGTGTCTTCAAACAAGATTAGGAAAGACAAGATAGTGGGCAGCTAGCTGATTCTTTCAAATTCTTTTCCCATCATCAATGCCTAACCTGACAGCTTATTTAACCAGGTTCTAGGGAAAAGTCCACTGCTGGGATTTAAACAATTCCCACATCTGACCTTCCAGTATATGCATGGTTATCATACTTGGAGAGAGTCAATTTGGTAACCAAGGCTCCACAAGAATCTCTCAAAATAGCCACAGATATTTGCACAGTGCCTACACATAAGTAATTTTATTCTCAGAACAACCCTGGGAGGCTGGAAGGGAATGCTTTGTTACCACTGTCATCTTCATTTTATGAATGAGTAAACATACTTGGCAAGGTTAAGCAATTTGCTGAGAGGCATACGGCTGACAGGCATGAACTGAAGATCTGAACTTGAATCTGACTCCAGATCTTTCTACTGTCAAACAATGGTGAAGAGACGGTAGAGAGAAAGAAGAATCTTCATCCAGATGTCTTGATTCATATTTGTTTTAAAATGTACTCGATTCTTTGGCCCGTAGAGATTTGTAAACCACTTAGGCAAGGGGCTTTCACTTCATCCATCAGAATTGGCTGCCACAATTCTGCCAGGGCAATGCAAGCTGTTATCAAGAACACCAAAAATTAGTTTTAGATGAAAGAAGAAAGTTTCCTTCTCAATTTTATATCTTCTGGTTTATGAACAAAAAAAAATTTGAATTCTGAATTAAAAAGAACAAAGGCCATTGTAGTGGATTGAGTAAGTAACCCCTCAAAAGATAGTCTTAACTTCCAGTACCTATGAATATAACCTTACTTGGAAATATGATCGTTGCAGATGTAATTAAGTTAAGGATCTTGGCATGAGATCATTCTGGATTTAGGGATGAGCCCTAAATCCAAAGACTGGTATTCTTATAAGAGAAAGGAGAGGAAGATTTGAGACACAAATAGACATGGGGGAAAGGCCACATGAATCTGGAGGTAGAGATTGGAATTATGCTGTGAAAAATCCCAGCAACATCTGGAGTTACCAAAAGCTGGAAGAGGAAAGGGGCAATTCCCCGCTGGAGCCTTCGGACAGAGAGCACAGTCCCGCTCGCGCCTTGGTTGTCCGACTTCCGGCCTTCAGAACTGCTAGAGGATCCATTTCTGTTATTTTAAGCCACCAAGTTAGTATAATTCACGATGGCAGCCCCAGGAAACGAATGCAGATTTTGCTACCAGGAAATGGAATGTTGCTCTAACAAATACCTATAAATGGGAAAGCGGCTTTGGAACTGAATAATGGGCCAAGGCTGGAAGAATTTGGGAAGCATGATAGAAAAGCCTTGGACTGCATCTCCCACTGGGAGCACCTCAAGGAGCCCCCACCAGGTGCCCTTGGTGGGTGAGGATGTTCCCACCCTAGAGAATCCACTCAGCAACTGGAAGGCCAGCCTGGGCCCCAGGCCTTGTGCTCAGTGCCACCCTGCTCGTGAGACCCTCCCAAGGTGTCTGCTGAGTGGGGCCTCCCCTAGTGCCTGCCCAGAAGCCGGATGCAGAGGTGCCTTATCATGTTGGCACCTGCAGAAGTTGATGCCCCAGGCCAGAGATAGAATGGAAATCAGGATGTGATGGGACCCCTCCTCAGGTGAAGGATGTCTGTGGAGACTTGGCCCCCTCAGCACATGCAGGGATGTGTGCATCCCCTCTGAGGGGGAGGTAGTGGGTTTAGGGAGACCAGAGTGCCAGCTTTGGGGCCAAACATGCAGGGGAGTGAACCCAGACTCCACTGCTTAGTGACCCCATGACTGTGGAAAAGTTACTGAACCTCCCTGAACGTCCTTATCACCATCCGCAAGTGGGGACGACCATACCCACCTTCCAGTTATTATGAGAATTAAATGAGATACAAGATGTAATAACAGGGCAGTGAGCCTAACCCAGTGGCTGGCATTTAGGGGACACTCAATGAATGGTTAGACCCCTTCTCTTTGAATGAGGACTATTTTCAATTGAGTTCCGGTGGCCAAGCCCTGACTGACTCCCCGCTCTGTGCTGTGCATGTACCATTCTGGGAACACACAGATGCATCTAATGAAAAAGTCCTTATAGATCAAGAGCTTGAGAAGGTCGCAATGGAGACATGTAAACAATAATTATCATGGTTAGAGAAAGTGTAACAAGGAAATACTAGTTGTTTTACAGGACTGAGTTTTCCCAGCATAACAGTTCAAGAAGTTGCCCAGAAACATGGTTCTCTCTCCCTCTCTAGGGGCGAATAATCAAAAGATGCCATTTGAGAAAGAAAGGGAGCTTCCTCGGTTTTCTCAGTCAGCTCAGGCTGCTATACAAAAGACCACGGACTGCAGGGCCTACACAAACAGACAAAAACCACATTTGTCTCTCAGGGTTCTGGAGGCTGGGCAATCCAAGATCAAGGTGCTGGCAGAGTTGGTTCCTGGCAAGGGCCCTCCTCCTAGTCTGCTCATCGCCACCTTCTTGCTGTGTGCCACATGGAGGAAAGAGGAGAAGAGAGAGCTCTGGTGTCTCTTCTGGTAAGGGCACTAATCCCATCAGGGGGCCCTGCTCTCATGATCTCACTGAACCCTAATTACCTCTCAAAGGCCCCACCCCCAAATACCAACCCACTGGGAAGTAAGGCTTCAACATATGAATTTGGGATGATTCAAATGATCAGTCCATAACACAGATGGGCCAAAGGGAAAGGACAGTCAGGCCAAGGCCTGAGACCCTGAGTTGGTGCATCAGGGGGATCCCTAGGCATCCTGGGTGAAGGGTGAACCTTCAGTTGCAGGGCAGGGGAGATGATGCTAAAGTGGTCGCAGAGCCGAGATATACAGACCCGGTGTGTCATGCGGAGGCACTCTGAAGTTCCCCTGAAAGGTGCTGGGAGGCACTGAAGACTTGTAAGCAAGGATCCTGTGGTCAGATATGCTTTTAAGGATCCACTGCAGCTGCTGAGAGGGGCATGGTTTAGAGGCAGAGCAGGGTGGAGGGAGGGAGACACCAGTCCTCTGTGTCCATGGCTCAGGGAAGAGCTACTAATGGCCTGGACCAAAGTAGGAGGTCCCACTCTTCCGCCCACAGTACAGTATTGTCTCCAGTCTACCTGCAAAGTCATCCAAAGACCGTCCAATGGGGGTCTTGGTTTTTGGAGAACTGGTTTCTAACTGCCTAGGAGGAAGACAACATTGGTACCAGCTTTTATACTTGATTGATGCAATACTACCACTCAGGGCACTTGGTGCAAATTACTTAGCTTCTCTAATGCTTGGCACTTCTGCCTAGAAGATGGGGTGATACCATTACTCAGAGATTAAATGGGATAACATGTGCAGCATGCCCGGAAGAGAGCTGTGGTGCCAGGAAGTGCTCTATGCAATTAGCTATGAACAGTGGAAAGGTTAAAGGAAGGAGACAAATGTCCCATGTCACATCCAGGTCCTTTCCTCATTCTCTAACCAGGCTTACAACCAGGGTAAGAATTGATTCCAGCTTTGAGGTGAAAGAATTTAGCAATGGAAAAATCTGTTCCAACTGACAAATGCAAGGCTGTTGAGGATTGAGAGCACTTTGTGTTCTCTGCTAAGTGTAGGCCTTGCAGCCCCCGGTTAGGGTCTGGGATGATAAAGATGCTCTCTGAAGCACGTTGCTAACAGCGTTGGCGAGAAAGATCCCATAATGGCCAAATCTCCTGAAGGGCCCAGAGGCTTAGTGTGAAAAGGCGGTGGGTGGCTGGGTGAGCCCTTTGAGTGACACCAGGGCTGTTTGTGTATCAGCTGAATCACTGTTTTTATTAAAACAACTCAAATGGAAAATTTCAAGACTAAAATACATCACTTCTAATCCCACAACTCTATGAAACAGATTTCACTTAACAAGCTGCTTTTTGCCCCTTTTCTGTTTGCATACATGTATCCACACACACCCGTATCTGCAAATCTATATGGCTGCATTTGTACTTTTAATTGACCTATGAAACATATTTTAGTTTTGAGGATTGTCATTAGAATACATACCTCTATCTTTGTTCCATGTTTTTCATAATTGTCATTTTATAAGTATAAGCTGTTCCTTCAAGATGGTATATTTCATAGTTACTTAACTGCATTTTTTTTTTTTTTTTTGCTTTGGGGACCTTAGATCACTTCCAATTTTTTTTTTTTTGGCAAAACTTTAGTAAATATATACATGCACACAGCCTTCTTAGGAACGATTGCCTTAGGGAAAATCCTCAGAAATGAAGTTTCTGGGAAGCAGTCCATGTGTAAACTTGCTGGTTCTGGTGCCAGGCAGATACAAATTCAGATCTTGGTTCTACTGTTTACTAGGAGTGTCACTCTGATTTGTGTTGTTTAACCCCCATCCCTTCATTTGATGATGCATATCAGTCAGGTATTGCTGCCTAACAAACAAGCACAAAATATCAGTGGGATGTAATAATAAGCATTTGTTAGGTTACACATCCGTGGGTTGCCTGGGGTTCAGCCAGGGTAGGCTGGGTTCAGTTCAGTGACTCCTTTTCACTGCAGCTCTGTGGGTTAGCTTAGCTGAGATGGCCTTATTCCGCTTATCTCCCATCCCCTTCCTGGTCACAGGCATGTTCGCCTCATGCAGAGCATACTTATAAAAGCTGTTTTAAGGTCCTTGTCTCCTGTTTCTATTATCTCTGTGATTTCTGGGTCTGTGTCTCTTGATTGATTTTTCTTGTGGTTACAGGTCATATTTTCCTGCTTGTTTGTTTGTCTGGTAATTTTTTTACTAGATGCTGGATGTAACACATTTTTATGTTGTTGCTTGCTGAATTTTGTTGTATGCCTTTATATAGTATTGGGTTTTATTTTGGTATGCAGTTACATTATTTGGAATCAAATCGATATTTTTGAAGTTTTTATGCTTTCTTAGGGCTGGTCAGAGTGACCTTTAGTTAGGGCTAATTTGACCCTACTGCTAAGTCAATATGCTTCTGAGCATTTTACCCATTACCGCATGTATTAAGAGGTCTTTCTGCTGTGGTGGTACAGACTGTACCCAGCCCTGAATGAGCTCTGGAAATTGTTCTATTTACTCTTTTCTGGTTGTTCTCTCCCCATTCATCAGTAGTTTTCTCTCAAACATATGCAGATCAGTACTCAGCACCAGACTCAACATTCTTGTGTAGCTTCATCCTGCCTTCCTACAAATGCTAGTGTCCCCGGACTCACTGAATCCTTTATTATGTCACCTCAACTCAAGGAGACCACCTGGCTCTATCTGGATTCCAGCTTCTTGTGCTGAAGCCTGGAGAATACCACAGCCTAGGGCAACTGTAGGGCTCACCTCTGTTGTTTCTTTCTCTTGGTGATTACAGTCCTTAGATACCTATTATCCAATGTATGATAAACGTTATTTTAGATAAAGTTGCATGGTTACTCAGTTGTGTAATCCATTCCTGGTTGTTCCATATTTGCTGGAATTAGGTATGATGTTTGACGTTGCTCTGTGTATGGGTGCTTTTAGCTTGTAAGAGAGCTGGACCCTCACCTCTTTGAAGTCCTTGACATCACCAGTTTTGTATCTGACACTGCAGGCCAGGGTTTCTCAAATACTGTTGACAGTCTGGGCTGGAAAATTCTTTGTTGTGGGGGGCTGTTCTGTGTGTTTAGAGTGTTTATCAGCATTCATAGCCTCTACCTACTAGATGCCAATGGCACAATCCCCCCTCCTGCCCCCTCCTAGATAGGACAACCCAAATGTCTCCAGACATTGCCAAATCGTCCCCTAGGTGCCCTAATATATAACTTCTGGTTCAGGCCATCCAGTTGGTAGAAAAGTCCTCACTTACACCCTCTATGTATGTATATCACCCTATTCCCTGGATTATGTGCAGAGATGTGCCCTTTCAACTAAGGGTGTATGTACCTCAGTGGGAAGATGTTTCATTGTTCAACATGTGCAGTGATTTACTATGACTTTAGATGCCTTTTGTTCCGATGACTTTGGTAGAGAACATAGGAGACAGACTCTGAACCTAAAGGCATCAGTTTAAGGTAAAGGGGGAATGACTGACAGGGATCATTTTCTGAGTCGGCATGTCTTCTGGGAGTTTCGTAATGGAAATATCAACAAGTGTCATGGAAATGGCATTCTCAGTGCTTTTTGTATGTTTTGGAGCAAGAATAAATAATTATTGAGTTCTGACCCCTGTAATTTACATCTGAAAAATATGCCATTAATGAGAAGAAAAACAGATTTATCTCAGTATTCTGGAGACCAGGCCTCTCTTAGAATGAATCAATAGATATAACCATTGCTGTAAAAATGAGGACAAATAGGAATGTTGCCACCAGTTAATAAAACTCAAGGCAAGTCAAAGGTTATTGACTATTAAATAGAAATGGGAATCTCTAATGAACTGCCTCAAAAGCAGCTTATATCTTTAACCTACTGAATAGTTCTTTTTTTTACTTGAAAATTTGTACAGTTTATTTTCATTGAAATATTAGGAAGTCCAAATGAACAAAAAGAAAAATATAAAACGACTGCTAGAAATAACGCTATTACATTGGTATACATCCACAAATAGCCTTTTATCTATGTCTGTCTCTTAACCCATATCTGCATCCATGTACCCACCTATCTTTTTAAAACAATTGAGATACTGTTATATGTAAGGTCTTATAACTGAGTTTTTACACATGACACTCTATCATAAACATCCCTCTACGTTAATAGACATAGAGCTCTATAAGCTTTAAAGTAGGTAAATAGTATTCCATTGAATGAATGGGGCATTCATGTATGTAAATAGTATCCCACTGAATGAATGGAACATTCCATTCCATTCATTCCCTTGAATGAATGAGGTGTCTGCTGTGCTCTGGTTCTCATTTGGGGTCTGGAGTCTTCTTGCAGCTCGTTCAGGTTGTTGGCTGAATTTGCTTCCTTGTAGTTATAGGATTGGAGTCCCTATTTTCTTGCTCTCAGCTGGGGACTACTCTCAGCTCCTAGAGGCCACCCATAGTTCCTTGTCACATGGTCCCCTTAGGCAGTTTAGAGCATGGACGTCCACCTTCTTCCAGACTAGCGGGAGCTCTCTGACTTCATTCCTCTCCAACCCTTAGATCCCAGTTAAGAGCTACCTGATAGGTCAGGTACACCCAGGATAATCTTCCTTTTAATTAATTCAACTGACTAAGGTTCTTAATGACATCTGATCAAAGTCTTTCTTGCCATATGTTATTATGCACCCATAGGAGTGGTATCCCATTCTATTTATAGGTCCTGCCCAAGGGCAGGGGATCATACAGGGCATGTGTGCCAGGGGGATCATCTCAGAATTGTATCACATCCATAGTTCTAGTCTAAGAAAACTGCTCTTGACATTTTGGCTATATTCTAGACTTTTGTCACCTTTATGTTTAAGCATTTCTTTAGAAAAAAATCATCGTTGTAATTATAGTGATCGGTTTGAATTGAATCCTTTATTTTCTTCATGATAATGTGCAGATGTATGAGGGCAAAATTCTGATGAGCATCACTTGAGAATTTTGATTGATATCTATTAGACTGAGTGTTTGTGTCTCCCCAAAATTCATATGTTGAAGCTTAACCTCCATGTGGTGGTATTGGGAGGTGAGGCCTTTGGGCAGGAATTAGTTTGAGATAAGGTCATGAAGGTGGAGCCCCCATGGGGTTAGTGCATTTTTAAGAACAGAAAGAGACCAGAGCTCTACCTACTATGTGAAGACACAGCGAGAAGATGGCCATCTACAAACCAGGAAGAGTGCCCTCAGGAGCAGAATCTACTGGCACCTTGATCTTGGACTTCCAGCCTTTGGAACTGTAAGAACTAAATGTCTATTGTTCAAGCCACACAGTCTGTGATATTTTGTTAGAGCAGCCCAAGCTGACTAAGACAATATTATGAATGGGATTTTTTCTCCCATTATATTTTCTAATTAACCTATTGGTATTGCGTGAATTTGAAGCCCTCCATATGATTCCTTTGCCATCCATTCTTCATCCTGGACATCAGGGAATATATGGGTCATGGATTTCTCTTATTTCTTCTATTGTTCTTACAAATGGGAGTTGAAGTACCAGAACAGATGAAGGACGGCTTCTCTGAGACAGACTTTCTTTCACTGATGAAATATTTATGATGACACGTTGCCTAGCAATGGTCACCAGATGTGCATATACTGAGACACTCAAGGGGGCATTTCCCCAGGAGACAAACAAAGAGAAAAACCAGCCTAACAAACACAACCTCGGCTTCCTTGATGAAATTCCTACTCGTTTCAGGCAATGACAATGTTTAATGGGGAAACGGTCATGTTGGGTGGAATAATTTATCGGCTGGGTGAGAGTCAGGCAGGAGGAAGGCTTCAAAGGTATAAAAGCAGACAGATTGTCAGGGAGCACTTATCTGCCATGTAGCAAAATGTTTTACTTTCGTTACTGCCCACTGACAAGTATCCTGACAATATCATCCTTGTCCCTGTCTGTCACCTGGCCTGGTTCTGACTGTCAAACTGTGGGGCTCGTTAGGGTAAACCAGCCCTCCTGGGTTTAGGTTCCTGGATTCAGGACCAGTTCCTTTCAGGTTGCTGGCTTCCAGGTATTAGAATGTTCCACAAAGAAGGGGGCTGGGAAGGAATCCTATTTAAAATGTATTGTGTCAAAACATAATTCTTTTGAGGGAGGAGGTGTTCAAAGACTATACACTTACTCAAAAGTCATTTTTCTCTTCCCAGGTGTTACCTGTAGAAACCACTGTCACAGGCCTAACTGCTCCCCTCACTTTTGCTCTTCTTTCTTCCTATTTTTAATCACCAAGTACATTTTTTCCCGGTCTTCCAAGACCCCTGTGGATAAAGTGAAGGTTTCTGTGCCCAGGATTCTCCCCTGGCCCTGGTTGGCTTGCTCACTACACGTGTGGGCAATACGTCGTTACTGACTCTATATAAAGAGCTCCGCCCAGTGCTCTGGGTGGCAGGGTGGCACGGCTGCAAGGCTGCAGATCAGGGACAGAGACTGAGGCAGCTGCGTGGGTGGAGAGGCCCAGAGGCAGAGACCTGCTTGCTGGGTGCAGACTAGCTCTGAGTGGACGGGAATATAGTGATTGACTTGCCACTGTGGGAATAAAGTTGGGTATAAACCCTTTCACCCCAAGAACTTTCCATTGTCATTTCTCAGTCTCATTGAATCCATAGTGAACTTCTCCAGGGCTGAAACCCACTGGCAAGACACCCCCATATTTTGAAACTAGAATCACTATACCAAGTAAATGTAATTCCAGACAAAAGCAAAGAAACATAACACCTTCATGGATGTGTAGCCTTAACACGGGTAAGTGTGCTATTTCTACTAAACATTTCCTGATATTGAAAATAGCTCAACAATCTCATCATTTCCTTTGTGGATGCCAAGGACCAGAGCAGCCCTTGGAAATCACAATTTGAATCTGTCCTCTCCACTTTCCAGATGAGGAAAGTTTCCAGAACCCCTCAAACTAACAAAAATTACCTAGGAGGTAATTTTTTGTACTCATGAGCACAAAGCATGGAAGCTGGGACACCAGCCTCAGAGACTGTCGGAGATACGATGACACATTGGAATCATCTGAGGAGTTTAAAAATCACTGACACCTCGATCCAGAGATTCTAATTTCATTGGTCAGGGGCGACGCCAGGGCATCTGATTCTTACGGGCTGCTGAGGTTAGACAGGGCACCCATGCTTCCAAGCGTTGGGGGTGACTGACCAGGGATCTTTGAAGAGCTCCATTTCCTTAGGCCTACCTTACTGCTAGTACAGGAAGGACCTCAATTCAGAAATGAAGAGAGAGATCAGCTGGGCTTTCAAAGGAACTGGCTTATAAAAGCGACTCTGAAGGCTTTTGCAGAGACCTTATGAACCGTATGCAGCTGCAGGCAGAAGCTATGCCTGTAGCCCAGAGGGCTGGAGCAAGGAGGTTAACAAGTCTGAACACTGGACAAGTTGTAAGAGTCTCTAGAGGTCAATTTGCTCATCTGCACATGGACTTTTAGGACATAAGGGTCTTGCATGTAAAGTAATAGGAAGTAGGGGAGACGGCACTTCGAGTCAGCAGTTCCTGCTGTTAGGCAGGGACTGGAATCTGGCGCAGGAGCTGTCGTAATTTTTCAAGGTAAGCCAGCCATCCAGACTTTCATGTGACACCTCCTGAATCTTACATTTTGGCAACACATTTGAATGTTTTAAATCCACTGTTGGGGATGGTATTAGTTGGTAACACTCAGCCTCTCCCAGGCAGCAGTTTGTAAATCAGACCCACGTTATTTCTTTTCCAGCTCTAACTTTTAAGAATCCTCAGTTGGGGTGGGTCTATGTGAGGGTTGCACCAACCATAAGAAACCCGAGAGAGCCTATTTGGGTGGGTCACTCTTCTTTTACAGTTGAAAAGTTCATTTTGTCTTGGTCCTATCAGCCCTGGCTCTTGCAGCCTGCATGCTCTTAAGTACCCACAAACAGCAGGTGCAGCTTGACCCCCTCTGAGTCTCACTATCTCCCCCTCTGAAATGGAGAACTTTGAGCAAAGGCTCCCAGTAAGCATGAGCTGCATGCTTTCTGCAAGCTGACAGATGCTCCTGGGGGTGAGGGTGCGCCGCGCAATCAATGTGGGGTCTGCTCTCCAGAGCTGAGGTCAGATCGTTTCAATAGGTTACAGTGTTAATCACTGAGCCTAAGTATAAGCCTACCTTCCCCTCTGCCTTCTCCCAGCTGGATTAGCTTCTAAAAATACCTCCAACAGCATCATACTCTGTCTGACGGGCCTGACAAGTTACAGTCATCAAAGTGGGTCCCTGCTGCTCAGCCAACAGGAGACGGTCCTTGGTCAAAGTTTCCTTGAAATCTGCCACCTTCCCCAGGTCAGCAGAGAACTGCTGGGCATTTTATTTAATATGAGAGCAAATACCCAACCATCTGGCCTGAAACAACAGCAGTAGCCAGCAAAGAACCTTCCTCTCTGATCCAGGCCTTCGTAGAGGGGGACCACCTGTACGTGTCAGCCCCTAATCAGGTCTGTTGAGAACATTCTGGTTTCTAGCTGTTGAGGCAGCCCAAGGTGTGCTCCCCAAAGGTTGCAGGGTGTGTTCATTGATACAGCACTTCTGGGAAGCACTTGTGTAGAAGGATCAAGATCCTTCAGAAGGTTTATATTGTATAATATTTGGTGAAAAAATGTACAAAATAGATAACAATATATTTTTCTAATCTATTAAGATAGGAATAAAAAGACCTCATGGAAATCTTAAAATGGACAATCTGAATGCTAGTGAGTCTATGGATAAATTTTGGATGCTTTGTGCTTTTTTATATTTACCAAACAACCGCAAACAGCTTGTACTACATTAACATGCTTTTAAAGAGTTTTTAATAGTTATTATTAAGTAGCATTTATAGTTTTGTGTAAAGTTTGGAGTGAAATGTTATTAGTTTTTAAATTGTCTTAAATGCTATTTTACTCTTAGTATAATACAGTTAGTAACTCTCAATGGTGATGGATATTACACTCTTTAAATTACATAAACTTTTATTGAAATCACAAGGATCAGGTCTGCAAATAACTGAACAAACTATTAAAAACATTTATACCCATTTGATAAAGTTTCCTTTCTGAGAAACCACCTTAAATAATGTTAAATATGGAAAACATCTAGGCATAAGAATATTCATCAGTTACTTATAAAAGGAAAAATTAGAAATTTAAATCTTCAGACATTTTAAAGTGTGTCTAAAGTAAAAGTATGAAATTATTAAAAATGATAACCATAAAAATTGTAGTAAAATGGAAGATCTGTATTTCAATGTTAAAAGCAAAAAAAAACCCCAGCAAACAAAACTGGATACAGTATCATCACAAGTGGAGATGATAATTAGCACTTACTATCTATAATTGTGAGAACTAAATGAAATAATGTATTTGAAACCCAAGCCAAAGTTGTGGACACACCCTGTTAGCTTTTAGTTTTCTGTGTACATGTAGATGTATGTTATAAAAAGACAAAAGGAAGGGTTATTGAATAATTCTTATTTGTGTGGAGTTGTGATTTACAGGAGGGCTTTTTCTGTATTTTCCAAATACATCATAATGAACCAATATTCCTTTAAATATGAGGGAAATAGATTGACCTTCCTTTTCTTTTTTTGTATAATTTTATGTTTGAATCCCCTACTAAATTAACACTGTTTGAGGGAAGGGAGAACCTTGGGATCCTCTTGAGAGCCTGGCTGAGCCGGCTCTTGTGTTGAGACGGTGGTAATAATGGCAATAGGGCAATGCTTAGGAAATCAAGTAGAGACGAAGCACCTGCAGACAGACTCAACCTCTCAAACAGGGCCAAGGAGGGAACAATTTGAAACACAGCTTAAGGATGGGCTGGAGGAGGAGACTTGCATGGGTTCGCCACCTCCCTCACGAGAAGTGGCTGGGTGCCGAGCAGGGATCTGCCTGGACAGATTTATAAACTCCACATCCATTCCAGAGGCACCTGATGTATTTTTATCTCAGTCAATCAGCAAAAAGCCATAGAGTGTCTGTGTCCTGTCTGACTTGCCCTAAGCCAACACCTAGCAAAAATGGCCTCCGTGATGCTCTGCTGGGGACGGTGCAGGGCCGAGTGGGGGAAAGAGGTGGTCCTGGTGGGTGGGGGCTGAACCCTTATTCAGGAAGGGGCTTATTTAGGAAGATGAACTTTGAGAAGGAACATCAATTTAACTTCCAGGGGGTCTTCCTGCTGTGGCTTTTATCCCAGCCCCTCCATTTCCTGTGATGTTTCCACCCCCAAGTGCATGTGTACATAAACTACTTAACTGTCTGGGAGGCTGGTGCTCGGTAAAAAGCTTTCCCAGTTTCATCATTTTGTCAGACGAGGTACATTAAATGATCTACTCCCACTGGGTGGTAGAAAGCATCAAGGGGTTGTCTACTTTAAAACAGGTCCTGGCTAAAGCTTTGGGCCAAGAAAAATCTTCATGCTGGGAGCTGTTTTCTACATGATGGCCAAGGAAGGGGGTCTCCTCACTATACCCCTTTTTCTACATTGGAGTAAAGATAATAAGTACAGGGTGGACAGGCAGGTGGCAGGAGGTCTCTGCCATCCACCCAGCTACTCATGTGGTCTCCTGGAAGGACTTGCTCTCACACCTTCCAGAAATGCCACTTTTTGCTTTGGGGCTGATGGAGGTGTGTGTCACTCCGACGTTTTTCTCTGTGGAGCTGTAGGTGGGGTCATTTGAGCAAAGGTACAGTCAGTTTCTCACTTGCCCATCTTTATTTCCACTTGGATTCAGAGCTGAGAAACTAATTTCCTGCTTTGATGCATGCAGAACCCAGAGGCAGTTTAACTTTTGATGACTGAGTTAAACTCTCAAAAGGGCTGAATGATCATTAGGATTTAAATTAAGGATTAAACACTCCATAAGGCTCCCAGTGTGAGCTCACTCTGAGTACAGGTTGCTTCCAGGCTGTCAGGGTGGAGGTGAAGAATGTAATTTAGAGTCTCCAGAGCCTCAGCTTGGACTGGTCAATGCAGATTCCGTCCTTGAACTTATAATGTAAAATCCCTGCTCCTCTTGTTGCAAAATCCAGATACATCTACAGTACCTATGTGCCAATTAGCTCAAAGCAGGCTCAGCAAATACTTGAAAAATCAAAGATTGTCTACTGTTAATCACTCTACTTGTCATACAATGGTTCTGGTTTCGTTTCTGCCATTGACATGCTGTGTGGTGCTGGACCAGCCGCTCAGCTTTCCTGGGCTTCTAAAATGAGATGGTTGGAACAGAGCAATGGTCTAGCTCAAACGTCGATGACGTTCTAGGCAGGGACTTCGGAGATCCCTGTTCTCATGGAGTAATCTTAACCTTTAAGGTCCCCATCTATTAGACATACAGATAAAATGCCACCAGACAATTTTTTTTGAATCTATGACACATGGGCAAAGCACTTTTGGAAATTCAAAAATTTACCATTATCTCTGCCCTTTGGCCACTGTGCTCTGCAGATGCTGATTCCATAATGTTTAATAAAGCGTTGAGGAGAAGACGTTTAGCACTGAGTAGTCTGGTTAACACTGCATACTGTATCACCCTCTTAAATGTGCGATGCACACTAGTTTTGTGGCCTGTGATATCCTGCTTAACTTTATGTAAGCAGCATCTTCCAGGCTATCCAACTGTGGAGATGTTTTAGCCCCGTAGCTCACAATTACCTTGCCCTACTAAACACTCTCCCTTTCCTGGAGCAGAGGGCCTTCAGCACCATTCTGGATAATGTGACTCACAGCCTAGCAACAGCCGGTTGAACTGGAGTTGGTGACCTCATGAACACAGGGCCAATCAGCTACAGTAGTCCACCTTTGACTTGTGATGTGCACTGAAGTAGTGAAGGACAACAGTCTTAGAGGAAGCAAGAGGCGCTAGGAGGATCACAACTGACAATATCTGCCTGGCATCCCTGATCCAGTTCATTCTGTCAACCTAGCTGACTGTATTCTTCTAATAGGTTCCCCTTTGCTGCTCAAGTCACTGTGATTGGTCTCTGTCACTTAGAATGGGAAATACCTAATTTAATATTTAATATTTTTTTTGAAGAATGCCAAATAGCATATCCTTGAATATGCAAAGGAATTTGCAATAATCTGTTCCAGAGTGCCTTGGGAGCTGCCTCTGGGCGAAGCCAGGGAGAATCTTAGCAAGTAGAACCAGGGTTTTGGTTGCTAATGGAACCAGCACTAGCGTTTAGCTGGTTGGTGTGTTGGTAGGTAAGTAGGGTGGTTTGGGTACAAGTCATCTCCAGGGCAAGTGGTGCAAAACAAGTCTAGATGAGCAGAATTGTGTCAGAAACAAGGGAGCATCCCACTTTAACATGCTAGTTGTTATTCTTTTAAGGAACAACAGGGGCTCAAGAGTATTCATCATTTTTTATTTTATGATGATTTGACATCTTTAGGAGGAAAGAAGAAGAAGGGCAAACAGCTTGCTGCCTGGGGAAAACTGTCCCTCCCAGGACTAGCTAATTTCTAGAGATAGCCTACATAGAACTGCTGTATCATATGGTAGATCTATGTTTAATTTTGGGGGGAAACTCCATATTGTTTTCCATAGTGCTTGGAACAATTTATATTCTCACCAGTAATATATAAGGGTCCCCCTTTCACCACATCCTCACCAGGACCTGTTGTCTCTTGTCGTCTTGATAGCCAGTCTAACAAGGGTGAGGTGATTCTGTGGTTTCAATTTGCATTTCTCTGATGATTAGATAAGTTGAGCATCTTTTCCTGTGTCTATTGGCCATTTTGATGTCCTCTTTGGAAAAATATCTAATTGTTCCCATTTTTTAATCAAATTGTTTTTGTTCTTATGGAGTTAACTGTATTTTAAAAATATAATTTGGATATTAACCTTTTATCCAATATATAGCTTACAAAAGTGTTCTCCCGTTCTATAGGTTGTTTACTCATTTTGTTAATTGTTTCTTTGGCTGTACAGAAGGTTTTGAGTTTGTAGTTCTATTTCTTGATTTTCCTTTTGTTTGTAATTTTGGTGTCATGGCCAAAAAATTATTTCAAGACCAGTAACTATGAACTGCTTTCCTACATTTCTCCCAGGAGGTTTATGGTATCAAGTCTTATGTTCAAGTCTTTGAGTCATTTCGAGTTAATTTTGTAAGTGATGTTAGATAGGACTACAATTTTTTAGTTCTGCATATGTTTTTCCTGTTTTCCCAATAATATTTGTTGAGTCTATCCTTTCCCCATAGGGTATTCTTGGCTGCCTTGTTGAATATTAGTTGACTGTGAAAGCTGGAGTTTAGTTTTTCACTCTCTATTCTTTTTTTCTTAGTGCTAAGTTAATTTATTATATATTTTTTTATTGAAGTATAGTAGATATGCAATATTGGTTTCAAGAACACAGCATAGTGATTTGACAGTTATCTACACTATTAAATCCTCATCCCAACTAGTATAGTTACTGTCAACATAGAAAGATGTTGCAGAATTATTGATTCTATTCTCTATGCTTTACTTTCATCCCTGTGACTAATTTATATTCTGATTAAGATTTTGTGCCTCTATCCCTTTCACCTATTTCACCCACCAGCCCCCATGCCATGGTAACCACCAGTCACTTCCAAGTATCTATGAGTTTATTGCTGTTTTGTTCATTTTGTTTTGTTTTTAGGTTCCACATGTAAGTGAAATCATATGGTATTTGTCTTGCACTGCCTGGCTTGTTTCACTTAGCATTAATTCCCTCTGGGTCCACCAGTATTGTCGCAAATGGTAGGATTTCTTTCTTTTTTATGGCTGAGTGATATTCTATTATATGTATGTACCACATCTTCATTCATCCACGGATGGACAGTTTGATTGCTTCCATATTTCAGCTGGTGTAAATACTGTAATAAACATAGGGGTGTTTATATCTTTTCAAATAACAGATTTTGTTTTCTTAAGGTAAATTCCTAGGAGTGGAATTACTGAGTCATATTGTATTTTTTGTACCTCCCTCTTAGAACCGTTTTTGCTGCATCCCATGTATTTTGAACCATTGTGTTTCTCTTTTCATTTGTCTCCATATATTGTTTGATTTCCTCTTTGATGTGTTCATTGATCCATTGATTATTTAGAGCAAGTTGTTTAGCCTCCATGTGTTTGTGTTTTTTTTTGGTTTTCTTCATGTAATTCTAGTTTCATACTATTGTGCTTTGAAAAGATGCTTGATACAAGTCAATCTTCTCTTGAATTTATTAGGCTTTTTTTTGTCCTAATATGTGATCTGTTATGGAGAATGTTCCATGTCACTTGAGAAAAATGTGTATTCTGCCTTTGGGTGCAATGTTCTGTAGGTGTCTAAGTCCATTTGTTTTAAGATGTTCAATTTCAACATTTTTGGTTAATTTTCTGTTTGGATGATCTATCTATTGCTATGATAATGGGGTATTGCAGTCTCCTACAATGACTGTATTGTTATCTCTTTCTCCCTTAAGATCTGTTACTAATTGCTTAATATATTTTGGTGTGCAGGTGTTGGGAGCATATATATTTATGGTATTTCTTGATGTATTGGCCCCTTATCACATATAATGACTTTCTTTGTCATTTTTCAATCCTTTTGGCTTGAAGTCTATATTTTTGTCCCATATAAATATGGCTACACTGGCCTTCTTTTTGTTTCCGTTTGCTTGGAGCATCATCTTTCATTCTTTCACTTTGAGCCTATGTGTGTCTATAGAGCTGAAATAAGTCTCCTGTAGGCAGTATTTAGTTGGGTCTTTTCTTTTTTTTAATCCATCCAGCCACTCTGTGTCTTTTGGTTGTTGAGTTAAATTAATTTACATTTAGGGTGATGATTTATATGTAAGGGTTTACTACTGTCATTTTATATTTTGCCTTCAGGTTATTTTGTCTCTCCATTGTTTCTTTTTCCTTAAGTTTCTGTCTGCCTTTGTAAATTGCTGGTTTTCCATGCTGACTTGCTCAGTTTCCCTTTTTTGTTTCATGTCTGTGCACTAGAAGAGTTTTGTGGTTGCTGTGAGGTTTCTATAAAGCATCTGCTAGATAAAATAGTCCTTTTCCTGCTGATAGCAATTTCTTTTTTTTGCCTATAAAGGTACCATCCTTTTGTATTTTTTGATATCACAAATTATCTTTTTATATTGTGGTTTCATTGTCAAGTTGTAGTAGTTATAGTTATTTTTAGTGCTCTTTCCCTTTTAGCCTTTATGGTATAGTGAAGAGTTTAATATATTATTCTAAAAAGAATTAACAATATTCTAATTTTATTTACTCCCTTAATCAAAGTTTTGTGTACTTTCATCTTTATTTCAGCTTAAGGAGCTCCTTTTAACAGTTCAACATTTTCAGCATTTTTTGTAAGACAGGTCTAGTAATGGTGAAATTTCTCAGTTTTTGGTTGTCTGGGAAAGTATTTCTCCTTCATATCTGAGGGATAAGTTTGCTGGATAGAGTATTCTTGGCTGGCAATTTTCATCTTTTGAATATTTTTAATATGTCATTCCTTTCAGTCCTAACCTGTAGAGTTCCTGTTGAGAAATTTGCTGATAGCCTAAAGTTGGGGGTACCTTTGTAGGTTGCTGTCTTTTTTTCTCCTTGACTCTTTAAAATAATCATTGACTTTTGACAGCTTTAATATAATATGTCTTGGAAAAGGTCTTTCTGCATTGAGATAATAAGATGTTCTATTAGTTTCATGGACTTCTTTATCCAGTTCCTTCTCCAAGTTTGAGAAGTTCTCCACTATTATTTCTTTAAATAAGCTCTCTGCTCCCTTCTCCTTCTCTTCTCCTCCTGGGATACCCATTATTCTTATGTTTGGTTTTCTAATGAATTCAGATAGTTCTCATAGAGTTTACTCACTTTTTAGAAATCTGAGTTCTCTCTCCTCTGCCACCTGTTAATTCTGCATGTCTATCATTGAGATCACTAATTCTGTCTTCCAAATGATCTACTCTATTTCCAATGCATTCTAATTCATGTTTCATTTTATTTGAGTTCTTTAGCTCCGAAATTTGTTTGGTTCTTCTTATTAGAATTTCAGTCTCTTTGATAAAGTACTCCTATTGAGTAGTTTTATTTATGAGACCTTCTGAGTTTTCTTGTAGCTGATTGAAATTCCTTATAATTATAATTTTGAATTCTTTATCAGGTCACAGTATTCGATGTCTTTGGGTTCAGTTGCTAAAAAATGGTCATTTTATTTCTGTGATAGCAAATTACTGCTATTTTTCATGGTGTTTGATGAGAAACGCCTCTGGCACTGCATTTAATGAGTGGACACCTTCCTTATTTAGGCAAAAGGCTTTATTTACTTTGATTCTAACTGTTCAACAGTTTAGCAGTTAAGAACCTTCCTTTTTGTCTTCCAGAAGCTCATGTTTTTGGTTTCTCTGACCAGACCTGACTCCCCCTACAGTTGCGAGCCCACACATAAAATGAAGTCTGATGGCAGAAGGGGGTTATGTACTTGGCACTTGGGGCTTTGCATGTGCCCATGGCTTGGTAAGGGGATCCTCAAATAGGGGTGTCACAGAGGTTTGTGGTCAGTTCTTTTGCCTCCTGGGACAGACTCAGTTGTCTACTTCCTTTTCCTACCTGCCCCTCCCCACCGTTACTCCAGCCTCTCTTCAGAGAGAGCAACTGACCCCTCCAGCTGTAGCATATAGTTGAGCAGGACCCCCAACCCCACCAACGTCCTCTGCCAGAAAGGTGGTGCTGGCTTGCTGCCAGACCGGCCAATGCCTTCCTTGCTGCCCCCGGCTCTGCCCCTACTGGTGCCTCCTCTACAGTCCAATCCGTCCACTTTCAGGTGCAAAAAGACGATGGCTCTCTCATGTGTGTCCTGGTGTGCTATGCAAAGGTGACTTTTTTTTTTTTGGTTGTGGATGTCTGATTAGTTGTAAATCAGGCTACTTCTAGAACTGGTATCAGGTACATGTTTCATCTAATTTTATTCGCCATGTCTTTTGACAGCTCTTTTATAATACCCATCTCTTTGTTTCCCTACAGTGCAGTATGTCTTTTGTGCTTTTTCTTCTGGGTTGTTTTCCCATCAGCTGTATCTATCTAATGAGCATACCAAATTTGTATTGTGAATTTTTTATTTAAATAACTAAGTTTTTAATTTCTAAAAGCTGCCTTTAATTCTCTTTAAAAGCCCCCCATAATTCTCTTTAAAAGTCCCACTTAATTCTCTTTAAAATGTCTTTCTAAAAATTCTGACCTATTTCTTCCTTATAGTTCCTATTGATTCTTCCATCTCAATTCTTTTGCTTATTTTATATTCCTTTTCCAATTGCCCTAACTCCAATTTTCCATTTGATGCATTTGCAGATTCATCCTTATTTGTTTCACTTTTCCCATTGGAATTGCAATTTTGACTGTGAATTCCTCCCCAGTAGAGCTTGTTTTATCTAATGTGGGTTGTAGAGATGTCCCTGTAATGGGATTTTATGTTTGCTTTAGCAAGAGTTCTAGGAGTTTCAGTAGTTCAGGACTAATGTTATATTCCTTTCTCAGCTTGTGCATTTTTTTCATCAAATGGGTGGCATAATGTTGGACTATGTATCCATAGTTTCTGTATTTCCACTTCTTAGAGTTCATTCACTTTGTCTTTAACCTTGGTCCCAGAACACAAGTCCCTTGCCCTTTTCCCAGCCCATGGGCAAGTTTTGTCTTTATTTGGAAGATGGAGTAACTCTTCATGGCTCCAGGCTTCATGCAGGGGCCTATATCTAGCTCCCCAACTTCTAGGTTCAATGACATGGGTGTCAAAACCCTAACCCCCAGGATTTATGTTTGGGCTCAGTGCCTACGGGATCCCTGGTCAATGAACCCCCCTTACTTCAGTCATTCAGCTTTGAGTTCCCTTTTTATTTCTGGAATCTCAGTTCTTCCCTTCCTTATTTTCTTTTCAAGTCTGGTTCTGTGATTTTTTGATGACCCTTTCCCGCTGTTTCTGTTTGCCATGGAAAGGGGAGTGGGCCCCTGTGTCTTTTAATCTATCATATTCCAAGAAGCCTTCCATGGACTGCTCTGTAATTTAAGTAAAAGGTAAGGCAAGTTTTTCTCCCAGTTTTTCCATATCATATTCCCTGTGGTAGTTTAAACAGTCTTTTCAATAACTTTTGTTGAGACAAAAAGATTTTATAACAATGTTCTGTTATGACAGGTCTGAAAAGAAAAATACTTGTAGGCTTTTTGGAGTAGAAGAGGAAAGATGCAGCATGTGGGGGTTTAGAATGAGACAGGGTCCAAATCTTGGACAGACCAGTTATATGGCCATGAACTTTGGCATGTAAGCACTTCCAAGAGAGTAGGTGCTTGCTGTCTTGATCCCCACTAATACCCTGTTCCTGGAACAAAGTAGGCCAACAATAAACATTTGTTAACTGCATGAATAAGCAAATAACTTTGCAGATGAAGGTATAAAGGCTCAAAAAATTAAAATAAGAACAACATGGTCAACATTGTTAGGTTGTTGTACAGCTTAGGGGTGGTGTGTGTGAACTGCCAGGCACATCCTAGGTCCTAAAAATACTTATGGTTCAAGAAAAGGGAGGACCGTGGTTTGTCCAGCAAGTAATCAATATGGATAATAATTCATAAATGGACTTTTCTGTGACTCATTGTATGCTTTGGGTTTCCCAGTCATTCAGATAGTTTTGTTCGCCTCTGCATATCTTCTCAGTTATCTACATCTTTTTGCTAAGAAGCTTGTCATAATGGAATGTAGTTCTCATGGCCCTATGGCATGGGGCTCTTACCTCCCTGTCCTCCATGTAATACCCTTTTATATGTTTCTTCCCTTTTGTGCCTTTTTTTCCCTGTCTTTTCTCTTTATAAGACAACACCTAGCTTGCTGTCTGTTGCCATCTTTAACTTGCCCTTAGAATCCTTAAATGTTTTATAAAGGTCAGTTTGGAATCAAATCTTGGCCTCTTTCCCTCTCTCTCCCTCTCTTTTTACTATTACTATGTTGTCTCTATAACTTAAGGTCATTGCTGAAATAATTTTTAGCCTTTGCTGTCTTCCAAATGACTGAATAGCTTTGTTATTTACTTTAAAAAAATAATTTTAGATCTACATGTGACTTAGAAGTCTGTTGTTGAGAGAAGTTTACTTGGCTTAGCTTTTATTTTTTCTTGGTTTATCTTTTTAAATCTAGGTGCTGTTTTTCAACTTCTGAACAATCTGTACTTCCGCTGGTTACCTACCATGTGTCCGTGCCTGTGCCAGGTACAGTGGGGGCAAACGGCAAGGTAAGTTTTGATCTTTGAGAAGAGTCCAGGTTTGTTGGGGAACAAATCACAGATAACATAGGATAGTATCAATGTGTAATCAAGTGGGAAATTATATGACAGGCTATGAGTACCCCATGGACTCAGAGATGAGAGGCAGAGTTTCATGGAATAGAAGGTTCTTCAACTGGGGCTTGAAGGAAAGGGATTATTTGAACAGGCAGGAGGGATTTACAGATGTGGCACACGGGTAACCCCTGTGAGACAGAGAGGACACTCTCCACTGTAGGGCAGAGTTTATGCTGGCTGGTCACAGTGGGTGAATTATAGAAAGCCTAAGCAGGATGAGAGGCACTCTGCCCAGAAGAAAACATAAAGAAACCGACTGCAGAAGAAATATTTAAGTGCCAGTTTGGATCACCTTTGGTCTTCTTGGTCTTTTACCATCTTTATTGCAGAAACTTTACATGCGCATTAGCTGTTCTGGACTGGCCAGTGTCAATTAGGGGGAATGTCTCTCTCTGTCCAAGACTTCTCAGCAGCCACACCTTAAGTAAGAGCCTTTGCCAACAGAATCTCTGAAAGGATCTATACCTGTCTTTTAGCTTGTTCTGGCTACATGTGCTGATTACACAGTAATGACAACTGTTCTGAGTGGGCCTCGTGCCTGGCTCTATGTCCAAACTCCTTGAACTAATTTTGGTGGCGGGGGAGGCATTTGAGACACTTGTCCTTTGGGCTAGAGAACAATCTCCACCGTTGTGCAGAAACCTTGTGTTCCCTGTCATTCCCTGTGCTCCAAGCTCAGCCATGCTCGACGCTGCAGCAGCTCAAGGGGTCGCTGTCCATTGTCACATGGGCTACTTGAGCCCTAGGAATGACCAGGTGCAAGCGAGCCATTGCTGGAGAGTGAAACAGAGAATGAAGCTGTGTTTCCTGCTAGATACCAGCTGATGATAACAAACTCATACTTAATCAGCTCCTTAGAAACTGCTTGTTTCTCCCACTGTCATCGCTTCTTTGATCCTTCCTCCCCTTCATTCTCAGGAGGGGCAGACTCCTTGCTTTTCAAAACTTTTACGGAGTGGAGAATCATTCCTAGCTTTCCATATAAAGATATCTCAAGTGATTTCCGTGGGGCAATATGTCCGTTTGGGGAGGAGCAGGCTAAGATGAATCAGGAATATTCTACCTTTGGAATGAGTTTGACTTGCTGGGTTTTGTTAAACTGCTATAACAGCTGAAGGAGGAAGCAATGCTTCACCCAGACCACGACTGTGGGGGGTGTGCAGCAGCTCTAAGAGCTTTTCCTGAATCCTTTGGCTTTGTGTCATTATAACGTTCTCAGAGAGCTGCCATGGACAGCAGGGAGTGCTGCTGGGACGGAGTTACTCTTGACTGAGGTGGAGGGGTTATGCTCTGTGTTTACTTAGCTTGTGGTATGATACAAATTATTCATATACATGTATACAAACACACACATACACATATTTCATGTGTTATTGCCCTGGTGACCAGGAAGATGGCCTGATATTCAGCTTAAAAGGATATTGGAAAGGTGACTCAGTAAAACATCACTCAATAAATTGGCAACAACCGCAGCAATAATAATAAAGGGACGTGTGGCCTTTCCATGCCTTCCTGACCTTCGTACTGCATCTGCCCTCAAAACACCTTTGCTCTCCTCTGCCTACTGTGACACCATACATGGTGTAGTCAGTGGACAACATCAGACTTATGCTATGATCTAAATAAAGACCCTGGCTGACTTTATTAACCCCGCCTTACTGCTATTGCAAGTGGCAAGGTGATTGTCACATGCAAAACCTGACCAACCAATAGGTGCCAGGTGCCATGTTTGAGGGTCCCCTACCTCCCCCGAGTGATGCAGAAGTTGTGAATTTGCTCCATGCAATGAACTTGCTCAGACTACTGGAAACTCACCTTTGGAGGACCACCTCTGGGTTTCCAGTCATGGATGCACTCTGGGGTTAGATGCCGAACGTGGGTGACAACACAGTGGCAGTGCAGATATGTGGGAACTTGGGAGATCCAGAGATGCTACACCTTCTGCTGTACCTTGGATTTAGTTACTTATAGCAAGAGGCAAATCTCAGGGGTAGCAATTTGCCTTCTGGTCGAAAGTATCCTTTCTGTGCAACAGATGGTGTGATTGTTACTATAGCTTCAGGCAAATCCTTAAGAGGAAAACTAAGCCCAGAAGGTCTGGAAGGGAGAGAAAAAGTGAATATTAAGATCTGAACTTAATTCCTTAGAAACTGAGCAGGAATTAAAACAGATGACCTATTTTTTTTTCTATTGCTGTTGTTTTTTGTTTCATTCTAAATAGAGCTGATTCTGGGATCATTAATAGCTATTTGGGCAATATCTTTTCTCTTTTCTGAGTCTAGAGTGTACCTGATTATAAACCTCTAATTTAGGAACGGACTTCTTAACACAGTGTTTCTTTTTCAACCAAGTCTGCTTCTCCTCATCTACTGGGTCCTGATTATACTTTGAGCCTGGTTGGGTGGGGAAATGAATTAAAAAGTTCTTTGTTAGGTAGTGTAGTATTGATCCAAAGAAAAAGCTGTTTTTATTTGAGGAAGAAATGTGTCAGGTTAAAAAATGAGAGTATAAAATGTAGCTAGAGGGTTTGATCACCCAGGTCTGTTTGCTTCATTTATTTGTTTAGTGAGTGTGTATTGTTTGCAGTACAAGCACCATTTCAGGTTTTTGGGATTCATCTGAGTGAAGACTTGAAGGAGGTGAGGGCATTATCTAGGGAGAAATCTGGTGCTAGGGTGTTTTAGGCAGAAAGATCGGTTAGTGAAAGGCCTCAGGCTAGAACATTTCTGGCATGTTCCAGGGGCTCCCAGGAGGCCAGCATAGGTGGAATCAGCACACAGGGAGCAAGTGAGGTCCAGAGGCAATGAGGCCAGACCACACAGAAGCTTTCAAGCGACCAAACATCTTCTGTTCTTACTCTAGGGGGAGTAGGGAGCCATGCAGAGTTCTAGGCAGAGGAATGACATCATCTGACTAACATTTAGTTTTTTAATTTTTTTTATTGAAGTATAGTTGATATATAATACTATATTGGTTTCAGGTATACAGAACAGTGATTCAACAGTTTAAAGGGATTTGTTTGGCTTTTCTGTTACAAGTAGAATGTTGTGGGCAAAAGACAGAGAAGCAGGGGAACCAGGAAGGAAGCTATTGCAGGCATCTGGGCCCGGACGGCAGCGGGGAGGCAGTGGCAGTGATCACACTCGGCATATCCTGAAGGCGGAACCAGCTCTGTCTCTTGGCTATGAGAAAAAGAGAGGGTGACTCCATGCGTTTTAGCCTAAGCACCTAGAGCATGGAGCTGGCATCACTAAGATAGGGAAGCTGAGGTGAAATTAGGCTTTGGGGAGGATCGGGAATTCGGTTTTGAACATGTGTGTGTCTGATGTGTGGTGGATGTGGAAGTGAGTGTCTGGTAGCTGGATATGTGAGTTTGGAGACTGGGAGGGAATCCAGGCTGCAGGTGTGAGTTTGAGCGTCATGAGCAAATGGATGGAATTCCTTGGACGTGGATGGGGTTAGGACGAGACAAGTTCACTCCAACGTTGAGACAGCTAGGGAAGAGGCGAAGATTGGGAAGGAGGATGAGAAAGTTCTGCGAGGGAAATAGGGAAGGAGGAAAACCGAGTGTGGTGTCCCAGAGACAATATGAAGGCAGAAAGAGTGATGAGCTTCTCTGAGTACTGCAGACAGCAAGATGAAGGCTCAGGGTTTTCCATTGACTGTAGGATCAGAGATGGCAAACAGAGACCTTTATTTGTTGAGTTTGGTGTAAAAGAGAGCAAAGTAATAGGACGGCAGCTTGTGGAGGAGAAAGTTGGGTCAAGAAAATAAGTTTTCATTTTTAAGAGAAAAATCTAGGCCTATATATTGATAACAGTAATCCAGGAAAGATAGAGAACTTGTTGATGCCAGAATGTTTTGAGGGTCTTGCTGGCTGAAATGTGGATTAGATGCTAGGAGATCAAGCAGCCCTATTGGGCAATGAGGTAGCAGGCTAAGGAAAACAGAACAACAAAACAGAAGGAACCTGGATTCCTAATGATCATAGAGGTGCCATACAAGCTCTGAACTGTCTACTTCGGGATCAACTTTTCATGTTTAAGAGAAAAAAGTCTTTGAAATTGTATGGGGTAGAGAAGAGACAAGGTCCAAGTACTGGGCCTTGGGTCACCCCAACACTGGAACATCTAGGGGAGAAGGGAAAGTTGTCTCTTTTCTTCCAAAATGTTGAGAAAATTTTAAAACATATAGAAAACTTGAAAGAACTGTGCAGTAAATATCTATCACCTAGTTTCAATAATTAACATTTTTCTATACTTGATCTATCTATCCCTCCAGCCATTGTCCCATTTTTTTTGTGGGAGGGCATTCCAACGTGAATTTCAGACATCAGGGCATTCTAACCCTAAACACTTCAGCATGTATTATACTACCCAGACTTTAATATCTACTGATAATACTTATACATTTTTTGAGAAAAATTTACATAAAATTTTGTAACATTTGATCTTTTTCATGATATATAATTGACATATAACATTAGTCTCAGACATACAGCATGATTGATATTTGTATATATCATGAAATGATCACCACAGTAAGTCTACTTTGTCACCATACATAATTATGAAACCTTTGTTCTTAATAATAACTTTTAAGATTTAATTTAGCAGCTGCCAATATTTCAAGTATGCAATGCAGTATTATGTATTATTAACTATAGTCATCGTGTTGTACGTTACATCCCCAAGACTTATTTATTTTATAACTGGAAGTTTTACTTCTTGACCCATTTCATGCACCTCTTGCCTCTGCCAATCACTAAATTGTTCTCTCTATATGTGGGTTTTTTTTTTTAGAATCCACATATAGATGAAATTATACAGTCTTTCTCTTTCTCTTTATGATTTGTTTCACCTAGCATAATGCCCTCAAAGTCCATCCATGTTGTTGCAAATGGCACAAATTCCTTCTCTTTATGGCAGAATAACATATTCTATTTTGTAGATACCACAATTTATCCATTCATCCATCAATGGACACTCAGGTTGTTTTCATATCTTGGCTATTGTAAGTGATGCTGTAATGAACATGGGGGGATATATAACTTGTCAAGTTAATGTTTTCATTTTCTTCAGATAAATACCCAAAAGTGGAATTGCTGGATCATATGGTAATTCTACTTCTAATTTTTAGGGAACCTCCACACTGTTCTGTATAGTGGCTGCATGAATTTACATCTCCACCAACAGTGTAAGAGGGTTCCCTTTTTTCCACAGCCTTTCCAACATTTGTTATTTCTTGTCTTCTTGATAATATCCATTCTAACTGGAATGAGGTGATTGTGGTTTTGATTAGCATCTCCCTGGTGATTTCCCTGATTGACCATCTTTTCATGAACTAGTTGGCCAGGTGTATGTCTTCTTTAGGAAAATGACTTTGAATCCTCTGCCCATTTTTTAGTTTAATTTTTTTTGGCTTTTGAAGTGTTTTTTTTTGTGTGAATTCTTACATATTTTGTATACTATCCCTTTACCAGATACATGAATTAAAAATATTTTCTTTCTAATATTGTCTTTTTGTTTTGTCTGCTTTGCTGTGCAGAAGGCTTTTGGGTTGATGTAGTCCCACTAATTTGTTTTTGCTTTTGTTGCCTTTGTTTTTGGTGTCAGATTAAAAAAATCATCGCCAAGACCAATGTCAAGAAACTTATCTATGTTTTCTTCTAGTATTTTTATGGCTTTAGGACTTACATTCAAGTCTCTAATCCACCTTGAGTTAATTTTTGTGTAAGGTATAAAGATAGTGGTACAGTTTCATTCTTTGGCACGTGGCTGTCTAGTTCTTCCAATACCATTAATTGAAGAGACTGTCCTTTCCCCAGTTGTATATTCTTGTCTCCTTTGTCATAAACCTACACATATATAGTCAATTAATTCATTTCTGGGTTTGCTGTTCTGTTCCGTTGATCTATGTGTCTTTTTATGCCACGGTTTTGATTACTATAGTTTTCTAAGACAGTTTAAAATCAGGGAGCATGATGCTTTCAGGTTTGTTCCTTCACAAGATTGCTTTAGCTATTTGAGGTCTAATGGTCCATACATACTTTAGGATTGTCTTTTCTATTTCTGTGAAAAGTGCAGTTGGAACTTTGATTGCTATTGCATAGCATCTGTAGATGTTTGGGGTAGTATGGACATATTAACAATATTAATTCTTCCAATCCATGAGCAAGGCATATCTTTCCATTTATTTGTTTTTCCCTGATGTCTTAGAGTTTTCAGTGTACAAGTCTTTCACCTCCTTGAATTTATTCCTCAGTGTTTTATTCTTTTTGATCTAATTCTAAATGGGACTATTATCTTAATTTCTCTTTATGAAAGCTCATTATTAGTGTATAGAAAAGCAACAGATTTTTATGTATTTTACATCCTGCAACTTTACTGAATTCATTTATTCTAACAGTTTTTTGGCAGAGTTTTTAGGATGTTATATATCATATCATCTACAAATAGAGCCCGTTTTACTTTTTCCTCTCTGATTTGGATACCTTTTATTTTTCTTGACTATTTGTTCTGGCTAGGATTTTCAATACTGTATGGAATAAACATGGTGAGAGTGGGCATCCTTGTCTTGTTCCTGATCTCAGAGGAGATGCTGTCAGCTTTTCATAGTTAAGTATGATGTTAACTGTAGGCTTTTCATGTATCACCTTTATATTGGTATGTTCCCTCTATACCCACTTTGTTGAGAGCAGGTATAGATGACTTTTGACAGATGCATACATCTGTATAACCCCAGTTCTCAGCATATAGAACAATATTATTTCCCTAGAAAGTTTCTTCATGTTCCTTCTCAAAAAAACCTTGCCTCCACTTCCTCCTTGGAGGCCACTATCGGTTTTTTGTTTTGTCTTGTTTTTACCATATATAGTTTTTCCTATTCTAAAACCTCAGATAAATGGAATCAGTGTTGTGTATACTCTTTTGTATAAGGTAATTTTTCACACAGAAAATATTTGCAGATTAAGCCATGTTCTCCTTATCAGTAGTTCACTCTTTTCTGTTGGCAAGCAATAGTCTATTGTCTGAATGTGCTGAAGTTTATTCCATTGATGGACATCTGTTTTATTTGCAGTTTTTGCCTATTATGAATAAAAATATGAACATTCTTGTACAATTAACTTTATGGGCATTTTCATTTTCTTGTAAAGAATTGCTTTGTCTTAGAATAGATACGTGCTTAGTTTTATGAGAAACTATCAGACATATTTTTCAGAGCAGTTGCTCTCTTCTACATTCCTGCCCACAATGACTACACGTTCCAGTTGCTCTATATCTTTACCAGCATCTGGTGTTGTCAACCTTTTTAAATGTTAGCCACTCTAGTGAGTGTGTAGTGGTATTTCATTGTATTTAACTAGCATTTCCCGATGACTAATGATGTTGAACATCTTCTTGTTCTTATTGGCCATTCATGTATCTTCCTTTGTGAAGTATCTGTTGACATCTCTTTCCCCATTTATTTGGTTGACTTTTTGTTATTGAGTTTGTATTGAGTTGTTGCACTTTTCAGACATTTGTTTTGCTAATATTGTGTCACTACCTATGGCATGCCCATAAATTTTCTTAATGATGTCTTTTGATCAAAAGTTTTTAATTTTGATGAAGTCTCATTTATCTCATTTATGGCCGCTGTTCTGTATCCTGTCTAAAAAGAACTTGCCTATGCCAAGTTGCAAAGATACTCTAAGATTTTTTTTTTTGCAGGAAGTTTTTTTTTTTTTTTTTTTTTAATAATTATTTTTTATTGAAGGGTAGTTGACACACAGTATTACATTACATGAGTTTCAAGTGAACAACACAGTGGTAGAACATTTATATACATAATTCTAGGTTCCAGCTATCACCCTACCAGGCTGTTACAATATCTTGACTATATTCCTTATGCTATACCTTACATCCCGGTTACTAATTTATTTTACCATTGGAAGTCTGTCCTTTTTTTTTTTTTTTTTTTTTTTTTTTGTGAGGGCATCTCTCATATTTATTGATCAATTGGTTGTTAACGGCAATAAAATTCTGTATAGGGGAGTCAATGCTCAATGCACAATCATTATTCCACCCCAAGCCTAATTTTTGTCAGTCTCCAATCTTCTGAGGCATAACAAACAAGTTTTTACATGTAGAACAAATTCTTACATAATGAATAAGTTACATAGTGAACAGTACAAGGGCAGTCATCACAGAAACTTTCGGTTTTGCTCATGCATTATGAACTATAAACAGTCAGTTCAAATATGAATACTCATTTGGTTTTTATACTTGATTTATATGTGGATACCACATTTCTCTCTTTATTATTATTATTTTTAATAAAATGCTGAAGTGGTAGGTAGATACAAGATAAAGGTAGAAAACATAGTTTAGTGTTGTAAGAGAGCACATGTAGATGATCAGGTGTGTGCCTGTAGACTATGTGTTAATCCAAGCTAGACCAGGGCATTAAAACATCCACGTATGCAGAAGATTTCTCTCAGAACGGGGGGGTGAGGTTCTAAGCCTCACCTCTGTTGATCCCCAATTTCTCACCTGATGGCCCCCCTGCGACTGTGCCTGTCTTAGGTTGTTCCTCCCTTGAGGAATCTTACCCGTCTCTGGCTAACCAGTCATCTTCCGGGGCCATACAGGGAAATGTGAAGTTGGTAAGTGAGAGAGAAGCCTTATTGTTTGAAAAAGTTAGCTTTTTACTTCTTTGCATATTTATGCCCTGTGGCTTCTATGCCCAGCATTTGTCTTGAGGTATCTTTACCACTTGGAAGAATTATGATACTCGGTAAATTTGATATGAGGCACGAATTCTATTTAAGGGTTGTAATTAGGAAGGAAGAAGAAAAGCTATAGAAGTAGCAGGCGGAAGAAAACATGGGAAGATTGATTATTTCTTTGATATATCTTCTTGTAGAGTAACTTCAGCATGTATAGGTTTTAAGCTACTGCTTAAGTTGCACACACACATTAACATAATAGGAGTATAGTTACATAACCAAAGCATATCTGTAATTACCAGCCATCTGCAGTGAAACCAAGAAAACCAGTTAGGCACCTTAGGCATTTGTGAAAACTTATCTATGATATGGTGGATATTGTCCAAATGAACTTGAACAGTCTGAGAGAAATCAGACAAATTAAAACAACCCATTCCTGGGGACTGTTCACATGCCATATGTTCTTTTAACAATAAATAGTTTGTAGTTGTAAGACTTTGGAGCGCTACAATTTGCACTTCTCCAAATTCTTGGTTGAGTTCCAACAGTATAGATCCAGTCCAATTTTGTTGTTTTACTGTATGCACAGGCCAGCTTAGATATCTCCTTCCTCATTCCCATGGCAGGTCCAGGAACTGGTGGGATGAGTGCATCTACAGCTGTAGCAGTGCGTGGATCTTTGTTGGGGTTTTTTGATGATCATCTTCTGGCATGAGTCTTCCAGAGGGTGTAGATGTTGGAAGTTCTTTTTCATATCGTATCTTAGTTCATTTTCGGGGTAGCCCAATTAGGCTTTGATCCTCTGTATAAACACAAACAGACCCTTTGCCTACACTTTTATATGCCCTTTATACCCTTGTGTAGAACTCATTGGAGGTTACCACACAGGAACTGCCCTTTTTTTTTTTTTTTTTTTGCTATCACTAATCTACACTTACATGACGAATATTATGTTTACTAGGCTCTCCCCTATACCAGGTCTCCCCTATAAACCCCTTTACAGTCACTGTCCATCAGCATAGCAAAATGTTGTAGAATCACTACTTGCCTTCTCTGTGTTGTACAGCCCTCCCTTTTCTCCTACCCCCCATGCATGTTAATCTTAATACCCCCCTACTTCTCCCCCCCTTATCCCTCCCTACCCACCCATCCTCCCCAGTCCCTTTCCCTTTGGTACCTGTTAGTCCATTCTTGAGTTCTGTGATTCTGCTGCTGTTTTGTTCCTTCAGTTTTTCCTTTGTTCTTATATTCCACAGATAAGTGAAATCATTTGGTATTTCTCGTTCTCCGCTTGACTTGTTTCACTGAGCATAATACCCTCCAGCTCCATCCATGTTGCTGCAAATGATTGGATTTGCCCTTTTCTTATAGCTGAGTAGTATTCCATTGTGTATATGTACCACATCTTCTTTATCCATTCATCTATTGATGGACATTTAGGTTGCTTCCAATTCTTGGCTATTGTAAATAGTGCTGCAATAAACATAGGGGTGCATCTGTCTTTCTCAAACTTGATTGCTGTGTTCTTAGGGTAAATTCCTAGGAGTGCAATTCCTGGGTCAAATGGTAAGTCTGTTTTGAGCATTTTGATGTACCTCCATACTGCTTTCCACAATGGTTGAACTAACTTACATTCCCACCAGCAGTGTAGGAGGGTTCCCCTTTCTCCACAGCCTCGCCAACATTTGTTGTTGTTTGTCTTTTGGATGGCAGCCATCCTTACTGGTGTGAGGTGATACCTCATTGTAGTTTTAATTTGCATTTCTCTGATAATTAGCGATGTGGAGCATCTTTTCATGTGTCTGTTGGCCATCTGTATTTCTTTTTTGGAGAACTGTCTGTTCAGTTCCTCTGCCCATTTTTTAATTGGGTTATTTGTTTTTTGTTTGTTGAGGCGTGAGAGCTCCTTATATATTCTGGACGTCAAGCCTTTATCGGATGTGTTATTTTCAAATATATTCTCCCATACTGTAGGGATCCTTCTTGTTCTATTGATGGTGTCTTTTGCTGTACAGAAGCTTTTCAGCTTAATATAGTCCCACTTACTCATTTTTGCTGTTGTTTTCCTTGCCCGGGGAGATATGTTCAAGAAGAGGTCACTCATGTTTATGTCTAAGAGGTTTTCGCCTATGTTTTCTTCCAAGAGTTTAATGGTTTCATGGCTTACATTCAGGTCTTTGATCCATTTTGAGTTTACTTTTGTATATGGGGTTAGACAATGGTCCAGTTTCATTCTCCTACATGTAGCTGTCCAGTTTTGCCAGCACCACCTGTTGAAGAGACTGTCATTTCGCCATTGTATGTCCATGGCTCCTTTATCAAATATTAATTGACCATATATGTCTGGGTTAATGTCTGGATTGTCTAGTCTGTTCCATTGGTCTGTGGCTCTGCTCTTGTGCCAGTACCAAATTGTCTTGATTACTATGGCTTTATAGTAGAGCTTGAAGTTGGGGAGTGAGATCCCCCCTACTTTATTCTTCTTTCTCAGGATTGCTTTGGCTATTCGGGGTCTTTGGTGTTTCCATATGAATTTTTGAATTATTTGTTCCAGTTCATTGAAGAATGTTGCTGGTAGTTTCATAGGGATTGCATCAAATCTGTATATTGCTTTGGGCAGGATGGCCATTTTAACGATATTAATTCTTCCTAGCCACGAGCATGGGATGAGTTTCCATCTGTTAGTGTCCCCTTTAATTTCTCTTAAGAGTGACTTGTAGTTTTCAGAGTATAAGTCTTTCACTTCTTTGGTTAGGTTTATTCCTAGGTATTTTATTTTTTTTGATGCAATTGTGAATGGAGTTGTTTTCCTGATTTCTCTCTCTGTTGGTTCATTGTTAGTATATAGGAAAGCCACAGATTTCTGTGTGTTGATTTTGTATCCTGCAACTTTGCTGTATTCCGATATCAGTTCTAGTAGTTTTGGGGTGGAGTCCTTAGGGTTTTTTATGTACAGTATCATGTCATCTGCAAATAGTGACAGTTTAACTTCTTCTTTACCAATCTGGATTCCTTGTATTTCTTTATTTTGTCTGATTGCCGTGGCTAGGACCTCCAGTACTATGTTAAATAACAGTGGAGAGAGTGGGCATCCCTGTCTAGTTCCCGATCTCAGAGGAAATGCTTTCAGCTTCTCGCTGTTCAATATAATGTTGGCTGTGGGTTTATCATAGATGGCCTTTATTATGTTGAGGTACTTGCCCTCTATTCCCATTTTGCTGAGAGTTTTTAACATGAATGGATGTTGAACTTTGTCAAATGCTTTTTCAGCATCTATGGAGATGATCATGTGGTTTTTGTCTTTCTTTTTGTTGATGTGGTGGATGATGTTGATGGACTTTCGAATGTTGTACCATCCTTGCATCCCTGGAATGAATCCCACTTGGTCATGGTGTATGATCCTTTTGATGTATTTTTGAATTCGGTTTGCTAATATTTTGTTGAGTCTTTTTGCATCTACGTTCATCAGGGATATTGGTCTGTAGTTTTCTTTTTTGGTGGGGTCTTTGCCTGGTTTTGGTATTAGGGTGCTGTTAGCTTCATAGAATGAGTTTGGGAGTATCCCCTCCTCCTCTATTTTTTGGAAAACTTTAAAGAGAATGGGTATTATGTCTTCCCTGTATGTCTGATAAAATTCCGAGGTAAATCCATCTGGCCCGGGGGTTTTGTTCTTTGGTAGTTTTTTGATTACCTCTTCAATTTCGTTGCTGGTAATTGGTCTGTTTAGATTTTCTGTTTCTTCCTGGGTCAATCTTGGAAGGTTATATTTTTCTAGGAAGTTGTCCATTTCTCCTAGGTTTCCCAGCTTGTTAGCATATAGGTTTTCATAGTATTCTCCAATAATTCTTTGCATTTCCGTGGGGTCCGTCGTGATTTTTCCTTTCTCGTTTCTGATACTGTTGATTTGTGTTGACTCTCTTTTCTTCTTAATAAGTCTGGCTAGAGGCTTATCTATTTTGTTTATTTTCTCGAAGAACCAGCTCTTGGTTTCATTGATTTTTGCTATTGTTTTATTCTTCTCAATTTTATTTATTTCTTCTCTGATCTTTATTATGTCCCTCCTTCTGCTGACCTTAGGCCTCATCTGTTCTTCTTTTTCCAATTTCGATAATTGTGACATTAGACCATTCATTTGGGATTGCTCTTCCTTTTTTAAATATGCTTGGATTGCTATATACTTTCCTCTTAAGACTGCTTTTGCTGTGTCCCACAGAAGTTGGGGCTTGGTGTTGTTGTTGTCATTTGTTTCCATATATTGCTGGATCTCCATTTTGATTTGGTCATTGATCCATTGATTATTTAGGAGCGTGTTGTTAAGCCTCCATGTGTTCGTGAGCCTCTTTGCTTTCTTTGTACAGTTTATTTCTAGTTTTATGCCTTTGTGGTCTGAAAAGTTGGTTGGTAGGATTTCAATCTTTTGGAATTTTCTGAGGTTCTTTTTGTGGCCTAGTATGTGGTCTATTCTGGAGAATGTTCCATGTGCACTTGAGAAGAATGTATATCCCGCTGCTTTTGGATGTAGAGTTCTATAGATGTCTATTAGGTCCATCTGCTCTACTGTGTTGTTCAGTGCTTCCGTGTCCTTACTTATTTTCTGCCCAGTGGATCTATCCTTTGGGGTGAGTGGTGTGTTGAAGTCTCCTAGAATGAATGCATTGCAGTCTATATCCCCCTGTAGTTCTGTTAGTATTTGTTTCACATATGCTGGTGCTCCTGTGTTGGGTGCATATATATTTAGAATGGTTATATCCTCTTGTTTGACTGAGCCCTTTATCATTATGTAGTGTCCTTCTTTATCTCTTGTTACTTTCTTTGTTTTGAAGTCTATTTTGTCTGATATTAGTACTGCAACCCCTGCTTTCTTCTCACTGTTGTTTGCTTGAAATATGTTTTTCCATCCCTTGACTTTTAGTCTGTACATGTCTTTGGGTTTGAGGTGAGTTTCTTGTAAGCAGCATATAGATGGGTCTTGCTTTTTTATCCATTCTGTTACTCTGTGTCTTTTGATTGGTGCATTCAACCCATTAACATTTAGGGTGACTATTGAAAGATATGTACTTATTGCCATTGCAGGCTTTAAATTCGTGGTTACCAAAGGTTCAAGGTTAGCCTCTTTAGTATCTTACTGCCTAACTTAGCTCGCTTATTGAGCTGTTATATACACTGTCTGGAGATTCTTTTCTTCTCTCCCTTCTTGTTCCTCCTCCTCGATTCTTCATATGTTGGGTGTTTTGTGCTGTGCTCTTTCTAGGAGTGCTCCCATCTAGAGCAGTCCCTGTAAGATGTTCTGTAGAGGTGGTTTGTGGAAAGCAAATTCCCTCAGCCTTTGTTTGTCTGGGAATTGTTTAATCCCACCGTCATATTTGAATGATAGTCGTGCTGGATACAGTATCCTTGGTTCAAGGCCCTTCTGTTTCATTGTATTAAATATATCATGCCATTCTCTTCTGGCCTGTAGGGTTTCTGTTGAGAAATCTGACGTTAGCCTGATGGGTTTCCCTTTATAGGTGACCTTTTTCTCTCTAGCTGCCTTTAACACTCTTTCCTTGTCCTTGATCTTTGCCATTTTAATTATTATGTGTCTTGGTGTTGCCCTTCTTGGATCCTTTCTGTTGGGGGTTCTGTGTATTTCCGTGGTCTGTTTGATTACTTCCTCCCCCAGTGTGGGGAAGTTTTCAGCAATTATTTCTTCTAAGATACTTTCCATCTCTTTGCCTCTCTCTTCTTCTTCTGGGACCCCTATAATACGGATATTGCTCCTTTTAGATTGGTCACACAGTTCTCTTAATATTGTTTCATTCCTGGAGATCCTTTTGTCTCTCTCTATGTCAGCTTCCATGCGTTCCTGTTCTCTGATTTCAATTCCATCAATGGCCTCTTGCATTCTATCCATTCTGCTTATAAACCCTTCCAGAGTTTGTTTCATTTCTGCGATCTCCTTTCTGGCATCTGTGATCTCCTTCCGGACTTCATCCCATTTCTCTTGCGTATTTCTCTGCATCTCCGTCAGCATGTTTATGATTCTTATTTTGAATTCTTTGTCAGGAAGACTGGTTAGGTCTGTCTCCTTCTCTGGTGTTGTCTCTGTGATCTTTGTCTGCCTGTAGCTTTGCCTTTTCATGGTGATAGGAATAGTCTGCAGAACTGGGACGAGTGACGGCTGGAAGGACTTCCTTTCTTGTTGGTTTGTGGCCCTCCTCTCCTGGGAGAACAGCGGCCTCTAGTGGCTTGTGCTGCGCAGCTGCGCGCAGACAGGGCTTCTGCTTCCTGCCCGGCTGCTATGGAGTTAATCTCCGCTGTTGCTGTGGGCGTGGCCTGGCTCGGGCAGCTACTCCAAAATGGTGGAGTCGCGTTGGAGCAGGAGCGGCTGGGAGGCTATTTATCTCCGTAAGGGGCCTCCCTGCTCCCTGCAGCCCAGGGGTTAGGGTGCCCAGAGATCCCCGGATTCCCTACCTCTGGATTAAGTGTCCCGCCCTGCCCCTTTAAGACTTCCAAAAAGCACCCGCCAAAACAAAACAACGACCACAAAAAAAAACAAGAAAAAAAATTTTTTTAACTAAAAAAAAAAAAAAAAAATTTTTAATTAAAAAAAAAAAAAAAGGTGGTCGTTCGTTTTTCTTTATTCTCCGGTGCCAGCCTCAGGCCTCTGCTCACCGGTCTTTCTGCCCTGTTTCCCTAATATTGGGGTCCCTGTCCCTTTAAGACTTCCAAAAAGCGCTCGCCAAAACAAAGCAGCAAAAAAGCAAAAAAAAAAAAAAAATGGTCGCGCGCTTTTCTTATGCCCTCTGGCGCCCAGCCTCCAGTGCCTGCTCACTGTTCTTGCTGCCCTGTTTTCCCAGTATCGAGGGCCCTGCACTCTGGCCCGGATGGCGGGGGCTGGGTGTTCGGCAGCCCTGGGCTCCGTCTCCCTCCCGCTCTGCCTGCTCTTCTCCCGCCGGGAGCTGGGGGGAGGGGCGCTCGGCTCCCGCGGGGCCGGGGCTTGTATCTTACCCCCTTCGCGAGGCGCTGGGTTCTCTCAGGTGCGGATGTGGTCTGGATATTGTCCTGTGTCCTCTGGTCTTTATTCTAGGAAGGGTTGTCTTTGTTATATTTTCATAGATATATGCTGTTTTGGGAGGAGATTTCCGCTGCTCTACTCACGCCGCCATCTTCCGCCCCTTTGCAGGAAGTTTTATAATTCTAACTTTTATAATTGGGCTTGTGATCCATCTTGAATTAGTGTTTGTGTATGATATTATGTAAGGGGTTGAGATTTATTGTTTTCTGTATGGATATTTAGTTCTTCAAGCCCCATTACTTGAAAATGGTATATTTCTTCATCTAGCCATTTTTCAATTTCTTCTGACAATGTTTTATAATCCTCAATATAGAGGTCTTCATGTCTTTTATTTATAAACTAAATCCTAAGCATTTTGTCTTTTAATGCTATTGTAATTGAATTGCTTTCACCTCACTCCATTTTTTTCAAATTTTTTGCACACTAGTATATAAAATTTGACTTTTGCATATTTGGTATAGTCTGATCTTAGTATATTCACTTTTTCTAGTTTTGCAGAATTCTTTCAGATTTTCTGTGCAGTCATCATCTTCAAATAAAGACTACTATTTAAAAACCTGTTACAATGATGCTTTCTATTACTTTTGGTACTATTTAACCCTGTCTAATCATGGAACCAGCACTAGTAAAATTCGAAAAAGAACCAATGCCAAACACAGTGATGCTCGTTACATGATTTATGCTTTTCAAAAATGCTCCCAACTAGCTGTTCAACAATAGGGGATTAGTTCAATAAGTATACTGTATATGAACTTATGATGAAACATTACAGAGCCATGAAGAATCTTAGGCTTGTATCATCTTTAAAGGCATGGGAAAATAATGATGTATTATGAAGAAAAAAAAATGCAATACAAAACAATCAGTGTAGATTGTCTATGAAAACACAATTTCAAAATCTTGGTGTCTTAACACCACAAAAGTTGGCCCATGTGGTTCAGTGGTCACTCAGGAATCCAGGCTAACTGTGCCCTACCATGCTGTGACTGCAGCCCCTGAGATCCACGGTCCCTGTAGTTGTGGCTACTGGGAAATAGAGACTAGAAATAAACAGGAAGTGATAGTTATCTTCTCATCTGTCATTGGCCAGTACTAGTCTCATGACAGTTTCCAACTGCAAGAAACTAAGATAGTCACCATTTGACCAGGAGAGGAAAACAACCCAATAGTGGTGAACATCAGTCATTATCTTCTGCAGTGTGATTCCAAACTTTCATCCATTAATTATAATGCATATAATTAACAATATTGCACTGCGACAGAAAGCATATGTAGAGCCACATTTGCTCTTTAGTCCACAAGCCTGTGACTTCTGCCAAGGTGCAAAAATTTACACATAAGTCAATTTTCAAAAATTGGTTTTCAAGATAAGGATTTTGAACTTAAACTTAAGTTTCTTGAAATTATAAAAATTACATTAAAACAAGGAAAAATGTCCTATCATCATTGAAAAAAACAGAAAAGTCTCTTTTCCAGAAGACATATCTTGCAAAATTTTTGGAAGGGAGTAAATAGATTGTGATTGATGGACACGCTCAGCAAAGACAACTAACCTACAAGTCAGCACAAAGAGAGGAGGTAGTTGTACAGAAGTGATGGATGGATATTTTTCAGTGCCATCTCTGAAAACTGCCAGGATTTCTGTGGACAAAGGCTTAAGGCACAGGTGGAAATGAGAAATACCTGGAGAGGGTACCTGCATGGACGTTAGTAGCCAAGTGACCAGGACTATACTCTGTACTGGTGGCCCTAACTCCTATTTTGCAGCCCACAAGCAAACGCGAGGGCTTGGCTGCAGTGAGGCCAGGTGGGCAACAGGGCCGTGGAGAGAAGGTGGGCCAGGCCCTCAGCTGACCCCAGGTGGGACAGGTAATGTGGAGAGAAGAGCCACCAGCACTACAATGGATTCTTGGATGCCCACAGCCTCTCTGCTGTGTTTGAAATACATTTGAAAAATGCTGGTGTTTGCCTGACGTCCCTTGGCAACTGCCACTCGGATCTCATTCCTTCTAGAGCAAGTATTTCTTGAATGCCTGCTGTAGGTCAAGCAATGTGGCTTATGATGCTTAGGTTAAACACAGCTGCCTCTAAGACTCCACTAGCATTCTTGGCCTGCTATCCCTGAAGGAAGGTTTGTGATCTACTACAGTCCACACACCTACTACCACAGTGAACCGGTGTGCCAGCCTGATAATGACCTGAGCTCGCAGGTGGAGTTTATACTGTTTCTCTGTTCTGTTCATCCTGGTCTGCTGGGTGTTGGTGTGGGATGAGGAAGCATGTCAGAATCACCTGGGTAGGTGTTTTGTTTATTTTTGTATACATTTTTTTTTCCCTGGAGATTGTTACTTTTGTTGGGATTGGGAAGAGTGGCAATGAAAGATGGGTAGGCAAGCAGGGAATGTATATTTTGAAAATATTTGCACAGTGATTCTCATTTGCAACTCCTAAAACCACTCATCTAGATTTTTCTTCATCAAATGAGCAAACTAAAGTCAGTAGTTTGAAGAAGTGATTTAAGCTAAGTGGCCAGAAAACAGGAAAGAGTTTAAAAAAAATGTTAAATTTGTGTTCACCATGAGATTGGAGATATAACATTTATAAAACAAGAGAAGATAGCTATGGGGAAAGGCAATTCTGAAAATGAAGAGACCTTGGAAATGAAGCATGATTTCTGTAAGATAAAGTAAATACCACAATGGACACTTCAGAAAATGATGTTAGAAATCACACCAACAAAATTTATCCTCCTAGAACAGAAAGCCAAAAGTTAGAGGTGGGAATTACAATTGAAAATATAAAAGAACATCAAGGGTACAGCTGGGGACTCAGTATCCACAGACAAAAGTTCCAGGAAGAGGAACTGAAGATGAAGCCTTAAAGGAAATGGTCCAAGCTGAATATGACTTCAGTTGTATCACCACTGGAAACCTCAGGGGTTTCATATCTAAGCTGAAGATGCAAGACGTGAAGCAGGGTAAGTAATTACCATGCAGAAATTATAGCAGCTACTCCAGTCTGAGCCTCCATAACTTGCCAAGAACCCCACACTGGTAATCATAACTTTCTTTTTCACCACCCTTTCCACGTTCCCCTTACTTTCTGACTAGTACCTTTGGTGGATGGAATTCTGTGTTGTAATGATGCCTGCTCTCATTTTCACAAGATCAAGTGCTTCATGGTTCTGTCTTTATTGGATTACTGCCATTTCTCCAGTACAGTGAACCCCTGCCTCCCAGAGAGAGTCCCATTTGCTCCTACTGTATACCAACAACCTGATTTCCCCTTGGTAATTTGATCAATCACCCCAGTCAGGAGTACCTTTTCTACTTGTTAAGTTTAGTGGTATGAGGAGTTAAAAATGGCAAGGGTTCAGTGTCAGCTGCAATTTCATTGAAATATGACTGATCCCTGGTAGTTTTCTTGGGGACTAGGAACTCCAACTTCATCAAATCCAGGGTCATAACAAAGGCAAGCAGTTTCTTTAGTGAATAGTTTGATAAAATAGACAACTCCCACTTCCACGGTTTATTTCCCAGACCTATGCATTCTGGCAGTTGAAGTGGCTCCCCATACTGGCTGCTGATTAAGGAATATCATACCCCTGTAAGGCAGCTCCCCATCCATGCTGAATGTAGTCTCTTCACTGGTTCTGTAACCAAGCTCTCACCATTTTATCAAGGCAGCTGCTTTTGGGTGATTTGGGTGATGGGCACATTGTAATTTCATGAGCATGAGCCCACTGCCATATTGCCTCTGCCATAAAGATCGCTTTTTTGGAGATGTTTGATTACCCTGGCAGTAGATAGGGCGTTAATCATGGTGCTGGCAGACGCACTATAGGCAAGAAAGCAAAGCTATTAGTAATATGCATTATCCTGGTGAGGTCAAACTGTTACCCTCTCCAGTGTGGAAGAAGTAATGTGATCAGCTGGCCCCAGGTGGCTGGCTGGCATATCGGGATTAGGGCCATATTGAGCACTACTTGCCACGAGATAGTAGGGCACTCGGTAGTAGCAGGAAGTAAATGAGTCCCAGGAGGGAAAGTCCGCGCTTTTGAGCCCATCCTCCAACCAAACTTCCGTGCACTTTGGACGTGAGCCTATCGAGCAAGCACTGGGTTGGCTGGGGAAGGAGGCTCGCTGACATCCATGCTTTGACTATTGAAAACCTGCTCTGTACTGGAGGCCCTCTAGTGGGGATTTTTGTAAGAAATGCTATCTTCTCTGTGTACCTTCTGAGAGATACATCCATCTCTCTCTAGCCAGGCTTCTTTATCACCAGGTTCTAATCTTGATCTTCCCAAGATTAGCTGGGGAAGCCACCTAGCTGTTAATTACTGCTAATAACTTCATGGTGAGCCTCCCTTTGGTCTCCTTCTCCATGCAAATAGGCAGTCAGATGTTAAGTCTGCCCCAGTGGGAGTTCCCTTTACTGCTCTCTTTAAGGACCACCCCCAAGAGAGCTGTATATCCTGCAGATCTATCCACGAACTGTGCTCATATTTTTTCTCCTCTAACTGGTGGTCAGGAATTCCCCGTAGGCCAGCAGTGTGGGTACAAGGAGAAGCAGGGAGGAATTAGGAAGAGGTGCCCTGGGGGAGGGAGCTACATGCTCATGCCATTCACTTGTGCCATCTGGATCTCCTTAAGCCCCATAACATTTAGATCATTTCCATTTAACAATATTTACTGTGTTCACCTCTGTGATTTGGTGACCCAGTTTGTGATGGGTAGTTTCCTTCACCATGTACAATTACTACAGCATCACAGAGATAACGGTCCTCCGTGATGTTCTGTGGGATATCAAAGTGATCAGGGTCCTTCCGGATTGTTATGACAGGTAAGCAAGAGAATGAACATAGTCTTGAGGTAAGACTTGTGGAGTCAAACCCCTTTTGATTCATCTTTATCAATAGAAATTGGAAAAATGGCATTTGCTGGGTCAATTGCTACATTCCTGTGGCCAATGACTGTGTTGATTTTTCTAAGTAATTTGCCACATTTGGAACCAAAGGTAAAATTGGTGTCAACCGCCTGATTAAGGTTGTAATAATGCAGTTATTTTCCACACCTATCTGGGTTTTGTACCAGTCAAATAAGCCAGTTCAATGGGTCTATAGTAAAAACTACCACCTCTATATCTCTCAGGTCCTTGGGAGTGGCCCTTTATGTGCTGAAACTGGACAAATAAACAATTAGAAGTTCCTCTAGACTGACTGAAAGATCAGTTCAGCTCAAAAGCCCATCTACCATCTGATCTCCATAAATCACCAAACTAGTAGACCGTGGTGGCAATCCAATCTCAAAGGTCTAAATCACAGCATATACCTGCGGCTGCATTGTAAGATCCTTCCTCAAGGATACAACTTACGTCGGGTCTGTGAACCTGCTTATGCCTGGTAAATGGGTAAGAGGCCACAGAAACCCATGATAGTGACTTATATAAGGATTCTACCCACCAGAACCGGGATGTTAAGCACACCCGTGTGAGCCACCCATCTATTTCATTTCCAGGGACTCCGTAATTAGCTGTTGTCACAGATTCTAGGGTCAAAATACTTCCATTCTCACAAAAGACACCATTGCTCGTTTTAGAAACTGTGTGCATATTGTCTGTAATGGTTGGGCGCCGTCCCTGGAGCTATCCCTGGTACCAATTACTATGTCAGCCCGAGACTCTCAAACAGATGGAACACTCAAAGGGTGCGTGGGAGACCACAAGGAAGGGACTCTTTGCAGAGGTGTGGACAGGGTGAAGGGAGTCCAGCAAAGGATGGCGAAGCACCCTGGGACTAGCAAGAATGGAGGACAGCGACATGCACATTCTTTACCCCTCAAGGCCTGAAGGGCGGAAAGGAGTGCTTCCTAGAATCTGGAGCCAGGACATCCAATGAAGCTGTGGTCTTTGGTAGAGAAATGCAGCTTCTGACAATGTGCTAAGGAGGGTACCGCTGAGCGCATGCGCTGAGCTGCCTCCTCTTCCCTACCGATGCCCCTTCAGACTTTTTAAAGGTCCCTCTTGTTGGCTGAACTCAGCCAATTGCCAGAGGGCAAGGGAGTCCCCCTCCCCACCCAGAACAGCCTGGAAAAGGTGGAGAGTGGGTTAGAGGGCCCGAGGAGAGGAAGGCTCAGCACGGGACTGCATAATGCATTGGATAAAATCCGTAACATTCAAGAGCAAAGCTACTAACTGTGAATGAAATTTCCTTGAGTTCAGTGTATCTGGCAGAAAAAAAAAAAGCAAAAATTATACCTGTTTTTGAAACATTAGAAGAATTCCCACTTATAAGTGTCAATTTGTATAAACTCTTAAAAACACATGCCCATTTATGGCTCAAATTGTCTTCAATTTATTCTAAAGTAAGAGTCACATCTACGAGATTGATAGGATTCTTCATAAAACTCACTGGGGGTATTCAATAATTAGAGTTCAATTAAACTAAATAATAGCCATATAATGGAATGCTGTGCAAAGAAAAACATTTTGTTTTCAAGTTTAAATTCTATTAGCCTTTCCTGTGCACCCAACTGTTGATGAGGCACCGTCAGTCACTTTCTCAAAGTTCTATTTATCTATTCTTTTTGGTTTAACATTAGGCATGCAATTTTCAATTAAAACACTTTCATGAAAGGACTAGTCTTTGGAAGACATCATAGCTGCCATAAGGTGTACAAAATAAGTAAGATACAATCTCACCAAAGAGCTCCCTGCTGAACAGGGCCAAGATACATGTCATATAGCACACATGGTGGTAACCGCAGAGGGGACCGTAAAGGAAAGACTCCAGCTCCACTTCTGGGCATTTATTCAAGGAAACAAAAGTGCTAAATTGAAAAGATATTTCACCCCCATGTTCACTGCAGCATTATTTACAATAGCCAAGACATAGAAACAACCTAAGTGTCTGCTGACAGATAAATGGATAAAGAAAATGTATATGTATACTGTGGAATACTATTCAGCCATAAAAAAGAATGAAATCTTGCCATTTGGAACAACACAAATGGAACTTGAGGGCAATTGCTAAGTGAAAAAAAGTCAAACAGAAAAGGTAAATACTGCATAATCTCATGTATATGTGGAGCCTTAAAAGGCTGAATTTAGGTACAGAGCAGAGACTGGTGGTTGCCAGAGATGGGGGTTCTTGTGGGTGAAATGGGTGAAGGGTGTTAAAAGGTATAAAGTTTCAGTTATAAAATAAGTCATGGGGATGTAATGTACAGCATGGTGGCTTGAGCTAATATCGCATTGCATATTTGAAAGTTACTAAGAGTAGATCTTAAACGTTCTCATCACAAGAAAAAATTATAATTCTATATGGTGCTGGATATTAACTAGATTCATTGTGATCACTTTGCAATATATACAAATATTAAATCATGTACACCTGAAACAATGTTGTATGTTAATTATACCTCAGGGTATTTATATATATATATAAAGGACTCCAGGAGCATAAAGGCAGAGAGCTTTCATCAGTTTGAGCTTGTAAGGAGGGCTTCATGGAGGAAAAAGTACCTGTTCCATGTCTCAGTAATAAGGTAGGATTTGATAGGTAGGCATAAGCTAAGAGCACCGAGAGAACCGAGGTGGGAAAGCAGGCTGTCGGAGAACAGTGAGTGGTATGCTTGGGCATTATTGCTCTTCAATATAATTATGAATGAACAGGATTTCATTGATTAGAAATGTTAGTCATTATTGTTTCTATCAAAAGGAAATGTCCCGTTTTTTTTATATAATTCACTTTCAAGTGTAAACCTCTTCAGAAATCAGATCTTAAAAAAATAATCTTTGGGTTTTTGTGAGCACAGCTTGAATCTATCAATAATAATAGTACCGATTTTCTTCAACACCCTGCTCAGTGTTAGATTTCATTGGCTGATTTTTAAAGGCAGATGCCTCCTTCTTGCTTATGCTGGAGTTTTGGTCATGGAATGTGTGTTTCTCCCTGGGATCATCTCTATGGGGCCAGTGGTTCCTTATCAGCAATGTGTCATTTGATTTGGGGTTGATTATATGTGTTTAACAAGGCTTTCAGTTGGAAATAGATCTCATAATTTTCATTGTTAATCACCCCTCCTGGTGGAGGGCTTTCCGTTTACCATGTGGAACACATACATGAAAAGACTTGACAGAGGGCAAATATAATGACCACCAATTGGAATTGTTGGGGCCTTGGGGACAGGGGAGATACTGAGTTATCTAAATGGATGGATATGACAGCTATTGGCCACAGGCTAGTTAGGATGTAAGAACAGTAAACATGGCAATAGTCGGGAGTGAAAGGTCCTTTGGGAAATACAATATTGGGAACACGGCTTGTTCACAGGAGGCACATGTGGAATATTTTGCTTAGTTCTCAGAAGAAAAGGGCTTGGAGGGCATGCAGAAGATGCAGAAATGAATCAGGTGCTACTTTTCCACAGCTCTTACCCTGAATCTGCCAAGCAGAGGCCAGGGGTGCAGATGCTTTTGTAACGAGTCACCCCAGAACTGCTCTGCTGCAGGTGGGCTGCAGGTCTGAATCCTGGACCTTGACTGTGTCTTTTGACCACATTGCCTAGGATGGGTCCAACCTGGGGAGTGTGGAAGAGGTTTTCTGGAATGTGATGGGGGGAGAGTGGACCAGGTGCAGTTCCCAAGGGTTGAAACTGGGTGATTGTTCTTTAAATATATTTGGTGGGAGGCCAGCCTGGTATTCCATCATCATGGACTGCCAGAAATACAAATTTGTGCAAAGTTGGTGGACACATGTTCCTTTTCAGCCCCATTCACCTCCCACGTCCAGTCCTGCCACAATGTCCAGGGCTTAATTGTAAAGTAAGCACAGAAGGCTGGCCCTCTGCAGGTGCGATCACCTGAGCCCCGTGGCACCTTCCAACCCCCCTTCCTTTGGTCCTGATGTTTGGCTTACCTCCTGTGCAAGCCAACAGAACTGCTTCTGCTTCATCGTTTCTTGTTTCTTCCCCCCTACCCTGGCTCATTCTATTCCCTTTCCCCTGGAATTTAAATCCTCCCTCTTCTTCCAATGCCCCCTCCTCTAAGAAGTGTTTTGTAACTTTTCCACCCAGGAATGAGGGGGGCCTCTTCAAGTTGTTACATCTCTTGGCTCTTATGTGCATGTATTTCAAGACGCCAGTTTTGTCACTGGGGTGCACTTCCCTCACCAGGAGTCGTGCAGCTTCCTGACAGCAAAGCATGTACCTGCTCTGCAGCCCCTCACACAATGCCTAACAAAAAATAGGCCCTCATTGTGTGCTCAGGGTAAAACTAGCTGTTTTCTCCCTAAAAGATGTCATACCTATTATTCTCTTTAGGGTCCTTTGTGTGGGTTGCAGCTAATTTCCAAAGCCAATATTGATTGGCCAGGTTTCTGTGAACTTTAGAGCTCAGACAGCGATGGAGGAGAGGAATGCATTTCCTAAGCATCCACCTTGAGCCAGATTCTAATATGATCTCATTAGACACTCTCCAAGGAGGTCTAAGCAGTCCATCAATGTGAGTTCAAAGTCCATACAAACGTTTTTTGTACATTGACACCCTTAGCTGCCTTTTACGCATCCGGTGTCTACATTATCTAGTGAACAAACCTTTGCAGCTGTCATGTGAGGTCCTTGCAGCCAGCCGGAGGTCTTTGAGCAGAGAGCAGGAAGGTGTAAGGGGTGGACGTGGCTTCTTTTCTCTTGGCCTCCACAGGGCAGTGCCCTTCCAGGATGAGAGCCCCAGGACCCCTTAGACACCAGAAGAGCTGAGAAGAAAGGAATTCAAGAAGAAAGAGCAGATTCCAAAGAAGACGTCAATGAAAGGAATGCAAACAGTTGAGCCCAAGAGAATGTGCCAACAGATGGGACCATTTCAAGCTTCCTGCATTTACAAGGAAGCCTCCACAACCCGATGTGTCCTGGGTTTTGAGCAACATCAGCTCCCTTCCTCCTGTCCAGGATGATTAGTACGGGGCAGTGGACAGGCAGCCTTGAAGAGTGCTACCAAGACATCATGGCTTTTTTGATCCCAGCCTCACCTTCTCTATTGATTTCTCAAGTTGTTTCTTATCACTTTGCTCTTGAACTCTACTTTGCTGCATTGCTGTGCTACTTAAAAGTCTCATGAACATGTCATGTTTGTCCTTCTAGGCCTTTGACCTTGCTGCTCTTCTTTCTAAATAGTTCTTCCCCTTCCCACTCCCCCTCTTGCCTTCCCATTTGCCAGGTTAACTGCTCCCCATGATGTCCTCTTAGATGTCATTTCCTCCTGCAAATCCTCGGTCTTCTAACACCTTAGTTTGGCCTCAGAGAGGACTTTGTCACACTCAGCTGAAACTGCCTCTTTACTTCTGTCTCTGAATCTAGACCTTGAGCTCCTTGAGGATGGCTTCTGTGTCTCATGCACCACTTTATCTCTAGCACCTGGTGAGCTGTTTGCACACAGAAGGCACTCAAGGAGTATTTGAATGAGCGTGTATATGAGTGAAAGAATGAATGAATTCCTGGACCCTCATGTATACTTTCAGTGAATTTTTTGTTGTGTGGCAATTAGAATCACTAGAGAAAATAATTTAAAGACTGGTGTAAACATTTTTTAACATCTCTAGGGGTTCACAACATGAGAAAGAGTTCAATTTTCCCAAGACTCCTGGCAATTCCTAGGACCCCAGGACTCAGGGTGAAAGAAACTTTCATTTGTGAGTAAGGCCCTGCAAAGACTCACTAAATGGCCCTACTTTGTCATGGTTGGGTAAAAGCAGTGATGTTTTCTGCTCTCTGCACCCATACTGAGCTTCAAATATGTGTTCACTGGAAGGTGGTATGTTACATTGCTGATGGGCACAAAGCCTTGTTAGCCAACTGTTAGGGGAGTGAGGCTGCCAGGAAGCTAGCCTGGGATAGGACTCTGGTTCGCAGATGTTGTGACCACCCTTAAAGCTGTGAGATGTGGGGTATGCTCCTCTGCTGGGTTTACATCCAAATAAGAAAAGCAGTGAGCCCCCTGTCCATCCTGCCCTCAAGTGGGAGCACACGCCCAGGCATAAGGGTGGCCCAGAGAGGCCAGGATACGGCCTGAGAGCTCTTCAGTGGGAGGAACAAGTCAAAAAGCAAGCTGTTGTGTGCATTTTATTTTAAATAAAGATAAATCTTCCACATTTCAGGTGCTTCTTGGAGAAATCTGTGCATATGAACTGCAGATCTACTCATGCAAACATTCATTTCCCCATTGTACTTTGCTTTCATTTCATTTGAAAACCACACTGAATAAATTTGCAATTAGAAAACCCTTCCCTACCCTTCAATTGCCCGAAGTCCCAATAAAAGCAATCACTATTAATGCACTGAATTTTATTTTTTAACATGGAGATATTTTAGCAGACTGTAATTATAGAGTGAAATTTCTTCTTTTTCACTCTTAATGTTATAAGCATTAAAGTTACAATTTTAAAAGCCATAATTTAAAAAAATAGTTCATTTTTCATCATAAATATACTGCATACTCATTAAAAAAAATTAGAGGAAACAAAATTTGGAAGGGTACTACAAACACAACGGATGCTTACATTTTGCAATGTTTTCTTCCAAGTGCATCTTGGATGTGGGATTTTAAAAATATAGCTGTGATTAAACTCTCGATGCAATGTTGTATCCTTGTTTTTAATTTAGAAAATCCTTCTTGCCATAATTCTATTATTATCACTTGGTTTTCACTGGCACAATTGTTAATGGCTATATAATATTCTATTGACTAGATGCTGGGCATTAAGTTGCCTGACAGTGTCACTTTTCTAAGTTTAATTACAATGAGTATCACCCTTATTAGGATGGATTCCAATATACTGTGTAAGATTTTCTTTTTTATTATGATTGTGCATTTGTTCCCCCAATTCTGAGGCATCAGCTCTTCAGGAAATGGGGTAGCTGCCCTTTGAAGTACAATAAACTTGTATTAGACATCCACTGGGTTGAAAGAATCCACAGGATGTTAGGGCCTTCTTAAATAGGAGGGGAAGTTTGCATTGAAAATGTTAGGGCCCTTGGGACTGGCCCTGCCAGGCCTTCCACAATCTGTGCCCAGAGAGGACAGCTCCCTCTCTGCAAAGGACAGCATCTGGCTCACAGCTCTGCTGCTGTCAAGGGGCAATGTTGAGGGGTCTTGGTATGGTACATCCTGCCCCATGGAAACAAATCACACATCTCATCTAATATTCCAAAATTTACCACCTTTAGGGTGACAGAGCTGGGATGCTTTTTCAAAATGTTTTAAAACCTTTTAGGAGCACAGTGGTACATAAATAACAGATGGTGAATACTACAGACACATCCACCCTGCTGAATCCATGAGGATACCCAGCCTTCAGCATGCTCGCCCATTTGCTCTTTTATGCCTCCCCGTGCCCTCCCCATGATCCTGGTGCACCAAGCTCCAGAGGCATTGCTGCAGGCCGTTGTATCAGGCACTTCCAATGTGCCAGGCATTCTTTAAGCCCTGCTTCCCAAAGCATGGGCGCTGGACCAGCAGCACTGGCATCGCCTGGGAGCTTGTCGGGAACGCAGGACTACAGAACCTCTCCAGACCTACTGAGTCAGAATCCGCATTTTAGGAATGATTGTCTGGATCATGTACAAATGCCAATTCTGAAAACAGAGGCTTGAGTGAGGCCTGAGAGTCTGCATATCTACTGAGCTCTTAGGTGACATGAATGCTGCTGGTTTATGGCCCACACTTTGAATAATACTCTTGGCCATTTTTAAATACTTTTAAAAAACATGAGCTTTAAAAATATATATACTGGGTGCTTTACAGAAGCATCTTATAAATTATGCACTTTTACAGATGAGAAAAAGCAGAACAAGAGAGGTGAATGACTTGCCCAAGGTTATGTGGCTAGTTCTTGGGGAAGCCAACTAAACAGGTATATGACTCTTTGCCTGCCTTCTCTAAGGTTTTAAGTGTTGAATAAATCTAAAACACTCAAAAGGAATAATAGTGAAGCAAGTTAAAATGCCATCATCTTCTATTCTGTTAACATACTTACCATTTGTATCTCCAGCTCTAGTTTTGGACTGTATTCATCTTTATATTGCTCATATGTTTAAGTTATAGCCATAGAGGATGTCCTTAGTGATGTCTACAGATACATTTGTAAAATTCACACATCTTAGGTGTCATTCCTACAAGAGACTGAGAAGTTCTAGCTCTATTTTTTGAGCGTTGCTAATATGTTATCATGCAATTACCACTTTCTTCTTAAATACATGAATTTAAAACTATTAGCTGCCTGATGAGGGGTGACTTCCTCTTGAATGTAGAACTTTCCAGACGATTACATTTCCAGCCTCACCCTGCGCCGCCAGTTCCTAATGTCACACCCCTCAAGGGGTGTCAAGCGCACCTGAAGCCATCAATGTATGGGGCTTTTTTTTTTTTTTAAATCAGAATCAGCCACTCTATTTCTGTGTTCTGGAAGGAGAGCGTATCATTTTCTAAAGTGGCAGGATGGAGGAAAAGGGAGAAGAATGCAGTTCGTGCTGCTTCTGCGTGTCTCATTTTGGAGCCCGTTTAATATGCATGTGTGAGAAGGCTCCTCTTTGCTGTGAACCTGGCTTTGTGGGTGACAGAGCCCAGACCCATTGGGTGATGAGCTTGAAGCCTGGGTGACGTCTTCAAAAACCTCCGCCATTGCTACTTTCTGTCCAGCTCTCTCAGCAGATGCTCATTTTCTGAAAGGAATAGGTTTCATTCTGTACCTGCTACTGACACGTCAGTCAGCTGCCTGTGGAGTCTGAAGCTATTACCAAGGGAGGGGAGAAGAGAAAAGTCCCACTGCACTTTTCAATTACATTTCATGTTAAACGATCTCATTACTTCCAAAGGAAGATGAAATACAATATAATTTTAGCATATGTCTGGGCAGCCTCTTCCTTTCCAGCAGGATGGGTTAGTGCTGGGCGATGATGGATAAGCAGAAAGGAAGAGAGAGCCCAGGCTTGCTGAATGCCATCAAGATCTCAGTCAATATTCAGGGATAAACATAAATATAGATCACCTCACCACCGCTGAGGCAGCTGGGTGCATTTCTCCAGACTGATAGGTGAGGGGTTTCACAATATGGGCAACTTGAAGATCAAGTGGAAGGGATGCATAGGAGGATTCTGCCTGGCACGCTCAGCACCAATAACCCACTGCTCATCTGGAGGGAGGCTGGTATATTCTTTCTGTGGAGCTTACTGCCCAGCGAAGGCCAGTCCAACCTCCAATGAGCATCACACTCTGATTCGCACACCATGTGGCTGTGCAAATTCCCGTGCTCTGTGCTTGAACAATAGGGTCCATGGGACTCATGGACACAGATCCAATAGTCATTCCTGTAACAGGCAACATGCATTTCCTGAGAACTGGAAATGACCTCTAAGTATTACAGCACCTAATTACCACTCCATTGATCTTGGCATGTGCTCAGCAAGGCAAAAACTATCTGTCTTTGTGCTTTAATTTGTGCACTTCTGGTCATTCACACTGATTGTAACCAAGTAAGGAAACCATGCTCTGAGGACCTGTGTCAGGGAAGCTGGAAAACCATCCTGTGGCTTTAATTGCCTCCTTGATTATGTTCTTCAATTCTACCTGGATTGAGTCACTAGGGTGGGAATCATTTCTTAGGTCTTTTTGCTTTGTGTTTTGCACCTCCACCTCATGAACATGTGTGCAGTCCCTAAAGAGTAATTATTTAAATCTTCATAGAGAGCTTTTGTCATAGCAATATTTACTCAACAACCCTCAATGGCTTCTCATGTTCTCGTGAATAAAGATCTAACTCCTTAACCTGCCATCCCCACTCCATGCTGTGACCTCAATCCAATCCTTGCCACCTACCCTTTTCCTTTGTGAATGAGTCAAATCAAAAGACTCCGTGTTCCAAAAGCCCTGTAATGTTCCCTTGTGATGACATTTCCCTCTGCAGGCAATGTTCATTCTCTTGTCTATCAAAATCCTGCCTACTTTTCAAAGCCCAGTTTTGATGCTGCCTTCTGCTTAAATACATCCCTTTAACGCCTTGCTAGAGCCCCCACCCCCTGCATTTATTTCCTCCTATGGACTCTGGGCCTGTTTCCCAGTTGCTAACATGTATGTTTACTGCCTTTACGTGTTCCCTCTGCCCAGCTCGGCATTCAGTCTGTGCTGTGTTAGCTGTTCTTAAGGTGCTGGAGAACCAGTCTACCTGCTTAAAAGACCCTGGGGGCAAATTTGCAAATGCACAGCAGGCAAACTGAAGAGGAACTGCTTTCTGCCATGGCAGTGGGTGAGCAGGATGGATCTGATCCATTCTGAACCCATTAGGCAAAAGAGGGGATGCAGGAGAAGCCACGTGGGGCAGGATGGGAAGATGGGTCTTACCCGAAGCCAGAGGACTTCCTCAGGACAGATTGAGCGAAGGGCTCCTAAAAGCTGCAGGGCATGCAAAGATGACAACAGAGTTTATTTTATTTTATTTTTTTTCAGTTTTATGATATTCATTATATAAAATGTAATATCTGTAATATGTTATAAATTATGGGGCATAATTAGAAAATAGGCACTCATAAGTACACTTCCCATTTTAAGATAAGAGCATTAAAAAGACCGTTCAGACCATCTAGAGTTCTTCTCCAGTCTCCTCTCCCTCTCTGCCTGCCTTGCCCCACCAACTACAGTAACCACTACTCTGCAACAGTCCATTGCTTCCATTATAGTTTGGTCACCTAAGCATGTATGTTTGAACAGCGTCTTTATTTCATTTTTCCTTGTTTTGTACTTTGTATAATAATGTATCATGCTATTTGTATTCTTCTGTGATATCTTTTCAGGCAAATTATATTTCAAAGATTCATCCATGCTCATAATGTGGTTATAACTCATTTATTTGTATTACTGAAGAGCATTCCCTTCTGTGACTGACTACATCATACTTAACCTGTTGCGATTCCCACTCTTCCAACATCAAATGAAATGGTGTATTTTTGCCCTAAATATATGTATAACAATAACAATATTACACACAGCAGTAATAGTAGTATCTAATTTCATTTGGGTTCTCAGACCCGCATCCAGTGTGTGTAAGTATGTGGGAGGGGATCTTCCCACACATTCTCACACCAAGCAATTCTCGAACACCAGCAGGGTGTTGGAGAACTCAACTCAATTCTGATGTTATCTGCCCGGAGACAGCACCAGATTCCTACGTTAAGGCCTCCGTCCTACAATATTGCCCTTCACCCCCAACTCGAGATGCTGGTCACAAGCCCCAGTTACCTGTGCTTCTGACCTAACGGCTACAGATTGGAGGTTCCCACGACCTCCCCCTTAGGTTTGATTGATTTGCTAGAGCAGCTCACAGAACTCAGGGAAACACTTGCATTTACCAGTTTAATGAAGGATACCGTAAAGGACACAAGTCAACAGCCAGGTGAAGGGAGACAGAGGGCAAGGTCCCCAGATAAAGGCTCTTCTGTCCTCGTGGAGCTTGGGGCCTGGCTCGGTGGCACGTGGAGGCGTCCTGGCGCCCTGAGAACAGAAGCCCTCTGTAACCAAAAAGCAGGATCCTCCCGAGCAGAGCAGGCAGAGCAAAGCAGAACAGGGAACGGTGAGCTCTTCTCGTGGGTTTGGTGAGGCCTTCACTGCACAGTCATGACTAACTAAATTCCTGGCCACTGGCTGATTCAGCCTCCAGCCCCTGCCCTTGGGTGGGGGTCCAAGAGTCTCTCATTAACATGATGAAGCACCTGGTTCACCTTTAAGACTACAGCGTTTTCAGGAACTGTGGAAGAAGACCAAATATACCTGGGAAATAGATATTTGGTCATATGAATGACCGAATTTGTATTTCTTATAACTCATTATATCACATCTGTCCATTCTCTTACTGGTGGATACTTGGATTTTTCCTACCTTGTTATCATGAATGCTGCTGCTGCAAGTATTATTGGATGGATCTACCCAAGCATAAATGCAAGAGTCATTATCATTCCTGGATTTGATTTTTGTATATAGTATGAGGTAGGGATGAATTTAATCTTTTTCTTAGATTGATAATAAATTGTAACACTATATATTGAATCACCTTTCCCCAAGAGATATATCACACTTCTGGATATCTATATGTGTATATATAGATATAGATATAGATATATGGGTCTGTTTCTTTTTAAATTTTTTAAATCAGTGTAGTTGACATATAACATTAGTTTCAGGTATATAACATATTGATTTAACAGTTATACCCATTATGAAATGCTCACCATGGTAAATGTAGTTACTGTCTGTCAGCATACAAAGTTATAACAATATATTGAATATATTTCCTATGCTATAGTTTTCATCCCCATAACTTATTTTATAATGGAAGTTTGTACCTCCTAATCTAATTCACCTATCTCACCCATTTCCCCAAACTTTCTCCTCTGGCAACTGCCAATTCTCTGTATTTATGAGTCTATTTTGTTTATATGTTGTTGTCTTTTTTTTCGGATTCCACATCTAAGCAAAATCATATAGTATTTGTCCTTGTCTGACTTTTTTCACTTAGTATAATACCCTCCAGATCTATCCATGTTGTCAAAAATTGCAAGATTACATTCTTTTTCTGGCATATATTCCATTGTGTATATACCATATCTTTATCCATTCACCTGTTGATGAACACTTAGGTTGCTTCTGTATCTTAGCTATCATTAATAATGCTGCAGTAAACATATGGATGTGTCTTTTTGAATTAGTGCTTTCATTTTCTTCAGGTAAATACCTAGATTGTGTGGCATTTCTATTTTTATTTTTTTGCAGAAGGTCTGTACAGTTTTCCATACTGGCTGCATCAATTTACATTCCCACCAACAATATATGAGGACTTGCTTTCCTCTATATCCTCACCAACACTTTTATTTCTTGACTGGCCATTCTGACTAGTGTGAGGTGATATCTCACTGTGGCTTTGAAAAGCATTTTCCTGTTAATTAGTTATGTTGAGCATCTTTTCATGTGTCAGTCATCTGTGTGCCTTCTTCAGAATAATGTCTATTCAGGTCCTCTGCCCATCTTTAATTAGATTATTTGGCTTTTTGATACTGAGTTGTATGAATTTTTAAATATATTTTGGATACTAGCGTGTTCCCAGATATATCATTTGCAAATGTCATCTCTGGTTGGGTAGGTTGCCTTTTTATTATGTTAATGGTTTCCTTTGCTGTTCAAAGGCTTTTTAGTTTGATGTTGTCCAATTATTAATCTTTAATTTTGTTTCTTTTGCCTGGGGAGACATATCCATAATAAAATTGCTAAAGCCAATGTCCAGGAGTTTACTATATATCGTTTTTTTTAGGTATTTTATGGTTTCAGGTCTTATATTTAAGTCTTTAATCCATTTTGGGGTTTGTTTTTGTATATGGTGTTAGTGATACATTTTTATTCTTTTGCATGTAGCTGTCTAGTTTTCCAAACACAACTTATTGAAGAGACTGTCTTTTCTCCATTGTATATTCTTGCCTCCTTTGTTGTAGATTGACCAAATAAGCATGGGTTTATTTCTGGGCTCTCTGTTCTGTTCCATTGATCTATGTATCTGTTTTTGTACCATACTGTTTTGAAAGCAGAGAGCATTATACCTCCAGCTTTGTTCTTCCTCAAGATTTCTTTGGCTATTGAGAGTCTTTTGTGATTCTGTGCAAATTTTAGGATTATTTCTTCTAGTTCTTGAGAAATGCCATTGGTAGTTTGATATTGCATTGAATTTATAAACTGCTTTAGGTGTTACGGACATTTTAATATTCTTCCAATCTACGAGCATGGTATATTTTGTGTTTGTGTTGTCCTAATTTCTTTAATCAATATCTTACAGTTTTCAGAATACAGGTCTTTTACCTTCTTGTTTAAATATATTTCTACATATTTTATTCTTTTTGATGCAACTGTAAATGGGATTGTTTCCTTAATTTTCTGCTATTTCATTATTAGTGTATAGAAATGCAACAGATTTCTGTATATTGATATGTATTCTTCAAGTATTGAATTCATTTGTTTGAATAGTTTCTTGGTGGAGTCTTTAGGGTTTCTATGTATTAGTATCATGTCATCTGCAAAGAGTGACAGTTTTATGTCTTCCTTATCAACTTGGATGTCTTTTATTTCCTTTTCTTCTCTGCAAGTGGTGAAAGGGAACCTCCTTGTCTTGTTCCTGATTTTAGAGGAAAAGCTTTCAGCTTTTCACCATTGAGTATGATGCTGACTATGGGTTTGTCACATATGGCCTTTATTATGTTGAAGTATGTTTCCTTTAAAACCCGTTGAGAGTTTTTATGAATTGATGTTGATTTTGTCAATTGTTTTTTCTGTATCTATTGAGGAGATATGATTTTTATCCTTCCTTTTGTTAATGTGGTCTATCACACTGATTGATTTGCAGATATTGAAACATCCTTGCATCCCTGGGATAAATTCCACTTGATCATGGTGAATGATCCTTTTAATGTACTTTTGAATTTGTTTTGCTAATATTTTTTGAGGATTTTTGCATCTGTGTTTATCAGGGATATTGGTCCTGTAATCATCTTTTGCAGTGTCTTTGGTTTTGGTATTGGGGTAATGCTGACCACATTGTAGAAAGAATTTGAAAACATTCTTTCCTCTTCAATTTTTTTGGTATAGTTTGAGAATAGTATTAACTCTTTAAATATTTGCTAGAATTCACCTGTGAAACCATCTGGTTAGAACTATTGTTTGTTAGGAGTACTTTGATTGTTAGTAATGAAATTGAGTTGGTTCAGATTTTCTATTTCTTCCTCATTCAGTCTTGGACGATTGTATATTTCTAGTTAATTGTCAATTTCTTCAGGTTGCACAACTTGTTGGCATTTTTTTCCTAGTAGTACCTTATAATCCTTTGTATTTCTGTGGTGTCACTTATAACTTCTTTTCATTTCTGATTTTGAGTCCTCTCCTTTTCTTGATGAGTCTGGCTAACGGTTTATCAATTTTGTTTATCTTTTCAAAAATCCAGCTCTTAGTTTCACTGATCTTTTCTTAGTCTCTATTTCATTTATTTCCATTCTGATCTTTATTTCCTTTCTTCTACTAACTCTGGGCTTTGTTTGTTTTTTTTCTAGTTCTTTTAGGTGTGAGGTTAAATTGTTATTTGAGGTTTTTCTTTCTTCAGGTAGGCCTGTATCACTACAAACTTCCCTCTTAGAACTGTTTTTGCTGAGTCCCAAAGATTTTGAACCACTGTTTCCATTTTCATTTATCTCCAAATATTTTCACTTATTTGGGTGCATATTTACAGTTGTTATATCCTCTTATTAGAATAATCCCTTTATCATTATGTAATGCTCTTTGTCTCTTGCTACACCTTTTGTTTTGAAATCTATTTTGTTTGATATAAATATTGCTACTCCACCTTTTAAAAAAATTCTTCCAGTTGTATGGAATCTTTTTCCATCCTTTCATTTTCAGTCTGTATGTGCCTTTATGTCTGAAGTGAGTCTCTTGTAAGCAGTATATAGGTGGGTCTTGTTCTTTTACCCAGTCATCCTATGTCTTTTGATTGGAGCATTTTTAGTCATTTACATTTATAATAATTATTGTTAGCTATGTGCTTATTGCCACCTGATTTATTGTCTCCTGGTTGTTTTTGCAGCTCTCTGTTCTTTCCTCTTTTGCTCTCTTTGTGACTTGATGACTTTTTAAAATGTTATGGTTGGATTCCTTTCATTATTTTTTATGTTTCTGTTACAGCTTTTTGGTTTGTGGTTGGCAGGAGGTTTGTATATGTTGTCTTTTGTATGTAGCAGTCTATACTAAATTGGTGGTTGCTTAAATTTGAACACATTCTAAAAGCACTACATTTTTATTCTACCCTTCATGTTTTACATATATGATATTTTATTTTGTGTATCCCTTGAATAATTTTTGTATATACTATTGGTTTTACTACTTTTGTCTTTTAACTTTCATACTGGCTTTGTAAGTGATCGATCTATGACCTTGATTTATGTTTGCTTTCACCAGTGAAATTTTTTCCTGTCATAGTTGTCTTCTAGTTATGCCTTTTGTTTTCCACTTACAGAAGTCTGTTTAACATGTCTCATAAGGGAGAGGGGCGGAAGATGGCGGCGTGAGTAGAGCAGCGGAAATCTCCTCCCAAAACAACATATATCTATGAAAATATAACAAAGACAACCCTTCCTAGAATAAAGACCAGAGGACACAGGACAATATCCAGACCACATCCACACCTGAGAGAACCCAGCGCCTCGCGAAGGGGGTAAGATACAAGCCCCGGCCCCGCGGGAGCCGAGCGCCCCTCCCCCCAGCTCCCGGCGGGAGAAGAGCAGGCAGAGCGGGAGGGAGATGGAGCCCAGGACTGCCGAACACCCAGCCCCGGCCATCCGGGCCAGAGCGCAGACACAGTGCATGCGGAGGCGGCCCTGGATACTAGGGAAACAGGGCAGCAAGAACAGTGAGAGGGCACTGGAGGCTGGGCGACAGAGGACATAAGAAAAGTGCGCGACCATTTTTTTTTTTTTTGCTTTTTTGCTGTTTTGTTGTGGCGAGCACTTTTTGGAAGTCTTAAAGGGACACGGACCCCAATACTAGGGAAACAGGGCAGAAAGACCGGTGAGCAGAGGCCTGAGGCTGGCACCGGAGAATAAAGAAAAACGAACGACCACCTTTTTTTTTTTTAATTAAAATTTTTTTTTTTTTTTTTTAATTAAAAAAATTTTTTTTTCTTGTTTTTTTTTGTGGTCGTTGTTTTGTTTTGGCGGGTGCTTTTTGGAAGTCTTAAAGGGGCAGGGCGGGCCACTTAATCCAGAGGTAGGGAATCCGGGACCTCTGGGCACCCTAACCCCTGGGCTGCAGGGAGCAGGGAGGCCCCTTACGGAGATAAATAGCCTCCCAGCAGCTCCTGCTCCAACGCGACTCCACCATTTAGGAGTAGCTGCCCGAGCCAGGCCACGCCCACAGCAACAGCGGAGATTAACTCCATAGCAGCCGGGCAGGAAGCAGAAGCCCTGTCTGCGCGCAGCTGCCCAGCACAAGCCACTAGAGGCCGCTGTTCTCCCAGGAGAGGAGGGCCACAAACCAACAAGAAGGGAAGTCCTTCCAGCCGTCACTCGTCCCAGCTCTGCAGACTATTCCTATCACCATGAAAAGGCAAAGCTACAGGCAGACAAAGATCACAGAGACAACACCGGAGAAGGAGACAGACCTAACCAGTCTTCCTGACAAAGAATTCAAAATAAGAATCATAAACATGCTGACAGAGATGCAGAGAAATACGCAAGAGAAATGGGATGAAGTCCGGAAGGAGATCACAGATGCCAGAAAGGAGATCGCAGAAATGAAACAAACTCTGGAAGGGTTTATAAGCAGAATGGATAGAATGCAAGAGGCCATTGATGGAATTGAAATCAGAGAACAGGAACGCATGGAAGCTGACATAGAGAGAGACAAAAGGATCTCCAGGAATGAAACAATATTAAGAGAACTGTGTGACCAATCTAAAAGGAGCAATATCCGTATTATAGGGGTCCCAGAAGAAGAAGAGAGAGGCAAAGAGATGGAAAGTATCTTAGAAGAAATAATTGCTGAAAACTTCCCCACACTGGGGGAGGAAGTAATCAAACAGACCACGGAAATACACAGAACCCCCAACAGAAAGGATCCAAGAAGGGCAACACCAAGACACATAATAATTAAAATGGCAAAGATCAAGGACAAGGAAAGAGTGTTAAAGGCAGCTAGAGAGAAAAAGGTCACCTATAAAGGGAAACCCATCAGGCTAACGTCAGATTTCTCAACAGAAACCCTACAGGCCAGAAGAGAATGGCATGATATATTTAATACAATGAAACAGAAGGGCCTTGAACCAAGGATACTGTATCCAGCACGACTATCATTCAAATATGACGGTGGGATTAAACAATTCCCAGACAAACAAAAGCTGAGGGAATTTGCTTTCCACAAACCACCTCTACAGAACATCTTACAGGGACTGCTCTAGATGGGAGCACTCCTAGAAAGAGCACAGCACAAAACACCCAACATATGAAGAATCGAGGAGGAGGAACAAGAAGGGAGAGAAGAAAAGAATCTCCAGACAGTGTATATAACAGCTCAATAAGCGAGCTAAGTTAGGCAGTAAGATACTAAAGAGGCTAACCTTGAACCTTTGGTAACCACGAATTTAAAGCCTGCAATGGCAATAAGTACATATCTTTCAATAGTCACCCTAAATGTTAATGGGTTGAATGCACCAATCAAAAGACACAGAGTAACAGAATGGATAAAAAAGCAAGACCCATCTATATGCTGCTTACAAGAAACTCACCTCAAACCCAAAGACATGTACAGACTAAAAGTCAAGGGATGGAAAAACGTATTTCAAGCAAACAACAGTGAGAAGAAAGCAGGGGTTGCAGTACTAATATCAGACAAAATAGACTTCAAAACAAAGAAAGTAACAAGAGATAAAGAAGGACACTACATAATGATAAAGGGCTCAGTCAAACAAGAGGATATAACCATTCTAAATATATATGCACCCAACACAGGAGCACCAGCATATGTGAAACAAATACTAACAGAACTAAAGGGGGATATAGACTGCAATGCATTCATTCTAGGAGACTTCAACACACCACTCACCCCAAAGGATAGATCCACTGGGCAGAAAATAAGTAAGGACACGGAAGCACTGAACAACACAGTAGAGCAGATGGACCTAATAGACATCTATAGAACTCTACATCCAAAAGCAGCGGGATATACATTCTTCTCAAGTGCACATGGAACATTCTCCAGAATAGACCACATACTAGGCCACAAAAAGAGCCTCAGAAAATTCCAAAAGATTGAAATCCTACCAACCAACTTTTCAGACCACAAAGGCATAAAACTAGAAATAAACTGTACAAAGAAAGCAAAGAGGCTCACGAACACATGGAGGCTTAACAACACGCTCCTAAATAATCAATGGATCAATGACCAAATCAAAATGGAGATCCAGCAATATATGGAAACAAATGACAACAACAACACTAAGCCCCAACTTCTGTGGGACACAGCAAAAGCAGTCTTAAGAGGAAAGTATATAGCAATCCAAGCATATTTAAAAAAGGAAGAGCAATCCCAAATGAATGGTCTAATGTCACAATTATCGAAATTGGAAAAAGAAGAACAGATGAGGCCTAAGGTCAGCAGAAGGAGGGACATAATAAAGATCAGAGAAGAAATAAATAAAATTGAGAAGAATAAAACAATAGCAAAAATCAATGAAACCAAGAGCTGGTTCTTCGAGAAAATAAACAAAATAGATAAGCCTCTAGCCAGACTTATTAAGAAGAAAAGAGAGTCAACACAAATCAACAGTATCAGAAACGAGAAAGGAAAAATCACGACGGACCCCACGGAAATGCAAAGAATTATTGGAGAATACTATGAAAACCTATATGCTAACAAGCTGGGAAACCTAGGAGAAATGGACAACTTCCTAGAAAAATATAACCTTCCAAGATTGACCCAGGAAGAAACAGAAAATCTAAACAGACCAATTACTAGCAACGAAATTGAAGAGGTAATCAAAAAACTACCAAAGAACAAAACCCCCGGGCCAGATGGATTTACCTCGGAATTTTATCAGACATACAGGGAAGACATAATACCCATTCTCCTTAAAGTTTTCCAAAAAATAGAGGAGGAGGGGATACTCCCAAACTCATTCTATGAAGCTAACATCACCCTAATACCAAAACCAGGCAAAGACCCCACCAAAAAAGAAAACTACAGACCAATATCCCTGATGAACGTAGATGCAAAAATACTCAACAAAATATTAGCAAACCGAATTCAAAAATACATCAAAAGTATCATACACCATGACCAAGTGGGATTCATTCCAGGGATGCAAGGATGGTACAACATTCGAAAGTCCATCAACATCATCCACCACATCAACAAAAAGAAAGACAAAAACCACATGATCATCTCCATAGATGCTGAAAAAGCATTTGACAAAGTTCAACATCCATTCATGTTAAAAACTCTCAGCAAAATGGGAATAGAGGGCAAGTACCTCAACATAATAAAGGCCATCTATGATAAACCCACAGCCAACATTATATTGAACAGCGAGAAGCTGAAAGCATTTCCTCTGAGATCGGGAACTAGACAGGGATGCCCACTCTCTCCACTGTTATTTAACATAGTACTGGAGGTCCTAGCCACGGCAATCAGACAAAATAAAGAAATACAAGGAATCCAGATTGGTAAAGAAGAAGTTAAACTGTCACTATTTGCAGATGACATGATACTGTACATAAAAAACCCTAAGGACTCCACCCCAAAACTACTAGAACTGATATCGGAATACAGCAAAGTTGCAGGATACAAAATCAACACACAGAAATCTGTGGCTTTCCTATATACTAACAATGAACCAACAGAGAGAGAAATCAGGAAAACAACTCCATTCACAATTGCATCAAAAAAAATAAAATACCTAGGAATAAACCTAACCAAAGAAGTGAAAGACTTATACTCTGAAAACTACAAGTCACTCTTAAGAGAAATTAAAGGGGACACTAACAGATGGAAACTCATCCCATGCTCGTGGCTAGGAAGAATTAATATCGTTAAAATGGCCATCCTGCCCAAAGCAATATACAGATTTGATGCAATCCCTATGAAACTACCAGCAACATTCTTCAATGAACTGGAACAAATAATTCAAAAATTCATATGGAAACACCAAAGACCCCGAATAGCCAAAGCAATCCTGAGAAAGAAGAATAAAGTAGGGGGGATCTCACTCCCCAACTTCAAGCTCTACTATAAAGCCATAGTAATCAAGACAATTTGGTACTGGCACAAGAGCAGAGCCACAGACCAATGGAACAGACTAGAGAATCCAGACATTAACCCAGACATATATGGTCAATTAATATTTGATAAAGGAGCCATGGACATACAATGGGGAAATGACAGTCTCTTCAACAGGTGGTGCTGGCAAAACTGGACAGCTACATGTAGGAGAATGAAACTGGACCATTGTCTAACCCCATATACAAAAGTAAACTCAAAATGGATCAAAGACCTGAATGTAAGCCATGAAACCATTAAACTCTTGGAAGAAAACATAGGCGAAAACCTCTTAGACATAAACATGAGTGACCTCTTCTTGAACATATCTCCCCGGGCAAGGAAAACAACAGCAAAAATGAGTAAGTGGGACTATATTAAGCTGAAAAGCTTCTGTACAGCAAAAGACACCATCAATAGAACAAGAAGGATCCCTACAGTATGGGAGAATATATTTGAAAATGACACATCCGATAAAGGCTTGACGTCCAGAATATATAAGGAGCTCTCACGCCTCAACAAACAAAAAACAAATAACCCAATTAAAAAATGGGCAGAGGAACTGAACAGACAGTTCTCCAAAAAAGAAATACAGATGGCCAACAGACACATGAAAAGATGCTCCACATCGCTAATTATCAGAGAAATGCAAATTAAAACTACAATGAGGTATCACCTCACACCAGTAAGGATGGCTGCCATCCAAAAGACAAACAACAACAAATGTTGGCGAGGCTGTGGAGAAAGGGGAACCCTCCTACACTGCTGGTGGGAATGTAAGTTAGTTCAACCATTGTGGAAAGCAGTATGGAGGTACATCAAAATGCTCAAAACAGACTTACCATTTGACCCAGGAATTCCACTCCTAGGAATTTACCCTAAGAATGCAGCAATCAAGTTTGAGAAAGACAGATGCACCCCTATGTTTATTGCAGCACTATTTACAATAGCCAAGAATTGGAAGCAACCTAAATGTCCATCAATAGATGAATGGATAAAGAAGATGTGGTACATATACACAATGGAATACTACTCAGCTATAAGAAAAGGGCAAATCCAAGCATTTGCAGCAACATGGATGGAGCTGGAGGGTATTATGCTCAGTGAAACAAGCCAAGCGGAGAAAGAGAAATACCAAATGATTTCACTTATCTGTGGAATATAAGAACAAAGGAAAAACTGAAGGAACAAAACAGCAGCAGAATCACAGAACTCAAGAATGGACTAACAGGTACCAAAGGGAAAGGGACTGGGGAGGATGGGTGGGTAGGGAGGGATAAGGGGGGGAGAAGTAGGGGGGTATTAAGATTAACATGCATGGGGGGGTAGGAGAAAAGGGAGGGCTGTACAACACAGAGAAGGCAAGTAGTGATTCTACAACATTTTGCTATGCTGATGGACAGTGACTGTAAAGGGGTTTATAGGGGAGACCTGGTATAGGGGAGAGCCTAGTAAACATAATATTCGTCATGTAAGTGTAGATTAGTGATAGCAAAAAAAAAAAAAAAAAAGGCAGTTCCTGTGTGGTAACCTCCAACGAGTTCTATACAAGGGTATAAAGGGCATATAAAAGTGTAGGCAAAGGGTCTGTTTGTGTTTATACAGAGGATCAAAGCCTAATTGGGCTACCCCGAAAATGAACTAAGATACGATATGAAAAAGAACTTCCAACATCTGCACCCTCTGGAAGACTCATGCCAGAAGATGATCATCAAAAAACCCCAACAAAGATCCACGCACTGCTACAGCTGTAGATGCACTCATCCCACCAGTTCCTGGACCTGCCATGGGAATGAGGAAGGAGATATCTAAGCTGGCCTGTGCATACAGTAAAACAACAAAATTGGACTGGATCTATACTGTTGGAACTCAACCAAGAATTTGGAGAAGTGCAAATTGTAGCGCTCCAAAGTCTTACAACTACAAACTATTTATTGTTAAAAGAACATATGGCATGTGAACAGTCCCCAGGAATGGGTTGTTTTAATTTGTCTGATTTCTCTCAGACTGTTCAAGTTCATTTGGACAATATCCACCATATCATAGATAAGTTTTCACAAATGCCTAAGGTGCCTAACTGGTTTTCTTGGTTTCACTGCAGAGGGCTGGTAATTACAGATATGCTTTGGTTATGTAACTATACTCCTATTATGTTAATGTGTGTGTGCAATTTAAGTAGTAGCTTAAAACCTATACATGCTGAAGTTACTCTACAAGAAGATATATCAAAGAAATAATCAATCTTCCCATGTTTTCTTCCGCCTGCTACTTCTATAGCTTTTCTTCTTCCTTCCTAATTACAACCCTTAAATAGAATTTGTGCCTCATATCAAATTTACCGAGTATCATAATTCTTCCAAGTGGTAAAGATACCTCAAGACAAATGCTGGGCATAGAAGCCACAGGGCATAAATATGCAAAGAAGTAAAAAGCTAACTTTTTCAAACAATAAGGCTTCTCTCTCACTTACCAACTTCACATTTCCCTGTATGGCCCCGGAAGATGACTGGTTAGCCAGAGACGGGTAAGATTCCTCAAGGGAGGAACAACCTAAGACAGGCACAGTCGCAGGGGGGTCATCAGGTGAGAAATTGGGGATCAACAGAGGTGAGGCTTAGAACCTCACCCCCCCGTTCTGAGAGAAATCTTCTGCATACGTGGATGTTTTATTGCCCTGGTCTAGCTTGGATTAACACATAGTCTACAGGCACACACCTGATCATCTACATTTGCTCTCTTACAACACTAAACTATGTTTTCTACCTTTATCTTGTATCTACCTACCACTTCAGCATTTTATTAAAAATAATAATAATAAAGAGAGAAATGTGGTATCCACATATAAATCAAGTATAAAAACCAAATCAGTATTCATATTTGAACTGACTGTTTATAGTTCATAATGCATGAGCAAAACCGAAAGTTTCTGTGATGACTGCCCTTGTACTGTTCACTATGTAACTTATTCATTATGTAAGAATTTGTTCTACATGTAAAAACTTGTTTGTTATGCCTCAGAAGATTGGAGACTGACAAAAGTTAGGCTTGGGGTGGAATAATGATTGTGCATTGAGCATTGACTCCCCTATACAGAATTTTATTGTCGTTAACAACCATTTGATCAATAAATATGAGAGATGCCCTCACAAAAAAAAAAAAAAAAAAAAAAAAGGACAGACTTCCAATAGTAAAATAAATTAGTAACCGGGATGTAATGTATAGCATAAGGAATATAGTCAAGATATTGTAACAGCCTGGTAGGGTGATAGCTGGAACCTAGAATTATGTATATAAATGTTCTACCACTGTGTTGTACACTTGAAACTCATGTAATGTAATACTGTGTGTCAACTACCCTTCAATAAAAAATAATTATTAAAAAAAAAAAAAAAAACATGTCTCATAAGGCCAGTTTAGTGGTGATGAACTCCTTTAACTTTTGCTTGTCTGGGAAACTCTTTAGCCCTCCTTCAATTCTGAGTGATAGTCTGACTCTGTAGAGTGTTGTTGTCTGTAGGTTTTTTCCTTTTAGATCTTTGAATGCATCATGCCACTCCCTACTCACCTACAAAATTTCTGCTGAAAATCAGACTTATGGGGTTTCCCTTGTATGTAACTGTTTGCTTTTCTCTTGCTATTTTTAAGATTCTCTCTTTACCTTTAATTTTTCCATTTTAATTATGCATCTTGGTGTGCACTCCCTTGGGTTCACCTTGTTTGGGCCCCTGTGTGCTTCCTGGCTCTGTATGTCTGTTACCCTGCCCAGGTTAGGGAAGTTCTGGTATTATTTCTTCAAATAAGTTTACTTACCCTCTCTCTCTCTCTCTTCTCCTCTTGGGGCCCCTATAATGCAAATATTGTTAGGCTTGGCATTGTCACAGAGATCTCTTAATGTCTCCTCATTTAAAAAATTATTTTTGTTGTTCAGCTTGGTTTCTTTGCACTACTCTCTCTTCCAGATCACTGACCCATTTTTCTGCATCCTCTATTCTGCTGTTGATTCCTTCTAGTATTCATTTCAATCATTGTATTCTTTTGCCCTGGCTGGTTCTTTTTTATATTTTTAATTTTTGTTGAAGTTCTCACTGAGTTCATCCACTCTTCCGTGGTGAGTATCTTTATCATCATTACTTTGTACTCTTCATCACATGGATTATGTATCTCCATTTTGTTTAGCTCTTTGATGTTTTGTCTTGTTCTTTCATCTGGAACATACTTACTTCTGACTTCTCATTTTGTCTGATTCTCTGTGTTTATATCTATGTGTTAGTTCAGCTATGTTGTCTTGTCTTGAAAGTAGCAGCCTCATGTAGAAGGCATCCCACGGTGCAATGCCCTCCGGTCACCAGAGCCAGGTGCCCCAGGGGTGTCCCCTGGGTGGGCTGCATGCGCTCTCCTTTTGTGGCTGGACTAGGAATTCTGCCAGTGCACTGATAGGCAGGGCTTGCTCCTGTATGACTGGCTGAGATGCCCAGTGGATTCTACTGTGGGTATGCTGGTAGGCAGGGCTGGTAACCCCCTCTAGGGCAGAAGTTGCTCTGAAGGGACACTGGTCCTGGCCAGGACTGCCCACCAGGTGGGGTGGGGGGTGGGGTAATAGTCATTCTGGGTAGGGGTCCCAGTCCTGACTGAGACTGTCTCTTGGGTGTGGTGGGGTGGGAGGTGAATGATGGTATGTCAGAAGAATGATGGAAAATGGACTAGATCTACTTTCCCATCATAATACTAGAAAATGGGTCAAACTAAAAACGTAATGATGGTTTTCAGATATGGGACGGCAGAGAGCCCTGGGAGCAAGGGAAAAACAAGACAAGCCCTTGAAATGCGACCGTTCACTGTTTAAAGTTTTCAGGCCACAGCACAAATAGAGTCTGGAAGTTTGTTTCCATTCATAGTTCAGAAAAGTCAAGGGAGCTAGAATTTGTGGGACAGTATCCTGGAGAGCAGGCAACTAAAAACAGAAGAGAGCACCAGAGATCTTCTGAGAGGTCCCTCTGAGCCATTGGTGAAATATATTGATCTGTAAATGCATGTAAGGAAACTACTGAGGCTGGAGAAAAGACAGCCAGATGAGAGTGGCAGGACAATTCCCATAGACTGCACAAGGCCAAAAGTAGTTTTCATTCCCATCAGCTAGAATGGAAAGATTTCTTAATAGACACAGCATATAGTAGCATCATTAAAAAAATAATGCTTCAGCAGTGGAATCAAATGATCTCTAGCCTAAAGGCTGTTCTGGAGCTGCCATAAAAAAGCTTAAAAACAAAAATTAAATGGATAAAATTGATTACAAATAACTTGACTGCATCCCAAGCAAACCCCAGTAATATTTAACAGAATTCCACAAAATCTGCTCCCAATAAGTTTTAAAAGTCCTAATGTCTAGCATCCAATCCAAAAATCACTAAACATGCAAAGAAGCAGTAAAATATGACTCAAATGAAGATAAAACTCAATTTTGGTCAATGGAAATAGACCCAGTAATGACACAAATGATATAATTAATAGACAAATAAGTTGAAACCATTGTTAGAAATATACCTCATGTTTTCAAGCAGATAAAGGAAAGAATCCACATATTAAAAAGAGGAATAGAAGATATAAAAACCCAAACTGAATTTCTAAAGATAAAAACATGTAGTAACTGAAATAAAAGATCTTTGGTGGGATTACCAGCAGATTAGATAATGGAGAATTTACAGCAATAGAAACTACACAAAATAAAAGACAAAAAATAATGAATGAAGCATCATTGAGCTGTGAGACAATGTCATGTGGCTTGAATGAATGTAATTTGAATGCCAGAAAAGGGAGGAGGGTGAAAAATATTTGAAAAAATAATGTTGGAACATTTTCTAATACAATGAAGACTAGAAATAGACCAAGGAAACTCAAAGGAGGCCAAGCTGAGCAAATATGAAGAAAACAACACCAATGTATACCTTGATCAAATGGCCAAATATTAGTCATAAAGAGAAAGTCTTAAAAGCAGCCAAGGAAAAAAGATGTTACACGCAAATTAATACAAATAAGAATAATGCAAGACTTCAGAAACAATGAAGACCAGAACAGAGTGGAATTACATTTTTAAACACTGAAGGGAAAATAAAAACCTTGACATAGAACTCTATAGCCTAAAAAAAAATCTTTAAAAAATGAAGGAAAAGTAAAGACATTTTCAGATATAAAAAGCTAAAAGAATTCATTGTCAGTAGAACTAACACGACAAAAAATGTTACATGAAATCTTTTAGGCAAAAGGAGAATGATACCAGATGGAAACCTGGATCTACAAAAATAAATGAAGAGGACTAGAAATGGCAAATGTGTGGAAAGTTATAAAATACATTTTTTTTCTAATTTAAAAAGTTTTTAAAGTCAGTGACTCTTTAGAGCAATTGTACTCATATTTAGATTCATAAATATAAATATAATTATATTTGTAGGGTCTATAATAAATAAAACATTAAAATGTATGACAGCAATAGCACAAAGGCCAAGAGGGTGTGTGGAATAACATTATTCTAATGTTTCACACTATATGTGAAGTGATATTATTTGTAAGAAAACTCTGGTAAGTTAAAGGTTGTATATTATAAAGCCCTATGTAATCCCTAAAAAATTAGCTAATGAGTCTATTATGGAAATAAAAGGGAATACACAAAGGCTCACAATATAAAAGGAGTCAGAGAAAGGGGGAGAAAGGAAGAAAGAACATATGAGACAAATGGAAAACAACTATGGAGATGGGAGACTTAAACCAAACAATATTGATAATCATTAAATGCAAATGATCTAAACACCCTAAACAAAGGGAGAGATTGTCTAGTTGAATGTAGAAACCCAACTGAGCTGTATGCTGTTTGCCGCACATCTATTGAATTACAAAGACAGGGTAAGTTAAAACCAAAAGGATTAGGGAAGACCATACAAACCCCAAGTAAACTAGAGTGGCTGTATTAATATTAAACAAAGTAGATTTGAGGGCAAGAAATATTACCAGGGATCATTTTGTAATGGTAAAGGGGTAAATTCATCTGGAGGACATAAAAATCCTAAATATCTATGCATCTAACAACAGATTCATATTTCATAAAACAAATACCATAGAACTGAAAGGAGAACTAGAAATGCATAATTTTAGATAAAGATGTAAATGCTCTCCTTTTAATAATTAATAGAACTAGTACACAGGAAATTAGTACTTAAATGAACAAATTCCTTGACAAATCTATTATATCTCATTTAGGAAGAATCAAATAACATGACTTCCTTCGTATTTATTAAAGAGGTTGAATTCATATTTAAAGTTTTCTCTCAAATAATTCTTTAGGCCCATGTAGCTTTACCAATGAATTCTACCAAACATTTTAGGAATAGTATTACCAAATTTATCCAGAAAGTTTATCTTTTTTTTTTATGGGAAATCTACTCCATTATCCCTTCAAATATTGCCTCTCCTTCATTCTTTCTCTTAGCTTCCTCTGAATTCTAGGTAGATGTTTATTAGACATTTTAACTCAATCTTTCATGCCTTATAACCTTGTGTCTTCCAACCCTTAACCTGGGTGATGCTGAAATGTTTAAGGGTGAAGTGTCATGATATGTATAGTGTACCTTTGACTAGTTCAGCAAAAATATGTATAAATTTACATAGGCACATATCATTTTTTAATTTTATGCTATTCTTTAATTTAAAAACATGTATCTATACTATTTTTTCTCCTTTCAACCATTCTGTATTTTAAGCATTTTCATAATCAAAAGTTAGAAATTAGAAATATAAAGCATGAGGTTGAAATAAGGAAGTTTTCAGATAAAGAAAATAATTTGTTGGCTGTAATTCCTCTTCTATAGAATATTTAAATTATCTTCAAACATATAAAAGAAGAAATAGAGACAAAGAACAGGTAACATGTAGCTATCTAAACAAATACTGACTGGAGTTAAAAATACTAACAAGGTGAAGAACACTTCTTGATTCTCCCTTTTATATCTTCAACACATTTAACATATCTACTTATGCTATATTTGATAATTCTGATTATTTAAGTCTGTATAGATAGACCCTGTCATTGTGGTTATTTCCTTCTGTTTTATTTAGGATGATATTTTTTCTTAGGTTTTATGATTTTGGGTGGGAAGCTTATACTTTTTGGAACGCTTTCTGTAATTTCCCCAAGATCTGGGTTGTAATTTCTATAGAGAGGATTTGTTTCTCCCAAAGAGCTGGAGTCACCCAGACCCAGTTTTAGGTTAGGTTAAGTGGAACTATCCTTGAGAGATTCTGGGCCACACATGTGTTGTGTGATCTCTGTATGTGGGCTAGTTTGTGATCATAGAACCTCAGGAGAAGCTATTTTTTAAGTTCACTATTGTTTTTACTTTCTTTTACTGTGTACCTAGAACCTAGGCTTAGCAAGTAATTATCCACAGAGGTCTCCATGGTGAAGACTATGTTCACTTCCTTCCTTAGCAACTGCCCCCTTTTCAATCCCAACCTCAAGGGATTCTTTCTCTTTCAATTCATTGTCCATTCATATAAAAGTGTGTGTAATGTACACAAACTCCTGAGTACTCTGAATGCATCTTACTCATGACTACGTTTCCAGTGGTGTGCTGGTTCCCTGAACATAAAAAGCTCTGTAAATCTCCAATTATGGCCAATTTCAAGCTACTAATGATCTAACAACTGGATCAAAACATTTCTGAAATTTTAAACTTTGGCTCTTGCTGGCTGTCAGGGCTGCTCTAGCACACTGTTGGCTCAGCTCCTCACATGGCATGTAATAGGGAGGATGATCAACACATACGTGAAGTACGAAATAACTTCTTAGTACCTTGTGCATTACTAAAAGTAGTCAGTAATTCCTCCCATTTTTCAGGTATTTCCAAGTGGCTACTCAAGAAAAATTGCCTCTCTCTCTTCCTCCTGTCCTTCTATTATCTTTCCATTTCAGACAATGCAATGACTAAATGCCTTTTCTGTAATTTCTTCTTTCAATTTCATCTAAGGTTGCAAAATAAAATTACTGGAATGGGTGATTGCTACAACATGATGAAGAAAGCAAAGTTTCATAAGTAAGTTTCATGTGTTTTGTGCCTCTCGAAGTAGTTTAAAGATGAAGAGCTGACTGCGATGTCAAAAGCAAAGGTTTTGTTTTGCAAAACTGGAAGAAAAGAAAAACCCTAGGTCAGACTGGGTTCCTCGCAGAGTGAGGTAATTGGTTTTATGGCTGTAATCGGCACAATATTCTTAATTGATTTAATTGGCCCAGTTAAACTGACTGTTGGATAAAGATATCCAATAAGTTCTTTCAAACATGCAACTTAAGAGAAAGCAGAGCTGGTAATAAGAATAGGCTTCTTAAACAGATAACATTTGAGTTGGGCTTCAAAAGATGTGCAAGATTTAACCATGCCAAGTTGGGAAGAGTTCAGGCACAGAGGTAACATCTAAAACCTCAAGGGATTTACCAACTCCGCATTTCCTGGAATTTATGTACATGAATATCTGGAGGACTGTTTGCTGTAGCAATATATAATTTTATGTAGATGAAGTTACTTCACTGTTAGAAGGATAGATATCCAAGGTGGGAAAAATTTAACTACAAAAATCTCTACATCTTTCCTTTTCCCAGTTAATTTATGTTTTACTTTGAAAGCAAGACAAAGGATTCTGGAGAGGAATTCCTCCATGGAAATTTCATAGCACACTTAGTTTTTGAAGAAACTCTAAAATAATTTCCCCTTGAAGTTAAAGACTTTTAAACTTCCAAGGGTTTGGGGATACGATTTGACAAGATTGGTTAGGAGTTTGCTTAGAACCCTAGGCAGTTGATCACATTTTGTTGGGAGAAGACGTGGTTGAAAGTTGAACAAAGATTCAAGGGATTCTGAATTTTTCAGGTTGGCAAAGTTTCAATATCAAACTTGAAAGTTTGTTGGGAACATATAAAGATTTATCATACCCATTTTCTAAAGCCAGAAACTTGGGCCTCGAGCTCTCCCTCATCACCTGCCTCTAGTCAGTCACCATTTCTGTTCATCATTCCTCTTCAATATTTCCCAAATCTATCTACTCTCCTCCATCCCCTTTACTACTGAGTCGAGGCTACCACCTCTCTTCATGCAGAAACCCATCAATGTATCTCTTTACTTCTAGCTTTGTTTTCCCTCCTTACTAGTTAGAATTTCTGAGGCCTATAATAGAAATGCAAGTCACAATAACTTAAAATAAACATATATTTTTCTCTCAAGTAAAGGAGGTCTGGAGCTAAGCTGACTTCTCATAAGGCAGCTCCATGGACAAGAGGACTGATTTTTTTTCTGGGATTCTGTTTTGCCATTCTCAGCATGTGGCTTCCAGTCTCAGGGTTGCCTCATGATAACAAGATGGACGCTATTGCTTCAGCCATTCCATCCACATTCCAGCTAGTAGCAAGAAGGAAGATGGCAAGGGCAAAAGAATTTGCCGTTTAATCAGTCTCCCTTTAGAGAGCTTTTCCAGAAGCCCTACCTCAAAAACTCAACTTACATCTCATGGAGCAGCCCTATTTGCAAAGGAGGCCAGGAAATGGCATTTTTAAATTAGAAATATTGCTGTTCCCCATAAATAAAGTTTCTGTTAATAAGGGAGAGAAGAGGAAATTGGATATCAAGGAGGCACCCAGCAATGCTTCCACATGTGTCAATCTTTGGCTTACTAAAGAGCAAATTGGTCACATCAGTCATCCAAGTAAAATCCCTCTCTAGTTCTCTATTTCCACAGAGGGTCTTGCATGATCTGCCCCTTCTGCTTTATCTCTTGCCATTCATTCCCTACCTCACACTCTGTGCTCTGCCCATGGACCCAAGTGCCTTCCTCTTCCCCCAATTCTAGACTTGTTACAAATTATTTCCTCCGTACTGTCCCCAGGCCCCTTTTGCCTGTTGACTTCTTAACTTGTCCTTTAGATCCAATTTAGACTTTGTCAGAAATCTGTAGCCATTCAACAGCCATTAGGTGTTCCATTTCTGTGCCAATAGCCCCTTTTCCTTACCCCATTCATGCATTTGGCACATTGTATTCTATTTATCTTTTATTTGCCTCTCCTCAAATAGATTGTAAACTCATGGAAGAATGGGAAATTGTTTCAGTCATCTTTGCATCTCCCACACCTAGCACAGCAATAGCATGTAGACAAATTAATTGATTAGAGCATGACTGGTGATGGGACCATTGGTCTTGACTCCAGCAATGGTTACCAGGCCAGGAGTGGGAGCAGGGGGTGGGGGGCACAATTGAGAGGTATGGCAGAGGAATTAAGGAGGGAGGCAGTGAAATGACCCATCAGAGTCAACTGCTTTTGGCTCTAGATTCCATATAAGTTGATGTTTTTTGCATGGCCATTAGACCCACAGATAAATCCATATCAAGGATTATTCAAGCAGAGTGTGAGATTAGTGGTGATTCATGAGGGCCATCTGGGAGTCCTTGACCTGAACCAGACCTCTTGTCCTGAACTTAGTATGTAATAAATAACTTTACTAAGGATATTAAATCATTGAGATTTCTTCTGGAGCGTCTCATAGAAGCAACACCCCTTTTCCTATCAATTCTGATAGATTATGCTATCATAGGATCTCAGGACTATGGAATCGGTGGAAAGTGGATCCTCGCTACCCTCTGAGATCACAGGCCTGTGTCTGGACCAAGGATGAAGAACAATTACCGTTATACTTCAATAAAAAATAAGAGTTAAAAAAATATATATGTGGAGCATCCTCTGGTGGCCTGTGAAGGCATCACACCCTAGAGGGGAAGTGTTACAGGCTCCTTCCCGTGGTGCCACTTCATACAAGTTTTAGGCATTTCTCTGAAGAAAATAAAAGAAAAAGAAGCTGCTCTAATCACTGAAAGAGAAGTACGGCCACATGGAATTTTAAAAACCATTAATATGACGGAAGTGGTTAAGCAGCTGGGCACCCCTTGTTTGACAGCCGAGCCCCGTCAAAAGATTTAAAAATTATGTGCTGCATGGAAGAGTGAGAGGCCTGGTAGTGAATTTTAATGAATGAATCACATAATCTTCATCCTGCTGAGGGGGTCCCCAAATCAGGAAGTCTGGGGGTCCTGTCGCCCAACACGACCCAGCTGTGCCTGGTTTTGTACTTGGTCTTTAACTGGCCTATTGGAAAGATATGGTTGAAATCCTAATTTTCTTGTAGGTCTCAAGTTTCGCCTTATTTTTTTAGTTCCTCTGTGTCATCTTGGCATCTGAGAGGTTAAACTGGGTGTTTTGTGACATGGCTTAATTACCTTTATTTCCCATGGAGGAATCATTTTATTATGGGTGGGAGGTTCATGCTAAGGAACAGCAAGAGCTGGAAGACAAATCAGAGTCTAATACGTAGTCTCACCATTTTGTTTAGAACTGTGTTTATTTAATTCCCAATTACCTACACTAATAAGGGGAGGGGCTGTCCAAATAATAACCATTTGGTATAAGGAAAAAAAAATTGATATAAAAGCCAGTGAAGTCATCCTTCTACGATTTGGAATTTCTGATCATTCCACTAGTCGATCTAAAACTTAATAGTCTCTGAAAAATTTATGCTATTTCAAAAAGTCTTAGATGGTTATTAAAACTGTTCTTGTCTAATGCCCCCTGGGAACCCCTTTATAGCTGCTGGGCAACCATTATCCCAATCTGTTTAAGAACCACATAAAAGTTATTTTACTCAGGAAAGCACACAGCTACAATTCTTGAAACATGATCAATAATTCTCATGAAACTTCCTATAATTACTCTGAATTAGTAAGGGTTTCTTTAGGCTTAGAAAGCATGATAGGATTTCCTCATCCTGAATTCTCTTTGGCTCAAGCTCAGTATTGTTTGACCTTCCTGGAGTGTTCAAGGTCACCTGGGCGGAGCTCCCGTGCAGCCCCTTCACTGGTGTTTGTGCCATTCATGTTTCTGCATTTTCTTGGGGTCTGAGTAGGAAGAGTAATGTCAAGTCACAACATCATTCACAGGAAAACCTATCATTTTAACTGGCCAATGCATCTAATTAAGGAAAGAAGACCCAGCCCTTTCCTTATGAGAGACTGGAATCATATTAAGAGCCCTTCAAGAGTTCAGAGGAACCCTGTGTGATGTGGCTGAAGTAGTGTGAGTTCAAAGCGGCTTTGTTCTGCTCAGTGTGGTTCAGCTCTAGACAGCCCAGGGCATCCACCTAACTGGCTCCCTGCTCCCTAAACCCAGCTGCCCACGTCAGTCGCTGCTGGAAAGGGTCTCAGAGGCAGGACGTTAACCCAAGTCAAAAAGCTGCTAGTGGTGGTGCAAAGACCCCAGGACTCCAGACCACTAGAACGGTTCTCTCCATACATTGGCCGCCAGCTCTCTTCTCCACAGGAGCCACACAGGTCTGGCTTTGAACTGGGTGAATTCCTTTATCCCTCCAAGCCAGGGGTTCACAGCCGGGGTCAGTTTTGCTCGCCAGGGGACACTCGGCAGTGTGTGGACCTGCTACTGACATCTAGTGCTAGGGATGCGGCTAAGCCTCCTACAACGTACGGAATAGCCGCCGGAAGAAAGAAAGGATTCACTGGCTCCAGTTGTCACTGGTGCTGAGCTTGAGAAACCCCACTCTCTGCCTTAGTTTCCGCCTCAGCAATAGGGAAATAACAACTTTCCTTTCAGAGAGCTTTCAGATAATTGAAAGTGATCATGAAAGTGAAATTCTTAGTTCTGTACCTGGGACACAGTGAACGCCTAGTGATAACCAACTGCTAGGATGCAGAAGGTCTCAACGGTACGTACATTTAGACAGCCCACTGTCATCAAAACCCCCCTTGCTTGGTCCACTGCTTGGCTTCACGTAGCCTGGTCTTTTCCGGTTCGTATCCACCCCACAAAGCTTTACGCCTTTTCTTATATATGACATCTCCTCATGCTTTAGGGTCTTTCTTTTTTTAAGTCCTTTATTTGGTAGGTAGAAGGATTTGTCAAGTTACTGCTTTCAGCATGAGTATGTGGATGGCTGTGTTAAGTATCTACTTCTCTAGGGATGGTTTTCTGTTTTCAAACCCTGAATAGTCCCAAATCCTGGGGACAAGGCTTTTAGGGCATTTTCTTCTGCTGCTTAGAATTAAGAAAGAGAAATCTGATGCCAGTGAATTCTTTTCCTTGGAAAATTGTCAAGATTTTTCTACCTGGACTTGTAGGATATTTACTTTTTGCTGGAAGTAAAATGATTATTTAATAATTCACCAGAGAATGTGTGCCTGCTTTTCTTTTCCGTTAGTGGTTTGGGAACTTGACAGAACCTTAAAGCTTAAGGTGATATTTGGACAGGTAATTTTGTAAAATAACAGGTGTGTGGAGATAGAAATCACATATCATATGATTCACTTGTTAAAATGTTTAACTCAATGTTCTTTTGATGTATTCAGAGTAGGGCAACCATTATCCCAATCTGTTTAAGAATAATTTTAAACACCCTCCCCTAAACGCCATACCCATTAGCAGTCATTCTTCATCATCCACCCACTCCTGACAGCCCTAGACAACCACCAAAGTACTTGCTTTCTCCATAGGTTTATTCTGGATGGCTCATGTAAGTGGAATCATACAATATGTGGTCTTTTGTGACTGGCTTTTTTCATTTAGTGTATTGTTTTCAAGTCCATCTATGTTGTAGAGTGAATCAGCACTTCATTTCTTTTTATGGTCAAATAATATTCCATTGGATAAATATATCACATTTTGTTTATTTATTAAACAGTTGTGGAGCATTTGGTGTGTTTTCACTTCTTGGCTATTATGTGTCTATGAATATTTGTGTACAAGTTTTTGTATGGATATATGTTTTCATTTCTCTTGACTGTATGTCTAGGAATAATTCTTAGGAATGGAATTGCTAAGTCATAACTCTGCTTATTTAAATATTTAAAGAACTGCCAGGTTGTTTTCCAAGTGGCCACACCATTTTGCATGTCTCTCAGCACTCTGTGGGCTCTAGTTTTTCCACAACCTCACCAACTCTTGTAATCTATCTTATTGATTTTGGCTTTCTTAGTGGGCATGAACATGTAAGGAATTTTGTAAAATTTTTTTTTTCTTCATTGGGATATCATTGACATAGAACATTATATAAATTTAAGGTGTCCAATGTGATGATTTGATACATGTACATATTGTGAAATGACTGCCACAGTAGGTTAGTTAACACATCCATTACTTCACATAGTTACCTTTTCTAGTGTGTGGTGAGAACTTTCAAGATCTACTTTCTTAGCATCTTTCGAGTATACAATTTAGTACTGTTAACTGTAGTCACTATGCTGTACATTTGATTCCAAGAACTTGTCTGGTAACAGGAAGCTTGTAGCCTTTGACCACCTTCATCATTTTCCCCATCCCCGACCCCTTGGCAACCACCATTCTGCTTTGTTTCTAAAAATTTGGATTTCTTTAAATATTCCACCTATGAGTGAGATCATGTGGTACTTGTCTTTGTCTGACTTATTTCCCTTAGCATAATACCCTCAAGGTATATCCAGGTTGTTGCAAATGGCAATATTTCTTTCTCTTTATGGAAAAATAATATGTGTAGATATAGAGATCACAGTTTCTTTATCCATTTCTCATTTGATGAACACTTAGGTTGTTTCCATGTCTGGGCTATTGTAAATAATGCTGCAATGAACAGGTATCTCTTCAAGTGACATCATTTCCTTTGGATATGTACCAAGAAGCAGGATTGCTGGATCATGTGGTAGTTTTAATTTTAATATTTTGAAGAATCTCCACACTATTTTCTATGGTGGCTGCACCACTATACATTCCCACAAACAGTATATAAGGGTTCCCTTTCTTCACATGCCAGCATGTGTTGTCTCCTACCTTCCTGATAATAGCCCTTCTAACAGGTGTGAGATAATATCTCATTGTGGTTTTGAGTTACATTTTCCTTATGATTAGTTGAGTACCTTTTCATATACCCTTTGGCTATTTGTGTATCTTCTTTGAAAAAAATGTTCATGCCCTTTGCCCCATTTTTAATTGGATTTTTTTTTTGTTTGGTTTTGCTGTTGAGTTATATGAGTTTCTTGTATGTTTTAGGTATTAACCCCTTAGCAGATACATGATTTACAAGTATTTTCTTCCATTCTGTAGGTTGTCTTCTCAATTTGTTGATGATTTCCTTTGCTTTGCAGATGCTTTTTAGTTCGATGTAGTCTCACTTTTTAATTTTTGCTTTTGGTGTCATATCCAGAAAATCATTGAGAAGACTAATGTGAAGGGGCTTTTATTCTGATGTTATCTTCTAGGAGTTTTAGGGTTCAGGTCTTTCATGTAAGTCTTTAGTCCATTTTGAGTTAATTTTTGTGAGTTGTGTAAGATAGGGTTTTGTTCTTTGGCACATGGATATCCAGTTTTCCCAGCACCATTTATTGACAGTATCCTTTCCCCATTGAGTATTCTTGGCTCTCTTGACAAATATTCCTTGACCATCAATACATCAAATTATTTCTGGGCTCTTAATTCTGTTTCATTTATCTATGTGCCTATTTTTATGCCAATACTGCACTGTTTTGGTTACTACAGCTTTGTAGTGTAGTTTAAAATCAAGCAACATGATGCCTCCAGCTTTGATCTTTCTCGAGATTGCTTTGGACACTCAGGGTCTTGTGTCATTCTATATGATGAATTTTAGGAATGTTTTCCCCATATTTGCAAAAAGTGTCAATGGAATCTTGATAGGGATTACTTTGAATTTATAATGGCCTTGGCAGTATGGACATTACATCAGCAATAATAATTATTCCAATCCATGAACATGAATATCTTTCCATTTATTTGTGGCTGCTTCAATTTCTTTTATCACTGTCATAGTTTTCCGAGTACAGATTTTTCATCCCATTTAAGTTACTTTTTAGGATATCCTAATTATCCTACATTATTTAGGATAAATTTATTCCTAAATATTTGATTGTTTTTAAAGCTATTGTGAATGGGATTGTTTTCTCTATTTCTTTTTCAGATTTCCTGTTAGTGTATACAAACACAGTTATTTTTAATTCATTTGCTTTTTAACTCTTGAGCTAGTGTGTTTTACATACCACCATTACAATATTAGAGAATCTGACAACTCTATCTTCAGTAAAGATGAGTTTTGCAAATCCATACGTTTTTAGGACTTTAATTAGCAACCTTTCATTTCCACATACAGAACACCCTTTTTCATTTCTTATAAATCAGGTCTAGTGATGAGCTCTCTCAGTTTTTGTTTGTTTGCGGAAGTCTTTTCTCTCTTTCATTTCTGATGGACGGCTCTGCTGGTGCAGTATTCTTGATTGACAGGTCCTCCCTCACCCCCAATATTTTGAATATATTATCCCACTGTCTCCTGGCCTCCTTTCTACTGAGAAGCCGCTGATGGGGCACTCCCTTATCTATGATGAGTGGCTTTTCTCTTGTTACTTTCAAAATTCTCTCCTTGTTCTTGATATCTGAAAATTTAATTGTAATGTGTCTCAGAGCAGCCTTTTCTTGGGTTGAACCTATTTGGGATCCTCTGAACTTGATGAATCTCAATATCCATTTTTCTCCTTAAGTTTGGAAGTTTTCATTCACTATTTTATAAGTAGACTTTCTGTCCACTTTTTTCTTCTGGGATTTCCGTAACACATAGATTATTACCCAGATGGTGTTGCATAAGTCCTGTAGGCTTCATTCACCCTTTTAAATTATTTTTTCTCTCCTGATTGGATAATTTCAAACAATCTATCCTCAATTTCACTGTTTGTTTTTTTCTGCTTGGTTGAATCTCACTATCAAATTCTACTGCGGCTCTCTATCAAATTCTTCAGTGCAGTCATTGTATTCTTTAGCTCTAGGATATCTGTTTGCTTGTTGATGGTTTCTGTTTCTCTGTTGAACTCATTTTACTTAAGCATTGTTTTCCTAATTTCGTTTAGTTGTATGCTTTGTAGTTCACTGAACTTTAAAAGGATCATTCTGAATTCATAGCTCTCCATTTTTTTAGAATAAATTATTGGAGGCTTATTAGTTTCCTTTGATGGTATCATGTTTATCTGATTACTCATAATCCTTGATGTCTTGTGTTGGTATTTGCACATTTGAGTGGCTTCTGTTTCCAGGCTTTATAGCTTTGTTTCATCAAGGAAAGAACTTCACCTGTCAGCCCAGCTTGGTTACCCCAGGGGGCAGCTGGTGATGACCATGGATGAGGAGGGCTTGGTATCAGGGTCTCTTGTTGGGAGAAGCCGCTGCCCATTCTCTGAGGTCAGGGGATCCTGCTGGCTGGGCTCTGTGTTGAAGTGGGGCCACTGGGTGGGCTCTCTGGCTTGGCAGCACTGCTGCATGAATTCTGTGGTCAGGTGCAGCCTATAGTCAGGCTCTGCACCTCTCTGATCAGGTTGGGGTGGAGGCTGTGTTGCCTGGCAGGACAGTGCCACTGGTTGGAGTCTTCGATGCAGCAGCACTTCAGGCCATGCTGTGCAATCACTTCTGGTCAAGTGGGTCCTCGGGTTGTGCTTCTTGATTGGATGGTGCCACTGTGCACTGAGGCTAGATGTGGCAATCAGGTAAGCCACTGGCTGTGCTCCACTGTTAAGCAAAGTTGCTGGTTGGGCTCTCTTATCTGACTAGGTCTCTACCTCGACCCCACAGCTGGGTGGGGCTGAGGAGTGCGCTCTGTGGAAATGAGATTAGTGTCTAGGTTCTCTGGTCGCGTGGGGCTTCAGGCTCTACTCTGCAACTGTGTCATCACAGAGGTCATTGCTTGGGCTCCCTGCATGGGCAAGGTCTCAGGCTGTGTTCAGTAATTGGGCAGGGCCATTTGCTGTGCTCTGGGTCTGTGCCATAGGCTTTTCTCTGCGGGTGCTCAGGGCCACTGTTCAGGCTTCCTGGTTATGTGGCCTGAGGCTATGCTCAACCGTTGGGCAGGGCTGCTGGCTTCACTTGCTGCCTGGGTTGGCCATAGGATGTGCTTCTCAGCTGCCATGCATCTGTCACCATGCTTCCCAGAGGTATGGGACTGGAGGCCATGCTGAGCAGCTGGACAGGACAGAGTATTTGCAACCCTGCCCAATGGGCTCCATGGCTGGTGTGTTTCGTTAGCTGGGGATCCAAATCAGGCAGAACTGCCCACTGAGCCTGCTGAGCCAGGGTGACCACAGCTTGGCTCTACAGGTGGGAAGAGCTGTTGGCTGGGATCTCTCCTCAGGCACCACTGCAAGCAAGAATGCAGGTCAGCCAAGATCTGAGCATTGGTCGCTGTAAGCCCCACACCCCTTCTCTATCTCTGATTGCCAGGGGTCAGGCTTTGCAGGTTCCCCCAGTGACCTTTGTGGGGTGAGGCCTAAGTGAGCTTCCCAGGCAGCATCCCATAATGCTGGGGAATCTGGATGCCCACCTTGGGTTCTCTTTTCCTACTGGAGAAACTGTAGGCCTAGAGTGGCTCTCTCTCCCATAGCACTGTGCTTTTCTTGGGGCAGCGGCAGTGCCATCAAAGTTACATTTGTCCTTTGACCCCCTCTAAGGCAGTCCTGCTCAGGACAACCCCTCTGTTGTTCAGAGGGGTGCTTCAGCCTCACCCCTAGGTTCCAGGATTTTCATATGGTTCTTGTCTATAGATAGTTGCTGGGTGGTTTTCTTTTGAGGGGAACTAAAGCAAGGATTGATATATGTTGCCATTGTGATGATGTAACTCCTGAGAAATTTAAAAATTAGGTCTTTTATTATAATTTCTCTTCCATTTGCTCTGTTCACTCTTTTTGGGTCATAACATCTTTTATCTGTTTACTACTCATCTTAATCTCTGTTAGCTCTAAACCTTGCCCTAAGTTTCAAACTAAACTGCTAAATCATCTGATTTTTTATAATGTCTTATAATTCTTTTTTCTTATTATGTGCATTACATCAATTTCTGTCCCCACCCCAGAGCCCTTGACTCTTCAGTTTTTCACTGGAAAGCAATCCATTAGTTTGAACCATATAAAGCCATTAGTTTTGTAGCTCAAAGGTGATCAAGTAGCGGCAGCTTCATATAGTTCAGCCTAATAGCTTGATTTCAGATTTCTTTTTCCATAGTAGATGTAATGTCCTCCGAACTACTTTGAAAGAGTGATATAGCACAAGTTTTCAAATGTTTCCTGGAGGAGCCCTTTCATAGCATGATGTTTGCTTGGTTCTTCAGGAGACCTTTTTAGGATCTGAGTCTTTTGGGGGTCTTCTGATTTCACTTTGCTCCTTGTTTAAGAGGTAGGTCTTTTTCTTTTTAGTGTTACAATTTATGATGGCTTCTTCCTGAGATTGTATGGGCTGCTGTTCAAATTTTTAAGTCTCTGGCAAAGAGAAATGGAAAACATCCTCTTCCTCTCTAATTTTTCATTTGCTTTGTTTTTGCTGCACCGGGGGTTGTGAGCTGTGCTCAGAGCTTTGTTGAGCCTTTACTTCCCTTTATTATCTTGTGTTCTGGTGGATGTTAGTCCCTAGAAAGCCCTCGGGGATGAAGAAGTTCTTCCTAAGGTTGAGCTTTGCCCCTTGCTGCTTGATACATGGACCTCCCTCTCCTTGGATTGTGGCTTTGAGAATGTAGGGATTCCTACATCTGGGCAGAGGTGTACATTAGGAAGGAATCCTGAAGAAATTATCATTAAGCCAAGGGGACATGGCTACCCCCTCCTCACTTGTGTTTATTTTGGCCACTTCCTGTGAGGGTAGATAGACTCTCAAAATCCTCTGGGGAGAAGCTCGGGTCTTTTAGAGCTATTGTCACAGAGTCAGTGAGACAGCAGAAGTTCTTCTATTTCTCATCCACTTGTTGCGTATCTTCGGATATGTTATTATGCTAAAAGGTCTTTCCAAATAAGAATTAGAAGGGAAGGAAAGAAAGGAGGTAAAGGGGACCGATATGCCCATACTACCCTACCAACCGAGCTGCATTTATCTGTCCATTCCCAGCCCCCCTTTACTTAGCTCCTTGAGCAGAGGGAGTCGGGTGGAGTGAGTGGGAGCAGCCACTTTATGTGCAGATTCTCAGGTTCTCCCTAGTATGTCCCAGTTTGCCTGTTTCATCCAGACTTTGCGGATAGGATTTAGGCATACCAGTGTCTGGCCAGACCTTTAGTGGGAAGTAAGATAAATGAAGGATATGGCGGGCATATTTTCTGTACTGTTCATACCAAGCCAATCCTGAGGGCAGATGCTGTGGCCAGAGCCACATGAGGTCTTTTATGTGGGCTCTGCCACTGTCCTCAGCCCCAGAGCTGCAGATTTCTTCATTCTTTTCTTCTCCCCCCAGGGGCTCAGGTAGGGACACTTCCTTATGGGCAGAGCACCCCCCACCACCCCTTCAACCGAGTTTAACTGTGTGATGATGTTTTGGGCATCATAGATCAGCATTTCTTTTTTAAAAACCTCATCTACTTTGTAATGGGATAAATTGAAGTGCTGACTTGACTAGGCCATAGGGTACCCAGATATTTGCTCAAATAGTATTATGGGTGTTTCTGGATGAGATTAGCATTATAAATGAGTAGACTAAGAAAAGACGCACGCTCTCTTTAATGTGGGTGGGCCTGTTTCAATCCATTGGGAGCCTGAGCAGAAGCAAAAGGCTGAGCCAGAGAGAATTCGTCCTGCCAGGAGACCTTCAGACAGCGTCCTTTTCCTGACTTGGGATGTGGGGGGGAGCTTCGGCTCTCCTGGGCCTTGTGGATGCCAACCTTCAGACTGGAACTACACCACTGGCTCTCCTGGGCCTCTAGTTTGCTGATTTACCCTGCAGATCTTGGAACTTGTCAGTCTCCATAATCAAGCCAATTTCCTATACTCTCTCTCTCCTCTCTCCCTCTTGTCTTCTCTCCCTCTCTCTCCCTCCATCTCTCTGTCTCTCATATATATACGGAGAACCCTGACTAATACATGCTTCATATTGTCCAGAAGTCCCTCAAGATTAGATTTCTTGTTCTCTGTTTTTCCTTATTTTTCAATGCAGCTTTAGATGTTTTCCTCACTTTTATATCACCTTGGTCATTCTAATGAATTTCTAAGAGGGAGGTGAGATGTATACATGAGCTCAAATCTCCATTTTGAACCTGGAAGTCTACCAAAGTTCACAAACAGTGAGAAACAGTTCTTTTCTCTTCTCCCTAGAAATCCTTTCTCCTTTTTCAGCCCACCTCACCTCCCTCCAGCCTCCTCATCCTTTCCTCCTAAATCATGACTCTCTCTCCCCACAGTCGGTACTCTGGGGCTCTTAAAATACCTCCGTTTCTGTGCTTTTAGTAGTTAAATGCCATCCGTATGTCTCCTCAAAGCCTGTCATTTTCCTTTTTATTCCACTCACTGACCCTGTAAATGACATTTGATGCACAAGAGTTGGAACAGTCATTAGCTTAAAATGTTGCTTTCTTTTTTTTTTTTGGAGAAAAGAAATCTCTCACAGCTCTGAATCATGTCTAAAAATATATTTTTTAAAGACACCCTGCATTAAGACCTCTCAAAGTCCATGGCTGGCCCTGCTCAGGTTTGATTGCACAGAAAAGCAGAAGAATGTGGGTAATGTGACTGTGTAGAATTAGGTGAATGACCAAAAGTTCTAGAAACCCTAGGGAAGGCTCCTAGGAGTGGCTATTTTTCTCTTATCCTCATAAAGATAATGTTAGTCCTCCCTCTGAAATTTAAAAGCCAGACGCCTTTATCTTTCCTGTTTTTCCATTTAAATAGAATCTTTGGAGAAATGCAACACTAGGGAATGTCTATTTGGAGCCACACATCTTTTGAAGTGAGTTGGGCTGCATCTTGAAGTTTTTCCCTTTCTGATTACAGTAGGGAGGTTTTCCCCTCGCCTGGAGGAGGAGACACTCAGTTATATGCCCATGTTGTGTGATGGAGGGGGTCATGGCAATATGACCAGTTAACCCCATTCCATATTAGGGCCTATCTAGGTTATTTCAGCTTTCACACTGTCAGGACAGAATGATATCTGCAAGTTAAAGTACCCTTAATGGACCCCCATATAGAGCAGGGACATCTAATCCCCTCTGTCCATATTCAGGCTGTACGAACAAGTCCAATTCCATTTCCAAGTTAGTCCTGAACGTGTCTCTTACCCCTTTAGAGACCTCGAGGGCCCTGAAAGCTCATAAGGTCCTGGGATATTCAGAAGAGGGCTTATAGGACAACCAAGCGGTCGTCCAGTTGCATGGTGACCCACAGTGGTGACCCAAGGTGTACGAGACAAGCTTTCGAGAAGAACTTATGAACAGGAAAGTACAGGGCACGCAGTATCCCCTTAGCCCCAGCAGTGTTCCTTAGACAGGGATGCTTAGGCAGTAGAGTTGGATGCGCACGCCAACTAAAGACATGCCTCCCTTCCTCCACTTGGCACATGTGCAGGCTACCTTAAGGTGGAGTAGGGAATACCTAGTTTTCTATGATATACAGGGTATTCTGAGCCTAGAAAATAGCCCTGTTACTCCGATGTTCAGGGAGGGGGTTTGAATATTAAGTTGCTGGTAGAACTTGCTGCCCTTTCATGAGCATCTGAACCAACTCACTCTCTCTCTATTAGAAAGGGCCATCCCACCCCGCGGCCATCAGAGACCAAAGGTTGTCTTTCTTTAGTTTGTCTTCTGACATTTGGGACACATTAAATATACCTTTGCCCGTCAGGAAAATAAGACTTTAAATGGAGACTTTAAAGCTTGCTGACAACATTAGTGGAGTCACTGTATGATAAGAGAGACCTCAAAAAATACCATTAAGTATATCATAGGGATTTAAAGAGCTCTTCTGAGCCAGCCCTCCATGGAGCTCAGGCTAACAGGAGGAAAAACACCAAAGGTGGAGACAGAAAGACCCTGGAGCCCTTCAGCCTCATCCTGAGATACTGCTTGGATAACTCAGCAAGCCCCGGTTTGAAGGCAGGAGATATCTTCCATTCCATATACTTCTCTCAGGACTATGTGGTTCTCTAAGTGACCTGGGAGTGGGAGTCAAGGATGGAGGTCCTGATTGGCTCTGGGAACTGTGCTTTAGGGTAGCAAGTAGGTTGCAGATTATGTCTTAGCTTTAGAAGTACCTATCCAAGTCTGGAATGCTCACATAAAGTGGTGAAAATCTGTTTCCTAGATGCCAAAAGGGAGGCTCCAGTGCTGGTCCCAGATACCTTAATGACAGATATCTGGAGGGTTCTGAGTCACTATAAAGACTATAGATATATTCCCAGGGAGAGAGAGAGGTATTATATCTAGAAGAAGACACTGTACAGTCGGAAGTCCACATAGAAAGACAAGTCCTGAGATGGGATTCACAAGGGGTACCACATATGGATTCAAGGTAACATTCTATATATACTTGGAAATGACAATTGTTCATGAGGGAAGATGACTTGTATGCTTTTAGGGTATAGTGATGGGGTAGATTAGGACTAGGTGTAGCTCTGGGGTGCAGAGCACCACCAGGTCCCTTAAAGATAGCCTCCAAGACCATGGGGAGGTGAGATGGCAATGAGAGCATCATCACACACCCAAGGGGAGAAGACTGTTGAGCAAGACGAGCATGGTTAACAGGAGAGCGCCGAAGAGGGCAGAGCAGACGGGGACTCTGGGTTCTGCCAGCCTTTAGTGAGGTCTGCAGCGTTCTCTGAAAATAGGATGACAGCAAAGTCACCCACAGTCAATCAGACTAGGAATGACACATTCACCAAAATAAGTTCTCACTGTGAACTGCTGCCTGGGACAGTTAATATAAGACTATTCAGGGATCTCTATCTATTTGGGCAACAGACCGTTTGTCTTTTCCCCATTGCCTCTGTATTCATCTTTGACTTTCATGTGGGTCTGCCAGTCTCCTTATACATCTTCTATTATTTGCAGTTGGCTACCCTTTCAATTTCTTTTTTTCAGTTCCTGCATTCATGAGTCATTGTCATATATCTTTGTGGATGATTCCTAATACCTCCTGATATTTATACCCTTTGTTAGTGCCCCCCTACATTGAATCTTTGCCTCTTTAAAAACAAAATTCAGTGGAAGTTACAGTATGTGATTTCAAGGCTAGGTCATAAAGTCTTTGTGGCTTCCACCGTACCCTTTCTTGGAGTTCCTGTCACGGGGGAGGCCAGAGCATTCAAGAATTCCTGTGAAGAAGCTCACATAAAGAAGAATTGAGGCCTCTGACTATTACCCAACACCAACCTGCTGGCCACATGAACAAGCCACCTGAGAAATAGATTCTCCAGTCTAGTTAAGCCTTCAGATGATTACATCTCTGAATAATATCTTATTGCAAACTTACAAGAGATCTTGAGCCAGAACAACCCAGCTGCATCCTCAATTCCTGACCCCTAGAAATAGTGAAAGATAATAGTAATTATTGTTTTAAGTCACTGAATTTTAGGATGATTTATTATGCAACAACAGTTAACTAACAGGAAAGATTACAGAGCTCAGAGGGAAGGGCAAAGAGCCATAGAGAATTACTCCAAGGCAGCAAGACTGAGACCTAATTAAGAAATGGAGAACATGCACTTGGCTAGACTTCAGAATTGCTGCAGACCAGTGATTCCTGTACATCTCCCCTTTCCCCTGCTGGCGTGAAGTGGTTATTCTATGCCTCTCCCACCAACATATATTGAGTGAGTTAGGGCAGAAAAGCTGTCTCTTTAGTTCACAGGTGTTCAGCTCAAGAGTGGCTGACCTTGAGCAACTGTAATCAAAGAACCAGCTCTGAAGTGCTTCATCTATAGGTCCAATTAGGATGGATGATAAGCCAGAACCAGGGACTGCAAAAAATGAAACTCGTGGGGGATCTTGGGAAAGTTTGAGTGTATTTTGCATATGGGATGAATGTAGGTAATTTGTGGCCAATGGGCAGATGGTTATGGTTTTAAAACATATCCACAAATTCTTTGACTCCTCCCACAAAAAGTGGAATCCAATTCTCCACCCTTGAATACAAATCATCTTTTAAGCACTTCCTTCTAATTAATAGAGTGCAGTAGAAGTGATGTTGAATGACTTGCAAAGCTAGATGGGAAAAGATGATGGCATTCCCATCTGGCTCTCAGTCTGTACTTTTGCCCATAGAGACCTTGAAGCCCAGTCACCATGTTGTAAGGAAGCCCAGGCCACACAGGAAAAGCACATGGGGGTTTTCTGGCTAATAGCCCTAGCTGAGGTTCCAGCAACACCTTCCAGACATGAGTGAGGGAGCTTTCAGATCATTCCTTTAGCTTTCCCTGTTGATGCCGAGTGGAGCAGACTCAACTATCCCCACTAAGCCTTGCTCAAAAAAATTGTATTTTATGAGCAAAATAAATGTCATTGTTTTAAAATACTAAGAGTCCTTTGGTTCACAGTCACAGTAACTGGGAAGGTGTCGCCTGTCTTTCTTGGTTTCCCCATTTTGTCCACCCCGGGTGGAAACCTGAGATACATTCTGGGGCTCCTTTCATTATTTTCTCCTTTGAGGCAGGGTAATATTAGTTTTCCCCAGTGAAAAGAGCAAATGCTAAGACACCATCCATTTGGAAGGAATTGCCAATATTAAATCATCTTGCATTCTCTGTACGAAGGGAATACTGTGGGAAATTTTTTGATGTATCAGTTCTCCTGTAACGGTTAATAAGGCAACCATCTCAAAATGGCCTCAGCGAGGTAATCCAGTTTATAATCTTGAATATCTCCCAGTGTGGGTGTGTATTCCCAAATCCACCAAATTTTTGGTTAAGAATTGGACAACAATAACCTTTCCTAGCATTATTAATGAACCCGGACAATTATCTAGCCAAAGGTTATGTGTTATTTATCATGTTACTTATCATGCTGCTTCATTCAATAACCTGTCATTCCTTCTTCATACACAAGAATGTTCTAAACCTTTACGGGCCCCCTTTGCATGCCTGTGATAGCACCCCGGAAGGAGCAGCTCTCATATGTAATCTGGTACCTTCTCCCAGTAATGGTCTTCTTCAGTCACCTGTATAATGTGCTATATAATTAGTTTCAAACGGTCTCCATGGCTGCAGTAACAGTCATTCTTCTTTCCCTTCTGGAATAGCTCTCCTCACCCCCATTTCTGAAGTGGTCAAGTAACTGCCCTGTTGGAAATACTGGAAATGATGGACAGGGTCCTTGCCCAATGCTGTCTTTACGGCAAGATATGGTATGTCTAAATAAAAGTTCTGTGTGCACATAGAGAATGTATGTTTTGCTGTAGTTCACTGGAAGATGCTGTCCATATCTATTAGGTCAAGATGGTTGATAGTACCAACAAAAATGTCTGAAGTAAATCTCTTTTTGTAATGCTATATGCATTTCCTATTTAAGGATTCACAATTGTTACATACATACTCTACTGGTGTTCTATTTACTACACCCATTAATACGGGTAAATTCACCAAAACATTCAGTTTATCTCAAAATAGTCTGAGGGGATTCTTTTTGTACTCTATATATTTTTCAATGCACTTTGAGAATACTTTTATTAACTCTTAAGACTGAAAGCTTACTGATGTAGGATAATAATTTCACCTGAGCCATTTTTTAGCAGATTTGGTGAGAGAGTTGAGGCTGTGTTCTGGCCTATATAAGACACTTGGTGTTTTTTCTTTTTGTTGATGTAGCATCTCAAGATTGAGACTTTGTCTCATGTCATTAAAATTTTTTCTTCTTTTTTTTTTTTTTTTTTTTTTAGGAGAGCAAAGTACAGGCTTTTATTTAGAGATACAGTGATAGGACAGAGCTCCCGGCTCACGCCAGGAGGGGACAAGAGAGTCCAAAATTTTTTCTTCTTGGGGTAAACCCCAAATAAAAATAATTAATTGGATTTTCAAGGTAGTGTTGAATTTAGTTTCAAATATTATATTTGAAACGTACAATGCTACTGGAGGGAAGTTGATTCATGATTTCCTTTTTTGTGCTATTGTCAAGTTTGATTGGATATATAAGGACCATTTGATTTATTAAGACTGACTCTATGTTAATGAATTACTATAAAAATGATAATAGCCACCATTTTATTTGCCTAATATACCACTTCCTTTCTAGGTAGTTGATGTGCATTATCTCTTATTCTCATAAAAGCACTTTGAGATGGCTCCTATTTTAAATATTTTACATAATAAGTTTGAGTCTTGAAGTAGTGAGGTACTTTTTTCAAGGTCACACAATTATTAAGTGACAGACGTAGAGTTTAAATTCTCAAAAGGCATCCCAAACATTCCTGTTTTATGGAAGGGTGAAAAGGAATTGAGGTCTTTTTTTGGGGGAAAGATATGTTTATAGTGTAACTTTAAATGTAGTTGGAAAATAGGGAAGCTTTTAAATTCATATTTTATCTTTGAAAGTATAGAAAAAAGTAGCAATATGTAAGTAGCCAAGGAGTCAGAGTTTCTAAGAGAAAGAGAAAGAGAGAGAGAAAGAGAGCACATGTGTGAAGATTATACCTCCCTCCCAAAGACTGAACTTTTATAACTGTTCAGAGGGGAAAGCATCACCATGTAAGGGAAGTTCAAGGAACCCATGAATGAAAGTGAGATGGTTACTTGTAACGTCATACTTCCAGGGAAAAAATAACAAGTTCATATTTGCATCCACCCATGTGTTTTCTCTTTCCTCAGAGAATTGCAGGTAGACACATGGCTAGACTACAAGGTCTTTCCGATGTAGTGACTTTTAGAGCAATTGAGCTCCCTCCGTACTTCTCTCTGCTTCTGCTGGGTGTTTGCAGATATTTACGAGGCTGTAACTACAGGTACAGCCACAAGGTAAACTGTGCTTGTGGCCCTGAACCACTGCAAGTAAGCCACTGCTAACCAGGAATGCTTACCTTAGAATTCTACGTGTGTGAAAAATAGACTTCTGTTGTGTTTGTAGTCCTTTTACATTTTAGTGTCTATTTTTATAATAGTTTACCATACTCTATGAATACAATGATATGTTACCTAGTGGTGGCTGGAATTAAGACATTTCAGGAAGCACAGAACTCAACTCAAACAGAAACATTTAAATCAATCCCATTTTTTTTTCTTGTCTTTAATCCTTTCCTCCCCCCGCCACCCCCAGTAAGGTTATTAAAAAACAAACAAAATATCAAGCTACACAAAAGTCCCAGATATCCATATGCTGAAATTTTAGGAAATGATGTCTAAGTTATGTATGTGATTGAGAGCAAAAAGAAAAATTATAAATGGTTCTGAAAGAGGCTTATCTCTGATCGTGGCAATTAGGACATAGCATATCAAAAGCAGAAGATGAACTGTTAAGAGATAGGCTCAATTACAGCAGAAAAGTAACATACTCCAGTCAATAGATAAGGAAAGGGAGCATTAGAGAGGATGAGTAACTTGCCCCAAATCACCAGTGGTAAGTGGCTGAATAAAATTTTGAATCTATTTATACCTGAATTTCTAAAGGACATAAATACGTGTGGAAGGTCAAAGACAGAATTCCCAAGGCATAGCGGTCTTGGGCCCCTTATGTTAGGGTAAACAAGCCTATTAAGTTGTTCATTAGATCCTGAGGATAGTGTAAAAGGTAAGACAATGGACAGTTCCCATAAGGAACTGGATCATCCAATACATAGAAACAACCTCTGTTTAAGAAAGCATGGGCCTTCCAGAAAGACCGAGTAAACCTGTTTCCCTATTCCTTTTCCTAAGTACAACTGATAACTCTGGGCATTATATATAAAATAAATGTAACTGGACTCTGAAAAGTGGAGAGAAGTAGACAGACGTGTTAGGAAACTTGAGACTCAAAGAACAACAGGGCATTAAGTAGTATTGGTTTTCATTTTCCCTGATACATCCCAGATTTGGAGTGAAAGAAACCATCAATCTGAGAATGCCAACCAGTGAAGAAAATAAGGTCAAATAAAGTTCTGTTCTCTCTAGTCAAAGGACCAGGAATGCATCAGCCCAGTGAGAAAGAAGATGTTTGAACAATGCTCTACTATAGCCAAACACCGCATGTCTATTCCCATCCATACCAACCCAATGCTAGACGGGGAGCCTAGACTACTACCCTCACCAGGCTTTAATGAAGCACCACAACGTCCCTACTGGAACGGAGTCAGAGAAAGCCAGTTGGAGAGCCAAGACAGTTACCCCTCCCATTGCTAACAAAGCTCCCTATCATGATGTCAGCAGAGCCTCCCTCCACTTCCGTCTGGCAGTAATGAAGTACCCCATCCCTTTCTTGTTGAGGTGCTATCAGAGGAGGCTTAGTAGAGAGTCAGGACTTTCACCACCATGCAGTGATTATGAAGCTGACAGATCTACATGGTATCAGTGGAGTCCATGTGGGGAGAATAATGAGACATGTTCACCCCTCCCAGAAGAGGAGGTATCACTGGAGGCCTACTGAGCAGGTGAACTCTAACCTGTACCCAGAAATAATGAGGAGCTCCCCCTTAGTGTCAACAGAAGCCAAGTGGGAGGCTGGACTTCTGTTTCTACCTGACAGCAACAGAGCAGCACTTTTCTCCCCCCTGTGAGACTGGGGTCAGAGGAATTCAGCTAAAATGGAATTTTAAAATTAGATTCAGTCTCATAAGAACACACACAAAAAGTTCAGGTTTAAATCAAAACTCACTTTTCATACCAAGAACCAGGAATATCTTTTGTTGAACGGAAGATTCAGTTAATAGATGCCAACACCAAATGACAAAGATATGAGAATTATCTCATGAAAATTTTGAGCAGTCATCATAAAAATGCTTCAACAGGCAATTACAAACACACTGAGCACAAGTGAAAAAGAAAAGTCTTATAAAAAAAAATAAGAAGACATAGAGGAAAAACCAAAGGAAAATTTTAGAACTAAAAAATGCAATTGCCAAAATAAAACACTCAGTGGATCAGCTCAACACCACAATGGAGGGATATGGAAGAATCAGTGAATCAACAGAACATTAACATTTATGCAAATCTGAACAGGCAGAAGACAGACCGAAGAAAATGAACAGAGCTTCAGGGACCTGTGGGAGTATAACAAAAGAGTTAGTATCTTGTCTTCAGAATCTTGGAAGGAAAAGAGAAAGGATGGAGCTTAAAAAGTAGTCAAGGAAATATGGCTGAAAACTTCCCAAATTTGGTAAAAGACATAAACCTACAGATTTAAGGACCTGAGGGGATCCCCAACAGGAAAAACTTAAATACACACCAAGAATACCATATCCCAAACTCTGGGGTATAAAGACAAAGAAAAAAATCTGGAAATTAGTTTAAGAGAAAAACACTGCCTTACCTATAGGGGAAAAACAATTATGACAACAGATTTCTCATCAAAGAAACATGGAGGCTAAAAAGATGTGACACAGAACTTTTCAAATACTGAAAGAAAAAACTTCCAACCCAGAATTTTATATATAGTGAAAGCATTCTTTAGAAGTGAATGGGAAATCAAAACATTCTCAAGTGAAGAGAAGCAGAGAATTTGTCACAAGAAGACCTACCTTAAAGAACAGCTAAAGGAAGTTCTCTAAAAAGAATGGAAATAATACAATGAAGAACCTTGAAACATCAAGAGGGAAGAAAGAAATTAAGGATAATTACAATAGACTTTCATTCTCCTCTTGAGTTTTCTAAATTATATTTGATGGTTGAAACAAAAATGTTAACATTGTCTGCTAAGGTTCTGAATGTCTGTACAGAACATGGTTTTTAAATATATTTTTTAAATTGAAGGATAGTTGTTATATGATATTATATTGATTTCGAGTATACAACATAATGATTCAATAGTTTTATATATTATTAAATCCTCATCCCAACTAGAGTATTGGCTATCAACAAAGATGTTACAGTACCATTGACAATATTCTGTATGCTGTACTGTCATCCCCATGACTAATTTACATTATGATTAAGATTTTGTGCCCCCTATTTCACCTACCCACCCCTACCTCTCCCCCATGGTAACCACCAGTCATTTCCCAGTGTGTATGAGTCTATTGCTGTTTTGATCATTTTGTTTTATTTTCAGACTCCACATATAGTGAAATTATATGTATTTGTCTTTCTCCACCTGGCTTATTTCACTCAGCCTAATATCCTCTAAGTCCATCCATGTTGTCCCAAATGGCAGGATTTCTTTCTTTTTTATGGCTGAATTATATTCCATTGTATATACAGACCATGTCTTTATCCATTAATCTGTGATGGACACTAGTTGTTTCCATATCTTGGCTATTGTAAATAAATGGCAATAAACATAAGGGTGCATATATCTTTTAAAATCAAAGATATTTTTCTCCAGGTAAATCCCTTGGAGTAAAATTACTGGGTTAGATGGTATTTCTATTTTTAGTTTTTTGAGGAACATCTTTAGTGCTTTTCCATATTGGCTGCACCAATTTACATTCAAGGAAAGTAGGGGTTTTTCTTACACTTCACTGGTATTATGATACCAGTAGACTGTGAAAATTTATGTATATATAATGTAATACCTGGGAAGGCCACTAAAACATTAAACAGAGACACACTCAAAAACACTAGAGAAGATCAAAGTAAAATTTTAGAAAATCTTCAAGTAGCCCACAAAAAGGCAGGATTAAAAAACAGAAATAAAAGATAGAAAAAGCAGAACACAATGAATGAATGGCATACTTGAACGCCTATATATTAATAAATGCAATAAATGTGACTGGTCTAAATACACCAATTAGAAGACAAAGATTGACATAGTGGATCAAAACTCATGAACCAATTATATACTACCTATAAAAAACTTATTTCAAATATGACAGCTTAGACAGTTGGAGTAAAAAGATAGAAAAATATATATTATGCACATATTAATCAAAAGAAAGCAGGAATGGCTATGTTAACATCAGTTAAAGCTGACTTCAGAGCAAAGAAAATTGTTAAGAGACAAAGAGGAATATTATATCATGGTAAAAGTGTTAGTATACCAAAAAGAGAAATCCCTAATACACATGCATCCAACAGCAGAGCTGCAAGGTATGTGAAGTAAAAATTGATAGAACTGAAAGGAGAAATAGACAAATCCACAGCTCATTATGGTTGGAAACTTCCACACCCCATTCTCAACAACAGATAGACAACTAGACAGAAAATCAGTAAGGATATAGAAGAACTCAAGAAGACCATCCACCATCAGGAGCCAATCAACATTTATACAGTATTCCATCAAATGCCAGCAAAACATGGACTCTTGTCAGGTGCCCCCTGCATATATACCAAGATATAGACCATATCCTGGGCCATAAAACAAGTCTCAACAAATTTTAAAATAATGAAAATCACACAGAGTGTGTTCTCTGGCCATGATAGAATCAAACTAGAAATCACTAACATGAGATATCAGAAAAATCCTAAACATCACACTTCTAAGAAACCCATAGGTCAAAGAGGAGTGTCAAAATTTTAAAATAAATTGAACAAAATGAAAATTTTAAAAAATTCCAAAGTTGGATGCCAGTAAAAATGTGCTGGGAGTATTACTTATAGCACTAAATACATAAATAGAAAAAAAGGAGAGGTCTCAAATCAATGATCTATGCTCTTGCCTTAAGAATCTAGAAATAGAAGGGCATAAAAAGTCAAAAGCAAGCAGAGGTAAGGATATAATAAAAGTAGGAGCAGAAATCAAGGTAAAGGAAAATAGGAAGACATAGGGAAAAATCAATGAAAAAAGAGCTGTTCTTTTGAAAATACGAACAAACTTGGCAATCTCCCAGCATAACTGACAACAATAAAAATAGAGAAGACATGAATTACCACTATCAGGATTGAAATAGGAATGTTACTACGGATTTTATGGATAGGATATCAAAAAGATTTTAAGGGAATACCACAAACAACTCTGCACACATAAATTCAACAGCTTAGATTAAAAAAAAATACTACCATAACTTCCTACTATGAAATTGATCATTTGAATTGCTCTTAAGTATTAAGGAAATTTAATTTGTAATGTAAAACCTCCCCAAAATAAATCTCCATTCCCAGAAGCTATTACTGGAGAATTCTACAAAATATTTAAAGAATGAGCTCCAGTTCTACAAAATCTCTTCCACAAAACAGAAGAGGAAGGAACATTTAAAGTTAATTTTATGAAATTAATATTACAGAATACCAAAATCAGACAAAGACAATACCAAAAAAGAAAAACTACAGACCAATATTATTAAAGAATATAAGATGTTAAAATCCTTAACAAAATATAAGCAAATAGGATCCAGTAATATTTAAAAGGAAGTATATAGCACAAAAAAGCAGGCTTATTTTAGAGATAGAAGCTGATTCATATTCAAAAGTCAATCTGTGAAATCCACTAAATTAACAAGCTATAGAAGAAAACCCTGTTATAATATCAATCATGATAAAAACTCTCAAAAAACCAAGAATAGAGGTGGAACTTAATTAACTTGATAAAGAGCATATACAAAAACCCTACAGTTAACATTATACTTAATGGTGAATAAATTCTCTAAGTCAGGACTAAGGCAAGGGAATCTTCTTTTGCTTCTGTCTTACCACTATTCAGTGTAGTGCTGGAAGGTCTACCCAGTGAAAAAAGGCAATAAAAGGGAATTAAAAGTGTGTGGATCAAAGAGCAAAGTTCTTTTTCTCTACTTGCAAAAAATAGGATTATCTAAATAGAAAATTCAAAGGAATACATTAAAAATTCTAGAATTTAGTAATATATCAGGAATTTTGCAGGATATGAAATGTTGGATATGCACACAAAAATCTATTGTATGTCTACATACTAGTGATGGATACATGAACACCAAAATTTTAAATGTACTATTTAAATTGCTCAAAAAATAGAATACTTAAGCATAAGTCTAACAAAATACAAGCAGGATTTGTATGCTAAAAACTACAAAACACTGATGAAAGTAATAAAACAAGTTCTGAATAAATGGAGATATACACTGTGTTTGTTAACAACATAGTACAGTTTTCAATTCTCCCCAAATTGATATACAGTTAGCATGATTCCTATCAAGTATCGGCAAGTTTTTTTGTCACTATGGACTATTTTAATCCCAACTTTGAATAGAAAAGGAATGAGAAGAGCCAAAAATACTTCTGAAAAAAGAATAAAGTTGGAGGAATCAATCTACCTGATGTCATGACTTATATTGCTACAATAATTGAGACATATTGACAGATGGGTAGACAATAGATTAATGGCAGAATAGAGAACCCAGTGATAAAAATACACAGAGACCCAACTGATTTTTGACAAAACTGAAAAGCAATTCAGTGAAGAATGTATAGCCTTTTCCACAAATGGTATTGGAGCAAGTGGACATTGCTACCTAACACAAAAATAAATCTTGATCTAAATTTCACAACTTATACAAAAATTAACTCAAAATGGATTACAGACCTAATTGTGAATGTAAAACTATAAAATTTTGAGGAAAAAAAAAGAAGACTTTGGAATCTAGGGCTAGCCTTAGAGTTCCTAGATTTGACACCAGAAGCATGATCCACAAAAGGGGAAGTTGATAAAATAGACTTCATCAAAATTTAAAATTTTAGTCTGTGAAAGATCCTGTTAACGGATAAAGACTTGGAGAGAATATTTGCTGGCTACGTGTCTTACAAAGGACTAGTATCTAGAATTTATAAAGAGCTCTGATAAGGCAGCAGTAAAAGAAATCAATCTGTTTAAGAAGTGGGAAAAGACATGAATAGATATTTCTTCAAAGAGGATGTAAGATGGCAAAGAAACACATGTGAAGTCCAATATCATTTATTGTTAGGGAAATGCAAATCAAAGCCATAATTTGATATCATATACCCATCTTAGAATGGTTAAAATAAAAAACCACAAAACACCAAATGGTGGTGAAAATGCAGAGAAATTGATACATTTTTGGTGGGAATATAAAATGGTATAGCCACTCTGTAAAAAAAAAAAAATTGTCAGTTTCTTAAAAAACCTAAAATTGCAAGTACTATCTGAGCTGTCAGTTGAGCTCCAGGGCATTTATCCCAGAGAAGTAAAAACTCATCTTCTCACAAAACAGTGTATGTGAAATTTTTTCTTGTGTGTGTGTACTGTGTGTGGTAAAAAAATGCATAACGTAAAATTTACCATCTTAAACATGTTCGAGTGTACAACTCAGTACCCATAAGAACATTCACATTGTTGTGCAGCTATTACCATTATTCATCTCTAGAATTCTTTTTCCTATTTCCAAGTGAACTCCATACCTATTAAACAATAATTCCCCATTCCTCTCTCCCCCCAGCCTCTGGAATCACCATCCTTCTTTCTGTCTCAATGAACTTGATTACTCTAGGTACCTCATATGAGTAGAATCAAACAGGATTAGTCCTTTTTTGGCAGGCTTATCACACTTAGCATAATGTCTTCAAGGTTCATCCATGTCAGGGCATTTGTCAGAATTTCTTTTTTAAGGATCAATAATATTCTATTGTATGTATATACCACATTTTCCAGCTTTATTGAAACGTAGTTAACATTCAGTACTGTATAAGTTTAAGGTGTACAATATAATGCTTTGATTTACATATATTATAAAATGATTACAGTAAGTTATCATCTCATATGAATACAAAAAAGATAAATAAAAAATGTGTTTTTTCTTGTGATGAGAACTCTTAGGAAGTCGAATAATACCTACTCTCAGCAACTCTCAAATACACCATAGAGCAGTGTTAACTATAGTCACATGTTATGCATACATACCTAGTACTTTTCTATCTTACAGCTGGACATTTGTACCTTTTGACCACCTTCATCCAATTATCCCTTCCCCCAATACTTGTATCTAATCTCTTTGTCTATGAGTTTGTTTTGTTGTTGTTATTATTTTTAGATTTCACTTAAAATGAGATCGTATAGTATTTTCATTCTCTGGCTTAGTTCACAGAGCATCATACCCTCAAAGTTCCATTTATATCACAATTTCCTCCTTCTATGGTTGAATAATATTCCACAATATGTATATATATCACAGCTTCTTTATCCATTCACCTGTCAGTGGACACTTAGGTTGTTTCCTTGTCTTGGCTATTGTAAATGATGCTTCTCTGAACAGGGGGGTGCAGACATCTCTTTGACGTGGTGTTTTCATTTCCTTTGTATATATTCCCAGAATTTGAATTGCTGGATCAGATGGTACCTCTGTTTTTCTTTTTTTTGAGGATCTTCCACACTATTTTCCACGGTGGCTGTGCCAATTTACAATCCCCACCACCAGTGCACAAGGATTCCCTTTATTTCACAGCCTTGCCAGAATTTATCTCTCACCATTTTGATGATACCCATTCTAGCAGGTGTGAGATGTTACTGTGGCTTTGATTTGCATTTCCCTGATGATTAGTGATGTTGAGCATCTTTATGTGTGCCTTTTGGCCATCTATATATCTTCTCTGGAAAAATATCTATTCAGGTAATAAGTCCATTTAAATTGGATCATTTGTGTTTGTTTTCTATTGAGCTGGAGGAGTTTATAATTTTGGATATTAACCCCTTTTCAGATGTACGGTTCACAAATATGTTTTATAGTTCTGTAGGTTATCACTTCATTTTGCTGAACGTTTCTTTTGCTGTGCAAAAGCTTTTAAGTTTGTTGTAGTTCTACTTGTTTATTTCTTCATTTGCAGCTTACTTTTGGTATCATATCCAAAAGGTCATTGCCAAGACCCATGTCAAGGAGATTTTTTGTTTCCTTCTAGGAGTCCTTTGGTTTCTGGTCTTACATTTAAGTCTTTAATCCATTTCACGTTAATATTTATGAGTGGTGTAAGACACAGAGGTAGTTTCATTCTTTTCAATGTAAATGTTTAATTATCCCAGTACCATTTATTGAAGAGACTATTTTCTCCATTGAATATTCTTGGCCACTTTGTCAAATATTAGTTGATTACATATGCATGGGGTTATTTCTGGGCTCTTGATTCTGTTCCATTGGTCTGTGTATCTATTTTTATGCCAGTACCATATGTTTTGATGACTATAGCTTTATAATATATCTTGAAATCAGGAAGAGTGTTGCCTTCCACTTTGTTCTTTCTCAGGATTGTTTTGGTGATTTAGGGTCTTCTGACTTTTTAAAAACAATGTCATTGGTGTCTTGAAAGAGATTGGATTAAATCTATAGATAGCTTTGGGTAGTATGGATATTTTAGCAATATTCTTCCAATCCACAAACATGGAATATTTTTCCTTTTTTTTTTTTTTTCAATTTCTTGTAGCTTTCAGTGTAGAGATCTTTTACCCCCTTGGTTAAACTTATTCCTAAGTGTTTTGGTTTTGATGCCATTGTAAATGGGATTGTTCTCTTTATGTTTTTTTTTTTCAGCTAATTTGTTGTTAGTGTCTGGAGAGGTACTGATTTTTATGTATTTATTTTATATCCTGCAATATTACTGAACATTTTTAGATCAAAAAGTTTTTGGCAGATCTTGTATAGTTTTCTCTATATAAAATCATGTCATTTGCAAATAAAGCCAATTTTACATCTTCCTATCTGATTCTGATACCTTTTATTTATTTTTATTGCCTGATTGCTTTGGCTTGGACTTCCAGTACTATACTGAAATGGTGTGGTGAGAGTGGGAATCCTTATTCTGTTCCTGCTCTCAGAGGAAAAGCTTTCAGCTTTTCTTCACCATTGAGTGTATTAGCCATGGTCTTGTTTTATGGGCCTTTATTATTTTGGGTCATGTTTTTTCTACACCTAATTTGTTAAGAGTTTTATTATGAATGAGCATGGAATTTTGTCAGATGCTCTTTCTACATTCACTAAGATGGTCATATGATTTTTCCTCATTTATTAATGTGATGTTTTTATTGATGTGTGTATGTTAAACTATCCTTGCATCCCAAGACTAAGTCCCAGTTGATTGTGGTGAATTATGCTTTTAATATGCTGTTGAATTCAGTTTGCTAATATTTTACTGAGAATTTTTGCATCTATATTCAACAGGATATTGACCTGCAGTTTTCTTTTCTATTTCTGGTATTCGAATAATGCTTCTCTTATGAAACGAGTTTGGGAGTGTTCCCTTTTCTTTCATCTTTTGGAAGGATTTGATAAAGATTGGCATTAATTCTTCAAATGTTGGGTAAAATTCACCAGTGAAGCTATTTGGCCCTGGGCTTCTCCTCATTGGGAGATTTTTGATTATTGACTTAATTTTCTTACTTCAATTACTAATTGGCTTGTTCATTTTTTAAATTTCTTCCTGATTCAGACTTGATAGATTGTATATTTCTAAGAATTTTTCTATCTCTTCTTGGTTTTCCAGTTTGTTGGTATATAGTTGTTCATGGCAACCTTTTATGATTCTCTGTATTTCTGTGGTACTAGTTATTAATATCTCCACTTTCACTTATTATTTTGTTAATTTGGGTCCTCTCTCTTCTTTCCTTGCTTTGCTAGCTAAGAGTTTGTCAAATTTTGTGTATCTTTTCAAAGAACACCCTGGTTTTGTTAATCTTTTCTGTTGTTTTCCTGTTCTCTATTCCATTTATTTCTGCCCTAATTTTTAGTATTTCTTTCCTTCTGGTAACTTTAGGCTCAATTCGTTCTTTTTTTTCTAATTCCTTGAGGTGAAGAGTTAGATTGTTTATTTGACAAATTTCTTGTTGTTAACATTGGCACTTATTGCTATGAACTTATTTTAGAACTGTTTTCCTTGCATCCTAAAAAGTTTGTTATGTTGAATTGCCGTTTTCATTTAACTCAAGATACTTCTTGATTTCCCTTAATTTTTTCTTTGATCTATTAATTGTTCAGGAGAATATTGAATTTCCTCGTATTCATGAATTATCTAGTTTTCTTCCTGTTCTTGATTTTTAGCTTCATATCATGTAGTAAAAGATACACATACTCCTATGCATTCTGGTTAAGCTCCCTGGTCCAGTGGCCTGAAGGTGGTATTTAGCAAATGGGCAGGCCTAGGAATTAGTTTTCCTGCCCAGATAGAGGGGGAGAGCCAAGTCCATGGCTGTCGGGCTTTCTGTGTGTGGTCCTGGTTCAGGATGACTGCTGCCTCAAGTTCTCCAGCTCGACAGGGCCACTGACTTTTTTAATGCTCAGCAATGCCTTCTATGCAAATTTCCAGGTGTTCCAGCAAGACTTTCTAGCCTGGCAGGGCCGGGAACTACGATCAGCAGAGCTAGAGCTAATGAATTACTCCTCTCCCTGGGAGGGGAGGGCCAGCTCCACGCAGCCTCCCAGGTGTTGCTGGTCAGGCTTTCTGGCTTGGAGGGGATATGGAGTTCCTCTCAGCAGCGGTGAGGCTGTGAATTGGCTCCCCTGTGTGAGCAGGGGCAAACCAGTCTCCAGGGCCCACAGGTTCTTCATTTGAGGACCCAAATCAGGCAGACCTGCACCCCACTGAGTTCCCTGGTTGGACAGCACCACTGGCTTGGTTCTGCATGTGAGAAAAGACACTGGTTGCAACTACTGCATGGGCACTGCAGGTAGGAAAGAGTTTTGCCTAGATCTGTGAGCTGGTTGTTGCAAGCCTGTCCTTCCTTCTCAGTCATAATCAAATACCCAGTGACTAAGCCCAGAAAGTTCCCCATGATCCCTGTGGAGTGAGACTGGAGTGGGGGCTCCTAAGCAATGGCCCACAATACGGGGAAGGTTGGATACTCACCCTGGCTTCTCTTTCCGCGCTGGAGGAGCCATAGTCTCATTGGAGATCTCTTGATGTGTGATGTGCCATCATCTGTCTATGGACACTTGTGCTGCTCTCACCTTTTGGCTGTTATGAGTGACACTGCTATGGACACGGGTGTGCAAATATCCGTTTGAGTCATGCTTTCAATAATTTTGTGTATAACCAAGAAGTGGAATTGCTGGATCTTATGGGAATTCTATTTTTAATTTTTTGAGGGCAATACTGTTTTCCATAGTGGCTGCATTATTTTACATTCCCACTAACAGGGCACAGGGTTTCAATATTTCCATATCCTTGCCAACCCTCCCTGTCTCCCTCCCTTCCTCTCTCCTCCCCTTTCTCCCTTCTGCCATTTCAATGGCTGTGAAGTTGTATCTCTTTGTGGTTTTGATTTGTATTTCCCTAAGTTCGGAGAAATGTCTATTGAAGTCCTCAGCCCACTTTTTAATGGTGTTGTTTGTTTTCTTATTGTTGAGTTTTAGGTGTTATTTACATATTGTAGATATTAACCAATTTTCAGGTATATGATTTGGAAATATTTTCTCCCATTTGCAAGATTACCTTTTCACTTTGTTGATTGTGTCCTTTGATGTGCAGAGTTTTAAATTTTGATGTTGTCCAGTTTATCTATATTTTCCTTTGTAGCCTGTGCTTTTGATGTCATATCCAAGAAATCACTGCAAAACCTAATGTCATGTACTTCCCCTGTGTTTTCTGAAAGTTCCATAGTTGTGGCTCTCCTATTTAGGTCTTTGATCCATTTGACTTAACTTTTTATATGATATAAACTTCTGCATATGGATATAGTTTCCCAACACTATTTTTTTGTAAAGACTCTCCTTTCCCCATTGAATAGTTTTGGTGCCCTTGTCAAAAATCATTTGACCACATATGTGAGGATTTATTTCCAGGCCTGCTATTCTAGTTCTTTAGTCTATATGTTTGTCTTTATACCAGTACCACACTGTTTTGATAACTGTAATCTGTAGTAAGTTTTGAAATTGAGGAAATGGGAGAACCCTGTTCTTTTTCAATATTGTTTTGGCTATTCAAGGTCCCTTGAGATTTCATATGAATTTTAGTATGGGATTTTCAATTTTTAAAAAAAATGTTAGGATTTTGATAGGGACTGCATTGAATCTCTAGATCACTTTGGTTAGTATTGACATCTTAGCAATATTAAGCCTTTAGATTCATGAACAATGGATGTCTTTCCATTATTTATGTGTTTTTAATTTTTTTCAACAATGTAGATGAGTTTTTGTGGCAGCTTTATTTATAACAGTAAAAATTAGAAATCACCTAGAAATCCTTCAAGGGATTAATGGTTAAACAAACTGGTACATACACGCCAAGCAAGAAAAAAGAATGAGCTCTTGGTGTACTCAGCAGTCCAGATGAATCTCCAGAGAACTATGATGGGAAATTCAATCCAAAAATGTTACATTCTGTATGATTCCATTTATATACCTTTCTTGAAATGATAAAGTTATAAAAGTAAAGAACAGATTAGTGGTTGCCAGGGATTAATAATGAGATGATAGTGGGGGAGAAGTGTGGTAGCTACCAGTGGTCAACAGGAAGGATCTTTGTGATGATGGAAGTGTTCTGTGTCTTGACCACATCAATTTCAGTATCCTGACTGGGATACTGTACTAGAGTTATGTGAGGTGTCACTATTGGGGGAAGCTAGGTAAAGGGTACATGATATCTCTGTGCATTATTTCTTACAACTGCATGTGAACCTATAATTATTTCAAAATAAAAACTATAATTTGAAGGAAGAAGAAAACATCAAAATGTATAATATCTTTTAGAATAATTCCCATAAAATATTCTTAACAATAAAAGGATATTCAAGGCTATTTGGGGAATGGATGGCTATAATGATTCATTTCTCAAGGTCACTTGAGAACCAAGGATTTTTTTCTTTGTTTTAATGATGCTCAGAATAAAATATTTTGCAGTTGTGACACCTCTGGATGGTTTAGGAACCCTGTTGCTATTAGAAACTAGTTGTCACTGAAGATAATGTGGAGAATCTGTCTAGTAGAGAATGTGATGTCCTCTCTTAAGTCAGATGACTGTCAGTTCTAGCCTGGCTGCATTACCTAAACGGCCCCCAACAGGTGAGCAGGTTGTCACCTTGCTTGTACCCACAGGGAAATCTGCACTTGCTTGACCCTGACAGTGAGTTCTTCCTTAAATATTGAGCCCTCTATATCTCGCCCTAGTCCTAGTCCTGGCCCTGCTCCCAGCCTTAAAAGGCTAGACGATCTGAACAAACTAGTTGCTCAGCTACAAATTGGATGAGTGACTCAAGATCATTTCTAGAGTTCTATCTAAGATTAATAGGAATTATTAATTAATAGGAACTATTGGGCATGGGCTTCTGCTTTAGTATTAGGCATTTTATTCATTAACTTACTTAATTCTCACCATGACCTTTTGAGGAGCATCTTACCATCATTCTCATTTTACAAATAAGAAAACTGAATGTCATAAAGACAAAGAAAATTTCCTGAGAACACACAGCTAAGGGCGAGGAAGCTGGGAAGTGGGAACAGTCATTCCAGTTTGCCCCAGACTGAAGAGTTTCCCTAGATGTGGAACTTCCAGCACTAAAACTGGGAAAGTCTCAGATAAATTCAGATGAGTAGGGCAACCTTGCTGGGAGGCCATCCCAAATTCCTATGATTTCAGTGTATTTATTCTCTCAGCTGTTACCATACCAGCTCTCAGTTTCTTAGAAACCGCCTGAGAATTTTAACTGTTTAAACAAGTGAGACAAATTGTGTTTTTTCAAGGGGAAGTGGGAATAAAGATGCTCTCTGGGAGAGCAGGAGAAAGTGGTAGGCAAGGAAACCTTTATTTATATTCTATATTGTTCATTTTCAAAAATAATTGGTGAGCAGAAAGAATGGCAGACTAGCAATTAAATTTGAAATGTATTAAAATGAGAAAATAAGGGAGATAAGCATGGAATTTATATGTATTTTAAATGTCTCGTAGAAGTTTTAATAAATAATGTATGCTCCTTAGAAACAAATGCTAATAAAACAAACCTAGGAGGATGGTTTGCAGTAGGATTTGAGATCAGCAGATGCAGAACATTAATCCAAAGACTGGCAGAGTTAATGGCCCCACACACAAGAGAGCTAGTTTTCTCAGAATTGCAGTTTGCACAGATTTAACCTCCCTTCTCTCCATAACTCTGCCTTTTGAGTAAGTGTTCTTTCGCTGAAGAAGTGTGATGCGTTCCTCGGGGAGCAGAGTAGCACATCAGGCAAAAACAAAGAACCAGTAACAGCTTGGATGCCAAACCCGGTGACCGCTGGAGCAGAGTTGGGTAGCAGATGTTGTGTTACCATGGCAACCAGTGGGTGGCTCCAAATGAAGAAGGGACTCAATTTCCAGGGACTGAGACCCGAGGGAGTCTTTGACCCTGCCCTCCTCTAGAGAGCTGTGCCTTTGGGAATGTTGGGGGCAAAGGAAGAAATGAAAGAGGAGCTATCACAATTTTCTTCCATCACTGCTACTCTATTGCTTTCTTTTAAGTATCAACCTTTGACGGGAAACATCTTGCCAGCAGTGTATTAATGAGTTGCCTGGCCTCCGGGAGACTTGGTGATCCCCCTCCCATTTGAACTGATGGCTCCTCCCACAGCCTTCCTCCCCTTGTCTTTGCTTCCTAATTACTGTCGTTGGCGAAGGATAAGCAGTCCTGCACAATGACCGCTTGCAGGCAAAAAGGAGGTTCTGCAGGCCACTTGCGTGCACCCTGTCTGGCTCTCGCGTCTGCCCCAAAGCATAGCCATCCACTGGGCCATCACTGCAGGGGCTCCCCCTCACCAGGGCCTCAACTGCCACTTCCAAGCAGAATTGCACACATACTCACCGAGAGGCTGCACAGACCAAAGACGCCAACACACCACCTTCCAATTGTGCTCCATCACCGTTCTATTGCCTCCGTGTGTTCTGAATTAATATTTTCTAGAAAAGCTCTAATTATTTTGTGAACAGCACAATTATATTGCGTTCTGCTTTTTATGTCAAAAGACTGAATTTTTCAAATGTAAACAATTACAATATTTCTTGGTATTTTAACCCCATTTTGGCATTTCTTTGTTTTTGAATGTATTGTGAACCTCAAAAAATAGCAGTGCCCCTGGCGCCCCTCATCCTCTGGCAGGTCCTGAAATCTGCCTGCTGTGTCTGCAAATTTTCTCAGCTGTTTCCTCTAGACCAGGGGGTCTCCAAAAGCAGCCCACTGGGTCACAGACAGAAAATAGTGAAATTTGCATTTCTTTTTCATCTCAGCCTCTAGAAGCCTAGTTCCTGTATTCATGTTACAGTGGACATAATACGCTAATGCAATGGTGGGTATGTGTGCATATATGTATAATTTTAAATTGAATAAATATTTATGGAATCTGTATCCTATTACTTTTTAAAACAGCTTTAATTTGTAATTCATCAATTTATACCATTCAATTACTTTTGATATGTCCACAGAGCTATACATCCATTACCAAGATCGACTTAAGAACCTTTTCATTACCCTAAAAAGAAACCCCATACCTCCTAGCCCCCCTGGCAACCACTTACGTGCTTTTTGTCTCTATAGATTTTTCCTATTCCTGACATTTCATATAAATGGAGTCATATTAATGTGGCCTTCTGTGTCTGGCTTCTTTCACTTAGCATAATATTTTCAGAGTTCGTCCAAGTTGTAGCCGGTGTCAGTACTTTATTCCTTTTTATGGCTGAATAACCTTCTATTGTGGATGTACCATATTTTATTCATTCATCATTGCTTTTATAGGTAAGCAACCAAACTTTGCTGTAGACCCCTGATCTATATAATCTATGTATTGTATGCACAATACATCAAAGATTATATTCAAAGTATTCAATAACAGTAAGACACCAACTTAGAACAGCAAATGTTGTAAGCAGTGAAACTGATTTCTAGAAGTCCCTCTTAGTGCCCAGGTACACCCTTTATTTTCTGGGACCCAGGAGGTTGGGGGCAAGGCACTCAGGGCTCAGGGCAGAGGAGGTTTACAACTGCCATGGAAGCATTTCAGTATTTTAACAAGTGTTGTGGCCATATGTGTGCAGAGAAGCAGACATCTCTCGGGCAGATCTGCTGTGCGGGTTGAATGAGGTCAAGCACATGGAGGACCCGGGGGTCTTGTTCAAAAGCATGTGGTACCTTGCCACATGTAGCAAGCACAACTGTCAGCCTAAAGTGACTGCTCCTCATTCCCTTCTATCTAGGACTGCACCCTGCAGCTGGGTGAGTCCCTCTCCTAGAAGCCTATTTTATTATGCATCTAAAGAGAGCCCTAAGGTCTATTTCATGTGCAAGCACATCCCACCGAGATAACAAAGGGAAAATCTCTTGCAGGGTCCCCGTGGTCCCTTCCCTGGAAAAGGAGGAGGAACCAGCCTGGCTGGAGTCTGATAGGATAGCCTGGATGGGAGACCACAGGGGGGGTGGTAAAAGTTCAAACAAAATCCTACCCTTTCAACGACCCACTAACCTCTCACCTTGGCCTGCATGCCCAAGATATTCCAATTCAGTCTAGGGCCTGTTGATCACTTTTCATTTTTGCCATGAAATCACAGAATTTAGGAGGAATCTGAGTTTCATGGAGGCAAAGTTTCTTGCTGAAGATCACACATCGCCTTCTCGAGGAAGAGCTGAGCTGAGAGCAGAGGTTTCCTGAGTATAGGCTAGAGCTCCTTCTGCTATACCAGCTCTGCAAGAACAGCCAGCTCAACAACACAGTCTGACAAATGGTGAGCTTCACTGAGCGGCTTCTCAGTTCGGACAAGGGGCTCGCCACCTGCGCTCCGCTCAGCTCATACTCACCGGGTGATGTCACATGCCCAGTCTCTTTCAGACCTTCCTGTAGCCATATGCAACTGAAGGGCTTTTAATCAGAGAGGGTCTTGGCCTGCTGGAGGACCAAATAATAGTTAAAAAGTTAGAAAATAATACTTATGAGAATGGTCCAGGAGGATTTAGTCTAAACAAGAGGAAGATGAAGGGGTAGGTTGATACATTTCAGTGTTTTAGGTGACAAAGATTTCCTACAAAGGGAAGAAAGAGAAGGTGTTCATTGCCCCAAGATGGTGGAGGAAGAGAGCATAATGGGGTTCAGGCAGAATGTAAATGAAAATGAAAGCGTGACCCTTGCTGATGACGTTTCGTGAAGGCCTGGGGCCATATTGCTGGATTATGATTTATCTTCCCAGGGAGGCTTGTCACGATCCCCTTGGGTTATCTGAATGCACTGTTGTTCTGAAGGAGCTGGCAGCGGAGCAGCAGAAATTCCTGTTGGATGAAGTGAAGAAGTCACAGCTCACTTGACCCAAGGGTGCCATGTCACCTGCTCTACCCCTGCCACCTTTACAGCTTTCACTGGAATCAAGAAGGGCATCTAGCTGCTCTGGGACTCCTCACAGCGTTCAGAATCCACAGGGGCTTTGAGCTGCAAGTAACAGAAATCCCAGCTCTGGCCGGGTCAAGCAATAAGGAGTGGTACTGTGCCCCATCGTGGGACATGGACAAAAAGTCAGTGTCTAGGGATAGGCTGACCTGCTCGCTAGTGCCATCAAGGCCCTGGGCCCTTCCTCTCTCCAGGCTGGTGTCCTTAGCTTTGCCTTCATCCTAAAACTCTCCCTTTGATGGCTGTAAGGTGGCAACCAGGAGCAATTGGGGTGACATCCTTATTCACAGGAGAGAAAATGGCCACTTGCTTTTTATTAACATAAAAGTCTTTCTTTTTCACCTGATTGGACTAAATTAGGTCACACGTGCCCACTCTTAGACCCAAATCAATCTCTAGGGAAATGCCATGAGCCAGTAGGCTCTTTGCTGTAGACCAAAACGGTGCACATGGAAATGTGGGCATTACCTGCGACACCCACTACACTTCCACTTGTCAGGACAGACGGACCACACAGGGCACCTGCCTGGGTGTGAGACAAACCTGGGGGTGTGGCTCTTGTAGTTAGCACCTGAGGTGGAGGGCATTTCAAAATCCAAAATTCTGCCTTCTTTCTACTCCCATTTATGGCGCCTTCTCTAGCTTCTGTCCCTTAAGTAGCACCTTCACAGTGTGTTTTGGAGTACCAGCACACCACCTGCTCTATTCCTTACGATTTTTCTGAAAACAAGCTCATTCCTCTTTCATAAGCTTGTTTAAAAATGACACCTTATCACTGTATCTCTTGCCAAAATTGTCAGGTTACCATAAAAATGAATATAATGAACAATGTTAATCAAGTTTATGTAGACACTGCTGCCTGCACAGTTACTGATTCTAGGGCATCTTCTTTAAATGTGGAGATTCACAAGCATTTGCAAGTGTTAAAGACGTGTCAGCACCAAGCAGAGACTTCCTTTTTACACAGATGGATGGAAAGAAATCTAAAAGTAGAATGGGTTTTCCCCGAATTTCAGTGTTATTTAGTGACATGTCTCTGTACCACAAGTTCAATAACCAATAGGATTAATCAATAACCAAAGTAAATAACCACTTTTATCTCATTTTGTCTGGGTAATGCTAGACCTAGCTGCATGTCACATACATGCCCTTCTTTATGGGAAGCTGTGTGTCGCACTGGGCTGACGTCCTTTGTTTTCCTACCTCCCTTTTTGTGCTCAGGGAGTGACATCGATTGGGAGGGTATTGACATTGTTTGCTAGACATGGACCCATCATCAGGGATCAAATTACATGTGTATTTATTGAGCACTTGCTGTGATGTAGAGGGTGAAAGGTAGGGGTCCTCCCTCTGTGTACTTGCAATCTAAATGAAGAAAGAGTACCCAACAGTGAGAATGAAGAGTGGGGAAATGTGAGTGGGATTGAAAGAGCAGCCTCTGCCTTCCCGTCCTGCAGCCCAGAGGCTGGCCCAGGTGCCGGGAACACGTCAGTGGCTGGTGTCCGAGGGCCTGGGTCACTGCTTGGCTCCCCTGATCTGCAGTGGATTTTACACCCCCATGAATTCCCGAGCCAAGAGCCCCACACTGTCTGTTGTTCCTTCCAGCCTCACGGGGATACCAGCCAGGCCTGATGAGAGAAATGCTGCTTTGCCTTCCAAAAATAACTATAATGTCCAGCAGAGTGAGAAGACTTCAGTCTAGATAGGAGAGTGCATGGTGAAGCCTCTTTCCAAAGCTCAGGCAGGCTTCAAGGGGACTTAGCCAGACCCTGGAAGACGGAGGAAAAAGGATATGGCTGCCTTGGGCAGCAAGCTGAGGCCAGGGGTGGGACCCTCCTGTGCCTGGAAGGACGCAGCTGCTGAAAACAGGCTTCCCTGGAAGGGCGGTTCCATTGCCTTAGTTGTAGCAGATTCCGCAGGCTGGTGCCTGAGCCCCCCTACTGACTCCTCTGTACCGGTGTTGGTTAGAGCACCGTGCTCACTGCAGCGGGAGGGATGATTTTCAGGCAGGCATAGCAGGGAAGTGAATGCAAGCCCTGCAAAATGGCTTAGTGTTCGGGCCTCTACCGGCGAGTTCTTCCTCTGGGCACCTTTCAGCCCAACGTTCCTCATTCATTGCCTTAAATGCTTACTGAGAGCTGAGCCCAGTCACGCTCAGGCCCCACACAGCCCGCTTGCAGCCCACTCCCTGCGCCCCACCCCGTGGGTCCCTTCTTCCCCCAAGGAGCCACGGCCACACTCCCCTCTCTCGGTCGCTGGCCTCCTGCCTTTTCATTCCCTCTGTCATCAGCTGGGTTAATAACCTCTCCTCCATCAAATCCAGCTCCTGAATTATTTAACAAAACCTGACTAATTCAAAGGAGGCCTTTTCATCTCCCTGCTCAATGTTTTCTTTCATTCCATTGCTAGGTGAGGGGTGTGGGAGCTTATTCTTGACTTAGGTTGGGGCTCGGGAAGGGTTTCTATTTCTTTGTGGCTTCGCCTGACTTTGGCCCCGCTCCCCAGATCAGCTCTTGGTGGTGGTCCCCCACTCCCAGTAATGCATCCCTTTGACTTCCCCCATGTGCTGAAAACACAGACCAAAGAGCCAGACAGACCCTGAGATTCTGGGGTGAGACGCTTGGTCTAATCCTCACATTTCTCATCTGTCCAATAGATGAAGTAGAGACAGAGCTCACAAAACTCACATGCACAATATATGTGATTTTATTTTTCCATGAAGAATTTAATTTATATTTTGAGTCCCTATTCTGTATGATGGAAGACATATACAGTCAAATAATGTGGGATTTCTTGCCCTTTCCCCAGGTTTGCATTTATGTTGTGGGACACATCTAAAAACATCATTCCAAGGGCACAGCTGCTCCTTGAAGTCACTTGGGCACCTGCTGAGCTGTCGTCCCCCCTGTGCGGGTCTCCCTTGTCTGTCCACGCAATTGCCAGAGAGAGTCTGCTGTCTGGGGACTCCATCTGGCATGCTCTCCTCTCCTTCTCAGCAATTTTTGGGAGGACAGGAGAGGCAGATGTTCTCTGACACGGGCTAAGGTTTCTGCCACCTCCAGTGGGGTGTTAGGCAGTGTTTAACCAATTCTGGGGCATGAAGGGTAGAGAGAGGAGGTCAAGTCCTGACTTGTATCATTTGTCAATTTCTAGGGTGTAAATACGCCCATCATGGCTGATGTCAAGCCACTTGTGATTTAAACCATTGGTTTAACAAAATTCCTGAAAATTTCCCAAGCAGCTCTAGCTAGCTGGCTCCAGCACGCCACCGGGTGACATACCCTGTGAGTTCTCTGGGGACGAACTGCCTTCCTGCCACGGTACCCAGCACATGGATGCAAGTCCTCTTGGTCTCACATCCCAGAAATGAATCTGGGGATTTTGCACCTGCTCAGGCTCAGCCCAGGGAGAAGGGCATAGGGCCACTTTGGCGGAGGCCCCGCTGCATCTCCGCTGCCTATTTTTCCTTCTTCTCTGAGTCTTCTCTCTGCCTGTGGAACATGTTTCTAGTTGGTGGGATGCCTTTGAGTTGGAGGCGGTGACTTTTTTTACTCGGTCCAACCCTCAAGCCATGAGTGATTTCCATTGCCAAAGGGCCTTGGCTTTTGAAATGTCTCTCTTCTCTGCTCCTTGTTATCACCTGCCTTCCCCCAAGCAATGACACAAAATGGCCTACTTGACTCAAGGGGGAAAAGGGCCAAGAGAGAAAAGTAAACACAAAAAAAGAAAGATTCTTTAATATTTCAAGAGCATTAGTCTATGGCATAGATAGTTAATACTTCCTGGGATGTTGAGAAATAGATGAGACAAGAAATAGGGAGAGCTTCAGGCAGAGTATGACATAGAGAAGGCATTCCGTGACATGGGATATCCCTCTGATATCCCTCCGGCTGAAGGGGTCTCAGTTTCCACTGGATCCTGTTGCACGGAGTCAAGCATGTGGCCTCTGTGGGCACCAGCTGCCCTGTCTCCTCCTCACCTTGAGAATGTGGGGCACTCTGGGACCAGAACGGACATTCCTTGTACCTTTCCATTTAGAAGTCAAGAAACAAGCAGCCAGTTTTACCAAGAGTTTATGGATCTTGTGCACAGCAAATTTTAGCTAAAGAAGTGATGCAGTAAATGACAATGTCATGGAGAGGTTAAGCATGCTTTCATTGCTTGCAACTCTATCTGAGCTCTACTGAATCCTCAGGGTGAAAGGCATAGTAACAATGATGCCATCCTATCTGCCGTTTCAAAGGATTTACTGTCGTTAGCTGTGCTCCTGACCTCACCCTCCCTGCTAGATGCTTACCCCTGAGAACAGACCTAGCACACTGGTCAGAAATTACCTGATGAATTATTTTCTTAATTTCCTAGTTTCATTATGTTTTCCTTTTATAAGAAGCTCCCCACTTAAGAAAGAGATGGAAGATGTGTATTTCCTCAATGTTGCCCTGCTTGACCCTTGGCTGATACCCTCTCTGGGTCTATCATTCCACTGGTTTTAATGGGAATGACTTTCTGTTCAGGGAATGCTGATTGTTCTCTGGGGAAGGGATTGGAACATGGTACCGTATTCTAGCTTCGCTCAGACTCTTCAGCCATACGGTGCCACTCAACTTCGCTAAGACGTGGCTACCTTCAGAAACAGAAATGGGCCTTGGAAGCCAGAGAGAAGGCTTATGTTAGCCTGGCACGGGAAAGGAGGGGCTTTCAGTGTGCCTCGCCCCCTGAAGCACACTCAGCATAGCTCCTGTGGTCACGGGAAGATGGAAGTGAGGATGAAAGCTGGGCAGGGGGAGTTGGAGGTCATTGGTCGGCAATGAGCTCCACATTAACATGCACATTGCTTTGCGTGAGTACCAGCGGACTGCAGCCCTGGGCGTAGGTCCTTGAGGAAAATAATGTGGCCAGATTGCAGCCTGCAGATCAGATCAAATGCAAGGCCAGGCTCTTGGCATGGGAAAATAATGAGAGGGACATTCGATGCTATTCTTTTTTCCCCTCTCAAGAAAAGGTGAGTGGATATCTTTTCAGCTGTGAGATATCTGGAGGTTGGAATGAGAGAAGGAAGCCTCTGTAAATCTTGCTGCAGATGCCTGGTGAGCTTCTTAATCTCCAAGGCTGTGGTGGCATGAACATATTTTTTTAGGATTAACAATATAACACATTTCTAGTTATCCCTCCCCCTTTTCCTCTTAACTTTTTGGTCATTTCCCATTTAAACTAACCCGTGAGGCATCTACTGCCTCAATAATGGGTTGGTAGAGCAGAGAAGCAGGTAAGAGTTTAAAAGCTTCATCCTTTGATTATCAAAATCCAAGGTCTTGAAATATGGTGATTAGTTAGGAGCAATTTCTCCCTTCCCCTTCCCCACTAAATAAAAATCCTGAGATGGGACAGGGAGAGGAGAGTATCAGAGAGTGGACCCAGAGGTGAACTCTAGTGTGTGTCCTGAGAAGGTCCTGAGAGGTTCCCATCAATCATTCCAGGGTGGGGTAACTTAATGATGACACCCCCAAGGAGGTTAGAGGACGCTTCAAGAGCAGTTGTGTCTTATTGCTATATTGGAGCCTGGAGGGTTGGCAAGTTTGTAGAATCCCCTTGACGTCAGTATGGCTTGTGGGGGAACAGATTAAAAATGGCTACTTGATATTTCTTTAGGTGGAAATATCCTGAAGCAGTCTTATGAGTTTCCTAGTGAAGAATTAATCAAAACACAGATAATGCCTGTAAGGAATATGTCTGGATAGAGGAAATCTAATATAAGGACATAAACATGATGAATACAATGAGTTTAAATGCTGAGAGAACAAAGGATTGTGGAATCTAGCGGGAAACGGTCACTCCTGGTGTACGGCTAGTAGAGGGAACATGAATCAGTGTTACCTCCCAGAAGGATTTCAAGCACCTAAGAAATACACCAATGTACACTGCCACTAAAACTCATAGAGCTGCATATAAATTCATGTAACTAGCAGATACCAATTATCTTGAGGTTTCTGGAGTGACAAACAGTAGACAAAGGTTTAGAAATGAAATCTTAGGCCTGTGTTCTTAACTGTAAGAACAATTAGAGTAGTATTTGCAAAAGGAAAAGGAAAAAAAATCCTTTCTTATTCAGGGTCCACAAATTTGGATCTCATGATTCACGACTAGTTTGTTGTGGAATTTACAAGCATGAAATAGCGAGTTTGTAAACTCAATTTTTAAAGCTATTTAAAGCCAGATCTGTACATGGCTATTAGATATTTGGAGCATTTAAGGACAAAAAAATTTTAATTTGTGAAGTGATCACATCGTATCACATTCTTTGCCCATTATTTAAAATAAAATTCTCGAACCAGGAACTGTATTATGTGGATGAAATGTTTGCCTAATTTAATGCAAAATACTGTGTCTTTTAAAAATCTACAGGCATACCTTAGAGATACTGCTGGTTTTGTTCCAGACCACCACAATAAAGCAAATAGCACAATAATGTGCATCAAATGAATTTTTGGTTTCCCAGTACATATAACTTTGTGCTATCCTGTACTCTATTAAGTGTGCAGTAGCAGTGGTACCATATTCTAAGAAAAACAATGTACTTACCTTAGTTTAAAATACTTTCTGTCTAAAAAATGCTAACCATCCTCTGAGCTTTCAGCAAGTTGTAGTATTTGGGCTTGTGGAGGGTCTTGCCTCAGAGTTGCTGGCTGCAGAGGTGGGGTGCAATGTGGCAATTTCTCAAAATAAGACAACGAAGTTTGCCACATTCATTGATTCTTCCTTTCACAAGTGATTTCTCTGTAGCATGTGATGCTGTTTGACAGCATTTTACCCACAGTAGAACCTCCTTCAAAATCGAAGTCAACCTCTCAGTCCTTGAGGCTGCTTTATCAACTGTTTCTGTAATATTCTAAATCCTTTGTTGTCATCTCAACAGCCCTCACAGCATCTTCACCAGAATAGATTCCATCTCAGGAAACCCCTTTCTTTGATCCCCCATTAGAAACAACATTTCATCTCCTAAGGTTTGGTCACGAGATTGCAGCAACCGAGTCACATCTTCAGGCCCCCCTTCCAATTCTGCTTCTCTTGCTGTTTCCACCACATGTGCAGTGACTTCCTCCAAGAAGGCCTTGCACTCCTCCAACACATGCATGAGGATTGGAATCAATTTCTTCCAAAACTCCTATTCATGTTGTGTTTTGACCTCTTCCCATGATCATGAAAGTTCTTCATGTTATGATGATATCTTTCCAGATTTTCAGTTTATTTTGCCCAAATCTGTCAGAGGAATCACTATCAATGGCACCTGTAGCCTTACAAAATGTTATTTCTTAAATAATAAGACTTGAACGTTGAAATGGCTCCTGGATCTGTAGGCTACAGAATGGATATCGTGTTAGCAGCCATGAAAACAGCATGAACCTCATCGTCCGTCTCCATCAGAGCTCTTGGGTGGCGAGGTGCATTGTCAGTGAGCAGTAATATTGTGAAAGAGATCTTTCCTTCTGAGCAGTAGGTCCAACAGTGGGTCTAAAATATTTAGTAAACAATGTTTTAAACAGATGTGTTGACACCCAGGCTTTGTTGTTCCATTTATAGAGAACAGGCAGAGTAGATTTAGCATCATCCTTAAGAGCAATAAGGCTGTTTTGTTTTTTTATCATTCATATTGGAGTAACGCTTTTAATTTCCTTCAAGAACTTCTCCTTTGCACTCAAAACTTGGCTATTTGGTGCAAGAAGCCAAGCCTTCAGCCTGCTTTTGACATGCCTTTCTCACTAAGCTTAATCATTTCTAGTTTTTGACATAATGTGAGAGACATATGAATCTCCCTTTAACTTGAACACTAGCGGCTGTTGTAGGGTTAGTAACTGGTCTAATTTCAATATTGTTGTGTCTCAGGGAATTAGGTGGTCTGAGGGGTGGGGGAGAGAGACAGGAGAAAAGCTGGTGCGTGCAGCAGTCAGAACACACACAAGGTTTATTATGTTTACTCTTTAATATAGGCAAGGTTTGTGACACCCCAAAACAATCGTAATAGCAACATCAAAGATCACTGTAGCAAATATGAAAATATGAAAAAGACTGAAATATTGTGAGAATTACCAAAACGTGGCACAGAGGCACAAAGCCAGCAAATGCTTTTGGAAAAATGGAGCTATTAGACTTCCTCAACACAGGGTTGCCACAGACCTTTAATCTGTAAAAAAAAAAAAAAAGCAGTGTCTGCATGGTGCCCTAAAAACTAAGAGCAAAAGAACAAGGTATGCCAGTATTCCTATACGAAGATCAAAAGGTTGGGTGTCTGCATGGTTTCTAAAACCATCATAGTCTCAGCTTCTCAGAGGCACATGATGTTTACAAGGGTTGGTGCATGTGGATTTTTGGAAAGAAATTAATACATAATTTGAATTCAGAGTACAAGCTTTTAAAAAATATGATCCAGCTTGGAGAAGCATTTCTGAAGTACCTCTGGGGAATAAATTTATTTTATTAATCCAATCAGCCATTGATGTCATTCTTCCAATTTAATTACGTTTATCTGCCAATGGGTGATTCATAATCTGCTTCTTATGCATGTAATTTCAGTGGGTGCAAATGGTGATGGCAAATAATTGTCCTCAGGGCGATAATTGTTATAATTATTTACCCGTGCAAGTTAGCTCTGTTAGAAATTTCATTCTGCGGCAGATGACCTGGCAACGTGGGAGCTCATGTTCCTACATGCTCAAATGGAAGAAGAGCCTGTATGGCTTTTGAACATTTTCTGAGGGCCAGGTATTCATTATCCTGCTGAATCCTCATGATTTTCCTACAAATTCCTTTTCACCTTATTGATGAGGAAGCCTTGGTCATAAAGATGGTGACTAGAAGAAACAACATTCAAACTGAGGCCAAGAGGCTGGAATGAAATGATTCCTGTTTCCCAGGGGGTTTGCAAGGCTTAAATGAGGAGGTGGTATTCGTCAAGTATTTAGCTCTCTTCTTGGTATGTTGGTATCTCTATCCTTGTGTCTGCTCAAAGATTTTACTTCTGCAACCACTACCTGCCTCCTTCTAGAAACACATTCCAACTGGAGCCTACAGGGGGCTGTTCTTCTTCGATGACTTTGCACGCTCCACCTCCTTGAGACTTCTTCACCTGGAGATTCTGGTCCTCGGGGATTCTCTCCTCTCTGAATTCTTGTGTCTCTGTTTCTCAATGACAGCGCCTGAAGGTACATGTGTCCTAGAGGTCATTCTTTTATATGGAGGCTTGTTTTCCCCTCACTCTAGATTGTGCATTTACTGAGTACAGGGCTTCCTCAGGGCCTCATAGTGTCCAGGGCTCCATACAAGGCCTTGGGTCAATACTCTTTAAGTGTGAAACCCACAAATAATTAACTATCTGAAGGCTAGAAGGTTCTGAGGGCTCAGGTGCAAGGCACTATTCATTACAAAAAGTTGGAAGACTTCTCTTGAGGGAGCGCCATCCATCTGCAGTGCCGCCTGTTGGCTGGCCTTCCTCTTCGGACTGATGGTAGGAGCTGATGTGGTGGTGTGCCAGGCCAGCAGAGATCTTTGGGCTTTCCCTCCTCAGAAAAACTGGCACAGAAAAACAGCTCCCTCCTTCCCCACATCCTGTCTGTGCCCCCTGCCCTTTCACATAAAGGGTCAGAGAAGGGGATGAGAGGTCATCATTTTGGGAGGAAAAATGATGTTTATGAAGAGAGGCATCGACTGGTTTTCCACCTTAACATTGAGGGAAAGGGGTTCCCCAAAGCAATTGCTCATAAAGTTCAGGGTTATATTAGAAGGGAGGCTGACATCCTGTACACTGGGGACACAGGCGCACCAACTTGTCCTGCCACTATCACAGCAGGCTGGGAGGCATGAGGGTTCACTGGAAAGAGGATGCTGGGGAGCAGGGAGACGAGGACAGCCCTTGGCAGCAGCCTGTCACGGGGCAGTGGGCACGCTGGCCTGGCTCTTACCTCAGGCCCAGAGCTCAGGCTGGAAGGGAAGCGAAGGGTGGAGGCTGCAGGGTTCCCAGGGACTAACCCGTGCAGGGCAAGCAGGTGCTTTCGCAGGAGGATGGAGCCCATGCGGGCAATTGAGGGTCGGACCCAAGTTGCAGCTGCTTTGCACAAGGGAGCCACAGAGCCCAGGGGAGCTACTGGGCTGGAATCCTCTTCTGGGGAGGCCTGCTGCGGCGTGCCTGCTCCCGCGCCAGCGCTTTGCAGACAGGCTCAGCCAGCCACGAGGGCAGCAAGCTCAGCCATGGGCAGTGCTCTCTTGTCTTGCACACCTCGGGCTGGAACTGAGTTTGGCCAGGGAAGAGGAAGGTGGTAGGACACAACAGACCATGCTTCCCTTCCTTCCAGGCCCCAGTGTGTTGTTGGCCTGCCCCAGTGGGGAGGGCATGAGTGGAATGTGAGCCTGGAGTTCTCAAACGACCAGGACGGGGCCTTAATAAGTAACATGAAGCTGTTTTAGTAAGTAAAAAATGACTCGAAACTGAAGGAATTGACGGATAAGTCATTAAGGGAGCAGCTACGCCGCAGGAAAGAGGAAAGCAGAGCGGTAGCAAATATTGGTACATCGATGCAGATTTGTATTTATATGGTGGAGCTTCTCAATGAAACTCATACTTCTTAAGCCCCATCAGGACTACACTGGGCTGTACACCCACAGAAGTCTCACCATGTCTCTGCCAAGCAGGCTGAAACCTTCCCGTCTTAGATCCATAAACACAACACAGACTGGTGGCTTGACTTGCTAACCTGCAAGGCTAATAAGCTGCCGGGTCTGTTACCGGTTGAGTTCATTCTCCTTGGTCCTTGTCCACGTCACAGCAAAGAATTGAAAGGCAGAGACTCAGTAGCAAGCAGAGCGAAAGTTTTTTTTGAATACACTCCAAGGCAGGAGAGGGCAAGAGTCAAGGTAGACAAAGACGGAGATCCATCAGGCAGGAGGCCTATGTATTGCATTCTGGCTGGGAGGCACCTCTTTGGTTGATGGGTGAGGTCATTTGATTGGCGGGTCCACCTGTACAGCCATCCCTCTCAGTGCACATGTCCTTTCTTACGAAGAGGCGTGTGTTGAGGAGTTGTTAGTCTTGTTCAACTGCAGCCACATTGAGATCAGGTTGGGACCAGTCTGGCCGGGTCCCAATAGGCAAGCAAGTTACCTCTCTGCAAAGCCTTTGCTGTCTTGACATGGGACCCCAAATACGGGCAGAATTTGGGCAGTTTTTTCCTTGAACTTTATCTTCCCTTTCCCCGGCTGCTCATGTCTACGTTTTAATCTAACAGGTTGAGATGCAAACATCTCTTTTTTTGCAAGTACCTGCTCTTTCCATCAAGCTATCCTGTTCCCCTACTGCCCCCCACTATGGCGTGCTACTATGTGCAGCGGACTTCACAGTCCTGTCTGTACTAACTAAAAATCACAGCCTTGCTTTAATCTAACATCTGTCAGTTTGAAATATGGAGTGAGTGGAGGAACCACTAGCCATTTCCCCGAGTGCTTAGATTTCAGGGAGCATAGGATGCCACAAAGTAGAGGGTGGGACCAAGTCAAAGTGAGGGGGTCTGCATATTCTTTAGCACTGCCTTCACCCCAGCTGGGTCTGAGGCCTGTACCTCTGTTCCCCAGTAGCTGCATCCACGATGGTTTTGGGATTGATCTGCTGATACTGTTTGAGGAAATGATTGACAAAGATACGCTTCGTCAAGGGTCACATTGGCAGGGGATGGTTGCCATTTAAATTAAATCTTATCTCCAATGCCCCATCATTTGCATAAAACTCAAAGAGCTAGGCAATGATTATTTTAGAAACAACTCAAGTAACTGCTATTTTCTTTGGGACTTTTCTTTTTTAACTTACATTAAGCAACAAGTTTACTATGAGTTGCCTCATCACAGACTAATTCCCCAAAGCAACTGAAGGGTAGGCATGGAGCACGTTAAGCATCTTGGGAAAGAAAAGAGCCTGTTGACAAAGGCTTTCCATGTCTATTTCATTGGGAAGATGTTCCAGTTGCACCAAGTGGAGGGTGGCGAAGTTTTCAGTGACAAGTGACGTACAGGAACATCATAGGAAAATGTTTCCTATTCCAAGGAGGCCTGTGGCTTCTGCATGTCAACAACCTGCCTGAGGTTTTCTATATTGCTGATCAAAGAATAGTCTTACATTTGTCTCCCAGACTTCATGTTCTGGGTTGACTGACTTCTTGACTTCACCCCTTAATTCCCTTTATGAGGAACAGAGCAGGGGAATTGTCCATTGAAACCCTCTTGAAGATCTGAAAAGCTCTCTTTTGGAGATCCAATAAATGCATGTTCATGCAGTTTATACCTGGGAACATTAGAAATCAGGAAAGCCAAGACACTTTTTAAAGTGCTTTCTGGAAAGCAAAAGTTAGTCTTTGCCCTAGGCATTAACTGTACACATTTCTGTGCAGACTTAGGGCAACACTATTATAGCAGTAGTTTCTGCAATAATAAAACCTAAGAAGAACAAAAATAAGGTCTTTGTAAAGTGGATGTGCTAGTGGCTTGGAATCTATATTTGAGGCCGCAGAAATAGTCTATTTTTATTTTGGTTGAGCCAAATGCTTGTGTACATGGCTAGTATTTTCATAGACAGAGAAGAGGGTCAAGCTGGATTTTCAGATACAGATCAAGGTGGACTGGATGTGTATGTAGTTCAAAGCCCCATTGGCCATGGTAGCTGATAGGCCATTAGAAGAGATGGCATTTGGAGTGTAAGCTTCTATTCTCCTGAGTTGAAGAACTTGTCTGAACAGATCTCTTGTGATCCACTCAAGTATTGAAGAGTGATTGATTTCAAGGATCTCTTGATTACAAATAAAAAAATATGTCTTTGTGAAGTTAAGATAAAAGGGGAGAGTAAGTTTTCCATAAATTGACTACCTTACTGGGGGAAAAGGTAGCAAGAGAAAGGATTGGGCTGTAGATGAAAAACAAATGTGAAATTTTGGACTGAAAGCATTGATGTCATAGGCAATGGCCCTTCCCGGCTTCCTCCTTCTGCCTGCATCTGAATTTCCAGTGCAGATGAAACCCTGCTCCCTGGAGGAACCACTAGCCACTTTTTCGGCTGCTTTGGCATCTTTTCACATCAGGACAGAGAATGTTGAAACTGCATTTTCTTGGGGTTTTTATGCCAGAGAGAATAAATCACGTTGCTTTGCAAAAACTAAACCATCACATAAATAACAGGGCCAGGCTTTAAAAGAGTCCTCAAGGCACCAATGGGCTGAGAAAACCAGACCTCAGAGAAGGTAGCTCAATGAAACACATTCTTGCCTGACTCCTCTGACTCAAGTGAAAACCGTGCAGGGGCTGAGGCTGGTGAGGTTTTGCAGGGATAGGAACTTGAGCAGCTTTGATTTCAGCAGAGCTCGGCTGCAAAGGATGATGGCGCTGTAGAGGGCGGAGTGGAAGATTCAGACTGGAAGGAGGTAGGATGAAAGTGGGTCAGTTAGCAGGACAAGCCCCAGAAAAGGAGTGGGGCCATCTTCCCAGAAGACAAAGGGGTCAGTACCTGGCATTCCAGTCTGACCAGTAATGGGATGAATACAGTAGGGACCCTAAGATGCATGTCAGTGGCTAGAGGACTAAGGATGTGGAGGAGAAGCTAGCTGAAAGCGAGAAGCCTGGCAGGACTGGGACGGCAATCAGAGCTCCATCCATGGGGTGAGGCTTGTAGGAGGGTCTATAGACCTAGAAGAGGGGAGGCAAATGCTTCTATTGCCTCTGAGGAGTGGGACTGAAGTAAAAAACCCACAGGCTGATAGGGCTGAGGCTGTTCACTCATCATTCATTCAATTACATACTGAGCATCCATCAAATGTCACGCATTATACTGTGGGAATACGCTGACAGGAAGCCGTTACCTGCTCTCCCTGGGTTTACAGACAGTAGGAGAAGCAGGAAGGAAAACCAGATGATGAAGTCTAGGACCACGGAGTGTATCACTCGGAGCTGTTAGCAGCGCTGTGGCACATCTCATTGCCACCAGAGGCAGGGCTAGTGATGACCAATGACCATTTTATCAAGTGCTATTCTGTGTTAGCTGGCATCACACGTGACCTCATTTAAGTCTTATCACAAGGGCCTAAAGCAGGTGTCAATATTTCAGTTTACAGATGATGAAACTGGGGCTCAGAAGTGTCAGATCACTGGCTCAACACCACACGAGTAGCAAGTGCCAGGGTGAGGACTTGAAGCCAGGTCTGCTCTGAAGCTTGTGCTCTTTTGAACAGCTCAAAGCCCATAAATGTAGAACATAGCCAGACACACTCGCTTAAAGAATCTTTGAGCGTTGTTCTACCCAAAGACACAAGAGAGAACGATAGTAGAGATTACAGCATGAGACGGAGGAAGAATTAAAATAATGCTTTTAATATAATCTTCAGCAAACGTACAGTATGTACTTTACATCGCATATTTCTAAACTGCTCATCTGGAAAATAGAAGCTGCAAAAATACAGAATACCACACTCAAAATCTATTGAGTATGTGCTTTTTTCCCCCCCTCCCTTCTGTGAAACAGGAGGATTTTACCCCCCTCCCATTGAAATCCAGCCTCAGCTGATTTCAGAAGGCAGAGAAGCATTCTCAAGAGGGGGGTTTCTAAAGTGTGTCAGCAGGCCATCCCCACTGGAGCCAGGGGAGGTGTAGGTGAGAAGGAATTTGCACACCAGGTTGGCATTACTCTCCAGCAACCCAGGAAAAATGCCTACTCCGAGGGTCCGGAGGACTCCTGACCACACCAGCCTCCTTAGTCCTTGTCATAGGCCTGTGCTTGGGGCCTCGAAGGACCACACACTGGCCAGATAGTCCACACAGGAACCCTCAGGCTCCTGGGCAGGGCAGAGCACGCTAAGTCAGGCCCGCGAGGTCTGTGGGTGGTGGTGGGCTGTTCTCTGCAGGAAGAGGATGAGGGCCAGGCCCTCAGCTTCTCACAAAGGAGTCTTCTGAAGGTGACTGTGACTCAGGGCAGGTTTTCTCAGTCTCAATGTCTTGGTACTCTGTGCCTAAAGACGGGGGAGGGAGGAGAGTCGAGAGGAAAAAGAGGTGGGTCTTTTCTGTGATTCCTACTTCTTTTAGGCTTATCTAATAGCATCACAACTTTCCAGGGGATGGACAAGAGCAGGAACTCATGCAGTAAGATGCTGGGTCTTGCTGCATGGAACCCCAAGGAGCCAGACTCCAAGCCCATAGACCTTTGTGAGCCAAATCGTTCTGAGAAGCATGTCTCTACACCAATACTCAAGTAGATGTTTTTTCTATGGGACCAAGTAAGATGTGCCCCCGTCATTAGCTTCTCTCTATCTTATATGAATCACCAGTGGCAGACCTTGTGGGCTAAGGGGTCTCACCTCATCTCTACTGAAGAGGCAGCTGAGTGCTGGAGAAAGCCTCTCAGCATAATGTCATGCTTTCTCCTCCATCATTCTGGACCAGTTTGCTTTTCATTCAGCCACAGTTAATCAACCACACACTGAGTGAAACACTCATTGGAGCAAGGTTTTTAAGCCTACGCCACACTTCCAAAATAGCTGTGCTTTCCTTTAAAAGGCATTAAAAACCCAGCTAGCCCCTGCGATGATCTGTGAGCTGTGTAGATCTCATTGACTGCGCCCTGCAGCCTTCCTGTTCATTGATAGGCACAGGGGGCTGCAGAAGTCCCCACCCATTCACTTGTCCTCTGTAGACTCTGACCTGGTGGGATGAAAGGAGACAGTGTGGAAATGTGACTCCTCGCCTTAGGACTTTGCAGCTGAGGTCTGGCTTGTAGAAGTAGCCCGGATGTTCTGGGCAATTTGGAGCCTCTTTCCTCAACTTTTCACAAGGTCAAGTTCTTGTGGTCTCAGGGTTCTGCTGGAAGCCTTGAGGGCAGGGAGTTGGAGGTGGGGTGGGTCTGAAAGGGGACAGCTCGGGTTGGTTCTTGTGTGCAGAATAAGATAGAGGATGATGAGTGGCTGAACACTCCGGATATGGCCAACGTGGTAGAAGGAAGAGTAGTGTTTTTAAAGGTCTCCGATGTTTACTTATTAAAGCAAAAAAAGTTTTTCTCCTTTTTAGATTCTTGTGCCTGGAGGCAACATTGTGCAGATTCTCACCTCCAGCTCTGGGCTCATTTCTCTATGAAATGACTTCTGTGGGTGTTTTTCTGGCAGCTGATGCCCTGCTGACCCCATGGAAGTTTCTTAGGAAGCCAGACAGCCCTGGATTGGCTCCTGGTGACTTTTCTAGCTGTGTGACCTTGGGAAGATCGGGTTTACTATGCCTTGGGTTTTGAATCTGTAAAGTGGAAAAAATGATACTTACCTTATAGAGCTGGTGTGAGAAAGCTGCTGTGTGCATTACCTGGGCATGTGGGTAGCAGGCTTTTAATAAACATGAGCTCCCCAGCCCCTTCCTGCCTTTACGATGCTGGACTAGAACACAGTTTCTGTTTTGGTTGGGTTCCTCTAGCAATGAAAATTCCTACATTGCATCCTTTTAATTCATTTTATAAAGTCAAACAGTCTTGATAGACATATCTCCATGAGGGCTGTCTTTTGTAAGTTAGCATGAATTTAAAGAAAGCATTATTTGGGGGGATTTAATAGGATGGCAAAATCTCAACCTACAGAATGTTAAACCTCCAGAGAATGTACCCTGTTGTTCCATTTTCTCGTAGCGGAAGAACATAATCACTTTGCTTTATGGAAAAATATTCAGAATTTATGCTAATCATCAACTACTGATTGTTGGCCCAAATCACTGATACAAAGACAAAAATGTTTAGAAAATCTTGTTTCTAAAAGCCTAGTATCTAATACTAGAGTAAGATGTATCCAACTGGTGACCAGCGTGTGTCTGAAGGCTCCGAGTTAGAGCTGAGCTCCCGTGGTTGATGCTGTGGACCACATCGGGGCCAAGCAGGAGAGGTGAGTGGGGTCCATCCCTGGGGCTGGGACTAGCGCTTGAGGAATGCCTCCTGGCATGTCAGCAGTTTGAAAGTACATTTCAGATGCACTCCAGTGGAGGAATCTCCTGTTCCTCTTGTGTGCTGCTGGTAGAATACCCCATATAAATCGATCCCTGGGCTCTGTGGTTAAGACCAGAGACAACACAGGACGATGGGCATCGCCAGGGTGTGCTACGGTGGTATCTGGTTGTTCTGTTAGGGGCAGGTGAGAGTGTGTGGGGCCCCACAGCCCACTGGAGCCAGTCTTCCCACTGAGGCAGTCTCTACAGGCTGGGAGGGCGTCCTTATGGAAGGAGGAGCCACAGAGACCAAGATTCCTAGCTTGCTTTGAATCCTAGCTCTGCTTTGTGACCTTGGAATTCTGTGATTCTGGAAGCCTTCTCAGCCTCATTGCCTCTCCTGAAAACGGGCGCTAATAATAGTTCCTGCCTCACAGGGCTATTGCTGAGAGTCAATAAGCCAAAACATATAATGAGCTGGTGTACAGTAAGTGCTTGGTAAATGTTAGCTATTATTATTAATTATTAGTGCTTACCAATTATTCCACCTGCCATATCTATTCACTTCATAGAGCCAATGTTTTGTGTTAGTGGGAAAGAGGGAAGGGATTTGACATGTTCTTCGGTATCTGGACTCACTCTTCTCTTTCTAGTTTCTATATTTTCCCCGTGCATGCCCATTTCTACTACTAAAGAAAAAAGGATGCTTACTCTGGTAGGACTATGGAAAGTGTCAGAGCTGGAAGAGACCACAGATTGTGTAGTTCAAATTCCCCCCATTATATGAGAGAAAGATGATGCTGACTTCAATTATAAATCCTGAGAATAATGGGGTACTTACCTCAGTCTTGGAAAAAATGGGATACCTGAATTAGATTCCTGGGGTCAGGAACATCAAGGTTGACGGACGCCTGGCTGAAGGACCCTTCCAACACATGCCTCTGCCCATCTGCAGCAACCTCAGCAACTAGAGCCCTTGGTCAAATCCAGCCACCACCTGACTTTGTAAATAAAGCTTTATTGGAATACAGCCCACTCATTTTTTAAAAATATTATCTAGGGCTGGCTTCATGTCACAGCGACAGGGTTGAATAGTTGCAACAGAAACTGTATGATCCTCAAAGCCTGAAATGTTTACCACCTGCCCTTTGACAGGTTTGTGAATTTGCTCTGGTGGCCCTCTTGATAGGGGGGGGGGGCTCCCCCCACCTCTCCTGCTGCTCTTCAGTTCTTGGTTTCTAGGCCACCCACCTTTCTGAAACCTTCCTGGTCTCGATGCCGTGAGGCTGAACTGACCACCACCATGAGTCAGCACTCCTTGCACCCAGACAGACCTGGGATCTTAATGTAAGTATTCTAATCGCTTTTGTTTGTGTTCAGGTCTGTCTGGCTCATTGAAAAGTGAGCTCTTAGAGGATAGGAATATGTCTTTTCGCCTTTGTATCTGGTCTGAGTCCTGGCACACAGCCAAAAGTAAAGGAACGAATGAATAAATACAGGTTTGGAAAATATGCTCAGACGATGTACTCTCAAATGACACTAATTCTGCAAAGGACAATTGTGCTACCAGGAGGATGGTCTGGTCTCTGAGAAGAAAGAAAAGTAAGACTGCCCTGTCTCCATGGCAGTCACAGATTTCCGAGGGATAGGAGAATCTTGTTTTTCTGAATTTTCCATTTTAGGCTTTTTAACACATGTTTTCCCTGTCATGAAGGCCAAGCACTCTGAGGTCACCTACGAATGTGAGAAAGGGGAGGTGTGGGTGGGTGGCTGTGTGCACAGTGAAGATTCCACCTGTTATCCTAGGCAACAAGCCCTCTGAGAGCCATCTGAATGAAAATACCTTCCTTGCATATTTTGCTAGTTTCTTCTATTTTACCAATTTATTCTTGAGCAACCATAATACCCCAGGGAGGCTAGGTCTGAAGGCTGTCATGTAAGGCCAGTTGCTCTAAGAGGTTAGATCTTTGCAGCTGTACAGAACTAAAGAATCTGGGCTGAGCTGGGAGACGCAGGCATAATGAAAAAGGAGGGAAGGGCAGAGAGAAGAGGATGAGGACAGCATTTATGTCCCCAAGTCATTTTCCAAGCTGATTTAATTTCACTAGCTCCCTCTTAGAAAACATGGCGGTACTTCGGTATTTGATCTGGATTCTAACTTAAAGAGGAACACAGATCATGGTTGACAGGAGGCTGATGAGAGGGCAGTGGCTTGAGCTCTGGAGCCATCAAGCCCCTACTATGTGTGTGGCACTTTCTCCTGGCTCCTGGACTTACATGTTTCTCACTGGCCATCCAAACAGTCAGGTAAGAGTGGTGCAAGCCAGCAAATACTCTCTGTTGGTTGAGAAACTGCTTGCTTAGTTTTCTCCCCTCATCAAAACCAAACCAAACCAAACACCCAATAAAACAGAGTGTAACTCCACCAAACTGGAACAGAAGTTCATCCTGTCTTTCTCTTCCGGCTCCTGACCGTATGATCCACCACACGGATTTCTACACATTGACCTTGATTGCTCAACACAGTTGAGGAGTGTTTTGAGGACTCCCAAGCGGTGCTGAGAACACGTATCTGGCTGGCTTCACGGGGGGGAGAAGAAACCATACTTCCGAGGATCTGAACAGCAGGCAGCAAGAAACCAGCCCTGTAGGCTCCTGGGGAGGCGACAACTACGTTTCCTCTGAGGGCTTCTCTGTGAGTGTGTGTATATATATATGTAAAACACACACACACGTTTCCATTTTACATGCTCCTCAGTGAATGGTCTGCTATACAAGTGTGGCAGATAACCCATTACTAGCAACCACGGCAGAACCTTTTTCCTGGGAAAAATTGCCCGGAAGTGGTGTAGTTATCACCCCAGGGACCTGTTGGTTGCTTCTGTGGAATGTTTCTGCAGGTTACCTCAGGCCGGGAAGAGAGGGGGAAATCTTGCCATGCCTGAGGGACGGAGAGCTCTAGTCCTTACTGGAGACAACCAGGTGGAATCAGGGATTTAAATGTATAGATGCTACTTAAACTTTAAAAATCGTCACTAGAGGAAATGATTCCAGCGTAAGGTGGTGGGGAAGAAGTGATTTTTATGGAAGAGCTCACTTCTTCCTGCTCAGAACATTAGGACGTCTGTCAAAGGATTCCTTAGAAGATCTTGGTTTCCCCGTATTATTTTGCCTGTGAAGCGCTTCTAGCAAACTCCTTAGCCGCGGGAGGAAGCCTCTCCTACCCCTTCATTAGCTGTGAGGAAAGCCCGCACGCTGTCGCCTCCTGGAGTGGCAGTGTCCCCAGGGTGCCTCGGAGCCTCACAGCCTTCCTCTGTTCAGGCATGAAAGGGGAGCAAGGCTGGGGTCTGCCCCGAGAAGCAGAAACCCCGTCCCCCAGAGAGGGAGAGAGACGCTGTTACAGAATGTGTTTACTTCATAGCAGGGATATGGTAAAAAGACCTCCTTGGTCTGTGTGTAGGAATGACAAAAATCTGTGGAGACTTGCATCCAAGAGCACTTTTTCATCCATCTCTCAGCATGTTCAACTAAGGCAGCGGGGTTTGTAGCATCAGAGACAGAACTGCCGCATTCGCTTTCTAGGTTTATTCTGTCCCTTAACATTCTTGTTTTCTGAAAGTCCAACACAGATCTTACCGGGCCACCTTTTCATTCAAAATACCCCTAACCCCAAACAAATAACAAGGGCTGGACCTAGCACTATCTGTACGATGGTTCTTTGCAGCACAAAAAATAAAATTAAAATGAGACTAGGTGTTCTGTTCTGCAGCATATGAAAGAAATTAAAGTTTTAAAAGGTGACACACAACACTCTTAGGACAGGGGACTGGAAATCAATATCCAATTGTTGGTAACACTGAGTCCTGGAGTTGTTTTCCTAACATCTTATTCTCACCCTAAGATCACAGCAATAAAAAAAAAAAATCCAAAATGCAAAGAATTTTTGAAATATATTTTTTTAAAAGGTTGTTTTTTTTTTTTAAAAAAAAACAAATAGCGCCATGAAACACAGGGTCCTGGGGCCTCAGTCGGTGTGCAGTTTGGAGAGCTACACAATGATGTATTAAGAGGGCAATGACCTATTAACAATACATTTTCAAAACAACGCTGACCCAAACCTGTATAGAACGGCATCAAAGCCTTAAGAGCAACACAGCGTACACATTTTTATGAACTGGAGAACAATCCCACCACCTTTTACTAGTTACCATATTGATGACTGTCCCCATTTTCATGAACAAGGACAGACTCAAACTAAACAGAAGGGCTGCTTCAGAAGGGTCGTGTCCCAAGCAGCGGATCCCGGGGGCCCCGCACCATGACAAGAGATGCTTTTGGGGGTCCTTGCTCGGCTGTGCATCCTCTAGTTTTGGACTGTCACTCAAACCGCCCCACTTCCAGTGTTTGTTAAAAATTTGGCACAACACCCTTACTCCCTACCCACTCTTTTCTTTCCTGATTCTTTTGTTGGCCTCTGGTTGAACTGCAAATATGTGTTGTAGGAGGAAAAGCAGACTGACCAACCAAACAACGCTGGAGCCCTTCACGGGGCGAGGAACGAAGAGGCAGGAAAGGTAAGTTAACAGGCCCTTTGTGTGTGCGTGTGCGCGGCTCTCACATAAACTCTGTCCCCTTACGGCAATGGCCTTCGAAGCCTGAGTCTGCTGACTGCAAGACGTTTCCCCACCATTGCTGCCCCGAGCAACGACAGGTTAGCTCTCTACCTGCCGTGAGATTCAGTCACTTTCAAAACGCACACAGACAAAGGCCTCTTCGTTCCAGACTGACTCTGAAAGCATTACTGACATTTTCATGCACTGGCCATGCAGTAGCTTCCAGGAGCTCGTGGCTCTATTCATTTTCACCGACACCACAGAGGGCTCAACAGCTTGGGCCGGGGATCCGGTCTTTCTCTTTCCCATCCCCAGAAGCACTGCACCCAGACATACAGCCCACATCTAAGGGCGCCTCCTCCACAGGCTGGAAAGAACGCCTCTTGGAAGGTGAAGCATGAATATAAAAGGGCTTCCTTCCCATGACAGCGATCACTGAATCACAGGGAATAAAGCGAGAAGACAAATTTGCAATTCATCACATTATCCCCTGTTGTCTCAAATGTGATTCTTTGAAAGGCAGGGTGCATGACACCCTCTTTTTCAAGCATGTTTTTTTCTATTTTGTAACACGATCTATATTGTTTTTGCAGACTATCCGAATGAGGATAAAATGATAAAAAAATTACAATAGGTTAATTGCATCCCTTGAATCACATTATATTTTTGGTGCATTAAAAAAAGGAGAAGAGTCAAAGCAACCAGCATAATAAATTCAGCCTAGAGAACTGTGTTAGTTACTGAAGGGTTAACACAGAGTTTAGAAGTCGTTAAAAATAGTATCCGAGGATTATACATACAACAGTTTGAAATTCATATGCATTGTGGTTTTTTTTGTTTTTTTTTTTTTAAAAATGGCAAAATGTTTGGCAAATGTAAGCAAATGACTTGGACTAGGTTGGGTTTCGCCGGCTCTGAGCGAAGTCAGTCATAGCCAGACAAGGCCCACGGCTTCCTGAGGTCACTCTGCGGGGCTGGGGGGAGGCGGTGCCCACCACTGGGAGGCGCTGTGGGGGGAGGAGAGGTGCTGGCCCCCCACGCCCAGCTCCCCCCTTGGGCCCTCAGTCTTGAACATGAGAATGGAGCTGGTGAGAGGCGCCAATTACAGACTCCAGCACACATCACCCGTTAGCATCGCTGAGAACTCTGGGGCCTGGAACCACATGCAGACCGGGTGAGTCGTCTACACAGTGACCCATATTGCGAGAGTTAGAGAGAGGCACGGGCTTCCGCCCCTCTGACCTGTGCCCGGCCCCACCCCCGCGTGGAGGCGGGAGGGTGGCACGGGGTGTGTCACTAGTGCTTATTCTGGCAATGTCGTCAACTTGGGCTTTTTTAGTAGACTTAAAAAAATTTTTTTGTTTAGTTTTGTATGTGTATGTATATCCAGAAATGTCCGTCCTCCAAGCTGGCCACCACTGTTCCCTGAATTTGGCAGTGCCTGTTGCTTGCAGCTGTCGGCATCCTGAAAAACCATGAGGTGCCTTCAAAGAGTAGACAAGCCCCAGTGGGCTGCACATCAAACACATGGTCCCATGCGCTTATTCTGAATTCTGTCTGGCTCTGATTTTGAGGAAAAGGGACAAAGGTCATGTGTGTGTGTGTGTGTGTGTGTGTGTGTGTGTGTGTGTGTATGCGTTTACATGTGTATCGATTTTTTTTTTTGGGAAACCTTTTTTTTTCTTTTTGTAGGAAAAATGACCCTTTGATTACTAATACAGAGTTCACCCTGCCTTTAGTCACTATAAAACGGACTCCATGTTTTCACACCACTCATGATCTTCCAGGTTATAGATAAATTTTGTCCTATGTGTCTGTTTTGCGGGCACAGGGTCCCTCCCCAGGTTGTCTAGGGTCAGAGTAGAGGCAAAGAACTCACTGGTGCTCAGTCCGCCCTCGTGGTTTTTGATGTAGCGCTTATAGTTTTTCCGCAGACACTGCCACGTGGTGGTGTACAGGACGAAGGCGAAGGACTTGAGCGCGATGGCGATGCTGACGTACAGGTACCTATAGGCCACGTTGTCGTACAGGACGCAGGCGCCTTGCTCCCCACAGAAGGTGCTCCAGAAAAGGCAGGTGGAGTCGATGCCGGCCCCAAAGATGAGGGGTGGGGGGATGAAGCCTGAAGGAGGGAAAAGCACATTGAATGTTCGGGCCCCGGATCCCTGGCTCCCTGCAGACGGGGGCTCCCCTTCCCCGGGTATGAGTCTCTCTCCTGCTGGGCAAGCACGTCCTTCTTGGTGGTTCTGTAGCACAGCAGGGGAAAAAGACCCTGTCAGAAGCCTAATTACTTGAGTTCGAATCCCAGCCCTGCCCTGTGGTTTATGGCACAAACCTGCATGAGTTATTTAAGCCCTCTGTGCCTTGGTTTCCCCATCTGCAAAACGAGGATGAGAATATGGGTCTTTATCAGATGGCTGGGAAGACTGACTAAATGAACACCTGAAAAGCAGGCAGAGCAGGGCCTGGCACACACAGTCCTAATACTACTATCATCTGCTGAGGGCCCAAGGAGGCCGTGTCTTCCCGGAGGGAGACAATTCTTGGCATCCAAGACGTGCGGCGTCAGAGCGGGGACAGCTCCGCAGTGTCGTGCTCCTCACCTGGGGCCTCTAGGGCTGCACGTGCTCTGGAGGGAGCTGGGACCAGAAGCTGAACACGAGCACGCTGTGCCTTGTGTGTATACACTCACGTACCAATGTACACACGTATTTTGTATACATGTGTATGTGTACACACATATATAAATATATGTGTGGTGTACTGAAGATGAAAATTATCTGCATATATACTGATGACTTCTCTTCCCTCAGATATTCCCACTAGGTCAGAATGCTTTACATTCTGAGCTGGGAACCAGTTTGAAAACCTTCCCAACAGAGCATTTCAGGTGCCTTTAACCAGTCATCAAGAATGGCAGAGGAGATGCAAACTATTCCTTCAGTTTCTTCTTATTCTGTGCTTCTGTCTCTGCTGTCACCCCAAGCTCAGAGGAACTCAGTCCCAGGGGCACATTAAAGTCACCTGAGGTGGCCTGTCCCAGAAAATTAAAAGAGAATATTTGGGGTGTGGCCCGGTTATCAACATTGTTAAAATCTTCCCAGGTGGTTCTGGTCTGTAGGGGGAAGAAAGGTCGAATCTGTACTTTAGGAAAGCAACGGATGGGTCATTAATGCAAATTAACTGCTTCAGAAACAAGTGTCCCTAAGATCAGAACGTGGTGCCAATCATCATCTTCAGGGAGAGACTGCAGAAGTGGGAAGTGATCACGGGAAGCAGGCGGCAACAATTCCGAGATCCCATTGCTGGGGAATCCCACCATCCAAGTGAACTTTCCAGAGGCAGCTCTGGAGTGTCTGCGTTTCTCTCGTTAAGGAAGTTCCCTCTGAGAATTTGATGAGATACAGACAGACCCTTAGTCTAGAAAAATACATCTACCCACAAAATCACATTCACGTCTCGGGGGGCTCTCTCTCACTGTCGGGGCAGTGCTAATGAGGCTGGCGGAGCTCCCAAATCCCCAGGTGTCTCAGCACATACCCTTAGCATTCTCCAGCTCTCTTGTACCCCAAAGAGAACCCCCTGAGAAGGAGTTTTACATGAAACCTCATTGACCCTCCTGAGCAGCTTGGTTTAACAAATGAACTCCAAGCTCAAAATCTCACACAACCGGCTCTGCCTTTGTGGCTTCCAGGTCAGGCAGGGTGTGCCCAGACGCTGCCCCGGGGGTCTGAGGCTGTGCTGGTGTGCCAGCGTGTGGTCTGCCGGACCCTCAACCTAGCCCTTCTTCATTTAAATGATGACAAGCCGTAGGAGGCACTACATGGCAACTAGGCAAGAGGACCTACTCCACGGTATTTAGGTAAAGAAGTGGCGCACTGGAGCCACTGATAGACTTGGGGATAAATGGCACTAATTTGGCCTGTTCCCAGCGGCCCAGTGGTATCATTTGAATCTATTCGCCTTTCTGTTTCCCAGGCTTTTATTAGGTTGTGATTAGCTCCCCCATGTTCTTCCCTCTTCTTCTTTCTGCCTCTCTGCAGGTCATTTCACTTTGTCCCCGCCCACCCATCACTGGCAAGGGAGGGACTAGGACTACGAAGTCATTGGTAAAAGCTGGTCATGGGGAAGTACGGGACAGGCTCCGAGCTCCGCAACGCACATGTGCCTCAAGGGCTGTATGCGAAGCCAACTTGGGCAAAGCAGATCATGTTTTAAGCACATCAGAAGAAATTTGCAATATAAAGGAACCATTCGTTAATCCTTGCTTAAACCAAAATATCCCTCTAAAATGCCAATCTGTGACTTCTTCATGTACCTGTATCGAGTAAGGATTTTTATAATGTTGAGTTATCTGTAAAGTAGGGCAGACTTCTTTGTGCTAGTGGTGTCATTTTTATTCTGCCTATTGTCAAGCTCTATTATCGGATGACAAGACCTTGAAAGAGTCAGAAAAAGCCTTTAAGCAGAAATTAGAAAGCTAAGTGCTGAGAAAAGTTTTTCATATCATACTCAATAGTTTGGAAAGCATTTATGGGAGAGATAAGAGAACTTAGAGAGTTGAAAAAGCCTTGGGTCAAGTCACTTGATCTCTCCATGCCTCAGTTTCTAGATCTTTAAAATGGAACTGATGTTGCCTGCCTGGTCTGGGTCAAGGTCTGCACTGATCCAAATGGGGTGTTTATGCAAGGGTCTGGTCCTTCCGTAAGGCCAGAACTTTGGTTGCCTTATTCCCATTCTACAGGGGATTGGGGGTGATAGTTTAAAATAAACTCTGGGCTGAGTACCTTAAGTTTATAACCTTTATGAGTTTCCTTGTGTGTTTCTGAATAGAGAAGACATGGGTTATCTTTTCTACCAAATTCATCTTTTCCTTTTTGTTGACATAAAATTCTTTCCCAAAGTGGGGCTCTCGCTATCAGGTCTTAAATTCCAGGTATGCAGAGAAAACTAGAGATGAGCTCACAGGGTCTCTTTCCTTAGAGCCCTTTGCCATTCTAGAACTCATCCAATTAGTCACAGAAGGGAGTTCTATTTGATGGCTAATTTCACGTGCAGCCACTCATGTTCACAACTCAGGGGGACTGAACAAAAGCCCAGGCAGTCCGTGCAAGGCGCTGATTCCCCAGTGTTTACACTCCTATATACAGTATGACTATATGATAACTGCTGACGGTCCCAGGCCTCAGCACTGTGTGGGGTACCCCAAATACATCACGAATACTCTCCATCACCCCTCCTGTTTTACATATAGAGACAACGGAAGCTGAGACAGACTAACCATTTGTGCCAGGCTTGACATTTCAAACCCCCACACGGAAGAATCTCCTTCCTACTAATTCAAAGTTTGTTGATTTGAAGAGAAGATTTTAGAGTTCTTATCCGGGATTTCCAGGGCTACAGACACTTCATATTTACCCTTCCGCTAAGCTCCTGGGAGTAACTGGCTTGCAGAAGTCTGGATTTAAAGCTTTTGGAGGGTGAAATACACAGGGGGTCTGATCTTTGCAAAATACAGAGAGGGAAATACATACATACACAAGGGGGTTCTGATCTTTTTGCAAAGTGCAGAGTCCTCCCTTCTCTGGGGTTGTTAATGCACTCAGAAGGTTGGGAGACTTTTTGTAAACTCTCTCTGTCCTGGGAAAACACCTCGGGCGTCCTGGCACACACTTGCCAGGAGAGGAGCCGTGAGAGTGTTCTTTTTCTTCAGAGAGGAAGCTCACATCGGGAGGCTGCGGCGTGGCAGAGAGGAAACACCCCAATTCTGGAACCAGAGAAGGCTGATTTTGGATTCCACCTCTGCCACTTGGGCACTTGTGACCCTGGGCAGGTTACTCAACTTTATTAAATCTCAGTGTCAGTGTTTACAAGATAGGCACAATAATGCCATCTTGTATTGAGTTTCTGTACAGAATTAAATGCGATGGCATCTGTGCAGGCCCCTCATAGAGAGGGCTTTCAAAATATCCGGGTCCTTCCCTGTTTTTTTTTCATTTGGATAAATGAAAACTTGTCCTCTTTTCAATCATCTCCAGAATACTCTTCGAGCCAAGGTTCAGCAAATAACCCCACCTGGCAAGAACCCTTCACGCCGTAAGAGAAAGCCAGTTTTGGAAGATTTCCAGCTGCTTCCAGAAGGGGGCCAAGTGGGTGAGATGTACGTTAGTACCTACCCTTGCTCTGAGCATCTTACTCTTAGGCCCTCTGCTACCTACAGAATAAGGAGGGAGGTGCACTGTTGCTTTAGAACCTGTTTTGGATGAGCGCGCTCCTCTTGGGGGCTGTGGAAGCAATCTTCCCATTTTGCCTCTCATCTCCCTATGTCTCCCAGGGAGGAGCTCGTGGATGTAGTGGCCATGAACTAGGGTCCCACCCCTGGGCACCCGCTGTGTGCTGGAGAGCGTATCCGGAGGCTCGGTGCTGTTACATGCTACTACGGAGAATACTGGAAGGATTAAATCCTACCTCCTCCTTATCCTCTGACCCAAACTGCAGCTATATTTTGATGCAAAAATTTCAGTATCATTTAAGGAAACGGTCTCTGTTTTCCTGAAATCTATTAACAGAGATTAAACCTCAGGGCCTTGCATTTTAGCTATTTAATTCACTCCCCTGGTTGAAAAGGTGGGATCCAATTATATGCTGTGGTCTAAACTTAAAAGGTGAACTGAAAGGCTTGTAAGAAAACAAATTCATATATCTTTATAAGGCAACATGGAAGCGGAAAATTATTCTGCCATTTGCATTTGAAAAGATATTCGTTCCTCTCCAGCTTATCTGCCAAGACTTGAATTCACCATGGACTCTCTCACTGATGGTTGAATAACATAACCATTACTGTTATGCCCAGTAAAGCAGGAGAGGGGGATGTCGAGTGGTGTATTCTCCCCGCGTCAGCAATGCCAGGGAAGAGGCTGGACTGCTGATGCTGGGCCATCATTGTCCATGGACACCTGACACTTGTCTTAAATCTGAGAAGCTGGGCTCACTGCATCCCTGGTGCCTTGTTAAAGTCACTAAGGCTCAAAGAGCTTGAATAACCGACTAAGGCCACATGGTCAGTAACAGCAGAGCTGGACTCAAACCCGGGGGTCCATGGCAAATATGCCTATCAGCGTAGCACAGGGAGGCAAGTGGCTCCTGGGAGATGCAGGCGCTTCAGGACGTCAGACACATCACTGGTGTTTAACGTTTGCTGAATAAGCAAACAAATGCATAGGAGAGGGGAAGGGGTGTCCGTATATTCCTGCCATTGTGTGCTCCTCCACCCCACGGCTGGGTGCGCAGCCTCTTACCTGGGGTGTCTGGCACGCTATGCTTACTTCTTCTGACACATTCACTTAATGTGTTCATTTCTCCCACTTGCCTAGAGAACTTCTTTATATTCAAGACTTCACCGTCGGAGCTCAACAAATGTGTGATGAGCCACATCAAGAATTTCTACAAGGTACTTCTGGAATAGTTCACGAATCACCCGAGGACAGTCTGCTCAGCAATGACACCTGGGCATGGAGGGGCACCTGGAGGCTGGTGTTTTCAATGCTTTCTGTCCAAAACTGAGAGCAGGCGTGTGTGGGAGGAGGGCTGGTGGTGGCCAGCCCAGCCCATCCTCACCGTACAATGGACACACCTGATTCATCGCATCTGTCATCTTGTTCTGTCAACGACTTCTCCGTAGACCTAGTTACAGGGGCTCAAATCCTCAGCATGTCTCGTGCTTTTGCCCCCACTGAGTCAGTGGGGGTGGGGTGCGGTGGGGGCACGTAATAGATGTTGCTTCCAGAATTTGGATTCTACTTGTCTATGCCTTTTAATTCCACTGCTCTACCCTTGATTAGCTTCCCACTTCAACGCTTTCCTTAGCTGTCCTGCAGAACCACCTTGCTCCCAGGCTGATCCTCCTAAACCAGAATTCTGAATGTCATTCACTCTCCCAGCAAAATCCATCATTTGCTCCACCCTGGCAACTACTTAGCCAAGTAAAATCTTTCTTCCCTTCCAACTCAAGGTCCACACTCTTCTAGTACCTATACATTCCCCACACTTGCTTCGTTCTCCTGCTGGAGGCCCCAGGAGACAGGGAAGGTCTCAGAGAACATTTGTTTCTAGTATTTCAACGTGGGGCAACATCCACGGCCTGCAGCAGACCTCAGGAGCAAGGCTCTGGAGCACATCTTCCAGTAAGTGCTTAGCTGATACCCGGAGAGAAAGCAGGGGTCAGGGCATGTGCAGAAGGGTGAAGAAGGATGGATGGGATTGCGTCAGGGATTCTGCGATGAGTTGGTCATCTGGTTCACTCTGAATGTACTGACCCAGCTCGGCCTCCCTCTCTCCCCCTTGACTTCTGCCACTGTCCTGGGTGCCCTAAACTTCTCCATAGTCACACAAGTCCATACTCTGGTCTTTCAACAGCTATTCTCAATGTCAAGGCTGTTCACTCTCCCTCTGGTCTCCGGCCATGCCACACCCTGGGCTCTGCCATCTCGCAGGACGGCTCCATCCCCAACATCCCCCAACATCTCAAAGTCAGACAACAAAGCTTTGGCCACAAATTCCCATTTTTTTTTCCATGATGTACTACATCTGGTCCTTAGGGTTCCTTTATCTTTGTCCTCTCTCCCCTCTCCTATCTTTACCTCTTCTTTATCCACCCCAGACACCACGGTCAATCCTTTAGCCCTATTTGACCATCATCCTTAATTTTCTTGCCGCACTCCTGCCACTACATCCGTCTTCAATACCACCAACTCCGTTTCTGCTTCTTGTCCAGGGCTGCTGACAGTCCCGAAGGTTCTTACCACCCTCGCGTCCCCACTCGGTAGCACCATGCCAGCACAGGGCCCCGTCGGCAGCTCTGCCACACCAGCAGCTCAGGATTCAGTCCTGTACTCTCTTCCACACAGCAGTGGTCCTTTCTCAAATGCACCACAGAACCCGCACTCCCAGGTTGCAGCCCATCCCTGAGTTCATTTGCCTTAGAGAGGAAGGTCAGACCTATTCACCAGGCAGCAGCCCTTCCTGATCATGTCCCTGATGGCTTCTCCCTCCAGTCCCAAACATGCTGAGGCCTTTCCTCTACCCAGGCTTTCTTTATGTCACCACATATGCAGGACTCTCTCCTCCATGTTCATCTGCATGTTTACTCAGTTGTCACGTCGCAGGTAGACATCACCTCATTTCAAACCCAGACCCCTGCCCCGACTCCAAGGCCAGGGTACGTGGCTCTTCCACCGGTTCCCATTGTACTTGCATGGACCCCATCTCACATCTTGTCACATGGAATTGTGATGCCCCGCTGTCCCCTTCTTACATGGAGTCAAGAACAACAGTTAACAATGCCATGGAATCTGGTTTCTTGGCTGACTCCTCATTAGCAGTAATGGCGGTTAATCTCAGTGGGTTCCACTGGAGATGGAATTCGGCCATTGCAACTCTTCTTCAATAAACCACTTCTAAGTAAAAGATGGAACTGTACCATATCCTTCTAGAGCAGAGATTTCCAGACTGATTTTGCAACCCATAGTGGGCAATAAAAATCAATATACTGGGTCAGAGCCAACTTCCTTAAAAGCATGAAATAGAGCAGAACACAGCATACATATTGAGGGTTTTTTTTCCATGAAATTTTTGTTTTAGTTATATTTATGTATAGGTATGTGTGCACTGGGCCATAATGTAACACTTATCTCTTGCTGTGGACCATAGTCACAGAAGTTGAAAAATACTGTTGTTGATTATTCCTGGGGCAGAGATACAGGTAGTGAAACTGCTTTAGGGCAACCTACAACTATCTGAACAGTGTCACCTTATACCTGTTCTATAATTTTCAGTTCTGTCTTCAAGAGTCCTATAATTTTCATTAGTTTTTCAAAAATACCTTGCAAATCTTTGTTTCATTGTGTTATCAAAATTATTTTTCAGGGTAACTTTTTTTTTTTGCCAGCTATATTAAGCCGTTAGCATCTGTCTAGGGGCCCAGAACCTTCACAAATGGGGGGCTCCCAGCTTCTCTGGTCAGCTCCTGAGAGGACTCCTAAGAGCTGGGGCTGTGCTCACTTACCTGGGAAAGGAACATGGAGCTTTGAACACACTGGGTGCTCAATGTTAGTCTGGTGAATGAATGTGTAGGTGAAGTGGTGTCGCCATTTTCAGAAGAGAGGGTTCCCCAACTTTCTACCTTATATTACACATCTATCTATCCAGCCACCTGAATTAGGGTGAGCGATGGTGGGGAACATCAAGAGGCATGCACATGCTGCCCTCCCAATGATAAAGGGGAAAAATCAGCATCATTATCACTCTGTGTGGTTTTAGAGTTCTACAAGCCTTGTGACTTCCAGGGTGGCCTAAATGTTTTAGTTTGAGTCACTCCTGAACCTGTTTTAACTGGGTACCTCCACACCTACAACTTCTCCATTTTCCACAAAACTGAAATAAGACAAGATTGCCATTTAGTTTTCCCCATGTGTCCTGGCGTACATGGATGGAAGTGGTTGAGAGGATTCTGAGGCCTTGGCCCATGCCTGGTGGGAATGATGGCAGCAATCGATTAGGAATTTTTAGCTACAGGCAGAGAAGGGAAGTGAGAAAGGAGTATGCCATGTATTCGCCATTCCCCAGGGAGGACCTCATCTTATTAATGGATCTAAGGTGAATATTTTTCTTCTTTCATGTATCAATTATATGGGAATTAATCTCATTATAAAAGTAATAGCCATATATAGATCTTTTCAAAATATTTTTAAAAATTTAGTATCATTCAAAACCTCTTTACTCAGAGATAATAGGTGATACCATTTTTCATGCTTAGCTTTCCAATATTTTTCGGTGTTTATATCTACTTTAAAAACACTTGAATATACAGTATATAGACCTGTTTTGCCCCTTCCATATATCATGTGCCTATTTCAAGTCTGTATATACTTTTCTTTTCAGAATTTTAAAGGGAAACATATGTCCTTCTGGGATTATAGGCCATAACGGATTTAACTAATTTCCTGCTGTTGGATATTTGAGTTGTTGCCAATTTTTCACTTTTACAAACATTTTTGTAAACATTTCTATAGCTAACTCTTTGTGTTCATTCACTATTGTAAACTTAGAATGAGGAGGTTTCTTTTTACTCTGAAAATATAGGCCATGGCTGTTTCCCCCTGCACATTTATTTACCATTTGATGTCCACTAAAGACCACTGCTGTTATTCAGGAAAGAATTGATCCTGTCTTGATCTTGGCTTTGACAAAGGTTTGTTCATAAAGCAACAGAAGTCTAGAGGGACAAGGGTGGGGCACAGCCGAGAGCTGGGTTATCTGGCTGGCCTTTCCGGCTGCCCCCTAGTGGGTCCCCAGGCCCTGGGAGAACCAGGGAATATTCTCATTCTCTGCTTTCTCATCTTTAACAATGAGAGGGTTAGTCTCCCTTCCTTCTAGCCACACCAAACCTAGGAATGTAGGCTCTAAGGCATGAAGGGCACATTTGCCTGGTCCTGGAAACCCAAGGTAAATAAACTAAATCATTTTGGAAAAATTTAAAGGGACAAAGCTTCTGCTTGTGAGGCACTGTGAGAATGCCTCTCTCTCCCCCAGCCGGCAGCCCCATAAATGAAGCATTTCTCAAGCTGCTCCTGGTTTGCTTAATGAGGGTGCCAAATCACACCACCAAATTGGCTCCCCCTCACTGCCGTCCCTTCTCTTTACGCCTGTGAGAGTTTAGTGTGGCACAAAGATGGAGCTGATATATGTGAAAACTGTGATATTGAGGGAGTGCCTGATTTAGGTGTAAACCTGAGCAGAATCTACAGGCTAAAAGTTGCTCTTTACTAACAACAACTTCACAGGAAAAAAAGACAAGAAATGGGATGATGTCCCTTGAGATTTACTTACCTGGTCACAAGCATCCACTGCGTTACTAAGGGGATAAAGAGGTGATACATACCCAACAAACGGAGGAGGAGAAAGAGAACTCCCAGGGCGTAAGACTTGAGTTCAGGGCTGACTGTCCTACGTGCAGAGATGAAGAGGAAAAGAAAAAGATTCTTATCACTCTAATGAATGGACCCCAGTCATTCACTGCTGTCCATAAGAGCCCTTCCTTAGAAAATTATTAATGGTTCTGTTTCTTTTTTTTTTTTTTTTTTTACTTTCTCTGCCTGATGTCTGAAAAATATGGTAACTGCAATATCATCTTATGAAGAGGCCAGAGCTATGAATCCATGTGTCATTTTCACGTCATCTTGTGAGATCAGCCAGACTGAGGTGCTATGACATCCAGATGGGCCATTTGTGAAATAATCTATTTACATCTAATTTCTATACCTTTTAAATTGGAAAGGTACCTTCACAGAGTCATGGTTCTTTGTTTTGAAATGACTCAATCTCCCTGGTTTTGGTTTACCCAGAAGAGTCCCTTAGAATGATCTTCTCCCACATTTTCCAGAACACCCTCAGAGTGCAACATTTCCTGGGATGACGGCAACAGAAGAGGGGATTTGGACACAGTGATTGATCCCAGAGAGAGGGGCCCTCATGAGCTGGTAACAGATGCCCTTCTTAATGCCTCTTACTCTTGAAACTAATATTTAGTCAATGCTTGTCTTTTCTCGAGGCCCAGGACTATTTGCATCTTGTTCATTATTGGTGTCTGGCACACATCATGCGCTGAGGGAATGTGTAAGTGGGTGGATGGGCAGGCAGATGTCTCTCACTCCAGACCTAGGCAGCCCATCTCTTTGTGGGGGTGAAGGAAGAGGTATTTGATGACGTGCATTTGTGCTTCGGGCCATCCTCAACACCAAGGGCAGGGAAGCTTCCTCTTATCCCATCCCTATCATGAGTCCTTAGGGGGAATGGGGAAGTGAGCACATGACTACTGGAAGGACTTGGCTAGGCCTAGAGAGAGTCCAGCATGGCTGAGACTTTGGCAACACCAGGAGCATTTCAGTGTGGCCTCAAGACCGAAAGAGACCCACGTGATGCAGGGAGGACCTAGGCAATCAATTCTGTAGAAAACATAATTACTAATAGGATATTTAAGTCTCATGGGCAGCCTAGTACACAGACCATATAACCCAACTAGAATAATATCCTTAAATACCCCAGGGGTCATTCATCTAACCACCCACCAGCACCATTCAGCCATCCAATTTGGGCCATCCAACCTGCTCTGAGACTCAGGTGGGCACGGCTCTGGCTTCTTAGCACAGCAGGCCAAAAGCCACTGCCAAATCAAAAAGATGTGGATGCAATTATCCCAATCTTTGCACTACTTCTGTGATTTTTCAGGGAAAACTAAAAATGCCTTTTTCTTGGTGGAAATAACACATTCCTTCTCAATTACAAAGAGTACAGCTAAGTAATCCCAGGGTGGCCGGTTAAGACTCACTGAGTGATGAGGAAACCACTCTAGCTGGTGACGTTAGATACCTGCACAATATCAATGATGAGATCAGTGTCTCTGGACAGAAACGGTCAGTTGTCTTTAGAATGTGCGTGTTAGAAAATCTGAGTTCTTCAGAGTTGTTATCAGCAACATGGTTCCAGTTTTTTCACGTTCCTTTGAAGGTACTGACTTGAAAGACCCATAAATAAAGGCAAATATTCCTTTTCCAGAATACTTGCTGGCATAATGAGCTAGCATATCTGTCACCTGAAATTTGAGTTCCTTTTAGCTATCAAGTCACTAGGAATAAAGTGAGCAAGGTGCTAAGATCGCCCTCATATCCTGTTGGGAAACTGGTTCCCACAGGAAGAATAAACCTTCTCAGATCTAATGGGAGAACTTGAAGGCTGAGGTCTGAACAGCACGGAAAGTTCCAGGTAAGGCCATGGATGGAGCCTTAACCCCACAACTTACTAGTTGGTGACCTTGAAAATACTGTTTCGTTCCTCTCTGTGCCTCCATCTCTCCATGTTGAAAGGGAATGCTAGTAATTTTGTTGGTTGCATCTTTAAAACAAGAGCCCAGCGCTGCCTCGTAACTGGGCCTCTGTGGGTGTTAATTTGTATCCTTGCTGCGGGCGCTCTGAACACCCGTGTTGGCAGGTGCATGACTGTCTGGCACAAGAGTGCGTCCATCACTCTGGGATGGGATAAGGGCTGGCACACATCTGAGCTGCGGCCTGGGCTGTTTGTGCTTTTCTGATGGCCTGGAACATCTGTGGTGGAAAAGTGGAGTGGAATGATGACAGAATAAGGTATAACCCTGGCTATCTCAATAAGTACAATTTGAGCATGTCCTTCCAGCAGGTCCCAGAGGAGCAGAGTTATGAGGTTGATGAGGTCCAGCCTAGGTCATTCAGGATGTCTGCTGCCAATGCATTTCAAGGGAGTCAGAGTATTTCCTGAAAATCTCCAAGAGCTGTTTATGAAAGCTGAGACTTAGAAATGATTAAGATTGCAATCCACTTTCCGTGTTTGGGGTGCAGTCACAACTGCTGAGCATGGTTTTTGCAAAGCAGTCACAGGGGGAGAAAAAAGAGGACTAGTTACTGCTAGTGGTTGTAAGCGTCATTTTTCCTGCTTCTTGGTGCCTTTTGTGTGAACAGCACAATATAAGTTCATGGGAATTTCTAATAATGAAAAATAGATCACCTATAATGCAGCTGCCCCAAACCCATACCTGAGATACGATGGGTTTTGTCCATATGCATATTACATATAATCATCTTCCATATATAATTTAAATCCAATAGTTTGTTTCATAAACACTTCTTATATTCTTAAGAATTTTTGTTATTCCATTGAACTGTGGTACTATAATTTAACCTGCTATTCTAATTCAGGTTTTCTGGCTGTTATAGCTAATGTGGCAAAAAAAAAAAAAACTGTCTGCATTGATCTTTTTTTTCTTGTAGAGGAGTATTTTCTTAAGGTTAAGTGGTAGGGTTACCACGTAAAGATTTCAACATTTTTATGACTCTTGATTCACACTGCTACACTGCTTTGTTGAAAGGAGCGACACGCTTTTCAATGCCAGAGGCAGTGTGATTCTACCTGTTTTGCTACAGCCTTGTAAGCACTGGGTGTGAATGTTTAAAATTTGCTTTTCAAATTTAGTAAGTATACAATGGCAATTTGCTTCTGCAGCCCTAATGATTCTGCCCATTAACAAGCCATTGCTGATGACCTTCTGGAAAACGGAAGTACGTAGTATAAATCCTCATCCTTGGGAATTCATAACAAAGATCAGGAAATGTGGAAGGCATGGGGGAAGAGGGAAGCTGGGTAAAGCAGCTGGTGATGGACATCTGTCCAGGTCACATCCAGCTCTTGGGATTGAACTGGTTTGGATAACTATCCCAGTAAGGTGGGTCTGTCGGTGTTTGGTGTCACTTCCTCTGTTTCAGAGACACGGGGTATGGACCACTTCACTTCTAGGTTCCTCACACAAATCTAGGTAACTCTGCAAATGTGCAGGCCACCTTTGAGGCACCTCACCTGCCCCCAGGACAGGTCTCATGACACAAGGAACCACAGAATTATGGGTGATTCTCTCCAACCATCTATTCATACAAGAACAGAGAGTACTTGCCTCCCACAGGCCACTTGCACTACATCACACCCTCCTTTATAACCCCTCACGTCTTTATGGCGTTTGCACACACATGGTCCCAGTTGGAACCTCACCACTGCAGGAGGCAGGCGGGACCAGTGACATCACCCCCGGTTCAGAAACAAGTCCAAGAGAAAAGGTGCCCAAGGCCATGTGGCTAATCAGGGGCTGGACCTGGGAATGTGGTGAGTCCAGTACCGTTTTCATTTTATTCCATCAATGCTGTTCTCTGCAAAAATCAGTGTCGGACCCCAGTCCATTTCAATACCACCTGGGAGTCTATTCTTGGGAGGACATGAAAGTGTAGTCTTCTCCCTTGGGCCCTGTTTTCTTCTCTGGGTGTGAGATCCTTACCGAAGGTAACTGATTCCTATAAGCCCAAGACTTGTAAGACTCATATGGTATCCAAAGTTCTGATCTCCCGGAGAAGAGCAGACACACACCAGGAGGGAAGGGGGAGAGGAAAAGCTGGCTCTCAGGTCCCTAGGGCTCAGCTCACCTGATCAGGATGATGACCGAGGGCGTCTGAGCCATGGCCCCAATCATGCTGCAGACACACATCACACACAGAAAGGTCAGGAAGGCCTCTTGGCACCCGGGACTGGGGCATTTTCCAGGAACCACGGTTGCGTTCTCAGGTGGGACAGTCATGAGGCATGCGCAGCCGGTGAGATTCTGAAAGGAAAGCATTCGGCCCTTTAAACTGGGGGGCCAAATCCAGAGCCATCTATCAGCCAGAGCTGCCACAGATTGTTAACACATTCTGCAGCATTCCATTAATTAGGCCTGAACAAACGAGTTAGCTTTTTAAAAGGAGGCTGCAAAACATGCAAATAAAGGAATATTTATGGGGAAGAGAGCTAAGTTCCCCATCTCCTGTGTATTTCATTTTCTGTGTTCGAGAATCCCTCAGTAAGCTGTACCGTAGACAAGTGTGTCCCCCCACCCCAAAACAATTAGAGAGGAAATTGGGCTTCCACAATATGATAAAACATTGCCAAATTAACATTATAATTACTTGCCAGTTTGTCCTCTCTTTTATGCAGCGAGAATTATACTGATGTGCATTAAAAGAAGTAAATCAGGTAACCTGCATACTGCTGCTGGTTCCGTGCCCAGCGTGGCACTCGGAACAAAGGCTGAACCTTGTCCTGCATGAAGTTGCTGAAGCGGGGCAGCTAATGGGAAAGTTCTCGAGAGCCTGAGAAAGCGGAGGGCAAAGAGATGCCAAGGAGCTTGGCAAGGTCAGCGGGGAGCGAGCTGAAGCCCACCGGGATCCATTAATGAACATATGATCCGAGAGGAGAAAGAGAAGCAACGGCTGCATTGCATTTGATCTTCTGGGTGGATTCCTGCCCAGCCGCCCGTTCCCAGGCGTGGTCCTGCTCATGCCCGAGGAATTCCTGATGGCAAAGGGAGGGGCAGGGGCTGGAGAGGCAATGCTGGGCGAGTGCCAAGCCAATTAAGGTTTGATAATAATAGTGCCGAGGCCTTTAATGAATGCACAATGAAAACAGTCATGAATGATTCATCGCTCTCCTGTCCAGGACTGCTCAGCTTGCAGAGCACATGCTCGGGTAAATCCTTCTGAGGGTCAAGCCAGTCCCCGTTGGCTTTCACATTTCTCTCCTTAGCCCCCTTCCCCTGGTCCTCCTTCCTCTGCCTTCTTCCTTTTCCCCACGGGATGGACAGATGGGGATTTCCTTAGCCAGGAAGCTGCATGGGATGTGCTCAGGGGTGTTCGCCCCGTCAGGGCTGCCCTGCACAGCTGTGCCCTGCATAAGGGCTTGGATCACGGGGCCGAAGTTGGCGTGACACTGTGTGGGGCTAGGCCTTTCTTCCTAAAGGTCTGCCCAGAGCAGGTGCCTTTGTGTACATGGCTTGATTACAGCACCCAGGGGTGTTTATCAAAGTTCCCTGAGGCCCTGCCCTCTGCCCTTTCCATATACCTGGTACCTGATCCTGGGAGCCCCAGTGAGAGAGAACCAGATGGTGGGTCAGATAGGAGACCCCTGGAGGGCTTAGCACTGTCCCAGCCCGATCATGTGGGTGGGCACAGAGGCCAGCTGGAGAGAGCTGAGAGCAGGCAGGATGGGGAGGGAAGGCAGTGAGTGTGAACACTCACACTGGACGCTTCCCACTCTTCGTCCGAACCACGCACTGCTATCTCCTCCCCTGGAGGCCTCGCCCAGGGGGCTGAGCCAGTTCCAATCCTTTTGGGGCCCCCCTGAGCCCAGCACACTCCACAGCCTGGTGCAGAGATGCTGTGCTCCTGGGCTGGGAACTGCGTGCCATGCACATACTTTACTGAGCACCTTCTCAAGGGTGGTGCTGAGACATGACAGCTGCAACTCAGCAGGTGGTTTTAGAATGCATACGTGAACACATCTTCGTGCTTTTATTAGGAAGCAAGCTTCTCCCCAGCCATAACTTAAAATGCTACGTCTCTGCCCACCCAGGACAGGAAATCGCTTCCCACTCTCCCTGACCCAGATTGCACAGCCTAGCTGTTCCGGGTGTTCACACTCACTGCCTTCCCTCCCATCCTGCCTGCTCTCAGCTCTCTCCAGCTGGCCTCTGTGCCCACCCGCGTGATCGGGCTGGGGCAGTGCTAAGCCCTCCAGGGGTCTCCTGTCTGACCCCACCATCCAGTTCTCTCTCACCGGAGCTCCCAGGAGCAGGTAGGTACCTGCGAACCACTCCCCTCTCTGGCTTCCCCCACCTGCCCCCTTGGTTTCTTTCCTCCATCTCTGGTTGCTTCTTTTCTGCCTTCATTGCTGGTACCGTCCCACCTTTGCTACTTTAAAATACTGGAGTCCTGGCGCCAGACTTTGCCCTTCCCATGCTGTACTCTTCCCAATCTACTCCATTCATTTTTATCACCTATGCACCTTCTGAGGACTCCCCGACATTTAATCTCCAACCCATATTCCTCCCAGACCCACTTGCTATGTCCCTTCCCAGGCCTCCGAGAATGTGGAGATACCAGCACTGAATCCAGGAGCAAATGCCCTGAGCTGGACTGTGTGCCCTCGGCGTGGCCCTTACTCCCCCACCAAAGGCTGGGAACTACCTCCCTAGAATTCCTTCCCCCAGGGTGAGAACAGGCCAGGAGGGGAACACGGGTGAGATTTAGCAGGCAGACGTGAACCGGAGGCCATTTCTCTTGGAAGGCCCCACACAGGGACAGACACAGAGGTGCCCAGCAGGTGCCAGCTGGCCCTGGCATCCCTGTTGGCATCTGCCTGCCCTGACAACAGAGCCCTGTGCAACCCCCATGGACGTGGCTGTGGGCCCGCAGACATGGTTCCCCAAACCCTTCCTGTGGTGCCCCTTTTGTCTCATTGAGCAGCCAGCTGGGCAGCTTCCTGGGATTTTCCCACAAGCCCCAAGTTGCCACCTGAGCTGGTGCTTCCAGGGATGTGGTGACCGTTCCCTGATCCTTCATCTCACTTCCTCCAGATCTGAATTCCCCAACTCCTACTTAGTCACATAAGCTTCCATTTCTATCCGAAACCCTCTATTCCCATAATGCTTGTGGGTGCTGGTTTCCTGGCAGACACACATCCCCTGGCCCTGTTTCCTTTCCCTCCACATCCGTTGCCTTAGAAATGGCATCTTATTAACTACAGAAACCGGGTGGTAATTGTGGACCTCCCCACTCATTCCTATGTCAAATCCATCCTCCTTATGACCATAAGGCTAATGAGGACAGAGACCTCTGTGGTTAGGCTCCCTGATTCATCTCCAGCTGTGGAGGATGGGGCTTGACTCACACCAGGGATTCAGGAGCCATCTATCAAATGAATGAGAGCAAATTCTCAAGTCCTGTACATTTCACCACATCCGAAATATCACCCAGTCCCTGCCCCAGTTCAAATCACTCCCATCCTTCTCTCTCTGATCCCTGCAGTTGCCATGAGGAGAAAGAGCTTTGGGACTGGGGTCCCGAGAACCCCATGGACCGAAAGAGCACTTCAGTATAAATGGAGATCAGGCCCCTCTTGGACGGCTATGGTCTCGCTTAGCCAAGTACCCCAGGAACTGAGCTCTGACTCACGTAGCCTTGCAGGGATGTGATGTGAGTATCAGGACTAAGATATCAGGGCCAGCAGCCTTGGAAGGAACCGCGTGATTGGCGAGCTTTGTTTAGCTTAGCAAGTGGTCTGTGATTGGTGCTTACACCCAGTTTCTGTCCCTTCCCTAGGATAAGGCTCCACTGCTTATGTTTAACATAAAAGAAAACGGCCTGGCCCTGCTCTGCCCTAAGGGGTGGAGAAGCCCTTCTCAAGTGGATCAACTCTGGATTAGGTCTGTGACCCAGCCCCAAAGGGGATGCGGGAAAGAGGAGAGGCTCATCTCAGACTGGCTGGCCTGGGCAAGTGAATGTGCTGGTGTGGCCAATACCTCAGTGGGGCAATGAGGGGACAGCAGGGCCGAGCTGCCATGGGGTTGCAGACAAGACAGAAGGAGAGAGGTGGGAGGGCACAGAGCCGGGGAGAGGTGGGACAGAAAGGCGCTGCCTGGATGGGAATGAGGTATTAAAGCCAGAAGAGGACTGGTGGGAGATGGGTGTGCAGCCAGTGACAACGTCACCTTGGTGGTGCCCAGGAGAAAAGCTGGAAGTGGACGGGTCCGTCCCGAAGGTTGTAGGCCAATCTGCATTTATTTGCTCAGATTTAATTTATCCAAGAAAAGCTGTGAAGAGGCTAGGAAGGAGGTAAGCTGGTGGTCTGAGCAAGACTGGGATTGTTTAGAACCACAGGGTGGTCCCACAGCCTGGGGACTGGGCGGGGATGGCACGTTCCTGGGACCCTGCCAGCAGGGGTTCAAGGGAAAGTGCTAAGCCTGTGGTCATCTGGTCAGGAACGTGAAGCATCCTGTATCTGGGTGTAGGTGACAGGAGAGTCACAGATGGACCTGGGCATGAGTCATGCTGAAGAAGCAGGTGGCACTCAGTGCCCCCAGGTGCCCGAGCGCTGATGAAGAGCGCACAGTCTCACCTTTGAGGGTGCATAACTGGGAGAGACGACTTTCCCCCAGTGCGGTTTCCTGACCATCCCAAATGAAAGGGGAGTGAAAGGACAGCTGTTCAGCTGATCTAAACTGAGGATCTGTGCAGGATCCCCAGTGTGAGAAAGCTCCAAGCAGTGGGAAGTTTAAAAACAGAGAGATGATCTGGGTGTAAGAGCAGGACCCACTTTAATTAAGGAGATGCTGGAGGCTGGCATCCTAATGTTCACCCTGGGTACGATAGTGCCATTTGGCTGGTCTGAAAGCAGGTGGATCTTGGAAACTTCCTGAGGCCTATTACGGCCTGAATGAAGTGGTACCCCCCCCCCCCACCACTGGGGCTGTGTTTGGCAGTCCCCAACATACTTAGATAGTAAGAAAGTACACTAGGCTCGAGGACATTAACTTAGCATTCCTGACATGGCAAATGTCCAAGTTCCTATCCCCACTGAAAGCAATGTCCCCCTAGTTTATCATTCTCTGGGCAGGAAGGGAGCCCCTGCTGCCTCCATGAGAGTTGGGTTCTCTGCCTGGTGTCCTGTGTAGGGTGGCTGGATGTGGCTACACTGGAAGTGAGTGTACCCTGATATGTCAATCAGATGACCACTGTGCTCATACAGGAACAGGCCTTGACCAGCTTTGGAACCAGTGGTGACCTAGAGGACAGAGTGGGATTGCCTTGTAAATTCTAGAAGAACTTACCCTGCAGATAGACTGGCCAGGCACACAATGACATAAGTACAAGAGAGGTCAACAACATTGTTTGTAAGGACTGAAGTTTTGCAGAAACCCAAATGCCCATCAGTAAACCTGCTAAATAGATTGAATAGATGCATGCAATGGACGACTATGTAGCTATAAAAAAAGGCATGGGAGGGCTCTTTACATACTAATATGGAAAGGACTTCAAGATAAATTAGCAACAACAAAGAACAAGGTACAGAATGAGAGCTTATATGTACACTGAAATCCAGAGGATACACAGGAAACTAATAATAGTAATTACTTATATGGCCAACTGGTGGATTGAATGGTAAGTGGACAGGCGACAGGGTTGGAGAGTTTCCACTCCAGCCTTTTTATGCTTTTTGATTTCTGAACCATACACATATCATTTACAGAAAAAAACCAAAAACTCCAGAACACTAAAAACAAAGAAATTCAAAGACGAGAAACACTCATGGCATATCGGGTCTCCTGTTCCACATTCAGTCATTAATTTAAATTGAGAAAAATCTCTATTCACATACAATGATGGGGAGAAATAATTACAATAAGCTGGAGATGATACACATAGGAAAATTATTCTCTGGAATCTTGGATTCATTTTCTATTGATGAAGGAAATCATAAGCACACTATTTTGACAGCTCATATTGTAAGAACAAAATACTTGCCAGTGGTGTTTCAAAACTACTGGCAAATAAAGTTGTTTTTGGCTTGAGATTTTTCTCCCACGTTCAATACTGATGAGAAATTCCTATTAATTGTGCAAATAAAATACTGATGAGCAATTCCTATTAATTGTACAAATAAAACTACTTTCTAGGGTGGAAAATTACTTTTCTAAGGGGCCAGGTATGGGGGTGGATGATGGTATCTGAAATTAGAGCTTGTGGTCAAAACTTAGAAGGTAGAGGGTCACTCCCAACATTGTGGAATACAGTTTTCGGTTTCCTTTCTGCCGTGCATTTAGTTACCAGGAAGAAATGATAATTTCTAGTATATGTCAGGCGCTAGTCCTGTGTTCAGAAAGGGAGTTGGCTAGAGAGAGTGCTGACACAGAAAGTGCTCTGTCCTGCCTCGGCGAGCCCAGCCATCAGTTTGGTCCTTCTGCTTTAATGCACTGCCCCAGCCCCTCAAATCTCTCAGTGGAGATCTTGGGCCCTTTGTGCATGACGTCCTAATAACCGAGAAGGCACAGGATTGCTACACTGCCACGAGAGATTCGGATGTTTTCCTCCAAATGACAGCTCTTTCACGATTCAGGGAAGTTCTTCAATTTCCTGTCAATTACTGCTGTCCTTTCATAGCTCAGACTCTCTTCACCTCACTGGCCCATGCCAAGCTGGTATTTCCAGGCAAAGACCTCAAGGCTCGACACAGAGAGCACCACTGGCAACCCACGGGCCCCGAGGCAAAGGGGATATTGAAAACCTGCAGGAGGAAATATGCACTCTTGTTCCTTTACAGAGTGACTGGCTGAAGGATGATGCCAGGGACAGAAATTCTGAGATGAAAGCACACCCTCCGTCCACGTTTCATTCCCATAACCTGGGATGCACCAGCCACAGTACTTCCAGCCAGAGCCTTAATCATCTCGTGCTGGAGGGGAGAGAGGGCCGGTCTTTGTGGAGTGGCAAGACTTGCTCCTTGCCCCAGCCATCTCAGGTGGGAGGTGGCAGGCCGGGCTCAGAAGGGGAGGGACGGGGTGCAGCTCAGAATGAACACCGGGCCCCTGTGTCTCTCTCCCTCCTCTGAACTGAGTCCCTCCCCATACCACACGGTTCAAGCCTCCCCGCCACACACACACACCATGCCACAAGAATGTCCCTCTGTGCCTGTCCACCAGGCAAATACTCACTTACCCTTCACCATGAAAGTCCGCCATGCCACGCCTCCTCCAGGAAAACCTGTCCAGACTCTGTCCTTCCAGCTCTGACCCACCCTGGACCAATTCCTACCCAAGCAGGCATAATACTCAGAGTTCTTAATTTCTCTACACATCTGCTTTTTTTTTTCTCCCTACGATATAACTACCTATCTCTTAATGTTGGGTCTCTTTTCTTGAATAAAAAAAGTTTTCCCTTATTGGAAAGGGATGCAAGTTCACTGTGGACAATTTAGGAATGGAGAGGAAAATTAAAAGAAATACATAAAAATGAATTTTTCAATCTCAGCGGTAACATTCTATGAACAGCTGGCGATATAGTCTTCTAATCTTTTTCCATGCAAAGACATACAAATATCTAGATATACAAATATCTTTTCCTTTACTAAATGGGATAATAATCTATGTTTTAAAATACGTTCTTGCACTTAACACCATACGGTAAACATATAAGGCCAGGTCAGCTGCTGCTCAGGAGTGTCCCTTGGACATAATTCTATTAGTATATTACCTCTCATCCTATACTGAATATGTGCTCCCTACCTTATTCATCTCGGTACTTCCGACGCCTATCCCAGGGTATACTAGGGTATATTCTGAGCTATACTAGGTGTCCTGAGTGCAAATGTCCTAGTCAGGTGTAATTTTGGGAATTCCCAAGTCCCTTTGGGCAAGCCATGAGCAGCATGAGCATAGACACTTAAGTCAGTTCTGGCAAATGGGACCAAGCTACAGGAGAAGGTTTGCAAATGCCAAACCTTTGGAGGTCAGACAGGAAACATAAGAAAAAATGGTTCAGGTGTTAGGGGGTGGCCAGCGGTAGGGACTGTAGCAGATCAGTATCTTGTCTATGGGGCCAGCAACTTCTCAGCTCCAGCCAGGTGTGGCCCTACAGGGGCGCAGGGGCCACGTTAGCGTTCATCCAACATTTACAGAGAGTCCAGAAATCCGCAACTGTGTATGGAATGCCTGCACTGTCAAATTTCGGTTCAGGCCACAGTAAATACATCTGCAGGGTGGATACGGCCCACCAGCCATCAGTCTGTCTGCAATATGCTGCCACGGCCCCTCCAATCTCCAGCCCGGTGTCTCTAGCAGGTGGACACACATGGTGAGGAGGAAAAGGACAACAAGGAAGGAAAGCTTAGCGTCAGCTCAGAATCTGTTTCTTGAAAGATAAAATTTTACGAGCTCCTGCCTTGTATTAGAGCAGTGATCCCCAAGTGGGGTCGGGGTGGGAGGGCAGGCTTCTGCCCAACTCGGGACTTATGAAAAATACCTGGAGACATTGGTGCTTTCACCCATGAGGAGGGGGCTACTACTGGTAACTGGTGGGCAGAGCACCACAGGGAGTTTCCACAAACAGACTGATGCAGTCTGAAATGCCGACAGTGCCCAGGTGAGCAGCTCTGTGCCAACAGGGGTTCTCCGCCGGGGTTACATATGCAAAGACCTGGCGAGCTTTAAGAAAACCTGATGCTTGGGACCCCCTCCAGAACAAGGAAACCAGAGTGACTGAGGATGGGGCTCAGGACTCATATCTTACAAACTCTCAAGCGATTCTAAGGTGCAGCTGGGACCAAGACTCGTAACACTGAGGGATGAGCTCCCTGCTTGTGTCCTTAAGGGTCCCCCCACCCTGGCCCCTCGCCATAGAACCGACTCCACTCTGCTCAAACAGCTGCTCAATAAGCATCTGTTGCCTGGATTGGGGGGGACAGATGAATCATCTATCATGAGTCCGCTGCACACTGCTGTGCTGGACTTGTATTGATTTTCATCATTCTCCTGGTGGCTGATAGAAGCATTTTTTTTTAAGTCAATTTTTTGGTACATCAAAAGACTACAACTTCCTACAGTTGCTCTGCAGTCTGCAGCTTTCTGTTAGAATAATTACTTCTAAGAGTGAAAGGTACAGAAACAATCCGGACAATGTATTCACGCCAAAGGAAGCTTACAAAATTAACCTGCTATCTTTTTTGTCACCCCTCCTGGTCGCATAGCAATGAGAAGAATTAGAAATTGTACCTTCAGTGCAATTCTGGAAACATCCATTGTTATCACTCCAGGAGACAGGAAGTAAAAAAATGAAAAACAAAACCCAAACCAGGACAGGAAAGGAAGCTCAACATCAGGAAACCCTAATGCTAACCAGATTTTCCTTCCATCAGAATTAGTTCTTTGGTGATTCAGTCACATCTAATCGAGTTATGGGAAATTTTCGCAAGTCTTGATGGGAGCTGTAAAGTGAAGAGGGATGAACAAGGATTGGATCTTTAGTAATGGAATCTGCACCAGACACCCTACCCACATGCTACGAGAAAAGTATTATCACCTGCCAGCACAGTGAGTGCCTCCAGCCCAGTGTTCAGGAAACCAGAGGCCTTCATCCAGAGCTGTGGCTGGCACTGGGATGCAGGCATCCACGAGAACCCCACCCCTGGACGCTGCAGCCCAGCAGGGAGACCTGGAGCCACCTGATATGGGGGTGGGAGGCCGTGCAGTTCTGGAAGGAGTGAGGAGATAGGGGGAGGCTTCTCAGTTGCAGATAAGAGATGTCTGCATGCGAAGGGCCTAGAGAATGACTCCCCCTGATAAAAGAACAGCATGCACAAAGGCTCAGGGGTAAGTTAGGGAGTGCTGGGTGTGCTGGGGGAACCCCAAGAAGTTCAACATAGCAAGTGGTTCTTCAAGAGGTGGGAGGAGTGGGGAGCCTGGAGGGGCAGCAGGGCCAGATGTGAAGGCAGAATGTCTGACCTGTGCAGCAGGTGCGTGAACAGGTTCTTTCAGGTAGAAAGAAAGGAGGGATCCCAGAGAAGGAAGTCAGAGAGTCAGAAGAAGGCACTGCCTTTGGCCCTGGACAGACCCTACGTTCCAAAGCCAGGAACCTTATGTTCCACGTGACCTTGGGCAGTGACCAGTCTGCAATCAGGCAATGAAAATACCCGGGGGCTGCTGTGAGAATTAATGCGATACTATTATGGGGCCTATTACGGGGCTGGGGGTCAGGTGGTGGAATGGCTGGGGGAACACCGGGGAAGGTAGAGGCCTGCGGTAGGCAGGGAGTCATCAATATCAAAAGGCAGAAGAGAGAGGAGAGGTGAGGAAGATTTCAGTTTGCAGAAGAGTTTTTTGAGAGCTTGGAGACAAGAAAGAAAGAGGGAGGGGAAAGAGCGAATGTACCAGGAACACAATCTACCATTTGGCATTTTCTCCAAATACTGTGGTCGAGATTTAAAAGACTGACGTTGCTTTTTGCTCACTTTTGGACGATGGCCTGAGATTCCTCTGACTCTGGGCCAAGCTGCCCATGAGTGACACGTGGAAGGCCCTGGTATCTGGCACGCACAGGCTCTTAAAAAAGTTCACTGCCATTCCAAATTTTCCAGTTCCAGTTGTTTTTAAGGCCAGACTGTCACATTGGCCGCTTTCTGGCATGTGTGTGGCTCTGTCCCCACATCCCTCACCCACCTGCTGGCAGCCAGGGCAAGCAGAGATCTTGCCCCTGTCGGGGAGGGGTGGTGTTTCTCCTATCCGGGCCCTTTGGCCTGGGTTTTCTCAATTTCTGCCTTGTGATTGCATGCGGACAACCTCTCTGCTCTGCCTGTACCCGAGCAGATGCCGTGAGGCCTCCAGTAATGTGAAGAAAGGGCAGCATCTGGGGGATAACCGTTATGTCCAGAGGGAAGCAGAGATGCTCACCGTCCTGTAATTCCAGTCCACAGCCTGCAGCTGGAAGCAACCGTGGGCCTGGTCAGGCTCATATTCAGTAAGTCTCTTGCACATGCCAGATCAGGGGAAAAGCAATTTTTAAAACGATTTTTTTTTTCTAGAGAATGCTCTGGAATGGAGACTCATTGGATCTCAGGACACTCACCTAAAATGAGTCAATTTCATTCTTAAAACAGGACAATAACCAAAATATATTTATATAATATCATTTTTTGGATATTAAAATGTTAATCAAACAGTTGTCATGGAAGAGAATAGCTTATATTTTTATTTTCACCATCTTCAAGGTGCCTTCCCTTTCTGAAATTCATTTCCACTCGCATCAAGAAATTTTTATCATCTAATTTAAAAGATCAGTTCCTCCCTACCTGTTCCTCATGGTGATTTATTTTCTCTATAGGAAAATGTTAATAACTGGCCAGGAATCCAAATGTTAAAAATAAGGCAAAAGGCAATCTTTGGAAATGAAAATAAATGATCAATTTTTCTTCTCTCAGAGAAATTGCTGCTCTCAGAAGATACAGGATACAGGAAGGAGAGGAAACAAGTGATTTCAACTCTAAGTTCCTTGAAAGCCACTCAACCTTCTTGTTATCTTCCTTTCTATCTATGCGTTCCCAGACATTTATGCAGCACTTCTGAACGCCAGCCCTTGCTCACGAAACTCACCGATCAGAACAGATGACAAACGCTTTTAACAGATCATTGCAGTGAAATGAGAGAAGTTCCTCCAGGAGAGACAGGTTACCAAGACTGCAGGGGAAAGAACTCCAGTGATAAAGGAGGGGAGGGATGGCTTTACAGAGGTGGGGGAATTTGCGTCAGGTATTAACGGCTGAGTAGGAGTTCTCTCGGTGGAGGGAGTGGTATGAAAAGACGTGTGTTCTATGGGGAAAGCTGAATACCACAAACGGAAACAAAGTCCGGCTGGGGACACATTCCTGCTGAAGACACATACACACCCGGTTCAGTGCCTACATCTTATCATCTAGTAGGTGACAAAGTAGCACTAGAAAGGGTCACTGCAGTGTTTCAGGACTCATTCTGGCTGCAGTGTAGAAGACAGGGCAGTCAGAAGGGAGCCATCCTGAGCTGTGAGTCACTCAGGCAACTACTATACTGGCCCAAGCAAGAGATGAGGAGGGCCTGCACCAAGGTGGTGGGTGTATGGCTGCAGGAAAAGGGCAGGTGCGACACGCACGTGGAAGATAGGAACAGCATGACTTGGTTGGTGACTGCCGTCACTCAGCATCAGGTATTCATGCGGAGAACACGGAAAGCTGCAGGCCGACAGTCGGTTGCACGAGTCATGCAATGAAGGGAAGAGCCACAAAAAAGTATGTTGGGAAGATGGAAAAAGCTGGGTGGCATCTAGTTGAGATGGAAACAGCAAAGGGAGCTGAATAGGGAAGGGGCTGAATTGGTGTCAGTCTCAGGACTAGAAGAGGTCCTCCCTCCAAATGGTTTTCTAGCCTTTCTTTGCACATTGCCCTTGATGGGGAGCTCATTACCTGGGGTCATCGTCCCCACTGACACCCTCTGTGAGTGCTAGAACCACACTCTTTCTCTGGCCCCACACAGCTTCCTTTGAAATTTTACTTTCAGTTGCTCAATGGCGCTTTTTGGAAATGTATTTGATTAGGAAGAAGGGCTGGATGGCCCAACAGTCCCCCGATCCTGCTGAGGGTGGGCCCTCCACCTGAGCAGGGCAGAGGCCGAGAAAGTTGCAGTGCAGGAGCACAAAGCATGGAACAAGTGTGGCTTCCCACTCCTGCACTTGGCTTTTACACTGTCTTGGCTGCCCAAGTCCCCTGCCCCATCCACCCAGCAGAAAATCCCCAGTACCGTGCTGTTGCAGCCGGCGAAGCAGGCCGACAGGTAGGTGACGCCGTCTGCCCCACACACCGGAGTGAAGGAATCGGTTTGGCATTCACAGTCTTTATTGCAGGGCGAGTAGGGGTCCAGGGCCGAGCCAGGTGCTGAGCTGGAAAGTAAAGGAAGCATGAAACCCATCAGAGGAGGGTCAGCTGCCACTGGACCACTACCCCGCCCTCTGCGGTCTGCTCTGAGAGGCACCTGGCAGCCCGCTCCTTGTTCTCCTCCAACTTTAACCCTCCCTGTCCTGCAACAGCAGCCCAGGACCACCCTGAGAGCAACGTGGGTTGCGCCCTGCACAGCGGTGCCAGGTGGGGTGGGTGCTTTATCTGTGCAGAGGAAGAAGCAGCCTCTTTTTCATCATTAGCGCTGATGCACCTTCTGGGCAGGCGGCAGCCGGGGCTGAGCGCAGGGCCACCTCCTCCACGATGCCTCTCATGATTGTCGCAGCCTCAGCTCATTCGCCTCCTGGGACCACCTGCTCTGCCAGCACCGCTGAACACGTCTTTCCTCCCTGAGCCAGTCCTCCTTGTCTCTGTTTCACCCCCCCATGGGGGAAAGTACACTTAGTGATGCTTAACACACTGGTACAACGGTACTGCCTTTAATAATGATTGTCTGAGGGATTCAACTTCCAGGGAGAAGTACCAATGACATGTTTTAAATATCCTTTTGCACCATTAAAGGCACAGTTACCTAGAGCAAGTGAACTGCAAAGAGGAAAAGGGTGGAGTGGCTGCTTTTCGTGTCATAAAGTATCTCTTCTGCAGGCCCTTAATTTTCTGCTAAGCCTCCCAGGCTCTGAGTGTTTACAATATACCAATGATAAGTCAGGTGCTACACAAGATATTGCACATTTTCACTTACTCCAAGTATAATGCTACAGGGTTTATAGGGAAAGAAACTGAGGCATAGCCAGAAAAGCCACCTGCCCAAATGTATCGAATGCACACATGGTCAAGGAGGGATTGGAGTTCTCCCAATTTTGGCAGACTTGGTGGTTTGAAGGCAGGCCAAGCTTTTCTCCCCGTTCCTACTGAAGAATGGCTTATTATAGTCAGACCCTGTGCTTTGAACCACTGTAAGTTTACTAGCTGAGAGGTGGCCCAGGAAGGGCTGCTGGTCTTTATCTTTTACACTGTTACTGACGGCATGCACAAACCAGAAGGTGCCATGTTTGGAGAGGGAGATACTGGGGGCTGGGAAGTCAGGTGGGGACTGGAAAAGGCCACTGTGGTGGTGGTAAGGGGACAGAGGGGTGTATGGGCCTGGATGGTACAGATACACAGCTTCCTCGGCCTGTGTTCTCCTCTTCTGCCTGCTTGACCTTGTGGGGTGGCAGATAAGCCCAGCTCTACTGTATCTTCTGGCTTAACTGCAGAAGGCCTGGTGGCCTGCTTGGAAGAGGAGACCAGTTTGCAGAGGAACTGGTATCCTGCAGGTAAACCGAGCTGCAGCCTCAATGCTCTAGACAGATGCCCAGGGAAACTTCAGAGTCTCGTGTAGAGAAGAGGACAGCTACTGATGCTGAATATGTAAGGATTTTCCACAATTCCTGCTCAGGGCAATTCTGACTGGGCTCTAATTCAAAGTCTTGGGATAATAACCAAGAAATAAGAAGAGTGGTTCCATAGAAATAACTGACTTCCTTCCCTTTTTCTCTCTTATTTTTCCCCATCTTTCTTTCTCTCCCACACTCATGACACCTGTAATTACTATGTGAGTCTAGTGATAGCTTCTGATAGTTGAAGGAACTGTTGCAGTCTATTACTTTAAGCTGAATTTTAAAATGAAATGTATTTTTATGATTTATCTTCAGATCATTCCTAAAGGCAAATGCCAAAGATGGTGATCTGAATCATCTGGGGAGTGAATGTCTGCTTGTCTCCCCAAGGGTTCTCCCGGCCACCCTGGGACACAGCCACTGAGTAAACAGTCTGCCCTCTCCACCCAGAAGGCTCACTTTGATTCTTTGACCCTTGGAATCAGAGGCAAAGACATCATTAGCTCCTCCACTCATGGTTGCTAGGGATAAAGCTGGCTCCACCGGCCTAGCACACAGTCCTGGCACCCCTGGGCAGGCAGGGGTGGGAACAGAGATTTCCGGGACTTACGTGTTTCCATAGGGGACAGTAACCCCAGCCACGGGGCCCGTGTCACAGCCCAGGAAGAGGAAGGAGACGTAGCAAGCTGTGGACACCAGGTTGACGAGCATGGCCATGCGGATGGCCCCGAGGGCAGACAGGCTGAGCTTCTTCACCAGGAGACCACCCAGGAAAATTCCCAGACAGGCACATGGGATCGCAGTCATCCCTGTGGGAAGAGCACAGTGGTGGGAGCCGTCAGCAGGGAGAGCTGGGCCAGTCCACGCAGACAGGTGGGTGCGGGCCCGAGGCTGAGCCTGTCACACAGAGCACCCCGAGGCACCCTGCAGTGCTGCCTTCTCCACCAGGCCCCGAGGTCTATCAAGGGCACCATTTCTGCCCTCAGCTCAAAGAAAATTGGGGGATACAGAAATGGAAAAACCTAGTTTTTAGGAGTCTGAGTACATATACTATCATGCTAAGTTGGGCGCCCTCATGGGAAAAACGTGCAGCTGGTGTGGGAATGACCAAGAGAGAATGCCAGACAGCCTGGGAACGAGCCCCCTGCATGAACCTTTTAGGAAATTTAGTATCATGGGGCAGCAGGGTGCTCTCTGTGCATTTCTCAGGAGACCTGGGCAGGGGACATGCCATTATTTGGGGATTTGCTCCCCCTCTTCTAATTAGGCAAGGAAGGCTTTGCGGATGATCTGGAGGCTGTTTAAACCAAGGGCTTCTACTCACCTGCCTGTGGAGGGGGTTTTAACCAGCTCGTGACCTCTCTGGAAGTAGTGTCAGTCACATCAGTATGTTTTATAGCCCTTGGTGACAACTGGCATATGTTTCTTTCCCCTCTCTTATAAACAGAACTATCTGCAAGGCAGCAGGCCCATAAGCCCGTTATTTCTGATTCTCAGAGACTCCTAGAATCTCAGAGGAGGACCGAAGGATCCTAGGGCCCCAATCTCCTGCTTGGCTTTGCTCTGTTCTGCTTCACTTCATCTAAAACTCCGCTTTAAATTACCATGTGTCATTTATCCACCATGTAGACTGTGCATGCCAATTTTCCAGTCTAGGCTGCCTCCTCCTTGCCAATCAACAGACCTCTGGGTCAATCGACCACATCAACCAGCTGGTATGTGCTAAGGGAATGCAAATTAGTTTTAATATTAGGGTAAGAAAAACATCATCAGAAGGCTGAGCTCTGCAAAAAACAGCACAAGTCCCATTTAGATAAAATATACACTATCTCTGTAGTATCTGGCGCTTCTTGGAGTATCTGTGCTTGGTTCTCCCTAAGCCATGGGACACAGATGCTCTCATGACCTAGGCCCTGGCCCCTACATGCCTCTCTGCTCACCCCATGCAGCACTACTGCTCCAACCAAGCCCACCTCGCCTCTTTTGTCTCCCTGAAATGGGCCAAATTCATTCAAGCCGCTAGGCTTTGCATTTGCTGGTTCCTCTTCTAGAACATTCCTGCCCTTTGTTTTTACTTGGCTGGCCCTGTACCGCCTTCAGAGAGGCCTTCCCAGACCACACCATCCACAGCGGCCCTGCATCCCACGTTGGATTCCCTATCATTCAGTCCCATGTTATTGTTTCTGTGGCTCTTCTTACTAGCTAAAGCTGCCTCACTTATTTCTGGTCTTCTTGCTTTTCATGCCCTCTGTCCCTCCTAAAATACAGCATCCCTGAGGACAAGGACCTTTTCCATTCAGCATAGTCCCTGTGCCTAGTGTGGTGCCCGGCACTGAGTGGTCATTCACGGATTACTTTTGGGACAAGCAAAACAGTGAGCAGATTGTGCGAACAAACATGGGTCATGATGTCCACACCCAGAGGCAGGTCTGTGCTTTGTTTCATTTCCGAGCAGAGACAGCGGGGGGTGTCTCCTGGTGATGACGGTAACTATGGCAATAACAGCATTCAGCACCTTTTCTCCAAGCCATCATCAGCCTTTCTCTCTTTCCCTGACATGTGTGCAGCCTGAGCATTCAGGTAGCTATCAGAACTTCCCCCCAAACCCCATCCGCATTACATTAACTTATGCAGATGGAGTCCTTTTTATCTTCCTGCATAAATCAATGCCACCAGCCCCTTAATCATCTGTGTTGCTCTTGTCTGAACTCTGCCTCACACGTTGATGACATAATGGGTGGTCCAGAGCTCAGGCTCCTGGTGCCTCTCTCTGTCCCCTGGAGGTCCGCCGTCAGCCCCTCTTGCAGCCTGCCCTCCACAGTCTGCACTGATTAGAGCGATGCCCCAGGCAGGTCACAGGGAGGGCACGCAGGCTGCCTGCCTGGATGGCTGGACAGCGGGACTGACAGATGGGCCACCAGGCTGCCTCCCCGTATGGTGGGCAGGAGAAGGTCCTCCCTGCCAATGCTCTGACAGTCAGTGGGAAAGAAACAGGCGCAAGAAGGCAAGATTGTTTTTTTGACCTTCTGCCCTGAAGTCTACTGATTTGTCAACAGAAAACTCAGGACTGTTCTGAATTAGAACACAGCTGCAGTGTCAAAGCCACTGCAAATGTAATCAAAACCCAAGGAACCAGCAGCAAAGAAACCAGGAGAGAGAAAAACTCTTGGGTGCTGGAGGGCAAAAATACCAGAGAGTGCCCAGGAATAATGGAAGCAGCTAGAACTTTAATTACAAAGAGATACATTTTCCTCTATCTCTGTCAACAGGTATTAAAGGGTTACTGCATTTTGCTAAGACTTCTTGGAAGTAACACGTATAAAATAGTGGGTGGTAAATAGTTACTAGGAAAAAAGGTAAAAAGAACAAAAAAAAGGAAAAAACTATCTAGCAGTCCCCAGGGAGAGGTGCTGTGGCCTGGCCACCTAATTTTGGTAGGGTTTTAATTTCTTTTAATTTGAGAAATGTTATGTCCTGTGAGGTGCACGTAGCTTATGGGAACAATCAATGAGTTTCTGCATCTCTCTCCACTTTCATAACTATAGCTCAGATGAAGTTTAAAACATGCCCAGCAGCCCAGGAAGGTTCCCTGGTGCCCAACCCCCATGGTTAAATGCCCTCTAAGGGGAGCCAGTATTCTGGCTCTGGCCTCTAATACTTTAATTAAACTTTTTCCTCTTTTAAACTCTTGTAACGTGTACTCTTGAGCCTGATGCCTTTCAACTCTGTTGGATTCCTCCACATTGAGGCATGGATCAAAGTTCTTGCTTTCTCATGCTGTGCGACAGTCACTGTATGGACATTCTACAAGTTATTTACCTATTTTACTGTCGATGGACATCTGGGTTGTTTCCAGGCTGGGGCCATTATGTGCAAGGCTGCTCTGCACACAGTTGCATGTGCATATTAAATGAGTGGACCTAAACACTCATTTCTGTTGAGTCTATGCCCAGAAATGCAACGGGTGGCTCCCAGCCTAAGCATATGCTGAGCTTTAACAGGCACTGCCCAAGTCCACCAAAGCATTTTTTGTACCATTCGGCATTCCCCCCGGCTGTGTACGAGAGTTCTGGTTGCTTCACATCCTCAGCAACGCTTGGTTCTGTGGTCTGGTGGATAGGCAATAGTATCTCATTGTGGTTTTAATATGTGTTTTTCTGATGGCTCGTGATGGGTTAGGATGTTTGCATTTGTTTACTGGCTATTTTGTGAAGTCATAGGAAGTGTTAAAGGGGAAGATCAGAAAACATCACCTTGCCGGCCCATTCCTCTCAGCAAGTGATGCGACTCCTACTTAGCAGAGAAGGTAATTCTGGGGGCTGGAGCTCCTCCCGGCTGGACTATATTTGCCATATTCTCACGGCCACACTGGTGTCTCTCTCCTTCTCTGCACTTTCAGGACAGATGAGCTCTTGTGTCAAGAGCTGCCCCTCCAGGTCCCTCTCTCTTCTGCAAATCGCCTTCTGCTGGCTCTTTCCCTCTGCTCAAGTCCTTCCTGCCACAGTAGCAATTGTTTCCTAGCCACACAATCACCACTCCCTCCCTCGACTCTAGCACGCACCGCCTGCACCCCGTCCTCTCCCTTGCTCGGCTGGAAGGCTTCACAAAGTGTCCTGCGGTGCCTCCCTCCCAGGGGCTGCTCTCCGCACCACGGCAGCCACCTCACCGACCCGGCCCTGACACAGGCTGGCAGCCGTGCTGGTTGTCAAAGCAATGGAGACCTGAGCCCTCACCTGTCGAGTGCTCGCACTGACGCTTCCTCCTCCACGGAATCACCCGCTTGTCTCCCATGACCACAGATTGCTTTAAGATGCTGCTTCTTAAACTCCTCGAGGACCCCTCTGTTTCCTTGCTGCTGGTGCTCCACCCCTTCCAATTCCACACTTGGCCCCACGTACACCCCACCGCTGTGTCCTCAACTACCATCCACTCACGGGCGCAGCTGAACCCTCGTCACTAACCCAGGCCTCCCTGAGCCCCCGGCCCCATCAGGACGTTGCGTGAGATACACGGGCATCTCACACTCCGCGACTTCAGGTGGGAGCCCTCAGCCTTCCCCACAGGGGCCATTCTTCCCTGCTCTTTCCAGGGTTCACAAATGGTCCCAGCAGCTGTCCAAGTGGGAAGCCGGGAGTCATTCCTGACTCTTCCCTCTCCCTCATCAGCTGCGAGGCCCACTTCCCTCATGCCGCCTAAGTCATACTGCCTCTCACGTGGGCAACCTGGTTCTCCGTAGCACACCAACTCCAGGCCATTCGAAACTGGTGCCTGCAGTGTGCTGTGGAGGATGGTAAGGCCATGCTTGAGCCTGGGAGGAGAGTGCCAGGATCCATCAGTCACGTCTGCCACGGGCAGGGGACAGGGAGAAGCATGAGGCCTCCAAGTTCTGTGGTTGCTGACTGTGGGCTTCATGCTGCCAAGAATATTCTTGCTGTTTTATGTATCTGACCAAAGCCGGCTAAACTCTCAAGATACATCTTCCTCTCTTCCTTCATCCGGTCTTCCCCCAAATCCTCCAGTTCACACCAATCTACCGCCTTCCTGGCCTGCCACAATGCTTCCCTGTACATTTTACATTTTAGCTCTTTATTATCACGTACTTGTAGCAACAGCTTCAGGCGGGCAAATCGTGCCCACAGAATATACTTGGAAGTTCCTTCTCCACACAGACCACACGGACACTGTGGCCATGGGAGCAGTGGAGCCTGGGCTCTTCGGCAGGCCTCTGCAAGTGCTTAGAGTGCTACATATGTGACAGCCACCCTCTGTCCCCACAGGGGGCCTGGGGAACAGGCTCACCGAGCAGCTGGTTGGCAGAGGAGGTGGTGAGGTTGAACTGCTGCTCCAAGTACTTCCCCAAGAAGGCAGCGAAGCCGGCCACCACTGCGATCTCCATGCAGGCGGCCAGGACGATGCAGGTGAACACAGGGTTGGACAGCAGGTGCTTGGTGACCTGTGGGATCACTGCAGGGAGAGAGAAGCAGAGGCCCAGGGTCACATACGCTGCAGTCTCAGGCCTTGTGCCCAAGGCCCCTCTGGGCACACTTGGCCCATCTCAGATAAACAGCTTCAGGAGTCACCCAGACGCTCAGGCCAAAGCCTGTACAACCTGCAAGTCACTCCTTCTTATGAAAACTCTGGCTTCAAAACATGCTGATATTCTGCCAATTACACTGACCACTATTAAAAACAGGAGAGACTACACCATGCCTTTTCTTTTCTTTTCTTTTTTAATTTTTTATTAAGGTATGATTGATATGCACTCTTATGAAGGTTTCACATGAAAAAGCAATGTGGTTACTACATTTACCCATATTATCAAGTCCCCCCCAAGACCCCAATGCAGTCACTGTCCATCAGTCACCATGCCTTTTCTTAGAGCGTGCTGAGAACACTAAAGTATTTCATAAGCAATTCTAAGTTATTTCCACCCAAAGAAAGGAGTTTGGGGTTTGTTTCTCAAAAGAGAAAATATAACTGAATGATACAAATGTATAATTGTATCAATATAACCAAGCATACATATTATCAATGTACCTGCAATGAATATAACTCTACATGCATGTTAAGACAATATAGTTTAAATATTAAAACAAAACATACCTATTTACAAATAAAATATTTATATATAAATATAAGATATATTTAAAGAAAATATATTTAAGATTAACAGTTTTAAGAAAGAAATGAAATTCTAGTGTTTTCACATATATGTATGTATACACACCTCCCCTCACACATACATACATGTGCACTGAATCCGGCCCCATTCCTCCCCATGACATCCATGAACTCACACCTGGGGGACTATCAGAGTGACCCAACCACAGTCTGGGTTTTCCCTCTTGATCTGATATAATCATTCCCTGCACAGCAGCCAGTGGGATCAACTCCAATCACTTTCCTGCTCAAAACTCCACGACAGCCAACCCCCTTCACCCTGCCTCTGAGCAGAACCATCACACCTCCCATCTTGCCCCTTCTCCCGCCAGGCCAGCCACACCTGCTCCTGCTGTTCCGTGCCGGCACCAGGTCCTCCCTACCCCAGGCTTTGCACTAGGGGTTATTCCTGCTACTGGAACACTGCTTCCAGATCCTTGCTGCACATGTTCCCTCTTCCTTAGGCGGTTCTTTTCTCATCACCCCATCTGGCCTAGAAGAAGCCGCCCACCCAGCCCGGGCGCTCTGAGGGTTGACTGTGGACACAAGAGCTTTGTGGCTTGTGGCATCAATTTAAGGACCACCAAGAGCTGCAAAGCAGGTATTGCTGAGGTCATGTAGTTCCACCGTCTTTTATCATACTCTTGTTTTCTTCAAGTATGTGGTTTCATAAGCCACTAGGATGTCTTCTTAGTGTTCTTAAAAATGGGAGATTTGTTTGCTTTAAATCCTTTGAAAGCAGTCACGTTATTTGGTTATTTCCAGGGATTAAGAGTCCTTCATACATGGTCCCCCACCGGATCTCGAGGTGGTGTAGCGCCTCGTCCTGGCAGGATATGCAAGAGGGCTCTGGGTACACCAGGAAAACCCAGCACTTCAATATTTATGCCATTATTTTAATGTGCACTTACAAAAAAAGTCAACTGAAATGTACCTGATACATCAAATGTGTGGTTTCACAGCTAACAAAGCTTAAAAAGAGGCTAGGTTAAAACAGGTAGATTTAAAGTTATTTAGAGAGAAGTCTTATGTAAATAATAGTACAGGTGGTATGCAGATAAAGCAAAAATTTGTAGAAGTGGTGAGCCAGGGACTAAAGTTAGAGGCGCTCTGTTCTGCTCTAAGCATAGGAATATGGAATACCTGGCATGCAGTGTACTATTTCCACCTGTGTAAACAAAGAAGCTAAAACAGTCCCAGAGGAAACACAAACTATTCCAAGTCTAGGAAACACCAATCAGTGCCCATGGTCACAAAATAAACAGGTGAGCACGGAGTCTAACACTGTATTCCAAGGTGATGAATGAGCCAGCTGTGCCAGCAAAGAGAGCTAATTACACAGGCTCCATCTCATCTCCTAGGAGACGAAACCTCTAAATGGCCCAACTAATTAGAATAAAATAATAATAGGGCACACATAAGTTTTTCATAATGCTAACAGACAAGCTCAATAAATCAAAATGGCAGAACAATGGGTCAGGAAATGGCAGATACACAAAACTTTAAATTTATCATTTCTGTGAAAGACATATAAAGTTTCAAAAATGAAGAGCTACATAAAAGACTTGAGGGTCATTTGACATAATAAAAGGAACCTAGTTATAGGAGTGGACTGCATCAGATGAACCATTGTGGGTCAATCCACCCAACTCTACATCTCAAACTAAGTAACAAAATAATCAGATAATAAGCAGAGCTGGTGGCCTCAGCTGTTCTGTGGTGGTGGTACTGAACCTCAGGAAAGCAACTCTTGAATTGTGTAAAAGCATGCACACATAAAAAAACTCCAAAACTTTAAAAAGGGTATGAATAAGAATAAACACGGTGAGGAAACAACTTTAAATCCAGAGTGTACATACATTTATGCCTGCTTTATTACAAGCTTATTGGCCTTTTATGTGTGGGTTTTGTTTTTTTTACAGGGTTTTAAGCATTTACGATAATCTAATGCTTTTAGAACTGTTATTGCAAATAAATGTCTAGAAGTGGCTACATTTAAACTCTGTTTGAATGTTAGGAAATTTTCCTTTGTTAAATCCACATTATTGTTAAAGCATTATAGAAATATTTAGAGGAGTGCTGAAACATTTAGAAGATGTGGTCTGCCAACCAAATATAGAAGATGGGTATATTGGGTGTAAACAGAGGGTAATGACATATTTTTCTTTATGTACAAAAGCCCCTTGGATGTTAAGACTCCCATCATCATTAAGTGACTGGTAATAACTGAAGGCTGAATTGCTATAGTGTGTGGCACGCTGTGATGCTGTAATACACTGTGATGGTATAGTATATCCATGACAAGGGACTGCTTGACTATGTCATGAAACATCAAGCTTCATACTGCTGAGTGCTATGGATCACATCAGGTGATCACAGTGCCTCTTTGTAATGAATGGACTGGAAGGCCCCTAGCTGTTTATGATTTGGTAGGTAACAACACTGTGGCCTGAAGATTGCACTCTTTTGGAATTAAGATATCTAAACTCTGGAAGCATTGCCAAAAATCAATAGGTAGGTTAGGGACATTCCAGGAAAACAAACCTGGGCCATACTTTTATTGTAGGCTTCACTTCTTTTGTTAGGGACTCTTCAGATTTGGGGACTTTAGGAGAAAGCACCACAGCCACATTTGCTCACAAGTAAAACTGTTGCTGAGCTGACACCACCAGCATTCTCCAATTAGGAACTTTGTTCTCTGGCTCAGAAGTGATGCTAGTGAGGATTTCAGTTTGATCGCATCTCTTTGGGCCTCGGTATCTCCTCGTTCTTGACCTTGGCCATTATAATTTGTTTGCGGAATGGGGAGGGTGCTTCTCAACAAATGCCAACTCCAGCTAATGGAACATTTTCATACTTCAGCAAACACTTTAATTATTCCAGAGATAATTTCACTTCACTGGGAAGGATTCCTTGTTGAGGTAGGAGCCTGCCCGCTTTTGTCTTAATATCTAATGACTGATTTCACCTTGAATTAGATGTGAAAAATCATTAAGTTTGGGGATCGTCTGACTGAAGGCATAGTGAAGCCTCAGTGGGCCTTATCTGCATGAAGAATGTTCTTTTTATCCTCCACAAAGCTGATTCACTGCCAGAAACGACAGCTTCCTCTCTTGTGTTCATCTATTTTGCTCCCAGGTCTTAATGGAATGACTTGCAGCATTCTCGAAAGAAGATTCCTTTTCAAAGGTTCAGCCTACCCTCCGAAGCCCTAACAATTGGAAAAGGGATATTAATTAGCCTGATCCTAGGGCTCTCCCAAGCTTTTCCATTCAAGTGGATTAAGCCCATAACATTCTAACTTTTCAAGGAGGCAGCAGCTAATGAGGTGGCCCAAAGAGAAACTAATGAACCAAGGCCACACCAGGCCTGAACACCTACCGTCTCTCTTAGCCATTTATGTCCCTCCCACTGACTCAGCGTCAGAAGTTGGGAGGTGGGGTGGGGGACAGGCTGGCTTGCGCCACGCAGTCTCACCAGCTGGGGAAACCGTTTCACCTCTCACCAGAAGCACAGTGATGTGGTACCAGCAGGGACAGTGGCTGCGGAGAGGTCTCCAGGGCAAATAAGTTTTCCACTGGTTGTTTTTGAAAGGAAGACATTCCTGTAAGACTGAGACTCTTAGAAATTTGTGGAACCTCTAGGAGAGTGAAAGGCAGGCTTAGAGAAGCCGTGAGGACTAATACGCGTACAGGGCATTTCCTGTGCGCCAGATACCCTTCTAACTCCTTAGGTATCAACTCACGTAACCGTCACAACAAAGTTGTGATCCTGGGAATATTAAAAGCCTCCTTTTACAGATGAGGAAACTGAGGCAGAGAGCAGTCCCATGGTTAGGGGAGCAGGGCAGAAACTCAAACCCTGGCACCTGCTGCCACAGAGCCTGCTTATAAGCTTGTGCTATTCTGGTCTGGCTTCTGAGACACGTGGCTCTTGGTCTGAGGACTAGGCATGCAGGCCACTGCTGGTCATCAGAGGCGTGGCTTAATTCCTAGAAATAACAATAATAAAAAAAAAATTCCCACTGAGGTTAGAGAAATGACCAGATCTGGTAGGCCTCCAGGGGCTTAGACTACATTTTTTTTGGAAGGAGAAGAGATAGGAAAGGGAGGGAGAGGATTGCAGAGCCTAGAGTGGAGAATCCTGTGCCACAGAAAGGGCTTTCCTGAGAGGGGGCAGAGGAGCTGGTCTAGGCAGCCTGGTCACTGGGACCTGAAGTCTCGCTTCAAGGCTGAGGAGGCCTGTGACCGGAGCAAATCCGTCCATCCCGTGGATGGCCACAAAGATGACATGAGGCTGTGAACGTAAAGCATGTGCCCAGGGCTTCTGACACAGCTAAGAGCTTGATCAGCATGACAATAATTAATGTAATAGAAGATAAAACATAACAACCTGGCTACGTTACGCAGAGAGCCCTGGAGCTGGGAGGGCATCAGCTCTCTTGCTGTAAGAATGCCCACATGGCTAGTCAGCAGCAGAATAGCCAAGGGCATCCAAGGAGCATCCTCTCCTGCACAGAGCCACACAGCAGGCAGGGTCGGGAGGCCCGGGTCCTTGTCCACGGCCCTCCTGGGAACTGGAGCGCCCTGACGGGTGCTCACTGTGGGTCTTCGTTACGCTCCACCTGACTCTCAGCGATCTCTGCCTTCAGGCCCTCTACAGAAATTGGCCTTGAGCTTCTTTAATAACATTGCTGTCAAGATGCCACGGTGAATGCTCCCAAGAAGGGGGGATGGAGCCAGCGTATGCAACTGCTCCGTGCTGATGACGGTGATGCCAGCCCATGCTTGCTGGGCAGCCCGTGTTGGATGGGCACGGAGCTAGGGGTTTCTCAGTACCTCTCCCCACTGCTACAACAGGGTGGTCTTGATGTCCTTATTTTAGACCCAAGGAAACCAAGGCCTCTTTGAGAGACCACGGCCCACCCCCTCTCATGTCCCAACAAGAATGCCAAGGAGTGTGGATTCAAACTCAGTGTGCCTGCTGTCCAGAGCCCAGCTCCACATTGTCAGGTTTCTGTGGGTGGGGTGGGGGAGGAGACTGCAATCAACAGGCAAGTATTTTTCTGAAACATGAGTCGCCATGAAGTGCTTCCCAGCACACAGGACCCATGAGCAGAAGAGGACGGAGTAGGGCAGGGGATGGGAGGGTGAGATAAGTGACAGGCTTCCTCTCGTCCAACCAAATGAGAGAGTTAGGAAGTAATAACAAAGATGTGGAAAAATGCCGCAATGAAGACACAAGAAGAATAGAAAAACATTGTTTCATGGCATAGCATGAATGTTTAGCAGGCACCACACTGCTTCCCACGTATCACTGTGGCCAATGTTCACTGCTGCGCCACTGTCCCCAGGGACACCCTTGCCTCGGTCTCCCGACTCTCCACCTGAGGAGCCCCCTAAGAACAGAGGTGAAGCAGCTCCATCTCTAGATGTGGGCCCTGTGCCCAGTAAGAGCAGATGCTTAATAAATGCAAGATGGATTAAAGAATCAGATAGAGAAGCAAATGAATGAATCATGAAGTCTCGAAAGGTAACTTAGTCTCTTGAACATTAACTTTCAGTGGAAATGAGACCAATTTATGATCACACCATTAGTGACATTCCACAGGTTCATGGGCCGTGATGATGTGGGGATAATGAGCAAATGTGGTCTTTTCCGGCACCGATTTCAGAGGTGCCAGAGCATTCCCCTGGGCAGGGGGGGGGAGGGAAGTCCGGGTGGGCAGGAGGGCCCGCGGTGCCTGGAAATCTGGAAGTGAGCACCTGCATGCACTGGCCCTGGACCGGCAGCCTCAGGCCACTGTGACCTTGTTCCTGTAGATGAACTTGTCCCGGGGTTTCCTGGCACTCCCCGACTGCCGGCTTTGAGAAAAGTATCTACCAGGCACCCCATTACCCGTCTTCAGTGAGGTAACAGGCAGAAGGTAAAACACCCCTTATACAGAGGTATGGTTGAGTGACCAACAAGAAGCCATCAATCAGCACAGGAAACGAGCATTTAGACTGAAGCCCCAGTGTCCACTGGGTGTGCAGCAGCCAGGGAAACCCAGAGCCAATCAATGCCATTGATTCTTCTTAAATCGCCAGCTCCTTGGGACCCCGCCCAGAGGCCCTGAGAGAAAGGGAATCGTGTGGCTGCCCGTCAGCTGGCCTAAAGCAAAGACCCAGCATCCACAGAGGCGCGGGTTCCTTCTGCAAGGTGCAGCTCTGGACTGGCGTCCCCAGCAGAGTGGAGTCAGAAACACAGGACGGTGGCCGGAGAGTGGAGCCTGGGAAGCAGGGAGCTCTCAGTCAGACCCCAAAGGTCAGAGGAGGCCGACAGACAGCACCCTCTCTTGGAGCACGACGCCTGCTTTGGCACTCGTGAAAACTCTAACGACAGGAGAATTCAGTCCTGGAAGGTAGGGGGACAGAAACGGGGAGAACACACCCAAACTGACAGAAACAGATGCCTGGGCTTCCGGATGCTGTTTCCAAGTGCTGGCTTCACAGCAGGTCTTCCCAGAGCCCTCAAGGTGCTAACGGCACTGGGGAACCTCCCAGTGTGCCATGTCACAGAGTCTGTGAGTGGGTCCCCCCCATTCTATCTTATGTGGAATTGCTGGGGGAGCAGTTTTGATGCATCAGCCCGTAATGGAAGCCCCACCAAAGAAGCCCATCACCTCTGGTATTTGTTTTCAACTGGGGGCTCCTAGAATCACCTGGCAAGCTTTAAAGACATCTAGATGCCTGGAGCACCTCTCCAGCCTCCAGCCCAGACTCATGAAGAATTTCTGGGGGTGCTGCCATCACGTGGGTGTGTTTCAAGAAACCCCGGGTGATGCTGACTCAATCCCCTTGTTGGGAAACCACAGCTTGTATAATGCAGTCCAGACACTTGGGACCGGCAGTGCTAAGGCCCTGGACGACTCACTCATGACCGAACCAAAGTCTTAATGAGCAGCATCAGACACCAGGGACTCTGCCTTCTGTCATGACCTTTTCTAAATCCTATTCCTCAACACCAGATGTCTCTCTCCCACTCCCACCTTGGGCATTTCTGTCCCTGCCTCTGTGCTCACACCTGCCTCCCGGCCCAGAAGCCCTTCTCCCTCCTTCCTTGGGGACCCTGCTTCTCAGGATCCTTCCAGATCAGCCCAAAATGCTACATCCTACATGTACCTGTTTTCAAATCCTCCCTGCATGGAATCAGCACCTCTCTTTGAACCTTCCGTGATCCTCTCCACTTTCTATCCCGTGTTCTAGCAACATTTTGTAAGTGCCCCAAGAGTTAACATGAATGAAAGAATTCTGGGGTCACGGGAGTAAAACAGAGTCAGATGGCTTTCCGTAGAACTGGCCTTCCTAGAGCCGTTACCACCCAGATGGATGGATCTGCAAGAGGGTCATATTTTTTTCCAATTCATAGATATTTTCCAAGCTTATTTGGCTATATAACTACTCTCCCACCTTCCCCACCTCCCCTTTTGTGGCTGATTTGTTTATTCCCTGAGTGTCTCAGAGGACTCGTGTTCCTGGGAACCCCCAGAAGGAAAGCAGTCTTCTAGTTATTGCCTTTCTTCACTCAAAAAACACTCGTGGAGTATCTACCATGTGCCAGGCACTGTGCGAGGTGCCCTTGCAGGTGTTAGCTCAGGGGCTTTGCTAAAATCACTCGAGCAGCTGCGGCTTTCCTCATGGACATAACCCCCCAGTGTGCCCTCCATCGACGCTGGTAAGAACAGTGCGAAGCCACCGACCAGTCTGGCCCCTGGGGACCCACAGAGGCACCTCCTGTGGTGGCAGCATATAAACCACAGCCTGGCACAGGATTCCCAGTGTTTGGGAGGGCAGATGGTTTCCTTGGCCATGGAATCAAGAAAGGGGATTTTAATGGGGAATCCACACAAGGGGAGCACATAGTTGGGAAGACAAATCGCATGATAAAAAACACTCAGCCATTCAGCCTGCCAAACAAGGGTCTCGGATCACCAGGCTCCTCGTGGTGACATTATGCTGAAAGGCACAGGCCCTTAATTAAGAAAAATGTAGCAGAAACCGATTGCCAGCTGGCAGAGGATGGAGGAGGCCTGGCGGAGAAGCAGAAGCCAGAGGCATGGGCCGGGATCTGAGGCTGGGCCAGCACACGTGGTGTGAGCTGTGAACAGGGGGAGGTAAAGCAGCTGTGGCAGGTGTGCACGCAAGAGACAAAACACCTGCCTGGCAGATGGGCAAGTAAAGGCACGCTGCCTAAAGCCCCCAGTGCAAGTCAGGCTGAGCAACTGGGCCAGCACATCCTCTGCGAGCCCGTGGCCAGGGTGCCAGGAGCAGACCCTCCCCACACAGGCGGGTCACCTGCGGGCAGGCCACGGCACTTGGTACAGTCTGTGGATGGGGTACACGCAGGCCTGATCTCTGGGGGGGGCTGGGAGTGAGCACAGCGTTGAGGAAAGCAGCAAACGGCTGGACTTGGCGGTCCATGTCCACGGACCCATAGATCCCCCCTTTATCAAATCTGCACTGAGCTCCCATGCACAAGGCCATAAGCCGAAACAGATGGGGTCTCTGCCCTCGTAGAGCTTACAGAGTAAGTGCATCGTCACTCGTATAAAAGTAACATTCTGACCGTCACACAGAGAGCAACATGGGTGCGCTGTCGGGACAGGAGAATGATGCGTGAGCCGATGCCCGATCATGGGATCAGAATTCCAGGGGTGGGAACGACAAGTGCAAAGCCCTGGGAGGAAGGGAACCTGGAGAATGTGCAAGGCGACAAGGAGGCTGGGGGGGTGAGGTGAGGCTGGTGGGGGGAAGAGTGCAGCAGTGGGGTGAGAAGAGGCCGCAGGGCCAGAATATGACGGGGTGGGCGGCGGGGCCAGGGGAGGTGGTGGTGGTGCACGAAGGGCTCTGTCTCTGTCCCTTTTAGCAGGAGGTGGCAGCAGGACCAGCTGTGTGCTGAAGCCATCGCAGTGTGGATCACAGCCTGGAGGGCTCAGGGCAGACTGGACGGCAGGAGATACCAGGAGTGGGTTGCAGAGACACTTGGGTGGTGAAATCGGAAGAACCTGCTGGTGGACAGCGTTAGAGAGGCAGGAGGGAAAGAGGGTGTGCAGGTTATCGACACAGGCAGATTTCATCTCCCTAAAAGCGAAAGTCCTCTAGAGTTGGACGCTGCATTTCCCCTTCTGGAAAGGGAGCGAGTGGAACAGAAAAAACAGATGTTTCTCTGACACAGGAAGGTCTTCTGCTGCACAGGAACCAGGCTGACTCCCTCGCTTCATTGATGGGTGCATGCTTGCAGGAGATGTCGGGAAGAGCTCTGGATTTGGCATCCCAAGAGCTGGCTCTAGTCCCATCGCATCCTCTCCAGCCGTGACAACCTGGGAACATGGTTTGACCACCCAGCCCTCCCTGCCGCCAAGTTCTATGTCCCAACACCTGACATGGACATTGGTTACACACACTGCCTCATCAGCCGGACAGTGGGGGTCAAGGGGGAGGCCTGTGCAAATGCTCTGAAAGTCATAAGTCATCCTCCACATTCTGAGAGTGGTTTTAAGACCCTGAGCCTGACACCTGACTCCTGCTCTGCCAGCTCAGCTGTCCCCTTGCTGTGACCTGATGCAGCTGTCTTTTCTGGGACAGAAGAGACCACTTGGCAGTCAGTGTGACGTGCAAGGAGACAGGAGTACCTGGCTTTTGACTGCTCTGCTTGTCAATGATCAAAGGCAGGGCTTCTCCCCTGCAGGCTTTCAAGCCCTCGTACAGTCCCACCCATCCTGGCTGGAAGGCCCATCAGAGGGTCAGGATGAGCCAACACTTGCAGAGAAATGGTTCTTCCCTCCTTGGTAGGCTGTCTCCTCATCTGAAAGCCCCCCTGTTTTAGGGGGCACCTGTGCTGCGGCCAGAGCTTCAGTACTTTCTGCTGAAAAGTCGGTTAGCACCTGCTGACACCACTCCTTTAAGAAAGGGACTGTTCATTACCCAAATATGCAGCCTAATATTTGGTGAGGAAGTCAGGCACCGGAGCCCTCACTAGGGCTCAAATGCATTTATTTTTGATTTCTAAGCTTCAATTTCCTTATTTGTGAGATGGTACCAACACCTCCTAACATTGGGGAATTAAATATGACAGTGCATGGAAGACAAATGTTGCTGCTGCTGCTGCTATGTGTGTGTGTGTCTGTGTGTGTGTGTGCACGTGCAAGCCATGCATACATGCTGGCACGAAGGGATTCATCTGTTCCACCAATATCCCTGTGTGCCAGGCACTGTGCTATGCAGCAGGAACAAAAAGATGAACAGTTTTGTCCTTGGAGACCCCACAAGCTTTGAGCAGATGCAGACAAGCAGAGAAGCCACCACATAGTGAGGCAACCAGTGCTTTGCAGGGGCTTGTGGATGACAGAGGAATGTACCTAACAGCCCTGGGCATATGGGAGCCTGTGCACCGAGGGGCTGGAGGGAGGGATTCCTGGGAAGGTGGGGACTGAGCCCAGCCTAGAAGTGAACCAAGAGAGAAAGGGTGTTCCCGGCAGGAACAGCAGCAGAGAGGAGAGGTGTTCCGGGAACCACACAGAACATGACGGGGAAGGTCAAAGGCATGTGGCCACAGAAGGGGCCCAGGTCCCGACCCTTGGAGGCCCCTCCAGGCAAGTGACACTGGACATAATTTCCAAATGAAACATGTAACTGTGAGCATGAGACTGAACACACTAGCTGATGATACTACTGTGCGTTTGTCTGTCACAGTCTCCTGAATTCCTCCAGATAGAGCCTTTTTCAAACCATTACGCAAGCTCTGAGCACCTAATCACAAGGCCACAGGAGGTGCCGTGCAGGGCCCGCACACAGCTTTCAGTGCAGGAAGGGGGGCGTGGACACAGTGCTGGACACAATGGGAGGGACGGCAGGGGGCGAGGTGTGTCCTGCAAGAGGAATCGGCAAACTTGCTGAAGAGCAGAGCATGGAGCAGGGGCTATAGAGCCAGGATGTACAAGACAGGTCACTTGGCAGCACAGCTGAGGTGTAAAAATGGGGCCTGGATTTGCAGACTTCCACCTGGGAGAGATGCCGGAGTTGAACAAACCTAGGGGTGTGTTTGCCCATTAAACAGTTATGTGACAGTCCCTACAAGACGGGGCCGTCTGGGCTGTGCAAGAAGAAATAACAGCCTCTCTCCCTGCTTCTGGAACAAGACTCCGGGCTTGTAAGAATTGCAAACCCAACGGATGACTAACTTTGTTGGAAACAGAACTTTAAAGCTCACTGTTGGGGAAGAGTGCCCTGAAAAGTGAACGACAGGCCTAAACTCCTATATAACCAGAGCCCTATTTCCTCACCTACAAGCAGGAGTGAGTAGTAAAGCTAACCTCATGTAGCTGCGGTTACGATTAAACCAGCACAGCCAGAGGGAGTTAAAGGAGGTGGTTCGGGCTGCCTGATGAGGGAAGGGCTGGGATGGATTTGAACTCAGGTGAGCAACCCCACAGCTCCCCCAGGAGCGGGGGAGACTGGGTCCCAGGGGGGAGCAGGATGGAGAGGCTGCTCTCGGTATAATGCCTGCTCTTCTCAGTGGCCTTGGCTATTGTACAGCACAACAGGGAACACAGATTGATGACTGAAGAAGAAACACATTTGCAAGCGCAAATGAAGTGTGTGAGAAATTGCAACATATAGATTTTTTGAGCAATGTTAATTCCTCTACGTGCAGAGCTGGTCTGCTTATCTGTACTGTAAGCACGTAGCACACTTCCAGGAGACCACTGGAGCTTTCAAGGCTGTGAGTCAGGCGAGTCTGAAAGTGCCAGGCAGCACCGTGTGGTGCTTCTGCTGGGCAGGTGGCGAAACACTGCTTCACGTGGGAAAAGGAAGGATGTGAACCACAGCGGCGGTCTCTCCACGTGCAAGTGCGTGTTAAAATGTGTTTATCGGCATAATAGTTCACGTCACTATATTCTGGCTCCTGGCGATTCTTCTAGATGCACTACTTTCCTTTTCTAGTGGGACATCCTTTAAGTCCATTAAAGGACCTGCTGCCTCTGGGAATTGCTGATTCCAAAATAAAAATCACGAATTTTCAGAACTGGCAATGATTGCAGCCTAGCAAGTCGCAGACCCAACTACCCAACCGTGTGCTTGTCAGCTCAGCCACAGCACATGCGATGCTCACCTTGTCACTGCTTCCACTTCGCCCATTCCATGCCCCCCACACCCCTGAACCCCACTACAAACAAGCTCCAAAATACAAGCTGCCCTGGTCACCACTGTGTCCCTGGAGCCTAGGAGGGTCTCAGTAAGTGCTGACTGAATTCAACAAATGAATTAATGAGTGACTAACCACAGCCCAAGAATTCTGAAGCCAGGACATCCCTCTAGCCCCCGGTGGGCTCTGCCACTTCCCCGCCTGTCTGCTGTATTTCCATAGCCTCCTGGGCTGCCTGGCCCTGCACTTCTTAGCACATTCGGCAGCCTGTGCTTACTTGCTGGTCTGTCCCTACACTGGATGGGGAGTTCTTGATGGCATGGTTGTTTCTTTTTAATCTTCATATCCACAGAGATGAGAGATCACTGGTGCAGCTCTTGCAGCCAGAGCCCTAGGCAGACGGGGCCATCACCCTGTCATCCTGGGAAGGCTGCCCCACCCAGGTCTGGGGTGTCTCCCGCAAGGCCCACTCCCATGCCAGCCCCATTTGTTGCTGTGGATTGGGTTCCTGGGATACCCTGGCCGGCAGTGCTATGAGGGGAGCAGCAGGCATCACTCTCTGGCAGCCTGGGGGCTCCTGAAGTGAGCATTTTTGGGGTCTCTTTCATTAAACACGTACTCCTGGGGGTCCAAGCCAAGGCAACCTCGGAGGACACAGAGTAGGTGGCCGAGTTCTCATTCACCAATGCATTTTGGAACTTAGATGAATTTCAAGATCTTCCATGGATAATCCCGCATTTCGACTTTGCTAGAAATGACCACGGAACATGGATCAGATGACATGAGGTTATTAAATGAGTCTCTCCCAGGAGTTGGCATGAGTTTGTTTGATTGCACACTGACTAACAGATACTATTAACAGACAATCTTCTGTGGGTAGCGCTTTAATTCCCATGGCCACACTGTCACTTAGGAATGCTGGTACAATTTTACACTTGTGGAAATGAAGCGCAGAGAAGTTAACGGTGGCAGAGCTCATGAGGAGCAGAACGGGATCTGAGCACACGGTTCTATGCACAATTCTCAAGCATCTCCACAGAAAGTGCACCTTATTACACAGAAGAGCTCAGTAAAGAGACTTGAACCAAATTTCTAAATCAAGCACCTCAAGTCTGTGTCTTCCGCTGCTGAAGGCTGCCCCAGCTGGGCCCACATCCTGCAAAGGGGTGACTGCCCACCTTTTTCCCACCCCTGCCTCACTGAGAAGTACCCCTGGCTTGTCCCTGCTCACTTCTAAAATCCAACAGCCCTAGGAATTAAGGAACCCTGGGAGGAGGGCAGGACAGACACCAGCCTGTGAGGCAATAAGAGGCGGTGCCAAATGCGGACACAACCCCGGTGTGGGGTGGGGTGGGGTGGGAGGCTTCTCCTTCTTATTCTGCAGCATTGTTTGTATTTCACCATTTTGCCAGAAAAGATTCTTTTCTCTTTTAAAAATGACTGTGAGAGCTTTGCTGCATTCTACAGTGTGGCTCTGTTATTAAGGCTGAATTAATATTTCTTCCCAGAGGAACACATCTCTCATCTTTAATGGAAGGGATGGAAGGACAGAGTGGGTATAAAGAAATGCACTTTGGAAGCGGCTTTCCAAGAAAGCCTGCATCAGGCCAAGGGGCCAACTTCAAAAGTCCTTTTCTGCTTCTGTGCACTTGTAAGTGACCAGCTAGAGTTCACAAGAGCTCCATGACGCATCTAGCTTTTTCTTTTCCTCTACAGGCATTTGTATTATACAACAGGGAGGTTCTGTCAGCCACCATCCCTTTGCTAAGTGGCGGCTACTTTACTTTCGATTTCTTAAGCAAGTGAGGACATCTGCATGAGATACGTTAAGCACGGGCCTGGAGAAGGCAAACCACGCAAAACCAGTCTGATTCTGCCCCAGTCCCTAGGCACCCAGTCCTGAGCACTGCCCTTCCCACACCCCCTCGACCGCCCCATTGCTCCGGCCACCGCGGAGGAGGAGGCACCTTTACCTCTCAGCTGCTGGAAGCAGGAGGCACTGCTGTCCGGCTCCAGGGGGTGCCTCAGGACCCCGTTGCTGGGCTTGGGTCTCTCGTATTCTCTTTCGGGGAGCATGGCCTGCTCGCTCTCCATGGCGGGGTCTGCGTGCGGGGGCAGAGACTGTGGAAACCCGAACATCAAGAGGGAAGAGAAGAAGAGTAAGGCACCACAGAGCAGGAAGCCGCCCCACCAGGCTCCGATCCAGCGGGGGTCGTCCGGAGTGATGTCCAGGTTACCTGCAAGCAGAAAGACCGTGATTCGTGGGAGGGGACACGGCAGGGTTGGGGTCTATTGTACCAGGGCTCTGGGACCAGCCTAGGGTGGGGAGGACCGCCGGCAGGGCAGCCCATCACTCCACATCAACGCCTCGGTGTCTCCCCAGGCTGAGGGCTGACTGCCATCCCTCCTTCATTTTCTTGTCTACCCTGTGCTTTTATCAGTCTAAACAAAAACAGTGAGAGGTCAGGCCTCCTCTGAATTCAGGCTGCAGCGAGTCTATTTGGCTTGGCGGGGCTGCTGATGTGTGCTAACAAAACACAAGGAGGCAGAAACATTTATTCTTCGAGGGCATATTTTCACTATATACTCACTCATGCCCTCCAGAAAGCAGCTAATCCCGAGAGCCCATTCAACACCCATTCCCTGTCTTAAACCGGGTTCACAGATCTTGTGGGGTGGCAGAGACGGAAGTCAGGTGCCAGGATACGTGGACTGAAATCCTGCCTGCTCCTCACCGTGTGACCGCAGGCCAGGGATTTGAACTCTCCATGCCTCGGCCGACGGGCCTGCATACACTGACGACAATGGGGCAGTAGTCCCCTCCCGGAGCTGCTGGGAAGACCGTAGGAGCCACGCCAGACAGAAAGTGCTCAGAACAGTACCTGGCACGTGCTTGAGCCCTTAGTGAACTCTGCCTAATATTTATGGCCAGGGTCCTGCTTCCCGATGCTAGTGGATAAGGTTCATTCAAACCCTGGTGGCGGCCTGCGATTTGGGGCCAGTCCTCTACTGGGAAGCTTTACAGCCGACTTCCATGCTTAAAGGCAGTATGCACGTGGTGCGGCTGTCATGCACTGTATTTCTTTTACTTGCCGACTGAAGTCATGGAGACATCAACTAGCTAACCCCTTGGATTTTTCTCTCTCTCTCTCTGCAACTGCTTTGCACAGCAGCACCCCCAGATGAGCTGCTTGGAAATCTCTCTCTGACGATAATCCCATGCCCTTGGCCATGGAAGGAAATTCTTGGAGACCTGGGCCACAGCCTTAACAGGGCTGCGGGCCTGGGCCAGATGGATGGACAGGCTTGGGAAGAGAAATGACCACAGATGCCAGATGAGCGCTTCGCCATTTGTGAAGTGCTGTCCCTGAAGACTCTTCAGCTAACACTGATGGAAATACCAGCCATCATTTACTGAGGGCTCGCTTGCTCTGCAGCAGGCCTTCTGTGGAGTGCATCCCTAACTGCTCCAATCAGCCCTACAAAGTAGAGTCCTTTATTATCCCTACTTTATAAAGATGGAGAAATCGAGGCTTAGAAAGGTTAGGTATCTTGCCCGAGTTCAAGGAGTTGACAACTGGAATAGAGGCATTCAGATGCCAAGGGCTATGATCTTTACCCCTCTGTTAAAACCCCTCTTGATGGTCTGGACTGTGTTTGGGGCTCCCTGGAGGGCCCTGGGTGGATGATTAATGCCTGTGCTTTGTGCAATGCACCTAAGAACACCAACTCTTCCAGCAGGTGGCAAGTTGGACTTTGGAACTGGTGGTCCCTGTCCCAGAGACCCTGACATCAACCCAGCAGCAATAACCAGGGCACTACCATGGACCAGATGCTTTTGCACAGCTGCACACTGAAGAGGAGAGAGTGCAAGCTTTGGTAGGCTTGGGGTCAAATCCCAGCTATGCAATTTACTAGCATTTGATACTGGACATGTTACTTATCTTCTCTGATGCTTAATTAGATCATTGGCAAAAGGAAGATGATAACCACCTAGAGTGCTTGCAAGGAAGAGCAGCAATGGGTAAGAATCATTTGACGCATAGTAGGCTTTTCATATATGGCAGCTCTTATATTTACTTTTAGGAATATGTCTATATGAATGGGAATTTTAGGACATAGATTTTTTAGAAAGAGAATAGTACGGAAGACAAGGTGATCTTGAAAGCATCTTGATGCAAACAGGAGAACAGGAAGGAAGACTGCCTGGGGTAGCTGAGCAGGAATGTTTTCACCAGTCACAAAAGACGGGAAAAGGGAGCCACAGTACTTCCCTCCATTGTCTCCTGGCTTCATAAAGGAGAAATTGAAAGAGAGAGAAATCCAGCAGAGAGAGAGAAATCCTGGCAGTTGTTTGGGGGAACACAATTAGTCGCATGTAGAGAGTTGTATTTTAGTGGGAAGTTAGCGACTCTCTTTGTTAACGACATCCCAGGGAAAGGGGCTGCTGTGTGGGAGGCAGATGTTTATGTGAACATGTCAACTCACTCCCCATAGGACGTGCATGTGCATGAAAAGCCACCATTTGTTCACGATTTGTAAGATGGGGACGAGCACGAGATCTGTGTCAGACCAGGGCACGCCTGCCACTGGGGCAAGCAGAGGGAGAAGGGTGTGGAGGACGGGATTTTGCCTGTCTAGGAAAATCACCATTGGCCATTTGGGGAAGTATTAATTTTTTTTTCTCCAATTATCCAGAGCACTGTGGTGGGGAGAGAAATAACAGGCCGAGGAGAAACCAGGCAGCTCTGGAGGGCTGGCTTAGTGAGCAGAGTTTTGGTGTGATTTTGGTGGTTCACGGGAAGACCAGTGATGCTTTAACCCAACTGAGAAACATCTTCCAAGGGACTTCCTTTACTTACCCATCTCCACAATGAATAGTATTTTTATGAGGCATTTTTGGCTGCTTATGGTGGAAATCTCCGTCCACTTGCCTGGCAATCAACGCTGCTCAGCAGACCCTGTTCTAGGATTACCTACGTCCAAGGTAGGTTCTGTGTGTCAGCGGGCAAAGACTGGTGTGGCAGGTGTTACCCGTGTCCGCATTTGGATCTCCTCTTCTGAGAACGGGCAGGACTGCACATCTCTTTCTGTGCAGTCGGGTGTGGCTGTGTGCCACAGAGTTTTGCCATGAACTGTGAGCAGGGAGACGTGTCACTTCTGTGGTGGTACGTGTCAATTGGTACATGACTCGCCACGTTCTTTTCCCCTGCCTGATCATGAGAGCATGTGAAATCCTCCCTATGTGGTACCTGAGAGCCTACAGTGAATTTAATGTCCCTGCTGACCTATGTCAGATACATAGCACAAGCAAGAAAAAACCTTTAGTGTTTTAAGTCGCTGAGATTCTGGGGCTGTTTGTTACCACAGCAGAACCTAGCCCACCCTGACTAGTACAAAAGGCTTGGGAAATAAAAATTCATGCTTTTTAAGAACAGCAGTCCTGGGCAGGTTTGGAATAGCAGAAGTACTGTTTAGGCACAGGTAGAAGGCAAGGTGTGAAAATCTCTTTACATCTCTTTTGATCTGGTTCTAATTAGTATCTTGATCTTAGCAAAATGATCGCAGTTTCAGCCTTTTGGCAAAAGCTGCTGTCAGTAAAATACCCAGAACAAAACTGAAAAGCACCAATCTGTCATTTATGTAGCTGCATGACATTGCCAATGAAACTAGAACCATGGGTGAAGAAAGACGAAAAGAGCAGGATGGGGACCACATCCCAGGCTGTGGGAATAGTCTGAGCGAGGCGTGGCATCCTCGGGGGACTGGCTTGGACAGGCCAAGCTCCCTCCAGCCACCTGTCTACCCCTTGGTCAGTCTGGGCACTGAGAAAAGATGCTGGAATGGGAGCAAAGGGCGAGCAAAGGGAGGTACACACCTGGATGCCACGAGGCTGGCCCAGTTTGGCCCTGCCTTTGCATAGGTGAGAAAGATTTCCATTTTACAAGATCCATTTTTCTAACTCTTCCACATCTTGGTACGTTTCTTGGAATCCAACCTTCAGAATGTTTTTGTAGTTTTGCTGCATAAGTAGAGCAAGTTTTTTGGTAGCTGTTTGCTCCCTTTGCTGAAGGTCATGTCAACATATGAGGCTGAGATTTGCCCCCATTTCTGGGGCCCAGTACCATTGTAAGTTTGAAAGAAAAATCACTAGGAACAGAGTTGAACCAGTTTAATACTATCCAACCCACTAACCCACCCATGAGGATACCTGAGACTGTGAGAACAGAAGATCAAAGCAAATCGGGGACACTGACTTCTTTCTCCTGGGCCGTACTGACGTATAAGTGATACTACGGCTCTCTGGGTAGCTTTCTTCTTTCTTCAGTCCATTTGCTGGTTTGCCTAACCTAGTTTGTGAAACTTTTGCTATGGGACTCAAGAATTCCAAGAGCATCATTAAGTTGCAGACATAATTAGAGCCTGGAGACAGGGAGGGCTGAGGGTGGAAGGCGGGAGCATTCCGAATGCTGGCCGTGGGGCTAATTAGCCCAACATGAAGGAATCTGGTGACAGCAGTCAGCCCGAGAGTGGCAGAGCAGGGTGCTCTCTGCTTCTGACCCTTCTGGTGAAGCCAACAGGTGGACATATTTTATTCCAGTGGCAAATATCATGCAGCCGTGGCGGGGCCAGCTGGCATTAGGATGATCTGATGAAGTTAGGTTATCTCAGTGAGGACTCTGTCCATGGAAGGGAGAGGCCTTCTGGCTAAACTCCTGGACAGGTCATGGGAAGCAAGCTGTCCACAATGGGGACAGACGGGCCTGGGGTTGGACTCCTTCTGGCCGTGGAAACCAGTTAACCTCTTGCGTTCCTTGTTACTTAACTTTATTGCGCACCTATGATACACCAGGTGCTTTGCATGCTAAGCGCTTTGCATGATTAATGGATGTTATCCACACACAGACTTAGGAGAAATGGCCCCAGGATCACCCAATTCATCAGGGGTGTAGTTGAGGTTCAAACAGAGGTCTGATTCCAGTGCCCCAACACAGAGCTCATCATCACTGCTTGAGAATGCCTCATCCACTTAGGGCAATTAATAGTATGACCCACTTTCCAACAGGAATGTTCTAGGTTCCCATGAGGCAATTTACATACAGCTGTAATAAGTGGTCAATTCATGGCTGCTGTTATCAATCCTCCTCTTCTGATAAACACACATATTAAGGCTGGGTAGGTCAAATGCTTTGGGGCATCCTGTGCTACCAGGTCCTTTTTTCTAGGTCCTGTTCTTGACTGGTTTCAGACTTACAAAGATATTCTGAAAAAGTCTGGAGTCGCCATCATTCCTTCCCCTGGCTGTCAGAAGAGGGAGGCATCTATTCTTAAGATACGGGACAAAGGGAGCCCTCAGGAGGCACACACAGAGGGCAGGCAGCAGGGTACAACCCCAGGGTCCGTGCACAGAGAGGGAGCCCTCATGGGGAGCTGCCCCAGGGATCTGTCTGCTCCACAGCTGGCCTGTTCCTACACCCGGCCACCTGCCCTGCAGCCCCAGGTTCACCTCCACACAGATCTCAAAGAGCCTTCCTCAGGTGTCTCCTTCCAACCCTGCTCCCTCGGCTGCTGCCAGGCTGCACAAGGAAGGGACATTCCCCTTACCATGTGCCCCATGACAAGGGCCCCCGTGGACCTGCCCTGCCCACCTCCCACATGTTCCAGACCTTGGCTCTACCCGATCCCCTGCCTGGCTCCGAGCTGGGTTTCAGAACCATGTGGCTATGTGCATGCCCAACCTGTTCATGCTTAGAACACGTTCACCCAGGCTGCACAGCCCTCAAGAGGGACTCTGTCTTAGCTGGTGAGGAAAAGATGGGGGACGGGGATCATCCCTAAAGACTGAGAACCTCTCCTCAAATGACAGTCCAAATCCGCTCCAGACAGAGTGACAACTTTTAGTCACAAGATTAGGAAAAATAAAAATTGCTGGAACTGTAAGAACCCCGTGTCTGGTTCCCCAATACAATAAATTGTGTTCTCCTGCCCTCTGCTGGTAAAGGGCAGCAACAGCCCGCCCAGGGCCTTCGGAGAGAGACGCAGAGGCGCTGACTCAGCGGTGCATCCCTGCATTCTTCAGAGACACTGGGTGGGAAGTCGGCTATTGACTCATTAGTGGGGAGGGCTGCCCTCAGCAAGATGCCCAGACAGGCGGAAGCAGCCCACCCATCTCACGTACGGGGGGCGTCACTGAGCCGGAGCCATGAATGACCTCACTCCATACCGGGCTCCGAAGGGTGGGGAAAGTTGGGTACGGACAGCCTGGGCAAAGAGCTGGCTAGGCCCTCTCAGCCCCCTGTCCACCCTGTGGTCCTTCCAGGCTCCGAGAAAGGATGCTATTTCGTTCCCCAGAGGGAGCCTGCTGGAGGGGAATCTTGACGTGGAAATACCCAAATGCTTGCTGAGGAAACATGGAGGAGACTTGGGTTTTCTAGGGATGCACCCCTTGGATAGGGTACCTCCCTTCCCCTCTCTAAGCCTCAGTCTCCTCATTTGTAAAATAGAAGTTGGAAGAGAATGATCTGAGGTTCTTTCTGGCTCAGAGATTCTGGTAATCCACTGGCTTTGATCAAGGGGCCACTGCTGATGTGCTGGGGGCAAAATGCGCTGCCTGGCCGTGTGGCTTCCCCTCCCAGGCAGCCTCCCCACTGCACCGGGCAGCACCCACTTCCCTCACCTTTGCTCTTCCCGCCTTGTGCTGCCCTCGGCGCAGCGGTGGGAGCTGGCTTTTTGGGCCTTATGAGCAAGATGGGGGCTGCCTCACGCTGCGTCATTGCTCTGACCAGAGGACCCTCCACAGCTCACCAGGAAGAGCGCCCACCGATGGTGGCATTCCGTCACCTCCCACACAGACCCAACACTTTACAAGAATAAATAACTAAGGCCACATTTGATTTTTTTCCCTCCATTTAGAAATCTGTAATGTCATTAGCTATAAGTAAATATATCAGTGGGATTAATGGAGTGAGTCACAAAGTGACTTGATTGGATTCAAAACCACATTATTTCTTTGGGGTGAATTAGTAAATTCAGCACTGTCAAGAGATGATGGATTGAGGACCTGGGGACTGAGAGCCCTTATTGATCCTGAGAATAGATTGTGAAGGGGAAGCAGGAACGGCCCCCACACTCTTGTTTCCGGAGAGAAAGGAAACGTGGCTTCTCTACTCACTGAACTGCCCAGGGGTACAGGGTTTCTTTGGGGCCCGCGGTCGAATATGAGCGCATGGTAGGCAGTGTCTACGGTCTCCAATGAGCCTTACCCCCTGGTATTCATGTCCTCGTGTACGGATCCCCTCTCCTGAGTGTAGACAGGAACAAGTGGCTTGCTTCTAACACACAGAAGGCAGCTGAAGCAGTGAGGTGTCCCGTCTGCGACCAGGCTACATAAAGGGAGTGTGGCTTTTGTCTCAGGTGATCTCTCACCCTCTCTTGCAGTACTGCCTCCAGGGCAGCCGTGGGGAGGTAGTGGAGAGGCCTTCCACAGTCATGGCAATGAGCTCTGAAGGGTCCTCCTCCACCCGAGTTCTGAGGCAGCTGAGACCAGGTCTATGCCTCAATTGCAGCCTCGTGAGATCCCGAGCCGGAACCACCCCACTAAGCTGCTCCTGGATTCCAGACCCACAGAAACAAGCTGTGAGGTGACAGCTGTGCTGTTTTAAGTCACTAAGTTTGGGGTGATTTGTCACACAGCAGTAGACTAATGCACTAATGCACATGGCTTGCTCTGGCCACTGGGATGCGAGTGGAAGCAATAATGGATGCCATTTCTGAGTAGAAGCTTCAGGAGCCAGTGCACCGCCTGCCACAGTCTGGTTTCCTGCCTTGGTGACAGCACAGACTGGGGTCAGATGACAGTTCTGTGAGCCTGGGCCCGGGAGTGGCCACGCTGAGCCAGTTTTTACCCTCCCTACACCACCACCATGCACTGGTGGTATACTGTGAACAAGGAACAAACTTGGGTGGTATAAAACCACCTTGATCTGGGCATTATTAGTTACCGTGCATACCCTAGCCCACCCTGGCTGGAGCACTGTTCAAAGTGTGTTGAGGGGGGCCCAGAGACTCTGAGAAATACACTTGCTCTTCCTGCTAAGAACACAACCAGCGCTGCTTGAAATGAGTTTGTGGTATGCTACGCTTCCTTATAAAGGCCACCACGGCGGTGTGTTACAGACGGGATTTTCAAATATTTTGTCTCATTGCCCCCTTTGTACAAGCGGGCTCTCAGAACACATGTGCCAGCTTTCAGTTTAGAAAGCACCTCAGGTAGATGAATGAAGCATCCAGTGAGGACATGTACATGCCAGACACTTCCACACTCATCTTCCCATTTAATTCTTACGACAGCCCTGCAAGGCAGATGGCATTATTGTTACCCTTAATCTACAGATGAGGAAAACCCAGATTTGAGGAGTAAAGTCAACTATGCGGGTTATCCAGCCTCTGGGTTGGCACTGGTGGGGCACACACTCGAGCCCAGGCACCCTGAACTGACTGACACTCACATTCTTGCCTCCATTCGCAGGCGAGCCTCCAGCTACAGAAGCCGACGCATGAAGGCTGCTGCTTAGCAGGAACGTCAGAACCCAGAGGCTGAGAGCTGCTTTATGACGAAGGGAACACTTGTGGACAGTGGTTAGAAACTGATACACAGTCCTTACTTGTGTCAATGAAGACTGCATCCACATAGATTTTGGTACAGAAAGAGCCCAGGATAAATCCGCAGGCTGGTCCAAATACCAGCATGGTGAACAGAATTCCTGAAACAAGAAGAGGAAACAAAGATTTAGAGAAGTAGAAGCCATTCAATGAGCAAAACAGTCAAAGGTCAAGGAAATTACCTTACATTGATTAGATGGGGGTTCTGATTATACAAACGTTAGAGGAATGAGTCTAAAAATCCTAGAGGGGGAAAGCTAGTATTTCTAATTTTTAGAACTCTACTGAAGCACTGCTGTTCATGAGTTCTATAGTTTCTGGTAGGTTGCTTTGAAAATAAGGGCCCCAAGTGCACTTACTTCTAGAGGACACCAGCCCACATCATACCAAACATATTAAACTATGTTACTATTTTATGTCAAACATAAAAATATTTAATGTTTACCATTAAATATTTTTTCTGCCAAAAACATTTTTGAAAGGATTTTCGTGATCTTGCTATCCCGTTTATTTGGCTCTATGTAATCGGTTTAATTTATGGCTGGCTGAGATTTCTCAGCACCCGTACAAACTCAGGAATTCTTGGGAGGTGAGAAAAGTTGAAGTCACAGATTATTTCTTAATGTAATGAAATGTTTACGGGTATTAAATTTAGCAAATAACAAAGCTGACATAATGGAACACTTCAAGAACATTTAATTAGACATTTTGTTAATTTCCATTTCGCAGGTTTCCCCGTATTTTGGAGTTGCTATGTGTGGTTGTAACAGTTGTTCAGGATTCAAGCTTTTCTGTAGGACTTGAGAAGATGATACTGGGCATGGGCTCTCAAATATTGATGATACAGGACCTGGAATTTTGAACAAACCTTTGGATCATTCTGGGGAAAGTAATGAGACCAAACTAGAGCCTACAGGCTGGATCTATTTAACTTTCAACTAGGTAGACATTCCCAAACACTGAACTAAGGAAAGAAGGGGCCCTTTCCATAAGAAGCTGGCTGTCTATGAGGACAATCAATATGTGGGTCAATCCAAACCAAGGAGATAGCACAGAGGGTGTGCAACAGGTCTACATGGGCACATGAAGGTGGGGAATGAGTTTGACCAGAGGGAATCTGAGCTCAGTAGAGAGTAATTCTAGTCTGTTCATAGTAGGTGTAACTGAATTCTCTCAGCAATGTCATGGAATCACTCAAAGTCACCCATCCAATCAGTATTTATTGAGCACCTACTATGTGCCAAGCAGCATTCTCAGGGATGGTGATTCAGCACTGAACCAAACAGCCAAAAATCCCAGCCTTCCTGGAGCTCATTGACTTGGAGGTGGGGAAACGCAACTTAAGAAACTATAGATAGAAGCTCAACTGGTTTCTAAATACTTGGCAAAGGAAGTCAGTTCTTCCCGATTCACAGACAGGAATCTGGAACCTCAAAGCAAACACTTGAAGATGGCTTGTCAGGAATGTCGCTTGAGGAAGGAAGGAATGATAAGAGATGGTTTATATCATTGGAATGGGGCTGGATTTACCCTCAGTCAAATCCACTCTGATTTACACCAATCTAGAAGTTCAAGTGTCTCAAATACCTGCTCCCTTAGCCAGCTGGAGACCTCCAATCTCACAGCCATTCCTGTTTCTAGGAATCTGGAGCGAAGCAATATCTACCTTACTGGTATTGGCTCTGGTTTAGTATTAGCATTGGCCACAGCTTAGACTAAGATAACAAACAGAGCTGAGAAAGTTGCAGGTATTATTGGAAGAGTCTAGCATATGAGCATCTTTCAGGTACGGGCTAGAATTAGGGGGTTGTCTTAAGGGGTTAGGGAGCAAGCTAGTCCTGGCCCCATTCCTTGGGTGGAGGAGAGAGAAGCAGGAAGTCCCCGGTCTCCTGCTTTGTGCAAACTGTGATACAGAAGGAAGGGCATTTGCCAAGCTCAGCTGCCCACAGGAGCCCCACAGGGTCTAGCATCCATTCTGGCAGCTCCGAGGGGCAGGGGTTTACCATGGAGGCACCACGAACCACAGCGGCCCCTCCATCCTAGCCAAGAGCACCTGTCATTCTATTTCCTCTAGGAGAGGCATGGGTTTCCAAACCACTGGACTGTGGCTTTCCATTTTAACAGAACAGAGCTCCCCCCATGTCAAAGAAACAGGATAGGACCCAATCACCAAAAACTGAAAATGTAAGATGCACATGATCTCTTGTGATGGGCACTTCCCCCCTGCCCCCACTTGGTTGAAATCTCCAGGGGCATCTTCTAAGTGGCCCCACGGGGCCCCTCCTAGCAGCAATGGGTTCTCAGTATTTTCCAAGGGACAGTCCAGTAGTGGGGATGTGGGGGGGCTTCATGCATCAAGAAGCACCCTCTTCACTTCAGAAATACCTTAAGATAGTAACTCAAGTCAAGCAGGCTTGGAGAGCGGGGCCCGAGTTTTCACAGAAAGGTGATACCATGAGAGCCTATGAGGCACGCTGTGTTCTGATGGGGAGGCGCATTGGAATTTGCCTCCCTGCTGTCCTCCCAGTCTGTGATTTTGTTCTTGTTTAGTGAAATCACCTCAAATGTTCTGCCTAGACCGACGAGAAACAGATTATCCAGCACTAAAATCCAAATCCCACTGTTGAAGGGTGAGTGCCTCGGGGTCCAGGAGAGGAGGCTCCCCAGGGGCCCAGAGAGGCCCAGTGCTGCCCGCGCTGTCTGCTGGGTTCCTGGGTGCTGCAGGGAAGGGGGCGGCGGGAGAGAGGAGAGCCGGGGACGCAGCAGGTCAGCCCTTTCTGTTACCTGCCCGGAGCCTGGCCCTCTGTGCACTTATCTCCTGTAATCCTCTCAAGGACCCCAGTGGGGAAGGCTACCATGCCCCCACCACAGGGAAGACACAGCATCTCAGATTTGATGCCCCCTCCCAACAAAGAGGGAAAGCAGCACAGCCACGATCTGGGGCCGGGTTTCTCCCACCCCGTAAGGGAAAAGCCGTCCTGGAAGCACTCCACCACTTCCCAGCTCTGGGAGCTTTGGGCAAGGTATAGTTACCCTCTTCAAGCCTCAGTTTTCTCATCTGTAAAATGGGGATGACATCAGACCTATTTCTCGGGGGTGTGGGGAGGATTTAACGACCTCATATCTGTAAGTAACAGCATCTGACACACAGAAAGAGCCATGGAAGTGTTCATGAGATGGACAGTATGCTAGACCTGTGCCCTCTACACAGTGAAGGTCGGCACGAGGGGGATCCAAGCCCTCTTGTCTCCAAAGCAGTGTGTACCCTCCATGCGTCCTTTCCTAAGGCTGCCATTGGAGAAAGCAATGCAGGCCAGGCCCTGGAGAAGGTTCCTCGGGGAAGCCTCACTGGGCCCAGATGGCCTGGCCATCCAGAGTCTACCCGGCTGCCCTGCCTGCCCGCTCACCAAGCACGTTCTGATGCTAACCTGACCTCCTGGGGATGCGAAGACTGAGCAGAGGTCAAGAGGAGTGGGAAGACCTGCGTGGTGACCTAACTCTGGCATCCTGGTCTGCGCACAGGCCTTCTGTAGATCAGGTCAGTGTGAATCTGCAGTTCCCAAGCTGTGTGCTGAGGCACCTCAGGGTGCCACAGTGAACTCACAGGGGCATCCCAAAACACGTGAAGTGTTTGAGGGAAACCCACTGACACCTGACATCCATTCGATGCTGTTCGTGGAAACCGCTCACTATGTCAGGTGATGGGCTCAGCATCGGATCGAGCTACATTCACATTCCATTTAATTACAACTGAGTTTTCAGTAGCAGCTGTGATATAAAGCAAACTGTGTTAATCTAAATGGAACAGGAATGGGGTTGTCTAATCGAGTCTGACTCCAAGGTTTGAGAAACGGTGCAGTCCACAGCAGGGACACACATGAGTTTGTGAGTGACTGTGCTTCGTTTAAAATAATTTTTCCTTTCAATTTATATGTCTATTTTTTTCCAAACATTTCTTAAGCAGTTTGAATCTAGTTGCTTGATAAAACTGCAAGGTGTTTCTTGCAGACTTGGGGCTCTGTGAAAAAGACCACGGAGACACTAAGGACACAGTAAACCGAGAAAGTCTGGGAACCGCTGGCGGAAACTTGCTGCCCATGCTTTACAATATTCAGGTTTAGGGCCAGCATCTGCGGACACTGAGGAGGAACAGACGAGCTGGGCGAGGATCTTGTCAAGAAGCTGTTTCATCCATAGTCGGCCAGCCACGTAACAGGCACCTGCTAGGTTCGAGGCATGGTGGGAGGAGCTGCGATGCAGCCGTGAGCAAAACAGACAAAATCCCCATTTTGTGGAGTTTGTATCCTGGAAAGGCCATAAACAAACCAACCTGCTATACAATGTCAGGAGCAGTGCTAAAGAGGAGAGAGCATGGGACGGGGAGAGGTCAGAGAAAACCCCCCACACAGCGAGCCTTGTAAATGCCCCCCACAGCTATGGGTCACATGAGCTGTCTAGCTGGGGCAGTGGACTGGCAGGGTAAGGGCTGCACTGCTTGGGAGGCAGAATTACAGTCCCCACAGGTCACTGTCCTAATCCCTAGACCCTGGGACTGTGACCCTCGGTGACACGGGGGAACTACGGCTACAGTGATGGAATTAAGGATGTTAAGCAGTTGACTTTGAGAGAGAGATTATACAGGGCAGACCCCCGTGAGCCCAACGCGATCACGAGCATCCTTGAAATGTAGGAAGAGGAGGAAACAGAGTGAAAGTTGGGAGGGAAGGTGAGACGGCAGAAGCAGAGAGACGGCATCGTGAGGAAGGCCGGACTAGTCACTGCGGGCTTCGAGGAGGGAGCACATGTGGGCATGGAAGAGGCCAGAAAACAGATTTGATCCTCCAGGACAAAACCAGCCCTGTCAACACCTTCATTTTAGCTCAGTGAGACCCACTATGGACTTCTGATTTCGAGCGCTGTTAAGATAATAAAAATTTGTGTTATTTTCATCCACTCAGTTTGTATATTATACAGCAGCAACAGGAAACTAACACAATTGTTCAGCAAATTTGAGGAAATGCTCAGATCTCATTACTCCAAATATACACGAAAAGAAAAAGAAAAGGATGCTGTGGGACATTTTTGTGGGTCAGTTATCAGACCTGGTGTTGACGGGGGCTCAGTCCCAGAGGTGCTGGCGGAGACTCAGCCCCGTGAGGCAGAGACGGTGCCTTACTCTTCTTCAGGTTCCTCCTTTGGCCCAATGTGCCCATCGGTGAGTTCACCATCGGCTGAAAGGACATGCGAAGGGGAGCACCAGTTGCAGCACTTGATGCAACAGGGGGAGCGAGTGGCTCTCCTTGGCCACGGCCCGCCCGGTCTGTCCCCACCTGCTTCCCGGGACAGAGTTCTCTGCACATGCCTCTCAGCGCTGGGGACTCTCCCATCAACGTGCTTCCTTCTAGATGCAACGCACCAAGGGGATTGATGTGACAGCCTCCCGAAAGGCTCAGGCCAGAGGCACAGAACCCGAAGGATTTGGAGAATCCAAATGGAGACTTCTATTTGGATTTCTTGATTTCTTCTATCAGCCAGGAAATAGCAGTGAACTTCGTTATTATTACTGATATATGATAATGGATAAAAGTACCAAGAAACATTTTGTGCATGTGCCCTTGGGATAGCACACACTGATTCTAAATTGTGCACACACACGCGGAGGGCCAAGACCAACCTAGATACCTGTGAAGAACAACTATCAAGACTTGCCCTCCTGGGTATCAGGACTTCATTTAAGGATATAGAGATGAAGACAGTGTGTCTCTGGCACAAAGAACAGTAAATACACCAATGCAGCAGAAGACAAAGCCTAGAAACAGATCTGCACTTAGCAGGGAACGCCTGATTTATGTCAAAGTGTGCATACAAAGCACTGGGGGGAAAGATCATCTTTTGCACAAATGGTGCTGGGACAACTTGAAATTACAAGGGGAAAAAAAGCCAGCCTCACAACACATGTAAAAATCAATTCGAGGCAGAACAGGGACAAACAGTAAAGCTTCTGGAAGATCATAAACAAAAGTACTGTTATGATGCTGGGGGAAGGGGAAGGTTTCTTAACCAAACAAAACACCAGCCAGTTAAAGGAAAGCTTGGCAAATTGGTCTACAATAAAATTTAAAAGGTCACTCACCAGATTCATCAAAAGAGCCCAATAAGGAAGTGAAAATGTGAGAAATATCTATGTGTAACATATATCCTTAAAAACACACACAGGAGAACCAGCAGGCTCACATCTAGACTGCATAAAAACTGCTATAAACTAATGAGAAAAAGAAAAACCAGTTGAAAAAAGGAAGAGGAACTGTAACAGGTACTTCACAGAAGAGGAAATTCAGACAGTCAATGGAATAGGACAAGATGCTCCATCTTGTTAGAACTCAGGGGCATGTAAATTGCAACCCCAGTGAAATGCCATTGCTCATTCTGCTGATTAAGGAGTTGGGTGGTACCAGGTGTGCACAAGGAGGTGGGGCATCTGGGACGCTTGCACATTGCTGGTAGGAGTGCAAACGGGACAACCATTTTGGCAAAATGTTGGCAGTATCTGTAAGACTGAAGTTAAATGAATCCAATGACCCACAGTTCTAATTCCTAGGTAAACATCCTCAGAAAGTCTGACACGTACCTGGAGACACTTCCAAGAATACTTGTACCAACACTGTGAGATCCCCAAACTAGAAACAAACCCAAATGCCCAGAAACAGCAGAACAGAGAAACAAAATGTGACATCTCCCTACTCTGGAATTACTATACAGCAAACAGAGAAAATCAGCAAGAACACAAATGACTCTTAAAAGATAAAACACCGAACAAAAGAACATAGACAAGCAAAACTACTCAGAGGTGTGATTCTACTTATGCAGAATTCAAAATAGCAAAATTAAACTATTTTGTGACATATAACTAGGTAGTCAAACAGTTAAGAAAAACAGGGAAATGAACAGTACAGAAGTTAGGATTGTGGTTCCGGCTGATGGGGCGGGAGGGCATGTGATAGAGGTGCAGAGTAGGGGTAAGGATGGGGTGGTTCTCAGGTGCTGGTTTGGTGTTTGGTCTATTTATAGGCTACACGGATGTTTGTTTCATAACGATTTGTTAAGCTGGAATGCGTTTTCTGCACAAAAGTTTGATTGTTATATTTTTCACATGTATGTGCATGTGCAATGTAAGTGATATATACAAATGGCTACTGGCTATTGAGTTTGACGCCAGGGACTGGACTATGTGATTTATAGACATTAGCTCATGACTCTTTCTAACAATGCAAGGAGGTGGGTGCCGTCAGCCCAGTGTTACCCAAGAAGGACCTGAGACTCACAGAGATTAAGCAGCTTTCTCCACGGCACGTGGCTTCTAGCTGTGGCTTGACTCCTGACCCCCTCTGCAGAACTGGGTCCCCAGTGGGCTCAAGCACAAATAAGCAAAATTAAAGAACAAAGCCCAAACCAAACTCCAAACTCTGCTATTTACAGGCAGCTGCCTGCTTCTCACACTTTGCATGGGGACATGGATGGCTGGCTACTCAGAAACTATGGCACACAGCAGGGGGGGGACCTGCTCCGTCTGCATCAGAAGGTGGGTGTAGTGAGGTTGGGAGAATGTTCTAGAGCTGAGCTGGGTATGAATCCTGGTGTTACTACTTAACTGCCAGCAGATCTGGGCAAGTCCCTCGTGCTCTCTGTGTTCACTTCCACACCTAAAGGTGGGGGCGCTAAGATACACTTTGCAGCGCTGCAGGGAATAACCAAGGGAAGCCTGTTGGGGCCCAGTGTGGCCCCTGGCACAGAAGAGGCACTTCTTAAGTGCTGTTTCCACTGACACCCCAGGGCTTTGCTTGGTGCTAGCAGAGCCCAGGAAAGGGAAGGCCGCTGCTGTGCCGCTGTGAGTGACCGCCCCTCCTTCTCTGCTGGGCAGAGTCTTCTGCAGCCAGCTCACCTGACGGCCTGCTCTTTGCTGCTCCCTAGTCCACAAGCAGGAGCCCCATTAGTGGGCTGGCTGCGGCAGCCTGCAAAGTACCAAGCGAAGGACAGCACCGACTTTCCTGAGCCTATGCTTGCCTTTGCTGAGGCTGGCATGGGGCCTGCCTTCTGTGCCAACCAGGGTCGGGACAGAGGGACCAAGGCATCTGCCACCTGCAGGCACCAAGTCTTTATGCTGCTCGAAGCACAGTCAAACAGGCCATCCAGAAACCCGGCTGTTACCAGAGCCTCTTCTAGCTTCTTACTTAGACGAGTCCGTTAGCATTTTCTGACGCTGAGAGACACTAAGGATCCTGCATGGAAAAGGAGGGGGATGATTCCTGCCTCTGGGGCATCAGGACAGGACAGGGCGGGTGTCAGGCTCCACTGCCTGTGTGTCTGAGCTCGGTACAAATGCTCCCTCCGTCTCAGTTCTGACAACACCTCCTACCTTCTCGGGGGTCTTTGAGGACCTAAGTGCAGAAAAAAGGCTTCAGCTGAGTTCCTGGAACACAGATATTCTCCAAAAACATAAGCTGTTATTTACTCTTCTCACCAGTACTTCCCGAAGAGCAGGATTTTCTTTTCTGTTTTACGAGCTTTACTTTTTGTATTACTCAGGTGAGAGATGCTTATTTTAGAGAACATGAAAAATACAGAATCATATAGAGAAATAACATCGTTCTCATATTTCCTTTTAGACATTAGTGTATTTGTATTGTATTTCTTCCTGTGTGTTTCTGCACTGGTGAAACCAGATAAATTTAAAAACAAAAACTCTTTTCCACATTTTAAAAGAAACATATGCTCATTGAAGAGTGATCTGAGAATAAACCAAGGGAGGAGAGGCACCCCAACACAGTGGCCAGGAACACAGACCCTAGAGCTGGCCTCATGTGTACTCACTAGTGTGTGACCTTGGGAAAGTTCCTTACCTTCTCTGTGTCTCTATGCTCTCACCTGAGAGTGGGGATAACATAGTACCCATCTGACAAGACTGTTCCAAGGTTTAAGTGATTAATGCACATCAAGGGCTTTCCACAGTGCCTGGCACACAATAAGTGTTGAATAAATTTTAGCTATTATCATCACTATTTCAAGGAAGGTGGCACAAACCACCATCTCTCACCACCCAGAGGGAAACACTGATACTCATTTGATATTCCCTTCCAGTCTGCCCCTATATATAAGGTTAATTTTATTAGAGTAATTTTTAAAAAATGTACCCAACACAGCTGTCCTAATAGAAAGCCTGGAAACGAATGATAAGATTTTTCTATAAAGAATAGAATTATCTGCTGCAGTGGAATTTAAGGTGCAGATGGAAGGCATTTCTCGGTTGCCCTCGGGAGATAGAAGAGGAAGAATACACCCCCGAACCACACTGCCCGGCACTCCAGGCCTGGCTCCCAGTCCCCCTGGCCGTGGGGAGGAAGGGTGCCTGAGGACACAGAGATCTCAGGTGACAGCCCCGATTTCTTAACAGTGACTGGCCAGCATGGAGCAGGGCAGGGGACGAGCAGAGCGAGGGTCCTGTGCTTGGCAAAGTGAAAGACCCTTTCAGAAGCCGGTGCTTTTCCCTGGAGGGTCCTGGGATTTGCTTGCTGTGACTTCTAGAAAACGAGATGTCATCTCCAGCAACGTCTCACACGGCTGGTACACGAGTCAGCACCTGGGCCCCTTTACGAAGGAAGGTGCTCTAGTTACTCCTTTGTTTCTGTCTGATTATAAGAACAATGCATTCAGAAAGGGGACAACCTATTATTGTCCCACCATCTCGAGGCAGTCGCTTTCTTCAACCCCTTCTGAGGTACCTGAGGTCAAACAAAAATTTTCATGACCACTTGATGAGGTTCATGCCATGATATTCTTTTCATACGTGAGAAAACAGAAGCTCGGAGAGGTTAGTCAACTTCCCCAAAGCCAAACAGCTTGTACACGGTGAGGGTGGATCTGAACTCAGGCCTCCAAGACCAGCTAGGTTTCTAGAGAAAGAACAGACGGGTCACCATAATACAGCAGTAAACCCTTGGAATCAGCCAGGTCTCGGCTGGGATCCTGGCTATACTTCTCTATTTCTGGATGACTTATTTCCCAACGTTGAGTCTGGGAATATATGAATATTTTTGCCTTGTAGAACTGAGAATCAGATGCAACGCATGCAAAGCTTCTGGTACTTAGAATGTGGTAGATGCTTCCTAACTTCTCTTGGTGTCTCAGGGATGATAAGTCCAAGAAGGGAGGCCTGCACGGCTGGTGTCCACTGGCTGTGTGGTTGTGTGTCTTTAGCGGGACTCAGTGAGTTTAACCCTGGCTGGTTCCCTCAAGCAGGCAGAGAAAGGAGGAAGCGCAGGTCGGCCGTGGTCTCTCCCCACTAGAGGGCAGTGCCCTCCAAGGAAAGAGTCCGGGCGTGTGGCCCTTGTCCTCCTCTTACTAACTGCCCGTGAAAGCCGCTGCCAGAGCACTGCTTTCCCCATCTCCCACTTGCCTTCCTTGCCCTCAATTTATACAAATCTATTTTTCTGTTGTGAAATTTGCAGGCTGGAATTTCTGCCCTAGGAAGGAACATTTTGCATCATACATGCATGAATAAAACATGGCCCGCAAACAGCAGGAAGTCTGCAAAACATGCCATACATATTTATGCAAATGCCCACTGGCATTAGCCTGACAGGATTACATAACTGACCTCAGTTATTTCTGAGGGGGAGGCTGGAGGGGAAGAGAGGATGAGGAGGTAACCACTCATTGAACACAGACTATGTACCAGACTACGCATGCAATTTGTGTAATCAAATAATCCCCACTGCAAAGTTTATACGAAACACTGATGTTGCTAAGGCTGCGTGGTATGTATGTGCCCGATTCAGAACTTGTGTGCCCCTTCCCGCAATATCATACCTGTTGCCTCTTAAGTCAGCTGTATCACTGGGTCTCAAAGTTGCCAGCACATTGAAATCACCTTGAAAACTTAAAAAAAATACTAATGCCTAGGTCCTGCCTCCCAGGATCAGACGGAGCTGGGTTGGGGAGCCTGAGCACCAGGACTTTTTTCCATGCTCTCCAGGTGATCCCACGTGCAACCAGGTTGGGAACCTCTGGACTTTGCCCTTGCTGACCTTGGCCAAGGAGCCAGATGGTACCCAAAATGCATCTGGGCCTATGGGAAAAGGGAAGGATGTGGAGGCTATTTGACGTCAGTCATGCAAGGAGGAGGGCCAGCCAGACACTGAGTGTGGCCAGACCAAGGTCACTGAGCTGGTGGCAGAACTCAAATCTGTCCTGTGCAGACAGCCAAAGCAGCCCCAAGTGCCGCCACACTGTGCACTCGACTACCGGACGCTGCCGGGTACCCATGGAGCCATCTGGTTTCTGGGTCTTCCTTATGCTTGGCCTCAGTTTCTCCCCCTCCTCCAGGCCCTGAGCCCTGTATCAGGAGTTCTACCCACCATTCAAAGCCTGCCTTAAATCCTCCTCCTCCAAGGGGCCTTCCTGGATTTCCTCTCTTCTTCCTTCACCTCCCCTCTTCTGCCACAGCACCTAGCCTGAGACTTTTCTATAGGCCGCCTGGATGCAAAAATAAAGGCCCATGTATTAGGCATGCCATAATAACTGCTGGCTCAGGGAAGGCAGAGACCTAATTTTTTTTTTTTAATTCTGTTTTCCACAGGGGTGATGCAGCCCTGCCTGGCGCAGGGACCCAGTGTTTGTCTGTTGAACTGTGAACTGATTGCAACCTAGGCCTGGGAGAGGTGGGAAGCCCTGGCATTACGGAGAAGGAGGCATCTGATGAAGGTCACCCTACAAGGCTAGGCTTCAATGGGATGCTCAGGAAGCCTGCACAGTTGGTCAAAGCTGCAGCTGCCGCTCGTCTTAGTTTCTCAACCCAGCTAACAGAAGCTTCTCTTCTCCTCTCCTACCCATCAGGGCCCTACCAGGGTGAAGGCACACGTCCCTCTGGCTGGCCAGCCAGTGGGCATCTGAATGTGACGTCCACAGAAAGGAAGCCACTGTCAGCAGGGGGCCAGGTGCAGCTCCCAGTCAGGGACCCTTGGGTCTGACGAGTCAGGGCTGGAGCAATCATCACAGTTCCCTCCTGCTTTCTTTGTACGTGGCATGTCCCAAGGAGCGGGGCTGGAGCAGGCTGACTCCCTTCAAAGCAAGTGAGAGCATGCCCCCCTGCCCTGTCTGCTCTGTGGGGGCCCTGGAGAACACTGGCTCCAGGAGCGATGCGACCCCACTGGCTGAAACGACGAGAAAGCACTGCCCGCAAGGGGGGGGCTAGGCTGAGGGCCACAGCAAACCCACCCACATAAACCACAGGCTGCCCCTTGCAGAAGGGCCCACATCCTGTGTGCCAGCTCAGTAGGGTCTTCCTTCCCAGAAGGTCTCCCGGGAGATCCTCTAACATCACACCAGATTCCAGCTCCCCACCTGTAGCGCCCACCAGTGGGCACTGGGGCGGGGGGGGGGGGGGGGGGCGACAGGCCTGGAGTCTGGAGTTCAGCTGGGGCACAAGGCCTCAGCAGCAGAAGCGGGCGCTCAGGCACTCAGCCTCTCTGCCTCGCAGCTCCTGCTGGAAAATGGGGTGGCGACCTGCCCTGCCTACCTCCTGTTATGGGCTCACCTGTGCCCCCCACATCTGTTTGTTAGAGCTCTGAGCCCCTCAGAATGTGGCTGTACCTGAAGGTAGGGCCTTTAAGGAGAGGATCAAGTTAAAATGAGGCTGTTTGGGTGGGCTCTAAACCAACAGGACTGGGTTCCTTATAGGAGAGGAAGAGCCACTGGGTGGGCACATGCCCAGGGGTGTGAGGACACTGGGCAGAGGCCTCCGGAGAAACCAAACCTGCCAGGCACTTGACCTCAGACTGCCGGCTTCCAAAACAGTGAGAAGCAAGTGTCTGTTGTTTAAGCCACCCAGGCTGCAATCCTTCACTACGGCAGCCCTACAAACAATACACCTCAGACTGTGTGAGATCACGTGTGACGGTGCTGAGAGCGCGAGGAAGCGGCACCGTGCCACCCAAGTGCCCTGGACTGCCAGATGCATAGAGTCAGTAAGCATTAATGAGGCTGTCCCAGGACTGGACGGCCAGACACCTGGGTGGAATCCACACAGCACACTGTGTAGTGTGACTCCCTGGGGAGAAGCCGGCAGGGAGCTCTGTCTGTGGGGGACCGTGGTCTTGCTTACTACCTGTGAACCCCTCACCGTGCCTAGAGGAGGCCAGCAGGCAGGTTCTAAATACATTTGCTGCATGTTGTACACGAGGCAAGTGGTGTTTGCACAGGAAGGTGCGGGTTGGCTGTGGCAGAACCACAGCAAGCCAGATGAGGGAACATCCCACCCCCGGAGGCGGTTTGAAGCAGGGCTGTCCCTAGCGAGGACGAGGTGGTGGGGTGGTGACCGTGGTGCTCCCTGCTGCGGGCTGAGTACCGGCACCTTCCATGCTCTGTGTCCCGTAATCCTCCCCGTCTCCCGATCAGGTACCCTCCCAGTCACACACCTGGAAACCGAGGCAGAGAGATAAAGTACTTGACCAATGATACACGTACAGGAAGTGGGAGGCGGAAATGAGAACAAAGACAAAGGATTCAAGGGAAGCACGGAAGGCAGGGAGGGCATCCAGGGGATGGCACAGGCCAGGGTCCAGGGGTCAGAGAGGCCCAGGAGGCGAGGCAGACAGCAGGAGGAGGCCACACAAGCAGCCATGGGGTCTGTGGTGTGGGTCATGGATGCAGTTCGAGGCCAGGCTGGGGCTGCCTGCTGTGGGGGTGCAGGCGTGTCCTGCTAAAGCTGCGGGTCAGGACGACACACCCAGAAGCAGGTCACGGGGGCAATGGAGGGAAAAGCCTATAGCAGGGAGGCCAGTTGGGACCAGAGCAGGGATGTGGCCTGGGCTTAGTCACACCCACTGAAGCCACTGTGCTCTCACTGACTGGGGTGAGACCATGGTCGGCCCCTCCTCCCCCAGGGGTGCTTGGGGACTCCTGCATCCGAAGGAGCCACTGCCCGGGGTGCTGGCTGGACACCCAGGGTGTCAGCCAACCTGCTTACCCTGGGCCTCTGTGGCTGCTTCCTGGACAGATGTGACTTGTTGATGAGGTCCTGCCTGTCTTGTGATCTCACACGCACATCCTGCATCTTCTAAGGACATCAGGACAACACTGAGTTTTCCCAGTGGCCTTGAGGAGACTGGCCAATGGAGCAGAACATCTCTGAGAAGGTCACTGAGGCTCAGAAAGCCATGGGGACGGCCTGGGCCTCGGTGGTGGACCAGCCAGCTTTCCATCAGGGTCAGGCCCAGCCCTGGCAGGGCGCTCCCATGGCCAGTTCTTAGTTCTCAGTAAGGCCTCATTCTCATTCACCAAAGCACCCAGGTATTCACCAGAAGTGACCTCATTTTGTCTTCACAGCTCAGGAACCGAAAAGCCATTTGTCTCTAGCCATGCCGATCCACCACTAACAGCAACCCCAAGGGACCTCCCCCTGGACCGGCGCTTTAGACGTGGCATGCCACGTGATCCTCGCAACAACCCTGACATGGGATCTTTTCACCTCCACTGGACAAATGAGGAAACAGGCACAGAGAAGTTAGGTTACCAGCCTACAGCCACACAACTGCACAAAAGCCCAGGCTCTGTGGGCCCCCAGTCCTGCACCTGGCATCATGGCAGGAGGAAACAGCAGCAGGAGGGCAGTGGGCCTTGGAAATCCTCCTCTTAAATCCTTCAGGGGCCAGTGTCAAGGGTGCTCGATGCCTGCTCTGAGCCTTAGCACTGGGAGCTGAGAGGCCCGAGGTGGACAGAACTGGACGTACACCACGCACGCGCACATACCCTGGGGGACTCTGCCCCTCATTCAGCATGGGGCACCTCAGGGCCTGTTAACCAATCATTATTAGCTCAACAAGTGTCAAAACAGGAAGCAAATGCTTAGGCATTTCCTCTTGTCACCAGAGGGAGCCAGACACCTTCGCATCCAGGGACTGTTTCACCCGTGTGGCGGGAGGTTGCAAGGCAAGATAGGAGGGTCACGCCCGCAGCTCTGAGGGTGGCTTCCTCACCTGGAGGAGGACATGGTGGCAAACGGCTTTGCAGATCTGCGGTCATTAGTGAAGGTCCTCATGCTGTGTTTGTCAAGAACACGGCCGTTTCCAAAACGCCTGTCACAGGGAAGGTAAGCCTTCGAGATCGTAATGTGTTACCCCAGCCAAGGTGCCGTGATCTCCCCAAATGATTTGGTCTGTACCTGACTCAATTAATCATCCTAAAACGTGTGGACTCAGGGGCTCCTTACTTTATAACAAAGCCCGAACACTGGCCTGGTACTGTCATGGGTACAGGCAGGGCAGCTATGCCAGGTTACACAGGGCTGGAGGGACCGGCTGCTGAGAGGCTGGGGACACCAAGATGGGCAGGGGCTGGCGCAGCCGGAGCAGACGGGAGACCATCCATCAGCAGCAAGCACACTGCTCAAGGCCAGTGTGTGCAGACCTGGTGAGAGCACAGCATCCCATGCAGGCAGTGGGCAGGGAGGGCGGACCAGCGGGAGGCCCCTGGGTATTGGCCATCACCTACCAGTGCACCGAGGCCCAGGTCCCTGAACAGGACTCTCTCTACACGTGCAAGTGAGCAGAAGCCCCACTGTCATGAGGGGACAGGAGATGGGGTTCCGGGGTGCTTGGTATCCCACTGTTCAAGCGGCCTGCATCCAAGAGAACTGACAGCAACGAAGCCCTGACGCTTAAGTGCCAGGCTGCAGCTGCAGAAATCTCCCCTGTCTGCAGGCAGGGCGTCCCAAGGTCCCCTCTGGGACAAGACAAGCAGACGGCAGGGGTGGGAGTCAGTGGGACCAAAGCGTTCCCCCCTTTCCAACCTCTTCTCCAAGCAGGGCCCCATGCAGGGGTTTTGTTTGAAGAACCAGGGGCAACGGCTGAGGTTCAAGGAAAATGCCAATTTCACCCTGATTTATCACTAAGGGTCTGCTGGCTAAAATGAAAGTCTGGTGATTTTGAAGCCTGACAGAATTCAAGGAAGGGTTTTTAAACGCTGGATTTGTGTGCTCTGCTCGAAGGGAGCCATCACTGTCAGAAGTTGACCGAGTTCATTAGAAACAAGTCATGCTGGACCTCCTTCATTTCCTCTGTGGTCTTCTGATAGGACCGGGAGGCTGATTAGATCGGGGCAAGTTGTAAACACATTATATATATCATGAGGCAAGCGCAGGCTGGACAAAGGCGCTGCTCACTATACAGAGCTGCCAACCGCACTGCTGGGACACAGAGCTGGCGACCCTCCTGCAGCCGGCAGAGCGGATGCACGCTGTCTCCTCAAGCAGGAGGCCATCTCACTCCTGTCCTGTTCTCTGTACTTGGGATGATGCACTGGCACATTATGCCCGTTTGAGAGAAAGTCAATACACCGGAGAATCAATGGACCCCAAATATACGGGTGAAGTGCAGCCAGCATTCACGTACAGGAAGCTTTAGGATAGGCTGGGAAGGTACAACATGCCAGCTGTTCACAGCAGGAAGTGTTGGCATGAGCCCCCATTAGTGAAGCAGTTGTCCCAAATGCCAGTGCCACCTTGGTGGTATTCACAGAGTCGAGCATACCAGGGGGCCCCCATTCTCACACAGTTGGCCCCAGTATGGTCAGTCTAGAATATGACATTTAGAGAAGGTACTGAATTATCTCCTGGAAGGGCACCTGGGAGAGGGAGGGATCTAGAGGCCATGCCATGAAATGACTAAAGGGCTGAAAAAGAAGAATGAGCTTCAAAAAAGAGAATGAGTGGGAGGGACGACTGAAACCCTGTCATGCGAATAAGAGTCAACCACTGTGTCTTTCCAGAAGCCAGAATCAGATCTGGGATGCAGTGACAATGAAGCAGGGGACCAGGAATGTTGGAGAGAGGCGGACCAGCTGCCTTAGGAGTAGTGAGGTCCTTGCCACTGGGGGTGTCCATGTGGAGGCTGCGTGGCCAGAAGTCAGGGTTGGAGGGGAGCGTTTTCCTGCTGGGTGGTGGGATGACAGGATGGTAGCTGTCCCCAGTTCTAAGATTCTAGGATTTTAATTTGGGCCATCTTCCAGGAATTGCTCAAGAACTGGGGATCCTTCTCACCGACTGCTCTGTACGCACAGGGGTAACGCCCCGCCCTGAAGGGGCCGCAGTGACTTAACGTAGAAAGCAGAACATGGGGAAGGGGGGTGCCCACCAGAAGGACATGTCACCTGCCAACGCCCTGCTGCTCTGCAGTCTGCTCTCCCAAGACGCTGAGGCTGAATCAACACCAGCTGCTTGATTTTCCTGTATCGCAGTCCCAGAAGATGTTTCTGGAAAATTATCTATGCCGACACTGGATTTCTCTAAAGAAATTTGAGAGGTGGGATTCCAACAGGCAGATCGGAGAAGGGGGAGGGGACTACTGAGCGATGCCTGCTTTTAAAAAGGAAAGCTGGACAGATGGGTAGCAGGTCTTGGGACAGCACCACACCCACCTGGGGCAGGTGGCCAGGCTGTCAACCTCACGGCCCCTGTGAGGTCAGAACAGGAGAAGCCATCCCAAACACCGGTGAGGCTCTTTTTCCTGGGAAATTGTTTCTGGTTCTGCTTGGAGATAATGGAGACACAATTATGCAAAGCAAGAAAAAGTCTGGTTCTGGCCCCGTTAACCAACCTGGAGTTAACTGAAGTGACTGGATGGAGCTCCTCCCACCAGAAGGGCTGGGCAGGCAGCCACTGGCGCTTTATTTTTTCCAATTTTTAATTTTTTAGTCCTTAAATTTTTACACGGAGAATGACTGTCTCAGTGCTGACACCCGGACAGGCTGGCTCCGGAGAGGCCTGTAAAGCAGGGCTTCTTAACCAGGAGCAATTTTGCCCCCCAGGGGACGTTTGGCCATGTCTGTAGACAATCTGGTTGTCACATGGAGGTGTGTGTGTGTGGGGGGGGTGCCACTACTGGCATCTAGTACACGCAGGCCAGGAATGCTGCCACGACGCACAGGCCAGCCCCCACCACAAAGAAGGATCCAGCCTAAAATGCTGCTCGTGCTGGGCTGAGACGCTCTGCTCTGAAGCCACTGGGGTGCAGCAGATGGCAGATCCACTTCAACCTGTGTGCAAGCAGGCAGGGAGGGTGCAGGGTGTGGGGGGGTCACTGGGATTTCTTTGATGTGGACTGTCTTCTGTCTTCTAAAACTGAAGAAGCTTAAGGAACACCTTCAATTCTGCCAGAGAAAATGAAGAAAAAACAAAAACCAAAGTCTGATTCCCTGCAATTCTAGAAGCTCGATTGTCTTTCAAAGCCAGAAGAAACTTTCTTGTCCACGGGTTCCTGGCCAACCCTGCTGTGAAGTCAGCTGTGTCTCCCTATCACTGCTGTCACCTGTCTCCACTAGGGGGGAGGTAAGGTGGGGAGTGACAGGCGAGACTAATGACACAAGGACGGCTGCTCTCCCTGAGAACACGTCAGCACTGCAGCAGAGACCCAAATACCTCACTTTTCACTGATGATGAAACTGAGAGGTCACACTGTGTTGCCCACGCCCCCAGTCTGTTTCCTAGTCTAGGATTGACCCTAAAGCCTCCCAAGCTTTCTCTACTAAAGCTCTGGTTTTCAAACTGGGCTCCTTGGTGCTGGGGGGGCTGCAGGGCAGAGGGTGGGGGAGGGAGCTGCACGTGTAGGAGGTCAAGGTCTTGATGCTGCAACCAGGAACCCCCTTCTTCTCCATTCTGCCGCGTGGACTTCTCTGTAAGGTTTTTGCCATGGGCTGAATGATGATCCCCAAAAGATATGCCCATGTTTGGGAACTTGTGAATGTGACCTTACTTGGAAAAAGGGTCTTTGCGGATATCATTAGGTGAAGAATCTCGAGATGCGATCATCCTGGAACACCCTGATGGGAACCATAAATCCAGCATCCTTACAAGATGCACAGCAAGAAGAGACAGAGGCCATGTGAAGCCAGAGACTGGAGTGATGTGGTCCCAAATCAGAAGCTGGAGGGAGCAAAGAAGAACTGTCCCTTAGTGCTTCTGGAGGGAACATGGCCCTACCATCACTTTTTTTTTTTTAATCTACAATTACATGAAGAACATTATGTTTACTAGGCTCTCGCCTACCCCAAGTCCCCCCCACAAACCCCATTACAGTCACTGTCCATCAGCGTAGTAAGATGCTGTAGAATCACTACTTGTCTTCTCTGTGTTGCACAGCCCTCCCCGTGCCCCCCCCACATTATACATGCTAATCATAAGGACCCCTTTCTTCTCCCCCCACTTCTGCCTCCCTTCCCATCCATCCTTCCCAGTCCCTTTCCCTTTTGTAACTGTTAGTCCATTCTTGGGTTCTGTGATTCTGCTGCTATTTTCTTCCTTCAGTTTTTCCTTTGTTCTTATACTCCACAGATGAGTGAAATCATTTGGTATTTGTCTTTCTCCGCTTGGCTTATTTCAATGAGCATAATACCCTCTAGCTCCATCCATGTTGTTGCAAATGGTAGGATTTGTTTTCTTCTTACCTACCATCACTTTGATTTCAGACTTAGGGCCTCTCCAACCATGAGCAAATAAATTTCTGTTGTTTTAAGCCACCAAGTATCTGGTTATTTTTGTGGTAGCCCCAGGAAACTAGTACAGTTTTTTTTTTTAAAGAAAGGGTCCCTGGGCCAGAAGTTGGAAAATAACTCCCCCTATGACTGCCTCTATGGGGTCATCTCTCCCAGGTCTTTTACTTAAAGTCCAGAGCAGGGACTCAGAAAACGGTTGAATGAAGGTAGAGGGAACAACAGTTGGAGGCTGGGTTGGGCCAAATCTCTTTCTAAATAGGTCATTCAGAATCCAGTGCGGAGAAGGTGGGGAAAGATGGGTGGCTCTCCTCATTGGGATTGAAATTCCTTGATTCTTTCAAAAAGCCCCCATTCTGCACCATGCGAAATCCTTTGAAATTTATTAACTAACTGAAAACTTCTCACGATCCATAAGGAAGGAAGAAAAAAAAGTACCACCTCTCTTCGCCATTCAGCAGCTCACGCAGTAAGCCTTAAAAGGAAGAACTGACTGGCAGCACCACTAATTGCGCACTTGATGGCAGCTGAAGGAAGATGGGCCCCTGGTTCGGCGACCTCCCAGGGTTCTGGGGCAGGTTACTCCGTGGGAGGCATGAGAACTCATCATGTCCAGGCCCCAGACCACAGCACAGGCACACCCCGTGTGATCTGCCTGCTGGGAACGACCCGACCCTGCAAATGGCCTGTCGCCGTAAACTCTTAGTCACAGAGCAGTCGATCAGAATCCTCAGAGATGGCTCTGCTCGTTTCACAGGTGGGGACACGACAGCCTGGGAGATGAAGTGACATGTCCTCAGGTGTCACACCAGAAGAATTAGGCTCAGAAGAGAGGCCACAGCCCACCCACGACCGGCTACTCTGTCACCGTGCTCTGTACGGCTACCCGCACTGGGCGGTCAGCGTCATCCATCCGGGAGAGTGATCTATGCCACCGACCATTTTGTAAACCCTAATGATAGAGGAAAATTATGCCGAGATAGATGACACTTAGCTTCAAATGATTCTGTCTCTGACATGTATTTTTTTTAAAGACTAGAAGCTCCTGCTTCATCTGATACTCAGTCCAGATTATTCGGCAGGGCACCCGGTGGGCGCCACACTGTCCTCTGAATACATTCCAGCCCCTGCATCGTGGCCAAAAGGGGGGACTTGACATTCCTTGAACTGCTGCCCTGCAGACTGTGAGCCTCCCCAGGCACTGGCCACGCCACCCTCCTCCTACACTCCTGGCAAGGGGTGTCAGCTGGGCTGGTCCCCTGTCCCCCGTCTCCACCTGTAAGCTCTGCTCCTCAAGGGACAGGTCAGGCCAGCCACCCAGGACGGCGCTGCCAACGTCCCAGTGAAAATTCATCTCTGACCCCAACACCCTAGTCAGGAGAGGGGCCATTCTTTCACCAGTTGTTTCAGACAAACTCCCAGGCCAAGGCCTGGGCTGCCTTTTCTCCTCTGACCTTTACTCTTTCTGTGCTCCGTCTGTCCCACACAGACTGCTGATTTGAATACTCAACTTTAAAAGACAGATAGAGACACATACATAAACATACACATATATACACATATATGTAATTGTGGCAAAATTCATTTAATACAAAACTTAACGATCTTACCTGCTTCTAAGTGCACAGCTCAGTAATGTTAAGTATAGTCACATTGTGGTGCAACCTCCAGAACCTTTTTTTAAAAGATATTTTCAAATATAAAGGTAAAGAGACCAGGCTAGAACAATGAAGGCCTACATACCAATCACTGGCCCCGACCACCACCAACTCATGGTTGGTCTTCTCTGTACTACCAACCCCACCTGCTTCCCCTACCTCTTGCATTATCTGAAGGCAAACCTCACACATGGTTTGGCCCTTCACTGTTCAAGGACTTGCCTTTCAAACTTACAAACAAAACCACAATAGGAAGATGTGATCTTCCAGTGGAAGGCAAATAATTCCTTCCACTGATGTGGAGCTTCAGACTTTCTGAGTAAGGGCCTCTTGTTCTTTCCGCTCCCCCTTTGCCTCGTTGGGAGGATGATGTGCTTGGAGAAGAGGGTTCTGAATGAACCTGATGCCCGTGAAACACAAGAAAATCCTCCTGTGCTCTGACCTTCCTGAATTCTCATTTGGATAGCCTCCCAGTTTGGCTTCTTTAAAGTTTTTTCTGTTTTATTTTCTTATAAAAGTTATTGTGGTAAATCATCTTAACTATTCTGTTATTTATTCTCAGTCCTTTGAGGGGAGAGGCAAGAAAGAACTGAGAAAGTGGGTTTATGTCACCTGGGTGGGTTTCCAGCCACCGCTCTTGGGGACGGCTGTCCCCTGAGTCACTCGGTGACTCATTTATAATTCTGCCTTGGGAGCCTTGCGGAGGGCTGGGAGCCTTCTGATATGAAAGAGAGGCAAATGCAAAGGAATACTCCTGGCTGAAGGCCGCCTCCTCTCCTGTTCCGGGTTCCTCCATCCCTGGGGACCCACTGATGGGGTCAGATTCTGCCCGAGCTGGACTAGAGAGTCCGGAGCGCCCTGGATCACATGAGCCACACTTACATCAACCGTGGATACACCTCCCTGGTACAATGAATACAAAGACTGCTTTCTTTGTCTGGGTGTTTGCTACCCCGAGTCCTTGCAGCAGGATTGCACTGTGAGGACAGCAGGGGATGGCCTTTGACTGAGAACCACCAAATCTGGGCCCTGGTATTCAGACTCTTCTATTTCACTCTCATTACTCCTATCACACTGCATTCAAACTGTTTACACATTGGTCTACTTCAATCAGAGTTTTTCAACCTTGCCACTGTTGACGTGAGAGGGCAAATAATTCTTGGCTGTGGAGGCCGTCCCAGGCCTTGTAGGCTGTTTAGCGGCATCCCTGACATCAACCTATTAGATGCCCCTAGTCTCGACAGCCAAAAATGTCTCCAACTGTCGCCAAATGCTGCCTGGGGGTAATAGTGCCCCTGACTGACAACCACCAATTTGGAGCATGTACTTAATGGAGGGCCATAGTCTGTCTTATCCCTCTTTGCCCCTGTGGAGCCCAGCACAGGGCCTGGCACACAGTAGGAAGCCCAAGACATTTGTGGATCCCTAAGAATCACTCTGTGAAATAGGTGTGACCCGGCGTGTTACAGGTGGGGCAGATGAGGCCCAGAGAGGTTCTGGATGTCCCGAGTCACACAGCTACTGAGCGGCAGGGCTGGTAAACCCCACAAGCTCTGTGTAAGGGGTGGGAGCTAGCAGGGTAGCTCAAAAGGTGGCTGCTTTCTAGCTCTGGCCAGCAAAGAAGCGAGGCTGTTGGGACAGAACACTCAAGGGCCTGCAGCTGTTAACTGACGAGGAGTGTGTTTGGAGGCTTCCCTTCCTGTGGGGCCTCTGTGCTGACCAGGATCAAAGTGACTGGGGCCATGTGGCAGGGTTCATTTTGTTTTATTCCCTCTAGTAGCTTAAACCTGAAGAAATGATAATGATTTGAATCAGGTTAGCAGGTGAAGCAGCCAGGAGCTCAGTGCCCCAGGACAGCCAGGCTATGAATGAATTTAGTTCCAGACTTGAAGTGCTGTCTTCATTACGGTTGGAGTGTGCCTTCCTTTTTTGAAGAGGAAAGTAGAGCAGAGTAAACCCTGTGATTCATATTTGAAAGTGGGAGCAAGGTGGAGGTGGAGGCTGGGCTCACGTGGTGTATGATCTAGCAGACAGTTCGCTGAGCAGAGAAGTCTAATTCTTAACTCCATCACTGAAGGCCTACTGCGAGATTTTCCTTTCAAAGCATGCCAAGTATGAACACAAATTCATGCAACCACAATGCTTGAGCTCGATCATGCCCATGCCACCTGATGTCACCCCAGCAGTGTTCCCTAGAGGGAGCCTGGGCCAGGTGTCACTACTCCCAAGTAGTCGAGTAGCCACAAAGGAAAATAGTGTGCACTGACGGTCCTGGCTCTAGAAAGCCAGCCCCAGAAGGTACAGGATGGTCTACGTGCAGTTGGGCGATGACCAACGATCTCACCGAATGACCAGTTGCTGACCCTAACACCAGGTTAATGCCTTAACCACACCATGTCTTAGGTCTCCCGACTGACGACATGTGGCAAGTCCAGCATATTTGTGATAGGAGAGGAAGAGAGAAGTGGGTTCAGGGCTGTGGTGTGGTACCATCCCCTCAGCCAGCTTATTGTGTGTGGGTTTCCTCTCTTCTCCCCCAGGGACATGGGACCACGGTGGCGGGAGCCGGCGTGCTGGTGGGCTAGACGAGGGGAGGGCAGCCAGGCTGAGGAAACCGCATGGGAAGCGGAGGGCCGTGGAGACGGGACCTGGCCCGGAGCAGAGGGCTGTGAAAGCAGGTCTGTGCTGGTCCACAGGGGACCCCGACCGTGCTCTGCAGACAGCTGCGGGAAGACAGACAGGTTTCCAGGTAGAAGAGCCTTGCCCTAGGAAGACTGCCTGGCAGCTCTCTGGGCATGTGTGGGAATGACTGCAAAAGAGAAAGACTAGGAGGAACCGGTGCCTTGTGAAGCAGTGAGGCAGATGGTGCAGACCCTTCAGGGAGGCAAGAACCCCAAGAGGAGGGTCCTTTTCCCACCCTTTCCTCCCCAGTCCCTCGCATGCTGAGAGTATCAAGCTCTCCCAAAAGGGTTTGCTGAGTCGATTCAACAGGGCATGTGCCTATCACCATTCTCAACCCTTTCTGCTACACTAGGTGCCTGCTTGCAGAGAAAACCACGCTCTCAAGTTGTCGGTTTCGTTCTTTGTGGCAGAGGTGGAGACCGGGGCAGGTACGGAAGCTCCTCGAACCACACAGTCTCCTAGAGATGCAGGCTGGGACGTGGGTGGGCCTCCTTGACGGTGGCCACAGAAACCTCGACAAGCAATTATTTGACATGTGAATAGGCTGAAATGCCTAAAAACCTGCAGTGGACACTGGAGAAGCTAAAGAAGCAGGTAAGACCTTGACAAGTAGGGCTGACATCTGATTTAAAATGCTGGTGTGTGACCTTTCTACAGGAGGCCGACACAGGCTGTGGAGATGGGCGGGCTGGCAGGGACATCGCATGCTCTGCCCTCCAAGGTTAGGAGCATGGCGAGAGTCTTGATGTGGAAGGGAAAGCTCTGGCTTCTTGGCACCAACACCCCCTGGGTGTTTCCGTAGAACAGCACCTCCAAACTCTGCCACATTAAGCACACACACAGGACAGCTGCATGGTCCCCAGTGAGGGTGGCCAAGGCCACTCTCTCCTGCAGTGACCAGCTGGGGTCCCTCAGCCCACCCGAGGCCCTGTCCAACCACCTGGGTGGGGGCTGGGGGATCACATCCTGCCGTGCCTGCAGCCCCTCCCTGGGGTGGAGGCTCTTCCCTGGAGAGAGATGTCCAGGAACCACAGTGTTTGGGAGAACCCAAAGACTCTCTAGCCCAGTCCCTGCCAAACTTGTCTTTTTTCTTTTTGCCGTGAAAGTCTTTCTTCCATTGAAAGCTCACACAGAAGACTAATCTAAAACAGATGAACAGAAATGCTCTGATTGAAGAGGGTGAGCCTACTTGACCCCTTCCCCCTCCCTTTCACCTCCTCCATGTTTCCAGAGGCATGGAGAACCCTCAGGCCCCACAGGAAGTAATTTCAAAACTAAGGCTCCAATCTAGTCTGACCTCCTTATTTTACAAAAAGAAAGGGTGATTCTGAGACTCAGCATGGGGGCGACGCTTCAGGGTCAATGCTCAGACTCCATGGCCCTTCCTGACGTGCAGCCGGAGCAAGGAGCCTGGCACCCTTTCATGTGCAGAGGGCCCTGGGGACGCTTTCCCTGGTCTGCTGGAAGGGGGTGTGATCTCGGGGGTCAGGCTGCAGGGGTGGGTCTTAAAGCACACAGGTACACATGCCCTGGTTGCCATCAACAGGACTGGTCCTAAGTGTTTTCCTATCTTGCTCTCTCCAACTTGCTCTCTCTCTCTCCCAATATTTATATACAAGACATAAACAAGCAAACCAGGGCTGCCAGAGACACCCCAGAATGGTACCCCAATTCTCATCATGCTCTTCAATAGGCCTGGACTTTCAAGCGGTCACACACTCATCCCAATGTGACTGATCTTAACTGAGGGGCAGGGAGCTTTCCATCCACACAGACCAGTCAACTTTGATGAGACCCTTGGCAGGTGCCAGGCCCCGGCTCGGCTCTACATTCACTGCCTCTGACTCTACAAGGCAGGCACTATTCTTAAGCCCACTTCACAGACAGGGAAACTCAGGCTCGGAGAAGAATCATGCAGCTTGTCCAGAACCACACAACTGAGAAGACTGGATTGGAACCGGCCAGTACAGCGCATTCCCCTTTCCCCTAAGGAACCAGGTACGTCTCCACCACGCATTCAAGGTTTGCATCTCTCAGAAGCACCTTATTATCTTTACTAATAATAACTGTCATTTCTGTTGCCTATTGAGCCCTTATTTACATCCCAGGCCCTTTGTGTGCACACTGTGGATACAGGACTGAAACCTCTCTCCACCGGTGCTTCGACCAGATCACTTCCGTGAAGAGCTGGGGAGCCCCATGGGGCACTTGCTCTTGGGCACCAACTCCGCTCCAGAATTTGGACCTGGGCCGGCCTTTTCCTTCCCACTCCTTCAAGAGGGGTTCATGAGGTCAATCCCCGGAGACTGTTCGTGTTCTTCCAGAAAGTCTGCCCACTGATGAGGATGTGCTTAACCAGGGCCTCTGAGGGTGGCTGGCCACCTGGGCGTCCTGCAGGCAGAGTGGACGATGACTGGTCCTCTGGTGCCCCTTGGACACTGCCGCCAACCAACAGCTTCCCAGATTCTGAGCTGCTGCCTCTCTCCCTCCTCTGAGAGGCCAGGGCACCTTCCAGGGCACCTGCTAACGCACCGCCCTTGTTCTACACTTCACAGGCTCCACAGGGCCGGCACGTAACTTTTTATCCGCTTTTAAACTGATACAACAGGGGAGTTGTAAATGTTTAATATTAGATTGCGGGGATGCTTGAACCACTAAGTTGTGCCCATAAAACAAGTGAATTTTATGGTATATAAATTATACCTTAATAACAGCGTTTTTTTAAAAAAATATGAAATAGGAAGGTTTTTTTAGAGAGCTATAAAGAAGTTTGAGCACATGGATCCTCTTTAATTACTGCAGGGAGCAGGGGCTGCGTAGGAAAGGCTGGTCACGTATTTACAGCAACTCAGCCAAATGATCTAGTCCGGTCTCCTTTCCTCTTTGCAGGAAAACTGGAATTGAGACCCCAGTTCATTCAAACGACTCCTAAGTTGTGGCAAAAGTTTGGCAAGTGGTGAGGGAGTGGCAGGGGGGATGTGAGAGACCACACAGAGGAGCTCAGCATAAGGTGCCTCCAACTCGGGGCTCCCCCACGGGGGTCATTTACTAAAGTGCCAGCAGGGTCCTGTTAGGACTCTGTCGGTTAAGGCAGGACCCATGGCTTGAACAGCTGCAAGGTCAGCCTGTTGAAGAGGTTAACTTGCCCCCAACACTAATAAGCTCAGAGTAAACACATCCTTAAGTCTCTTTAACTAGTCTATAAAATGATAGGTTCCTACATCATAAGGCTGCCCTGAAGGTTAAAGGAGATAATCCTTGGAAAAAGCAAAAACTCACAATGCCTGGCTTAATGGCTTAAAGAAAAATCTTGTTATACTAGTTCCAGGGAACAAGTGTAGGCAGCGCCCCCCCTGGTCCCGGCAGTGAGTGTATATGAATTCAGTCAATCTTCACAATGATCCTTTGCAATGGCTCTTACTGCTCCCATTTTATAGACAGGGAAAGAGAGGCTCCCCCAAGGTTAAGAGAGGTACCCGGGTCATCCAGCTAATAGACAGCAGGGTGGGGTTTGAACCCAGGCCTGTCTGACTCTGAAGCAGATGGCACTGGGGCAAGGACCCCACCCACATTTCCAGGGTTTGGTCTGAAATGGGTTTAACTGGTTATCTATACCCATGAAGGTCTCCAGACAGCGTCTGTCACATTTACAAAGCACCCACTTTTGCTGAAGTCCACACTCAGTTGTCATGGCCACATCCTCAAAACAGGCCCCAGGGAAACATCACATCAGGTTCCCAGATGGTTACACTTCCTTCTTTCTTGGAGCTCAGATCTTACAAGCCAATCTGAGTGAGTCCTGAGGGGTTATTTTTAGCCACCCATTTGCACTGTCCTTTTTGGGTGATCTGATAGCACAGCCTGAGATGATGTTTTCTTCCCACCAACTCCCACCTTGAGAAATGGTAAGACTCCAAAGGACTGGCCCAGGTACAGACAGCGGCACCTCTTCCCTTATTCACAGGGCTCTGGAGGAGGCCTGATCTCACTGCCTGCCCAGGGTGCCCCAGGGTCGGAAAGAGGCTGGATGGGAGCCAACGGGGTCCAGGCGCACTGATCTCCAGCAGAGCCTTCATGACCATCCAGCAGAAGGGATAACCCCAGTAGCCACACTCCCAGCCACGGTCCCACGAGCAGGTGCAACAGCGTGGCCTGGCTTGTCAGAGACTGCCTCCAGGCTATGGCTCTGGATCTCACCACCCCCAAGTAGCTCACCCCGACAGCCTGTTGGTGCCCATGAGTCCCACAATTAGAGAGTCACTCCTTGGGCCAACTGGTCCCCCAGTAACCAAGCCCTGCCCTTTCCACGTAAGTGACCTACTGCTACAAATAGTTTCCTTTTCCAGCATTGACCATGCAACCCCTCGTTGGAATTCATCAGTGACTCTTCATGGCCTTCTGGGTGAAATTCACACCTCCTCCAGCAGTTCACAAGACACTGATCCTTTCCCAACACATCACGCTCCAGGCTGCTGTCTGCGCTTCTCAGAGAGACCCATCTGACCTGCACAGGGTCCAGCTGCTCCCTGAGCCGTCGCCATAAAGTCCACACGGGACTCAAACACCACCGGCCCCATCAAGCTGCCCCTACCCGCCCCACTGAGCTCTCAGACTCATTCCTCGGAGCATAATAAATGCTCAGCCTATGTTTGCTGCACTGAATTAACTTAAGGCATCTGCCTTCAATTAAAATACGCAGATTCATCTGGAAAGGGAAGCAATCCTTAGTCGCTGGTACTTCTGCACCAGTGTGCTTGCTGGGCGCTTCCCAGAGCACAGAATCTGGCCTCAGAGGCAGGTCTGTGGGCGGGACATGGGGAGAAGGGAGAAAGGCATGGAGGTGACTCCGGAAAGGCTCTGCCTCCCTGCCTGCAGCTGAATGTGCAGAGTCCTGGGGCAGCTGCCTGGCAGCCTGAGGCTCCTCTTTCCACACTCCCACCCCTGACCCAGCATAGAGTGTTTCCAAACCTTGTTTTTCATAATAGCATGATGGAACGTTATTAACCAAACCACACACACACCAAGATCTCTGCTAAATGACAGCAATTTCTCCTTTGATATCTGCTTCTTCTGTACTGCTGCTGATAGAGAAATCAAGATGCTCAGTCCAATGGGAGAGACTGGGGCAGGAACTGCTCTTTCTGGGACAGACCATGCCCTGGTGCAAAGGAAGGTGAGAGTTGTTAACTCACTGTAACTGTCTTCTGTAGTCAAGGTGGCTTCCTTAGGTACCACTTATAGAATATGTGATTTGCCTGCTCATCATGCTGTAAGTCTGACCAGCCCACTGTGGCTGATCCCTGGGTGATATGCCAAGTGGCACCAGATGCAAAGAAACTGGGCTCTTATCCTCTTGCTGAGAGAACTGGGTTTTATAGAAATTCAACCTCAGCCCTGTGGCTGACACGAAAGACATTCAGGATAATTTCTTATCAAAAAAAGTATTCTATAAGAAAAGGAAGAGGATCGACTCTGAAATTGTTCTGATTTCTGGGCCTGGGGCTGAACGCAGCCATGGGCTGATGTGAGCCAGTGTCATCTCCTCTTTGCTGTGCACAATGAGGCTGCCACATCCTGGCACACAGACAGCACATGGGCAGCCCTCTGGCCCTGCAGAGACCTCAGAAGCAGCTGGACAGGAGAGCTCGGGACGTCAGAAAGAGTCATACCCAAAAGGCCCCTCCACACATCTATTAAGAGCTAACCTTTATCAAGTGCTTACTCAGGGCTGAGTAGTTTTATCTTATTTAAGATAATAAGCAAAAGGTCAACCATAAGATGGGTATTTTCATCCACACTGTATAGGTGAAGAAGGGGAAAAACAGAGAGGGTAGGCCACTTAGTCAGGGTCACACAGGAACTCACAATGGAGACAGGATTTTATCCACAAAAGGCTGGCTCCAAAACCAGCTCCTTTAACTACTATGCCATACAAGAAGCAAAAGACTGGGCTTCCCGCCTCCTCACACACCGCACAGGGTCTGGATCCCAGTAAGTGCCTAGGGAGCATTTATGAATGAATGATCCAATAAGCCCATGATTGTGAACTCACGCTATGCACAGCCTCTGGGGGTTATCAAAGGGTTATGCTCACTGCCTCTGAGCCACAGCCCTGGGGGCATCGGTGGCCTGAGTCGACTACATGAAGTCAGGACCCCTTCCGCCTTCCTCTGAGTAAATGCCCGTCCAGTGCCCAACGCAGCCGAGAGGAATGCCACCTCTGCTGCCTCTCTCCTCACAGACCCCTGGGTTTTCTCTGCCTTTCCCTTCTGGTTGCTCATTTTAGAGGCAGTAAGGTTCCCTTTTCTGGAAAAGAAGGGCAGACAAGGTGAGCTTGCTGCCTGATGTGAACAAATGCGGTGAAGGCCACACAGACAGGGATCCCCTCCTGTCACCCTCTGCCCCACTGTGGGAAGGAGGCAAAAGCCCCGAAGCATTTTGGGAAGAGGAGGAGACCCCTCATCTACCCCACCCAGGCCAGGATGTCCACCTTGTTCCCAGGCAGCCAGCCCCTTGAGGGAGTGCAAGCTGCTCACCGGGCTCATGTTCCGGGGGGCATGGCTCAGTTTGGGCTGGAGAGCCTGGATTCTGGCCCCGAGGCCTTATCTGGGCTCAGCCCTACTGAACAGCTTTCCAAAGTGTACACACCTCCTCCCCACTCTACCATACAGATGCTAAAGGTAAACTGGATTATTAAAAACATGCAAAACCCTCTGAGGCCCTCAGGATTCTGGAGAAAACTAGTATCAGAGATGCTGTGATAACTAGAGGTACTAAAGGCCTCTTTTTAGTTGTAAAAATCTGAAATTCCATTTCTATTATTTTTCACGGTGATCTTTTCATTTAAAATGCCAACAGGTATCTCCAGAGACCCCGAAGGAAAGTGAGCCTTTCAGGCCCTCAGATTTCCGGGTCAACACAGGATGACCTCCCACCGTGCTTCCCCATTGAGGGGACTCCCTGCTGCAGGCATACTCGCACAGCAGGAGATTCTCAGCACCTAGGACCAGGTCTTGAGGGAATAGGGGGTCACACTCATTCTGCAGGAACTTTTTGTCATCTTAACTTTCTGGAACAGAATGAGATGTAAGCTGTGTGTGTGTGTGTGTGTGTGTGTGTCTTCCATGTGTGGGTATTTGTATGTGTGTGTGTGTGTGTGTGTGTGTGTGTGTGTGTGTGTCTTCCATGTGTGGGTATTTGTGTGTGTATGTGTCTTCCATGTGTGGGTATTTGTGTGTGTGTGTGTGTGTGTGTCTTCCATGTGTGGGTATTTGTGTGTGTGTGTGTATGTGTGTGTGTGCGTGCGTGTGTCTTCCATGTGTGGGTATTTGTGTGTGTGTGTGTGTGTGTGTGTGTCTTCCACATGTGGGTATTTGTGTGTGTGTGTGCGCGCGCACCTTCCATGTGTGGGTATTTGTAAGGCCTGGGTTTGGATCATGCCTCAGGTCTTCCTCCTTGTCGACTTCCTCAATGTTCAGGGTTTACCCTTCATCACACTTCAGCAGGACCTCCAGAAGGGCTGGGCCAGCATGCCAAGGGAAGCAGAGAGCGGAGACTCTAAGGAGGGCTGGGGGGTGGGCTGGGGGACAGTCTATCAGCGCTTGGCACAGGCCCCCACCCCCCGCACTCTTGTCTACCATGTAGCCCCTGACCTGCCTTGCCCAGATCAACATTATCATACGGCCAAATCTTGTGGCCTCCGAACGGGAGGCCCTTTATGTCAATGTAGGCATGGGAATGCAGGAACAAGCCCATGGGGGCACCTATAGGGGTGATGGGGGTACCCAACATTTTATGCCCCTTCTCACCAGTGAGCCACTCAACCTAGCCTTCCCACAGCCCTAGAAACCCCTGCAGCTGCAGCGCCTTCAAGATGGGCAGGGGGCACACCCTCTCCACCTCTACGCTGTCTCAGGATCCCCCAGCAGCTCCAGTAGCCCTTTAGGTTTTAGAGATTTCACAGCTAATCGCTGCAGGAGAATACCTCTGGAGTGAGTCAGTGAACAAATCCTAAGGGAGTCTCAGAGCGGCAGCTATTAAGGAACCAGGTGTTTTGATCCAAACGTGAGTGGAGGGGACTCGGTTTCCTCTTTGATCCCTGGGAAGGAGTCAGCCCAGCCCTCCCTCTCCTGCAGGTCTACATTCATTCTGCCCACTCACAGCTCAGTACTACAGCCCTGCAGTTCTGATAGGGCTTGGGAGGGGGTGTGAGCCCACTGGAAAAGTAGGTGAGGAGTGGGCTCACCTACTGGGTATCTACCATCTACCAGACCCAGTGCAAAAGAAGAGGGAAAGGTCTGTTAATACATGAACAATAACTGCAATTAACATGTGTAAGGCACAATCTTACCTCCTGCACACACCAAATGCACAGACCAGTGCCTGTGGAAGCTTAGATCCGGTGCACCAATAAGCATATATCATAGGCTTTTCTCCAAATGGACTGTGTTATGTTAGAGCTGCTGAGCTTTCAATGCTGGCTGCTGCAGGAACAGGGCCTGCCTTGCTAACGGAGCCCTCAGGGTACAGGCATCTGTACACGCCCTTCGCTCCATCCATCCAGGGAAGCCAGCTACTAGGCTTACTGTGGAATATGCAGCCCTGGGCTCTTCACCTGCCATCTGGTCGGGGCACAGAACCCACGGTGGGCACATCGCCAGTCACTGCTCACAGGCTGGATAATGAGTCAAGTGACAAGCTCCCCCACAGGCCAGGCGTGTGTCCTGCCAAGCACTGGGGAGTGGTGCTGGACTCGGGCGAGGTAGTGGGGTGGGGAGGGTGACATCTTCCAGGAAGTACACTCGCTGCCAGAGAGACTGACAGGAGCCAGGGCAGTAGAAGGGCTTTGGGAAGACAGTGAACCCAGCCCCTTGCCTCAGGGCACACATCTGCTTCCTTGGAATGGGGGAGCAGCCCTTTGAAGAATCCTGTTCCAGGGCCTTGGCTACAGCATTTCTCTCCTGATGGGACTTATCCTCTAAGAAGGCAGCTGGTCTACTTGGTAAGCGAGGCTAAGCAGAAAGGGCTCACCCCTCCTCACTACCCCAAGATCCCCCACTGCTGAAGAGCACCCCCCAAATAGACAGGCTCAAGTCCCAACCCCGTACTGGCACGTGTGACCTCATTTGGAAACAGGATCATTGCAGATGTAATTAAGTTAAGGACCTCAGGAGGAGACCAGGCTGGATTACCGGTGGACCCCAAATCCAATGACTGGTGTCTTTAAAGAGAAAGGAGAAGGAGGTACAGACCCAGAGGGTAAGACCATGCAGAGATGGAGGCAGAGATGAGAGCCACGGCTTGCCAGCAACTACCAGGAGCCAGGAAAGAGGCAGGAACCGATTCTCTCTCAGAGCCTCCGGAAGGAATCAACCCTGCCGACCTGGACTTCAGATGTCTGGTCTCCAGAGTATGAGAGAAAACATTTCTGTTGCATTAAGCCCGCCGGTTGGTGGTACTCTGGTCCAGCAGCCCCAGGAAGCCAACAGAGGGGGGAGCACCTCAGCGGCCAGGCGACGTCGCTGGAGATGCTGGTGGTGTGGGCTCACAGAAAGCAAGTGCCTCTCAGTGGACGGAAGGAAGGGCCGTATTTGCCTGGTCTCCTCTTCCACAGGCTGGCCCTGTGAGGCCACCCAATGGGGTGTAGCCATCTGCAAAGGTTATCCGTATCCTGCCTTCAAGGTCACCCCCTTAGAGGGAACGGACAGATGGCAGGGTTGAGGCAATGAGCTCAGCCTTCTGGTGGATTTTAACTCATAAAGTAAAATGGGAAAAACTCAAGAATTGAATCCTTATTATTTTTTAAAATTCTATGGACAGGTTAGAGCTCACAGAGCTCTTAAACTTAAACAGTAGAAAGGACACAGGAGAGTTTCCCAATCTGTGGAATGATACATGTCCTACCAGGGATCAGGGGCATGCGTGTGTGTGTGTGTGTGTGTGTGTGTGTGTGTAGGTGTGCATGGGCATGCAAACGTGCACCTGCTTACAGAGGAATCCAGCATAGCACTCAAATACGGCTGCATCTAATCAATGGTGATGATGAAGCTCAAGTCCAAGTCCAGCTTGAACTTTTTATTTTTTTAGAGTCTAGCACACACCTTTATTAACAGCTGCCCCAAACCCTCTTACAAAGGAGGTAGCGGGTGCCAGGGTGTGTGGTCCACTGTGGGGTGCAGGCTGGCCTTGAAACCAGACAGAGCCTAGTCCCCGTCCATTGCAAAGGCTCATTCTGGGGTCCTGAGTAAGGAACTGGCTCCATGTGGCTGGGGCACATCACAGCCAGAGAAAAGGGGTCTGGGCCGCCTTTCACATAAGGGTGTTAGAAGTGCAACTTTAAGGGCAAATAGGCAACAAAGGGGTGGCAGTCATCTGCATGACTGCAGGCAAATCACATTCCTTCTCTGGGTCTTAGTGTCCTCATCTACAAATCTGGGAATGATACTATGTACCTTTTAGAATTCTTATAAAAATGCCATGAGCCTTGAAGGCTGCATGGCATAGAGTCTTCTTTAGATATTAGACATTATTATTAATTGTTATTAGAGCTGGGTTCGAATTCAAATTCTGTTTTTCTACTGTGGTCACATAGGGCAGGGAACTGCTCTCTTCTGCCATCCAGTGCCCCCATCTGTCCACTGAGGGATGGGATGGACAACGCTGAGGACCCGCACCCCCGCATGACTCCTCCGTGAGATGGCCTACGAGGTCCTACAGGAGAACTTGGCACTGAGCAGCCGCAAACATTGTCAATGTCTGGATATGCTCACCTGCCTTCTTCGCTGCTCTTTCAAGACCAAAGAGGCAGTGAGACTCAAGAGTGGTCTGGGCTGGCTTCTCCCTGCCCAGAGGTGGGGCCCAAAGGAGACCCTGGCTCTGGGACCCAGGGTCCGCACAGATTAACTGGTCGTACTGGACATATGCAGACTGAGCACTTCAGTCCCCACACTGAAGCCCACTGTGCTGCTTCTTCTCCAAGCACCGCATGAGACATTTAGCATCTGCGCTAAACGTAATTTCCAGGAAGAAGGAAGCTGCAGAGTAGTAAGAAAACTACCACGGTTGACATCTCTCCCAGAGGTTTTCCCGGGTTCCCTTTGCTCAGTGACATGATGCACTGCTTGGGCTGCAGTGGGGCAGGGGGCCTGCCTCAGCCCACCCAGGTGGAAGTCGGCCGTGGCCCCCACAGCTGTGGACAGGGACAGGAAGCCGCGACGGCCTCATGTGCCTGCCAGGCATCCCCAGCAAGGTGCAGGGGCGCAGCCAGGTGCTGCTCTGACAAATGGGAAGGGCACCTGCCAGGTGAGTGCTGCCTTCGGGAGGGAGACAGACAGGCTGTTGGATGTCTGGGGATGTATTTTCTGGCTGCAGAGAAGAAGTGGCATGATATTTGTTTACCCGAGATGAAAGAATCAACTGGGTGACATAGTAAAGGAAACGGAGCCAAATACGCATAGACACAGACAGGGGGAAAAGCTGAGTTTGTTCTCTTCCTGTAATTCCAGGTGCTGGAGTTGGCTGAGGATCTGCAAGTGCAGGTGCCCCTTAAATGCGGTCATGGTGCAGCCTGCGAGGATTTCTTAGGCAGATGACAGGAGAAGCATCTTCTCTCCCCAGTGCAGTGGGTGGGGAAGGTCTGGACGGACCCACCGTGTCCCAGCATCGGTAACAGCAAAGAGGGCAGATCTCCTCTGGGCATTAGGAGAGTAACTGGGAATGTGAGTCTGGAGAGAAGCCCTCAGAAATAAACCTCTCACCACCACCACATTGAAGGAAACACATAAGATGAGTCTAGTTTAAACGGGAACTCTTGAATTAACTTGGAATGGCCAATGACAAACGATGGCAGGGGTGATGACCTGTTTTTAAGGATGGGTGCAGGACAGTGGCAGGGACGTCTAAGCAAAGGGTTTGTGCAGCTACAGTCCAGGAGGGACTGAGGTTCGGAAAAGCACAGACTTCAGAAGGGCGTTTCTGTGGCAGGATGCAGAGTAACAAAGGCAGGATCGAGAGCAGACAGTTCAGCAGGAGGCCACACTCACTCAGCTACAAGTTGGTATGTTTCTGTTTTGTTTTTTTTTCTTTCCAGGGAAATATTCCTCAACCCCAAAGGCTAGAATGAGCGTGGTTCTGAGGGAACCAGGACCCGGAAATGAAGAGAAAAAGGGAAGCGATCTCTAAACATGACAGTGACTTTAAAGCCCCAGGTACCGGATGCGGATGCAGACAGACGTTCAGAAGCACACAGAGACTGCATAGGAAAAATATATAAAAACAAAGATAACAGCACAAAACTAGCGTAGTTCTTAAAAAGAGACAGGTAGATTCTGGAAACAGCACCAGTAAAATTTACAGAGTGAATTTAGCCAATGGTTTGTGGACCCTTAAGGAAAAAAAATGGCAAAAAATGTGGGTGAAAATGGGTTTCCTGAAAATAAATCTATTCCCACCAACCTCATTTTGTATTTTAATGCGGTCAATGGATTGAATGGGTTAGGGGAAAGCCGACGGTGAATTTTATCTGACAATCTTCCGAGAGCCTTGATTCAAGACGGCCTAATGCTGTCAGAAGAGGGCCACATGCAGAGTGCCAGTGGGTGACTGGTACGAGCCAGAGGGGCTTCATGTGGCCCAGTCCTTGCCTCATGTGCCATGACAAGCCCTGTTTGTCAAAGGGGCGAGTAGGAAGTGGAATGCAGGGATCATGACCACAGGAGGTTGCGGTGATGAAACTGAATAAACAATGAGATTGAACAGGGAAAGAAAGTTCTGCATTAGAGAAAAAAAATAAACTACACAAGCACAGAGCACGGAGCTTTGACTAATGTGGAATTTCAGTGAAAACAGAATCTCAGATCTACTTTGCTTGACTAAAAGTTCAGGGTGATAATACAGCTATTAAATTTTTCTGAAGGAAGTATAGAGGGGCAGACAAAATGGGTGAAGGGGGTAAAAAGGTACAGACTTCCAGTTATAAAATAAATTAAGTCCTGGGGATGTAATGTACAATATGGTAACTATTGTTAATAACACTGTATTGTATCTGTTTGCAAATTACTAAGAGAATAGATCTTAAAAATTCTCATTGCAAGAAAAAAAATCTGTAACTATGTGTGGTGATGGATGTTAACTAGACTTATTGAGCTGATCATTCTGCAATATATGCAAATATCGAATCATTATGCTGTACACCTAAAACTGGAAAAATGTTTTATGTCAATTATATCTCAATTTAAAAAACATTAGAGGGAAAAAGCATTCCTTGCAGGAGTTCATTTCATCTTCAGAACAAATCCACAAGACAGGTACGGAAATATCCCTATTTTAATACTAATTGGGTCTGGAACATCTTGTGGTTTGCAGTGCCACAAAGTAAGGAATTGCTCAAAAGAACCCTTCACTGATGTGGTATGTCAAAAGGACACTGAAACCACAAAAGAGTCCCTGATGGCCAAAGCTGGTACAATTTAAGCAACAAAATTAGTACAGCAGTATTGCATTATAACCCAAAATATGAAATAAATATTCACGAGTCCATACTGATATAAATTCATAACTGAATAAACAGACACATGGCAGAGAAGAGACAAATCTCCAGTGCAGAAGTAATGCCAAAGCCTTTATGTAGATGCTCTGCCCTCAAGGAGTGGAGGATTAGACTATTCCTCACTGTGTATGTAACTGTGGGTGCACACAGTGATTTCTCTCCAAAGAGGACAGTATGGAAAAAAGGAAAAAAGAGTCCTTTTTCCATGGACAAACCTGATGTTACTCCGTCAGCCAGGTGATCAAGGTCAACATCACCAGTGAGAAGGCAAGTTGAAGGATGCGCTCTTGATAGGATGGGTTGAGAATGGCACTTGACCCACCCCAGACCCACATTCCCCGTCTGATCATGAGAAAAAGCAGCAGACAATTCACAACTGAGAGACTTCCTACAAAACCTGACCAGTCATCCTCAGATTGGCGAGATCATTGAAAACAAGGGAAGTCTGAGAAACGGTCAGAACCAGCAGTAGCCTAAGGAGACACGATAATCGAAATATGATGCAATGTCCCAGATGGGATTCTGGGACAGAAACAGGAGATTAGCTGAAAGCTGAGGGCAGGTGAATAAAGTGTGGGGCTTTGGTTCATTAGAATGTATCATTACAAATGTTCTATACTCATATAACATGTTAATAAGGGGGGAAGTGGGTGTGAGGGAGATGGGAACCCTTTGTACTTTCTCTCCAACTTTTCTGTAGATGTAAGTCTATTGTAAAATAAAAAGTATATTTTTTTAAAAAAGGAAAATGGGGCTCTGAAAGGCTGCATGGGGAACCACAGTCCTGCTCGTGAGACCTCTGATGGGTGTCTGTCTCCCCCATTAAACTGTAACTGCAGGAGTACAAGGACTGAGCTGGTATCGCTCACCACCACATCCCACCTCCGCGCCCACCACAGTGTCCAGCCCAGAGCAGGTGTGTAATAAATAAATGTGAATGATGAGAAAGTAAGACTTGGGCATAAGATACATACCTAAAATATCTGAAGGGCTGTTGGATTAAAGGGCTGAATCCAGTTTATTTGGCATAGTTCTAGAACCCTGCTATCCAACAGAAGTATAATGTGAGCTTCATATGTAATTTAAATTCTTCTAATAGTTACAGTAGAAAAACATAATCAGGTGAAATTGACTTCAACATTATATTTTAAAATATATTATTTATCCAACATATTGAAAATATTTCAACATACAAAAGTTAAAAATTAATATAAAATGGATTAGTATAAATGCAAGCTGCATTTTATATATGTATGTTTATTAACAAGATTTTATACTCTTTTTTTCATAGCATGTCTATGCAATCCAGTGTGTATTTTACACTTCTAACACATCTCAGTTCCGACTTGCCACATTGCAAGCGCTCAGCAGCCACACGCAGAGCGGCTACCGGACGGGAAAGCACGGCTCTACAATCCTTGGAAACCAGCACTTGGAAACTACAGGGAGCCAGGCTCCACATAAGGGACTGTGTTTAGCGCCGAGCCCTGTATGTGGCTGAAGTAGGGGGTGCTAGAAAAGCGCTCTCCCCAAGACAGAAGGAATCCAAGCAGAAGTGGGTGAATCCCTGCTGAGGACCCATGAGAAAGAGATTTTTCATTGGCCTGAAATTTAGACTGGATGCACCCCGAGGTTCCATCCAATCCTCACATAGCTCTGAGTCTAGGACAGATCTTTTTGCCATGGCAATTAACATTTGTATGATGCCTTACAGGATGCAAGATGCCCCAGTACCCGTGATCTCCCCGATTCTCTCCCTGCTCCTCCAGGCAGGTATCAATACCCTTTTGATAGGAGGAAACAGAGGCTCAGAGAGGTTAAGAGTGTGCCCCAGTTGCACCCCATCCCGAGGTAGAGGACGGCTGCCTGGCACCCAGATGGGTATAGGTGCTCTGTCCAAGCACAATTTTCTCAAAGGCCCCAGACCAATCACACAAGTTCTGAGCTCACTCCGCAGCTTGGGGCGAGGAGAGGCTGAGCCACTCTAGACGCCCCAGGAGCAGTGTGGGGACACCGTGACCCGGGGGCATGGGAACAGAGTGCCAGAGGAGCAGAGCCTGGCCTTACAGCGGCTGTGTCATTTGCCTCCAAAGTCACACCCTTATGAGGTCATCACCAACTGCTCCCCAGAACATCTGCCCAAAATAGCACTGACATCTGGATGCTGCAAAAAAGACTCATCACTGTGGAATCGCAAAGAGCATCTGACCTGCGTCAGGCAGCAGTTTTGTTTGTGAGTGGCGGGAGCGAGTGGGGGAGGTAGAAAGCCACCAGTGGGAAATGTGCAAGTCTTCTGGGAACAGTTAATCTGCTATTTTCATGGCTGTTCCCCCTTCGCCATCGCTGGCCCCTCAAAGGGGAGCAGAAACCTGCTACACACAGCGATGCGGTGTGGCTGTTCAGTCTCAACTGGGTTCAGAAAACAAGATCTCATTCGTCTGAAGCCTCCCCTTGATTTTCACTCCAAGCAGAGGCTCCTGACCTCAGCACACTCTCCCTTCCCCACCAGCCTTGGCTGTCAGTTACTTCTGCCTACTTTTTTAAAAAAAATTCACTTTCAAACCTATTTGGTTCCACTCCACCGAGGGGGGGCTCCTGGACTGCAGGAGCCTGTTTTATGAATCTGTGCATGGCGCCCTGTGCCCTGGGGGTGCAGGCACAGTGCAGTAACACCGTGCCTGTGGGGATGAGCCCTAGAAAGTGCTCCCCATGTCACAATTGCTATTCCTGTTGGAGCTCACAGTACACCGCAATGTCATCCTTGCCCTCAAAGCTGTGCCCCATGACTCCACAAGGGCAGGGGCCCGGCAGAGTGCCCGGGCACAGCAGGTGCACTGTCTCGCCTGCTGAATGCCTACCAGAGGCTGACGGCTTAATACCAAGGGCAACACAGAGCAGCATGGCAGAAGCGAGGGCCCATGCTCATTTGCACGTGACTGTCATCTACGCGTGTTGGCTAGAGATCAGTGGCAATGACTTTCTGCAACCCGGTCGTGAGGCAAGGGACTAGAACCCCTGGGTACTGCCTAGGTGACACCAAAGGGTTCTGCTGGATTCATTCTGAGCTCGAGGAAACTGCTGTTTGCTGTTCCTCCTGTTAACTCTCCTGTAATTAAAAGGCGCCACGAAGCACTGTGCTCCTGCTCAGAGATGCTCGTGCCAGTCTGTATTACCCAGCCGAAACAGCTCTGCAAATATGCTCCGGGATATCCTGCTGAATGGCCTGAATGTCAGTAATCTCTTGGAAATTGGCACTACTGCTGTTAGTGTCTGGGTTGGCAGACCCCTGACAGCCCTTAGATTTGTCATGGGCTATTAACTAGCTAACTCTTCATTAAGTGTTGGTAAAGATCAATTTCTGGGGGGCTGGTTTGTCTCCACTTGTTGGCTAAATGGAAGAAACAGATGTGTCTGCGCACATCTCCCGCAGGTTCACTTTGTAGGGCACTGGGGCCCAGGTAGGGCTGGTGAGATCCTGGCCATGCAGGGGTTGAGCAGACCGGCCTCTGCTGTCACGGTGACCAGGTGACCACCCAGCCGAAGCAGCTAAGGGGCAGGGGCAGTGCCCGGGGGCCTGGGGAGGCCAATCACTTGCGGCTCTCACCTACCCTCCCTCACACGCACAGATGATTGGGCCAGGAACAGACTACTCCCCCTGACTGAGCCAATCACATTGTTCTTCCTGGGAATCCGGATTTCCAACAGAGGCTGAGGCATTTAGCAAGGCTGAAGACAGGGCTGGCCCCACACCCATGGCAAACGCGGAGACCAGGAGTGTCCTTCCGGCCACCTCGCAGCAAGATGCAGGCAAACGCACAGCCCCAGGGCACTGAGAGACTACAGGGTAATGGGGCTCCCCATCTTCTGTTTTTATGAAGCCCAGTCAAACTGCATTTCCTGTCTTGAGCTGCCTGTAAAATATCCCATCATTTCTTAAAATAAACCCTGCCAGTGGGTTTTCTTTGGCTGCAACCATAAATGTCTAAGATAAGGGCTTTGACCTCAGATCAACCAGGATTCAACCTGGGGTCCTGGCACTTACTGTTACCCACTCCCATGTAAGGCCCCTAAGACCCCTGTTTCTTTGTCTGTAAAATGGGGCTAATGCCGCTCACTTCATGGGGTTATGGTGGATATTCAATGAGTCCATGTAGGAAAAGCACCTGCTTCCCAGTAACCTCTGAATGGTTCTCCATGGGGCACAAAGAGAAGTCACCCCCCCACCCCCACCTGCCAGGGACACAGGGTGACATCTGAAGATGCTTTTGGTTGTCACATCTGCTGTGGGGGGTGGGGGGTGGGGGGAGGTGAGGGAGCTAGTGGCATCTCGTGAATAGAGGCCAAGGTTGCCCATATGTACCCTACAAGGCACAGGACCGCCCCCCACAACAAACGATCAGCCAGCCCAAGTGTCCACAGTGCTGAGCTTCAGAGGCTCTGCTATAAGGTCTGCATCCACGCTGTCAGCTAGGCCAGGCACCCCTCCCTGCTGACGACACGGCCACATTTCACACCAAGAGCACTTTTAAAGTGGTCCCTTCCAAGATCCTGTCCCCTCCACATGCCTCCTCTATCCCCCGGCTCCCTTCCCACCACCTCTCCCCCTTCCCACCCCTCTTTTCTTGAGGAGAATTAAAGTGCCTTGAGCTCTTCAGAACCCTTCCTCTGGGACCCGGTAATGAACTGAAGGCCCAGGGCTGAAGGCTTCACACTTACTTGCTCTTATCTTTGGCTGAAAAGGAGGGGAAGTGCTGGGGAGGGTAGTGGCCATGGGGCCCACTCATGTATGCCAGCAGCCAGAAGGGCAGCCAGGCAGGCCAGGCACGGCATGGTGGCAGCCCTACTCCTGGCATCTGCCTCTCCTCCATCCCAGCTCGGGGGACCTCTCTCCTCACCGCAGGGCAGCTGTGTCTGTGATTGCTCTCCCGAGGACCCATTAGCTGGTCCGGCTTTACCTGGAGGGTTTGTGGCAGTTCCAACAGACCCCCGTTACCACCTAGGACCCAGCACAGAAGTAGTTCTGTGGAGAAAGATAAAGGGGAGGGGAAGATAAGGTTCAAGGGAAAAAATAATTGCCCAGATCTGTACAGTCAGGGGGTCCCACTGCAGGGAGATAACTTCTTGCCTATCAGGACCAGGCCACACTGGTCCCAACAGGTCCCAATGCTGGTGCCATCGAACAAAAGTAAGAACTGCCCAAACCACACCTCCTCACAATCTCATTAAAATAAAATTGTGGTTTGGCTCTCCCCCCACCCCAGGGTTTTTTCTGTGTGCATTTTGAGAAAAGACATGTTTACCAAAAGGAATGCGTGTCTAACTAGAGCTGTCAATCAAATGACTTCATCTGTCCATCAAGAGAAGTGCCTCGCAGCTAGGTGAGATAAACAGACCCCCCCCCTAAGCCTCTGCCTACCTGGATTCTGGCCCGTTCCTCCCTTGGAACATAGCCAAATGAAACTTTCGCTCTGCCTGGTACTGGGTCTCTGCCTTTCAATTCTTTGTTGCGGTGGGACAAGAACCCAGGAGAACACTCAACCCGTAACAAAGGGGCTGTCAAAGGCTGCCAAGGAGGCAGTCCGGGGCCCCAGGCAAATGGCTGGGATGCATGAGGGACACAGATGCGTGACAGTGGGCCCCCGGGTCAGCGAGCACACGACTGTCCTGCGCACCTAGCCTTGGCTCCCAAGGTCCCAGACTCTTCGCAGCAAGGTGAATTCTGCTTTCCCCCAGCCTGCGGCTCAGAAGGGGCATCGGGTGCATCGCGGGGCTCGGGGGGCCTTGGGCGTGGCAGGGGCTGAAGCTGCAGCTGAGAGCGGGAGGGCCCGGGGCTGAGCAGGCAGGGAAGAACCTCAGGCCAATTCCTAGGCTGGCACAGAATGCCAAAAGCACTCTGCGCTTCACATGATGTGAGTATGAACGACTGCAGTCACACAGGTGCTGCCATTTCAGATGGGTCTAAAGATGCCATAGTTAACTGTAAGACCTGTTTTCTATTATCTGTGTAATGGTCTAAGACTATATTTCTTGAAGTGTGGTTTGCAACCAGCAGCGTCAGCATCACATGGGAGCTTGTTAGAAATGCAAGCATCAGGCTCCACCCAGCCCCACGGAATTAGAAACTCAGGGACGGAGCCCAGCAGCAAGGCTCCTGGTAATTCCACGGTCCGGCAACCATTTGCCTAAAGAAAAGAGGCACAGTTAATGGACAACGAAAAATTGGATTTTAATGCTCTGGGGAATGAAATGCGAGGCTGGGGGTCATACTCTTCCTACGGCTCTGTCCCACCTTGAGTAAATCAGGGCATTTGCGGCTGCGGAATGCGGAAGGCAGGGCTCAGCACCCATTCAATACTGACGCAGACAGGTGGCTACAGAAACTGCTGTGTTAGACAAGACAGCTGGTGCCACAAGTCAGTATAGCTACAGATTCTGATACATTAGCATAGAAAAGATAAGCCTATATGTTAAAGACAGTAACTTTTAAAAAGATCAGTTTTTTTGTGTGTCTACCATAGGCTATCCAATACAGCTTACAACCAACACTGTAGATGCCTGTTAAGCCTCTCACCTTCTTCATTTAGAGAATGAGAAAGTCCCTGCCAGCTCTGATCAAGTCTGAGAGTCAGCCTAGAGGTATGCATCATATATCCAAGAGGATCTAACAGTTCCGTTGGGAAATGACAGTAAAATATACAAAGCCGTCCTTTCCAATCATTAAGTCTTGGAGCTTGCGCACAGATGCACACAGTTTTGCATTCCTAACACCATCAGAGCGCGGAGTGATGAGGGCTGGATTTGGAATCAAAGCCAGGGCCCAAATCTGGACTTCTTAACCTACTAGCTGGGTAACTTAAGTCATGTGACTTGAGATATTGCTAATCTCTACTTTGCAAGGTGGCCCCAAAGCTTAAGCAAGAAAGGGAGGCAGTGAGCATAGTGGCCGCACCCAGCAGCAGCTCAATAAATGCAATTTGCCTCTGCACTATTAAAAAAACGCTAAATCATATGATATGGGGAAAAAATGGCTAGAGTTAGGGAACAAGGACATTTGTTATTTCTAATGCTGAAAAGCGGGAAGCCACAAAATGACCTACAGTAGGAGACAGGCTAAATAAATCATTTGTACATCCATATGATGGGCTGTTATACAGCTTGTGAAAATGCTGTTTAAAGATAAATTAGTGGGATGGGGAAATTCTCACAGCAGTAAATGAATCAAAGAAAGATAATATGTATAAATAGCACAATACCAATTAGGTAAGAATATATTCCCTATATATGCCTGGGCATTCAATCTATAAAAGATAACACACAAATTATCATAGTAATCTGGATGATGGAATTGGAAGCTCTTTAAATCTCTTCTGTATACTTCTCTGTATTTTAAAACACATTTTACAATGAGTATGTATACATTCTAAGAGACCAAACAGTGTATTTGTAAATGTTAGAAAGAAGAGGACGTGGGATTGGGGCCAAGGCTTGGTGGGTGGTTAGGAGATGCAGAGAGGGAGGCCAGGTCAGAAAGAGGTGGGCGGGAGCACAGAGCGCATGTGAGGAAGGGGTGGGGGGTCTCAGGGGACCTGTTTGTCTGAAGTCAAAGAGCACGCCAGGAGCTGGGGGACGCAGGTCCCGCCGGACAGGCTGGGTGGCAGTCTGGTAAGAAGATGCAGTATCAGGCAGGCTGGGCTTGCTGGGACAGATGACAGGAGCCACCGAAGGTTCTCGAGTCGGCGGTAACAGCATGTGACCAGCGCTGTCAGGCGGTATCAGCCCCCCGAGTGCAGGACAGCCTGAAGCACGGGGACGGCAAGGAGGGAGATGAGCAGCCCATGGGATCAGAGGAAGGAGCTCGGGAGTTGCTGTGTCTCTGGGACGGAAATCCAGCAGGACTTGCCGTCTGCTCAGTTATGAAGGAGAGCCTGGGAGGAGCCACAGGTGCCTCTCATTTGGTGGCCAGAGAGCCTGAGCATGTGGCAGGGCTGCCACCAAAACTCCCAAAGCAGGAGATTTTACCCACTGGTCTGGCAGACAGAACACGCCTGGAGCTGGGCTCACAGAGACAGGGTGAGCGATGAGTCTCAGGAGGCAGGGACAGGAGTCCAGGAAATGGGCCTGGCCATGGGCTTGTCCTTCAGGGCCTGGAGGAGGCAGAGCAGGCCCAGAAGGCAACTAAGCAGCGGTCAGCAGCAGATGACAGAGGCCCATCCCAGGGGGCTCAGGGAAGAGAGCATTTCGGGGAGGGGTGTGGTAGGGATGAGATGGGCCGCCAGTCACCTTTGGGGGGTGGGGCCGAGTCTCACCCTAAGAGGCCAGGAATTTGTGTAGTGGGCCCTTGGCCACGAGGTACGGTTCTGGGAAGTGGAGGAGAGAGCCAGACTGAAGCTGGAAGGAGGTGCTGGATCAAGAGAAAGGATCCTTTTAAGACAGGGGAGGCAGGGGTGTACAGAAGTGCGCTGGAGGCACAGGGGAGGAAGGTCTCAGAGGGGACCCGCAAAAGCTCCTGGGGAGAAAGAGCCCAGAGAGACCGAGTTCTTCCTTAGAGACTAAGTCTGCTAAGCTTCCCTGGGCTGCCTCCACCACCTGGGTGATAATCCCAACCTCTCAGGGTACAGGGTAAGGACCAAATGCAGGAAACACATGTAAATTGCCTGACACTGTAGACATTCAATGCATGAGAGTAACTGTCATGTGGAAATAATTAATGAACAATGACTGAGATGCTGTGGGTTGGAAGAGATGAACCAAGAACCTCACCATGGAAAATAATGCAAAAATAAAGTCTCTCCAGGCACGGGACCCATTACCTGGCTGGCATTCAAATCTGGGCCTTCTGATGTTAGACAGAAGAGCGAGTCATGCAGCAGAGCTAGAGCCCCACGCTGTGTGATGTGAATTCTTGCACAGTCCTAAAGTGGGGGTCTTTCGGATCTTCAGGAAATGGGCTTCCTGCCACTCCTGAATGGATCAAAGGCTTACTCCTGAGTTCAGGGCTCAAAAATCAAGTCATGCGGACACGTAACAAATGTGTGAAGGCTGCTGAGCGTTTGTCAGACAGCTTTCTGGCTGTGGTTTGCTTCCCTGGCCTGCGCTGGGGAGACCTGAACCCCATGGGCGATGCTTTCCTCCTCTCTGCACTTAGTTTTGTAGCTGAAACAAGTCGGAGCATTTCCTCTCCTCAGTCACCCCTGGGACCACGGCCAGGCCATGTTTAGGAGGCTGGCCCAAGCCAAGGAACAAAGTCAAGTAATGGGCATCTCTGGCAAGCACATAGGCCTTGGGCCAGTTAGCAACACCATAGCCCAAACAATGCCTCTCAGCCGCAGGCAGCCACAGATGTGACGGCTGCATATGGCGGTCACTGGAACTCATACGATTAACCCAGGACAGGAGAGCTCATCCAAGTCATCTTGCTCCTAGAATCTCTCCCTCACTTCTTCACTCTGTGGCCACCTGTGCCATCCTAAAATATACATCTTAAAACCTGCTGATGACTTCCTGTGGCCTGAAAGATCCCTGAGCCCTGGGGGCAGGGGTATGGCGTGGGATACGGCTCTCCATAAGTGACAACAGCCTTTTAATTCTCCTGGACTGCTGTCCTATGTGTGGTTTTCCATAAGCATTGCTCTTTCTTACATCTACACTTTTTAATCTAGGCCCCCAATATGCCCTCCTCCCTCGCCTAACTGGTGAGCTCCTATTCACTCCTGGAGGCTCGGCTCTGGGGGCTCCTTCTCTATGATGCCCACTCTGCAGACCCCCACCCCTGCCCCCCTATAGCCCACAGCCCGCACTTTGTTGTCGAGTTGCTCTGTGAGCTCCTCTGCAGCAGGAAGTGCCTGCTGAATCCCTCAGTGCCCGGCACGGGGACGACCCCGAGGGTCCAGAGGTGCGCGAACAGGCTCAGGCTGCCTTAAAGCCTCACCCCCACCGGCAACGGGCCCGACAGCCCGGGTGCTCTGGAAATCATTCTCTAGGTGCCACAACAAAACAGTCACAGCTCACCCCCAAAGTCATCCTCCGTGACTGTCGCCAATAGTCAACATCTTTTCACTTTTAAAGTGAATTTGAGGTTCGCTAAGTAAAATGATCTGACTAGATTTTGCACAGCCTCTGCCTGGCACATTCTGGATGCTGTGTGAATTGTTAAATGGAAACAGTAAAAAGAAGAGTAGAAGCGGTTGCTAATTCAGGAGAGATGCCAACAACTCAGGGCACAGGACGGGACACAGCATGTATTCCTGTGACCGTTCAGCTGAGAGAGAGGACAGGGCAAGAAAGCTGTTAAAAGGACTCCAAGCCACCTGGGGCTCACCGAGGGGCACAGACCTCTTCCGGCTCCCACCCACTCTCTCTCAAAGGTGCATTCTGATCACCATCTCATCGTCTGATGCTGAGCATCGTGGCTAATAAATAAATAAACCTCCCTACTCCTTTCTGCCAGCCCGCCAATTAAATTATTAGAATGTGCTTAACATCGCTTAGCTAGGAATCTATGGCACACAGATTTTCTAAGAGATTAAAATTAAGTAAATGTCATTTCGCTTACCTCCTGTGTGTCTATGCTTCACATTCTGAATTCCTTTTTGTACCTAAAACACTTCAGCTCTTTGGTTGGGTCTTTGCGGCTCGATTTCTAACACTAGGCATATGTGGGAAGGAGAGGAGGTGGCGGGGGTGCCTCTAGGTAAACGTGACATCCCTTCGGATTCTGGAACTCTGATTCTAATCATACACATCTCTGTATATGCAGCCCAAGCTGACTGTCCCCAGTGGCATTTAAAACGTGTGTCAAAAAGAATTGAACCTATGAATCCTAGTGTACAAAAGACTTCCATTTCACCATATTAGCTGACTTCTTAAGAATTCTGTCCACTGACAAACATTACTTGACTCACGTGCTGAAGTCTCACATCTGAGAACAGGGCTTCTAGTCTGCAGCACCAGCAATTATTATTCATACATCATTTACGTCTCCGTCCCTGCCCCTGTAATGCTTGCTTAGAAAGGTGAATGCCCTGGATAAACACCTGCTGAGTGATGGAAACACCTGCTTATATATGCACAAAAAGGGTTTGCAGGATCCAAGAGCCACTGTACACCTTGATAATGGGCAACAAACCCAGTGCCAGTTCTCGTCCAGGGCTGCCTGCAGTACAGGGAAAGGGCTAGCACTAAAATATACCGAGCCCCTCCTTGGGCCGGATACTTTCTACAAAGCATCATGTTCAACCTAATGCCCACAGCAGCCCCGTGAGATGGGCACTGCCAAAGACAGAAGGTCCAGGGCCAGCTGGCACCCAGGCCACAGAGCACGTGGGTACAAATCCGGACATGAACCCAGAAGTCTAGGATTGCTCAAATCATCACCACCAGTCTGGGTGCCTGTCAAAAATGCAGATTCCAAGGCTCCATCCCGTCTGAATTTCTACAACTGGGATCTGGGAGTGGGCATTGTAAACAGCTCCCCAGGTACTGATGGTGGATTTGAGACCCACAGCCAAAGGGCAGCAACTAAAGAAGGCAGATGTCCACTCTCGCTCCTTAGAAGCCCACCTGCCATCAGCCGTGGTAATTATCCTGCCATCCTGAAGCATCCTGGGAAGGCAGAGGCCAGCAGCATTGTCCAGGGCCCCCCTGCTGCCCCTTCAGACTTCCCTGAACAGGCAGAGCACCAGCTGGTCCTTGGGAGAGGGTGGCACCAGTGTCACTGGGGGACGCTGCTCCCAGAACTCTGATGGGTTTGAAGTTCATGATTCTACTTTGATTACCTACTCTATAGCAAGATGGCAGGACGGGGGCTATTAGGAGAGAAGCATGACTCACACGGGGTGGGATGGGCAGTTCTTTTTGGATTGTTGCCTTCAGCCACTACCCATGGAACCCGAGGAAGAGACGTGCTTCCTCTCCTCTCATCAGTATCTCCAGGTACTGTAGCTTCAAACACCCATTAGAATTCAACACCTCCAAAATCCCCTGGCTTAGATAAAACCAACATTCGGAGGGAACCTGAAATAGTCAAAGAACTGACCTGTTTACTTTCATGAGAAGGTGTCTTCTTTTCAGTTCAGTAATAACTGTTAGTTTGGAAAAGATTAAGGCATATGCCCTCCCACCTTAGCATCAGTGAAGCTGGATGTTGAAAACGCACAGGTCCTTTAAGACGGTGGCCTCGTCTACCATCCCTGCGCCCTTCCTTCTGCCACAGATCTTTCACTGCTTGTCAAAGATGAGTAATGGTTTCTCACAGCTGTGCAGGATTTTGCAATTTGCCAAGTACCTTCACTCCCATTATCTTACGTGTTTCCTCCTGGCCAGCCGGAGGGGTGGGGTGGGGGGCTGTTTGGACAGGATCATCATCTCTAATTTAGAGATGACACAGGACCGGAGGGGTAAGGCGACACGGCCATACACCCGGCTCTGCCTGTGCCCACAGAGAAGGCAGGTCTTCTGGTTCCAGAGCACTTTGCTAGGAGAGGCTCTTGCTCATCTCCAGCTAATTTTTTGCCATGAGCAGAGGAAGGCTTCAGGTGCCATCGCTGAACATGTAAGGCCGACTGCTCTTCCCATTACATGGAGCGCTGGTGGTCTGATGGCCCTGGTTAAGGACGGGCCACCTTGCCATTGAACAGAGACCCCCTGCCCCGTGTGGTGCTGAGGGCAAGATTCTACTTTGGGCTGCTGTGCTCGTAAACTACCGGGAGAGAGACAGAAGTTGAGGATAAAATTCTAGTGTTTCAGTATGTCCAGGAAGCCTGCTATGTTCCAGCACTGGATGAACTGGTGGAGCTGGGCAGTGTGGGCGGACACACCTGACTCCAGGTAACTTCGTCTGAGGCTGTATCTTCCAGGGCACCCCAGGGTCAGTTCCACAACAAGAATAATAATTTCTAAGAACGAAGTGATGGACTGCTTTTTGGCAACTCAAATCGGTGTTTTAGCAACGCATAGCCAGCATTAGGGTTGCAGTAACTGCGGGAACTATGAACAAGGAGTCGGGACACCAAGCCGTTTGGCGAGAAGCAGTTTATTAGTGCTAGCATGGGCTCAGTGGGTTCATAGCCAAAGGCTGAGCCCCAAGCCAGTGGAGCCATGCCTTTTACACACTTACTACAAGGGTAAAGGAGAGCCAGCCCCGAGAATGTTGCAGCGGAAGCTGTTAGTGTACTATAGGTTCAGCCAGAATGCTAGTTATGTTTTAACGGATCTCAATAAAGGGTACCCGGATACTCTATTGTAAGCTAATGGCCCTCCAAGACTATGATTAACAAGTCGTTCCATACCACTGGGTCCCGGTGGGGGGGTACATTGTTACATTGCTTTAAACTCAAGCACCCTGGTGTTCCTCTGTGTTCTTAAAGCCTTAAAGAAACATTGTCCCTTTTCTTGGCTTGGCTTCCTACCACAGGAGAAGTCTGTTATTAATTTGACTTATGTGGAATGTTGGGGCCAGTAAACAGAACCTGGGTTCCAAGCACCAGGTCTAGCTTCCTAGAAGCTGACATCCTACAGTGGACACATGACTTTATTATTGAGCTTTTCGTTGAAAGAAGCCTGCATGCAGAATGGAGATCTGGGTTAGCCTGACCATTTCTTAAAAATGTCACCAAGTACAAGCCTCTGAGCCTTGGGTGACTATCTACCCACAGAATTAATTGTTCATAGGGTCTAACGAGTAATGCATGAATTTCCCCCACGTCAGACCAGGAAGAAAAGACAGTACATGTTTGGCAATAAAACACATTGCTTTGGCATAGACATTATTACCAAAATGCCACGTGGGTAAAATACTGTGGATCTTAAAAGGGATGGTTAACAGATGGACCACAGAGATCAAGGCTCTCAGGCTTGGAGAACACAGCCAACTGTCCCACAGCCTGGTGCTGCTACGGTTCTGTGAGGACAGGCTTTTTTATTCACTGCTGTGACCTGAGCAACCAGGACAGTCTGTGGCTGCTAGGATGCACTCGGTCACCATTGCTGAAATAATGCACCTCCTGCGTTGGTCACCAGGCATCAGGAGGAACTGGAACCAGGACTTCCAAGTCCAAGTTAACCAAAGCAGCCTTCAGGCCTGCACCCCACATCCATCTTCTCAGAGGTCACATTCTAATGATCCACTGAACAAAAGCTGTAATTTCACCATGAGATCTGGGTGCTTCCGGCACAGCATCCAGTGGGAAGTTACAAGTCCACAGTCAGAAACCTTCAGGGCTGTAAGGAGTCTCAGCGGCCACCTGACTTCACCCTTTCGGGGTGAGGATGCAGCTGGGGCCTGGGGAGCGAGTTCCTACTTGCAGAAGTGATAGGCTGCAAAGCTGGGACTTGGAACCAGGGGCTGGTAACTGAAGCGATGTGAATTGCTTTTTAATTTTAAAAAACAGAACTTGCTTTGAAGAAGGCATTTGGCTCCTCATCAAGGTGAGAGAAAGGCTGGATTAGCTGATGCCTCTGACCAGGTGGAGAGGATGCAGGGCTGTCAGTTTCTGTACCTAAGGGCAGTTGGCAGGAGCTGAAGCTCCTTAATTCCTGGCACAGTGGAATTTTCAGTGAGAGGAAAAGTAAAACTTGAACAGAATCATTAAAAAGCCTCAAAAGGTCTCTCAGCTATTAAGAATACTTCTTCAACGATGGGCTGGCAGAGGAAGTGCATAGATTAGATTTCCTGGAACAAACTTTCAGACTGGCTTTAAAAAATTAGAGGAGAATGTGCTCCAGGCAAGACATCTATTGGGTTTCATGAAACCCAGCTGGCTAGAAGGACTGTCAGACACGCAGCAGAAATCCAGAAAGCAGATGGGGTGTCTTCCTCTAATTGCAACATGGCCTGGGGAAGTTCTGCAAGTGGAGCGTAGCCTGGAGGTCTGGTCCAAGACTGCGGCAGTGGCTCTGCCCCAGTTACATGGGAGGAGCTGGGGACTCAGCGACAGGCGTGGGCACACTTGGCCTGCACCACAGTCCTGCCATGCCCCACCAACAGCTCAGGATTAGGACCAGCCTCCAGGGCCCCAAACTGTGGCATCACCCAAAACTCCTGTCCTCTCCCCACCCACAGACCCTGCACCCTGCAGGCTCTGCCAACAGCACTGAGCCCGGAAGCAGAAGGAAGCAGACTAGGGCCTCTTCTGGGTCAGGGAGGGACACTGGAAGACGACAAGTATTCACACTCTTGGGGACCCCTCCTGGATGGGTCTCTATCAAAGGTGTAAGGCACTCTTCACAACAGCTATTCCACCCAGTCTCTATTTCTCTGGAATCTTAATATTTTTTTCCCTTCCATAGATAATCTTATAAATTCTGAAAATAAAGGCTATAATGCACAGATGAATTTTGTCTTTTTTCTTCCTTAGTATTCCTGGATATCTGTACTATATTCACTCTTGTTTTTCTTCTTGCACAAAAGGAAAAGACGTTATTTCTTTTTCTTGGTTAGAACCTTTATTACCCTTATTTTCTTTCTTCTGATTTCACAGTTATTTCTTTTTCTAGTATCTCTAGTCTTTCTGCCAGCACCCTTCCATTTCCTTGCAAACAAATCAGGTTTTTTCTTCTCTGTTAAAGCGTTGTGCACCATCTCCCCATCTATTTGCCATCTTCTTTAGCTGTTAAACTTAACCAAATTGTCCTGTTCATAATATCCTTGTTCCTTACTACCCAACAAGTGGGGCACAGTGAGGTTTGGAACTGCATGGGTGTAAAACTTGCTCCCGGTTGTAATTATGGGAGGTGTGTCCTCACCTCTGAGCTGTCCTTGGGTGGGTCCCTGGGGACCTGCAGAAGCCAGCCCACCACCCTCCGCGAACTACACGAGGCAGCCTGCAGACTGCTAGCTCCCGGTTGTCCCTCACCATGTCTGCCTGAATTAGGATGCACAGTGGTGCTGCACGTGTACCTTCCTGCGTTTGTATATTTCGTATCAGAAGAGATACGGGTTTCTGTATCCCTCTGGGCCATACAACAGGGATTTTTACCATAGTTCTGACAAAAGAAAAAACAAAGGGGAAGACTGACATTTCCTTCTGGCCAAGTTTACCTCTGAGCAATTATTGTAACATACACAACACAGAGGGCGTTTTATGGCGTCCTTACCAACCTGCTCTTATTTCTTCATACAAATCCACCTAAGGGTCCCTGGGGGACTCTGAGGCTCTGTGTAGCTGGCTTGGGTGTTGGAGTCCATGGCTGGGCTCCCTCTGGGCTGTTCCAGGCCTGCTGGGTTAACTACCCCCAGTTTGAAACACCATGTGCCTGGGGGCCCACGTCCTGGCATCCTGACCCTGCTCTGTCCCTTTCACTCTGACCTTGGACAAGCCATTGAACTTCTCTGAACCCCAGTTCCATCAGCTGTAAAGCCAGGTGACCTTACAGTGCTGTGCTGAGGATTAAATAGAAGGTATATGCAGATCACCTGACATAACAGGACGTCAAGAAGTGAGAGGGCTCTCAGTATTAGAGCAGGGAGACAACTGATCAAGGAAGGCAATATTCCCACCGGCCCTTTCTTATGGGACAGATGCATGTCACTGATTGGAGGGGATGGGAATAAGGCCTCCCTAGGTGTGACAATGGATGGGTCCAATGCTCATGTGACCCTACCTGTCCCACCTGCCACCCTGCACCCAGGTGATCCCTCCTCCTCCTTGCAGTACCTTCTGCCCTTTGCTGCCGAGACCCACATGCTCCCGCCAGCCGGGGGCAGCCTGTGCTCTCTGGCCCAGGCCCTCGACTTCTGCCCCCTTCCACTCCCCCTTTTTTATGTATACCCACTCCCTGAGCCATCTTGCGCAGCCCTGCAGTGTTGAGTACACCCTCTGCATCTGATGACTCCCAAATTGACATTCCCCCGATCTCCATGCTCACCTACCCAAGAGTCCGCTGGACCTTCCTCTGATGTCCTGGAGGCACCCCAAACTTAGCGCATCCAAACACGACCCCCTGACCTGCCTCCAACAAGCTTGCTCTCTCTGTAGCCTTCCCCTGATGGTAGCCCCACCCACCCAGTTCCACAGGCCCTCCTGGAGCCCCTCATCTCCCATTCTGCACACAGAATCCTCCAGAACATCCGTGCTCTCTTTACAATACATGCATACCACCCCCTGCTCCCAGGTCCCGTGGGTCCCTGTGGTCCCTGTGGATCCCTGCACAGAGTCCTGCCACCTCATTGCCCCTCCACAGGCCGAGTCAGCAGAGCACACAGGACCCGTCACATCCTGTCACCCCGCTCCTTGGCACCCTGCAATGGCTCCCTGTGCTGCATGAAGCCAAGATCATCCCAACAATCAGCAGGACTCCATGCCTCTGCCCCTCCCTCTCCATGCCCGGCTGGCCTCGCTGACCCCCCACCCAGCAAAGCAGGGGTGCTTCTACCCAGGGCCTGGCCCTCACTGCCCTGTCTGCAGTGTCTTCACCACGTGGCCCTGTGGCTTGTCCCTCCCGATCTGTGGGACCTGCTCCCACTGCTCCCAGCACTGCTCCCCTCTCCTCCACCTGCACACATCACCACCGACCACCACCTGCTCTGCTTATGACCCCTCTCCTCGCTAGGACCATGTCTGCCTTGTCACTGCGAGATCTCCAGTTCCCAGAACAGTACGTAGCCTGGCTGAGTTAGCACACCCCAATCCCATCAAGTCACCATCCGTTCTTCCCTCCCGGTCTTCTGACCAGCGTCTCAGTATTTATCCGCCTACGGCTTCATTCCATGTGCCCAGCTGCCCGGGTGTGACCTTGGGTACTTCTCCACCGAGAGGCCAGGAGGTGGAGGGAGGTGGAGGTGTTAGGTGGACGGAGGACATGGAACGAGGGGTCCCCCCGCTGCTCTGGGGGTGGAGGGCAGGAAGGTGGCAATCTTCTTCCAAAGGGCAGAATCCGGAGAGGACAGGAGTGTGAATTTCAATGCTTCTAGGCGCTTGGATAACATCCTCTGAAATCTCCTTCAGCTTGACTTCCTGTTCCAATCATCACGTCCACTACTTGATGCATGGCCTCAGCACCGTCATCCACAAACAGAGATGAGGATAACTCCTCATCCATGGAGTTTTCCTTACGTATGAGATTCTTCTGTAAATTCTAAAATTCTACACAAATGCAAAATTATGAAGTGTCTTGTATATTCTTTCTCTGATCCGTCTTCTATACAGGCACACCTCGGGGTACTGTGGGTTTGTTTTCAGACCACTGCGATAAAGCCAGTATCACAATAAAGGATCAGATACATTTGTTTCTCGGAGTGTATAAAAGTTATGTTTACATTATACTGTAGTCGATTATGTGTGCAACAGCATTATGTCTAAAACATGCACATACCTTAATTAAAAAATATTTTCTTGCTAAAATATGCTAACCATCAACTGAGCTTTCAGTAAGTCCTACCTAACCACTGATCACAGCTCGCCACAAGTATAATGATGATGGAAAAAGTTTAAGTCATCGTGAGAATTACCAAAATGTGACAGACACAGAGACATGAAGTGAGCAAGGGTTGTTGGGAAAATGGTGCCTCAGTTGGGCACTTGCTTGACACAGGTTTGCCACAAATCCTCAGTGTGCAAATAACACGACATCTGCAAAGTGAAATAAAGCGAAGCGCGCCTGTACTCCAAACCCCATACCCCACAGCTGCTGAAGATGACACGGACTTCCTCTGCCACCTCAACGTCACAACGCTCAGGTGTGACTCGTTTCCTCTCATTTCTCCCTCATTCCCCATCCTGACTTCCCATCACAGGCAGCCAGCTGCAGACTTGAAATTGCAGAGTAATTGCCATCTCTTCCACATCTCTTATAAGCCCAGCCCAACCAGACTCCCGACATTTTCGGCGCCGCTTCTGTGATGTTCCTCAAAACTGTCTCCCCACCACATCTGGGCCTTGGCCCACCGTCCTCCTGATGCCTTGCCAGGAATATCACAGCAGCCTTCCAAGGGGCCCAGCCACCTGTAGCTGCTTCCCACTGTGACCCATCCAGCCATGGCAGCCAGAGCTTGCTGCCAAAATCCCAGGGCACCTCAGCTCTGCAGAGCTTGATGGTTCGCCCATTACATACATGGTAAAATATGAAAACCCAGCGCCTTATCCAAAATCCCCTCCCTCCTGCAGCTCTGTTTATACCCTCACCACCCCTCCATTTGCCCTAGGGTGGCGGAAGCATGGCACAGCCCTGAGGTGCTAAATGCCACCGTGCACTCACCCTCACAGCCCTGCTGCAGCTGTTCCTCCTCCGCCGCGAACACCCCGCCCAGCCCTCCTTTTCCCTTGGCATTCTGGGATTCCCTGTCCTCACGGGAGCACTCCCAGATGCTCTGGGTAACTATTCTTTTCTCTTCCTCACACCTGGCCTCCACTGCTCCCCTGTTTCCCCTTGTCACATGCAGGCACATGATGTGGCCCTCTGGGTTTGACACAATTTCGAAGTTGAACACCAGCCCTCTCTTAGAGAAGTGGGTGACCTGGTCCCCTGTAACTCTGGCAGGTGGGGCGGCGGGGGTGGGGTGGGGTGGGCAGAAATAAGTTTCCAGCCCAGGGAAAATCACCAAATCATCTTTGAAGCCGAAATCAGTCAAAGGGAGAAATAAAGTGGGAGAAACCCGTTTATTGCGTACAAACAGTCGTCCACTTCTGCTCACCCACGTCTCTTGCAACCCAGCTGTAAAAAGGGATGCCACCAAATCTCTCTGGTCCAGATATACCCTCACTTTCTCAACCCTTGTAATCACCTACTGATAGGGAGATGCACTAAGGCCAGGTGAGAGATTCTGGAAATACTGCTATTTTACCCATACCCCCATGGTGGCCAAAGATTACTACTGCAGAGACCCAACACGAGGTGCAAACCACACAGGCAATGGCCCAGAGTGATGGCAGAGTATCACCACCACCCACTGCAGCGACCATCCTTTGTTTAACTCGGCATTTAGTCCTATGCCAAGCCTTTGAGTGGACACAGCTGACATCTCATTCGCAGACGATCTACTGAGGTGCAGAAAAGTCTTAACCACTTGGCCAGCACCACACAGTTGGCACGTAAGTGGCAGAGTCCAGGATGAGCCATCTATGTCTTGCTCCAAAGGCCATGCTCTTCCATAAGGCTCAACCCCTCCCAGAAGTGAAAGTGGCTTAGGCTGATGCAGGGGCTGCCCTCAGACACACCGCATTTTCCCATTTTGTTCAGATTCCAAAGATCGAAGTTAGGGGACCCATGGAAACCCTTTGAGGCCTTCAGGAGCAGGAGGGCTTCTTAGCAGAACAAATGGACTAACCAGCCAACGCAGCCAACGCAGCCCCCTTCCTTGGGCTTGTAGAAAGTGTTTATCATCGGAAGGCTGGTCTCAACTGAACAAAACAGGCTCCTGCTGGTCCTGCTGTGCAACTGCACAAGTTCTACGAGGTTAACATAATTAACACTTTTTGTTCTCGTGCTTTCGGATTCTTTTTATACTGCTATTATTTCTCTCCTGACTCATCTCTTTGAAAAAGAAACCCTTTGTGTTCAGCTCCTTTAATTTCTCTCCACAACGGAGGCGCCCCTGATGGCCTTTCTCTTTTCTCCTCCTTGCCCCTGGCTGTCCTTCGGAGCCCTGGCACAACTACAGGAAGCCCAGGCCGAGACTGGGAGTCCTCTGTGCAGAGCATTGCTTTAAAAGGGTAACAGACATTCAGAACGTTGGGGAGATGCCCTCCTTGCGTCCTCCCCTCGCAGAGCGTGACCGAGCTCCAACAAGATACCAAATTTGCATCTGGTGGCGCATTTATGCAATTTTGCCCCACACACTCATTTCGGTTATGAGCAAATGGGTTGGCATCTGTTTTTCAGGTAATCAGACCACTGAGCAAAGGGTGCTTTACTTCCATGGTACTGTTTGGACACATCTCTAGTATCCTTAGAATGTGAGCACTTAAGGGGTCCCGTGGGGGCACAGGCGAGCCATGGCTGGGCTCAGAGGTGTGGGCTCCGCTCGCCGTTTGCTGCGGTGGGCGTGACCTCATGCATGAGGGAGAGCCTCGGGGTCCTCATCGCTAAATCCAAACTCTGGGAAAAGAGGACCTCTCAGGCCCCTTCAGAGCGAAAATGTCCTAAATCTGTTCAACTTCAGGGCAGAGTTTGCTTCAAAGTTCACACTGGGTTTCCCTGATTCAGTCAGCAGTAATGACTTGGGTTTTTAACTATTTTTTAGGTGGGATGGCAGTGACTATGCTGTTTACTAAACATCATCAAACGGCCTGTGACCACCCCACTACCATCCTTGCCCTCCCCCACCCACCGCTGAGCTTCTGCCAGAGGCTTACAGAAGGTGAGAAATCATCCACTGCGGATTCCCGGATGAAATGTTATATTTCAAAAAGGTCTTTTCCCCTGGTATTTGTGTGTGAGAGAAGCATCAATGCAAAAATCTCAAGGCCACAGGAGGGGCAGAAAAAAACCCCAACTATGTCTAACATGTGGCTTTTGAAAACCAACTAACCCTTTGGGGCATTTTTTTAGGAATAAAATACACAGAACAAGTCAACAGGAGGATGGCATTTAAATTATTCAAAGAGACATCATTAAAGCAAACTTTGCTATGCTGGTGGGGTGCCTGGGCAGAGCCCATGTTCAAGATAAATGCTCCATTCCTCTGGGACTCCTAGTACCAACTGTTATAAAATTATAGCTGAGAAGATTTTACTAGAGCAATAATGCAGCTAAGAAGTGTGCCTGGTCAAGAGGGCTGCAATTCTGAACTGCTCCTGGGTAACTGACCTATGGCCTTTCCACTCACAGGCTCTTCACCTGAGCCAAGGAGGTGCCTGATCGAATCACACATCATTTTGCTTGGGGAGTTTTATTTAATGCATGAAGGCAGGTGGGCAGACCTCAGCTGAAATAGGAGCCCCGCTCCTTGGGGCAGAGGCCATTCGCCTTTCCTTTTAACAAAATCCTGTAAAATAATTCACTTATATAGTGTTGGTTCCACTGCATATGTGTGGCTGGGGAAAAAGAATTACTAGAAAAAAAAGCAGACAAAAATGTCCTGTATCCTTGGGTTGTGGGAAAATGGATGAGTCTTATTTTCCTCTGTAGCCTTTATCCTGTTTCCAAATTTTCTATGGGGAGTAGGTATTCCTTTATGAGAAAACGTAAACATTTTCAAAACCAAATGTTCACCTGGATCTTTGCCCAGGCAATGACTATGTTTAAGAAGGTAAAAGATGCAAAAGGGAGAGTTTGCATATGGACACTTACCAAACCCTCATGTCATCCGTACTTTGTCCTCTGCAAATTTGTTTAATCCCCAGAGTATAGGGACCCTGCCGATCATGCTCACCACAGTTTAAGGGCCTGGCTAAGAAGCCACAGCAATCCCTGGCAGCTGTTCCCACATTACCAGGGACAAACCCTAAATTTGGCACCCTCTGGAAGTGAACAAGCTTCCTGCCTTTGCCCCCGTCAGAGATCTGACATGTAAGTACAATAGGCTGTAGAGCGTTTCCAAATAAACATTTTCCTTCTGGAAAAAGCTATCCAGTAATTATGGCACAACTTTCCCAGAAGAGATACCATTTCCCGCCTCTTCTTTAAGAAATTACTTGGCAATGGGAGGTAATCTAATTAAAGGATTTACTTAAATGTATGCCCTCTGGGGCCTGCCGGAAATGGGGTATTTTTCTAAGCAACTGGCAGTTTTGGGAGTTGGCTGTGGGTCAGACTTCTGATGTTTAAACACACACACGGGTGCACAGGTTCATACAAACACACAGCTTCTGAAGCAAGAAGTCAAGATCTCCTAACCGATAGGCCAGCAAACAGCAAAGCGCTCTCATTTCCAGAGCCTACAATGGTCTTTGGGAACGCCCAAACTTCTGGCATTTTGTACTTGCCCTTGGGAGGGATGGAAAAAGCCCCAGCTGCAGGGCGTCCTCCATGAAACTTAGAAGCAGTGACTTCATTGTGGAATAAAATCTACTTAAAAACAAAAACACTAAAGCCCTGACCATTCTAGGCTAAAAAATTTATGGTATATTCGGGCTGTTTGAATACTGCATTAGGTCTGATATCCCCAAAGTCTTCTTTCTGGGTTAGAACATTTGCCAAATTTAAGGGCTGGTATGTGTCTTTTTCTTTTCTTTTCTTTTCTTCTTCTGTATTTCTGCTTTATTAAAAATGTATCTCTAGGGCCTAGAACAACTGTCTGGTACTGTTGGCCGCCAATAAATATTTATTGAGTAAATAAGTTTGCTGAATGGAGCACAGCAGGAAAGCCTGTTGGTATCAAGAAACAGGGGCATGTTTCTGTTCCTGGGGCCAGGCTGCAGGGGCGGGCTTCAGTGCCGTGCCTCCCTAGGGTCCTAACGGGGTGCAGAGGGTCTGGGCTCTAGTTCCAAGTGGACCACTCCCTGGCCGCAGACTTGAAGCCCATCACTGAAATCCCCAGGAGGCCTGCGGCCTGCACTGCTGTTCTTGTTGCTCCAGCCTCCATCATCATCTGAGAGACCACTGACCGGCTACTCATGCTCCAGGCCTTCTTCTCTCCCTCCAGGGTGCTCGGAGGCACCCAGTGTGAACAGCAGCAAGTCAGCAGGAAGCACTGGTCTTCTGCCCACTGTTAATCCTCGGCAGAAATTCTAGAGATTCTCAATTTTGTGAGTTCTCAGTTCTCGGTGTGGTTTTGTGCCCACCGCGAACACTGTGGTCGAGAAGTCTGTATAGAAGACCCTAACCTCTAGCTCCACCCCTTTCACGCCCTTGGCCTTAAGCACCCCTCCTGCACATGAGCGGCTTACCTGGAAGTTAACCTAAAAAACCAAGGTGCAGACATGTGCACTTTGCAATGGTCCCCAGAGTTACTGCCCATTGTTGGGACACATGAGACTCTTTTATGCCTTCCTGTGCTTGGTCTGTTCCTCCTGTCTGTGGTAACTTTTTAGTTTACATGGAAAAGCGTGCCTTTATGTTTTCACTCAGGTCATGGACAAAAATGTTGAAAACTGCAAAGGGAAGGGGAAACTCCCATGGCAGTCCACACTAGAGGCTTTCCCAGACCAGTGTCAATCCAATACTGAACGCTCTGGGGTAAAACAGTGTAGTTCTAGGGGCGCCTGGGAGGCAGTGTGGTATCATGGTCAAGAGGACAGGTAAGAGAGGCAGAGAAACCAGGGTGAGATTCCTACTCTGCTCTTTGCTGGCTGTGCAACTTCAGACAAGATGCTTCATCTCTCTGAGCCTCAATTTGCTCATCCACAACACAGCACCTTTACCATCTGGTTGGTCTGAGGATTATACGGGACAATATACGTAAAAGCCTCAGCCTGTGGCTAATGCACAACTTATCTTTCAACAAATGGAAGCAACGTGTTAACAAGTTCGTAAGGATATCGCATCAATTTGATGTAACAGCCACCCTACCAAAAATGCAATGCCTTTATTTGGCTTTGCTTGTTTTGAGAGCGTTCATGACAATTCTCACTGATCTCCTGTCAAAACTCCCCATCGGTTTAATAATTTGCTGAGGACATTCGCAGGGGAGCGCCATTACTCTCTCGGGTGCACTGCCGACTGTTGTCAGAATCCCTCTTTTCCTGCTTGATAGAAACCCTGACAACTTTGTCTCCTCCTTTTCCTCATTTCTCGTGACTTTTTTTTAGAGAACCAGCTAGCAGATCTACAAGCATCTATCTCCAAATTCTCTTAAGAAAATGGAAAGCCAACTCAGAGTGCCCCAGGGTCCCCCTGTGCTCTTGCAAAATTCCTTGGGCTCCAGCTGCTTTGTGAACCTGTCTGCCCCACCCCTGCCATTTTAAGGCGGTCTAATCAGTGGGAAAAATAAAAATGAAATAGGAGCCGGCTTCTTCTGCTGTCCCTCTGTCACCTGTTACACTGACCACCTGCTCTGGTCATTTCTGGCCCCTCAGTGAGAAACTTTTTAAAGACTCAGAAGTGAAGAGCCCATTCAACAAACAAACAAACAAACACAGATAAACACAAACCCATTTTCCTCCTTCTTTGACCCATTTTGCAGATAAGAAAATCAAGGCTCTTGTCTGTGGCCCAATCTAGTAAACCGTCAAATCGAGAGGTCATATCCTGGGCTACAGTTCTCTTGCTCAAACTTCCTAAGGACAGTGACTCGGAGAGTCACCGGGTATGGAGCCAGAGTTCTGCCCCCACACTTGGTGCCCAGCGGTGCCCACCGGCTTGGACGTGAGCAGGGCAAAGAACTGCATCATAGCCCCTTTGCTGGATGCAGGGCAGAACTTTCCAGCAATGCAATGACCAGGGCAGAAGAAATGAGGTGAATGGACTGAGATATGTAAACAGTCAGTGCCAATAACAGATCACTCTAGCCCAATAAAATGCATTTATGAGGTAATTAGCAGTTCATAAAATCTGTTAAGTAACTCAAAAACCTCTGTCCCACTCCTTCAGCATTTTCCGCTGCTAAAGGGCCCTTGGGAAAAATTAACTCTTACTCTGCAATGAATCACAGGGCATTTGAAAGGTAGATGGCTGCCATGCAGAGAGGATAACTTAGCAAAGTCTGCTTGGCTGACTGAGAAGACAGTCTCAAGTCACCAGAGTTTAACAGTATGCTGCCATAGAGAGTAGACAGCGGCCTTAACCCAAGCCTCACTGCCCTCCCACCTGCAGTGGCGTAGACCTGCCTTGCGGAATTACGTCAAAAATTAGACATCAAGGATGTGCAGCACCTGGCCCTGTGCCTGGCACTGCTCCCAAACCCCTGGTGACCGCCATCATTAGTTTGCTAGTCCTACAAGTGTTCTTGCTTGGAATGAGCATTCACAGAGGGTCTACAGCATCACCACATATTCTTCACAAGAACCCTACGAAGTGTCACCCGTGCCTTAACACAAGAACCTAAGACTAGGAAGAATGGGCTTGGCTCATCTCTGAGCCCATATCATTAAGTGCTTCCTAAAGTTAAAGATTCTTTGGAACTAAAACTCACTCTCCTAACACATACACACGCACACACATAGTGTACACAGTGTGCGCAAGGTCACAGAGCTGGGAAGTGGCAGAGGCAAGATTGATTCCAAGGAAGGCAGTCTGACTCTGTAGCACCGTGAATGTCCTTTCCTCCCAGGTTTCCTCTGCACCAGCAAGCCGATGGGTCCCGAAGAAGTTAGGGAGGCCTGGAGCCAGCTCTGTACAGGTCTTTAGGACACAACCCTGGCACCTCCTGCATTGTAGGGCACAGGAGGGTCCCGGGAGGAGAACTCGACTCACCTGACTCACACCCAGACTCAACGTCTGCCTGCACAGGTGAGATTTACTGTGCAAAGCCATCCTGGCAGAGCCGAACGCTGCAGCCGTCCAGCCCATGCGGCCCCCTGAGAACAGCGTCAGTCCCTCCCGGGATGCACACACCGGCATGTCCCGTTACTGACGCACGCACTTCTAGCTAAGACACACTGTTCACAGCAGCAGTTCAGTGGGCACACTCCAAAAATAGCCTCCTGGGAGAAAAGGCCCCCTGCGGCAGCCTGTCCCAGGCCGGCACAGGGGGAAATGCCAGCAGTGGTATCAGATGCGGTGGTCATGTTCTGGAATGGAGGGACGTCCAGGTCACACCCAGCAGCTGCAATGACTGGGCGCCCAGGTTTGCAGACCTGCAGGGTGCGTGGCGAGGAAGCCTGGGGCATCGGCACACGTTCTCCTGCCAGACCCCCTTGCGTTCAGCCCATAGGTGCAACCAGGGCTGCCCCTCCAAGTGGGTCTCACTTTTCCTGACTCCCTGTGGCAGCCCTGGCTTCCGCGCCAGGGAGAGGTCAAGCTGCCAGGAGGCAGTTGAGGGCACCAGTTTAAACCAGGCTACAGAATTCAGAGCTTCCAGTTCTTGCAGAAGGGGAGTGGCGGTGTCACAAAGCAATGGCCGCCTGCTGCTCCTGACACGGAAGCAAGGCTTGTGGGGGCAGGAACATACGACAGGCCAGGAGGCGTTGCCAGCCCCGGCTGTGAAGCCTAGGAGCTGGGACCCCTGGCGCCACTGCTCTGGACCAACACTGGGGCTCCTGGTGTCCCACTAGTCCACCTGGCACAATAACGGAGGCATGGTGCTCACTGAAGCTCATCCAGGAAAGCCAAGCGACTTGTCAAGGCCACACGGCTGCAGCAGCAGAGCTCCGGAGCCCAAAGAACCTGACCGCCGCCGAGTCCTCCAACTAGACTGCCTGCACGTACTCCCCAGGCCCCGCCTCACCTGCCACCTTCAACTTGTCCTCAGTGCCCCGGAGGCCTCGGCCCCTCTCACTGGCCCTGCATCTGCCACCCTGACCCAGCTCTCAGCCCCATCTCTGTGGTGGCAGTTTGGGGCCCCTCTCCTGCGAACTCCACCCAGCCTTTTCCACCTGCGCCTGCTTAGCGTCCTTCCTCCCAGAAGTTCCCTTCCCAAACCTCCCCAAACCCTGCACTGTCGGAGGCCTCCCTCTGCATGGCAGCTAGTGTGTGTGTGTGTGTGTGTGTGTGTGTGCATGCGTGCGTGCGTGCGTGCGTGTGTGTGGCCTCCCTCTGCATGGCAGCTAGTGTGTGTGTGTGTGTGTGTGTGTGTGTGGCCTCCCTCTGCATGGCAGCTAGTGTGTGTGTGTCCCTGGCCCCCCTATGGGAGCCTCCAGCCCTGCAGCCTGGTCTCCTGGACCAAACCCCAACACAGGGTCCCAAGCGTGGTCCCCCAGCCGTCAGGGGTGTGCCACGCATCCTTGAGGGCTAGCCTCACCCTCACTCTCTCCTTGCTGATTCCAATCCTCTGCAAGGGTCACTTCATCACTGCAGAGTTTCTCGTACCCAAATGGCCACCTGTGCTTCCCGACTTCGCAGTGCCACCACCCCCCTCATCACATTTCTAAGCAGACAAGGCTATTTAGTGCAAGCACCCTTTCTCCCATCCTCTGCACCCCCAAATATCTGCCTCTACACCCATTTCTTCTACTGCCTTATATCTGGGGACAGGAATGTCTCTGTGCTTCTACGGATAAACTCCCTGCTCACACACAGTCCCCTCCCACCGTCTCTAGAACACGCATCAGTACCTCTTGTCCCTGGAGACCGTTCAGCCCGAGCTCCTTGCCTGCCAGGAACATGATCTGGTCTCACTCGCAGCTTTGGAAGTTTGGGGGCCCTCTCTGCTTCCTTTTGCTAGACTTTTCCCTCTCTTTCCCTCCAACTCTATAGAAACCTCATTCTTGAAAACCCTCTAGACCTTTGAGGGCTCAGTTCCAATGACCAGACCTTAACCCTCATTTTCTCTAATCTCCCTGTAGCAGCTACACTGTTTACTTTGATGCTTTCTTCTTTGGACACTCTTTCCCCTTTGCAAATGGCTCCTACGGTTCTGTATGGCTCCCCTGTAACCTCGGGTTTTCCCTCTGTCTGTTCCTTTTCCTTCTTGGGCCCAGCACACATGGGTGCTGGGTGGCTGACCCTCTGCATTCTTTCCCTCTGTCTCTGGGAAGGAAGTGGTGTCTGCGATGACCCCCACAGAGATCCACTCTACTGAGATTCTCAAACACACAACCCAGCCCTAAACTTGCTTATATCAACTCACCTAACTCACCTGGAGAGATCAACATGCCACCTCACAGCATCCATCTTCTCCCATCTTTCCCCCTCTCCACCAGCCTCCTTCTATGGCTGTGACTCCCTCAGTCCCTGTGGTCTTTTGCCTCTGTCCCAACCACTCTTACTTTGAGGAATCTCTGGAATCCATTCTTTCTATTCCATTTCCACCACCACCATCTGACTCAAGCTCTGTTCATTCATTCTTTAAGCCAGGCAATAGCTCTTCACACCGGTCTCTGCTTCCCATCTCTGCTCCACGCTGTGCACCGCCACCAAGTCAACTTGCAAAGGCCACACAGGGATTCCTACTACCTAAATCCTGTGGGATAAAAGCCAGTTCCTTCTTTCAGCCTTCAAAGTCTTTCCTAATCACACCCAACAAACTTGTAACCTCAGAACCTGGTTTGCTGTCTGCCAGCCTTACATCCCTGGGCCTTTTCTACACTGTATTCTTGTCCAGAAGGTTCACCTCCTTCCTTTGGGTCTGACAAAATCTTTTAATTCCAGGCAGAAATATCACCTCCTCCTTGCATGGACCCCAGGCTGAAACCCTTTCTCACCACTCTTCAGTCCTCTAAGAAGCTTTGTCACTGGGTAATCCCTCATGTGCCAACTTACAAAAGCTCTTCTAGGAGCCATCTGTTCCTTTTATGTCCAACTAAACTATCTGCTCCTGCCTGCACCAGCTTTCTTAGCCACTGCTTCTGACGCCATCTCCCTATAAGCTCAGGCCCTTCCGACTGAGAAGAAGTAGTCTGGCCCTACCAGTGGGAAGGGACTAGACTCACTCTTAGGGTCGGCAGAGAGAGGCAGCAGTGCCAACACTTCTCCTCAGCACAAGGCAGCTGCTGACCCTCTGTCTCACCACTGGGGTTTCCTGCCCACTTTCCCTTGGGCATGGAAGGCTGCCCTGGACCCAAGCCTACTGACATGTATGGAGGGCTCTGGTGTTACATTTTCCAAACAGCCCATCCGCAGGCCTAGCACGTGCCTGCCCCCACCCCCCGAGGATGGTCTTTGCCTGTCACACGCCGCTCCTAGTTCGCCCAGCTTGAACTAGGAACCGCTGCTCCCCTGCCTTCACGCATCTCCAGCCATCCAACACTTCCATCTGCCGTGCCTGCATCGATGTGGAACCGAGTCAGAGGGCGGCCGCCCCTTTGGGGACTGCACGCTGGGCAGACCTTTTCCTCTAGGGACCTGCCCCCCAGCCAGGCTGGTTTCCTCCAGATCAGATCGTAGCCAGCTCCTCCCCCTCTCGCCTCCCCACCGTCTCCCTCTTCTCCCCCCAGGCCCCCTCCCAGCCACATCCTCCTCACCAGGCCATGTGGCTGAATTCCCAGAATGCCTTGAGTCTGAAACCCCCACGCCTTCTCCCTCTTCGGAAAAGGATAGTATCTTAAAAATTTCTACTTCCCCCACTGCCTCAGTCCAGAGCCTGGCAACACTTGGCGCTCAAAAGAGTTGATTTTTGAAGGAAAGTGCCGAGTGGCCCAATAGAGCAGGAGGAGGTGGGTCCTTGGAGACCAGGATGCAGCAGAAGGCGGGTTTGCTTCCTGCTGCTGCTCGTTCAAATTAAGCCTCTTTTTCCTGGTGCTGTTTGAACACCACTTCTAATGGGCCTGGCTGGTTTCCTGTGTTTGCAGAGCTTGGGGCAAGCACAGTTCAGGGCCCGCAACAGCAATAAATTACGACTATAATTTAAACTATAGGCCTGGAAGAAACCCCCAATCTTTGCCATTTTCACCCCGGCAGCCCCCAAAGAGTGCCAGTTTTCTTTCCAGCTTTGCCTCTTTGTACTCGCGCCTCACATCCATGCCCAGGCATTTGGCTTGAACCAGAGTCATGCTTAGAAAAGCCGCCAGTTGCCCACACAGCCTGGTGAACCATGGGAAGTTGAGGTAGGCTGCCTGCCAGGCTCTTGTTTTCCTTTCTTCTTCATGGGAGGCAACAAGCCACAGACTTTCCCCCATATACTTCTTCCCTGCCAAGGGCCAGATGAAGGCCAGTGGGCTTCTGCTGAAGCTTCTGCCTAGATTAGCGGTGGCGAGGGGCCCTCAGCCTGGCTGTTCGGAGGCAGGCTTGTGCCCTTGTGCAGAAGGATGGGTGGGTGACCCAGTGGAGCTTCCTCATCACTACTTTTGCTAAGTTCCTACTTTTGTCAAGTAATTACTGCCCGCTGAGCTTCTTACATACAGGATCCAGCTCACTTCCTTCCAGGCTTCTGCTACTCACTAGGCACGCACTACTGTTACACCACTTGACAAGGTGAGAAACAGGCTCAGAGAGGTTCACCGTGTCTCCCAAGGTCACAGAGCTGGACGGGGTATGTCCAGGAGTCAAGCCCAATGTGTCTGCCTTGAAATCCAAGCCCTTTCCCAACATCTTCCTGCCAGTTGGATCCTTGAAGGTCCTCTCAGATGCCACAATTTTAGGATGAATCTATGTCTCGGCTGGATTTAAAGCCAAGTAATGAAGCTTGGTGAGGAGTGACATTTTCTATATCACTGGAAAATGACCTTTTGCATGTCGTTGATAGTTTCTGTTCTCAGCTGACAGGTATAATCCAACCCAGTTGGTGGCCCGGGCGTGCCTCGCTGAGTAAGGGCTCCCTGCGCTGGGCTCCTCTAGCACGCCAGACCGCAGGAACGAAATGCATCATCGGGCCTCTGCCACAGCGCGGTCTGTGCCCGAGAAGGTCCGCTGGCTTGGGATCACTCTGTTCCCTATCATCGCAGAGCCATCACAGCCCCTGGCCCAAAGCACAGGCCATGTGTGGGGGCGACGTCAGAGGTGAGGTACACAGTCCCTCCAGCAGCAGGCAGTGTGATGCAGAGCAAGCCTCAACCTCTGTGAGCCCCCGTATTCCCATCTGTGAAATGGAACAATGATGCCAAACTCATGGCATTACTGAGAACTGCTGAGTTAATGGAATATGAGGTTAGAATTAACGTCCCCTTTGGACTGAGAAAAGCCCCTTCTTGCCCCCCTTGGGGAGTCTGGAAAAGCTGCTCTCTCCCCTGGCTTCAGGGTGTGCTGGACACAGACCCACTCCCCTGCACTCGGCTGCCTCTCTCATTCCAGCCCCACCGAGACATCGGTCGCCTTCTCAGGAAGCTGTGTGGTCACAACAACTGGCCACCGGCTACTTTCCTGGCAGATCATGTGACATAGAGTCTTTCTGGCCTACAGGTTCTGACAGCTTTGATAAGTAAGCTGCTACCAGAGCCGTATTTCCGTGTTCAACCAACGGCATTTTATTTCCCATAACGTCCTCTGAAGTCATTCGGCCCTCTGTTCACCTGCAATCCTTTTGTACATTCTCGCCCCCCTGGGGGTTCTCTGCAGCGGCCTCCTCCTCAGTCAAGCGGGGCTGAGAGTGGAAACACTGCCTGAGCTTGGGAGCAGTGTGGTCACTACAGGACACCTGCTACCTGCTTGAGGTTCTCGGCCACAGCCCGCACAGTCCCTGAGCTTAACCACTTCTGGAGTCAATCGGCCTGTGGCAGGAAGGGTACAGTGTATAAGGCCACCACCACCTTTGGGGGTAGCTTTGATTTCCTCAGTGCTTAGCCATGCTAAGTCGTGAAATGAGTGACACACGTGGTCCCGTGGCTTCAAGGTGCCTCTTTATTCTTAGACTAGTGGAACATCTGGGATAGGAAGGGACCTTTAAGACCTTCACTTTTGATTTGCTCATTTCACTGCAAGGAAATTCAGGCCCAGGAAGACTTGTGCCCTGTACTGCTCTGACACCCAGACTGACTCCTAATGGCCCGCTCTTTGCTCAGGTGTAAGCCACTGCAACCTCAAAGGCTTTTCGTTGAAAAGATTAAAGTGCAATGGCATTTGTAAGAGGCAACAAGAGCAGACCTGGCAAAAAAAAGCACTCGTGCAACCAATGATCCTTGTTCTTACAGGAAATGACCTCGTGCAATGGCGAGGTGCTTGCATCACTGCCCGCAGGTCTGCAGGGCTCTGCCGGACTCTGCCCTCAGCCTCCCTTTCTGGGCTGTCTCTGCAACATCCTCACCCACTCTGTGGCTTCAGCCCCTCCCCATGTGCTGATGAGTCGCTGGGTTTCACTTTCAGCTGTGACAACTTTACTCGGAAGCAGCAGCCGCTGAACCTGGGAAAAGCTGCCAGTTGAGGCATTCCAAATGACACCATCAATTGAGAAGTTCCCTGATGTTCAACCACCTCTGGCTTATAACCCACCCCAGTCCCGTCATTAACAAGGGATGGCAATTGCCATTACTCAGCCACTCAACACACTGACATTTGCCTACTCAATAAGCAGGGTGCTAGGAGCTGGGGATGCAGCCAGCCGAGAGCAAAGCCAAGCCCTTGCCCCAAGTCAGCTGACGCTCACGTAGGGAGAGGAGACAATAAACAAGTAACTGAGTAAACATATCACATGACAGACACTGATGGGTATTGTAGGGAATAAAAAGATAGGAAGGCAATAGAGAATAATTTTGGGTGACTTGGGGGGAGAGTTGCTATTCTATACAAGACAGCACAGACTGGCCTCTCCGGCAAGATGGCATTTGAAGGGCACTGGAAGGAAGCGAGGAAGCAAGCCATTTAGGTGTTGCAGGGAAGAATGTCCTGGCTGGAAGGGAGAGGAAACACAGAGGTCTTGAGGCAGGACCCTACCTGGGGCATTCCAGAAGAAGAGCAAGGAGTCTGGGGTGGCCACCAGCCACAGGGAGGTGGGGGTGGCAGGGCCCCTGGTGATGTAGGGCCTTGAGGGCCATTTTTCAGGGAGGTGGCACCTCCCGGGTATTGGACCGACGTGACCTGAAGTGACCTGACTTGTGTTTTAGCAGCACTGCTCCTGGCTGCTGTGCCTGGGGACGGCCCGGAAGGGCAGCCACCGTGATGGTCCAAGAGAGACAGAATGATGGCTGGAGCAGGGTGACCGGAGCGGGAGGTGGTGGGAAGAGGCGTCTTGGACAGTTTCACAGCACAGGGGGCTGGAATATAGGGACAGCTGTTAAAATAATCTGGGCTGCTCTGAGACTGCCCACTGGGTCTCGTCCCATGATTGAAATGACTTGAGGCTTAAGGCAGCTAAGGCATCATCATGCAAGGAGGTCAACAGGGCTTCTGAAGTGGAAAAATACATCCAGCCGAACACTCAATCCCTACTGACATCAAAGACAATGCTATGGCAGAAAGTTACACAAAGTTTGTTTTGCATCCAAGCAAGGACCACAGCATTATGAGGGAAGCAAATGCTTACACAGAAGTCCAGCCATTGCATGGAAATGTATGAGGATTTACTATTATAGACGAATACCAATCAATGTGCTGCTGACTAGTAGTTGCCTGTGTCGTGGGAAGAAGGTTCCCAGACCAAATGAAGCTGGGACACCTTGGGCTGAATGAAGTGAAACTGGTTTCTCTGTACAGGACTTCTCAGGGCCTTTACAATATTACTGTGTATCGCCGTTCTCCAGAACAGCTCTTTATCAAGCTCCTGTATTCTGTCATTGCTGCTGGTGTTTTAATGGAGCCCCTTGCTAGAGTAGTAATATCTGAAACATGCTGGGGAAACAATGCATAGGGGGATTACATCACTTGAGCATCTATTCTGCATGCTGGCATCCCTTAATTCAAAAAGTTTTTCTGGAGTCCTGTGCTGAGTGCTGGCAGTACAAAGACAAGTGAGGGCACCAGGTGTCACATGCTGGTTTGCGGGCACAGGGCACCTGCTCCCCCGCCTGCCATCGGCCTGCCTCCCAGGCTACAGGGACTAGGGTGATCAGGGCTGCAAGGTAAGAAGAGCGCAGCAGTGACTCCCACACGGCATTTTTCCGGAGACTTCTCGGCCCCACTGCCCCTCTCCATGAGCACAGGGACCTGGAATGGGCCTCTGGGGTATGCATGTCTTTTACAAGCACACTCATCTTCTCACATCGCTTGCCCACCTGAAATCATCAGAAGGGAAAGAAGGAAAGCACATTTGTAGGGCAAGCTTTGTGTTGCCCCTTTCACATAGGTCTCCTCCCTTTAGCCCGCATTACAACTCCACAACAGCGGCTAAAATTTAGGAAGCCTGGGAGCCTTTTAGATCTCAGACCATCCCTTCGAAGGAGGTGAGTACTGTTATTCAAACTGCAGGGAAGTGAGAGCTGTTGATATTTGGTGACCTGCTCCAGATCACACAGACCACAGTGGCAGGGCCAAATCCAAAGGTAGGTCACAGCCTCTTCTCTTCCCCATACCCCAGCACCTGGGTGACTGATTGCACAGGCTGCCCAACAGGTAGCAGACCCTGGCTAGCCCAGCCCAGAGGCGGAGCAGGCTGGATTTAACCGGGCACTGCCCAGAGCCAGAGCCACCCAACTGGCCCAAGTGGTAGAAAGTGGGGACATGGCAGAGCCCAGGGCACCCTGTATTTATTTGTTCTGCGGCAGGTGTGTGCCCTGGTATGTGGCCCCAGTAGAACAGGCTCTTGCTTATTTCAACTGCTGAGTGGCTCCTCTGGAAAACATTCTGAGGGTGAGGCTTAAAGGTTCACTGACCTCCCAACTGCAGCTCAGCACATGGCTCAGCAGAGCACAAAATTCGAGGCAAACTGCAGCCCTCGACCTGGACTCGGATGACGGCTGGGGTCACTGAGTAGGATCACGAGCCAGTGCACAGAAATGTATATAAATGTCACTTCCAAAAATAAATAAATAAATAAAGATGTCAGAAATAATGTGTTTTTCATTCTCCCTACAAATGACTCCATCTACGCAACGGCACAAACTCATTTTACACATCAGAAATTCATAACATCTCTTCAAATAGAGTCTCTATAGCTGAAATATTGCTCTTCTGGATAGGCAGGGAGTTTATTTGCCTTCCTTGACACGACTGATGCTATTCAGAGCAGACTTGCTTTATGAGACGATTTGCTTTTAGTTTTAGTTTTACATTTGCACCTATCACAGAAATATTCATGGCCCTATTTGTGGTTTTCTATGCCAAATTATCACACTTGTCAACATACTGAAAAATATCACTGAGAAAACTTATACCTGATACATTACATATATTATATATACAAATATAATATAAATAAAATTATACATACCTATTTATATACATAAAACCCTTATGCTCTACCAATTGGAACACAGAATTTTAAACTTGATTATTTAAACCTAACTCAGTATCGATGTTGACGCTCTAAAGCCTGTGAAAACAAATCTAGATTATTTTAATCAATTAGTTCAGAAAGGAGCTCATGGGTCAAGGAATTTAAAATGACAAATTGTAACTGCAATTTTTTTTAGCACAATGTAGACACCACTCAGCTAGATACCTTATACATAGTACTGTGTTGCCACCAAAGCCATGCAAAATAAGTGTGGTGCACTGATTTCAAAAAAGAGCAACCTGGAGCCTCGAGAGGACACGTGACTTGCTCTGGGAAGCTGCATGCCTAGGGTTGGGGGACGTGAACCTCCCAATCTGTGTTCTTATTAAAGCCCGGGCTCCAAGTCAGTCAGACCCATTTCAGCCTAAGATGTAACTGAATTTTGGGGTGTGTGTCTATGTTTACAAGGACGAAAAGAAAGTACTCTGATTCTGTTGGTGGGCCATCTGGAGGCCCAGTACGGGGTTGCCCAGCTCATTCAAGAAATGATGTTGGCAGTGGGGTGCCGGTCTTCTGACGGGTCTCTTCATCAGAGGCAACCTCTCTGGCCCCAGTGGAGACTGGCTGTGGCCCCTGGTCCAGGGAGGGCATGTCCCCCCAAGGCTGTCGATCTGGCTCCTCCTAAAGGCACAGGTTTACATCTTAAAGAGATTCTTTCAAAGATTTAGAAAATAAACAAACCTGTACTCTTTTAAGGCTAGTATCCTATAAACCAGAAGAGCTTGGCTGTCTGTCCCTCAGGTGAAACATTCAGATGAGCCCCAGGATGCCTCTGTTTTATGCCTTAGGGGTTATTTTAATACACTGAACAATTACAGAAGAGCAAAGAGGAACGCAGCACACCCCCCTCCCCTTTCCCCCCAGTTCTTGTGATTCTCAGGAGCACCTGTGAATTCTCAGGCCTCTGAACACCTGAGAGGCTTTTGCTGAGCTTCAAGGTCAGTTTGCAACAGACTCGGATCCACTTGAGGCCATGGCCTGTGTCCCTTCTAGCACGTGGACAGGCTACCCTGACAGAGGTGGAGGGGACAGACATGCAAGAGGATTGCCCAGTGAAGGAGGCTGAGCACTGCCTCCGGGTTCCTGGAAATGAGCTGGCTGAGTGGGCTCCGCACCCCACCGTGGGCAGGGCTGTACCCAAACTCAACTTCTCACAAGGCCAGGGGTCCCCCAGCTTTCCAGATGCAGAGCAGCTGGCGTTCTGAGCTCTCCTGCCAACAGGCAGCACCAAAGTGGAGCCAGGGGCTTGCGCCTACCCTGTGCATTCCTCTGTGTTGGGTTATTCTCAAGATTGCCTCGACACTCAGTGACCCGCAGGAAGGCAGTGTCTTTTACCTCCCTCCAGACCCACCTTGAGTCCAAATGCACCCACCCCGAACCACAAGGGACGGCAAGATGAGAGGGCCCACGGACCTGCTCATGACAGCAATAGCAGGCCACCACATTCTGAATTCTCAGCGTCTTGTCCCTGCAAGCACTGAATGCCAGGCTAAGTAGGGACTGTTGCATCCTGGGAACATGAACCCGCAGATGGTTTCCACAGGCAAACCCTGGGTTTGCTGACCTACCTTGATGGCCTCTGATATATTTTTCCAAGGACAACACATTTCTGGGTCTCACTTCCCCAACAGAGTTCTTGAATCTAGAAATCCTCTCTATACGGTTTTATATACTGCTCTCTAAAAATTGCTAGGGGAAGATCAGGCAGTCTTCAAAATACAGGTAGCACAGACATCCTGGGCTTTTCATTTACCCACTGCTCTGCTCTGTAGTAATTTGAAGCACATCAAGGCACTGATGTTTATTAGGTTTCACTGAAGGCGTTTCAGAGACTTTAACAATTTCTGTTTGTTTTATTTTTACTATTCTCATAAGGCAATGACCAGTCTTTCAGGGCTTACAGTATAGGACATGCATCCTATACTTTGCATGTTATTTTGCTTACTGCCAAGACACTGCTGCTTTTTTAGGTAGGTGCAAGCCTTAGATGCATCTAGAACCTGGGTTTCTCAGGACAGGAAATAAAGATGTTTGAACATTAGAAAAACCGTCACAGTTCAGTTGAGACTAATACACTGAAGGGACAATGGAGAGGGGGCTCCAATTATCGCTTCTGCAGGCTGCGGCGGCTTCATTTTCCCAACTCCCTTACTGGCATCCGTTGCCTGCTAAACTCAGTGACAGGGCTTCCCTGAAATCACTTCAGAGAGTTTGTTGATGCACAGACGGCAGCGACAGCTAAGCCAGAGAGTTAGTGTTTCTAGTTTTTAGTGTTCAACTCATCAAACGATGGCTGACAATTCGTGTCTATGTTAAACAGCACTCAGGCATCTACTCCATGGTGGGCACAGTTCAGACCGGAATAAGCGACCCTCGCCCTGTGGGGCGTTTGTCATGCCACCAGCTAACACCAGGTGCTTGCTGTAGGGCACACACGTGCCGTGGTGCCTTGCACACAACGACTCACTTAATCCTAGCAGCTGTGAGACACAGACACCAGCACTGACATCCCCACCACACAAAGGAGGATTCCAAGTCCAGTGGAGTCGCATGCCACCATCACACAGCAGGCAGATGGCACAGCCTGGACTCACACCCAGGTCTGTCTGGCCCTAAGAGCCAGACTTCTCTCTTCTCCAGCGCGGCTCACAACCTCACCCATGAATTAGAATGGACCAGGACTGTTAAACCTGGCACTTCCCAAGCCCCACCCCTGGAGGGCCTCTTCCAGAGGGTCTGGGTGAATCCAGGAACTGGCATCTGTACCAGTTCCTGAGATGGTCTGTATACCACATATGACAATGCCCTTGCCTATGTTGCATATTTCAGTTAATATGGACGATCGTCAGGAGTTGTACACAGAGGCTGACAGCTCCAGCTCCCAGGCTGGGGAGAGCATGACCCTCAGGGGGGCCATGCAGCTGGTCCACAGCTGCACAGAGCTGATGGGGAGCATTTCCAGCAAAGCCAACCCTACTGCCACCCACTGAAGCCAACAGTCGAGGCCTGTGATCCCACCAGATGTGAGCCTCTGGCCAGAGGAGGGTACCTCCCAGGCCCTGTCTCCATGAACTCCACAGGGAAGTCGCCTGTATGTGCGCCCAGCCTGTGCACTGTTGCTGCTTCAGGTGCAAGTGTATCAGGTGGCAAAGCCCCCACCCCTCCAAGAGGACCACTGTGTGTCACCACTGGCTTTAGTCTTACTTCACATGTCAAGCCCTCGCCTTTCCCACGAGGTTTAGGCTTCCTCACCAAGATAGCACAACTGAAGGGATAATGAGATGTCCCCTGATGAGCAGTGGTGCTTAAAGCCAGGAGGCAGAATGACTAGTTTGCTGGTGGACACTGAGGCCAGTGCATGACCAACCAGCTGATGAAAAATAACACTGAAACAGCCATGGACATTATTAATACTAACCACTAGAGATGAGACAGGACAGGCACATTACCTCAGCAAAGCAGTTTTCAAGCATCAACATTAACTGATCCCCTATCATGCGTGCATGCATTCATTCATTGGAACAAACATTTACAAAGCACCTCCTCTATGCTAGGCACCATGCCAGGCACTGGGCACACAGCAGTGGGCAGAGTGACAGAACAGCCGTTTCCATCAGGATGTCACAGAACACCCCAGCTGGGGTTCTCAGGGAATACAAAGGCCCACACAATGCATTTCCTACGTCCAGGTGTATGCAGTCCAGTGGAGAGCTAGACAATGCGGTTTAATGTAGGAAGAGTGATATGCTCCTCTCATTCCCCTGCTGCAGCACTCCGAGGGCCCAGGTGTTCTCATCCCCAGTTTACAGATTTGAGAACTGAGGCTGGGGGCATTCAATTATCTGGCTGCATCATATATATAGTGGGGAAATACAAGAACCGGGACATGGTAATTCAGATGCTCTGTGTCATGCTAATACTTAGTATATGCAGTATTATCAGCATAGCTATTCCTTGTGTTCTACAACAAAAGACTTATTTTTAATTAAGTTCATTTAATTAAAAAAGATTCGCATTTGGAGAAATTTAATTCAAACACTTATAAGGACATTTAATAAAATTTGAGTCTCCAGAAAGCTGCTGTTACCAGTTTCTGGGAATAGCTTTACTATGAAATTCTTCATACACCGAGTGTGTATCGAGCAAATAAGATGAATTGTTTGGAAAGGCTGGAATCAGTAGGAAGAAAAATTCTCAGAATTACAGGTAGGAACCCACAGACATTTACAAAGCATTCATAACATTCCATATTAACCATGGCTTTTTTCTTAATAAAGGACTGAAAAAGCACTAAGTATGTTCATGTTATGATGCTGAGAACCTGGGCTTTACAGAATTATAGGAATGCTTACCCACTGGTAAAAATCCATCTCTTTGTCTGGACAGGTTCTGACCCAGTCCTCTGCTCAAGCATCTTTTCAGAGTAAAACCCACTTGACAGTTTCTTCCCCTTGGCGTCTTGGGCTGAGGATGGATGTCTGGATATTGCCTGCCTGGTGACAGGGCGCTGGCTGACTAACAGGGAAAATCAACACCTGTGGCAGTGGTAGGGAGATACCGTCTTCCCCTGTGAATGTACAACTGACCCAAACTGATGGGAAAACCAGGTGTCTGATCCATGGGTTCAGAATCCTCATGCCCTGGCTGGACTAAGATCCTGGGTACCTTCGCCTAAGGGCTCAATATTGATTCATCAATTCCTTCCCCAGGAGCCCAGTGCAATGGTCCAGAAATATGGTAGGAAAAGTGGCGTGGCGGCCCTAATAACCTTTATAAGCAGAATGGAAGGACCTGCATCAAGTGTGCACCTGGGAGAGGTGCCAACTTTGCTAATCTCCTAGGACTTCAAGCTTCACATTCTAAAATGCAAAGAGAAAGATTCAGTAAATACTGGCTGGCTGGCTAGCTTAGACCAGAAGTTCTTCACATGAGCAGCTTTAACATTCCAAGAATTTAAACGCCTTCTGTGTTGATAAAAAGCATACATGTTCATTATATGCCCTTTTCAGGCTTCAACTCACTAAAAAATTTCCCTGGGGGTGTATCTGAGACCAAAAGCCAACCCATCCTTGTCACCACAGTTTCTGTCCTTCAGTTTACAGTTGCTCCAAGTGTCAGGCTGGAAGACTGGCATACAAAGCCGACCTGAGGCAGCATCCCATGATGAGGGCTGCTGCCCAGCCCACAGCTCTACCCGCCGTCGCACTCCCCGTGGTAGGAAAAGGGGGTCTGCCATGCAAACACAGCACCTTTTCCCCCTGGTCCTGAAAGCATATTAACTACTCATTTAGAGAAAATGGTTTAAGGTAGTAAATTTTGCTTGTTTCTGACTAGGCAGTTATGTCTTAGGGATGGCTGAAAATGTGATATAAGAGCTGAGAGAACAGCTGAAAGACTATCAAGACAAGGTGAATCACATATTTAGCAGAGAGACAAACACAGACAGATTAATCAGTCTTGCTCTTCATTATATTCTTCAAAGGGAAGTGAACAGCCAGTGTGCAAAGCCATTCACCTGCCCTGGACTTCACAGACCACGGGGCACCCCCACAGATGCCGAGGCAACACCAGCCAGGCACTAGATGAACAAGCGTGTGCACACGTGTGTGTGGGCACCGGCACCTGTACCCGAACACCTGGCCGCACACAGGGACACACCAAAAGACAACATTTCCAGCTAGAAGGGCCTCACGTCCACCTCGCTCCCTGTGGGCAAATCTGGAAGGTACTGTGGCTGTTGCTTCAGTGAAGGATCTTAAACATACAAATACAGAAAATAACTTAATTACCAAAACCAAGTTCAAATTTAACAAATGTTAACAGTTTGTAGTTCTGACTTCAGGTCAATCTTTTCCATCTTGATTCCAATTTTTTTAAAGGAAAGAAAATAATGTAGAATTGACTTTCTTTTTACTGCAGCTCAATCTAGTTTACCCTCCTTTTCTTCCCAGGGGACACTGACCTTCTGAAGTTCTATCTTTCCCATGCATGGTTTTATAATGTGGTACTTAGATATCAACGATATAAAGTGCTATTTTGTGGTTTTTAAAAAAATTACATGAACAGAATACTACTTTATGGCAACTTCTTTTCTGACTCAATATTAAGTTATCCAGATTTATCTAATCCATTCATTTAATTGCTATATGGTCTTCTATCTCACACACATAAAGCACTTTATCCATTCCCTAAATAATGGGCATTTGATTTCAGTTTTTAACTCTGACGAACAATTTCAATGAACTGAATTCTTATAAAAGTATGTTTCCTTGGAAATACACACTGGATTTTTCTCTGGGGTGCCTTTGAAATGAAGAATTACTGACTTGTAGTAGAAACTGCCACTTATTCTCCAAAGTGGTTTTTTACCAACTTTCATTCCCAGCAGCATTGTATGAGAACCCCCGCATTTTGGCTAACTCTTGATGTTATCAGATTTGTAATCATTTTTGCCAGTCTGAGAGGTGCGGGTGTTGTTTTGAATTTGATGTCCCTGACTATTGGGGGTTCTAACCATCTTTCCTGCTGATTACTCATTGAATATTCTTGCCTCTGATTTCTCCCTCTTCTTATCACAGACCCATTTTTCTATGGCACAGTCTTTTCTCTTAGTGATTGGTAGGAATTCTTTAAGTCTTCTGGATGGTAATTCCTTACGGGTTATGTCTAGCACATATTGTCTTGTACTATGTGACTTGTCTTTTAATGTAGTTTATGGTCTCCTGTTATTTAGAAGGCTTGAATTTTAATATGATCAAAAAAATTTTTAAGGGCTTTGTTCTTTTCCTCCTAAAAGTTCTAAATTGCTGGCTTTTTGTATTTAGGACTTTTATTATCCTTTTAAATTGACTCAAAATGTAATCAATTTTCTTAGTATGATGTGAAGTAAGGATCTGGTTTTGTTTTTGTTCCTTTTTGGTTTGCTGACCATTTAAACCATTCCCCTCACTGTAACAGAACTGCTTTCACTGAAGTTCCCATACCTGAACAGACTGGCTACTGGGCACACCTGTTTAAATGGCATCTATTTCTATAACCTTGTGCCTATACCACAGACTTGAACTGCTATAATTTATAATCCAGACAACTGTTAGGGCATTTCCCTTCCCTGTATACTCCCCGTACACAAAACGTTAATTATTCTTGATCAATTACTTTTCCATCTGAATTTTAAAATTACCTTGTATAATTACACTCACACACACAATATCCCTGTTTTCTTTTTGAAATTCCAAATTAAGTTTGGAGGGAAATAATTATCTTCATGCTACTGAGTCATTCCATCCATGAACATGGTCTGCTGTTTCCCCTTTCATTTTAAGGTCATCTTTTACGCCCTTCAATAGAGTTGTATATCATTCAACATCAAGGTGTTCCTTATTTTTGTCAAGATTTTTTTCTTAGGTCCTTTAAATTTTTGTTGCTAGTGTATACATTCCTTTTTTAAAAATTTTCCTTTTCTACCTGGTTTCTGCTTATCTATAGACTACTACTGATTTTTGTATATAGATCTTGTATCCATCAAATTTAGATGATTACTAGCAGCTTATAGGTTTTTTTATGTTCATAATCATATCATCTGCAAATATGGAAAATTTTATTCTTATTTTATGCCCCCTATCTATCCACTAGCTATCTCATATGACCACTGTAAAGCAAATGGGAAATTGTTCTGATGCACAGTACCCATGTTATCCCACAGATCCTCACAAGGAATGAATGAGGTCAGCCTAGTACCCTCACCTTCCACTAGAGAGAAAACCCCAGAGAAGTTAAATGACTTGTCCAAAGTCTCACTCCAGAAAGTGACGCAAGTGGGATTTGAACCCAGATCCACGTGACTTACACACCACCCTGCGCTTTCCACCACTACTGGTGCTGCCCCTAAAATCTCCAGGTACACCCAGAATACCTCTGGCTCCACAGTGCAGGTCTCAGAGCCAGCAGAGCCACTTCCCTTTGTTTTATTTTTGTCTTTCCAACTACTTCGTAAATTAGTGGTTGGGGTTCCAAACCACCCACTCTGCAGAGTACTGTAATAATAAAATTAAGCACAGGAAATGGTTCATTACTGTTAGTCTGAAACCCAACAATGAAGGTCAGGAGATACTTAGGAAGTTGATTTTTCCTCTGTGGGGAGACTCGGCTGTGTCTCGGATGGGAGCCTCCTTCAGAGAGCTGTGATCACAGGGTCTGGGGGGGCCAGGCGCCCAGTAGGCTCAAGAACAGGCAGCATCTGGGCGTGGCCCGGCGGCACTGCAGTACCCTGAGCCGACAGTGGTCACCTTCCAGATGACCGAGTCCCCCTGTAGCAGTGGTAAATGAAAGATGCCTATCTAGGGAAGGGAAAGAATTCAGGTTCTTCCCCAAATCCAAGCTAGAGGGCTTTCATGACTTATCTCATTTAACCCTCAAAACATCCCCAAATGGGAGCTGGTATTATCCTGGCTTTACAGATGAGTGGACAGAGGCTCAGGAAGTGGTTTTTCCAAGAACCCCCAAATCCTGTATGGTAACAGAACTGGATTCAGAACCAAGTTCACTGCTCTCCTAGCCCTTAACCTTGCACTTCATCAAGCACCTAATTTTGTAATTGCTTAAAACATGCTCCTCTTTAAGGACAACACAATGTAATTGTCCAGAACATGGACTCTGACCAGACTGCTTAATTCAAATCCCAGTTGAGCCTTTTATAAATGCTGTGACTTTGGGAAAGTCATTGACACATCCCTGGGCCTCATTTTCTACATATGTAAGATGACAACAGGAGTACCTACTTCAAAGATTGTTATGAGGATGAGTGGGTTAATATTTGCACAGGTCTTAAAACAATGCCCGGCAGGAAGAAAGGGATATGTATTAGCTATCCACTACTGCATAACAAATTACCCCAAAATCCAGAGGCTTAAAGCAACAATAAACATTTATCATCTCACACAAGTATAGGTCAGGAACTTGAGTGGTCTGGCTTACGGTCTCTCAAGAGGCTGCAATCAAGACACTGGTCAAAGCTGCAGGTACCTGAAGGCTTCCTTCCAAGAGCTGGAGCTGGAAGACCTGATTCCAAGGTGGCTTGGTCTTTTGGCTGGCAAGCTGATGCACGGTATCCATGTTGCACACGCAACCAGCATCCCCCCAGAGCACGTGGTTCATGAGAACAAGGTGGAAGCAGTGACATCTTCTATGATCTAGCCTTGCGGGTCACACACCATCATTTCCACATTACCGTGTGGGTTGCATACGTCAGCCTATTCACTGTGGGACAGGATTGGATAAGGGTACAGACTCCAGGAGGCAAGGATTACTGGGGCCCAGCCCTGCAGCCTAGCTACCACAGGACTGGGTCTGTTAAAGGAAAAAAGGAATTAGATCATAACTATTCTTGCATTCTAAGTGCCTGACATACAGACAGATAATCAATGCACGTGTATCAGAAGAACAGACGTTTGATGAAAAGAGGTACTTCCCATGTCATCCCAGCCAAGCTGCATTTGAGCTCTCTGTCATTGCACTACTTCCTGAGACATTTCCAAGGAAAGAATTATTTACTCCCAATTTTGACTGTAAATCATTGCCTCTATAACTTAGTTCTCAAATTTCATCTTCATATAAAAGTGTTTGGAGTGGTAACTCCTCAAACCAGAAATGCTATGTAACTTTATCCTTCATCCAAGTGTATCAGTATGAAATACATCCTCTGAATTCAGAAGACTCAAAGTACACTGAAGTTTTATGCTTTGGTGGGCGCGTCTGTGATAATGTGATCGAGCAGCGAACAGCGTGTGTCCCAAGACAATTGTGGGAAAGTTCCGCCTTGCAGAAATGCAGACTTTCTGCTTCCTCCTCTCCCCACCAAAGCTGTGCTCAGAAGATAAGCCTGGGTGAAAACCCCAGGAGGCTGCTCACTGAAGCCGGTGGGCCCAGGAGCAGGCCAGGAAGCGAGTGCCTAACGAGGAGCCTGGGATGCCCTGCAAGGCCCCTCAGTCTCCTGCTTCTCGGCAGCTTTCTCACATCAGATCCATGCCAGAGATTCTAGACATGGGGACATGTCACAGCAATGGCACTCCACTCGGCCCTAGGCTGGCCTTTCAGTACTGCTGGCAGTTCAAGCAGGATGGAATTCTTAACCGCCCCACTGCCTTCCCTCAGCAGAGGTCCAACAGTGAGCTCCCAGAAAGCACTGCCGGCAAGTACCTTCCACAGTGAGAGGCTGTCTCAGGACATCGCACCTGCGTAGAGCAGGTGTGGCTGGCAGTCCTGAGAAGTGGTCATGTTTTCCCTGGCTCCCTCCAGAAGCATCAGAGCTTAAATGACCACAGCTTAGCCTCTGCTAGGAGTAGAGAGGCCTGGTGAGAGCTCAGTGTATCCTGAGTATGTTCCACTCTCTGCCATGTTGAGATCTTACTCTTGGAAGATGTTAACATGCGTTCCATGATCACCAGCTTCAATGTGTGCAGCTTTCAGCAGATACTTGAAAATACCGAGGGTGGAGTTGTAAGGAAACATAAAAACCACGGAGCTGAGGTCAAGGAAGGGGTCACTGGTGGTCATCATCTTCACTAGGCCAAAGCTGGCAACAGCTCCAGAGCCCTGCTCGCCAGTAGGATGTACGGTGAAGGTGGGTCAATATTGGGTGGCAATGCTCATCGTCAGCTGTGAGCGTATGTGCTAAGTCTTCATTGAATGACGAAGCCATCACTTAAGTCAGAACATTCTTCCGCATTTTATAAGTGGCTTCCCTGACACTCATTCTGTTTTAAATACTGAAGGACAAATGCTCACCTTGACACTTGAGAAGGGCAAGGGCATAATAAAATCCAAAGTGTAATCCCACTTCAAAGTGTGAGTTAGACCTTCAGCTGTGAACTCCTGTGTGATGGGTTGAGCTCCCATTTAAATAAATTAAAAGTCATTTAAAACACTCCGGTTGGCCATGCATGAGGCGCTCATGAAAGTATATAATTTGCTACCCTGGTGCCACCCCAGAAATTTTTTCTATGTAGTTCTTTGTGTCATGTTGGGGTTCATCATTCCCAGAGTTGCTATCTTCTACTTTGGTTTACACTAAATTCAAATTAGCACTACACAAGTGTAATGAATATCTCACCTTATTAAACATGCATGCAACTAATTCTTGTTTGTCACCACCCAGACCTGTGATGTCCAGTACAGTAGTCATTAGCCTCACGAGGCTAGTCGGAACTGAGATGTGCCATAAGTGTAAAGCGTGCACCAGATTTCAAAGACTCAGTGCACAAAAACAGAACATGAAATGCCTCATTGGTAACTTTTTTTCCCTAGGGATTACATGTTGTAATATTTTGGAAATATTCAGTTTAAATTAAGTGTATTATTAAAATTAATCATACCTGTTCCTTTTAACTTTTTCATATGTCTATTTAGACCACACATATGGCGTGCATGTGTATACTGGACAACACTGAGCTACATGCTCTAAATGAGACTGCAAACTGGCAGCTGAGATCCACACAAACCTAATAAGAGTTTGTACGAGCTACACAATGTTAGGTCAAAAGGTGATTTTTAATTTCAAACAACAGCTTATATTTATAAAACCAGGTGATTAAAAGCAAACATGAATTCTGAATTATTTTTAAAAATAAAGAAATCTGGTAATGGCTAGACTCACAGTCCTACATGGCAAGGATGACTAGGGGCTGAGAAAGGGAACCTGCCCTCTAGTTCTCCACTATCTCCACCAGGCCCTATTGCTACCCAACATTGAGGCCAAGGTTTTCAGCTGCCATTTTTCATTCCCCTCCTGGCCTGCTTCACACATTTAAATTTTGTCTTCCTGGCTTCTCATTTGAGAGCCCCATTCCTGAGTCAGGCTGGGAGGCCTTCTAGGCAAGAGCAAAGGTATGGGGGAGGGTCTGATCAAAGCATGTGCAGATGTGAGAAAAGATCTGGAAAGCAAGGTGGGTTTCCAGTAGATGTGTTCAGCTTGGGGATTTTTTTTTTTTTTTGAGGTTGTTTATCTGAGTACCAACGTCCCTGCGGCATTTGTAAATATATAACTGAATACATATAGGAAAGAGCCTGAGATTAAGAGCAGTGCCTTAGGGACACCCAGAGGCAAGAAGATGAAAGACAGTATGAAGTTCAAGAATCTGAGAAGGAAGGGTTACCATAGAGAGAGAGGTACAGGAGGGGGGCAGTATGCAGGAAAGCAAGCTTGCCAGGAAGGCTGCCAGCAGTGGGTACTAAATTATAGTAGTCCTTGGATAGACAGCCACAATGGCCCCATTTTAATAAAAGCTATTGCTTATCTCAAGCAAAGCTGGATTCAGAAAAAGCAAAACTCATCAAAGCAATTTCACAAAACTCTAGCATGCTGCAATTTCTTCAAGACACGCTCTACTTTCCATGCCTATAATGTAAATAGCTCTCTGTCCAATGTTTATCTCCAAAGGATCTGCCCACCTCCTTCATCTAACTCACTGCCCCCCGACCCCTGTGATTTTTTTAAACTACTGCATGTGTAGCAAAGAAGTGATAAGCATTTTAATTACAAATACACATAAGAACTGACATCATAGACCCTCTGATAGTGGATTTTAAAACATTCCAGATGATTATGATTCTGAAGCTACTCTATTTGAGGTAAGTAGAATTTTTCATTCTCATAATCTTTTTTACTATCTCAGAAAATATTTTCTCAAGTGATTATGTTAGAGCTGAGGATTCAGACAATGATCCTCTGATTCATTTGATAACCTACTACTGTGGCCAAAATATAAGGAGATAACAAATGCTTATGGATAACTATTTTGTGATATTGGGCTATTCATTCATATCCTTGGGCTGGTATTGTCAATCTGCTTCTCATAAGCAGACAAATAACACTTTGGTTCTTCCATGAAACAGTTACGTGAGCAGAGTTAGATTTCAACTTCCCTGTGCGTGGCACGATGTAACGGAAGTCTCTGGACTTCTCATTTTTGTTTTATTTGCACCATGACTCTCCAAGTCGTTTCCAAGCATCAGTTATCTGAACACTCTGCATTTCACTTACTGGTTGTGATTTCATTCTGTTCGTTTTTATAGAGGAGAAATCTAGAATACTTTTACTAAGTCACCCAACTGGGCAGTCCATAAATATTTCCTGTGTATCTGCTGTGTGTAGGCTGGGAACTGGCCGCAGCACTGGAGCTGCTCTGTCTGATGCCTGTGACGAGCTCACACCTAGTAAGGGGACTATACGCACTACAAATGATCATATAACGCGATGAAGGCTGTAGCAGGAGTCCGTATAAGATACCGTGTAGGGAGTGGGGAAGTCAGAGAATCCAGGGAGAGCCTGGTCAGCAGGTGGAAGCTGAAAGAGGGTCTGAGGAAGAACAAGCCCTTTGATGGGTCAAAGCCGAGGTGAGTTTGTACAACTGCACAGCCAGATGAACAGCAGCGCGGTGCGTCTGGGAAACTGAGTGCTGGTTCTGGCAGCTTCTACAGAAGAGCAGTGTCAGAATGTGAGCTGACGGTAAGGCCAGCTTGCAGAGATCCTAATATTAATACACCACAAGGAAATACAGAGACCCAGTGACCTCATCAAAGGTAAGCCTAAGGCAGCAATGAAAACCATATATACATGTGGGGTAAATGGAAGTTTTCAACGAAAATTCCTGCCTGGCCTTAACAGTGATGTGCATATAATGGCCTGTTTGCACACCAATGTCATGTTTACAACAGCAGAGCCGCCTGTACGTCAAGAGATTGCGGGTCAGGGTAAAGGGTGGAGAACAACAGCCATTCTCTCCTCCCCTCTGTTCCTAGTACCTAATTGGCAGGCACCCGCCAGTCACCAGGGACTCGCCCATGGAGTTCCTCCCAGAAGGGGGAGGGGAGGCGTGGAGGGTGGTGTGGCTGGACAGGGAGGGTTGGGAAGCAGAGCCGAGCTCAAGGGGGGTGAGTGCACCAGGAGAGACAGAAGAGCAGCTGGCATTCAGAGCAGAGTGCCACGTGGGGAGAAAGAGAGAGAGAGAGCCTGAGAAATAAATCTTTAATCCCCAACTTACCCTTTCCCTTGTCTTGTCTCAGTGCATTTATAGCAAACTTGCCCTAGGCAGGGAACCCCTTGCCTCCTGGCACCACAACAAGGTTAACGTGTTTTCTTCAAAATACTATGGTACCCATGATGCAGGGTTAGCCTGTATCCTACCTCTTTATGCATTATGGGATTTGTAGTCCAACCTTGCCTTGATCATATGAAGCTGAAGCATGAAACTACTGAGTGTGTCTAATGGTAACATCATGAAACAGAGCAGTGGTTCTCCAAGTGTGGTTCCTGCACCAACAGTGGGAGCATCTGGAAACATGCTAGAAATTTGAATTTCCAGGCCCCACCCCAGACCTACAAAATCATAAACTCTGTGGGCAGGGACCAGCAATCTTGTCACACGCCCCCAGGTGACTCTGATTTACTCGTTTGAAAGCCGCTGACACTGACACCAAAGCTCTCTGATAATTTTTGTAACTGATCTCCAAGTCTCCTTTTTCTTCTGACTCCCAACACTGAATCATCCCACGTAACAAAATTTTCCTGTAGCTCACTGGATTTTTAAGTTTTTAAAATTTAACTTTATCCTTAAAAGTCAGTTTATTATTTTGTCTCTCATTACTTGACCGATGATTCCAGACTTCCAATCCATGCCATCTTTTTAATTTACATCTCCTTCCCATCAGTTCCCAGAAAGCCCCAAATCTGTAAGAAAGAAACAATTAATCCCCAACTTACCCTTTCCCTTGTCTTGTCTCAGTGCATTTATAGCGAACTTGCCCTAGGCAGGGAACCCCTTGCCTCCTGGCACCACAATAAAGTTAACGTGTTTTCTTCAAAATACTATGGTACCCACGATGCAGGATTGGCCTGTATCCTACCTCTTTATGCATTATAGGATTTATAGTCCAACATTGCCTTGATCAGGTCAGAGACCTGGTCAGGTCAGAGACAGCAGCCCAAAAATAGGCTTTTGAGTCAAGCTCAATTCACAACAAGTGTTCTTGAATAGATCCCTTGATGCCCTCCCACAAAATCCCACATCCCCCACATGTGGTCAGAAGATCACCCCCAAAAGGTGCTTTAAAGATCTGTTGTGCCTGCTGACTAGTTATATCATCTAAGACTCAAGATAACTTGTACTTTTTTTAGTCTGAGTGCTTGAGTGTAAGTCACACGTCAGATTATCATTTGAGCTGTGTTGACTATTGGTTGTATTATTATTACTAACAACAAAGCAGGCTTCCTATTAGTGACACAAATTCCAAGAGAATGTGAACACTCTCATTCATCATAATTTCCCTGGAGCCGAGAACACACTTGGCCCTCAATACATAAGAGGCACTCAATAAATGCATGTTGAATGAGTTTGTACATTAGCACCTGTTACACACTAGTCTCCAGGAACATGGGAATTACAAGGCAGACCTATTCCCTTTCTTCATGCAGCACCCATCTGCATGCAAAAACCAAAGAATTGGATGCTGTGAGACCCCAAAGATGAATAACAAATGGTTCCTCCTTGTGTTGCATGGACAGTGTCTAAACGCCTCACTTAATCACGGATGCCTCCAATGGGCCTCCCTCTTTATGTTAAAGACTCCAGCCATTAATGGGCAAAAGTACAGATGGAGACACCATATGCCTAAATGTATTCAACATTTAAAATCAAGTTAAACTGTTCAATAAAACATGTTCTAGCCTCCTAGTTTTACTAGCATGCCTTCATAGCAACAACATTAAAACTCTGTAAAACCAACAGTTCATATCAAATAACTAGACAGTGCAAATCCAAAATTATTTTCATTTCTCACCACGGGGCTGCACTACCCAGGAGAGGAGCTGATGTGGCTGGTCTGACCTGAGAGGTGCTGTGCACACATACACATACTGGATTTCAAGACAGTACACAAGAAGAATGTAAATATCCTGCCAGTAATTTTTTGTTACTCCTTGTTGAAAGAATATTTTGATTACATTGGGGTAAAATGCATTATTAAATCAATTTCACCTGTTCCTGTCTACTTTTTAATGTGGCTACTAGAGAATTAACATCACAGCTGCGGCCCATGTTATATTTGTATGGGGTGGCATTGCTCCAGGAAAGTGCAGCTATGGTGGCCGTGGCAGATGGGAGGACGGGAAAGGACCCTTCTGCCAGTGCCCACGTTGCTTCCTCAGCTTCCAACTGCTCCGGGAAGCCACAGGATGAACACCTACTTTCTGGCCCTCTTTACTGTGGGGTGCAGGAAGACACTTGTGCTCCTGGCCCACACTTGGCTGCTTGCCTACCATCACCTCCCTAGTAAAGGTCTGGCACAGTGACCAATAGCTGCCTCCCAATTCCCAAAACACCATGCCACGAAGCCTCCACGCACAGGTGCTCCCACCACTCATCCCCCTGGCTTCACCCTCCCATGCTCATCAAAGGAAGCTGCTTGGGAGACCAGGTCCAAATTTGGAATTCTTAGGCTCCACAGACCTGGACGCTGGCTTAGAGGGAGAGAGCTGGCCCCTGGCATGGTGCCCCATCTCCTCCCACCCTGAGTTCTGTCCTGCTTCTCAGAGGCCTCTCCCATGTGCATGTAGAACCAGGAGCCCCCAGGTGCAAGCTTCAAACACTCATTTCTCCCTCCATCCCATCTCTTGGCCACCCCTTGGGGTCACTCTCTATATGATAAGCAGGCCTGGGAACTGGTCCCAGGACCCTTGGCACAGTGAACTCTAGGGTCCCTAGTAACTAGAACTTCAGGGAGTAGCCCTCTAGACCTCTGGACTTCTGAGGAGCCCTAGGGTGGAGAGCCCAGGGCCTCTGGGACCCTTTGTCTGACCTAAGGACCAGCGTGTTGACAGCACCCATGAGAGGAGCTAAAAAGACAATACCATCAAGGGTTTGTGAGGGTGTGGAAATGCTCTCATTTCCTGCTCATTTGGAAATGTGCATTGGCACAACCACTCTGGAAAACCTTTGGGCAGTATCTACTCAAGATGAAATGGCTTATGACGCAGCAATTCCATTCCTAGGCATACATCCAACAGGAACACACCTTCACGCAAAGTCACACACGGCAGAGGCACTGTGTTCATGTTCCCCAAAGCGGGCCCAAGGCAGATATCCACCCACAGCAGGGTGGATGAGGAGGTGGTGGGTGCAGTCACACAATGGGGGGCTCTACGGCAGCAGGCTGAATTAACGACAGCTACGCATGACAACACAGGCGAATTCACCACACAGAATGGACAGCAAAAGAAGCCAGGCATGATAGGGTAAATCTGTCATTTCATGCATCTGAAGTTCAAAGACAGGTAAAAATTATATAAAGTTAATAGATGCTAGCAGAGGGGTTACTTGGGGAAAGAAGTGGGTGGGATGTGACTTGGTGAGCCATGATGGGAGCTTCTGGAATGTTCCATTTCCTGATCAGAGGGGGGGGGGGCAGTCACGTGCGCGTGTTTGGTGAAAATTCATCAAGCTGTACACTTATCACTGGAGTGCTTTTCTCTATGTATACTTCAGTTAAGCAAAAAAACAAAGTTCATTTAGAAAAAGGATTCCTGAAAAAAAAAAAAAGGGTGGGTAGAAGGTAATGACAAAAATACAAACACAATAAATACCAAGAAAAAGGCAGGGCCTGTTATTCCCCTAGTAAAAGCTCTTGCTGGACATATTACAAGGTTAAAAAAACAGTGACAAGATATTCAGCAAAAATATGTGAAATTATGGCGAGAATAAATCTGGATTTATCCTCAAAATCATTCACAATAAACATCACTCCAAGTGCGTATTTTTATGACTTGAAATATCAGCTGATGAAAGTATGAAACTGGCAGGATTAGCTATACATTTTAAAATACTGTTTATTTCATCTTTTTTTATGTACATTGTGCTTGTTTCATAATTTACATTCTATATTAACAAGAAATAAAAGTATAGAACATGTATATTTTGCAAACACATTTAGAAACCCTTCTCTAAGACATACCTTATCTCTTGGAGAAAAGTGGGATGATGTCTGAACTTTGTGAAAATTCTGGGCTTTTGAAGCTATCCGTAAATCTCCAATAAGAAGAACACTTGATTCATCCAGAAAATCCGCTTTAAATTGTCATTTTTTCCCTATTCTTATGGAAACACAGCTGAAGAGGTAGGTTATCAAATGTAACTTTATCTCCCTTTGAAGTGTCAGAAATAGTCTGGAAAGAGGATTTATGTCTCAGCACTGAGTTCCCACCACTGCCCCTTGAGAAAAGTCAACAAATTGGATAGCCGTGCTGCTCATGGACGGCAGACAAGTAAAAAAGAAGGTGCAAACCCCTCTTTTCGGGGGAAATAACCAAGTGCAAATCTGACCCTGTGGCCCCCAGTCTGGATAAAGAGACTGTTGATTGGTTGGAGAGGATCAGAGGGGCAGAGGCTGAAGTAGAAAATCATGTGACCAGGACCCAGGTCCACAATCTAAGCCTCTCTCTGCTTGCATAGCAACCGTCTTCTTTTCCCTCCTTGTTTAATTAGCCTCGTTACCATAGACAGAGCCGCTGCAAAACACATGGCAGCAGCCAGGCCCAAATTAGAGCCAAGCTAGGATTCAGGAATGTACTGCTGGTTGAGTATCTTCCAAGAGGGCATATAAAATCAGAGATCTGTAAACGTGTTCATGAATTCCAGCTTTTCTCCACTGTTTTTAGGCTACTGGGGACAATTTCATGTCGATCTCAGGCTTACGTCCACCCACACTATTTTATTGCTTTTGTCACAAATACTAAACCTTGATTTTCACCAAGTTGCAGTCCCCGTAGTCTCCCCATGCCACAAGAAACAATGTGCATTTACTGCCTCAAGAAGGAAATAAGTCACTTGTAAAACTGTGCTGAGCACTTGGGGGAAATTCTGCCTCAAGCTTCCTTCTGACCGGTTTCAGCTCTCCGCCCATGCGTGTGGATGTCAATTACAGATTAAGTTGGAATTACTGAGAAACCTGCGCTGGCTCAGCAGCAGCAGCCTCTTTTATTTGGCCCAAGGATGAGGATGAAGGGTAAGGATGCAGTTCTCCTCACAGGGGTAGCCAAAGAGGATGTCTCCACAAATAAACAGCCCCTAGGCCATGACTCTCATGGGCCATGCTTCAAGAAGAATGTGGAGAAATGCACGGAGCCACATACTCTTAAAATGCATGCTCTGTCACTGCTGGCCACAGCAAAGAGCCAAGGACATCCTATACAGCGTAACTTGTTAAAACATGACTGCTACTTCTGAGCAGCCCCGCCCTGGCCCAGGGGAAGGAAGTCGGGATTATGGGGAGGACCTTCCACTTTGGATGAAGCTTGTCTCTTCTGTTGCTCCCAGAGACCAAACCAGGGAATGCCATTTCCTGGGAGCCTGGTGTGGGGCTGACACAGGGAAGTCACACCTGGAAGGGGTCCTGCTCACCTTGGCCGGGGTAGTGCGGAAAGCCCGGGGCACCCACAGATCTGCTTTCGGGATCTAGCTGTGTGTTTTGGGGCAAGCCCAGGCAGCCGCCACCACCAGCACTCACCACCCACCCGCTGCAGGGCAGCAGCTGTCTTCCTGCCACTCCCGTGCTTCACACATCAGCAAACCATCTGGGACTCCAGGACACCTATTCTTCCTCACTAAATGCCGTTTCTCAGACCCTCTAGAGAGGGAGCCGGGTGGCAAGTGCGAAGAACGTCAAGCCCCACCACCTGCTTCATCCAGAACACTTCTGCATTGTCGTTTCCCACTTTGGACATCTGCCTAAGATTTTGTTCCAACAGCAGATCTCCTGGCTCAAAAAGAAAAAAAAGTTCGAAAATCACTACTATAGGTGAATTAATCTCATGAACTCTTACAGGGAACTTCAACAGGGCTCTGAAAGAAAACGAGGAATCATCTTTCCTACAGCTCTCTCTCATTCGGGCCCTCCTCAAAGCCAAGGTCAGACCGTGAACTGACATAAAGGGGCACTACTGGGCGGGCTGTTACCTTCCAGCCAGGCTAGTGCTCTGATGGCTACATGGCCCAATGACGCAAAACAAGAAGCGGGTTCCCTAGGTTTCCTGCCTAAGCAGGTGTGCTTGGCATCACCCGCAGGTGGTCCTTCTCTGGCAACCATCATCCATTCCTGCCACCCATTTGGCAGGAACTCCTTTGGCAGCTGGCTGAGGCAGGGTCCACACTGGACCTGCCGGAGCTTCATGGCAGTGGGTTTACTCCACCCCTGCCCTGATGTGCAAAACTTGAACAGTGGTGCTGGGCTGCGGAGGAAACGCTGAGAGCACGCAGCTCAGTGCCTGGCTTGCAGCAGCCAGATGTGCCCAACAAAAGGCAGCTGCTATGAAATTATACAAGTGCCATCTTTAGGCAAGGGACTTTGCGGGGTACTGGGGAGGAGACCACAATCTTCAGGGAACTCAGAACTGGGCGTAGGAACTGTTCCCACTAATGCCCATATTCTGAAGCAGAGTGGGATCTGTTACATTTTTACCAAGAAAGAATCCAGGGAGTTGGAGAACAGAGGGCTCCTTTTCATAAAGGCTTTTTGGATATGGTGACCTCACCCCCCGGTGTACCCAGGCGTTCTGGTTTGTGAATTTTGTGCCCTAAGATTCCCGGTTTGGATGATTAAATCCTATGACGGCCTTACAGAGGAAGTATGTGGCATGTGGGCTGGTACTGAAGAACCCTCAGAATGTCCACGGTAGGAAGCATTCCACAGGGGAATGGCCAGAGCAAAAAGCAACAGGCAGGAGAGTGTGGGCGTGTCTGGGAAATGGTGAGCATGTCCGGTTCGGCGGCAGCACAAAGGGCATGAGAAGGAGTCAAAGAAGAGATGAGAAAAGATCCAGGCAGATGTCAAGGGGCTTCACCGTCTGAGCTGACACTTGCTTGGCTGGCGTGGTGTCCTGGGGAGCTTTCTGAGCATGAGCAGCGTGTTTAGGGGTAAGCTTCAGCACAAAAGGATGGGGAGACGTGGGAAGACAGAGCTGGGGAAGGCAGGAAGGCCTGGCTGGTGGGGCAGGAACCCTGGCACCCGATCATCCCACCCCAGCCCAGCCGCTGCCCTGGTCGCGACCTCCCGGCTGGCTGTCACTCTGAGACCCGCTGGCTCGCCCTCCCTAACAGGGAGCAATGCACTCACATCATTTCCTGGACATGTTCTGGTCCCATACTATTTTTGGCCCTCCCAGGCCAGTGTTTGATGAGAAAGGCGCAGCTGCCGGCCCTTCCCCCCACAGTGGGATCCACTGTTCCATAAAGGGTTATGCCTGAGTTATGCTCACCTGGCTGGAGGGCAACGGGGGGACCTCCCTCTCTGAGGTTGCCATGCACCGTCTTTCCCAGCTCTGGGGAAAGTCACCCAGCTGCCTAAAGCAGTTGTTCCTGGGGTCATGCTTGTCCAAGGATCGCTGGGGTGTCAGGGGGAACATACTCAGATCACAATGAACCCAGCCTACTCAGCATTCAACAGGGCTTGGGGGGTGAGGGACGGCACTGCAGAGGGAGGCGGGTTTAGGCCTTTTGCAGAGTGACCCCTGAGTAAAAGGCACTCACAGGCAAGTCGTTCTGTTTAGAAAGGACCCACCCAAAACTGGGACAAGCTCACCAACTTCATATACCCAAGCCTCACCCTTGTCCCGCCTCATGCCCCCTCTCCGCTCCATCACCCTGTCAATCTTCTAGCCATCTTTTGCTTGGATTACTTGAAAACTCTCAGGTTTCCCAGCCCCCAAGTTCTCACCTCTCCAAGACATCCTCAAAATGGGCCCAAGATGTTACGCCCTTTAACGGTAGGGCGTTAAGTATTAATCTTCCTTGGTATCTCTGTGCACAGAACAGCAGAGTGAATGTCGGGTGAAAGAACAAAGTAATGAATGGATGTTACTCGGGCAGCTCCGTGGCAGCCGAGTGGCCCCTCCCTGCCCAGCTGGCCCCTGACAACTGTAAAGGAGCTGCAGCCACATGTCCAGCAAAGGCTGGGAGGGCTGGCCAAGGCAGCAGCAAGGCAGACTGAAGGACGTAAGGCATTGGGTCTCCAAGAAATGTGCAAACCCAGCCTCTCCGTTACTTTTTCCTTCAGGAGTATTTCTAGGGCACCACATGTGCAAGGTGCAACTTGACAAGTATTTTCCCAGGAGGACACATGTTTCTTTCGTTTGCTAAAGTGGAGCTCAGAGGCAGAGGTGTGGCTGACAAATGTGGGTAGAGCTGATGAATGCCATGATCTCCTGAGAGTAATAAAATAATAATGGTAACGCTGGTGATGAAAATAGCAGATGCACCATTTAAATAGTACACACGGGGTGTAGGGCAGTATGCTAGGCACTTGGCAGGCCCTACTCACTGAGTAGTAGTCGCCGTTCTACTAGGAGACAGATGCTGTTTCTATCACTGGTTTTAGAGGAGGTGAAATGAGATTGAGCACCATGCTCAAGGCCACAGTAAGTGGCAAAGGAGTGATTTAAACCCAAGCAGTCTGATGGCAAATTTACTACTGTGGACATCTGTTCATACTCGTTGGGGAAGAGGGTAGAAAGAAGGAAAGGAAACACCTGGTGCGATGCTGAATGCCAAAAACTGTGTATTAGCCCCCTTTTTTGCAAATGAGGCACCTGCATCTGAGAGGTCAAATACCAGGTGTGAAGTCATAGGTGATAATTAATAATGAGCCCAACTGAATAGAACCGAGAATGACAAACTGATTTTTCTAACCAATGAATGAGGTGGGTGAAAGGCAGGGGTGTAGGCTAGGGTGGGCAGTGAGGGGCAGCTTACTTTAAATGCTGAACTAGATCAGAAGTAAGCAAAGTTTTCCAGTAAAGGGCCAGAGAGTCAGTATTTAAGACTTGATTGGAATAAACAGGATTTGGCCCAAGGGCTATAGTTTGCTGACCCCTGAACCAGATGATGATGATGATAATACAGGGGAAGTTCGAAAGCTCAGGAGACTCCTGTTCCCAAGGGCAGTTCTCACAGATGAATTCATTTGTGATTTCTGAGAGTTTATTTTGTTCTGTGAACCTAGAATCATTAGCCTACACTGTCAAAGGGGAACCCCTGGGTCATCATGAAATCTACTCCAGGGGGATAATTCTAAGGCATATACAACTTTGACAGTGGGAACAGAAAAGCGAGTGCCTCCACTACCTCCTTTAAATGGAAAAGGGGGAATCACACTGGCTAATGTTAATTGAGGATTTACTTCATTTGCACAAAATCATTTCATCATAAAAAGCCAGCAGGGTAAGGACAGTTATTCTACTCATTTTGCAGACATCAAACTACAGCACAGAGAAATGCAGGGAACTGCGCACAATTGGACGGTGAGGAAGGAAAGAGACCCTGGGCTGGGAACCCAGGCAGCCAGGCTCCCGCCCCCTGGAAAGGTTGTCTTATGCCAGCAAGGTCTGCTTTTTCAAGAAGAAATTCTCTTCTCTATGTTGACGCAAAATGGGACGCTGGTTTCATCACACTTCTTGGAAAGAGGTCACACCTTTCCTGCTGCAGAAGGGCCAGAAAGCGCTCTGCTTCTTCAGGGAAACTCCAACTTCCGGAGAGAGTCTCCCTTGGAGCCCCAGAGACCATTCTGCAGGAAGCAACCAATTCCTGGCTGCCTCGGGCCCTCCCTGTGGACTTCTTGTCCCTGACCGCGGCTGAACACCCACAGCACACTCCCGCTCTGCCTGGCGGCCCACCACCACCCCTGCCGCCTCCCAGTACACGCTTCCCTCTGCCCATCCTCCTTATGGTCCTAACAGCAGCAGCCCCTGAGATCTTTGCCCTTGTCTGGCTTCTCTAGGCGGAGCCTGTCCCCAACTCTCTGTCCCCACAACACTGGGTAAATACTCCCAATGTAGCAATTTGCACCATTCATTTTTATTCCTGAGTCTGTCTCTGAAAACATCTCGAGCTCTCCCAGGACCACCTGCAAATGCTAAGAAGAGTTATTAGATAAAGAGCCAGTGGTGTCCCTTTAGGTCAGCCTGACACCTCACAAGGGGTCTGGTGTTGTGTGACCCGCTGCCCCCATCCTCCCCTTGCTCTGAAACCCCAGTGGAGGCCCCACACGGCCCCCAAGCCTCAGCTGGTATCCCACACCTTTGGTTGTTTTCCAGCCCTGGCAGCCCAGCCTGGCCACTCAAGCCTGGGGACATTTTTCTTGTTTCCCTGTCTGTGCCATGTGATGATGTGGCTCACAGAAAGTGTGGCTTATTTAATATAGAAGTAAAAGAAAGAGTGAACTTTGAGCCAGGAATGACGACGGGTCAGAAGGATAGTTTTACTGAAGTGTCTGGATTGCAGTAATTTTTCAGTAGAGGCAATGTAACTGGAAACACAAAGTAAAAACTTTATCTTTGCTGCTGTCATAACACTGTGCCTCCCTTTGGCCTGAACTACAGGCACCTCTGGGCTCTGATCCCAGATATCCAACACACTTCCTTCCAGAACCTGCTTTCAGCTTAATTCAGGTGCTCTCAGCTTTGGTGTAATTCACATTTTGGATCAAATAACCATTTGTTGTGGCGGGGGGGGTGCTGCCCTGTGTCCTGTAAGATGTTTGGCAGCATCCCTGACCTCCACCCACAATGCCAGCAGCATCCCCTCTGCTCCCCAAGCCCATCATGACAACCACCAGCCAAAAATGCCTCCAGACATCTGCCAAATGTCCTCTGAAGGGTAAACCTGCCCTGGGTTGAAAACCACTGACTGACTCACCCTCATCCCCTGCAGTTATCACTCGACTTCTTCATTTCCCCCAAAAGACTCATTGTTTTAGACACCCAGACAAAATCTCAGCTCCATTCCCCATTCTTCCTACTGCCCCATCTCATTCCCCAGTCAGCGCCCAAATGCCTTAATTGTATCTTTAGTTAGCCTAGGCTTGAATCTAAATTCTTACTTGCTGTGTGTCCTCTGACAATTCAGGTACCCTCTCTGTGCCTGCTCTTCAGCAGCAGAATGGAGATGACAAGCCAGAGGGCTGCCTTCAGGCTCAGAGGGGATCAAATGTACAGGGCCTGACAGCACCGTACACTCGCCCCTCCCCTGCAATATCCACGGCCATTTCTTTTCTGGGGAGTGAGAAGGTAAGAGAGATTGAGACCCTATTCTGTCTGAGTTTCCTGCCCCAGGGCCCAGCCCATGCACTTGTGGATGGAGGTGCAGTTTAGCTCACAGCCGAGACTCACAGATGACCCAGGTAACACCAGGAATCAAACTGGAGGTCACCCAGCAGGGCATGCCCAGGGCCTCTGTGCTCTCCCAGAGGACAAGGGACAGGGGCACTACCATCCCTCTGGTAAGTCCATTGTACCACGAGATCAATCAGTGGCATGTCCCAGCCCCTTGGCTGCCCGTACACTCACTTCCCATTCCCACCCCGCAACCCAGCACAGAGCCCTGTGTGAGGGCACAGTCTGTGTTGTGCCATATTTTCATTCGGCTTCAGCCAAGTGTTTCCACATGGCATATCATAAATATGTAATTATGTCAAACTCTCTTGTGAAGCACTTTATATAGGTGATTCTCATCAACTGTGGTAGCGACATTCCAGAACGTTGCCCAGGCCACGGAATGAGTAAACACCGCACCATTGCTCCTAGAGCAGACAGGGTTAGTGATGTTCCTGAGGGCCTCTGGTCATGGCAGTTTCATCAACAAGTCAATACATAACCTTGTTTTGCATGTTTCTGCTTAACGACACCTTATTTAATAAATGTTGTTGCTCATTAACACTGAACTTGCAAACAGCAGCTTGATAACGCGCACTGGAGAGAAGCTCAGCTAATGCGTGTTTTCTCCATAAGGCATATCAGAACATAAGTCAGCACTTCAGCACTATGCTTGGGGGCCTTTTTAAACAATGCAATCACCCACAAAGAGCCCGAAACTGCAGCTTTAAACAGACCACAAACAGGACACCTGTTTATAGTATGCGAGCTGAAACAAGAAGACAGGACATGGCCTAATTTGACCTCAATGGAGAACGTGAGTGTGGGGCAACTCAAACTATTCACCACTCTGTGAACGACCACAAATGGGCTGTGAGGACTGATTTTGAGGTTACGTGACATTTTAGTGAGTAGGCAAATCTGCAAATATGAACATCCATAAACAATGAGGGCCATCCAGATACGCCTATGTCTATCTAAGGATTTACACACACGTCCCCCTGTGCGCCTTACTGCATCTTGGCGCAGGCACTGGCTGGCTGGGTGTGGGTGCCTGAGGGGGGCGGACCCCCAGGACCTCAGCTCATCTTCGTGGGTACGGCAAACCAGGGTCAGCCCTGTCTTCCCTTCTGCCCTGGGAGCCCGCTGATTGTCAGAAAGAAAAGCCATGTCTGTGTGGGCAATGTCTAGCCAAGGCAAGACATTGCATGGTGGCAGGATGCACCTTTACTGCCCATTTTCAGTCCGGAGAGACCTGGAGGTTTGAAGGGTTAGTGGGAGAAAAGGGTCCACTTATTTATTTAAACAACAACAGAAGAAAGAATCATCCTGCTTCTTTGGACCTCCTTCTGGGCCCCTGGGAACCCCAAACAGCCCATCGCCCAGCTACGTGCTTTCATTCCCCTGGAGTGTCTCAGCAAATGGCCACAGACCTGGAACTCCATGTCAGCTCCTGTTTGATGTGCCAGCTCCCGGGACACGGAGGCCCCAGGCCACTCACTCCCCACAGCCCCAGGGCGCCTCTGGCAGCCTCGTTGCCTGCGCCGGAGCTGGAGCCACCCGGGCTTGGGCCCAGCTCACCAGCTGCAGATTCCATCACAACTCGCCTTGTTTTACAAACAGAGCCCAAAGACAGGCCTGCAGATGCGCTGCACCATGGCCGCATTTTAAATAATACCCCCAAATGTAGTTCTGAACATACTCTACATGTGCGAAGAAGGCCTGGTTTATGAGGTGTTTAGAACAGCTTAGAAAAGGTGCTTATTCCAAGGCCAATCCCTTTTTTTTTTTAGGGACTGTAGACATTTTTTTCTGTTGGAACTAAATGTTTTTCTAGGGAAGCAAGAAAGTCTTGCCATTTGGCATTTCACAAAGGGCGGCGGGGGTGGAATGCTATATTTCCTTGTTCACCACAGCAAATGTAATGTTAGAGAATTTCAGCACATAAAGCTGGGAAATCGGAGGCCACACTGGCCATCACTCCCAGCTCACGTTTTTTTCTAACCAGCCATCTGAAAGGCCAGTCCTGCCGAGCCTCCGCCATCAGCAGATCCGTAGACATCAGCTGAATCCCTTCTATGGGAGGTTAGAGGTTCCTCTTGGAGAACCACAGGTCAAGTCTGGGAGACGCCAGGGGCACTTGCACCAGGAAAATAATTATAGAGGCTGAGTGGTGCCAAGTCAGAGTAGGTTTTAGTAGTGTTCTTGATAGAAAGACAATAATATTTATAGTAATAAGAGACAAACACAAATTTAATCCACAAGAACAATGAGTTCTCATGTTCACACACAGAGGTCGGATATTCCAAACCACTCTCCCCATCCCCGCCAAAATGATGCACTCATTCACTCATTTAACAAATGGCTACTACCTGCTTATATGTGCCAGGCACATTTATGTACACATTTGCTTCATGCAATGAAAAAACATCTTTACCCCTCAGGGTATAGTGGGGAGACAGGTGCCTGAGCCACAGATGCAGCACTATGGAATGACAACGAGGGACAGTGATGGCGCATGCAGTGGGGCACTGGAAGCGAGCCCCTGTTTGTGCATGGGAGGGGGCGGGCGGAGAAGGCTGTGCAGAGGAGAAGACCTTGCGAGGACTCTACACGAAGCAACAGGGGTTTGCTGGAGCCCTGGAGGGCAGAAAGAGAAAGAGGATTCCAAGCACAGAAACCAGCACATGCAAAACATAAAGGCACCAGTGAACAGGGCTACCCTTGGGGTGCCTAAACATGGTGCAATCCCTGTCATCCGGGCATAAAGATGATGGGCATGTTTGTGATGCCCTCTGTAACTGCTATGCAAGTGTGCATGGGTACAAATGCTGTGTATGTGCAAGCTGTGCCTTATATGGAGAGTGGGTAGAAACTCCATGTGTAAGTGGGGGGTCACTCATCTACCCAGCTCCCCCTCCTCCCTGTCTGTGATTAAACTTCCTTTCGTTGGCACCAGAACTTGGGGCAACCATGGTGCTTTGTGGAGCCCTATTCATCTCACCTAGTGACCACCTGTGATAATTTATAGGCATTGTTCTCACGGTGATACCTTCGTGCTGCATGTTAAACATGGTTTAGAGAATTCTAGAAGGCCAGGCACACTCTGTCTCTAATAATCCCATCAGAACTCTACATTATATACTTGAGAGAAAGCTCACAAGTGGCTAGGAAGCATCACCTGAATGGCGGCAGCTGAACCCTCTCCCCTCTTCCTCACTCCGTCCGTTTCCCAAGGCAGAGAAGGAGAGGAGGCCAAGGGTGGGCTGGGAGTGGCACGCAGACAGCTCTTCCTGGCGTGGGTCTCACCCTGAACCCAGGGGCACCGGCTCTGCTCCACAGCCTTGATGACGATTTCCTCCGTCTGAGAAAGCAGACATGTCCTGCACTTTGATGGATGGCTGTGAGCAGCGTGTCTGGGTCCTTTCTGAGGCAATTAGCAGAGGAATGGAGAAAATGCTCAGGATGCAAGCCACTGAACAAAAAAGACGATTGGAAGGGAAAAAAGATGGCATTTCAAAGTCCCCTTGCACCTCTGCAGGAAGAGGAGGGGAGAGGAGGAAACGGAGCCTTCCTTGTGGTTTAACTGCCCAGGAGAACTCCCAGAGCCGAATCCTACAGCGTCAGCAGGAAGCGAGCTTTATGCCAGCAGGATCTGGGGGAGCACCGAAGACAGGACCTCAACCTGTACTCCTGCCGCTATGTCCTAATGGCCCGCAAATGGTCGGCTGGTTGAAGGGACCCCAGCCCCAAACCCGGCCTTGGATGTTTGATAGCTATCAAGATCCAGATATTTGATATTTGACAGATAACAGGATCTGGGAAAATCTGATCGATAATAGGAACTGGAAGTCAGCAGGGCCAGGACCAAATGGTTCACCCATCTGCAAAATGGGTTTCATTTGGTTCAACTGGGATTATCCATATACTGTGTGACTTATGCAAGAGTGGGTTTTTAAAAATATTTCAGTTGTGATCTGTCCTCTTTATGTGACCTGTCCTCTTTCTGGATTATGTCCCTGTGGACTAGGGAGGGAGACAAGGAGACAATACCACTATTCAAAGACACGCATAACTAGGATAGATAGGCACATATCTAGCACAGAATGCCTGCGAAGCTTCAAGTGGGGAGCTATTTGCCCTCTTATGGGTTAATCTATACACACACTCCTGTGTGCAGCAATCAAACTAAAACTGTGCTCTGCGTCCTTCTACCTCTCCAGTGTGCTCTGATAATTAAAAGGCTCGTTTATTACTTAGAACTTTCATTTAAAGTAAACATTTAATGCAAGGGCAATGATAATTATTTAGACATAGATTCCTATCATCTTATCACTTCTGTGCATATTTTAGAAGGAAAACATAAGCAATACCAATAGATTAAGGTACTCCAAAACTGCTTCAGGGTCCACGTCTCCTGGATCATTTACAAAGAGAGTTTTTTTTTAATAGACTGAATGTCTGTGTCCCCCCATGCCAAAAAAATACTTGTGTTGAAATACTAATCCCCAGTGTGATGGTGTTAGGAAGTGGGCCCTTAGGTGATTAGGTCATGAGGTTGGAACCCTCACGAACGAGATTAGTGCCCTTATGAGAGAGACTGCAGAGAGCTCTTGTCCCTGCTGCCCTGGGAGGATGCAGCCAGAACTGGCCGTCTATGAATCAGGAAAAGGGTTCTCATCAGCCACTGGTTCCACTGGTACCTTAGCTTGGACTTGCCAGCCCCCAGAACTGTGAAAAATAAATGTTTGTTGTTTAAGCCACACAGTCTACGCTCTTTTTGTTACAGCGGCCAAAATGGACTAAGACAGTTTTAAAGCCATTTATGAAGTTACTTGAAAGAAGAGTTCAAAAACACAAATTATGTCTCCTCTCTCTTGCTGTCCAAAAAAAAAAAGGGAAAATACGTTACACAAAGCTTTTTGTCTTTTCCTTGACTAAAGCTGCCCTTTGGAAGCAAAATGCCATACAAATGTGATTTATGGTGCAGCCGCCCAGCTCTTTCCAGAAGCAAGGGTTCAAATTTGTTGCATTCTGCAAAGTGCCACCTTACCATTCAGCCTCAGGTTGAAACCACCTCTTTACATGAGAGGTGCCAGCTGCCGGCTTTGAGAAGTGCCACCGGGGGCCAGGCACGGCTTCCCCCCAACGCTGAGGCATTCCAATACACCCAGGTTAACTGGGATCTGAAAATGGTTACTGCTCCTAGGGGACTCACTCAAATAAATGTTCCTAAAATTTGCATTTGAAAAGCACATCTCTGCCTAGTGCTTTAATGCAAACCTGGGCTCACAAAATTTCAGAGCTAGGCTCAATACCTCGGTGGGGTCATGGGCTGAAGTGCTCAAAACTGCAGTTTTGTGTCCAGCTGCGACAGGGATTTCTCTGCCTCCATGCATAATGAGGACAAAGTGATGCTACACCATGTGTGGTGGGGAGCACATCTCGCTGGGAGGCACCAATGCTTATGATATATTAGAGGAAATATGCACATCGGCAATCAGAACACCCCCAGTGGAAACTCTGAGCTGCCCAGCTCTCCACTCCAGGGCTGTAAGCCACTCCCCGTGTGCACTGGCATTAGTGCTGGTGTCGGTCAGCACAAAGCCTCAATTCTCTCCTCTGCGTCCCAGATCTGTCACAAAGCCGAAACGCCCTGACCTCACAGCAAGCTGTGGATGCAGAGCCCTCTTCTCCATCTGGGTTGCTTCTCAACCTGTCTCAACTCGACCTTGTTACTGCAGATCAGAGCTGCCCCTAATTGCTGGGCATGAATGCCTGCGGCCACATGACGAGGCCCCGATGCCTTTGGGGTGACTCACTGAAGGAGCCAGTCAGGGATGAGCCATACGGATTCTTAATGGGATTGCCCGAGAAGGGCACTGCCCGCAGCAAGCTGTGTGCAGCCCCCTTCGTGGCTCCTGTTGAAGCCTCCCTTGTCCTTCTAGCAAGAGCCTGGAGCTGGAATCTGCATCCTCAGGGCTGGATGGCTTCAAGTGACTATGGCTCCCTCCTTCCAGAGAGATACCTCCGGGAGCAGATGCTGGGGGAGAAGCAATTTAGAGCAGCCTCCGAGCACACTCTGAGCACACTCCGGGACTCACTTCTAAGCACAGCCCTCATCACACACACTCACACTCTTGCATGCACTGCTAACTTCCTACAATCCCAGTGTGCCCCAGGGCAAAGCATTCCTTCCCAGCTGCCACTCTCAGGAGGGTCCGCCCTCAGGCAAGGCCTGCCAAGGCCACCCGCCAGGCCACCTGACCAGAAGCTGGAGAGACAGCAAAAGAAAAGTGAAGGGAAGCTGGGAAAAGCGTCAGTCTGGGTCATAAAGCCAACAGTCAAGGAAGGCTATTTTTAGAGAGCCCGAAGCAGAGAAAGCCTCAGAGGCCCAAATAAGATTGTTTCTCCTGTTGGAAGATACTTATTTTGCTGTGTCAGGTCTGGTTTTAAAAGTCCTTCGTCAGTACCCATGGAATCCAGGAATTTGAGCTGGATCTTAGGTTTCAAATTCATTGTGGGTCATCTCACCATCAAGGGGGCTGCATGTGTCTTTCAGGGTCACTGAGGGGCCAGGGCTTGGCTTTGGGGCTCCCAGGGACAGAGGAGGGGTGAGCCCTGATGTGCCTCTCTCCCTTAATCAGGTGCCTTGTCCGATTGTCCGGCTCTTTGGGGCACTGGCTTTTACTGCACACCTCTCTCTTCCCAAAGGTTTCTGAAGACTTTGCCCACCACTCGTTGTGTCCACTGACCCTCCCTGGCCTGGGCTGTGTGCTGTCGTCCAGGAGACAAGGCCCCCAGAGCCTCTCGGACAGGGCTACGATCGTGCTTCTCCCAAAAGCCAGGATGGTACACACATGGAAAAGTCTAAAGGTAGAACTTCCAACCCAAGTGGAAAGAAAAGTATAGGATCAGGTGTTGGGTGAGGCCTAAGATCCCCTGAATTTTGGTCCTGTCATCCAATCCTCTGTGGCCATGAGCAAGTTCCTTAAGTTTTCTGAGCCTCTAGTTCCTCATCTGCAAAATGGGGACAATAACAGTTTCCTTGTGAGGATCAAAGGAATTAATTCTCCAGAACATGCTCACAAGTACCCAAAGGGTTATAGATGTATAACTTAAAGGGACTATTATACTTAAAATCCTGACTCCCTTTGGCAGAGAAGGGCTGCTGCTGAGTAAGCCTGCTTCTGAGCCTCCCTGGGTTCACAGCTCAGCTCCCGTCCCAGCCTCCCAGGAAAGATGTACAGAAAATGGCAATGCCAAGGTGGAAAGGGCCACCGATTGGCAGAGAGAAGCCCGCCTGGTAGTAAACCCTGTCTAGGGCATCGCATAAGCAAGAAATAAGTATTAATTTGAGCAATGACACATGCGAGGTTTGCTTGTTACAGTGGCTGTCAGTATCTCAACAAATACATTCAGATACCCAAAAAAGGTACAGGGTCTAAGGCAGTATTAAATGTTTCACCTAAAAATGACCCTCAAAGACCCATTGCCAATGGCAGGGACACGGGATCTACCTTCAGAGTTCAGCCTTGATTGCGCACACAGAGGTCACGTGATTGGTGGATCATTTGGGCTAAGTACATCATCTTGCATGAGTTTGCCGGCGCCTCTTCAGGCTCCCTCTTCCTGCAAACTTACTTCCACAAGCTGAAAGCCTGCAGATCCCCCAGGCAGACGGCTGCCATCTACTGCAATGAAATCATAAGGTGCCCCTCGCAGTCAGACCCAGCGTGACTCGGGTGTTTGCTCTCATTATCTATGTCACTCTCACAAGCACCACACTCAAGAGTTAACCATCCTAGGCTGTGGTGTTAGAGCCTCACTGGAGAAACCTCTGGGAATGTGGGGCGGGGAAGGGGGAGGCACCCCAAACTGCCTGAGATGAACTGGGGGGCTGGTCTGGACCACGTGCTTCAAGGCTCTTGAACCGCCCCTGTGGGGCCTTCCCTCGGGGCTTTCCTCCCACAGCCACTTCCACCGGGTCACTCTCCCCCCCGCCCACCCCGCCGTCCCTTCCCTCAGCGCCCAGTCTCTCCCATTGCTGGTTTCCCACCTTTCAATCACTTCCTGTTTTCCCTCTCAGGTCACAGGAAATCCTTCCCCACTACTCTGCAAATTCCCACTCCAGTCAGCTCCTCGTGCGCCACCACCTCCTGCTGCCCTCTGGGGCACTTCCCAAGATTTGCAACGAGTGGCAGAGGATGTTGTTGGGCCCTGGCAGCCTGGCAGGTGGCTGCGCTGCAACCCAGAGTGACTAGGCTCAATTCATGGCTCAGCCACTGCCACCACGTGACTGTAAGCATCTCACCCCCACATTTCGTCAATAATGATACCTTTGCCTCAGGGCTCCCAAAAAACTAAAGGCATTGATCCTTTCACTCAACACACACAGAGTCCCTTCCATGTTCTGAGAACTGTTTTAAGCTTTAAAGCCACCACGAAGGATGTTTGCTCTCACGGAACTTGCGATTTGGCGGGAAACAACAAATAAGCAATATGCCCAGTGGAGGTGACTGTTGTGAAGAAAAAGAAAGTCAAGTTAAGGAGACCAAGAGTGGATGTGGGGGGTGGTAGGGGATGGGTGTTCAAGGCCTTTCTTATGTGGTGACAGATGAACAGAGGCCCCTAGGGAAGTGGAAGAGCAAGTGCAAAGGCCCTGAGGTACGTTCCATAACACAATGGACAGGAATATGCCCTGAGAAGTGCTCTAAAAATATAAGCATGAGGGGTCTCTGGAATCCCACACACCTTGAACCAGGATGGTTTCAACAGACCTCCATGCCAGACACAAACTGGAGCTCTCTTCCTTCATTTCTGCAGAGTAGAAAAAGAGAGCTGGTCTTCCGCACAGCCATACTCCCCTTCAAGATGATATGCCACTGTTGCATGTGCCCTTCCAAGCAGAACCGGGGAAATCAGGCCTCCCCTCAGGCAAAGGAGACAAGCAAGCTGAGCTGAGAAGTTCAAACACTTGTACTTGGCAAAGTGGTCCTGATGCTGCCTTTGTTATCACACCCTTGCCAGGAGCCAAGACTTAATGAATCCTCTAGAAATGCTTTTTGTAATTCTCCTGGGGTAGTATATAATGCAATTAGGAGATAAAGAAATTGACTGGAATGAGATGAACTAAAGTCTCAAGGATCACGTTTCCCGGTCCGTTTAAAGTCAAAGGTTCTCAGAGCAGAATGGCAAAGGCCATTCAGAAAAGGGCCCCTCAAGGGGGAGAGTGATGCGAGCAGACCTGAGAATGGAGTAACATCCAGCCATGTGGCTGAGCAGAGGGCAGCCCAGAGGCACGGAGAAGATAACTAAACTGAACCAAGGAGGGGAATCGCAGGTGGTGAAATCAGTTGAATAATCAGCTAGTCACATAAAAAGGTGAAATGACAGATCAATCCTATGCCGGAAGAATGTCTGCTGGGATGCGTAGAAGAGCTCTCTAAAAATAGCGTCATTTGAAGGGAATGAGTTCAGGAGCAATGCGGGGTTTGGGATGTGGATCAAGGTGTGAACACCATTCAAAGGTGGCGTGTGGAACTCAAATGTCCACCAGTGGGTGAATGGACAAACCACATGTGATACAGCCATAAAGTGGTATCTTATCTTCATTCCATAAAAAGGAATGAAGCACTGGTGCATGTTACAGCCCAGATGAACCTTGAAAACATTACACCAAGTGAAAGAAGCCCGTCACAAAAGGCCACCTACTGTCTGACTCCATTTATATGAAATGTCCAGGACAGGCCAATCTATAGGGACAGAATGTAAATGCTGCCAGGGCCAGAGAGGAGGAGGAGGGGAGAGGGAGTAATGGGGAGTGACAATGGCTGGTGGGCATGGTGGTCCTTTTAGAAGGCGATGAAAATGCCCTAAAATTGGATTGCGCTGCTGGCTGCACAACTCCATGAATATATGAGACCACCGAGCTGGGTCCTTCAAATGGGCGAATGTTATGGGCTGTGAATTACATCTCAATAAAGCTGTCTTTTTTTAAAAGGCTTCTTCTCTGTTTCTCTAACACCAAATTAATACAGCACACGAGCGGCCAAATGCCGAGCCCCCCAAACCTCTGCTTCCCAACCACCTACCGGGCAAGGTGTGTTCCCTCCAGTTTGCAAGTGAGAAATGGAGGTCAGGCAGGAAGCTAACCTGCCCAGCAATACCCCACTGGAAAATGACAGGGTGGGAATTCAGATCCAGGGAGGCTGCAATCTGAAGCCCATCTTTGCCCCACAACACCACAGTGGAGGAAGGCTGGTTGAGACTGGCCTGGACTCCCTGGGTGGGCATGAAAGGGGGCCTACTCTTGTTTATACAACAAAGCCTTGGGAAGCACTTGCTGGGTGCCCGACACTGCTCTACGCCCTGGGAATACAGCACGACCCCAACAAAGCCCTTCTCTTTACGGCACTTATATTTTGGTGAAGCAGGACAGAAACTAAACATATGAATAACTAACCATGTACAGTTGGACAGTCAAGCCTTGAACAACATGGGGGTTGGTTCGTGGACCCCCAACAAAGTAAAAAATCTGCATATAAATTTTGACTCCTCTGAAACTTAACTACTAATGGCCTGTTCACCAGAAGCCTTATCAATAACATAGTCAATAAATGCATGTTTTGCATGTTGTATTATATGTACTGTATTCTTACAATAAAGCAAAAGACCCATTTTTTTGAATTGTTGCAAATCTCCAAAAAAAATTTTCCACTATTTTTACTGAAAAAAATCCACATATAAGTGGACCCATGCAGTTCAACTGGTGGGGTCAGCTGTACCTGGTCTGGTAGTGGTTAAGTTCCAGTAAGGCTGAGAATGGGGTGAGCTAGTTCAGGGGACAGTTCTACCTTATACAAGGGCTACACAGCGGGCCTTTCTCCTCTGATAGTATCTGAGCAGAGCCAGGAAACAAATGAGGGAGGGACCACGAGGGTTTGGGGAGTGAGCCAGGTAGAGGGGTCAGCAGGTGCAAAGACCCTGAGGTGGAGATAAGCCTGATGGACCTGAGGAACAGCACGGAGGCCGGTGTGACGTGCTGAGAAGATGAAGGGCTGAGCAGGAAATGAGGTCAGGAAGGCAGAATGGCTCCAACACAGGGGGCCTCGCAGCAATTTCTACTGGAGGCCTAGCTCCCAGGGGTCTCAGATCGGATTCCCTTCAGGAGACCACGCTGGAGGCTGCAGTGCACAGATGAGATTGAAATGGTGTGGGGTGGGGGACAGGAGACTGGGTGGGAGACCACAGCGGTAGTCGAGGGGACAGACATCCTGGGGACGTGGACCAGGAGGGGCACAGAGATTAGACAAGGACAACAGACAGGTACCGGTCAAATTCTCAGATGGTGAGAGATTGGGTTTTAGGCTCTTTACCCCGGGTTCTGGCCTCGGCAGGGAGGCAGAAAGGGTTCTTTCTGTAAAATGATACAGAAGCTAAATTCCCTTCCGCGTGTTCAGACAAGGTTAACGATCTCTCAGTGCCAGAAGCTATTTCCCATTGCCAGAAGAGCCATTTATACCGAGTTGTTTTCTTTTTATCTCTTGCAAACTGCTTCTTTTTGAAAAACTCCGCTTAACTCCACTTCCAAATAAATATGCCAGCAGATCTGCAGAGCTGGGGGGGTAAACCCAGAGAACTCGGGCAACCAGGGCTGCCCAGAAGTGGGAAAAATGGTAACGACCAACAGTTGGTCTTCACCCCAAACACCGGGGCCCATTTTGCATCCAGATCCCATCAGTCATCTATTCATGGATGTGTACGTAGGTTCTGATTCCCTAACCTCTTGTGGATAGGCCACGAGGACCACCTCTGAGGCGCCCAGACACAGCCGGACCCAACAGGAAGTCACAGATAAGGGACGGACAGTGACAACAGTCAGGCTCGAGCTCATGCTCATTCTCCAAAAGCTGGTCTCGCACTCCAAAGTGCACCCCTTCTAACCACCTGCCCTGGGAGCCACTCTCTCCTCCTCTTGTCCTTGCTTTGGACCCAGCACCTCAGCCCAGGGCTGGGAGAGCACATGCCCCAAGAGACTTTTGTAAAAAGAACACCACCTGTTGACAAGGGACTTCACAGAGCACAACGGCATTTCAAGGGCACATTCGTCGGTGACTGGAGGGGCTTTAGAACCTATCTCATCATCATGAACTCTCACCTCTGCCATGAGAAAGGCTGGTAATTACAGCTTCCAAACACATTAACAGGTGGCATTCACCTGTTCCTTGGTCTGCTTGCTCATCATTTACCCATTTCTGTAGTGACAGCACATGCATAAAGGCATGACAGGCAGAATATGAAGATGAAATTCATTTGTCAAACCTCTAATGAGCACCTACTACGTGCTAGACCCAGGTATACAAACACGTGGTTCCAGAGCTGGAAAGAGAAAGTGACACAGGATGAAAGGCAGTGCTGTGCAGTGGTTAGGGGTATAGACTGGACCCGGACTGCCTGGGCTCAAATCCCAGTCCTGCTGCTTCCTGGCTCTGTGGCCTTGGGCAAGGAACTTAACCTCTCTGGGCCTTAGTTTCTTCATGTGGCAGATGGAGCTAATATGAGCCCTACTCCATAGGGTTGTGGTAAAGACTGAGTGAGGAAATGTCTGTACAGCCCCTGGAACAGTGGCTCTGAGTGCGACAGTGAGCTGCTAGGACTGTCATGAAAGACACAAGAAGCAGAGGTGGACGAGGCGGCTGGGGCATGGCACGGGTGGTGTGCGGGTGAGATGACTGAAGTGGGGTGTGGGGAACACACAGGATTTGGCAAGGGTCCATAGACAGAGAGAGGTCCGGGGCTCAAGGCACAGCAGTGGGAAGGCCAGGAGCTGGAGACGTGGTGACATGCAGCCCTGGGGAGGCAGGAGGGGCCCAGGGACATGCTCAGAGCCCCACAAAGGGTGGTTCAGGGTGCGGTGTCCAGGCAGGTGATGGACTCCTTCCACTCAGATCCTGTGTTGAAAAGGGAAGGGGAATGTGGGGTTGCTTTGCAAGCTGACCCCGCCCCCAACCTGCCCACTCGACCCCTGTCACTGGGCTCACAGTGCAGGAGCCTGTGTCCTGATAAAACCGTGTGGGGCCACTCTGTGGGCCTGCACAGCTCTTCATCCAGTCATCTTCTACTTCCTCTTAAGCTCAGAGCTTGGGTTCACTTCCTCCGGGAAGCACGAGGCCCATTACCCTCCTTCACAGCCTTATCATGACTGCAATACAAATACATGGTTTTGCAATTCTTTACAGAAATGAACTGCGGGTGGGGGGGCAGGAATTATTCGGTGTGATTTCCCCCCCTCAACACAGTGCCTGGTCCCAAGTCAGCATCCAAGACCCGCCAACTCAGCAGGTGTTGAGAACTGATGCTGATAAAGTCACTAGGGCCTCAGGGACAAAGAGAAGTGGACTGTGTATACAGCCTCTAATTCAATGGAATCCACAGGGTGTGGTTCTGAAACCCATGGTGGTCCCCAACACTGTTTCAGGCAAGTCTGCGAGGTCAAAACTATTTTCATAATCACACTAGGACCTTATTTACCTTCTCCAATCTCTTTCTCTCGTGAGTGCATGGTGGGGATTTCTATACGAGGCATGAAGACATCACCACTGATGGCACGTGTGTGTTCTCAGTTTTACTTTCCAAAACAGTCAATATCCACAGATGTAACCCATGTAAACATGAGAGCATCAGGTCCTCAATAATTCTGAAGAGCGTTAAGAATCCTAAGAACAAAGAATTTGCAAACTGCTCCCTGTTCTAATCAATCCATTCCCATCCCCACGCTTGGAAGATGTCATTTCAAAGACAAATGAGCCTCCGAGAGCTACTGGGGACAGGGTCAGGGCCAGCACCCCAGACAGACTCTTTAAGCAGGACCCATTGGATGCAGGCACTCCACCCTGAGACCCACCCTGCACAGAGCCTTCCCCACAAAGCAGAGCTGCACCCTGGCAGGGAAATTCCCACTGCCCCCCTCTTCCTGGTGATGGCCCTCAGCCACATCACAGCAGACCACCCACAGGTCCCACCCACACTCTGTGGTTTTGTGGCACAGGCCCCAGTACACTGCCGCTCAGCCCACAACACCCCACCCAGTCTGCCTGATAAACACCCTCACCTCCCTGCAGCTCCACCTCCCCTAGGGGCCCTCCTCAGCACCCCAGAGAGGCCCAACCACACCCCACTCCCCACCTCTGGCTCTTCCTCATACCCATCTGCCTCCCTGCCTGGGTCTCCCAGAAGACAAGCTCCTGAAAGCAGAGGCTATACTTGACTCACCAACACAGCCCTAGCAAAACCCTTCCTGGGCCACGTTGAACATGAATCCCATGAGCATTTATTCAAGAGACAAAAACAAGTGAATGAACAAATGAGTGGATCCGCGACTGACACTTGCTAAGATGACAGTTTAGCAGACGTCAGCCACTTTATAAACAGACGTCCTCCTCTACAGGGGTGACCTGGGCCCTCGTTCCAGGATTACAGAAACCTCCCTCCAAGTCTGATCTGCAGAATGAGAACTCCTTCTCCATCCAGATCATTTCCTCAGGCAGCCTCCACCTACTCATTTCTGTGGATTCTTTGATTCCACTTGTCAGAGTGACATTCTCCCACCTTGTCCCTAAACCTGAGACTCTCCCGGCTGTCTCTTCCCTCACCAATGTGACAGAGACAGGGCAACTGGCACCTCCCTTTCTAGATTCCACCCGTCTTCCCTCCTGGACCCAGCGATGTAAAGGGCATCTATGAGCATCAGATTTTGGAGGCAGGGTGGAGTGGTGTGGGGGCACAATGTGCAAATCCTTGCTGAGAGGACAGAATCAATAGGTGACAACTGTAATTTCTTGCACGATCTTTACACCACGTTTACAGGGCTCTGTAGAGTCACCCTATTGATTTCAGAAAAGTATATTCACTGCATCAGAAACACAGGTGCAAGCCCAGCTCTGCACTCCACTCTTTCCCTTCATTGATCTTGAAAATAATATCCAGATACAAGATGCCTCAGCATGCGACTGTACATTGCTTGCCTCTGTGGTTTTGCTCAGCAATTTATTATCCACTTCCACCTACTTTACCCAGATCCATTTGCACCCTGGGAAAGTGGCAAAGGAAAACCACTCACTTTATTTACTCAGATCACTGGTACTTCTTTTATGCCAGGCACCAGGCTAGGAGCTGGTGAATGCAACTGTTCTCTGGCAAGATTTCTGGGCATTAGCCTTTGTGGCTGACAATGGCTCAACATTCTACTGAAAGGCACTAGTTCAAGTATATACTTAAGACGACCACAGAATGGGAGAAAACACTTGCAAATTATATACCTAGTAAGGGTCTAGTATCCAGAAAATAAAAGAACTTTTACAACACAATATAAAGAGACAAATAACTCAATTTAAAAATAGGCAAATGATTCAAACAGACATTCCTCTGAAGAATTATAAAAATGGCCAATAAGCACATTAAATGATGCTCACATCATTAGCCATTAGGGAAATGCAAAATCAAAACCACTTCACACCCACAAGCATGGCTACAATAAAAAAGACAGACAATAACAAGTGTTGACAAGGTCGCCAATAAATTGAACCCTCGTGCATTACTGGTGGGTATGTAAAATGGTGCAGCCGTTGTGGAAGGCAGTTTGACAGTTCCTTGAAATACTGACCCAGCACTTCCATTCCTGGGGATTCAGGAGAACTGAACACGTATGTCCACATAGAAAATTATACATGGATGTTCAGAGTAGCATTACTTATAACAGCTAAAAAGTAGAACAACCCAAGTGTCCATGGACTGAGGAATGAATAGACAAAAGCTGTTATATTCACACACTGGAATACTATTCAGCCATAAAAAGGAATGAGGTGCTCTGATGCATATGGCAAGGTGGACGGACCTTGAAAACATTATGCTAAGCGAAAGCCAGGTCACATATTGTAGGATTCCATTCATATGACACGTCCAGAATAGGCAAATCCATAGGCACAGAAAGTAGCTTAGTGGGAGCCAAGATGGGGAGGGAGGGTGGAAGGTGATTACTAATGGGATTTCTTTGGGGGATGAGGGAAATGTTCTGGAATCAAAATAATAGCTATACTGAAACCACAAGATTCTAAAGGTTAAAAAGATGAACTTTATGGCATGTGAATTCTATCTCAATAAAATGATGTTACTTAAGGATGTGAATGAGTGAGGTGAGGTGGGGTTCGGCAAATCCCTCAAAGCTACCTCGACACCAGGGGACTGTGGGAACTGGCTTTCGCTTGAGAATATGCACAACAGCTTAAGCTCCCCTGTCAAATGAGGTGATGACAGAGAAACACTTCTTGATTTCTTTCTCAGATTGGATATTAGACCTGTTATTAGCGTCACAGAGGGTGGCTCCCTGGCTGCATTTCCCAAGATGTCTTTGTCATCAAATTCCTAAAGGCAGAATCAGAGTTCTACATACCATCAGATTCAGTGTTGCTGAAGCCATTTGACAGCACACTCCCCAGCCCTCACACCCAAAAGCAGGGGCCCTGGTTATTAAAACAGAAACAAATGAAATTGGGCAAAATACATTTGTTCCAGGGAAATGGTGAGAAGGTGTGGTGCACGGGAAATCAGAGATTTCAGTACTAGGGACTCATGGGTACTGCGAAAACCCGGTAAGGGAACAGTCATAGCAGAACCCACGGGGGCACACGCACCCCTGAGTGGCTCCGCACACCAGGTTCCACTGCAGTAGCTCATCTGCCCTTTGCTTCACCCCGTTCACACAGTCAGGGCTCAGAGACCCCATGGGGTCAAGGCCTCAGATCAAGGGCCAGTGGCAGGGCTGGACTCCCCTGCCGGCCTGGCCACGTGGAAGAGCTATGACACTCCAGTGACCCGGACCAGGCCCCCCGCCCCCCAGCACTCCTAGGCTAGTCCTGATTCCCCAGACTCCTGCCGTCCCTCCACCACATACACACCCTAAACCTGGCCCCAGAGGAGGGCTCCACGTTACCCAGACACACAGGCTCTGCGCCTTCAGGCCACAGCCTCCTTGCCTGGTCCCAGCTGCTTTGTGGGTCTGCTACAGTCTTCCTCCAGGGCAGCTTCAATTTCCCACTCTCCCCTTCCCTTCTCCCACTCCATTTCTGCAGCCCGGCATTCCTCTCTGAGATACACTCCACCCAGCATGCCTTCTGTCATAACAGTGACCACCAATACATCCACGGGGCTCCCCAGCTAGCGGGCACCGTGTTGGCATTTCTTGTAAGCTACCCTTTGTATCCCCAACACAACCCTCTGAGGTGGGTCAACTCTTATCCCTGCTTATCAGAGAGGAAACCGTTGCAGGATCACACAGCCAAGGAAGTGGTGGAGCTGGGGCCAAACCAGGCAGTCTGGTCTTGGGGTCCTGTGCCCCACATCCTTCCCCAGAGCACCACCCTCCTCCTCAGTCTTCCTGGGTGTGTAGCAGGGTTATCTGTGTACAGAAGCACCTCCCCAACCCCAGCCTTTTTTGATATTTGCAATACCCCCTGCTCCAACACTGACCCAGAAGTGTGTGTGAGGAGGCACGCTGAGAACTGTGTAAAGATGTTTACCAACATGGGGACATCTTCAAGAGGGCCAGCAAGTTTATACGAGGGGTAAAAACGGAGGGAATTACTCCACAAAGGGTAGTCTAGGCAGGAAGCCAAGAAGACTGCTTTTATGGATAACTGATTCCTTTGGTTATTAAAGGAAACAAGGACACAGGGTGCTCCTTGGTGTCTGAGACCTTGACAAAGAGGCTGGGCATATGCCCCCCAGAATATCTTCAGCAGAGGGCATCAGTTGGGATACAGGAGCCCCGGAATCTGACCCTTCAACAGACATCGCCGGGCTGACGCTGCGTTTCCTGCACCACGCCTCTCCCACGTTGCAGAGTGCCTTCTGCTCTCAGGGGAAACCCAGCCCTCGTGTGTGAGACGCAGGACAGCCCTGCTACAGTTTCTGGCGCTGTTTTGAAAGCTCTTCAATCTTCGGGACAAACTCCCTGCCTCATCAACAATAACCCTAAATCCAAGGATCCACATTTCCTACAAAGACGCATCTACGGCAGCCCTTCCCCCTGAGCACACGCTTTGGAGAACACGAACCGTGGACGGGACAACCCCACTCCTAACCAGTGACCCGCATGTTCTGCCCCATGGGGCCATGCACACGCCAGCACTTCCAAAGTGACTCTAGGCTGATCTGCAGGAACGGAGTCTGGTGCTGACATCACACACTGGGCCTCTTCTAAACCTGCCTACACCTCCCGCTCTCAAATCCCTGCACACTGACAACACCCCTTGGGAGCATGACACAGGGTCACATTTGGACCCACTGTGGAGGGCTGGTTATGACTTTCACATGACGACCAGGAGCAGAACAAACTTCCCAGAGGCCGGCCCCAATCAGCAGGCTGACACGGAAACAATGGGCAGGTAATCGTTGGAAGCCAGGGCCGCACACTCGCTGGCTCAAGCTCATATTCGGGTGTGGAAAGTGAAGCACAGAATGCCAAAGTCAATCTTGACTTCATCTCCACTTGGCAGTCTGCCTGGCACCCGAATTCTGCTCCTGCTCCCATGGCCCTACGGAGCATCTAGTTGGGAGGATAAACAGCCCTCCTGCGGACCCGGAAAGCCCACGGCCGACTGGGCTGCAGCCCCTCTCTGTAACCTGCACGAGTGGCAGAGGGGGACAGCACGCAGGACCTCACCCTGCAGTGTACAGACCAAGCAACTGTCCCGAGGTCACCTGCCCTCCGGAGACGAGCAGGGGGTACACGTAAGGAAAGCAGACAGGGCAGGAACTGGGCACATGGAGAAAGTGAGGCTTGTCTGCAGTGTAGCCAATTCTGGGCTCAGCCATCATTGCTCCAAGAGAGGCCCAAATCCAGAGTTAATGTGAGGTGCTCACTCATGCTTCCAATACACACTGATGCAGCTTCAACAAACAACGGGCCTGCCAAAGGCTAGAGGTGGTCTGCTGGCCTCTGGAGCAGAGGATAAGAGGAACTTCGTATGGTCCACCTCTTGCCCAGGATAACCAGGCTCCTAGTGTCATTGTCTCAAGCCCTGTGAATGTTTGAGATGTCCCTAAAGGCCGCCACAATGAAACCCTGGAGCAGAGGAGAAAGGGAAGGGGAGGTGCAGGGTATTCAGCCAAGGCACTGCCTGCACCCCCCCAACCACCCCCGACCCTAGCAGGAAACCTAAAGATGCTACATCTGCCAGCAGCAACCTTCCTGAGGGCATGTGAACCCATCCAGGAAAGACCAGGGCTGAGAATTCTCAACATGTTGCAGAAAGGCCTGTGCACAAACTGGACTTCCAGGTTAAAGACAAGCTGTGTGTGGTGAATGTTACTTTCTACCACCGGGCACTCGGACAACACCAGGCTTGGCAAGGAGGGGCCTTATCACTGGAGGTACTCCAGGAGGGAGGTCCCAGAAAGGGGGGCGGGGAGGGATGGTCATTCCAAACCATGCTTCCTGGGCCCTCCCGTGCCTTGCTGCCCTACATGGTCCAAGCAGGAAATGCACAGGACCACAGGCCAGTTGTCAAAGCCACTCTCCCCCATCACATCCCACCGTGGAGACCAGCACAAGCTTCCTTTGTGCTGCTTTAAGGAGCATCCCACTGAGGACATGAAGAGGGCTCCAGTGCACATGCCGGCAGAGCCCGCCCCTGAGTCACGCTCAGTGGTCCCCACCTGCGCTCTTCCACGGTGGCAAGTTTCCTCTGGCTGAATGTTCCCGGAAGGAAGCAGGCCTGTCCTCCCTCAGAGGAGAATTTTACTAACTCAGGTCATTTGCTCTCTCTCCTCGGCCTTTAAACATCACCACTAACCTCAGTGGGCTCTGGTGGCCTTCTTTCTTTTTAGCGTGACAAAACGACATCAGAGACATTTTGGGGGGAAAAGGCATATAACTGTTCCAAGTCCTTTTCCTTATGTGCATTGTACACCCAACCTATGCTACAGTCCCAGAATCTGTTTTTCACTTGGTTCTCTTCCGTATGCGTTCTGAACTACCAGAATAGTCTTCTCATCTATACCTTTAATAGTTGCAAAATATTCCAGCATATTCCTACATCATAATTGACTGGACCATTCCCCTATGTAAGGGTCTTCTGATGATATCCCAGTTCTTGATATTACTGGTGAATTCATACACACCTTTTCTTTCCCCTCTCAGGCTCATTATAAATGTTCTTCTGGGGCAAAGGGGCTTGGGGTCCACATATTGAGCCCTCTTTCTCTGTCTATGCAAGTGCAGCCCACTCTGTCTTTTCTCTCTCTCTGTCTTTTTTTTAAGGACCTCGACTTCTCTCTTTAATAGATTTACTAGGTCAAGATACTTTTATTTTCTAAGTGATTACTTTAATGTTTCTGGGGAGACTTCTCATCAGAGGAAGACAACAGAGGGGAAGGTGCAGACTGGTAGAAGGTTGAGTTTTTGCCTCCATAGGTGGCCAGTTGTACCTTGAAGGTTCTGGGTGGAAATACGTTTAAGACTCCCTCCCGCAGACTTTGGTGGAGATGAATGTGCTTGAGTGAAACACCCAGCAGAGCAAGCAAAAATGCTCCAGAGCCTGACTGTGACCTCCAGGGCTGGCAGGACCAGCGGGCCACCTCTCAGCTTCCACTATCCATCTCCCTTCTGCTCACTCTGCCTCATGGCTTCTACTTGGATTCCTCCCACACAGTAACTTCTCTTCTGCCTCAGGGCCTTTGCACATGCTATTCTCCCTCCGCCTGCTGTGCTCCCCCTTGCCTAGTATTCATTACAACTTGTAATTATTGTGCTCATCTGCTGACTCATGCATGCATGCATTCATTCATTCATTTCTGGCTGTCTTCTCTACTAGGATGTAAACTCCAGGAGGCCAGGGTCCCTGTCTCTGTCATTTGCTGTCACACTCCCAGCACTTGGCCTGGTGCCAGCCACATAGAAAATAGTAAAACTTGCTGAATGAATAAATGAAATACACAGTCCACAGCTCAGAACACAGACTGTCTAAGGACAAGTCAAGTAGGGCTATTGGGGCTCACTCTAATAGGAAACACTAGGGAAAGGTTAAAATCTGGGTGTGCAAGGGGGTTCTTAATGTGTGCTCTAGAAAGGTTCAGGGAAGTAAGATCTGCAGCACTGGAAAGAGAGAGAGAGAGAAGGAGGGAGGGAGGGGAAGAGAGGGGAGAGAGGGGGAGAGAACGCAACCACGCGCACATTCGCATGCCTCTCCCCACCCCAGGGTGGTGGGTTCTGCTTGGCAGGAGATTCCCCTCCACCCCCACATTCCTTCATAAGGGGCTTAAGTGTTGAGATCTCAAGGCAGGCTTCCTTCCAAAAGGCACCTTGTGGGTAAAGGGGAATGACCTCCAAATGTTCTGTATCAGAGGTCCAAACCCTCTGGGACCTGCCACGTCACGTTCCCAACCAACTGCCTGCCAAGGGCTGAGAGGGGCGCCAAGACACCAAGGAACTGGTAGGAACGGTGACAGATACCCGCCAAGGGAGCACAGAAGCCGAAGCCATTCTGCGCCCAACCTCCCAGCTGCCGGCCGGCTGCTCTGCTGAGCTGGTGCTGAGAGGAGGGCCTGTGCAGGCCCGTGTGGTCCACTTCCCCAGCACACGGTCTCTTCGGTGGACAGGACTCAAAACATCCTCGACAACAGTGCTTCTTCTCACTGGCCTCAACTCTCTTGCCTCTCAGCCCAGAAATCAGGAGCCACTGAATCCCTGAGAGGTTCATGCTCTAATCAAAGAACCCAGAGGCCAAAGCCAGCTTCCAAGTCTGAAGAGGGGCCTTGCATGTAGGATAGTGCAACCCTCAAAATAACAGCAAACACTTAGAGACAGCTTCCTATGCACCCGCAGCTGCTCTAAGCCCTTTACGTTTATCAGCATATATCAAAACCCTAACAAGGGACTTTATAGCTGAGGGAAACTGAGGCACAGTGAGATTGGGAAACATGCCTAGTAAGGAGGTATCAGGCAGGATGTGCAGGTAACAAATAATACACTCACATTCCACTATGTGAGATGCCGTGAGAGTCAAATTCAAGGAAAGTAGAATGATGGCTGACAGAACGGTGGTGCTTGGGAGAAGAGAACGGGGAGTTGTTCAGTGCATACGGAGTTTCAGCACCACAAGATGTGAAAATGTGTCGGAGACCTATTTCACAACATGCCATTACACTGAACACTACAGAACTGTGTGTTTAAACATGGCTAAGATGGTGAATTTTATGTTTATTTTACCCCAATTTTAAACAAACAAACAAAACATGGAGACATCAGACCAGACCTGAGCTTTTCAGCGTGTCGTGTGGCATCCCTGGACTGCAGAGCTGTAAGATCCACAGAGATGCTTTCAGGAGAGAGGGAGGCAGGGGGTGCCAAGCTTCTGGGCCCCAGGCCGCACACCATGCAGGCAGAGCAGTTCTGTTTTCTGTCTCTGACAAGGGGAGGCTCCACTTAAGATTCCCAAGAGGCAAAGAGTTCTGGCAAACCAGTTCGAAAACCAGAGAGTCCAGTGTTTTTAAATATAAGAAGAAGGGCTGCTGACATCCAGTTCTAGGACTAGGCATTCAAACTGCAATCCGTGCCTGGCGCCCCCTGCAGGTGTGCGTCGCAGCAGCACTGCCACTGCCAGGAGGCAAGTTTCACCTACGTGGCTTCAGGAAAACACATGAGATAAATTCTCAACAAACGACAGATGTGTCCTCACATCAGCGCTGTGCGGTACCATCTCATGGAGACCTGGGTATTGGTGTGCCTACCTTGGACCAGGCCCCACGGGGTTCAGCAGTTCCTCCATTTTTGGATTTTGCAGAGCAGCCAAATGTAAAACAGGGAGGGGTAAATGACAGAGGTACCATCTTTTCATTTCTACAAGTCAAATGTTAAAAAGAAAAGCGGCGGTGAACCGAAATGAGGTCCATTTAAACCGCAGAACAGTGGGTGGGGGTCATTATCTCAGAATAAAGAACAAGACTCTAAATTGAATAAACTAAGCTTATGACAACTCCCCACATGGCCCTTGTTTCTCTCATTTTTGTCATGGATGGGTGAGACCCAGATCAAAGGCAGGGAGTCCCCAGCCAACCCGCACTTCGATATACTGGGGCAGACCCCTTTGTGCAGCCTGAGAGCTCCCCCTCTTAGGCCAGCCCTGTACCCCCACTCCAGGACCGCAGACTCACAGAAATCCATTTGTATTTATGGAGCTCCTACAGTATAAGAGGCACCGGGGTGGACCGAGAGGGAAGGATGCCTGAGCACTCAGAGAGCTGGTCACACACACACATGGAGACAAGCTCGAGGAAGGTTAATGGCCAGAAGATATTTTAAGACTTAAAAGTTACAAGGGAAGACAAATTTCCTTAAAATGAAAGTGAGAAACAAACCTCCCGGGGGGGAAAAAGGACTGTTAAAAAGCAACAACAGATCAAAAATGGAGTTGTGCTAAAACCATCAGCAAACCAACACTTACGACCTCACCTAAATGCAGTTCAACCTCTCCCAGGAAAGAAACCTTGAACCAGTCGACCTGGAATTGCCTGGTCAGTGCTAGTGAGGTCATCCCCACCACCTTCTGTCCCTCACGGGTAGGTTACCTAAGCCTGAGACAACCCACTCTTTGCTAATAAACTTCCTTTTTCTATCTTTAAAAACCTTTTTTCTAGTTCTTTGTAGCTCCTTTCTATTTGCTAGATGGGCTGCTTCCTGATTCATGTTTCATTGAGGAAAGTGGTTCGATCTTTATATGGATTCAATTGAATTTTGCTTTTACAAAACCATCAGAGATTAGAAGCTTGAAACCTTGAAGGATGAAGGAAGAGGAAAACATACCTCCAGATCTGCTCATTTCCAAATTCTCTTCTTACAGAGGAGGAAAGAGAGGCTGGGAGAAGCCAAGTAACTTGGCCAAGGTCACCCATCCAGCCCTAAGTCTGTGAGTTGAGACCCAGCCTTCCCAAGGCCAGGAGGAGGAGGCCCCTCCGCACAGGGTAGTCTTGTCACCCCCCTGGTGCAAGTCTGCCGGGCCACTGCAGCCTCCACTGCCTCCGTGGGACTCGTAGGGCCCTGGGCTCCACGCTAGCTGGTCACTGACCCGCTGCCCTCCCAGCCCCCCACCCCGGTCCCGCACACCTCCCCCAGCAAGCTCTCAGTCTCCTCCCAGGAGAACAGCACAACGTTCTCACCAGGCCAGTGGAACAGGCCTGCTCTCCCCCTGCCCTGGAGCAGTTTCACCCACAATTACGCAGAAGGAGGGGCCCTCCAGAATTAATTTCGCATTGTAGCTGCCTAACAATCTCTAATTGCATGGCTGGAGGCCTGTACATTAATGCAGCCGACACTGACCATAAATTTAAAAGGGCGATTTCCTTTCCACCATCCACTTCTGCCTTTCAATAAATCACTCCCCTAAAATGGCAGGGTGGCAAAGCCCAAGGCCGTTGGTCAAGGCAGGGGGTGGGTGGGGGGAAAGGGGGGGACAGGGGGCCCTCCCCTCCCCTGGCTGTATCCTTCATTAGCCTTTAGCAGCACCTGCTCTGGCCGTTCTTGATGGCTTCCTGAGAATGCCTGGGGTGGTCAGAAAGTGGTCACAAGCCCAGGGAGGCAGCGGCCAGGATGCAGAATATTTACCCAGACCTCCCATAGAAAATGAGATTTACTCAGCACGGAACACTTGCTGGTGCAGGACACATACTGTCGGAGCTGTGGACACAGGAGGCACTGTGGGGTTGCCAAGGGAGCCCCTGAGCCATGATCAGTATTCACAGGTGCAGGGGCACAAATGCAGCCAGGAGAACAGAACGGGCTCAAAAGAGCATGCAGTGTGCGTGTGTGTGTGTGTGTCTGGGGTTGTTTTATCTGCAGAATCACTCTGCCACAATTCCCTGGGCCACAAAAAGTGCCCTCAGTTCAAATTTACTATTTTGATTGACATATTTCATCATACATGGAGAGGCCACTGGCCACCCTGGAGAGAACCCGGGTCTGCAGTCCATTAGCCCGGGGTTCAAGTCCACTTCCAGCCCCACTCAGCCAATCTCCCTGAGCCTCATCACTCCCCTCTCTGTGAAACCTGGACTAGGAGGTGGTTCAGCATGGTGCTGGCATGGACTTGGGCTTGGTAGGAATTACCATCTATTGCCGTTGTTTTTGCATTGAGACCAGGCAGATGTCAGGGCCCCTGTGGAAGGCACTGGAAACAGAGATGAACTGATATGTGGCTGGGTCCAGAGGGGTGCAGAGACCTGAATCACTCCAATGCCAGGCAGGGAAAGCTGTCAACAGCTGTGGCCTGTGGAGGGAAAGCAGGCTGGAAGGCACAGGGCAGGGGACTGGCAGAGAAGGGGAAGGAAGAAAGGCCCCAAGAGGAAGGGCTAACGCAGGGTGTGACAGGAATGCCTGTTGAGAGCGTCTGGTGCAAAGGGAGCGAGGGAGGCAGGAGCAGGCCACAGGGGCCCTAGAGCCTGCCCAGCAGGGTTTGCAGCCTGACTGTGCTGTGCTCCGGAGGCAGGAGCAGGCCACAGGGGCCCTACAGCCTGCCCATCGGGGTTCGCAGCCTGACTCTGCTGAGCTCTGGAGGCAGGAGCAGGCCACAGGGGCCCTAGAGTCTGCCCAGCGGGGTTCGCAGCCTGACTCTGCTATGCTCCAGCGGTGTGACCCTGTGCACATGACTTGGCCCTTCTGTGCCAAGGGCTTACACCCATGCTTGGCCCACAGGGAGGGCTCAGTAATCACCGGCTGTAACACACAGAGCAGCTAGCTCTGGGCAGCACCCTGGGGGTTAAGGGGACCGCTGGTGGTTTTACAGCAGGGAATGTGCAGGAGGGATGGGGAAGCAGGAAGGAGGCCAGCGCAGAAAGGAATACAAGCTGTGGCCAGAATGCTGGGAAGTATGGGGGTGAGCAGGGGGGAAGGAGCAGTGACTGGCCACCCCTCCGGCTCCACCTGCTCACCTGCACACAGGCTACATCAAGAGGCACCCGGATCTGGCGGAGCGGAAAGAGGCGGCTGCGGCCAACCCCCACCACCCTCGCCAGGCCTAGCTGGAGCCTGGGAACAGTGGGGACCCTGGCAGGTCTGCCCTTCAGCAGAGCTGGGGGTAAGCTGTCCAGCTTGTGAAACCGGAGGGTAGGGGAGCCCTGCTGCAGAGCCACATTCTCCCTCCACAAGGCCACGGCAGTTTCCAGGAGGAGGGCAGGCGTCAGGCCAAGGTGTAACCCACAGGGGACAGCACCCAGCCCAAGTTCAGGGAAGGGGCCTGCCGTCCCCACTTCTCTGGACAAGGCTAAGATCTACTGATGACTCAATTATGCTTTCCTTCTCCATTCACCCTCTCTCTGTGCTTCCTAACTGTACGTTACGTAAGACTAAACACTAAATGTAAAATGGAGTCCCCTGCCGAATCTAGAACCATCAACCAGAGGTGAAGACAGAGATTCTGGGGTCTGTAGGCCTGGGTTCAACGCCCAGCACCACCACACACTAGCTGGATGACCATGGGCAAGTTCCTTAACCTCTCTGGGCCTCAGTCTGCCTATCTATAAGATGGGAACAACAGTCCTACTTCTGTGGTTGTCCTGAGGGTTTAATCAGTAAATAGATGTAAAACATTTTGAGCAGCTGCACACAGAAGTACTGTAACTGTAAAAGAAACGGTCTTCTCGGGTAAGATTCCTCAAGGGAGGAACAACCTAAGACAGGCACAGTCGCAGGGGGGCCATCAGGTGAGAAATTGGGGATCAACAGAGGTGAGGCTTAGAACCTCACCCCCCCCCCCGTTTTGAGACAAATCTTCTGCATCCGTGGATGTTTTGTTGCCCTTGTCTAGCTTGGATTAATACTTAGCCTATAGGCACAGACCTGATCATCTACATTTGCCTTCTTACAGCACTAAACTATGTTTTCTACCTTAATCTTGCATCTACCTACCACTTCAGCATTTTATTAAAAATAATAATAATAAGGGAGAAATGTGGGATTCACATATAAATCAAGTATAAAAATCAAACGAATATTCATATTTGACCTGATTGTTTATAGTTTATAATGTGTGATCAAAACCGGAAGTTTCTGTGATGGCTGCCCTTGCACTGTTCACCATGTAAGAACTTTTTCACTATGTGAGACTTTGTTCACCATGTAAGAACTTGTTCGTTGTGCTTCAGAAGATCGGAGACTGATGAGAAGTAGGCTTGGGGTGGATTAAAGATTGTGCATCGAGTCCCCTGTACAGAATTTTATTGTTGTTAACTGTTAACAACCATTTGATCAATAAATATGAGAGATGCCCTCAAAAAAAAAAAAAATGAAACGGTCTTCTAACTATGACACAAATACCTGGATACCAAAAAGCCACGTGTGATTTCTCTATTTTAAGTTGCAGTGTTGCACATGCAGGATAATCCATCCTACACACAGCTGCTAATTCTCCTCAACCACCATTTCATCCCACGACTCATCTACCAACTGGGTTTACCAGGTGAGTATGCAAGCCCCTGTTATATTCCTGGCCCCGTTCCAGGGTGTATAGACACTAATTCACTGCAGCATCGCAGGAAGGGGCTTGCACAGAGCCAGAGGCAAAGCTGGCAGCAGACTTCAACTCCAAAGCCTGTGTCTCTTTCAGTGATAATGATACAAACAACTAGGAGGAGAACGACAGATGACGGTTGCTGATCTTCGAGCACTGACTCTGAGCTAGGTGCATGCGATTCTGAAGGCAGAACAGCCCCGAGGTGGGTACTATGACTACTCCCATTTTACAGATGGGGAAACCAAGGCAGAGTAATTTACCCAGGACCACATGACACGCAAGTGGTGGCATTATTCTAACAAGCTGTTCGTTGTTTCTAATTAAAACGTGGTCCATTCGGTCTATTTGTTAGGCAGAAAAACAGACAAGAAGCAGGGTGGAGAGGGAATAAAGCAAGGAAAGCCCATGAAAATGGACTCGAAGAGTTAACCAGGTAAAACCAGAGGCAGAAAGGACTCACAGAGTTAATTAGTTAATTAGTTGAAGTTTCAAAAGGCCAAGACTGACTTGGAATGTCCAGATATTCCCCAGTTAAAAAACAATTCCCCAGATAAAGACAAACATCAGAGCGCAGCCCATGTCTTATTGTACCACTCAGATCAGGTCGCCAAGGCCAAAGACTGTCAATCAAGGACTTCCCTGGCCTGCCCCATGAGGTAGGGCGGGGAGATGGGACAAGGGTCATGGCATTGGAAAATCTACTTAGCCTGCGAAAGAGGCCCAGCTTATTCTTTAACTTAATCTGTATACTGTTTTTCCTCTTCTTCCAGCCTCTTAATCAATTAAGTAACACTGTCACCAGGACAGGAAATAGACCTCAAAGTGTAAATGAACCTATGGGAATAAAGAATGCTGAGATCTGGCCCAACACAGTCACCTAAATAACCCTATTCTTAAGACAAAACTTCAAAGGAACTATGAGTCACCTGTGTACATCATGCCTCATGCTGACCCTTACACAAAAAGCCCTATAAAACCCCGAACCCTAAGGTCTTGACTGCACCTCCTCTCTGAGGTGGCCTGCACTCCGATGTGTGTACTGCCTTATAAACTCTGTTGTTGCATAAGCTGATTGCACTTGTCTCTGAACTTCTCTCCACGATAAAGACAAGAACTCTCCAACCTCAGCCTCTCGTGGTAAATGCCTTTGTCACTTTGCTATTTCATTCTATTTTCTAGAATTAATCATAAGTCTCCTTCCACTCTGTCTCTGCTCTACTCCAGAGAAGCAGGGAGGGGCTACTGAGAGCTCTGATTTGGGCCTGCAAGTTCCTGTCACCTGGATGACCCAGACAGGACTGCAGCTGTACCGTCATGCTCTTTAGCAGCCTGCCTGTCTAACCTTAAGCAAGTCCACTCTGTTACTCCTTTACAGGGTGCAATAAAATTTATTTTGCTTTCTTGAGTTTGTTTTCTCTCTGACTTCCCTGCATCTCCAAGCCGAATTCCTTCCCAACATGTTCTCCCTGGAACACCTAGAGAGTGTTTTCCCCAAGCTGCGTGCTCCACAGGTAAGGTAGAAGGATGGCAGCTGGGCACAGGAGCTGTTATTAACGCCATCTCTAGTGAGCTTTCAAGAGCTCATAGGCAGCAAGACATTTTAATGACACGTGGGTAGTTTCCTTTTACAGTATCAGCTGGGAAGACAGCTGGGTATGTGGCTACAAAAGGCAGCTCACACCCCTCTCACGGAGTTAAAACCCGAAGGCAGGGAGACACCAGTGTCCTGACTCTCCAGACCCTTCCAGGATGGACCTTCCTTCTTTGCAAAGTCCAGGAGCAGAGCCAAGACAACAGTAACTACCTATGCTCAGCAGGGGAAGGAAAGGCCTTAGGTATCCCAGAATCACAGTGACCAGGGTTCAGGGACACACTGGGACATCTGGTGCCTATAGGGAAAAGGAACTGAATATCAGAACTTGAGAATGTCTTGGGGCCTGCAGCAGAGGTGGACACACAGCCTCTGTGACCAAGAGGGGCTGCAGGGTCTGGGGACTGGAAGGCACTTCCCGGCCTCAGCCTGCACCCCGAAGAAATTCCCTCTCCTCAAGCCATCCGCAAGGGCTGCATTATTCCAGGAGTTACTGAAATAGTCTGTATCTTCCCATGTCAGCATGGGAAGCAAATCTGTAGCAAAGGGCGCAGACAGGAGACAAGTATCAGGAAAAAATTCCAAAATTCAACAGTCATTATAAGCCATCGAATCCCTCAATGTTTAAACACCCCAGACCAGAGCTGCCTGAAAGAACTTTCTGCAATGATGGAAATGTTTTTGATCTACACCCCCCGTAACGGTGGCCAAGAGCCACGTGCGGGTCTTGAATCTTGAGATTTAGTTGGTACAACTGTGTTTTGGTTTTATTTGGCATGAATCAATTTACATGGCCACATGTGGCTAGTGGGTGCCACACTGAACCCTGCAGCTCCAGCCCCTCATTTAGAAAATAATCGATTACCGCTTAAACCTAGAAACCACCCAGTAGTAGACAGGGTTTATGCTGCCAATCTATCCTCTACGTGATATTGCACTGCGCACTTACCGTGTGCTTGTAAGGGCACATTTTCATGTCATTTCCTATAATCATCACAACATCCCTAATAGGAGGAAACAGGGTCAGAGCTAGTAAGTGACAAGGAGCTGGGACCAGATGTAGGCAGTGCAATCGCTAACCCATGAGCCAGTCCTGGCTCAGTGATTTGCACAGGTAACAACGGTTTATTCTCTCCACTGAGACCTGCGGAAACTTCAGTGATGAGGCTTATATTTCCTCTTATGTGCCGAGGCTGACTGCAGTGGGATATCCCCTGAAACAGTTTGAAGGTCCTGAAAGACCCCCATGGAGCCTGGTTAAACAAACAAAAACCCTCCAGATAAGAGGCCTAACAAGAAGTGTAAAGCTGTGAGAGGGTGGCCCATGGATAGACACGGACATCCATTCATCAACACGCAGCACACGCCCATGTGAAACGCGCCTCCAGCCTTCACCAGGAAGAAGCGACAGGCCCCAGCTCTCCCACCCTCTGAGTTTCCAACCCCTGAAAAATGCCCTCCCTTCAGTCCCCAGTCTACTGCCTTTCATTAAAATTCCTGAAAGACTGAGGCTCACCCTCATCTAACGTATTATATTAGAGTCATAATAATCAGGCCAGTTGAATTAGACAGTGCCATCCTGCAGCTGACAGAGGTGGGCTAGATTTTAAGTAAGGGAGACTGTATGCAAGAATGACCTTCCTCCCCTAACCCAAGATCTGTTGTTTTGTGTTCTCTCTCCACCCCCCTGAACCAGGCTGCCAGTTTTCCTCCTAGATGAGAGTTTCACCATGTTTACAAATCTCATTATGTCACTTTTCTTATAACTTACAAAGGCACCTCTCATTATCAAATGTACAAGGCTTGGGCTGTTACTATTTCTTAATGTAAGAAACCTGAACGAGACATTATGGATGCCAAGCTGCTGGTGAGGGCTGCCTCCCAAAAGAGCGTTCCCATTCAAAGCCCAATGTGCGACTACAAGACAGTGAAGGTCTAAGCAGGGCCTTAGGAAGGGCAGTACTTTACAGAATTATGAACAGAACTGGCAAGGAAACCTCAGCTCAACAGTGAAAAGAAGTTTGTCCAGTGGAAAGGAAAGGAAATAAAGGACCCTCCTGCTTTGTAGTGATGCAGCTGATTCAGGCATATCAACCTCACCCCTCTGGATGGTTTAAAAATATCATTTACTCCCATACCAAACACAAAAGAAGACCCATAGGTTTGCAATGTGGTGTTTAGAATGCCAGGCCCTGATCGCCATTACCCAGCCATTTCCCAGTGAGCAAGCTCGCGGACTAAGAGCTTTTTCCCTCCAGGACAAAGAGTAGGGCTGCTTGCTGCTTGCTATAAAAGCAGTGCATTCCCCCGATCCAGTGTTCCTCTCCTGTAACACGGGTCGCTGCAGGAGCAGACTTCCATCTGGGTCTTAAGCATCACCTCCGTGCATTTACAAGGATATGGGAGGTCACAATGACACCATGGAAGTAGTTTACATAATTATAAAACAAAATTTTATTATAAGAAGTAATCTATAAAATTCAAAAGTGAAAATGGAAGAGGTTTAATTGTTCCTTGAATTAGAGTCCTAACCACACAGAGAGAAGCCATTTTCAATGTTTCTGAAAAAAAAAAAAAAATCCTAAATTGTGTTTGGTAATCATATAGCCCACTTCCTATTTTCTTATTTGAATCCTTCCTCAGGATAACAAAATAGTTGAAAAGAACTTCCTCTTAATAGAAATAATAAAAGAAGAAATGATAGAGTTTGAACATTAGCACCATGTAGGCCATGATCAATGATGGCTGTCAACACCGGATGAAGAGAAAGCCAGACATGATGTATTTTGTAATGGACGTACCCATCACCACCTGAAGTAGTTCTTGAAATCAAAAAACCTGAATCTGATCATTCCTCTAGCTAAAGAAACCAAGTCACAAGAAACGCAGGTTGGGGACAGAAGAACATGTCAAAAAGTGCTACCCAGACTGTACAAACTGCAGGATACATGGTCTGATTTCTTTCATCTGGAAGGACAAGAAACACCTATACATTAAAATGGATTTAAGAGACAAGGCAACTAATTACAATGCATGGATCCTTTTAGATCTGATTAAACTGTCATAAAAATGAGACAACTGGAGAAATGTGAACACTGAGTACATATGTGATGATATTAATAAATTATTAATGCTTCAGGCATGGCAACAGTATTATGTCTTTAGAGATACATACTAAATAATGACATACACAACGATATGTCAGAAATAATCAAGAAGAGGGGAGGCTCAGTGGAGGGAAAGATGAAACAAGAAAGGCCATTGTTGACAGTTATTGGGCAATGGACACACTGAGGTGCATTCAACTATCCTACCCTTTGTACCTTTGGCTATGTTTCCAATTTCCCAGAACAAAAAAAAATTGTTCTTCAAAATGTCACTTTGGAGCCAGACACAATCAGTAGAGACTATGTTTAACTCTTATCACTTACTAAGAGTATATGGCTTTGGGCAAGTCAGTTATTTCTGTGGAGCCTCAGTTCCTACTCTGTAAAATGGTCATGATGAACATGAAATGCAGAAATATAAGGGCAGCACTGAGCTCGGTGCCCGGCACACGGGGTGCATCAACCAGGCTCAGAAAGGAAGGCGATGTCTTTTTCAGGCACTGCCACAGCGGGCGGCCAGCTATAGAACCTAACCTTCTGGCCTGACTTTAAATTAAAAACCCGTTTAATGCTCATGGATTAATTGCTTCCTAGTCTCTGGCAAGAGTGAAATACAGTCTTAAAAGAACATGCTCGTCATTTGTGTGATGAGTAGCAATCTCCATCCTCCCCCTTCATCTACACACACACACACACACACACACTCTCTGTGCTAGCTGGTCCCTCTCAGGCTGGCCCTCTGTGATTCCCAAAAGTCAGCACCATCTCCCCAGCTGTGAACGCTCACAATTTCTGAAAATACGCTTCTCCCAAACATCCAGCCAGCCAGTTCAGTGACATCACCTTCCTTTCTGAGCCTGGGCGAGAGGCTCTGTCATGCTATTTCCTTGCCCAGATAAGGCATCACATCGGGGAACAGCATTTGACACCTATGAAAAACAGAGTTGACACGAGCCCTTGCTTTGAGAACACGCAGCACGTTGTTTCTCTTCTCTAACGGCAGCTCTGATATGGAAGACGGTATGTCTCTCTGCGAAGCACTGAGTCATTACTCACACTTATAAAATATTTCTGAGCACGTGTGGTCAACATTTTCCAACTCCACATTTACAAATGCACGTGTAGGTTCCTCAGAGCTGGTGTTTCATTCTGCCTCCCTATGTTCCAAGCTCTTGATTTTAATGACAATTTGCTCAAAAGCAGAGAACACATACCATAGAGAAAGACCCCCTGGGCTCAAGCCACTGTACTGTCTCTTACTGGACAGGTCACTCACTATTTCCTGATTTCTTTCCATAAAATGCCGACGATAAACCCTAACTCCAAGGACTGTTTTGAGTAAGTGATAATAAACACAGAGACCTTTGCTCAGGCTCTGGCATACAGAAAGTGCTTCATAAATGTTCGCTGATATTATTACTCTGACAGGCTGGCACTAGGTCCTATTCATCCATGTAGCCCTAAGCCCATCCATGTTGCATAGGGATTGACACATGGTAAGTTCCCAATTTTTAAATGAGTGAGTAGATGATGGAAATGTAGACAAATATAACATGTCTCTATTTGTTAAAAAGGAGTCAAATTATTTTTAATTGCTCAAAAACATAGTACTATTATCTTAAACATATGCATTAATATATATAAGTATATTGTTATTTGCTAGGCATATGATCAGCTGCAAGCCGGTCCATGCACATGCCCTGGAACTTCTGTAACAAAGGTTCTAGAACAACACCCATCTCTCCAAGTTGGTAAATGTTCAGTCTGCTTTGCAGCAGGATAATTGTGGAGGACAACTTGGAGACGGGCCACACTAGGCCCATTGAGACGCATCGAAGGTTGACACAATAGTCCAGGTGACAGGAGCTGAGTGTGGTCTGGAAGTGGCGAGGGGAAGCTTAGAGGGGACAGGGCAGCCAGACATAAGAGTCCTATAGGAGCCAAGATTTAGTAAGTGATGTGGCTTTCAAATGGACAAGGTGAGTCAATGACAAAGCAAACCTGGGAGGAAATTAAGGAATTGAATCTGGGACTTCCCGAGCTGAATGCACCTTAGAATCCCCAAGTAGAGCAGTCTTTTAAAAAGCCAGAAATGCACTGGGCATATACGTTCACAGTGGCACTATTCACAATAGCCAAGTGGCGGAAGTAACCCAAATCTCCATGATGAGTGGCTAAACGAATGTGGAATATACACGTGAAAGGATATTACTTCGCCTTTAAAAAGGAAGGAAATTCTGACACATGCTACAACCTGGATGAACCTTGACGATATTAGGCTAAGTGAGATAAGCCATCACAGAAAGACATACTTTAGGATGCCAGTTCTAGGAGACAACTCAAATAGTCAAATCCATACAGACAGAAAATAGAATGGTGGTTGCTGGGGGGTGAGGAGTTGTTTAATGGGTACAGAGCTTCAGTTTTGCAAGATTAAAGAGTTCCGGAGATGTGCTGTGCAACAGTGAGAATACACTTAACACTGCTGAAATGTACATTTCAAAAATGTTAAAATGGTGAATTTTATGTTACATATAATTAAGACTTCTTCAAATTTAAAAAAAATGCTGGAAATATGGATCTGTAGACATGAGCCAGAGGAGCTAAAGTCTCCCAACTTTCCAACTTTGCACCAGTATTTCTAGATTGAACAGTTGGTCACTCCCAGCCAGTTTCTAACCTCTGAACCCTCTACTCCCCAGGTAGACCATTAAGTGACAATCATTTGCTTATAGGCCACCGCAAGCTTTCGGGAAAGCGTGGCTTAAAGACATACATGGGGAAGAGCATTCAGCGACCTGGACATCATGGCCTTCAAGACAGCCTAAGGAGGCCACCCTCACCCATTACACAACCACCTCTGCCAGCAGCTCATTTCCATAAACACTGTGCTCTGGAAGGCGTTCAGAACACCACAGGCCTGAACAATTGTGGAGGTCAATTATTTTCTCATGTTGAAAGGCTTGTTGATCTCTACGTCTATGTAATTTTTCTTTCTCACATGTTCAGCCACGATCCATGAAGCCTTTCTTCTCCTACCTTCCCACCATGTTTATCCCTGCTATGATCTGCTAGGCTATAAGCTCACTATGGACTTGCACAGAGAAGCAACTCAGCTTTGCCAAGCCTGGGAGTAGAAAAAAAAAATCTCAAGCCGAAGTTGCATAGCAGCGACAAATGGATACCAATTAAACGCTGCTGGGCCCGAAACGTAAACAAGACCGTCTGGTGAGTGAATGTCTCTGGCTTTACTACAGGGAGGTTGTGAAACCAGCTCATGTGGTTTTTCATAGGAACAAAGCTTTATCTGATGGGAGTTTGAAAAAATTCCCATGGAGAAGCTAGGCCCTGAGCAACCTATACCCACAAGAGCCCTTCTGGCCTAGAAACTCATTTCATACCTTGTTGCTAAAATAAGCAGTTCCAGGTATGTAGTGGAGCAAAAGGAGAGAAAGAGAGGTATACATAATTAGTTGGGCTAAGCCACTTTGAATACATAGCATAGCACACTTGGGGTCCTATGTTATCCAGGGGGGAACCTTAGAGGGTCTAAGGATGAGGGAGGGGGAAGCATATGGCAGAAAACACATGGTCTCTGGGGTAATGGAGACCAGGGTTCCAGTCCAGGCCTTGCTTTCTCTAGCTATATGACCCTGAGCCGGCTGCTTAAATCTCCTCCAGCCGCAGTTTCTTCATCTGTACAATGAGAATAACATCTGTAACATCTCCCCAGGCTTTAGAGGAGGGAAAGAGATCCCATCAAAGTGCCCATTCTCAGTCTGTCACAGAGCGAGGATCCCCTAAGCCAGAGCCAGTGTATTTGGCATTATTATGGTTGTCATTCAAACCCACAGGTGCCCAGTGCACTTGTCTAACTGAATAAACAGCCGTGAAGTTCTTTGTGACGGCAATGAATCCTAAAATGAAACACTTGCTCATAACCAGAAACAAGGCCAATATCAAAAAATAAAATGAAAGGAAAAATGTGAGAGACATTTTGTTCCTTATATGGCCTGATGGCTTTGGAATCTTGCTTGTAGCTCCAGGTATTGATGTGTGCTTAAGCCGATCCCGTGGCGCAGGCTGGACCAAGACAAGTTCTTTCCCCCACGGCACCCACGTACAGACTAAGGCTGGAGCAATGAAATGATTTAGATCTAATAATAGACACCACTGGGTTTCAAAAGGTTCCAAGTGTCCATACACAATTTTAGAACCCATTAGATCCTGGCTGTGTAAATGAGGCCTCTTGCTGGGAACCCGAATTCGCTTTGCAAACTCCATTAACAACCCACTAGGCAGGTGGGCAAATGCGAATGTTCTTATGGTAATAATGTCACGTCCAGAAAGGGAGGCAGTGGGAAGTCATGGCCATTTGTACCACATGCTTAGAGCATTAGAGAAAAACAGAGAAATCTCCTGGAGCAAGATTAGGATGAGCTCAACGCCAAGCCCCACCCAGCTCCACTTCACCTTCCAAGCCTGAAATGGGAGGCAACTGGCAGAAACAGGAGGGAGATTCATCAAATGCAGCAACTCTCCCAAAAAGTTTGGGATGATTTTCTTGAGGTCCCTCACATCTTTCTGCCTGTTTGTAATCATCCCAAGAGCACTTTTCTTAGTAAGAGGATGGAAAGGTTTGACTTGGTGAATTTAGAGTCCATTAATGATCCAAGGGAATTTTTAAGATGCTTTTAGAGTCCCCTCAAAAGTTTTGATATTCCTATCTGTGCATCAGTTCAAACCAGCCCAGAAAATTTGCTGAATATTACCCCCAAACACCCACGGTAAGGCTAGAAGGGATGGAAAATTTCAGCTCCACAGGAATTTTCCTGGGGGTGGCACTGGAGGAGGGCTGAGAGGCTGTCCCCAAGGGCCGCTGCAAAGGCGCTCTGACTTTTCACCCACAGCTGCCCAAGTGAGGCTCAAATGTTTCCTGTTGTAAGTACAGTGGCGCCCCAGGAAGCAGATCAAGTTGAGAGCTGAGCCCTGAACAACATTCCAGTCCCCAAATGCCACCTGTCACTGTGTACAGCCTATCACCTCAACTATCTCAGTTTGTCATCTCAAACTGCCCAGGGTCTGTGCAACCCGAGGACTTTATGTGGTTTTAACCTTTTTGGGTCATGAACCTTTTTTTGTGAATCCAGGGAAAGTTTCCCCACAACTGCACACACCCCTCCCCATATTCAGGAGAAGGTCGGGGACCCTTCCCGGAAAGCACACCCACCCGTGGCTTCACGTGGCCCAGGTACCCTGCCTTCAATTTCTCTTGACATTCCTAAGGCAGATGCCTGCATCCCAGCTCTAAGGACTAAACTGTAAAGTCTCTGAGTGTCCATGAGTCACCTCACACTTCACACCTTCAGATTTTTGTCTGTATGCAGGCAAAAATAAGCCCAAATGTGCACACACACGGCTTGGCGGGGACAACATGTCAAAGCCGAGCTGGGAATGGAGCTTGCTCATTTAGCTTATTCTCTCCTGACAATACGGAGCCACTGGAGGGAGTTAAGGTGGCTCTGGCCCCTGCAGCATGCAGGGAGGGTTTCGTGGTTTCCATTCAGTAAACAGCATCACTGACTAAGCTGAGCATTCTGGACAATCTCCTGCCCATGTGAGCGATTTACTATTAAACACTTACTGTGCCTGCACAAAGCCTGCCCACAGGTTATTTTTGAATGCATTTGTTTGTTGGCAGTAGGTAGGGAGAGAGTGGAGGGACCTTTTGGCCTCTAAGTCCCTGTCCTGTCAATTAAATGTCTATGAAATAATGAAATGAAGAACTGAACTTTCAACCTAGCCCCTTAGATATAGGATCAGGAGTTCTCAATTCTTTAAAGTACCACAGTGCTTTAGAGTACCATGAAAGAGCTAGCACTTCAATCAGAGGACGACTGCCTTACTTATGTTTCCTTGGACAGAAATACTCTATCGTTGTTGGAAGGTACTTCGTCAAACCTCAAGAGGGAAGCAATCCAGTCCGACTTCTTACGCGACATGATAAGGCGTTCAAGCCTGAGAAGGCAGAAGTTGGAAAGGACAATATGTATGTAAGAGCTAGAGTTCAGCTTCAGGCATAGCTGGATCCAGGGACCCCTTTTGCCCTCTCTTTCCCTGGTCTGCTTTCCTCTGCGTTGTCTTCATTCCTAGGTGAAGTTCTCTGCATGTGACAGCAAAGATGGTCACTGGACTCTCTGGGCATTCAGAGTTCTCACAAGTCATAGCAGTCCTAGAAGAGTAAGTGACCTCTGTCTCTCTCTCTCTCTCTGTCTTTCTTGCTCTGAGTCCATTTTTCAAAGCTCACAGTGGACTCAGTCTCACTCCCTGAGCCAGTCCCTGAACACCAGGACCCTTCTGTATCATCGTTGGCCATGCCTGGACCACATGACCATTTCTGCAGTCCACAGGAACCACCTGGGATGGGGGTAGGCAGTTTCCTATTGAAAAAACAGGTCTTGACAGAAAAAAGCAAACATCCACAACACAGACTCTTATGTGAGGCATTTTAGCAGAATCCTCTCAATGAAGAACTCAATCCCACTGAGGAGGGAGGCCATCAGTCTCTAATACCAGCGTCAACTACAGCAAATCACAGTCCTCTTCAGAGCCCAACCCTTTGTGGCTCTGCTCTTGGAGAATGCTCCTTGTAGGTGAAAAGGATAAAAGGAGATAAAGCGAAGATTATGCTCTCTCAGAAGGGAGAAGTCAGAGTTTAGAAATAAACTAAAGGAAGAAATATGCATACTATTCAGGAAAATATATCAGAATCTTTTTCACTTAAGAACAATACCTATGTTACAGTTGAAAAGAAAAAGCAAATGGGCCTTCTTCCATTAGTCAGGCGTAGAGAAAGGCTGGTGGCGAAGAATTAACGAGCCTTTGGGATCCTTAGGGAAGGACAATGCCCTGCGGTCGTCTTCACCTTCCCACGAATCTTCTCTAGGTCAACTGAGCATCTCGGGTCTTACATCCTGTCTATCAGACACTTCCAGGCTGTGTTTTAAAACCTCTTAGCCAAGATGCTCTTACACATACAGTAACCATCTATGAGCCCCAACCAGCCCCAAGGGGCATTGGTCTCTGCATTCTAACACTCCCTTCAGCGAACTGTGAGTAGCATTTTTCTCCATCTTGGGCCATGCTTAGCTTGGGAACATCGTTTAGCCTCTTTTCCATTCTGCGATTCCCATTCTTATGAGGCAAGAGGCAAAGCCCCAAACAGAAGAGCATCTAAGAGGCCCCTTCAGCAGCAGGCGTTCTCTTACTTTGGCCACTGTGTCCTGTGTTTGTGCAAGAGCCCCATGCCCTTCCTCAACCCCATGCCCATGCCATTCGGAGCCACAGCAGACAGCGCCATTTATTCTGGCTGCGGCATTAATGACATGCACCTACTTTCCACCTTTCTTTCTTTCTTATTTACTGTATTCATTTGCTCTGCAAAAGGCAAAGACAATTTGAAACTGATGGTCTGAAGCAAAGGGCCCAACATGGCAAGTTACCAGTGTGTTCAAGCTGGCTTCTAGGATGTTGACCAAACAGAGGGTTTGGAGCACATAGCAATGAGTTGGCAATTCAGTCCACTTGAAAAATACGGATTTTCAGTCTCTTTTAAAAATCACAAGATCTGGCAAGACTGACTTCACATTCCCAAGGGGAACAGATGGCCAAGGACCAGGCAAGGCCCCTCAGTTCCCCAGCTGCTTTACTTGTTTGCTAGCTGAGCCCCTGCACTTAAGATTGCTGCCCCTGGATAGCAGATGTGGGAAGGGGATGCACACAGGGGTACCAACACTCAAGGCCCAGCCAAAACCTCTTTTCCTAACATCCTTGTGCCTCACACATTTATCTTCTGGAAAAAGTCACAAGGCCAAATGGCTGGTTTCCAGCTCACAGTGCATCTCTCTGAATTAACCTGAATTTTTAAAGTTTTCAGCAAATGTGGACAAGACTAGGGCCCCAAAGATAGTCATCACTCAAATGTCCTATGACCAAATTCCAGCATTTTAGGTCAACAAAATACTATGCAATTATCTGAAAAACAGTGATTACAATATACAAAAAAGTTTATCAATTGATAAGAAGTAAGTTTACTTACACTTTGGTCTTAACTAAGTAAAAACATATACAAAGAAACAAGCTGGAATGAACTATACCTAAGTTACAATTTTCTATAGGTACGTGAATTATAAATTATGCTTTCTTATATTTTTGTTTTTACCAATTTTACTAAAATGAGAGTACATTCTTTTAAAAAAAGTAAACCGCCAAAAAAAAAAAAAAAGTAAACCGATATTAAGAAGCAAATTAAGAATCAATGTGTTGGAACCCAGAAAGCCCACCCATACATCCTGTTGGGGCAGAGGCCATCCTCTGGGGTGCCTCCAACTTAATATAAATCAGACTGCCTGCTGCCTGCACCCACACTAGCACTTTGAGATGAGCCCCAGGAAGGGGTCTGTAGGCAATGAAGAGCCCTGCTGGTTTAATTCGTGAATGAAGATGTTGCTATTCTCAGGTCTACTAGATAGAGAGATTATATCCCGGGCTGCAAATTAGGGTGCAACTATCCTTGTCAAAAGATCTGCCCGTGTATTGAAATCAGTCAATTACTTATCTCTGCCTCAGTTTCTACATCTGGAAATCTATATTATGAGCATAAAATGAGCAGGACAGCATTTATGGATCTCCACCATGAATATGATGCCTGATTTAAATGATACCTATGCAATTCCTTACCAGGTAGATCTGGCCTCATTCTATCGATAAAGAAACAGGTTCAGGTCGACTGGAAATGTGTCCAAAATTCTGGGGGGCAGGTCTGTGGAGGAACCAGGATCTGAATCTCAAGACTGTCAGACGCCAGAGCCCACACTCAGTGTATTGTCCAAAGTCACCCAAGCAGTGACCACAGCAGGGATTCCATGAACCATGGGGCATGAATTATGAGCATCTAAAAATGAATGAGAAATGCCTACCAGCCCGGGCAATATGGAAGTCCCAGATAAGAGGCACAAGCATGCCTCCTAGCATGTTGCTGCATCACACAGAAAGGGCACGTGACCAGCAGCAGGGCAGAGGAGGTGGAACACAGCCAAAACAAATTGACCAGTTCTACAGTGCCATTTATTTTGGAAAAAAAAATTAATGAAGGAAACTTCAATATCAATGAAGTTGCAGGAATATAAAGAGCTATGCTTGCTCCCATGAGGGATAACTTTTTAATTATTTTTACAGATGAACTGCAGTCACATTGTATTTGATCCATACCCGAGCCATGTTCTTTGGAGAGTTAAAACACATTTTGCCCAATGTCAAGTTAAAATAAAAACTCATCAGAAGCAAAGTATCTCTGGGCTCCCAGGGCTCGGGAGAGAATGATTCTCAGTTGCTGGCTGGTATTCCAGTAGCCTCTCTACTAAACAAACACTTGGCTGATGAAATCTGAGAATAATTTTCTTTGCACCAACTGGAACATGGAGAGCTCTGATGGGTCTCAATGTAACTGATAAAGAAAACATGACACATTTGTGTCTAATCTATGTGCCACCGGACATAGGGCAATGGCTCTGTGAAGCCTGCAAGGGACCTATTCTTCCTGGGAATGCAGAAGACCCCTGAAGGAATCTCTTTCCTCTAGCCAGCTCCCATTCTACCCACAGCCTTCTCTCTGTATCTTCCTGTATGTGTGTGCACGTGCACACATGTGTGCCAACACACTCAAATGACTCAAAATGACCTGGTTTCACCTTGACCCCATTCTGCATTTTTAAAATAATACCCACATGTAATAAAATTTCACAGACTATATAAAAACACACACAGAGACACATACAAATGAGTGCACACAAAGCTGGGGATAGTTGAATAAATTCCATGGATGGCACCAATGTTAACTTCCTGGTGTTGATATTGTACTAGTTATGCAAGATGTCCCACTGGGGGAAACTGGATGGGTAGGGGGACTGCCCTGTATTTTGCAACAACGTGTGATTCTATAATCATTTCAAAATAAAATGCTTTAAAAAAAACCTAGATTCTCAAATAATTTCTTGGGTACCTTAGGTGAAAAGAAAAAACAAACAAACAAACAAAAAAAAAACACAGCGTAGTTCCTTACAGAAAAGTTAGGACACAAGTCACCAGGGTCTTGGTTTGGTACTGGACCCCTTGGTTATGGGCTGAATCGTGCCCCGCCCTACCCCCAATTCACATGTTGAACCTCTAATCCCCAGGACCTCCACAGCTGCCTGTATTTGGAAATAGCACCTTATAGAAGTTATGAGGTTAAATGAGGTCATATGGGTAGGCCCTACTCTAAACTGGCTGGCGTCCTTATAAGAAAAGGAAATCTGGACACACACACAGACACCAGGGCTGTGTGCACACAGAGGAAAAACCTGTGAAGATACAGGCAGGATGCGGTACCAACTTCAAGTCCAGGAGGGAGGCCTCAAAGGACACCAACTCTGCTGACACCTTGATCTTGGACTTTCAGCCGCCAGAACCGTGAGAAAAAAATACATGTCTGTGGTTTTAAGACCCCTAATCTGTGGTGTAACAGCCTGCCCCATCCTCCTGGTGTCGTCCCTGCTATGGGATCCCCAGCCCATGGCATCTCTGTCTCAGGGTAGGTGCAAAGGGCAGCCAAGTTTTCTTAACCTTTGATTTCATATTTCAAAAACCCATGTCCAACAATAAAGGACATTAAATGTTTTAGTATATATCCACTGGGGAAAATTACACATGCAGTAATAACATCATAGAAGAATATTTAGTGACATGGGCAACTGCTCATGAAATATTAAGAGAGGAAGGAAATTGCGAAACACCACTTTGTAGAAATACTTTTTTGGAGGAAAGCATAGCAAATGCAGAAAAGACTACACAACACATAAAGCTAATTATTCTTTACTCTGGTTCTGTACTTCCAAAGTTGTCAACTGGGAACATGTAATACTTTTTAAAGTTCTTTGAAAAATTTTACCACTCTCGTATCACTTTTTTCCTCCTCAAAGGAAAAAAAGGGCGACAACCCACAGACCTACCGAACTAAGGAAAGAACACAGTGAGTCCATTACATGAGCCTATTTGTTTTTGTTTCCACTACAGCTTGCGATGTTTTGAACTTGCAGAAACAGTACAGCTAAGAAAACTGGACTAATGGGAGGTCACAACATGGGCTACAGGCATGCAAGAGTAGACTCCCAAAGGGTCGGTCCTTGGACCCTACTCATGCTGCCACATCTCACGATTTTCCTGCCACTCTAATCCACCAGGCCCTCTAGGAAGAAAGACTGCCACGTGTCACCCACAGGTCATTGTCTAGCTGCGTCGAGTGGCTCCGCTCCACATTGTGCAGGAGTCAAAAGCCTGCCAGCAGAGCCGTGTCCCCATTCATTGGGTTTTGTCCCCTGGTAACGAGCTCCCTTGGCGTCCTCCCCACGCTGGAAAGGAGCGGCCACGGAACGGTGCCAGCCAGCGAAGCCCCTTGTGAATGGCCCGTCGAGGAATCCAGGAATCTGGCAGCAGCTCGGCCACAAGAAGCCAAAGCAATACTCATTTCAGTGGAAAATTATCAACTCGACTCAAGATGGAATGCTTCACTTTCCCCCTGGTTGTGGGGTCTAGGACATGGCCACCCATCGGGTGACCTGCTAGGTAGGCAAACCCAAAGGCAGGTCTCGTCAGCAATGGCCCGAGCTCTGCTTGGTCACCATCCCGGCTGACACCCACAGGAAAGGCTTTGAACAAGCCAGTGTTTTACACGTGCAGAATTTATAAGTCTTTCCATCCATCTCCTACACACTCACACTTAGGCATCCCATTCAGATCGCCAGTGTGGGCGCCTCCCTCTCAACTAATCTCGCAGAAGCTAGAACCAAGGGGCACACATCCCACCCACAGTCCTGGCGCCAGACCCTGCAGACTTTCTTCCTCCCTGCGGGGAGTCAAGAGGCCATAATTCATACTGATTGCATTCAGCGGACTCCCCCAAATACTTCCTGAAGCAAAGTGGCTCCAGGAACCAGCTCCCTATTAGAGGAGATAAATGCTAAAATATTCGCACCATCACGCTTTTTATGACCTGTACAATAAATGGATGAACCAGTTACGCTCTGCATTTGCTACGGCCTTCTGAAAGCATTCCTGGAGAAGTCAAACTGTGCATGGAATGAAAGAACACTTATTGAGGCCAATCTGTGCAGAAGGCTTGCTCTCTGCTGCTCCCTGTAAACACAGACCCCCTGAGACCAGTTTGGAGACGAGATACTTGAATAGTCCATCTCTGTGGCCACGTGCTGTCATGTTTTGGAATTTGGCCAGTTGGACCAGAGCCACCAAGACATCCGTGCACCATGCAAACAGACACTCCCAACTCCCTGCTTAATATCACAGAAGATAAGGGTGCCTAAGCAGAAATTTAACTGAATGTTCTTCCTAACAAAGACTCATGGCAAATTTGTTAACAAGGCCTCAGAACTGGAAAGACTCTTTGTCTCAAAGGGTCAGCCCCACTGCCAGGGCCTCCACTTCCCATACCTGAAACCAAACTGCCTCCTCATCCTAAAGCTTTGCACATACAAACCAGGCCCTATCCAGCACAGGGAAACACCACAGCCTAACTCCTCAGGAAAGACTTCCAGAAGAAGGTCCCGAGACTGCTGCTCCAGACACGAGCCCACACGGAGGTGCCTCAGCACGGCTATGACTTGGGGAGGGATTTGGGGGAATCTTGAGGAGAAGTTTTTCTAGCTGATTCTATCATCAGAGGTAAGAACTCAGCTATTCACCCCTCATTCCCTTTTCTGTGCACTGCTTTATCTACTTACTGTTCCTGCTGCCAGAAACCATCTCTCCCAGAGCCCTAGAGTGACATCAATCAAGTCAGAGACCAACTGTGTGGCTGGACCTCAGAGACTATTTTGGCTACATGCTGCGGGTCACGACATAGTCTGCAACAGACTCACATTGAGTGGCTTTCACTCAAGCTTTAAAAGTAACAAACGTAAATGATTTCCTTAGTCCCCTCTCCCCACTATGCCCATCTTCAGATACAATCATAGAAGCCTCTGGTAATATGTGAAGAGGCAACAGTCATCTTCGGCCTGGCCAGGCTCTTGAGTGCCCCACCCCTGGATGGAGAGGCACATACTACCTTCCTTCCTCTCCCTGAGCCTGCTCACAGAGGGCTGAAACATACATCACAACCTATTTGTTCACGAAAAGCATTTATTCCATCGCTGGGACAGAAAGTCACAGATGAAAATCAGCATTCAGGTGTATAACTATTCCAAACCCACCTGTCTTGGAAAAGTTGGGCAGCGTACGGTAGACGCTTGGCAGATATGAAGCTTTGTGTCAAATTGTTCAAATGCTATTTTCATCTAAACCTCCATGTTATAATTAACTTTATACTTCAAGGCATTCTGCTTCAAGTGGCACAAAGTTTCTGTAAGTAGAGACGATTTTCTCAAAGTTTAGCACTCGGTGAGTGGGTATATGTCATAACAATCCAACAGCTTGTGGGAGGCAAAATTATTCTTAGTAAACAGGGGATGGAGATGCTCAGCAGACCGGCCCTAACCCTCAGAAAGACCATGCAACCATGCAAAATGCCCAGGAGCACGAGGGCCCTGTTTGCAACAAGAGCAGCTCACCACTTAGATGTTTCTTAATCCTAGACCTGAAAATAGCTTCCATCCTTCTGGTATAAAATATGAGAAAATATTACAGTGCAAAGTAATTTTCAAGAACCCACATGTTCCTTATTTCTTCTTAAATACCCAATTCCAGCACATGACCCTCCAGCAGCCCCCAACGCTTACAGAAAAAAATGAACAGTAGTTACCAACTCGGAATGATACCAATTGCTGGGAGTGTAATCACCTCTCCCTTAGAGCTTCAGTAGGACAATGAGCACAATACCCTTTTGCTTATAAAAAATGGGGTTTACTAAGTATAGACCCTGAGTGGACCTTGGTGGCTAGTGCCAGGCTGCCCGAAGTCCACACACAAACAAAGGCTGATAAAGAAACCTAAAAAATTCCTCCTGAGCTTGCCCACCCATTCAAGGTCTGCTGATGCTCTAGCAAAGTGAGCTCAAATTCTGCTGCAGATTGGAATTACCTGGGGAGACTTAAAAAAAAAATGCACCATGCCCAGAGTGCACCTGGACCAGCTTTTCTGCTGGTGTAACTCAGCTATCAGCATTCTTCAATCCCCCAGATGTGCAGTTGTCTGAACACGAGCGCTTTGCCAAAATAAAAGGTTCACGGGCCCACCTTCCCTTCCTTTGTCAACGCGCCCTGGTGACAGAATATGAACCAAAGGGGACCAGACCGCACCGCACGGCGACGCTGGAGCAGCTCCTACCTATGTAGAGCGAGGAGTCCTTCCTCCGCACGTGGTCGTCGATGTAGGAGACGCCCAGGGGCTGCACAGGGGTAGCACCGATGCCCAGGAGCACCTGGGCCCCAATGAGCAGCAAGTACATCATGTTGGTGGCGGTCCGGCTGCGGCAGATGAGGTCGGGGTCGGGACCCTGGTCGCTGCCCGAGCCGTTGGCGGCGCAGACGTCGCGGCCCTCGGCGCCCCAGCGGATCTCGCCTGCCTCGTACTTGTACTGGTGGGTCAGGAACTCGGGCAGCGCCGACAGCAGGGCGCCCAAGGCCATGACGATGCCGCCGCAGCCGATGAGGCGCGGCCGGTGCCCGCGCGCCCCAAAGTAGCTCACGAAGAGGATGAGCGCCAGGTTCCCGATCTCGAAGCTGCTGGCGATCACGCCCACGTCGGCGCTCTGCAGATTGAACCTCCGCTCCAGGGTGGTCAGGACGCTCACCTGCGGGTGCAAAACCACATCTCAACGCCAATGCTGACGCCACCGCCAGAGAAGCCCCCTTCCGGCCTCGACGTGCACCTGCCGTCCCAGAGCCTCCCACCGGGTGCAGGCAGCAGCTGTGCACAATGACGCAGGCCTAATGATGACAAGCCCCATTCAGCGGCTTAAGAATTACCTTTCCCAGGGGCACCGAAATTTTCCTCTGCACCTGTTTCCATCCTGAAAGCAACTGCCTGCCTTCGCGAAGCACAAGGTCCCTCAGCCACGCCCCCCGCCACCATGGGGTCTTAACTCCTTAAGTCCATAGGTTTCACACACTCCCTACTGCGTCCTCTTCATAAAGTCTACGATGGGAGGGCACAGGAGCCAAGCAAGGGCTTTGGACCAGGAGGTTAGCAAAGCATAGGTGAATTGGGAAAAACCAAACCAAACAAAAACCTGGGTGGCAAGGCGGACAAGCTACATTAGCTCATCAGGATAATCATTAACTGTTTCCTTAGGCCGCTCCGTAAATACATCCCTGACTGTTCTATTCACTATAGCCCTGCCAGAGCTCCTTGGAAGAGATAATTTTATGACTTTCCTCCCCTTTGTGCTGTTTGCCCTTCATTTGTTTAACAAATATTTACTGAATATCTGCTGTTGGTCAGTCAATGTCCTAGACACAAAAAAAACAGGAAAAGGAGGAAGAGGTGGCGGCACCTGCTCTCAAGATGCCACCAGGACATGTTCCCAACTATAACCCAAAGTAACTGCATTTAGCATCCACGATGCAAACCCCCCACTAGGGGGGTCGAGAGCAGATGCATTAGTATAGGGCTTCTTAAGATGGAGAGAAAATGAAATGGCCTCTCTCTCCTGCTGTTTGCAGGTTCCACGCAGGGCAGTGTCAGCAAGACAAGAAAGGGTCCCTGTCGTGGGAGGCAGACAGCCCCTGCTAGCTGGGCAGCAAAGAACATTCCAGGCAAAAGGAACAGCATGAGCAAAAGCTAGGTAGCATGATTTAATAATGGATGGAAATAGTTGGAACAGTGGGTTGGCAACAGATGATAAGGAGCCACAGATGCCACCCTAAAGAACTTAGCCAATCTCATGCAGTGTGGTGGAAAGAATACAGATCACGGTGGGAGGAACAACTGGTTAGAATCCCAGCTACTACTTAATTAGCTCTGCAAGTTCAGCCAGGTCACTTAACCTGCCCAGGCTTTGATTTCGGTGAAACAGAAATAATAATATCTACCTGGCAGGATGTATGTGGAGACTGGAAATAATGTAATAAAAGTCCATTAGCACAGAGCAGCCTTTCCCTACCTGGCAGGAAAGGGTCTGGAGAGGCAGCAAAGCAGCGGGGTGCAGAGCCAGGACTCTTGAGACCAGATGCCTAGCGCATTCGGACTCTCTGAGACCTTGGGCAAGCCACTCCGGGCTTTCACCTTCCCATCTGTAAAATGGGGATGAGTGCTACCTCTCAGGGCTGGTGCCAGGGGTAAACTACATATGTAAATGCTAGGTAACAGCTACCTACGTAATAAATCATTTATCTGTGGGCAGGAGGGAACATTAAAGGTTTTAAGGCATAGGAGTGATGCCAGGTGTGGTCGTAGTGTGGCAAACGGATGGTGGAAGAGGAAGAAATGAATGTCAGCAGAGAAAAAGGCTGGAGTATTATTGAGAGAAGAGGGAAGAAAAAGCCCGAGTCAAACAGTGGCAGCAGAAAGGAACAGAAGATCAGAGCAGCTCTGCAGAGGCAGAATTTCACCTTTGGAGAGACGGCTGGGACTGCACATGTCCTGCCATGTTAGAGGAGGAAGCATACTCATGCAGACCGAGCCTTCCTCCAAATGTGTAAATGTGCACTGTGGTTCACATCCACACACACACAGCCTCTGCAGTGTCCATGTTTGTGTCTATGTGCACCTGTGGGGATCACATGCCTCTGTTTACCTTTATTATGAAAATGAACAAAGCAGCCTGGCCAGTCTGGCTCAGCCTCATTTTCAACCCCACACATTGAAACAGGCTCTGTTAGCCCAGTGGGTCTCAATGCTACCTTCAGATCAGCAGCACTAGAAATTTCTGACTCCTGCTCCCTCCCCGAGGTGCCGACGCTATGAGTCCAGGGAGCAGCCTCGGCCCTGGGATGCTGTTCAAGCCCCCCAGCGGGTTCTGTCCAGGGTGAGCCATGCATTCCTGCGGTCCTTCCTTTGGCACCGCCCCTGGCGAGCTTTGCAGGGCAGCGTTTGAACACTGGCACGGCCCCCATCTGTGCCCACAGCTGGGCGTCCGTGCACTCTCACTATGGCCGGCCTGCCAGTTCTGATTCCCGTTTCCATTGTGCTTTCTAACCAGGTCAAGGCCAGCTCACACTTGGTCAGCTCTAGTTAGGCAGCCTGATTATTACTTTGCAAACACCACCTAAGGCACACCACATTGTATTACACTTTGTAGGTAGTGCACTTTTTACACACTGAGGGTTTGTGGCAACCCTGCATTAAACAAGTCTACCTGTGCCATTTTTTCAACAGCATTTGCTCACTGCATGTCTCTAATTCTCACAATATTTCAAACTTTTTTATTATTATATTTGTTAACCTGACATCAGAGATTAGGACTTGAAAGCTCAGACAATGGTCACCATTTTCTAGCAAAGTATTTAATTAAGGTATAAACATTGTTTTTTTAGACATAATGCTATTGCACACTTAATAGACTACAGTCTAGTATAAACATAACTTTATATGCACTGGAAAACTCACTGGACTCACTTTATTACGATGTTTGCTTTACTGCAGTGGTCTGGAGCCATACCCCCAGTGTCTGAGGTTCTGCCTGTGTTTGCATTGTCGAGAAAAGAAATTTAGCAAGCCCTGGTCTTGTTAAATGGCTTTCAAATATTCCAGAAGAAGTTCTTTCTGAAAGGTCTGAGCGAATAAACACAAAGGTTTCACTTACCAACTTCTTTCCTTTGTAAGGCAAACGAGTGTGATGGAATAAACACTCTTGCAGAGCCTCCAAGTGGGTAAGGCGGTGTGGGAGCGCAACGGTGGGCAAGCTGGTAGCCTTGGAGGTGGGGGCTTTGGGGGCTGCACCCAGGCCTTGGTGCTCAGTCCTGAGGGATACCCGGAGGAGACCACATGCAGAAACAGATCAGGGACGCACCTGGGCACTGGTCCACTAGAGCAGTCTGGGGGTCTGCAGCCTGGTGACCTCCAGCCCGGGAGCCAAGGACAGCAGAAATGGGAGGAAGGTGGGAAGGGTTGGAGCAGAAGCCATATTTCATTCTGCCACGAGGCTTAATGACATACATACCAGGCAGCGTAGCTGAAACATGACAACTGCTCCATTCTGGCAGGTGTGCCCTGTGGTAAAGTGTCACACAGGTGTGGACGTGTATGATGACAGATAAGGGTGGAGGGGACAGAGACAGCTGTGGACAAAACAAAATAATCAACTCTTCCAGAGAGAGCTGGCGCCTGGGCCTGCCTCAGACCCGCTCTTTGCAGAGTGACACACAGGGGTGACAGGAAATAGTAGGAACTTACCTCCCCGACCTGTGGCCTCTCTTGGGCCTCAGGGAAGCCTCTCTGGATCAAGAGTCAAGCTACGCGGAACATTCTGAAAAGACGCTTTGTGGATCAATTAGATCAGAGGCTAATGTCTTCCGTCATTGAAAACACTTTTGAGGAGATGGACTAATTAAGTATGCATGAGGCCTTAAAACCCACTTGTGGCTTCTATGTAGCAGTAAACAATGCAGCAGCGGGGGAGATGCATGCTATAGAGCGCAAACGTCTTTACTTAATGGGTAACAGGACTGATGGAAATCATCTTGGTAATTAGAGACAGGAGCTATAACTCCAGGAGGAAAAGAAAAGGAGAAGTGTCCTTACCCTGAACCAAGCTGGGTATGAAGTTATTAGAAAAGAATGCAGTATTTATCAGGTTTCTATGACCAGGATTCCACACACACACACACACAACTTGCATTTCAGAATCTCTTAGAGTTCTTGTTAAAAACAGCATCTGAACCCCTGACATGAGGCTCAGGGGTCTGAGGTTGAATACACTCCCGGGGTCTCTGATGCCCAGCCGGGTCTCAATACCACTGCATCCTGGGTGTCCACACACATACTCACCATCTTGGACCTTTAAGTGGCAGTAAAATCACCCAGAGGCTATCAGACTGCCGGGCTCCAACCTCTTCCTGCTTCACCCAGTCTGGGTGGGTCTGGGAACTCACAGTCCGAACAAGCTCCCAGGTAGGTGATGCTGATGCCGCTGATCCCGGGGACCAGCCATGCTTCGAGAACCACTAGCTTCATTGGACTTCCTCTCCTCCAAAAGCCAGCATACCCCCAGTCAGGATTAATGAGATTGTTTTTTGAACTTGAGACAAGTAGAAAGCACGCCCTCATTTCCAGTTCATGAGACGTGCCCTCCTGTGCCCCTGGTATGGGAAACCTGGGCTGCATTTCTGGGAGGCTCACCTCTTAGAGAGCCTGTGGCAGGCTCAGGCCACCTGCAGTGATGGGGACCCAGCCCCAAAGGGAGACCTTCCATCCAGGCTGTCATAAATGCCAGAGGCAAGCAGGCACCCAGAGACCATGGCCAGCTGCAGATAAGGCCTTCCTCACCTTCAGAAGGGCCAAGGTTATCAGGAACTCGCTAAGAAGCCAATTCTTAGGAGCAGCAGCTGAAGCTCAAGGTCACTCTCAAGAGCCCTCCCAGAGGCCTGCCCATTTTCTTACTCTGGCTGAGGGAGTGGGGCCAGGACTAGGGTCACCTGGGGAGCTCTGAAACACACCAGCACCTGCGGTCCCCTGCCCGGAGCCCCCAGGCTTGGATATAATTTGTTAGCTGGGCCAGGGCATGAGCATTTTCAAACTCCCCAGGTGGTTTTAACACAGGCAGGTAGCGGTGTGTGTGCACAGATGCGCCGTCCGGATACCGCAGAGAAGCCCACTGCGTGGATGTTCACAAGAGTACAACCTGGTCCTGTCAGTGTGGCACTGGGGCAGGGGGAGAAGAGGGCTTCAGGTTCAAATCTGGCTGTGACCGCAGTTGGCCATCATCTGAACCTGTTTCCACGCCTGTGGGGATGACAATATTTGCTTGAGTGAGCTGTACAAGATCATGTATCAGAGCAGCCGGCACACAGTAGGTGCAGAGAAAGGAGCTGCGCTCTGCACTGGTGTGCATGGTGTTGACTTTCAGTTCCAGGCACAGACTGCCTACTCCGCAGGAGGTACAAGAAACGTAGCTCTAATTGAGAGGCAGTGCCTACCCTGGGGGAGTTTACAAGTGCGGAGAACAGAAAGAACCCACCGAATCACAACACAGCCTCCCTCCAATGCAGGGTAGTAGAACAGAGGGGCAGAGGGCTCAGGGCACTGAGAACATAACATGCCTTTGGCCGCATCTGGGATGCCACAAGGGTGAGCTGGATTGTAATACAGGGTGGGGCTGGAGTGGGCTGTGCCACAGCATTCCAAGAGCGAAGTGATGTGGGGAGGCCTGGCGTGATTGAGGGGGAGAGTTCAGGCCACCCCGGGGAAAAGGAGGAAGGCCTTTTGGCCTCAGAGTCCTGTGAAGAGTAAACTGCAACAAAATGGCCTTGAAGGCCAGGCTGAGGGCCTGCCCTTGATTTGAGGTCAGTGGGGAGCCAAGGGAGGTTCTTGAGCAGGAGTAACATTATCCTGGCAGTACTGTGCCATATGGAGTGAGGGGAAACTTGCCAAGGCAGCTCTCTCAGCAGCGCTGGTGAGAAATGAGGCTTCAGCCAGGTGGAGCTGCTAGAATGTCAAAGGAGGAGCCTGTGAGATGCCTCAGGAGCAAAGTGCAGCAGAGCCTAAGCCACAGCTGCTGGAAGGCTTGGGTCAAGGAGGGGTGAGCCTGAAGGCCCCTGGGGGAGCTTCCCTGGCTCAATCCAGTGGGCGCCCGTGAGGGCTGCGAGAGCTGTGAGCCTGGGACAAGGCCGGGAGGGTAGAGAACCTGCATCTAAAAGCACTTCTGTTTTGAGGGGCATGGACATGATAGAGCCCAGCAGGGTGCCTCAGTGCCACTGGGAACTCGGAGGATGCTGCACCCTCAAACTACATGCCCAGCAGCAGGGCCCACATCAGCGAGTAGATGCAGAAACAGTCTAGGAGATGTCACCTTCACATTAAACTGTAGTCATGCAAAGGTCCTGTGGCTCCCTTGCAGTGGTTCCTGAACAGGGATTGGCACACTTTCTCTGCAAAGGACCAAAGAGCAAATATTTTAGGCTTCTGGGCCACACAGTCTCTGTAGCAACTATTCTACTCTGCCATCATAGCACAAAAGCAGCATCCTTAGGCAATATGGAAGCAATGGGCATGGCCGTGTCCCAATATATCTTTATTAACAAAAACAAGCTGTGGGCTGTATTTTGCGGCAGATCACCCAACTCTTGTTCTAGGGTCCTCTGTCAATCCAGTTTGGGAAATCACATGATTCCTGTGTCTGGTAATACAAACGCAGGCTCTTTATAACAGGGATGCAAGTTTGTGAGGCATTCCTGAGGCTGACACAGAAAAGTCATTCTAGGAACAAATTGAATGCATGTTTGCTCATCCCATGAAAGTGATTTATAAACCAATGCCAATTTCTTGTCTGATGTGCCAAGGTCATGTCTGCTTACAGGGAAGGGGGAAGGGGTGTAACCACTTAAGCCCAGGGAGCTTTTCCCCATGATGGAGCGACAGCTGCAATGTCATCAGGTGACTGAGGCACGTCGTGGGGTTTGGTTTTTCATCTGAACAGCAGCTCCTTGGAGCCGGGCAATTTAGGGCACAGGGGAAATGTCACACACAGAGCGTTTACTTGTGAATTCCAGGATCCAAGTTTGCAGAACCAGGCAGCAAAGACAACAGAGAAGTCACCACCTCCTGTCACTGCCCTGGTGGCTAAAAGACCATCCACCTGCCTCACGGTCGGCCAGGGAAAAGAGAAAGAGTCTGTGTGGCTTTGTTGCTGATGGAGCGATTTAAGCTGTATTACGACCACACAATAAATGGGTGCCATCTTACAACCATTTTTCTTAGAAAGCAGTGCAAAGAGTATGTGGAGAATCTCTGATGTAGCCATAACTCTGGCCTCTGGTCCATGCTGAAGGCGCCTGCATGTGTAAGGGGCAGGAGGAGGAGCAGGCAGAAAACACGCATGGTTTTGAGAGCCATGCACCACCTATGGAAATGCAAGCAAGACATTTGACACACCCACAACCCCCTTCCCCGTCTGTAACGTGGACATGATGATTCTGCCTTCACAGCATGCCACAGGGTCCAACTGGGGGGACGATATTGGTTACTGGCACTGCAGTGATGCCTGTGGTTGCAAATATGCAACAGGGCTGTTCCCTTCCTGAGGCTCTATCCTGACGGTGCACCAGTTCATTCTGCAACTGATCTTTAATAGGAATGCCATCATTTCCTCTGAAATCCTGAGAGCCCTGTGGTCCAGCTCTTCTTAAAAAAGCCTTGTTGGTCTCTGTCTCTAAGACTTTGCCATTTCCTGCCTCTTTCTCCATCCACTTCCTTACTCGCATCTCTCTCAGACTATTTTTCCCTCTGCACCCCATTTCTTAGTTTCTCTCATTTCTCTCTTCTCCTGTTCTCTCCCCCTAAATGGCCCAAAAGTACAATGGCAGCATTTTTTTATTACTCCTTCTATTTAGTGAAATATTATGTTCAATTAATTCTAAGAGAAGGTGAAGCATTTTATGATACTCTTCTTTAAAAAAACAGACAATTCTGAATTTAATTGTTTCCTGCTTGTAAATCTTACCATTGATTTTTCTCTATAGCTTAGTGGTCCATCACAGGAAAACAAAGATTCTCCATCCCTGCTGGCTACAACTAATACAATTTTCTTCTACTCAGTTACTGGGCTTTAAAGTCATTACCAGAAATTTTTGCATCAGGCAATTATTAATACTTTGTGTTTAGCGCCTTTCACTCAGTAACTTCAGACATTCTTTCAATTCACAATTTATGCGGTGCCAGGTCTCTTTTATCAAAGAAACTTCAAGAATAATAGGAGTTGAGGGATTTCCCCAGCATTCAACAAAATAATGTAGGAAGGACCAGGCTTAGTCTTAAGAAAGAGATTTGTGTCAAACGCACTAACAATTTATGCGCACAAACACTCCTTAGGCAGAACTGTTTCCACTGAATCAGCTTCCGTACATGCCCTAGGGCCTGGGCTTACTGCCAGATGAGCCAAGAAACCCCACACTGAATACTTGCGCCTTGCCAGGGGCTAATGCCCTCAACCAGCCCACAGAATAAGAGACGTGGCAACTATGAAAACAGGCAGTTATCACATAAGGTGAACAAAGTTTTTTTTCTACCAGAATAAAGAGAAGCACAGTCAGTACCCAAAGAAACAGTGTAGTCAGTACCCGGTAATGCAAGAGTAGTATGGCATCAGGGTAAGCTCTGGAATTATAATATGAATTATGATCACATTGTAATTAATATTAATTAGTTATGCCAGGTTCAATACTGAGGACTTCACATATATTGGCACACTTATTCCACATTATGATCCCATGGGGTAGGTAATATTATTATACCAGTTTTACAGACGAGAAAACTGAGGCCGGAAAAGATGACAGGCTAGTGAGCACCGGAGGGCCTGGACTGAAGTCCAGTGCCACTGGCCCCACAACCTTAGTGATGCAGCACCACGCTCCCTGCCACAAGCAGGTGCCCCCAACCCAGGTGGTGAAGGCTAACCGGCTCTGTTGGTACACAGAGGCAGCCCCAAGCAATTGGCAAACCTGCTGTTAAAAGTCAAAGAAAAAAAAACTAATTTGTAAAAAGCTTAGATATGGGTAAAAGCAGGGAAGAAGAGTTACGAGATCATATATAATTTGGAAACTCTAGTTTGAACAGAAAGACAGGTTTCTTTACCATAAAACTTTTGGAGACTTTCTGCTTCCAAATAGAAAGTTAACATGCACTGTTAATCATCCATGAAAATATGTATTTTGTAGCATTCCTACAACTCTGTTGGTACCCAGAATCTTTTTTTTAATACTGAGCATCCCTTGAAAAACATATATATATACTTTCAGAAATCCTGAGTTAAGGCTGATATGAGACATGTTTTTAATTCAGTACTAGAAAAGCTCTGCTTCTCCTTGGAACTAATTTCAGAGCTTCTAGCACCCTAGCTGTTAATAAGCAGTATGATTATAGCTGTTATTTCCCTTTTTGTTTTACTTACCAGGAATCTCAGACTCAAGCTCACAGCCACTCTAGAGAAATGGTGACGGACGCCAGGGCTGCACATGAGCATTTCTTTTTCTTCCTGCTCTTCAAATTCTACTTGCAATTCCACAGGAGTTTCCTATTTATGAACCACTTCTACCAGCACAGGAATGAAATCATCATATATAAATTCCTCAAACCACCTACCAGACAGGTAGGGTTAAGTCCTAAATACCAAGATAGATAATCTACTTCTACTTAATTATATCCGCTCAGAAGTGAACCCCATAAATAAGCTGATAAGAAAATAATATGGCTGCTGAAACTTGTGCTTCCAGGTATAAGATAAACACCGGTCCAAACAAAACACTGCCTGTACATGTGCAGCATTGAAAAGCTTCTAGAAGAACAAAAAAGTCTAAATTTTAGTGTTAGAGCAATGAGGGAAATGGCCATACACAGTCAGAGTTCATCATCCTCACCCTGCTCACACCATGCAAGGCTCATAACTCAGCTGTTGGCCTTCCTGGGCAGCCTTCCAGTGCATTCTGGACACAAAACACCCTCGGCTCCACCTGAACACTCAGTGACTGATCACAGGAACCACAGATGGTGCTACTCAAGTGGATGTTGAGCATGGTCTCACTCAACCGCCACATTTTAGCAGGAGGCGCACCAGAAGCCCAGAGGAGTAATTTGCCCTGGAACTTACATCTGTCAAGGACAGACTGTCTCCTGATGCCCAGTCCAGCCCTGTGCCCCTGTGTGAGAAGGCATATTACTACTTGGTCTCATTGCCTGTGAGTTAAATGGTCTGTTATGTGTTGGTTGCATGTCAACATTCATCAAAGTGCTAAAAATACTGTACCACATATACACAATGGAATATTACTCAGCCCTAAAAAAGAAAGAAATCCTGCCATTTGCAGTAAGAAAAGTAGGGATGGATTGGAAAGGTTCATGGGAGGCTTTCTATAAGAGGAATCATTGGAGCCAGATCTTCTAGAACAAGTAGAACATTGATAGACTAAGAAGAAAGGAGAATCCGAGTGGAGAAACTCTACAACAGTCTGAACAGCTCTTCAACTGGAAACCCACCGGCCCTTCCCTCCTTCCAGAACCATACCTGGTGATGCCTTCACCCCAAGTAGAGAGCAAGGGAGTTATTTTGGGGATAGAGAATAGAAGGCCTTGAGTAAACTTCTAGAGCTGAGTTTTTCAACCTTTTTTCATTGTCACCCCTCTAAATGCTTTTACAGACACTTCTTCCTAATTGCCTCCCCCCATGAAATTTCAATACCGCAGCCATATATTGTGTGTATATATTGTGTGTCTATCTTTGCATCATACATAAAAAAAGGTGGTAAGTTTTTCTGCACCCTGCCCCCACCCACAAGAAGCCATTTTCCCTCCACTGAGGGTGCTGTTTCTCCCACTGAGAGGCAGGCTCTGGGGAATCACAGTGAAGGGGAAGAGAAAATGACCCCAACCCACTGAGAACAATGCTAGCTATTGTGGATCTAACTGTTAATTTCCTTTAGCTGATTTTTTCCAGATCAGTCGGAAGTGAGCAGCTTTCTTGGTCCCTCCAGAAGAGACCCTAGATGGCTCTGGAGGCCAGAGAATAACAGAGCCAGGCCTGCCTAACAAGGAGAACTAGGACAGAAATGAGATGTTTTGTGTCTAATAAAAATAGAAGCCAGGAGAGACTCATTGTGTGGGGAACCTGCATAGACAAGCAGATCTAAGATGGTATTAGAAATATTATTAAATGTAAAAGGAAATGCACTCTAGAAAGACTGCAATCCCCAGCCTCTAGAACAGAGGCATTTATTTGCCTCTCCGGCTAGATACACAGGGTACTGCATTTCTCACTTCGGTAAGAAAGTGGCTATGGCCTAACACGGGACCAGAGAGCTGACAGCATGTTGCTATCTGTGTGCAGTGGCGACCTGGGGCTGCGGCTCTGTTCTTGAGCAGAGAGCTCGGAGGGTGACGGGTGGTCAGCAGATGTGTCCCCTGGGAATGCTGGAGCCCTATCATGTTAACTGGGTCACATTATCTCCCTTTGACTTGATGCTTAGAAAATGAAGATTGTGCTGAGGCACCTTCACACAGCCAAGAACACCAAAAACAAACCACGAGCACCTGCCTTCTGCATCCCCATCTATTTCTACTCAGAGAACTCTGTCCAGAGCCAAGACTCCCTCTTGTGCTCAAATTCATCAGGCTTTGCCCCTACAGTTACAGCCCCCCACCCCTCGTGTTGACATGCCACCCACTGCAAGGTGCCTCGGACACCCAGTGCAACACCACCCTTGGCACACTGCTTCTGGAACCTGGGCAGCACGGCAGACCCAGCTGGGCACGTGGGGGCAAACTCATCCGCTCTGTTGCCAGTGTCCAGGGAGACTGGCTTCACCAAAGGGACAGTCCCAGCATTTGCATCCACAGAGAACACACCTGCCACAGAGCAGGCTGGCACTATCTAAGAAGCCAGGATGAAGGGAACAGCCAGCAATCAGGAGAAAGCTGCTGGTGTTTCATTTTGATCCAAAGAATGTAAAAATCCAGGTGAGAGATTTTTAACAACTTTAAAAATCTCTCAATGTATTTGTTTTTAACATCCGACTTCTTACTATTTTTGTTTTGTTTTGTTTTAAAAGCAACATCTACAACCAACAGGCAAACAGTGTGGTAGGAACTTACTATACTTTATCGTTCATTCTAAAAACTTTCCAGCTGCCAAGAAAGCATTCTTCTATTTTCCAGGGGAGAGTCAAGATCAGAATGGTTACATATCTTTCCTAAGATCAACAGCTAGAAAGAGGCAGAGACAGGGTTTCAACCAAGGACTGTCTGGCTCCTAAGCCCATGGTACCTCTTGGAAGACTCACAACGGGCATCCTAGAGACATTTGCTAAGTACAATTCTTCCCATTCTCTTACAAGACAGGGCATGTCCTGATGATAAACATTCTATGGAAGGCTCCCCGTTATTCACACTGGAAAGATTGTCCTTCAAAAGAAGCACCTCCACATGCCATTTCTGCCTGTTGTTCCACGTCTGAGAAGAGCAACTGTGGCTGCACTATGGATGTGACTTGCCTTTTGTGAGCAGATAAAGAAAAGTTCTTCCAGCTCTGTAATCAGAGCCATCCCTCTGAATCCTCCCCTGGGAAATAACATGCTGGTTGACAGAGGACACGGTGGGGAGACGCATCTGCTCACGCTGGGGGCATTTCTATAACATAAGGAAAGCCCCCGCCTTCACTCTCGGGCCATATTAGAACCAAGGCACTTCATGAAGGGCTCCTAAGTTAGACCACGCCTGGCACTTCCTTTTAAGCAGCTTTCTCTGGAGTTAGCTGTAATTCCATCAAGAGAAAGAGAAACAAATGGGGAAAACAAACACTGGGAACTGGAGGAACCCAGTTTCTTTGGGAGAGTAAAGCCACAGACAGTGAGTGGCTTTACTGAATAGACTCCCACTCAGAAACAAGAGAGGATATTGGTCCTACTGACTGAGGTGGGTTGAGATAGTTCAATGTCCCCTACTCCGCCTAGTTAAAAAAATCTATGTGGGCTCTAAAGGGAAGATTTGCATTTATTAGAGGGGAAAAACATAATAAAAATGCAAACTACCACATGATAATTTAATAACCTGTAAGGATAAATGCCACGGCACTTGGGAATTCAAAAGATTGGAGAGAAAACCGGAGTCCAAGCTTGGTGCAATAACCCTGAATGTTAAGACTGGAGGAGTCGAGCAAATATCTTCAGTATCTCATATAATATGAAATGGGACAGATTATTAAGAACGACTCAGAGCACCATGAATCAATGGTATTGGCTGGGAAAGCAGATGGCAAGTCGCAGTAATTTTCTCCGAGTAATCAAATGTTAGTTTCATTTACAAAAAGCTTCCATATGGGATCCTGCCTCAATAAAACATTCTGTGCTGGCCCTGGGTGATCAATATGGTTGAACAAGCCCCCTCTACAAGGCAGTACACTTATGTCAAAACAGCCCTAAATCCTGCGGCCTGATAATAGCTTTCACTTACAGTAATGCTCTGCAGTGAAATGCATTATATTAAACTTCCTGACATTTTCTTCCCCGTTTCATTAAGAAACGGATGCAGGACTAGAGGCCCCGCTTTGGAGTTGAACTTCCTCTCTGCTGAAACTGATCATTCAATTGTTAATATCTCTGGTGATCAAGTCTCACCTTCCCCCACCCAGACACCAAGTAAACGCATTGTGTTAATACCAGGTTGCATACATATGGGGAGTCACATGCTTTCTTGCCCACGGGTCATTTTGTTTTAAAGCCCTTTTCATGTAAGATATATCCCCTTAACTGTAATTCTGGAGATTGGACTTGAAGATATGTGCCTACACTGCTACAGGCTGTGAAATAATTGCCGAGGCACTCCATCCTCAAAGGACAAATAAGGAGCAGGGACTTCTGTGTGATCACAAAGCAAATGCCTTGAGTCTCTGGAGAGGGCTCCGAGCCACAATCCACGCTGCCTTTGTGGATCTGAAGAATGGACTCAGCCCTGAGTCTTCACAGTCTGCCCGGCTGGCTATAACCTGCCCCTAAGGCACGCAGGCTCTGGGGGGAAGGGCGTCACTGTTTTGTGCCTTTGTGTAGTAGAAGCAAATTAAGGGGTGAATAAGCCCTTGTGGGGCAAAGTGGGGCTCAGCGCACGTAGCGCTGATATCTAAGATGTCACCTGAGAGCCTTCTAGAAATGCAAAATCAGACCCTATTCCAGACCTCCTGGGTCAGATTCGGCATCTTAGCAAGATCGTCCGATGATGTGCACATTAAGTCTGAGAAACACCACCTCAGGCGACATGCTTTATAATCCACCAGCCCACATTCTACGGCTTCACAAAGCTTCTTTGCAGCCTCCTGAAGACGGAAAGAAGGTAAGCTTATTCAGTTCGTGGAAACCACAAATACTCAGTTTGATGGTCTAGGTGTATTTGGGGAAGAAGGCATATAAAAACTCTGCGATCTACACATATCCAGTCCACTCATCAGTAAGGACCATCAGCTCGACTTTGGTAAATCACAGTCTATCCGCTCATCTCCACAGACGCCACCCATGCACCTGCCACCGTCATCCCCTCCCCTGAGCTGCCACCACAATGCCATGCCCCTCCATATCACCCGTGAAGGTATGGCCATCAGAGGGATACCTGGAGCCCAGGAGCTGTCACTCAGTATCTTCCTATGGTCCCCATGGTACCTGCAATAAAATCCTAACTCAGACCCTAGTCTGCAAGGTCCTGAAAAATCCTGCCCTGCTCTCCCTTACCGGCTCATGTCCCTCCACACTCCTCCGTGCACCCCATTCCAACCCCACTGGCCTTCTTCCTGCTTTGCAAACAGGCCAAGCACAGTCCCAACTTTCAGGACGATCTGTGATCTTACCCCAGATCATAACAAAGCTGCCTCCTTCTCACCAAACAGGTCTCAGCACAGGTGTCCCTCCTGAAGGAGGCATTCCTAAACAAGCACCACCACAAGTCCAGGCCAGACACCATTGCAACACCCTCTCTTGTCCTCAACTGCATTCAATACCTCGTCTGGAAGTGGCCTATTGCGTGCCTTTATAATCTGTTCCCCCACCAGCATTCAAATTCTCAGACAGCTAAGACCTCCTCTCTCTTTGCTGACTTCTGGCGCCTAGAAGGGTAAGTGGCATATAGCAAGAACTGCATATATACTCATTGGATGGATGGATGGATGGATGGATGGATGGATGGATGGATGGATGGATGGATGGATGATGGATGGATGATGGATGGATGATGGATGGATAGATGGATGGATGGATGGATGTATGGATGGATGGATGGATGATGGATGGATGGATGGATGATGGATGGATAGACGGATGGATAGATGAGAAATACTGACCTGCAAGTTCCGGTCCTGGCGTTCTCCATTCTGGCTGCATGTAAACCACCTGCAGATGTTTGAAAAATGCCAATACCAGACCAACTGAATCACAGCCCCTGAACGTGAGCAGAAAACCGCACTGTCCAACATGGTAGCCAGTAGCCACATGTGGTGAAATAAGTTTAAGGTTGAATGAAATTAAAAATGCAGCTCCTGATTGCACTACCCACACATCAAGTGTTTATTAGCCACATGGGGCTAGTGGAACCCCAACATGTGCCACTCTGACATTGATTATTCGGATTAATGTTAGAGAAGAAATGACCAATGCAAGGAGGACACTCTGGCTGTTCTTCATCTCCCTGAAGGCAGGAAATGAATAAATCTCCCACAGGAAAGGCATCCTCCCTGTACCCGGAGGAAAGGAGAAGTGGGGATTATCAGAGATGGGCAATTCGCCCCGAAGGTATGTAAACAAATCTGTTGCTTCCCATGCTCCAATTTACTACCCCTGGCTGTAACTTCTTTGTCTTGTCAACTCTTCAACAAATTTACTGTTTCCTCGTCAAAAAGATATAAAAGCTGCTTGCTTTTCTTTGAGTCTCACATCTTTGGGGCTCCCGTACACATGAAATTAAATTCGCTCTTCTCCTGTTAATCTCTCTTTTATTACAGGGGCTGTCTTCAATCAAGAATCTAGAAAGGTCCAGGGGAATTTATTGTTCTTCTCCATCCCACCTTTCTGGACAAACACCAATACAGCATATCCCATCATCACAGAGAACTCTACTGCAGAGCACTATTCTAGAATTTAGTCTGAATCTAATTTATCATGTGGCTCATTTATGCAGTCAATTACACTTAACTGAGCACTTATTAGGAGCAAATAGCAAACTAAGCGCTAAATGTAATTGGTGACAATAGCAAAGACAGTAACAGAAAATACATGCCTAGTGCCTACTATATACCAGGTATTATTCTATGAGCTTTGTATATATAAATTAATTTCATCTCCACAGTAGCCACATTAAAAAGATAACTTTATCACCCCCACTTTATGTATGGGGAAACTAAGGCACAGAGAGATTTAAGAAACTTGCCGATGGCCATACAGCTGGTGAGATGGGGAGTCAGAATTCAAATCCAAGCCCTGTGAAATGGACTTTTACAAAGGGAGAGCTGGAAAAGATTACAGAGCCCCCACCTCTGCTCCCCAGAAGGCCCCCTTTCTTGGCAGTCTGACCGACGGGCTTGCTCAGTGGCACAGCCAGCAAGTGGCACAGGCCAGATAACAGCTCTGCCTCTTGGGGGGTGAGCTGTTCTTAACTCCTACATGGGTCAAAGGAGTGCTGCACAGGAAACAAGGTCCAGGCTGGAAAATTCCTCTCACACTGTAACAGATGAGGGCTCTCTGCATTCAAACGGCCTTGCTCACGGGGAACTCCACCTATTCTGTAACAATTCCTGGACACACGGCAGAGAAAGTGTGGAGCTGGGCAGGGCCCTTCAGGGACCTCTGGGCTCTATGACTCTGCAGTCAGCTGGGTTTGGGGGTGCTTTTCTCCAAAGAGCGACTCAAACTTCTCTCCCAGTGATCCCATGATTCAGTGAGGTGGGCTAGTAGGGGGGAACCTAACAAGCCCCAGGGCTAAATCGACCCTACTCGCTTCCAGAAACTGTCATCTTATTGAAGACCCGTGGAGAACCTCACTGATCCTATTCCCTCATTTGTAAAAGGGTAATAGGAATGACTTTTGGCTGTTGTGGGATTTAGAAATTTTATCCTACAAGCATCAAAGGGGCAAAGATGGGGGAAGCCTCTCCTTTTCATATCATACTAGGACACTGTTTAACAGGCTTACTCACCCAAGGATTACTTAACTATCTAGGGCAGGGGTCAGCACACTATGGCCCTTGGGCCAAACCCCAACCTCCACCTGTTTTTGTAAGTAGAGCTGCCTTGGGAACCCCTGCCACCTGCTCTCCGGCTCTGAAAGCAGAGTTGCAGAGCTGTGACGAGGACAGAGACGTATGGCTTGCAAAGCCTGAAATATTTACCATCTGGCTTTTTATAGCTCAGCCCAACCTGGTCTACAGGAATACACCTGGGCTTAATTTTGCCATTTCCTACATATTAAGGGTTCGGAATGTGAAGCTGCATGTTCACTTGTAGATTTCTGCGTGGTAGATAAGATAACCCCGGAAGATACGGTCCTTTGCCCTGCACGACATTCACTGATTTGGCTCCTAACTGTCACAGATTGGGTTCCCCAGGAGGCAGCCTCTGAAACAGCAACACTGCCGGGCTGCAAGGTTATGAAGGAGGGCTCCTGGGGTTGAGGCCCGCAGAGGGGAGGGCACGAAGCAGGACAGGGTGGAGAGGAGAGGAGGTAAGCTGTGACAGAAGGGCAGTTCTCAAGATAGGATGACCCTCTAAGGGATGCAAGCAGCAGTGGGCGGACCAGCCTTTATTCCCACTCTCAGACCACACCTCAGGTGCAGGCTGCCTGGGAGGGGGCATGACTTGAGACCAGGTGTCTCTCTCTAACCAAGGCAATCCCTGAAGGCAACTGAGATCCACCGGGGTTCAGAATAAGCCTCCCCAAAATGTGCCTCTTTGGTACGTGGATTATTTTGGGCTGAAGGGATGGCACATAAGCCTCACCTGCCAGACTGTCTGTCTTTGAGCCTCTCATGTTTTCTGGAACTCCCAAATAAAATTAATTTCTTTTTTCTGTTAACCTCTCTTATGTCAATTTAATTAATAGACCAGCCAAAAGAACCTAGAAAGGTGGAAGAAAATTTATTCCTCCCCTACAGGGCTTTCTGCTGGCAGCGCTCCCAGAGGCCGCGATACCTCAGAGCTGATCCAAATGGTACCTCACCACTTCCCCACATTTACCTAATGGTTTTCTTCTATCATGTCTTCCTTTCAGATGCCTATAAATATTCAGTCTCTCCAATGCTCTTTGAGTCACCTTTACCAACCTACTGGCTCCCTCGTTAATGAGTTAAATAAAATTTTTGATGCAGGTTCACTCTAGAATTGCATGAGGGGCACGGTGTTCCTTTTTCATTTATTTTTTGGACAGAATGCACACGTTCCATGGCAATTATTGTAATGATGTTATAGACACAATAATGGAGAAAGCCGTCACTGAAAACGAATAGGAAGTTCACACCCAGTGAGCCTTCTTTCCTACATTCCTTCGGAGCATTCCAGCCACGACACAACAGGCACCAGAGAGTCAGGACAGCAGAGAAGTCGTTGCGCTCAGAGGCCAGCCTGAATGGCCACCTGGAGGGGGTGAGGGGGCTGCCCAGACCAGAGAATGCTGGAAAGGGGCCAAACGGGGAACCTGGAGCTGAACTGAATCTGCCTTTGGATTCAGTACGTCAGAGCCTTTATTTGGCTTGTGCTAAGGGATGGGGGGCAGACAGCATTTTCTGGGGGATCTAGTTAAGTCTGTTTGCTTAAGGAAGTAAAAAGGTAGATACAGCACCCTGAACACCCTTGCTTTAAAATGCACATAGGAATAAGAATGTCAAGGCCACACCAAGAGGGATAAAGTCCTGGGGAAGCCACTGAGAAGGCTCCGTGGCTGCTAGTGAGGCTTCAGGCAATCCTGAATAGGCGTCAAGGTCTCTGCAAGGAGGTGGTTCACAGGCAGCTCAGGGAAAAACCAAGGTGTAACACACACTTCCTGCAAACAGAGCACATGGCCATGACTAGGGGCAGCATGCAACCTACTCAGAAGTACAACAAAACAATGGAAATGGATGGACAAAGTGATGGAGAGATGGATAATTAATTATGTGATAAAGTAAATATAGCAAGACATTAATTGTAGAATCAGCCCAGTGGGTATATGGGTACTGACTGGATAATGCAAATTTTATGTGTTTGAAATATTTCATAATGAAATATTGGGGGAATGACTATTGACAGAAGAGAAGGAGCAAAAGATAAAGTCAATACTAATATATTCCACATGTTCAGTGCGTGTGTACTTAAAAAATATATTTACATGCATGCCTATATTTATGTATATATAGTCATAAATTAATAAAACACAAATATATGCAGAGTATTTGGAATGTAAACAAAGGGAGAGACTCAATCTGGGTTTGTGTTTTGTTCTAGCAAGAAATTACCACCACAATGTTTCCTAGCTGGCAAAACTCAGGGAACTGTAGACTATTTTCTCTTAGAGGAATTTATTCTTAAATGTAACAGGAAGTTGCTCAGGGAAAATGGTATTTATGAATATCATAAAATAACAGCAATTCTGAATGATGTAATGAATCCATTCATGCAACCTACAAAGGAAAAGGAGCAAAATTCAAATACCACATGTTTACCTTAACTGCCTGATGATGTGCCTGGGCTAATAGCCTAAATGGACATGTAGAAAGCAAGGCTCACCCTATTGTTACATAGACTGGAGAGAGTAGAATCTAGGTGTAAATAATTATGCCATATTTGACATAAGTGAATAGCAGTCGCATTTGAAATAAGCCCACCTTAGAGTTTCTAGGCTAGTAAATTCACAGAACAAGCCAGCACTGTGTTGACAAGGTGCAGAGCCCCAGACAAGACACAGAGACCTGGGACAAGGCGTGCAGCCTGGAACAAGGCGTGTGGCCGAGTCTTAAACACATGTCCTGCCACTCAGTGCCAGTCACCAAGATATCCCTTCGGTGTGAGAAGCCCTGTGAGTTCATTACTAGAGAACCCAGGGAAATTTGGGGGCTGGGATAAGGGCTGAGCAATGAGGTACTGCCTCAGGGGTGATAATCAGAATGCGGTGCTTAAACCCCACAAAGTGCTACAAATGCACTCTGGACCCAGTAAGGCCACCTAGAGTCCTTCCTCGGTGACAATATAAAATGTACTTTTATCTAAGGAGCTCATGTCTCCCATGTTACACACTCAGTCAAGGAATAATCAAGTTTGCTGCATGGAGAAGCAACAATGTCCACTTAGCTGGAATGCATTTATTCTGGAATAGTAAGTGCTCAAATATGACCTATTACTAATATTAATACCAGCATTTCTTCCTGAGCACTTGCTGTGGAGCAGGTCCTGTGTTAGCACTTGTACAGACCATCCTCCTAATCCTCATATACTCCCTATGAGAGAAGGGCCGTCACTAACCCCATTCTGCAGATAAAGACATTGAGATTTCTTATGCCTAAGGCCATCCAGTAGGAGGTGGACTGGAATGCAGGCAGTGTTATGACCACGTCACACTAAACAGCCGAGTTCTGCTCAACTCCTCACAGGTATGCATATGTCATCTATGGAAGGGCACAACTGTAACTGAGTAGCGAAAAGCAAACAGCAAGAGCACGTCTGTCTACAAGGGCCAACCACACACACACTGAGATGCTATGAGAGTCAGGAGCCCACCCTGATTCAAGAGGCCAGTCCCGGAACCACGCCCTGTTCAGATGACACTGCCACCCGGCTCTGAGGCAGGGGACTGTGGAGTTCCAGAAGTATTGATGTAATGAGTCCATTCATGCAACCTACAAAGGAAAAGGAGCAAAATTTGCCTTCACTTTGCAGCAGCAGGAAAGTGAGTGATATTCTCAAGTTGGCTTAATGCAACTGAACCACAAACAAGGGCATAATTAAAGCACTTTTACTTTTACTTTTATTTAAGAGTATCTGAAAACTGCAAAACACAGCTCACTGCATGGACTGAGGCAGCGTGTCTTGAAGTTTATTTGGCCTTTTCTTCTTCTGCCTGGGATCCTATCTGGGAAAGGGAAGAACCAGAAAGGAAAGAAAGTTAATTATCCCCTGAGTTCACACAGTGTGCCAAGACCCGGATGATGTGCCTTCCATAACAGTATCTCATTAAATCCTGGGACCAACTGTGTGGCATAGGTATTACTTCAATTTAAAGATTCAAGGGAGGTTCAGAGAGCTTAAGTAACTTGAGCAGAGCACACAGCAAGCATTGGCAGAATGATGCTTTAAAGGCCAGCAGTTGCATCCAGTCTGGCTTCATTAAACCTCAGCTACCCCACACATCTTTCATCACAAAGACAGTCAGAAGGCAGGGGAGAGCAGCAGGCCCTCAGAAGCTCCCAGGATTGAAACTGTTTATCAGTATGAACTGTTTATCAGTACCTCGGCAGGCAGCCCAGCACCCCAGCACCAGCTGGGGTCTGAACGGCCAAAGCCACCAGGCCATTCCGAGCTGCAATTCCAGACGACAATGAGCGCAGTGCGGCACCAGCTCCTGCAGGGCTCCCACGCACACAGGCAGGACCAGGTCACTCGGAGTGGTGCACTGTGGCTGAGGGGTGCAGGCTTTGAAGGGTCTCAGCCAAAAGGATCTGAATTAAAAAGCTTTAGAGTCATGGTGGGGGTGAGGGGAGGAAAGGGTGCCAATATTCTAAGTGCCAAAAGTATTGAAGACTACAGCAACATTATCATCCATCTGTGCCCAAGTTCTGTATGGACCTTGAAAGCATTGACCTCTGAGCATTTCTAAACCTGCCCGTGCCCAGGGCTGAGGATTAGGCTCCTGACACCTGGCATTCACACTATGTCCTGCCCCTTGAGCCTTCCCCCAAAGAGCCGTAAAAGCCAGCCAGGAGCCCCCCGGGAGAGGGAGTCTTGGCTACCACACAGACACTCGCAGAAAGGGAGAGAGAAATAAACTCCCGTTCCCTCTCCCAGTCAGCCGCAGTGATAGCTGTAAGCAGAATTCTTTGACCTCCAAGCTTCGGGTTCTGAACAGTCATATATACATCAGAGGGTTAGAAACAGACAATGTAAGGCACGTGTCAGCACCTGCCATCTTGCAGGGACTCATTAAGTACCTAGTGTCACTTCTATTCACAATTTTAAAGAGAATCAACGAAGTGCCATCACTTCATACCTTTCAATTCCTGTCTGGAGTTAAGCCGGACTACTCAGGCTGATGTAGTCAGTGTGGGGTCCTGAGAGCAAAGCCGCAGAGGTGCAGATGTTGGCTGCAGCCCTGCGTAGGGTGGCTTAGCAGTCAGTAAGCGCGTGAACACGGTCACACTGCAGGAAAAGGACTAATGCTGGGAGTCGTGATAGCACATCTTTCTTTGGGAAGGCAAATCACAAAGGGCAAATCGCCATGTCCAAGTTCATACTCATGCATGGCCCCCAGAGCAGGACTTCATGCACTTACCCCACAGGGGAGAAAAATCAGGAGGCCATCCTGATCCACGGCAAGTATGGGGCATTGGGGTCAGAGCAGGCAGCCCTTGCCTAATGGGAGGAATCTTAATTAAAAGAGATGCATAGGAGATGAGCTCTGATATTATCTTCCAGCTAATAAGAAGAGTTAGCTCATGGAAAAAGATAAAATCCCCTAAACTTTTCATATGGATTTCTGCACTGTTACTACTATGGGGGAAAGCTTTGCCATTACACAATTAATAGAGATCAAGGGAAAGTGCAGGACACGCTGAAGGAAACGAATAATCAAAGACACAGAGGCAAAGGCAAAGGCTAGCAGGGATACTGAGGAAATGGACTGGCTTACTTGCCAGTCCAACAAAATACTTAAAAGGGATCAATTGTGCCTTACTATGGCTCACAGGGCCCTGCAGGATCTGGCCTTAACAGCTACTGCCAGCTCTCATCTCCTACCACCTGCCCCCTTGCTCCCTGTGTTAGAGACTCACTAGCCTTTCAATGCCCTGATCGAAGCAAGCATGCTTCAACCCCAGGGCCTTTGCATGTCCTATTCTCCCTGCCCAAAACAGTCTTGCTCCAAATAGAATTTGATCCTATACTTCCTTTATATCTACTCAAATTTCACCTGCCCAGAGAAAGCTTTTTCTACCATTCCATGTGTTAGCAGCAAAATAAAAAGGGGAGCATGGATCGATTCAGACAGCATACGGCTGCTCACCACGGAGATCTACCCCAAACTGCCTACTGTGAATGCAAGGACAGAAAACAAGGCACATGTCCAAGGGCCACCTCAGCAGTTTAACGGTTGATATCTGATAAAAGCCAGAAATGAACCAAGGGCACCTTCTAAGTGTCACCCAGCTGCCCAGCACAGAAGGGTTCCCTTGTCCTGTAACATTTGATTTCAGACACTCAGGTGCTTGTTCGGCTGCTGGAAGAAGGAGGTTATCTGCCCAGCTCCTACGAGAGACCTAAGAGCCAGGGCAGCTTTGAGAAGGGCACTCTGGCCTCGGGCGTCCTTGTCTCCTGATACCTGAGCTGGAAAGGCTCTTGACCTCCGAGTTCACCCAAGGAGAAGCGAGCGTGGCCCTCCTGTCCTCAGGAGTGAGTTCAGGGCAGGGGGAAGTGGCAGCAGAGGTACAGCAGGGCCCGGAGCTGGCCTGTGATGTGGGAAGGGGCAAAGATGACCACCCCGGGACCACCACAGGCTGCGCAGACCCTGCTACCGGATGCCCCAGAGCAGAAGGGCAGGCTCAGCAGCCCCGTGCACCCATCAGCCACTTCCTTCCTGGGCCCCCACAGAAGATGGACAGGCTTTTCCCTGCTAAAGAGGCAACAATCAAGTAACCTACACAACTGCACCTTTTTCCAGGAAGCCTTCCTGGTGCACTGGAGACAGACATCAGCGCCACAGCCCCAGATCCAGGCGAGCTCCCGGGAAGAGCTCCAGCCGCTGGATCCAGGCAACTGGGACAGGTCCCAATGAATCAACCTCTGCGGAGCTCAGTTTCCTCAGCTCTCAAGGAATAATGCTATTTTGAGAGTTAAATGAGATAATATATGAAAAATACTCAGCACAGGAGGCACCGAGAAGGCATTTTAAAAAAAGGCTTAATTCAAGCAAATGATTCCAAGAACTTACAAAAGGAAATGCCAAAATTAGAACTTGAACCTAATTATCAAAGCTTTCTAGAAAGATACTAATTGTGGAAATCACTTAAACCCTATTTAATACAAGAAAACAGACATTTCCATAATAACTTCTGATTTTAGTGATTCCCATCATCTCTGTTGAAGAAATTAATAACGGTTCTTTATTCTCAAACAACTTCTTGATATTTAACAAAAAGGCTGTGGAGTCTGAATGCCAGCGTGGGTGCCTAACACTAGCACTTTCAAGCTGTGTGACTCTGAGATCAAAGTTTCCTGACCTCCCAGGACCTCAGAATCTTCATCTATAAAATGAAGATAATAGCTGTACTTACTTTACTTTGCAGGGCTTTGAGAGGGTTAAACAGATTGATATTGTCACTGTTCTTATTCTTATTATCACTGTTTTGATCATTAACACAACTTTCTGCGACGCTAGAATGGCAAAGCTTTCTGCTCCGTGCAATGCTTGTGTGTGTGTGTATTGTCGGGGGATGTAAACGGGCAACAGAGGAGCATTTCGCACAGTTCCTGGCATAGAAATAGAAGCGATTGCAAGCGACCAGGGCATCTTAGGATACTGCCCTCAGGGATATCAGCAATACGATTCTGCTTTAAAAAAAGAAAAGGGCTGGAACCAAATTTCCTACACGCAAACCAGTAAAGCACATGAAATACTTATGAAAGTATGAATAATGTGACAGGGTCACCTCAATAATTAGTAAGAGATATAAATCACAACTGGGGATTTACAGCCAACAGTAACTTTAAGAGTGTATCATGGCATAAAATAGATACGTACAGATGACCGAGAGGGGAAATCTCCATGCAAATGCCTGCTATGTGTGAGGAAATGCTACTTGTAAGGACAGAATGTTGACAATGTGGAGGTTTCTACAAGCCCCAGTGAGTCAAAGCCAGGTGGTCCCATTCACAGAGCAGGATGGCCAGGCAGAGACTGGACCTTCTGATCCCCAACAGGTACTTCTTTGAGAAGCCCAGGGTTTCAGATGTTCCCCTTGGTGCCTCGGTGGATGAAGTGAAAAGGGAAGCCAGAAAAGGGGATTCTAGGGTCTCGGTACCAACATTATCTTTTCGCTCTCTGGACGAGCGGATCTCACATAGCAAGCATCCCAGACACCTGGTGAAAATGAGACCCGGACCACTTTCTACCATCTGTAAAAAAAAAAAGGGTGGGGACAATGTGCAGGAAGGAGTTGTTTTGTTATCAACCAACCTCAAAACATCTTGGCAACCTCGAGATTAAGATGAGCTGATAGAGGCTTTGGATCTGCACAGCGGGAGCACGTGGCTCCTTCCAGAGCCCTTGCGGCTCACACCTCTGCTTACAGCAAACGGCGCCGACCTGGAGCGCACTATGGCTGGCGGCCCATCTGCTATTCCCTTGCTCACTGGGCACTGAGGGTGCAGCCCAGCCAACTCCTTAAAGAACAAGGTGCTATTACAGCTCCTTGGGATACCAGATGGCATCTAACTGCAGAGCAAATTCCAGTTCTTTCTAGGCCCCAACTGACTGGCTTTGAGGCTGTTAACATTTTTTGCCCATATTCAGTAAAATCAGGGCAGGGCTGAAAAGTCATGTATGGTGGCCGTGGGAGTGGAGGCTGGAAATCCCCCCATCCGTCCCATATTAGTGAATTTCCCGTCTCTCTGCTCGATCATCCAATCACTTGCCAAACATTTACCAAACACTCCTGTGTTCTCAGCCCTGAACTGGGAGCTGTGAACACAAAGATAAGCAAATGCACAGCTTCAACAACATGTTGTGTAAAGAGCGGGAATGGTTTATCCTCGGTTCCACTCGGTGAGGGCACGTCCTGAATGTGTGCTTGAGAAAGGGGACATGGCGTCCCTCCTCTCACTGAGTGTCCTCACGCACCCTCTCCTCGATATGCGTATCTCACTGCTGCTTAGCGTGGTTTCTGTCTAAGCATTTTTCACACAGCATGACCTCTGAACGCCTAATTTGCCTTCTAGGCCACTGAGGAATGTCCCGGGCTAATATCCCACCCACACACAACGCTGGAGTCCCAGGCGGCTTTCCTAAGAGGCAACCACACTCAGGCACCCAATCTTACTTAAGGGTTTTGCATTATAACAGGGTCTGTTGCAAAGAAGGTCCCAGGAGAAGGGCACCTGACCCAGGCACGGAGGAGCAGGGAAGGTGATGGAAAGGAGGGGGCAGGGTTACCCTACTCGAGCATGAAATCCCAGGTGAGTGCTAGGAGATGACAAGGAGACTGATTGCCAGGCAAAGAAGTCAGGTTCGTATGCTAAGGAAACCGTCTCCTAGAGGCCGGGCCAAAGGACCATTCCTGTTCCCCTCGTGGGTCATCTCTGCAGCCGCCTCTTTCCTCCGTTCAGCAACAAGAGAAAGTCCAGTCCTGACTCTCTGACTGACAGTTGTTGGTATTAAAAGCTTCCGATCCAATACACCAGGTTTCTCTGAGTGGCTTTTAAACCTCAGATGCTAAAAACCCTTCCTTTGTTTAGGTCAGGATCATAAACAACAGAGGAGAAGGGAAGAGCGGCTGGGGGTGTAAAACGCAGGGTAAAGAAAAGTATTTCGAGAAGAAAGAGAAACATCACATCACCGGTCCCATTCAGGCTTCTCCCCATGAACCTGAAACCAGGAACACAGACTTGTGGCTGGTACTACAAGAAAGACTTTGGCATTTAAATTCTGTCATGTGATGGATTAAACAAACCCGAGGCATATTTTTTAAAAGGTCAAGTGGGAACACTTACCAAAATGAAAATCAATCAGTGAGACCAAGGAAAACAATTCTCTCTGTGACCTGTTCAAGAACAAGAGTTTAGGTTCTGATCTTCCCCAAAAAGGGTTTGGGGGCGACCAAGCAGGCTGAGTAGCTCCTTTGACCAGGACAAGTACCTTCTTCCATCAGCTCCTGGAAGAGAAATGCAGGTCTCAGAGTACAGACTGCTTCCCCTTTTGCAAGGAGCTCGATAGATCGGCTAAGGTCCGCCCTGGAAAGAGACACATCACCTGGCTGGCCAGCGATCCTGGGCATTGGTTGGCTCTCTCCATTGCCTTCCTTCCTTCCTTCTAAATAATTTGGGATTCACTGCTTCTGGAGGGAGCCCTGCTAAAAACTTTGGAAGAGAACAAGAGGCAGGCACTGGATGTCTTTAAACTACTTACTGATTCTATGCAGTTGGGACCCCATCAGCCCTCTCCCAAGAACTGCTGTTTAAAAAGAGAACTACAACCTGATGTCCTGCAAGGAGTGAATATATCCACGCCACAGAATATTACTCAGCAATAAGAAAGAATGTAGTATCATACATGCAACAGTTTGGATGTATCTCCAGGAATTTGTGCTAAGTGAAAGAAAAACGCCCATCTCAAAAGGTTGCGTGCTGCAGGATTCCATTTATATAACATCCTTCAAATCACAACATTACCAAGATGGAAAATGGGTTAGCAGTTGCCTGGGATAGGACACAGGGGAGGATGTAGCTATACCAGAGTAGCATGAGGGATCCATGTGATGGAGCTGTTCTGTACCTTGACTGTGGTGGAGGCCACACAGATCTACATTATGTGATGAAACTGCAAAGACTAAATAATGGGGAAATCTGCGGGTGGATTGTATCCATGTCAATTTCCTGACCGTGGTGTCCTTCTACAGTTATATAAGATGCTACCATTGAGGGGGGCTTGACATTTTTCTGTATTATTTCTTACATATGCATTGCACATAAATGTAAATTATCTCAAAGTTAAAAGTTAGAAGGCAGAACAAAAGAGTACATTGAAGGAGGTTCACTCAGAGACTGCACAGCATCCTGAGCTTATTAAAGGGATCCAGGTGCCATTCCTGGGACTCACTACACCACCGCGGCTGTCACACACATGACTGCAGTCAAATAAAACCGCGTCCTGAAGCCTCTAAGACCACCAGCACCTCTTTACAGATCTTATTAAGAGTTCAACTTCACATCAGAATTCATCAACCACTGCCTGGAACACAAGTTTGACTCAGAACACCGAAGACCTATCCTGTAAGAGGATTTTCATAAAGAGAAAATGGACCGTGACTTATATAAACCACATCTACAAAGGAACTCTGTGCATTTGTTGTAACTATGAGCCCTGGGCAGCTGGAACAATTATATGAATTCCATGATTTTCCTTTTCTTTCCTTTGTATTTTTTTCTCCATTTTCAGGCATATTTTCATTTGCAACCTAAACCTTTTTTGTTACATCCACATGCATCATGCTGGGCTCTTATTATATTAAGCATGCCATTCTCTCAAACATATTCATAATTTTCCCCAAGAGTAGTGTAAACTTCAGATCATTAAATAAAATGACTTTATACTGTCCTTGTGAATGTTATAACCCTCGCCCCCACCAATGACATCAGTATTTCCATAGTAACTAATGTACTGCAGAGTGGAAAATGCAGATGGTGGCTTTAAAGAAAAAAAAAAAAAGCAAAAAAGTAAGTGGTAGAACAAAGCATATCGCAGTGTAAGTGGTGATGAAGAATGTTTCTATATCCTGGGGTGCCCGCGCAGGGATAAGTGATAAATATTTTAGTAGAACCTTTATGCTAACAGCTATTCTATACAGCAGTTGCCTATCAAATTACACAACTGCCTTTGGAGACGTAGCTACCCAATTCAATGCACGTGGGTAAATGCGTGTGTTCAAAAGCACAAGTGGAGATCACAGGCTGATTTTCAAAACAGAGTTATATACTTTATTTTATAGGTATAGCCTGAGAATAGCTCTTTCAGAAATATCTGAATGCCGGGAAGAAAGAATGCAACTGCTCACAAGGAAGAAATGGAGAAAACGAATAGACAGGAAAAAAGCCTCAATTCTTATTTCCTAAATGTAAGAAAAATGAATGATAGAAATCTCCATGAAATGCAACATTTCTCTCTCTTTAAGCAGAAGGTCCTTTTGATGAAGTGTGGGCACTTTCTCAGTTCCTGCAGGTATTTCTCTGTTTGGATATTGGCGAATGAAGATTTTTCTGGTATAAAAATCCATGCTCTGAGCTGTTAGGAAGGCAGCTAGGAAGTGACATTGTGGATGGTTTGACACACAACCAGAGTCTGGTTTTCAAACAGAACAGCATGTTTGATCTGTCCCTGTCAAAATGTCATTCTAAACACTTAACATTTAACATACTCAACAGAAGCTCCGAGAAGTTCCGTCACTTAGTGTCTGTGCTGTGGGAGTCGATATTAAGGCCACAAGATGACACCAGGTTCTGCAACACCCCATAAGCTACATTTTTCTGATTTTCTGTGGCTGCTCCCGAGGACCAGGAATGCATCTGGAGCTGACTGGATATGCCTACTCCACACCCTGCTTAAGAGCTCACATGCCGGGGTTTCATTGCTGGGATGCTAGATTTTGCCCCATTTCATCAGCACAGTTTTCTGCATTCCAATAAAACTCTGAGATAGAAGTCTTCCCAGAGGACAGTCGCTGTGTGCAGGCCACCTAGTGCACGGAGGTCAGGGGAGGTGACCCAGGCACACACCTGCTCCCTAACTGCCAGCCAGGTGCTCAGACCAGACCAGGTCTCCCATCTGCCCTGAGGCTCATGGAGCTACTCTCTTCCCAAAACACCCCTGGGCACAGGTCACAGCACTTTTTGCAAAAACCTAAAGTGACTCCTTTTTGTCTCTTAGACTGAGTCTAGAATCTAAGGCCTTCCCTTCTCTGGCTGCAACCTCCACCAGGGCCACCTTCCTTCCGGGTCTCAAGAGTGGGCCTGTCTGCCACAGCCAGAGGCCTTCTCTCTGGTACCATTTGCTCCTCTTCTTAGAGCATCCTGCCACCCCGCCTCTGCTGTTGATCCTGCTTCTTCTGTGGGATCCACATCAATGTTCTCTTCTCTCCCATCTCCACAAAGGGACTTTTTACATTCAGCCACCCACACTCACTCTTTCAAGAATCTCAGCCATCGCCCTATCATTTGCAAAGGTTCTGAGAAAAACACCACAGTGTCAGCTCCTTCAGAGTGGAGATTTCTGTGTGTTTTGATAACGCTGTGTCCTCAACACCGAGAAAGAGTGCCTGGCAAATCGCAGCAGCTCAATAAATGGGTTTTGAATTAATGTGGTGGCGTCACAGAACACAAACATCTTAAATTTTGTAAAAGCAAAAGAGAAGCAAGCAGGGCTTGATTATCAAACTTAGAAATATATACAAGGAGAACTGCCATCTTCATTTCCAGAGGCTTCACGCCAAATTAATTAAAACATGAAATAGTTATTTAAGTGGTTAAGAGACAACATAAAATATAAGGGAAAAGATTCTTTCACGTCAGAGTTAACTTTAATGCCCCAGATCAATAAAAACTATCTTAAAGACCAGGAAATAAATCAAGTGATATAAGACACACATAATAGAAAAGGACTTTGGGAAAGTGGTCTGTTGTCATCCAAATGCAGAAGGAACTTATGGAAGTGAGGTTTTTCATTCCGTGGTGTTGGATCAGGTCCATGTGGGTCAAACAGCAGGACCCCAAACATATTGGCACAAGTGAAATATCTATAATTAGTTGTACGGTGTGCATGGGCCAGGGGAAGGAATAGAGGGAAGGCCTTCAGTGCTGCCACACAGCCCTCCACCACAAACCTTTTCTGCACTGGGCACCCGAGGGGAGTCCTGGGGGTCATCTGTGAGGTGCTGTGCAAAACACAAGCAGGCCCGCCTGACGGGCTGGCTGGAAGTTCCGCAAGTACAGCCACATCTGCCACGGCGGAGCCTTCAGAACCACCTGGTAGGCAGCTGCACCTGTGAGCCCACATGCCTTGCATTTCCAGGCAGCCAGCCTAAGGTCAGAGCCCCACCCGGCACCCCCGCCAGGGGAAGGAGCCAGACACTCAGGCTCCGGGAAGATGGGACGCCCCCGGGGAGTGACCGCTGAAGGCGGGAATGCACTGGGAGGCAGCCTCTCATCTGGGGAGCCGACCCACAGATCAGACCACAGCTCTAAGGACTCTTCACGATTCCAGAACAGGTGGCTGCAAACACTGTTAAGAGACCAGAAAATAAATATTTTAGGCTTTGCGGGCCCTATGGTCTCTGTCACAACCACTCCGTAGGCTCTAATGTCATGGTGCAGAAGCAGTCTGGACTATCACATGTAAATCAACCTGCAAGGCTGCGTTCCAGTCAAACCGAACCCACAAAATCAGCCAGAAGGCTGGATTTGGCCAGGGGCTGCCCTTCGCTGGCCCCAGCTTCAGAGCCATGCTCACTGCTCCACATCTGCTCCTGAGTTTTACAAATCCCTCCAAGCAAAAAGGGCCGGAGGACCTGCGTTCAGGGTCCCAAGGAAAGGGGCAGCAGTGAGAACAGGGCTGAGATTTATTGAGCATGTGTGCCAGGCACCGTACCACACAACCTTTCACATGTGGTGACTCACTTCACGCTCATGAGAACTACTCAGAATTTCGGCAGCAGCCTCGTCCATTACAAGGATGCTAGCAGGGGGCACTTCCCAACTTGAAGGGCGCAAATGTCCCTTTCACGTGGAGACGTCCGGCCATCGTTGGTCATCTCAACCCGAGGGTCAACCTTAGCCTCACAAATGGGGATCAACATTGTAATATAAAGTACTTCAAAGAATGCCTTATCAGTTATCTAATATAATCAAGGAAAATGTAAATCTAGTCCAAGAAAAGCTAATTTGTAATGTACAGGAAGTACAAAGAGAGGACAAGTTAGATCGAGCCACAAATAATTAGATAAATTCAGAAGGGAACGCTCTGTAGAATGTTCCGTATAATGATGACTGACCTCTTCAAAAAGTCGACATAGTAGGGAAAGGTGGGGGGTTTTTCTAGATTAAAGGACACTGAAAATTTACACCCACATTCAAACAGCATATGCACAACAGTTAAAGGTGTAAGCAACCCACGTGGCCGTCAACGGATGAATGGATAAGCCAAATGCGGGATCTACTAATGATGGAATATTAGCTCTAAAAATGGAAGAAAATTCTGACACAAACCACAACAGGGGTGAACCCCAAGAACATTGTGCTAACTGAAGTAAGCCAGACAGAAAAGAACATATTCTGTATGACTCCACTTACATCGGGTATCCAGTCTTCAAAATCACAGTCATGGGAAGTAGAATGGTGGCTGCCGGGAGCCGGCAGGGGAGGGAATGGGGGGGTAGTGTTTAACGGGTACAGAGTTTCATTGTTTCAAAAAGAAAGGAATTCTGGCGAGGGATGGTCGTGATGGTTACACTATATAAATGTACTTAATATCACTGAACTTAGAAATGTTAAAGATGGTCAACTTTATGCTATGTGTAGTTTACCACAAAAAAAAATTTAAAAAGACACAGTCATATAACAAATGAAATGCATGATCTTTAATTGGTCTGTGGCTGTTTAAAAAATAGAGTTCTACAGAGATCGAACTGGGCTAGAGCTAGGGATGGCAATGGCAATGCCAATGAAGATATTTTGGGAAAATTTGGGGAAATTGGAGTGTGTAGTGGGTATTAGTCGAAATCAGGAAATAGTGAATTGGCTGGGGGTAATAAGAGGGTTGTGGTTTTATAGGGAAATGATCATACTTTACGAAGGCATAATGAAATGTTTAGAGGTGAAGTGTCCTCATTTCTATAATTCACCTCAAAGTGGTTTAAAAAAAGGTATATGTAAACGTTTACATGTATATGTGTGTAGGTGTGTATATGTGTAGCAAAATGCCAAATCTTAACAACTGTTCCATCCTAGGTGGTAGGTATATAGGTTTTCACAGTATTATCTTTCTTTTGGAGAATTTATAATCTAGAATTAAAAATAAAGGTGGGGCACACCTGTAAGGCTGAAAGGCACAATGCATGACAACACTTTTAAACCCATTAAACATTCCACACACATAAGACAGCATTGTACCCATACTTGTTTTTGGCGATACAACTGAGACCCAAGGTAAAATAAGTGACTCCCCAGTTGGGAGTCTTTTGACAATTAGCAAAATGTTATTCTTGGTAAGTGCTGTGGCACGCTCAGGGATGAGGTACGTGTAATTTTGTACTAAGGTTTTGAAAAATGACTATTTGTTGAAGAGGTGGAACAGCAATTCATGTCTGCTCTGTTCCCACTGGCACAAAGCAGTCTGTAATTTGGGGGTGGAGGGGGGGGGTGGTAGGGCCCAGTTACTACCTAATGTCCCTCGCTTTTGAGTGGCTAGGTGTTCAGAGCAAGAACACAGTCCAGGGCTGAGCAAGCAGGTACCAACATGCCAGGAACAGGGGCCTTGTGACTGGCCAGGGAATGCACAAACATTCATTTCCGGAGTGCTCACCTCACCTGCAAAGGCCAGGAAGGCATGGACAGAGAGAGCCTTGGGTCCCTGGCCCCAGCCAAGTAATGCTCAACATTCATTAACTTTCTCCTCAGTTATCAAAAAAAAGAACAGTGTTCTCTCACAAGTAGCAACGTATCAGAACGGTATCAAAACACCCAACATACTTAAACATTTCATCCAGTTGCAATTTCTTGAAGGGGGGTGATCTGAGGAAAGAGAAGGGATTTTTGAGCAAGGAAAACTGAGAGACCTAGGATTCAACACTAATCGTGTCATGTTGGGCAAGCTGGTTAACGTCTGTTCACCTAAAGCAGAAATGATGGCATTTACCTCACAGTGTTTGTCGTGAGAGTCAAATCGGACCATTTCTGGAGCACATTAGACCCTCAAAAAGTGTCAGTTTACAGTTGTGACAATCTCTTTAATCTCAGCATCCCATTTTACAATTCTGAGAAGCAAAATCCAGAAAGTCATGAGAAATCTGGATAACCATAAAGAATCTACCACACAGAAATAGAGAGATGCAATGCAACTGAACCCAGGGGCATATTACGCAATCTTTTAAAATGTCGCTAGGTACTTCTCAATTAAAATGATACAAACTTCTGTTCAGAACGTCACTCTTCCAAAACTTAAGCAGGAACAGTTTAAAGCAGAAATCAAAGAAGTCACCAGTCAAAACACAAACAAGAAAATGAGCATACCTCCGTGTCATAAAATTCAGGTACTGCCTGCGAAGGGAAAGGGAAGGGGGATTGCAGAGCAGTGCAGGGTGATGCGGTGTAGAAGGCTCGTAGCTCTGCACCCACCACCCTCAGAAAGATGAACCAGGGAATAAGCACAAATCCTGAGAGTTTTCATTAATAGCACCAAATCTGGAGAAAAGCAGGCATCCGTACATTCCTCTTTTCTGACTGGGCAATCGTGAAAACATCCAGTGGGGAAAAGGGGATGATGAGGAGGCCATGAACCATGGGGCTGATTATCTCTATGAGGAGGAAGCAAAGGTTCCAGGGGTATGTATTGCATCGGGGGCTGATCCCAAGCAGGGTATAATGCCCAAGGGTAGGCAGTGTGTGCCCCCCGGCAGGAAGACTGAACCCACTTAAAAGGACCTTAAGATCCCAGAGGCAAAAGCCACCAAGCAAGTCCACATCCTGCAGCTACAACTTGGCCAGCACCCCGCAGGCCACCAACGACAGCTGAGCTAGCCCCAGCTCCTTGCTATGGCCCCAGGCTACAGAAGGCGTGTATAGAAACAACAGATCAGCCTTCCAACTTTAGCGTGGTAAAAAGGCGAAAGAAAAAAAAGGCTCCCCAAATCAAGAAATCCCACACTCAGAACAACAAAGTTCTAGGCAGACTCGTCGGCCAAGAAAGAACAAAGTGGAAAAAGCAAACAAAAAGGCCTGCATTTATCAACACAGACTCCTGGAGGAAAGGAAAAAAAATGAAACATTGTATCAAAGTAAGAATTTGGCCTGAAAGAAAACACAACCCAAGAGCAGGAGAATTCCCCCCAAAAGACCTTGAAGACAGGTAACATAATATGAGCACAATAAACAGAGAACTCAAAGGCAACACTGACAGAAAGAAAAAGAGAAAAATGAGATTGTAGACCCAAAGAAATAAACTGGGGACTAAAATAAACCTCAGAAAAGTAATATATAAAATACAATCTACTGAGAACTAAAGATGACTTCGAATCAATTTTCTAACTACAGAAAAGCTAAAAATAAACACTGTGAATATACAGCTGACCTGGAACAACACAGATCTGAACTACACCAATCCACTTTAAACACAGATTTATTTTTCAATCAATATATTGGAAAGATTTTTGGAGATTTGCAACAATTTGAAAAAAAAAAACATTTATTTTCTCTAGCTTACTTTATTATAAAGATCCAGTATATAATACATATACAAAATACATACTGACTGTTTATGTTATCAGTAAGTTTCCAGGCAAAGTAGGCTATTAGTAGTTGAGTTCTGGGGGAGTCAGAAGTTACAAATGGATTTTCAAATGCTCAGGGAGAGGGTAGCGGGTAGCGGGTCACGCCCCTAACCCCTGCATTGTTCAAGGGTCAGCTGTAGATGAAAAAAAGGGATCAAAGTAATAAAAGCAAAAATATAACTATAGAATTCAAAGACAATCCATCATACAGATAAACTGTGTCCTCACAGCACAGAACTCACCATACAGAACCAAGAACATGTTCAAAGAAACAATATGAGACAATTCTCCTGAGACTAGTACAGACTTGAATCTCGTGACTCAAAGAACACAGCAAGTTCCATAAAAATGTGACGCACATCGTACAGCAGGAATACCTACTGTGATGAACTTATGTGTCAACTATTAATAAAGGATCCCTCAGGCATCTCATCTATAAGCAAATCATCTGTAAGGGAGGAAAATCTAGGCTGGCCTTGGACTCTCCCACAGCAACATTCAAGGACAGAAGACAGTGACTTTGTTCAAGTTTTAATTAAGCCTTCTGTTAACTTTGAGTGAAATGTACTACTTTGTATTTTAGGGACATATATTGTATAAACTGTACCTAGCTAGCCAGCCATTTGTCATGTAAGAACAGAAAGAACTCTAAAATGATATACTTGCTAATGATAATTCGAAGGTGGATTACTCTTTCCTCCTCCCAGAATTCATACCTCGATCTGTCCCAGAGGAACTTTTACCTCTGGATGTACCAGAGAAAAACTGCTCTTCTGACTTCATTCAGTCCTCCCCAGAGGGGACTGCAGCAACTTATCTGATCCGTAAAATTGCATAAAACTGCAAAAGGGACTTAGCAGGCCTCCTCCAACCTCTTCCTTTCCTTCTTTTTCTCTGAGTAGTTGTCAGGATGCACACATTCTTTGCTCCTTTTGGAAGAAAGCTTACCTGAGCAGGTGCGCCCCTACAGGGACATAAAACCCTGTCACTCTAAGAGCGAAACAGTGAGAAACCCAAATCTGGCCAGCAACTGAGTTTTCCAACCCAAACTCCGAATTTTTCCATACAAACCCCAAGCTGGTATTTTTAGACCCCTGTAGCTGGCTAGTATGTCTATGACTCAACTGATTCTTAACCGGGGAGAGGGGAGACGCGGAGAGGAAAGATGATTTTCACTCTTCAGACCCCAATTTCAGGCAGGATTATTTCTGAATGGTAGGTTTTGGAATTTCTCAAAATAGTTTTATCTGAACTTTTCTTCACTTTAATATTCTTCATAATGAACATACACGTTTTTTCACAGAAACCATAGGTCATTTTTCTTTAAAACCATGACACCAGAGAAGTACATCTGATGTTACAGAAAAGTGGTCACGATGGTTTAGGGGAAAAAGCAGGTTCCTCAATAGAATGTGTAGTGCGGTCTAATTTTATTATATAATAACAATAGTAACATACAGTAGTATGTAGTAACATACTGTAGGGTGTAGTAACATACTGTAGTACATGGGCTGAGCACTTTTGAATGAATTATCCCATTTAGTATTCACAAGATCATGTGAAGTAGATATAAATGTCATCCCAATCTTGGGATTGGAGAGGTAAACTCAATCGCCCCAGGCCACACAAGATTAAACAGCAGCAGCAGACACAGGCTTCCCAAAGCTAACACCCTCCACTGCTCTGTCCTCTTTTGAAGAAATGTGGGTGGATGCAGAGACTGATGGGATGCACACCAAAATGCTGACAGTTCATCTCCAGGGCATGGCATCACGGATGGTATTTCTACCTTTTTTCTAATACATCAATGTTTTATCTGTATTTTCCAAATTTCAACCCAGATGTTGCCTGTGTAAGGAGTACAATAGTGATGTCTTCATATTAAGAAAAAAGTCACAAGCATGAACTCGAACTTCCAGTTACCAGGAAAGCCACAGGATGTGACCACACGAAGCTCCAGAGCTGTCTCAGCCAGTGCTTGGATTGTCTATTTGCAGGCAACAGGTGTGACCAGCAGGCCAGAGGCACGCCGGCAAAAGTCTGCACCCCTTCTAGGCAGGATATCAAACTGAAGGGCAACCAGATCAATAAGGCCCTGAGCAGCCTCACGCTATCAGCGCCTGGTCCCAGGAGCAGGTTAGCTCTGCTCATAAGATAGCGCCTCTCTGGACCCTCATGATTATTCTGAGGAGTGCCCCCTCTCAGCAGCTTGCCAAGTCGTGCTCAAGGAGAACTGGAGGGGAAGTTAGAATGGCCTCCATCCAATTCTTAAACTGTAAACTGCACGCCCACTTTTTGTTTGGAGACACTTCCTGTGTGTGAACACAGTTTGTTCTGTTACCAGCTTTAAAGTTATCCAGAACTGATACATCCAGGGCCAAGCTAGAGTGTTAAGAAAAAAAAAAGTCAAATACGATAGGACCTTTCTTAATTTTAGCCCGTCTTGCAGAACCCTCATTTGGAGATAACTCAAAAGAGAGCTGAACACAGAGGTGCCATTGTATACAGATGCTACAGCTCCCCGCCTCCCCCACTGCCCTCACCCTGGTGAGCACGGCACCCCAGAACAACGAGTGTCCTCCCGCCCCCAGGCGCCGTCCTGCGATGCGGCCCTGCCTGCTTCTAGCTGAGGCGGATGATGCCCCGATGCGGCTTGGCCTCCACGTGCTGGCAGACTGGCTTCTAGCAGCATTTCTGGGTCAGGGTACCACTTCAAAGCTGGGAGGGAAGGGGGATGGATAGAAGCCTTGCTCGGAAAGGTGCCCCACTACTGGAGGGAGTGGAGACTCCCTGGTGCTGGCCGTGACGTGCCTCTGTAGGGCTGTAGCCCTGTGTTCCCAGCCTGTCCCTTCTCCACCAGAGCTTCTCAAGCCCGCCCCACCTCCAAGGATTCTCCCCAGCCAGACTCTGTCCACACCAGCCCTGACATCTCATTCCCCTTACATCTACCTACCCCAACCAAGGTTGAGGAAGTTACTTTGTATCTGAAAACGTAAATGTTTCTCCTCACCACTCAGGCCCATCTCCACCACCACCTCCCACCACGACCCAATGCTTTGCATCGATGGCCAGACAGCACACTGTCCCGTGTAAGACAGCTGGGTTAGCCTCCAGCTCCAAGACAGCCCCCAGCTGCCTGGCCCAGGTCCTGAAACAGACTAATGAATGAGTAGTTACTGAAAGCATTATAAACACGCCATGCCTCCATTAGGATATATAAACTCCATGAGGGCCAAGAACATGCCTTACTCAATTCTATACTGCTCACAGCAGTTGAGGAAGTTGTCAAAGTTCATCTGTTTGGCAGAGACCACACTGAAGTGCTTTTCAAAGCAGCCCATGCAGAGAATTCCTGAGAATCATACAGCTCCCACCTCCACCAAAAAAACACAGACATGAATGAGATTAGAATGTAGATGTCTGGTCCTCACGTAACACACACCTGGGCAAATCTGAGACTGGCTGGCACAGTATTAAAGTCTCTTTCAGTCTCACTGAATCAGATAGGGCTTCAGGGAGGAGACAGCCAGGTGGAAATGTCACCAAGCTAGGTTCCTGCTAAGGAGTTCCAGGTGTGAGGGACGGGGAGATGTACCCCCATCCATACACACACACACACACACACACACACTCACTCACACTCTAATATACACACATGATGCTCCCCAACATGCATATACCTTCATCACATGACATGACCATCCAGTCCAAACTCTGCATTCAGCAATGCCCAGAACGGGGAATGACTCACCCCATCATCTTCCTACCCAACCCAGAACCCTAAAGAGGACAAAGCATTTGTCTTTTCCTTTCTTTTTGATTTTCCTTTGTACCCTATTTTTTTTTCTTCTTCTTTATGCCATTTTAGGGTCCTCTGCTGTTTTTTCTTCCAAGCATTATGGGTTGAACAGTGTCCCCCAAAAAGACATGTTCAGGGCCTAACTCCCCATATTTGTAAATGTGACCTGATCTTGTTTGGAAACAAAGCCTTAGCAGGTGTATTGACGGTACAATGAAGGCACTAGGGTAGGTCTCAATCCCAAATGACTGGTGTCCTGAGAAGAGTAAGACACAGAGGGAAAATGCCATGTGACCTCAGAGTCACATATTGAAGGGGAGCAGCTGCAAGGCAAGGAACACCCAGGATTCAAGGGCAACCACCACAGGCTGGCAAGAGGCAAGAGGGATTCTACCAGTCTCAGAAGAGGTGTGGCTCTGCCGGCCTCAATGGCAGACTTCTAGCCCCCAGGACTGCAAGAAGACCAATCTGTTGTTCTAAGCCACCCAGTTTGTGGTTTTCTGCATGGCAGCCATGGGACATGATACAACCAGTTTCTTCCTTCTGAGATGCCCAGAAAAACACATTCATATTCACCCACCTTCCCACCTCCAGATCCAGGTCCAAGTTCACTTCCCAACGAAGGGATAAACTGTCAAAGTTACCTTCTCTTTAGAATACATCCTTCCATACCGAAGGGAGAAAATATAACCCAGTTTTGGTCTAACATCTGAGACTGAAAATGTTCAAGAAGGATCCTACTGGCCTGTTAACTTCCCAGAAAGGAAAGGTTTAAATAAAATATGAAGATCCCCATCCCTCCCACCCCCCACTCCCCAACATACAACAGAGTTCAGAACTGGTCCAGGAAGGCAGGAATTAATGTACAGTCTGCGGTGAAAGGTGAGATTGTTATCTTTAAGATCCGTGAGAGGCCGAGAGCTCAGCTGCATTGTCCCCTGAATAAGGACAGTGAGAAGCCACCAAAGGAAAGATCTAGAAGAAGGGTGTTAACAGGGCCTAAGGCAAAGCCTGGCATAAAAGTCTCAGTCAGGAGTGAGCCAGGTTTTGACTCCCCGGAACACGCCCTTGCAGAGGTCTCGCAGATCCGACTATGACATCCTGCCAGGATTGTAGAGCCTGGCACTGCTACCGTCAGGTGCCAGGGAGGGCGGCAGGAATAAAATGAATGAACAACCAAGAGGCAACAGAACCGAGCCGACCACCGTGACCAGCACAGCTCAGCTCACTGGCACAGAGAGAAGAGCAGTCGCAGAGGTGACAGACCAGAACACAAGAACACTCAGCATCCCTTTTGGGGGATCTAAAACGCTTCACCCGTCACACGGAACAGCCTCCCTGATAGCGTTGGGTGCCAGGAGCCCTTTTTATTTTTAATTGCTGCCTTGGTACTATTATTTTTAAGTGACAAAAGCATTTCTCCACCCCATGAAATCCAAAGTATCAGAAGACATAGATAAAAATGTATATATGTTTATCTGTTCACTAGATGAAGGATAAGTACGATGCCTATTAGGAAACACTGAGTCTATTGTTTTTTAAAAAAAGAAAGAATGTTTTAAAGAGAGTAAGAGAAATCAGTGATTTTTTTTTCCCCAGCATTCACCAAAACATATTTTAATTTATATATGTTTATAATCGGTATTTCAAAAACAAAATTCCTCCTAAATGCTTACCTGCTCACACCTGCCGGACAATGTGGGCTAGCTCTGGAGGACGGGGCTGCACATTTGAGTAAATTACTTAACTCTGTGCCCTAATTTTGCCTGAGTGAAAGCAACAAATGCAGAGCTTCCGCAATGTTATCTTTAAAAAGATGTAAGAACGAGTTTTCCAATGCAGGCCAAGGCCAACCTTGGGACACAGGGACAATGTGCCTATTGGACAATCACTTTCCACCTGCGCATCTCGCAAGTTTCACGGGGCTGCATTTGACTTCAGTCCAAGTGCTGCGGGCTCCACGCACCCCTCGGAGATGGGGAGCAGCAAAGAGGACCTCCCCATCGGCTCCCGTCAATTGGAAGCTGCAAAGCGACGAAACTGCTCGCTGACTTTTTGGTCTATGGATACGCATCTCCACAGATTGGCAAAGGTAAAGGAAAGGTGCTAATTTATGACTTTTGTTTCCAAAAGATATCCCCCCTTTGGCTGGCTGAGAAACATGTTGTTGGCATGGTAAGCCTCCCAATGGACACAGTATTTACCAGCACCGGGGAAGCAACACAACATGCCGCATAGTAAATCATGAGTCTTATCCTCAATTTTTGCATGACGAGAGGCCTGTCTGAAGCTCTTTGACTGGACCCCAACTGGTCTAGTCCCCTTTAAATCTTTTCTCCCCAGCCCTCCCCTGGCCCAAAGAAGCACTGCGTCTGGAGCTCGCTGTTCAGGAGGCTGGAAATCTGAAATTGATGTGCAGCGTGCTGTGCACCCCCACGCATGTGTGGCTTTGAGAAGAGGACCGTGTGACGTGCCTCAATGAAACACATGCAAGTTACACAAAACAAGACAAAGTACATTGCAAGTGCCATCAGAGCAGCGCTTCAGGAAATGAAAGGGCCAAAGGATGAAGCCCACGACAAGCGGCAGCTCCTGCATTCCCGGGTGTCGTGCTAGATCCCATGAGCAATCTGTAAAGCAGACCTTATCGGACGCCTGCCCTCTCCTGCCCTCTGCAACCGTGAGCGTTGTAGTGACCACAGCCCCAGGACAAGCCTCCGCACCCTGGAGACACAGGGGCCCTGGAGCCCAAGCAGTGCTGGGTGAGGTGCAGGGGGACAGCTCTAGGTGGCTCTGGGGGGTCTACTGCCAACGATTCTCTGACCCAAAAAAGCCAAAGGAGAGATGAACTAATCAACACCATTCTTTCTTTTATAGGTTGCATCACAATAATTGAACCTTACATAATAAAAACATATGGGTCCATGCTGCTTTGAAATTTTTATCTTCATTAAGGGAATTCTTAGCAGAGTAAACACAAGATTTCAGGTACAGTATTTGAAGCTTACATAATCAGTCAGAGGGCAGCTTTCCAATTTCAACTTACTTATATTCAAGGTGGTAATTTCTCATTCTAATCAGCTGAAGATGGGAGCGCAGTGGCATCAGAAGGGAAAAGCATCTCCAACAACTAGAGAAGGTGCATGTCAATTTTGCATAAGCCTTTTCCAAAGTGGGGAGGAGAGAAAGACAATAGCCATCCCCAAGAACACTTTACAATAGTCTTTAATTGAAAAATACCATCATGATATTCTTTTCCCTCCACTGACCTTCCAAGTGCAGAAATGGAGGTAAAAATCATCATTCCTACCTTCCTCAAGCTCCTCTAGTTGTGGGGGGGCAGTGATTTAGGGGGTAGTTTACCCACTACTCTATTATGTTACCCAGGACTCTTTGTTGTAAGTCTGCTCAGCTCCTTCCTATTTCTGCTAACGCCGCACAGCCCAGAGCTCACGTGGCTATGGAGTTGAGAACCGCGACTGGCTATAGTCTTACCAAGAACCTCACCCAGAGAGACCCGTCCCAAAGGGCTACTTGCCAAACCAGAATCTGCCAGCACACAGTACAGAACTCACACAGGGAGTGGGGATGGACAGACAGATGGACAGACGGATGGAGAGACGGCATGCTCGACTTTGAATGGATCCATCCATGCCAATGCACTGTATCGTGGACCTCCTGCCACACCCTAGTGATGCAGCAGTCCCAGCCCACCTGGTAGGATAGGTCTGAGGCTATAGCCTGCTTCCAGGATTCTCAGAGGGCTCGTGGCAAAGATTTTCACAAAAGCCAATTTTTTTGTGTGAAAATACAACATCCTCGTTACAGTCAGTATTCTCCTCCACTCTGTGACCAGGGAACTCCAAATGCTACTTGGGATATGATATTCCAGAGGAAGAGAGTGTGGAAGAGATATTGCCAGGGTACTGATGGGGGAAATCATGAAGGCAGAGGGAAACGGCAAGCTCCACATGTCTCCCCTACTCCATTCAAAAAGCATAGGGTTTACAGCAACCTCTGTTGCCTTTTGCTTTTAAATATTTGTTGACTGGAAGTCATAAAGGAGACGTCTGTATTAAGCCTAGGAAAATTCTAGTGACCCACTACACTATCGTTGACAGTAAAAAAACTACTCTCTGTTTACAGAGGAACGCCTGGCCATTTAAGAGACAGCTGGGTTGGGTACCATCATTTCTACTAAAGAGTTGAGCTACTAAGCTGTTCCATCAGGAAAGGCTTCTCTTTTTGGAAGGGCTCAACTCAAAGCCACAAAGGAGAACTGAAATAAAGAAGTTGGAAAAGCCAAAAGCCGCGATTCTGCCTGCATCTGGTGGAACGTTTCCTCTCTCTGTGTGGAGCTAGAATGCCCAGCCTGATGGCCCCCCATGCTGGCTCACGCCACAGCTCACCGCACTACGGCCAGTGCTGTAGAAGGCCAACAGGGTGCCTTCCCTGGTGAAGCTGACCCAGAGCCGCGAGGGTTTGGGGAGCAATGGTTCTCACAGGGGACACTCTTTCTTACAAAGCCCATGGCCCTTGCATGTGAATCTAAGAACTCACTAAATAAACACTGTGTCCTGGCTCAGCGAGAGGAGCCCAGCCCATTCCCTGTCCATCCCAAAGACAGGGCCTGACCAGGGGAGGACAGCTGCTCCCAAACCACAGACGGAAGGAAGGTGGTGCTGGGCGGGTGTCCTGAGCAATCACTGTGAGCCGTGAGCCGAACCAGACCGATCCCCAGGATGAGAAACCGGACCACATCAAGAGCTTGTCCGCTCTGCTTCTGAGAAACTAAAATGGATCCAGATCAGGGGCACGCCCACAACGTGCCTGCTGAGCCCTGTTCAATACTGCGAGAGGCCTGAGGTGACGGCAGTGGGGTGGGGGGAGGCACAGGACCTGTGCCCTTCCTGGCAACCAGGGCTGAACTGCAAGGTTGTACGTCTCAGACAAGGCTGCCCAGAGGGCAGCATATGTCCACAACATATGTCCCTCGGTCCCCTCCTCCCCAGCTACCTTGAAGTGGCCACTTTTCATTCAGAGAAGCACAGCAAGCTATAAAGGCCCAGATCTGCAATTCAGGAAACAGAGCCCAAGCCTCCCACAACACCCCAAACCCTCAGGTCCCTGGGAGGGACTTCAGTCGTGCCAAGTCAGTGTGCAGGGTTATGCCATTATTGTTAAGGCAATTACCAAATGCTGCACTCTTTGGGAAGCACTGTGTCATGCGTCCAGTTACTTAACTCACTGAGCCATTTCTAAGATAGGCTCTATCATTACCCCATTTTTCAGATGAGGATATTGAGGCTCAGGTAAGTCCAATCACCAGGAGCTGGTAAGAGCAGGGCCAGGTTCAAACCCAGGTCTTCGGACTCCAAGTCCAACACTCTTTCCACTACTCCTTGGCTGCTTACAACCTGGGAGACCGCCTCAGTCTCCTCCACCCTGTGGCATGGACCAGAGCACAGATAACGAGGGCCTCCCAAAGCGAGGCGTCTGGGCACCTGTCCCTTCCCGCCATCCGTGTGCCGCTCCTGCTCGTCCTACCTCCAAGGACCCATGGACTACAAACAGTCAACAAAACTATTAATACCATGGGTTCCTCTCCCACATGACTTACAAATTTATAGTTAAGATAAAATGGATTGCTGTTATTTACAATAAAGGAAAAAACAGAATCAGCAACTGGTACTTCTTACTTTTAAAAACTTACCTCCCAGACAAAACATTCATGCAGAATAGGAAACTATTTGAGGGTACAGTTCACTACACCAAAATTAAAGCATTACCAAAACTACTTCTCGTGGTGGGGCTACGAACTTACCATGTTGGCAGCAGACACATTACCAGCACATCATTCCCAAGAGCTAGTATTTGTCAAGCACCGTTTGCCAGATACCATTCAAAGTGCTTTATGTGTACTGACTCAGTGCATCCCCACTGCCACACGATGATGGCAGGTACTAATGTAACCATAGGTTTAAAATGAAAACCCGAGACACAGAGAGGTTAAGTAATTGGCTCAAAGTCACAGAACTGGTAAGGGGAGGACACAGGAATGGATCCTGAGTCTTCTGATGCTCCTCCAGTGAACCACAGCTGCCACAGGTGCCTGCTGTTCTCCACCTGGGAGTTTTAACCATTTAACTTGGCATTTTTAACCATTCAGCACACTACCTCTCACCCTGACATATAACACTTAGATCACATAAAATTACAAGCATCTCAAACCATATCACTTCACTTACCTTATTAAGCCAAAGTCAGTGATTCTACTTTTTCCCTGTTTATTATCTATTTTGAAGTCACAGCTATAGAAAAAGAAGGTAAAATTGTATTTTAAAAAAGCAAGGATGCAGTTCGGATGGCCACCATCCAAAAGACAAATAACAACAAATGTTGGGGAGGATGTGAAGAAAAGGGAACTCTCCTACGCTGCTGGTGGGAATGTAAACTAGTTCAACCATTGTGGAAAGCAGTATGGAGGTTCCTCAAAAAGCTCAAAATAGAAATACCATTTGACCCAGGAATTCCACTCCTAGGAATTTACCCTAAGAATGCAGCAGCCCAGTTTGAAAAAGATAGATGCACCCCTATGTTTATTGCAGCACTATTTACAATAGCCAAGAAATGGAAGCAACCTAAGTGCCCATCAGTACATGAATGGATAAAGAAGATGTGGTACATATACACAATGGAATATTATTCAGCCATAAGAAAACAAATCCTACCATTTGCAACAACATGGATGGAGCTAGAGGGTATTATGCTCAGTGAAATAAGCCAGGCAGAGAAAGACAAGTACTGAATGATATCACTCATCTGTGGAGTATAACAACAAAGAAAAAACTGAAGGAACAAAACAGCAGCAGACTCACAGAACCCAAGAAAGAACTAACAGTTACCAAAGGGAAAGGGACAGGGGAGGGTGGGTGAGAAGGGAGGGAGAAGGGGGAAAATGGGGCATTATGATTAGCACACATAATGTAGGCGGGAGGGGGGGGGACATGGGGAAGGCAGTATATACAGAGAAGTAATGATTCTATAGCATCTTACTACACTGATGGACAGTGACTGTATTGGGGTATGTGGGGGGGATTTGATAATAGGGGGAGTCTAGTAATCATAATGTTGTTCAAGTAATTAATGATATCAAAAAAAAAAAAAAAAACACAAGGATGCTATCTTTCTGGCCTGCAAATCCCCAAAGGCATTTCTGAGAGGGAATAAGATGTAGCTGACTTGTCTTCAGGGGAGTTCTAAATCCACGTGTAATCCATACAATCAGAATCACCACTGAAATGTCTCTTAACAGCTTCAAAAAATTACAGCATCAATATTTGCTATATGTAGCCCTGTACAAGAACACATATAAATGTGAATACACAATGCATGCATTAATATACAGAATTCAGGAAGGGTACTTATTATATGCAATCACTTATATTATATACAAAATATAAATGACTAGAAGCAACAATAAGAACTTTGACTCTGTTTCAGAGGAACGTGGTTATTAAATGATGTGTTGAAGTTAAATCCATGCAAGTTAAGTGTGCTGGTGAACTGAGAAGCAAAGTGCTTTACAAACACTGCTAGTACCGAGTTTTATTCTCCACCACAGCAAGGGGTGAGCACCTTCTGCATACCTGCCTGCCCACAGTCACCTGGCAGGCCCCACGCTCCCTGCCTGGCACCTCAGGGAGCCCTCTTGTACTCCAAGGACCACGGTCAGCTCAAGCAGGACTTGTTGCCAATCCCACAGCATCTGCAGGAGGCCTGGCACAGACCCTGAAACTACCACCAGCCTCTGCTCCATCCCTGCAACCAAACAATAACAGAATAACATTCACAGACTTCTTTCTTTACTCAGGGCCTTCATCTACATGAAATGCAGGCATATATCCTCATTATTCTTTCCTCCATAACATTACTCATCCCCAGGCCAGTCTGCTAATTGAGCCCAGTCCTCGAATAAGTGGATCCTTCAAAGATCACTTCAAGAGGAGCAAGAGAAATTCAGAGACCTACTTGCTCAGGCTGCCTTTGCCAACCAGGGAACAACCAACCTAAGAAAGAATAATGCCCTTCAGGCAGCCAGGAGGAGCTGAAATGCTGAGCAATTGATCAGCACGGCAGAGCCACAGAGACAGGCCTCGGGGTCACCCTCTTTATAACCGTCTAAAATTGGATGAGGGCGAGGGACAAAATTCAGGCGAGATCTTGCTCACTTTACAACTATTTCAGTTAAACACAGAAGAGAAAACCCCCACGGTAACTAAGGTGTGTACACAAAGCTGATTAAAAGGAATTTTCTGAAATAATTTTTTCCGTAAATAATTATTAGGTAAACATGTTCAACCAAGCTGTAAGGGAGAAAAAAAAGCGGGGTGGGGTGGGGTAATTTTGTTTCCTACTACCTGGGGCTATATAGTAATTATGCAAATGGCAGCAAATATGTCACTGGGAATAACTGTGTGTAAAATAACTTGATTAAGTAAAATACAGTTGCCTTAGTCATCACACTAATTTGACAAGGACTCTAAAATGTCTCTCAGCTGTCTGTTTCTGGGTGAGCTATGCAAAAAAAAAAAAATCTTCAAAATGATGCCTTTTTAGAAGAAAAAGAAAGAAAAATTATCAAATCCGGTAGTTTCACCTCACCCACTGAATGCAGGCCCACTGAATGCTCTCAGGTCTAAAACATGAAAATGACTATAAATCATTAAGCTGGAGCCTTAATATACTCAGTCATCTGTCTCATCTCATTCTTTGTCACTTCAACCTCAGACTTGGTTTTTGCATAACACTAAATAGGGAAATGCCCACCCCTGGTTCAAGGGGAACTCCTTGTGTGCCCCACCCAGGAGACTAAACTGGCTTTTTTTAAAAAAAAGTTTCCTTCTGAGCAAATTCAAATACATTTGTATGTAACCCTCAAGCTAACTGCCCAGAGGTGTCAGAGGTTTTAATTTCCTGTACACATCCTTATCTACTCGTCCTCAGTAATTTGATAACATACACGAACCTCCATAGCCAGGGCTACCCTCTGTGCATACCCTGAAACACCCCAGCAGGTCTCCCCAAGACACCAGAGTGTGCACACGAGTGACTTCTCCATGCAGTTCCCTTAGACCTGCGCCTTCTCCAAACAGCCCAAGACTTAAGCAAATGTTACATCCTAGCAAGTAGGTCAGTTCAGGCTGGAGCTACCGGAAGCAAAGACCCAAGCAGAGGAAAATTAAACTGTGTTCTCTATTCAGCACACCATGATGATCAAATTGAACGGGTCTCTCCTTTTATGCTGAAAAAAATATCTCATAGCCAGTCAGGCAGTTTAAGTGACTAGCAGCGAACATGCCTGCAACTGTTGGCTTATCTGAAGCATGATTTCCAGTTAAAACATTTGAAAGCGTAACAGATTTCAGAATCCACAGCTGGCTCTGGTTGCACCTGGATTACCTTATCTATATTATCACCAAGTCTGGGCATCAGGGTCAGTGTCCTTCAACATGCACCTGAGAGACCCCAACACCCAGCCAAAAAGTTGCTGAGCCCCTTAACAGTTGGTGGCTTTCTCCTACACAGGTCTCCCTGGAGTTTGCTCCCTAGGCAGGTTCTTTAGTAAAAACAGACACACAGATACACACGCGTGCACACGCAAAGTCCTGCTTTTCAGAGTTGCTTCTCAAATCACAGGCAACTTCCTGCTTCAGTTCCACACTGGGAAACCGACGCCTGTGTCACTGAAGACACTGGGCAATCTGTCTTTTTAGAAAGAAGAGAGAGAGAAATGAAATGAAGTCTCCAAAAACAGGAAAAAAAAATGGCAACTAGGAAGACAAAATTAGAAGGTAGCTGCGAGGACTGCTGGAATCGAAGAGGAAATAATGTCACTGGCATAGAATTTGCAATCACCCTCCTCTCTCAGCAAGTAAGCACTCTTGGCAGGGTTGTGCAGTTTACCCTTCATCAGGTATCTGAAAACGCTTCATCAGAGGGGCAGGCTGGCTGCCAGCATAAAGAGCATATATAACACACACCTTGCACATGGACCCTGCATGTGTGATCAGCTACCAGCACATGTTCTCTGGTTTCCTGAGAAAGCCACAATGAATTAAAAGGGAGAAATTTGCCTTTCCTCCAAACATCGTATGATGTTTCATTCCCCAATTATCCATACTGAAGTCTCCCACCGCTGAAGGACTAAGAAACTTTTTATTCCACATCCCAAATAACAGATGAAGAGAAAACTCCCAAGTGGTCCAGAAGAGCAAAAACCCACAGCAAGCTGATTCAGTCAACCCTGGCAAGGAAACTATTTATTTTTCATAAGGTTCAGACAGCAATGGAGAGTCGAGGGCAGCTGGGCAAGGCAGAGACCTAAGCATCTTATGTCTCCACTCCTAGTAATCAAAATGAGTTCAATTTCCTAGGCCTGTCCTCTCCAGGGCCTCCATCTGCTTTCTGCTGCTCACCTGTTGACTCCTGTTACCCTACCCCTCTGAACCAGGCTTTCCATCAGCCTAGGCTGCAAGTGCCAGCAGGCCCCCACCAAGTGGACTGAATTCCTCCTCTGCCTGCCACTTACCTACTGTGGGATTAAAATCGACTTTCTCTCTCTCCTGGCACCAGCCCTCCCTCTATATAGGTCCACAACTCCACTAGCCCTCTGCTTCTTAACTTTCTTAAGGAACTCAGCCTACTCATTTGGTTGAAACCCCGTTGCATTTTTTTTTTCTAAAATCCTTAGATTATTGTAAGCTCAAACTAAGCCCATGCCTTTATCATTCATGGTGTGAAAAGTTCTGATGGTGTTTGCTACACCTGAATCATGCACTCTCTTGAACAAAACTGGTTTGAGGCCAACGAACTGTTGCACTGGAGATAGCTGTTGATATATGAATGATCCCCTTTTAAACACAAAACTGGGTTAGGTATTACATACTTTGCATATGCTACAGTACAGACCCACATACATTTTACTAATGTGCATTTGCATCTTAGTAATGCATGTACCTCTTTAACTTTTTAACTGTCAAATTCCCTCCAAGGAACATCTGATAAACTGACCCCCAAGGCACAGTTATCCCCTACCTCCGAACTCCACAGGTACTATCTGCAACTGTGTATTACAACCACAGACAAAGGTGCATTTTATGAAACAAAAATCTAAACAGAAAAAAAAAATGTGCTTTTTGCTACAGGATTCATACAAGTTGTGGCTGCACCGAGACAGGGATTGAAACCTCTTTCATCTCAAAGGAGCAAAGGAAATACATTTGATTTTCAGAAACGCTGTAACTGTCACCCCAGGAACTGAGCTCAGTCTGAACAATCCTCTCTCATAAGCACAGAACTATCTTTACCCCACACCAGAGACCAAGCCTACTTGTTCCTTAACAAGGCTTGACAGCAAGCCCTGAGTCTTAGGTAGGTGATTGTTTATGAATGGTACAGGGCACCCAGCGTCTGGTCCTCATGAACTGTACACCAAGGCCAGGAATGAGGGATTACTGGTTCCCTAGATGCATCAGAAAGAGCATGCTTCTATCTCTGCATGTGGTTACCCAACAGCTAAAATCTTGTTCAATTCTATCTCCATCAAAGTTGCTCACTAACACTTAGAGTCTATGACACTTGATTCTAGTTTCAGATCAATAGTCAAACAATGATTTAACACTCTACACGCTGAAAACTTTTTTCCGTTTAGGCAGGACTGTACTTGGGTCTGGACGTGCACTCTCTGAAACTCGAGTTGGGACCACATGCGCGAGGCAGGAGAAGGCGGCAAAGTAGGTATTTCGACAGTGCTGAGTCACTACAAGCTGTTTCCTCCGATATGTTATGCACCCCTGGGCCGTTTGAGCATCAATAACCCTTTTGAGAAAGCGAATTAAATAGATGTACATTGTGCAAAATGATGCCACCCCCTTCCGGGCGAGAGACCACGGTAGGAATTTCGGTCTAAGAATGGGTAGCAGGATCTACACAAACTCGCAGCTGCTCTCCAGGTACAGTAACTTTATCCCAGACGCTGAAAGATGGCTTTTAGGTTCGGAGTGGGACTATTTCCCCTGCAGGCCCCGGCCACTGGGGCACAGTTCACTCTAAGATGTTAAATTTCCCCCCCCCGCCCCCCACCCCGTAACTAGCGCCTGGAGAAAGCGCCCAGAGAAAATGATGCATAATGGATTTGTTCTCCAGGCGGATGGAACGGAGAGTAGAGGGCGCAGGATGCTAGCTGGATTCTCTTCCCATGTGCAGGTCACCTGAAACCCGCGATGCCTTCCTCTTTAAAGGGGCTCCGGAACTCATCCTCCGGCTGCGCTCCCAAGGGAGGAGAGGCGCGGCTTCACGCCCACCTGCCCGCCGCCTCTGCGCCCGGGGTGCTCCCCCAGACCCCGCGGCCGCTGCCGGCATCCGCGGTCGCGCCCGCTCGGCTCCCCGGGCCGGCAGCTCCCCCGGCGGCCGCCTCTGCACCAGGCGCCAGCCTCCGCGCCGGGCCGAGGTCATGCCCGCCTGCCCCCGGCGCCGGGCGGCCCCCCATCCTCGCGCCAGCAGCCGCCCGGGCGCCGGGCTGGGGAAGGGGCCCCGCGGCGGAGTTGGCCCCGGGACTCACCAGGTAGGCGCCCACCGTGCCCTGCGCCAGCATCAGGGCGCACTCGGACACCAGGAAGATCTTGATGTTGGAGAAGCAGGACACCTTCTTTTTCTTCTTCTTGTTCCGCTGCGCCTCGTCCCCCTGCAGCTCGCCGCTCCGGCCGCCGCCCGACGAGCCGCCCGGCTTCTTCCCCTGCATCCTTCCCCCGCCGCCGCCGCCTTCCCGCTCGGCCCGGGAGTCGGGGCCGCTGCCGGGCGGGGGTGTGCGCGGCAAGGCTGCGTGCTGTCCGCGCCCCGGGCCCGCGGCGGCCGCCCCCGTCCTGCCGGGGCCGGAGAGGTGGAAGGCTCGGCTCCTCGCCGCCGCCGCCGCGCGCGCCCCCTCCTCCCCCCGCCGCCCTCCCCTGGCCGCCTCCTCCGGCTCGGGCTGTGCCAATCACAGGGGCTCCTCCGCCGCCACCGCCCTCGCCGCCTCCCCGAGCCCTCCCGCCGCGTCTGCCCACGCCCTCCTCGCCTCCACCCGCGGCCCGGGCCCGGCCGCCCCGCCGCGCCGCTGCGCCCTCGGGCCTGGGGCGCCCGCGGAGTGAGGGAGGGGGCGCCCCAGACGGAGGAAGGCGGTGCCCGGCCCCTAGGTGGCGCTGCGGGGCAGGGGGCGCCGCGGCGGACACTGGGTGGTACTGCAGCAGGGGGGCCGGCGCGCAGAGGTGGTGTGCGGAGCGCCCCCGCGGGGCGCAGGGGCCGAGCTGCGGGGCTCTTTCCAGAGGAGGGAGAAGACCCAGCGCCCAGGAAGGGGTGGACGCGCCCTCTCCCCTCCGCCCAGCCGTGTCTGAGGACAGATGTTGCGCCCTGGGGCTTGGGACGGTGCCAGAGGTCAGAGCGGGTCGAGGCTTCTGCAGTCGCCGGCCTCCGCTCCTGTGCCCCTGGCCACTGGCGTGCCGAAGGGGCCCCAGACCCAAAGGAAGGAACTGAGGCGCCGCAGGAGGGAAGTTCGATTAACCCGTCGGGGGCCGCGCAGAGTATCAGTCGTGCCCAGCCACGGTCTCCGGGCAGCTGAACGGTCGCAGCGACCCCAGCAGAGGGCCTTGTCCAGCCCTCCATCTTCCTGGAGCCCATCCTCAGGAATGATGTAGCCGCCGAGGCTGGAGCCGGCTGAGGGGGTCAGGGTGGGGGAAGCGATCAGCCACAGGTTTGCCTTGATCCCCACCCCTCCCCGAGCTTTGCACCCCCGGCCACCTTCCTGGCCTTCGTCTGTTACCCGGGTCCGTGACAGCCGCTCTTTGTAACCATAACCAGGAGTTTGGGCCATAAGACACTACCGATGAGGATCTGCGAGTCCTCAGGCAGGCTTTCGGAAGCTCTGAGGAAACTGGGAAGGTCTGGACTAGTATCAGGGAGCACCCAGCATCCTGCCCCCAGCCCCTGGGCCTTCGCGGGGCTCAACCTTATTTGGAAAGCCTTTCCCTAACGATCATCAAAGAAGGTGATCCACTCCCCTAGGCTCCTGTGTACTCACTGCAGGCTTCAAGTGGAAACTGAGTAGCACCACTTCCGTAATTGTTACTCCCAAAGAGCATGAATGAGAACGCATGGTGTCCTGGTGGGGTGCTGTGCAGCCACACCATTTAAATACAAACGGCTTCATCCTTCTGTGGTTCTAGACATGATCTCACCTAGGTTTGGTGTCCCTTTCATACGCTCCCCTCCCCTCGTCTGGGCTGCCTCCTGTTGGAATTGCCCCCTTCCCCCCCACCACACACACATAGAGGTCTTTTTCTGTTGTCAGCAATTCTTCATCATTGGCTACATGATTCCCCAAGAGTCTCAGACCTTGCAGCAGCCCTCTCTGCACTCAGAGCCAACTTGCCTACAGAATCTTCTCTCTCATCCCCTCTGCCCTCTCCATCATTCCTGCATCCTGGCAGCAACTGCCTCCTTACTTTCTCCCGAGAGGGAAGACCCTTGATGAACTAGCTCCTTTCCCTGCCTCCAGGACTGAGCTGCAGAGCTGAGCTAGATAGATACTCTTTTTTCCTGTGAACAGTGATCCAGCTGCTACTGAAATGGCATTTAGAATGCATTAGAGTCTTCAAGCCTTATTTACATACTTTGTAATAACAAGAGCTAATGTTTAGTGTGTGCTTACTCTGGCCAGGCACCGTTCTAAATGCTTCACCTGCATTTACAATTTTATCCTCACAACCATCCTTGAATCTAGATACTATTATTAGTCCTATTTCGCAGATAAGAAAACAGAGGCCCAGATAGGTTAACTAAACTTAGCAATGTCTCATATCCTGTAAATGGCAGGACCAGCCTTTGAAACCAAGGTTTCTGCTATCACAGCCCAGGTTCTTAATGACTCACTATATAATGTCTTGTGAATCACCCAGGCAGGGTCTGTCTCTTGGGGAGGGTGGGACTCACATTGTTTCTATAAATGGAGATTCTGAGATGTGTAGTGACTAGCCTAGTGCCACCCAGCTGAAAAGGGACAGGAGTTGAACCCAAGTCCAGCTCTCTGCTCTAACCACATTGCCTCATGCCCAGTCCCAGAGGGGCACAGACTTTTTTGCTCTGACCATTTATTTTTCAGCATTTGACCATTGGCTGTCTTTAGAGAAATCAAACACTTTTGCTGCCAGAGAGGATTCTGGATTAGGGTTGTAGATGCTTCCTATAACTGCAGTAAGCAGGCGTGAAAATAATCCTGTGCCTGAAGACTGAAGGGTAATCAAAGTCAGCCTGAAGGAAATCAGGTGCCGTCCTCCCACCAGTGAGGGGGAAGGAATTTGACATGCTCAGTTCCAAACCTTCCCTCCTTGCCTATTATTTACCTGTAGATCAGAGGGCCAGGGATGATGACGTGGTTTATGAGCAGCAGGTGCTTCTGCCTGGCTTCTCTCCCTTGCAGACAAAGGGCAGGGAAACTGTCCTCGTATTGGGATAGCACGGGACTGCAGATTAAGTACCTAAGTGTCCGGTATCTCACTCGAATCCCAAAACAGGGAGAGCTGGTCTCATTGGTCCCGTTTCATTCATGAGACAGAGCAGCCATGACTTTTTGGAACCCACAGCTAGCAAATAACAGGAATTTAAAAACACGCATTTTCCATCCCAAATTGCTGGGAACACCCAGGAGGGGGAGGCAGAGATTCAGAGGGGACTTAGCCCTCCCGTGATCTGCAGTGACCCATCCAAACAGCCTCAGAAATGGACCATTGACCATCATGCACCGAGCAAGACAAGCAGAATTCAGCACCTCAAATGGCCGCCTTAAAGGTTGCCTTGAAGAAATGCTGTAGATGAAGCCTTTTTCATTCATCTCTCTCTCTCTCTCTAGCAGATGGTGAACTTGCGAATGGTAAGCAGTATGAGTGACTGTAGGACCCTTATGATCATTTTGGCCTCTCAACTCCTTTTCTGGTATAGGTGACTTTTCTAGCTTAGAGGACAATATTGCTGTGTTTCCATAACTTTTTACTTTGTTGGCTACTAGAGGTATGCCAGACATCAAGAAGCTACATAATCTGGAAATCTAATCTAGGGAAGCTATCTAATAATCTAGATTATTAATCTAATAAAGAAGATAGGGTCACATGGGAAGATAAACTGGCTTTTGATTCCTAAATATTAATAAACTGCATGTAAATATTGAGTGATGCGGGTTTGGAGAGCTTTTCTCCCCCACTTTGGAAAGGACCATCAATTCATTTGTGTAGGAGAGAAGTGGGTTAATTTCATGAACAGAGAAAAAAATGACAATAACTTCCACTGTTACTGGGCTGCCCAAGATTTCACAGCAAGCAGCCTCAATGTAATTCAACACAATGAGAAACTGGTGTTCAAGTAGTTCACATGAACCATCTCTTGCCAGCTTCAATTTTGTTCACAGGCAAATACAAAGTTGAAAAATAAATGCAAAGAATGATTTCTGATGGTCACTGGGACAGAAAATAGATGCTTAGATTCTCACCTTCTGGATGGATTTTTTTCTTTTTCTGAAAACACACAAATCATATATTGTGTCCAACCAAGGATAGAATTGGGGCTAGGCCAACTTCTTTGGCTTGAAACTTATATTTGGGCTGAGTTTAAGCTTATTTTCTGTTCCTCAGAGTTTTTATTTCACCACCCCCACTTTTCAATTAGCCAGGTCCATATGCCTTTCTACCATTAACCTGTGTTTGCTACTTCCTATATTCTTAGTTCTATTTCTAATTTATGTCTCTTAATTTGAATATATCCTAAAGCTCAGCAAAGAAGTGAAAAGGATGAACATCAGGTGCAACTTAAAAAATGGTGAATCCAAAATGCGGGTGGAAGAATAGAAGAAAGGAAAAAGAAAGTACCTTAATGGAAATTTGGAGAATATATATGAAAAAAAGATGGGGCTTAAAAATGTCTTATACTTATGGAAAATGAGTTTTGAGATAAAGAAAAATGAATAAAAGTAATAAACATCGGCCAGTGTTAGTGTATTTGGGAAGCTCATCAAATACACTGCCTTTGACTGATGTGTATGTAAACAGACTGTGTTTATCCAAATAGACTGTTAGCTTCTGATGAGTAGAGAGAGTGTTTTACTTTAAAAATAAAGGATCATTTGTTCTGCTCAGTGTCTAACAGGCCTCCTGCCAAAAAGCTTGGCGCTTCTGATTAGGACAGGAAAGGCCCCAGCAGGTGTCAAGGTTTATAGAAAGTCCCTTCCAGGAATTCCCTCCAGGGACACTTCTCCATCCCAGTGGTGACTGTTGATATCTGCTGCTTGCAGCCCTTCACTGACACAATGCTTTTGCTCTTCCCAGCTCTGCTCCCCAGTCTCTGAAAAATGCACACACACCTTTGCATCTTAAGGACAGGTGCTAATAGTAACTTTGGGCAAATGAGATGAGCCAGCACTGAAAATATTCTGAAGGCCCAACAGCATCTCCAGCAAAAATGGATGAGACTTAGGGGTTAAGAGTGTGTCAAGAGGTCCCTGGGTTTCAAGTCCAGCAAAAAGTGCCTGCAGCTGCCTGCCCTACTGAGGGGCAGTGGACTGCAGACCTGGGTACCCCAGGTGGGCACAGTGCCATGCACCAGGTCAACCCTCTGACTGATGGAAGAGAAAGAAGGGATCCCGGGCAGCGCAAACAATTTGAGAACCTGCCAGGTGTGGAATGTCACTGCATTCTAAATGACAAGTATGAATGATGCAGAAGGCATATACTCTCAGGTGGCGAAACCTGTGCTCAGGTGGGGAGCACCTGTGCTCAGGGTAGGGTCCTCCCCATGCCTCAGCGTTCTTATTCTAGAGCCCTGCCAGCAAATTCGGGCACTCTCCTCCCCTATGGACAAGCCAGTAAGGAGGGCTAAGGAGTGGGACAAAGTGAACAAGAAGACTGAATGACCTCAGACTGCCTGGTTATGGGCTGATTTGTGTCCCTACCTCCAAATTCATGTGTTGAAGTCCTAACTCCAGTACCTCAAATGTGACTGTGTTTGGAAATAGGACCTTTAAAGAAGTAGGAAAGGTAAAATGAGGTCGTATGGGTGGGCTCTAATCCAACAGGACTGGTGTCTTTCTAAGAGAAAGAAATAGGGTGCAAACACACGCACGGACAGAGATGCAGTGAGGGCACAGGGATCAGGTGGCCTCTTCAAGGCAAGGAGGGCGGCCTCAGAAGAAACCAACCTGCTGACAACTTGATCTTAGACTTCCAGCTTCTGAACTGTGTGAAAATAATGGTCTGTTGTTTAAGCCACCCAGTCGGTGCTATGTTGTTACGGATGCCCAGCGGCCAAAATTAACTAATCGCAGTTCCTCACCCTGCTTTCTCCTTCTCCAAACTCTCCCACCTGCTATTCTCTCTGTGTGGGATGCCCTGCCTTCCCCCACCCACTTTCTTTGGCTGGCTCACACCTCCTACTATGTTGAGACCCAGCTGAAGTGTCACCTCCTCCAGGTAGCCTTTAAAGAGTACATTCTCACCACTGCCTTCCCAGCCCACCCAGTGCCTCCTATCCCCCATGCCAACCTCTGCCCTTAGCCTTTATCCCATTGTGGGGGTACCCGCTGTGCCTCTCCCTGCCTAGCTCCTGATCAGCACCTTTCATCTCTATATTCTGCCCCCTGGAAGAGCCAGGTCTGGAGTGGCCAGTAACTCGTGAACAGAGCACATGAGTGAGGGGCCAGGAAGAAGTCACCCTTTCTTATCTGAGCCCCACAAAAGCTGTGAGATGGGTCAGAATGGCAGGAGGTGCCCATGAGCACTGGGAGGAAAAGAGGAAAGAGACAAGAGAGTGACAATAGCTGGAAAACCACCCCTGACCAGGCAGGAAGTGGAAAGGTCTTTCTAGACGGCCTTCAGGAAGAGAGCAGAGGGGACTTCCTGGAGCCTCACAGCTCAGAGCGTGGTTCACGGGCCAGCCGCACAGCTGTCACCTGGGAGCTTGTCAGACCTCAGCCCAGATGCTCTGAGTCACAACTTAAATTTTTAACAAGATCCCCCAAGTGATTCGGATGTACGTTATGATTTGACAAGAACAGAAACAGCCCAATACTATGACAGATAGCCTGGAGTCAGGCGTTTTTAAGCAGCATCTTAGTATTTATACTTATTCCCTTTTCCTTGTTTGAGGCTTTAGAAGAGAGAATTGGGGTGAACAATAGCTCTCCAGGAGACACTGGCTATTTTCAGTCTCCTGGAATCATCTCAGTGCGGAGTCCCACGGACAGGGAGCCCATGGGCTCTAAGACAGCGCCAAGGAACCAAGAGCAGGGTCCACCTGCCCTCCTGGGTTGTGGCTGGTCGTCGTTTTGGCCACACCTCCGAACCTCAAAATTAAAGGCACCCATGAACACCAAAAAGGACTGCCAGGACTTGATGGGGCTGAAACCCTAGGATCCTAAATCTGAATTGCCCAGTTTCTTAGGGCAATCACCCCAAACACAGGGCAAATAGGATGGCCAAGGAAGGCTGCTTCCTTCCACCTTGTGGAGATAGGACGGAAGGCTCTGCACCAGCGACCCGGGCTGATTCCCCGGTGAGAAATCCTGGCAGTCGCCTCCTGGCTGCCTGAGGATGCTCAGCCCAGAACTCTTGTCTTGCTAAAACGATGCGTGCAGTTGTAAATCCCAAGAAAGCACAGTGGGCCTACGTGAAAGGGGTGGATGCCTGCAGAGTACCTGCAATGCATAGTAATTAATATAGAAAGTGGTAATGTGGAGGGGAGCGGGGCGAAACCTGGTTTTGATTGTCTAATGCTGTGTAACAAGCCACCCCCAAACTTAGTGGTTTAAACAATATTTATTTTGCTCAAGAATGTGCAATCTGGGCAGGGCTTGGCAGGGACAGAGCTGGACCGTGCTGTCAGCTAGGGCAGGTGGAAGGCTGAGTGCTGGACCCATCTGAGGCCTCACTCATTGCATACCCAGCTCCGGGGCTAGGAAGACTGGACTAGCTGGGCCTCCTTGGCATCTCTGTGATCTTCCTTCATGATCTTTCCAGCATGGCAACCTCAGGGAAGCCAGATTTCATACATGTCCACTCAAGGCCCACAGTGAACATGTTTCAGAGAGGAAGCCATGTGACTTTGATGAGCTAGCCTTGAGTCACGCAGTGTCATTTCAGCTGCATTCTGTTGGTGGAGACAGCTACAAAGCTCCATCTAGACTCAGGGGAGAGAACATACACATCACCTCTAGGTGAAGGAAGGTCAATGCCGCATTCTCAGAAGAACCTGTGGGATAGGATATATATCACAGTGGCCGCCTTTGGAAAATAGGGTCTGCCCTATACATTGGGAGCCCTGCATTCCTGGACTTAAGTTTCTCCTGCACTGCTTCAGGCCGCAGAAAGACTACTGAGTGTTTAAAGTGATTCAATAATGAATTCACCTCCCATTTACAAAAGATTAGTCAGGGAAGCAGAAGAAATTCCTTTCACGGTCTAACAATGCACATTACTAGCTGGACACCGGAAATTAGGCTGGAAATGATGGATCATAACTTGCTTTCCAATTTAATATTTAAGAGGAAGATTCTGGCAGATCAGAGTGCCAACCTGGGTAGAGAGCTCCCTGTTCAAGAAGGAATGAGTATGTGTGTGTGTTAGGAGGTGAAGGAAGGACACACTGAGTCCATGAAAAATATTCTGTAACATAAAACAAGGACTCCCCAGACCAATGAGGCAGAGAAAAAGCATGCTTGTTTTAAAAAAAGAAATTGTAAATACTAGATAGTATGTCTTTTCTGAAATAAGAAATAAAGCATAAGATGAAAGGGTGATGCTTGAAATTCCAACAATTTGAAAAGGAAGTTGACAAATAAGAATTGGATTCAAATGAAGCTAAAAATAAAATTGTGGAACAGAAATCTGATATTGAGGCAGTTAAGATCAGAATCGAATTTGCAGAAAACTGAACAAATGATATAAAAAACAAGCTAGAGATGTTTTCTGTCAAAGTAGAGAAAAGAAACAAAGATAAAAATGATGGGTGCTTTGGCAGATCAAAAATAAAGACTTCCTATATGGATAAGAAGGACCCCTTACCCTGCAGAAAAAGATATAACCAGAACAAATGATATTGTTGCAATATTGAAGAAAATGAATAAAAGAGAACTTTTTAAGCTGGAAACAAATTTGAATGTACAATTTAAAATACTGTACCATTTCCAGTCAAAATTAATGAAGAAAGATATACAGGTAGATATAATCTAGGCAATTTTTTTATTATAAAGAATTTTAAAAATATCCTACAAATATCCAGACAAAACATTAAAGCTACTTTTCATCAAAGGAACACAGGCTGAGTCAAAAATGCATCCCAAGACTGGATGCCAGATGATAATGGAGCAAATTCTAAATGGTACTGAGAGAGAATGCTTATGACTCAAGCTGAAATGTTGTTAATTTGCAGAGAAAACAAAAAAGACATTCTTAGATATTCTAATCAAGGCCTCAAAAAAAAGATACCACCCATGCAGTTTTCTTGAAAAATTTACGTAAAGATACGTTCAAATGGAACAACACATTAATTAAAGACAAAAAACCTCAACAACAGCAAAAGTAGGTTCAAAAACATTGTGACAGTCCCAGCTAAATATACAGAAAGAAGTAAAAAGAAAAAAAATGTTGTAAATAGAGTATCAGTACAGATGGTATCATTGTGCTATTGTTTCATGAAGTAGAATAACTAAAAATAAAACTGGCCCATGATTCCAAATGATGTTGGCAAAGAATGGGGGAAAGAAGGTTATGTGGGGATCAAAAGGTACTAAAGTCCTCACCTTACAGAGAAGGAACCAATTTGTTCTATTACTCATGAATTTGATAATTAGAGAATCTATGCACTCAAGTGTGCTTTTGAAAACCCTCAGTAGAAGAATTCAAAAGAGAATATATGCATGACAAAAATGGAGAAAATAAAAACCAAGAAAAAATTTAATACTGGGAAGAAAATATAACACAATGGTCAAAATCAGGGGCTTTTGAGTCAAGGAAATCTGTTTTTTTGGGTGTGGTTCTGGCACTTACTAACTTTGGTCTGAAAAATTTACTTACCTACTCAAAGCCTCTCTTTTCTTACCTGTGAAAGTGAAATAATATATACTTCATAGGGCAGTTGTGGGAATTAAAGGAAATCCTTACCTAACAAACTTAGTTCAGTGCCTGTCCTGAGTATGAATCAATAAATAAGTTGTAAACTGTTGTCACTGTTAATTTTTTTGTTATCACTTACAGTAAAAACTTGAAAATGCTTGAGTCTTCTTATGTGCTCTTCTTCAGGGAATCTTTCCTGGCTCTGCTTTCTGAACCCACTTCTCAATTGTGTCTGAACTTTTAAAATTCTTTGACTTAGATCCTGTTCTAGACATCTGATCAATTCCACAGACAGCATTTAGAATGTTCCTTTCTTGGCAAGACAGACCTGCCAATGACCGAGTGTGAGTTTTTCTTGCTTTCATGCCTGTAGCTATTTCTCATGTCAATGTTCAGACTCAGTTCCCCTGAAAGGTACCTGAGCAAAAGCCCCAGACTTCCCAAATAATTATCCAGGACAAAAGGTTGGGCAGTAGAGTAATAAATTTAAATGATTTAATCTCCTATATTAAAATACTAAGACTTTCAGATTGGGCTAAGAAAATCCATCTGTGACCTGCTCACAAGAAACATATCCAAAACAAAGGGATACAATAACATTAAAAATAAATGAATGAATAAGGATTTACCAAAAAAGTATAAAGAAAGGGAAAAAGAAGGTATTAATATTAAATTCATATAATATTGGATACAAAACCAAAAAATATTAAATGAGTCAGTGTGCATAGAAATGTGCAGTCTTCAATGAAGATATAAAGGGTATGAAAAAATATATATTACACACACATGTATATAAATACATAAAGCAAAGATGTAGAAGAAGAAATGTGCAGAAACACAATTATTTCATGTGAGCCTTTTGTGGAGTGGTTATCCTTAGAAAAAGCAAGTAGACAAAATAGATAAACATTTTAAAGGATTTGTGTCATATATAATTAAAGGCATTTAAGATACAACGGAGGAAAACAAGAAAAAATTTTTCTCAAGGTAAGCCATAAAAATGAATTATTAAAAATAGAAAACTGCAAAGCTGATACACAAAATCAAAACTGTCTATTGAAATATATGGAAAATTTACTTACATCTGAGAAGATAGGAAAGTAAGAGAAAGTAGGGAAAGTAAAGAGAGAAAACAAAATTTAAAAGTAGAAAAGAAATATAAAAATAAAAAAAGAATTTTAACAAATAAGAAACTATTATTTTAAAATATTGTGTCAAGAAATTTGGAAAACTGAATGAAATATTTTCATAGTAAATTCTCCCTGGCCCTATGATAATACCTTGAAAGATGTCTTATTGTCTGAAAACTTTACTAGAGATAACTTTCAGACTTTTATAAATACAGATAATTCCATGTTATATGATTTTTCCAATACCAAAACAAAAGCTGAAAAGATAAACATTCATTTTATGAAGTCAGCGTAACACTGATAAAAAACTGACAAAGAAAACACAACAAAATAACAGTAAATATTATTATGACTTTGGAATGCCATGTTAAATATCTCACTGACGCAATGAAACCCAAAAGATAAGCCAATGTCATCTTTCTTATAGGACACAATGATGCTCAAGTTCATACGGATGAATAACAAGTAAAAACAAATTAAGAATGTACTGAAATAGGAAAACCAGTGCTGTTAGATTAAGGAGGTATGTCCTACTAGGTATTAAAATATACTGCAAGCCATACTGAACGAAGCAGTGTGGTCCCAGCTCAAGAACTGGCAGACAGATTGATAGAGCAATCAGCCCTGAAACAGACTCCCGTATATATCCCAGATTAATAAAAAAAACAGGAAAGGAAGAGGTTATTCTTCAGATGGTTGAAAAAATTGATTGACTCAAATTTTAGCCTCACCATGCAACAGCCCCAAAACAAAACAATAAAATCAGATGGATTAAAGAAAGAACTGCACATAAGCAAATACATAAGAGAATGGTTATCAGAACTCTGCAGAGGGAAGGACATTCCAAGCATAAAGTCTGTGGAAGTAATTCTGAAGGAAAAGCTAGACAGATTCAACTACTACACAATAAGAAATCTTCTACACCAAGAAACATTACTCACAAGAATAAATCACAAATGAGGCAAAGTAGTTTAGCAATAGAGCAGAACGATAATATTATCAAAACATGAAACACTCTTATAAATCAATAAGTGAAACTCTAATATTCCAAAAGAAACATAAATAGAAGACCTACGCAGAAAATTTAAAAACATACAAAATCCAATCAACGTGCAATAATATTCACACTTAAACTGATCAAACAAATAATAAAACAAATTCAAGGTGTATTTTATTCACCCACTAAAATAGCAAAACACTTTTTTAAAGAAAATTTTCTGTGCTGGTGAAACTTTGATGGAAAGGCTCCCTAATAAATTGCTGGCAGAGGTATGAATTTATGCAAACTGTGGAAACTGACTTGGAATATCAGTCCACGCAGTCAAATTATTCACCTGCATTGGCCCAGTAATTCTCCTCCAATGAATCTATCCTAAAAAAATAATCAGGACACGAGCAGAATATAAGTACAATGCTTTACTGTTTATTGTTTACTTGTTATTGAGCAATTATTTATGATACTGAAAAATCGCTAAGAATGTGTATGTTCATTAATAGAAAACTGACAAAATTACATTTTCAAAAATAGTATTCAGCCATTTTAAAATGATCTTTTATAAAACATTGGAAGAAGGGGAAAATGCTCTTAATAAACTAGTAAGTGGGAAAACAGAGGATTCCAAACTGTATGTGTGGTATGATCCAGTTTTTGTTATATGTATACACACACACACACACACATGCACATATACATATTTAGGGCCACGGCTTCTGCCGTCAGACTGCCTGAATTTAATTCACAACTTACCACCACTAGTTTATGACAGTGGATAACCTACTTAACCTTTCTAAGCCTCAATTTATCCATCTTTATAATAGGAATAACAATGGTTCCTGTCCTAGCATCCTAGCACATTGTTACAGGTATTGGCAGAGATATGCAGTGTCAGGTACCTAACACAGAGCCTGGCTTATAAATGGCAGATTTTTACATTCATATACATTTCTGAATTATCACTTAAAAAAATAAATATGCATTGGGGTTATACATTTTTAAAATTTTTTATTAATATTAAAAAATGTATACACTCTCCATCTGATTTCTGGACCCAGCTTGCATCATTTCATGGGAAGCTTCCAACAAACCAACATTTCTCATGTACTCTGCACCAGCTCAGAGGCATAACATCAAAGTCAGGCTGCTGTCAAAACCAAACCAGAGGAAACCCTTGTGGAGTTCCAGACCCCTTGAATGAAGGGATCAGTAAGTCTGGAGTTACCAGTCAAGGAGAATACTTACAAAACACATAAGGAAAACAGGATTTCTAGAAGGGACTATATTAACCAGGCTTGACAGGAAAAGGTGCTGTCCTTTCAACGTTGTCATTGAGGGGAATATCTAGGGACCACATCTTTCCTCCTTTGCACTCCTATATTCAAATGTGTTGGAAGTCAATGACTAAAAATTGTAGGGACAGATATAGAACTGGTGGGAAAAGAAATACAGACAAAGGGAAATACGGTGTCCTTCAACACTGAATCCCAAACAGAGAAGAGTCTTTGAAATGAGTCAAGGCAACCCTTTCTTGGAACAGCAGGAAATCAGTATGCCACCATCCAGTACAAGTACTCCTCAGGGGGCAAGAAATACTTAGGTACATTTCCCAGGGGCTGAGAAGTCATCTGGGATGAGATTGGAAATCAGTGTAATAAGGGACACAAAAAGATGGTGGCACAGAGACCAATTGCTCAGAGTCCTGGAATGTTGGGGTGATGTGAAGACAAGCGTGAAAACCGATACCATGGCTAGAACTAGAAAAGAAACAAGGTTCAGGCTGAGGTCATTTGTTGCATTAATGTATTAAAAAGTTTTAGAGGTCAATAAAACCCATGCTATAAGAGGAGTCAAGTACAGTGATTTAATTACGTTAATAATATTAGAAAAAAATCTATGTGAGCTCATGACATTAAAAAACAATATTTTTCCTGCCAGAATAAAACAATAGTATTTTGTTCACTGCCCATGCAAAGGACAGTTCTGTAGGGACAAAAGAGCTAATCTAGAGGTCTCCCACCAGCCAAACTGTAATTTGAACATCAAAAAGGGTATACTAATCTTGTCAGTTGAAATATGATGAGTTTGTGAAAGGTCAGAATTTCATAATGATACAAAGAAAAAAATTCCTATAAAGTATACTAACAGTAATTAGGATGAGCACAGAAGTTTGGCTATAAAGAGATCTCTTTGATTTTTTTTTAAATTAATTTTGTTGAGAGGAGGTTAATGTAAATTGGCATTTTATTTCTTCTATTAACTGTTTGATTTTAAAATACAGATAAAACTAATGCCTCTCTGCGTGAGTAGAGAAGCAGAAATACAGGGAACTGAAGTTAGCCAAATTGCCCTGTAAAATATACAGAGACAAGAACTGGAGGGACTTAACTGGCACCAGTACTCATAGGCAGTAACTCGGAAGAAAGGAGGTTCAAAATGTGTCCCAAGATGATGAATAAGCCAGACGTCTTAAAAAGGAGCGCTCATTATACGACCTTGCTTCTACCTCTCGTGGAAGATGACACTTCTAGATGGTTCCATGAATTCTGAGACACCAGTATAGCATCCATGCATTTAAATAATGTTAATAGACCTGTTATCACAATGACCAGGTTATCATAGTGACAAGACAATGGCCTGTGTCATGCTGTCCCACAAAGATTTCAACATTTGGTGGGGAAATTCCAGGCTACTAAAAACTAAAATCCACTGGAAAAACACAGACCTAAATTTTGTCTTAATTAATGTAAAAAGGGAAGATGATCTTAAAAAGAAAGGTTCAGCCTGACATCTAAGCCTTGGTTTTGAAAAGCCTTGGGGAAAAATAACCTGGGTTTAGTCCATAACCAAGAAACAATTGGTCAATCAGATCCCGTAGCCTTGGTGTCTGAATTGATACTTACTTTATTTTTTGACCTGAGTAGGAAAAGTTTAAACTTTAAAAATTTGTGATACCCAGACCCTACTGGGGAAGGGGCGGATAACCCATTAAATCAGAATTTGCAGGGGGGTGGGTGGAAACCAGCTATTATCTTTTTTTTTTTTTGAAGATCTCCAAGTGTCTCTAATGCACAGCAAGTTTGAGCCAGAGGTATAAGCAGTGCTTCTCAGGCAGGGCCTGAGAATCTGCATTTCTAGCAGCCTCCCAAGTGGTGCCCACACTTGAGGTCCTCAGAATGCATTTCAATTAACAAGGTGTAGAGTTTCTCTCACCATCCTTCACACCAGCGCTGCCCTGGCAAGAGGAAGAAGCCGAGGAAAAAGCAAAGTGGGCCTGGAGGAGAAATCCCTCCACAGACTTCAGGTTCCCTCCTGGCAAACCTCTCCCCTTCCTCGCACACAGACAGACAACTTCAGCAAAACCCAGTGTGTGCAGCTACTGTCTGCAATCTCTTAATTTCCACCCTGTCAGTATTAGAAATATATTGGTATTTTGCTCATCATAGGCTGTTTTGCATTAATTTTGACTTGTTTTAAAATATTGCCTTTAAATATTACTAATTTTGGTCACGCCGTTTTTTGCCACCACCCCCCCCTTGCATTTTGCTTCCAAGGCGAATGCCTCTTTTGCCTTAACTACTCCCAACCCTGTTCTGTTTACTCCTCGACTCATTCTCATCTGGCTTTTGCTCCCCAACTACAATGGAATCTAACTTTGAATGACTGATAAAAAAAAAAATCCCTGATGTGTAATTTTTTTCAAAGGACAATTTTTCACTCCCTATTTTAATTAATGTTCTTTGTGAGCATTTCAAACACATCAAACAAAGCATACACAAATACAGTGGTTACAGAAAACATTACTATACTTATCTGCAAACCTGTTTGCAGGTGATTCTATTGTGCAGCAATGCAAGAATGCCAGGGCTTTACATGGCCTGTGGCTCACCTTCTGAGTCCCTCTCCCAGGGTCGGTGTAGCCATTTCCAGGCAGCCGGAGGAGGGCAAAGGAGAAAGGAAATAAGCACTTCTGCCTTTGACTCACGATCATAGGCAAGGCAAGATGGAATACTTCCCCTTCAAGGGTCTTGCACCCTAAACTTTCCCACAATGAAGCCAATCAGTCACCCGGTAAAGTATATTCGTGGCAGGTTTTGTGTCATCCACAGCCCTGGGTTCCCAGAGCCTGTGTGCGCAGACATGCGTGCTCACCTGCTATCAGTTCCCTTTGCAATTCCCAGGAGTGCTCCAGGTCTGAACAGCCCTTGTGTACCCGGCCACAACTCTTTAGCTTATATTTTCAAACTCCAAAGTTTAGTTTTGAAATGAAAGGTTTCTTTCTTTGCATAAGCCGACAGTTTTTCCCAGGTGAACAGGACAGATTTAGGCTTAATAAACTCGTTTGGAATTTCACGGGTGTCAGCCACTTCACTCTTTTCTCTGCAAATGCTTCGGAACTACAACAACCGAGTGTTAGCCTTATTTGTGATGTTTGCGGTAGGTCGGCAGCTTTGTTCCACAGAGCCTGAAATTAACAGTCAGAGTCAAGGATCGAACTATTAGAGGCTTCCTTTCTTTTTTTTCAGGCCAAATACAATGATTCGATCTAATCCTTAAATCTTATATCCAATTATATAAACCTTAAAATAAGGGGGAGTAGAAGAGTAGAGGAAAAGAAAAAGAGGAAGAAGATAAAAATACACACGCAACAAACAGTTTCAATGAAAGACACGTTGGGAACAAGGTAATGTCTCATGCACAGAATAGCACCAAACATCTAGTAGATGCTTATTAATTCTGGACGATCACTAATCTGCTATCACTTCTCTTTATCAAATACCAGTGGCTCGTCTCTGAATGAAATAATCACAGTGGCATGAAGCAGGGAAAACAGGGTGGGGAGACTTATTTATCTGGATCATGACGAACAACCTGGAGTCCAGATAAAATAAAAATAGGGGCCGACTGGTGAGAAGTTCCCCAATTCTTTCACCCAACATAGGATTTGGCTACAAGGAAGGAAGCCGTCTCAAGTCTTATTCCTGCAGACCACCCCTCCTACTTCTATCAAGGATGGCCGATGTGGAACAAAGAAGCCACTCATTTCAATTCTCTCGTTCTTTAATCAAATGTGCCCCAAATCCCAGGGAGATAACCTAAAAAGAAATTGCCATGGGCTCCACATTCTAGCCTAGCAAATGCACGGGGGCATTTAGGTCTGCTTGTCACACAATCTAGGTATAGAATAAAGCAAAAGCTAACCACACTCCTAGAGACTCACCCCTAGGAGTGTTTTAGTCACTTAAGACCAGAGCATTTGCTTGAAAAAGAATTGCATAATTCCATCTGGATGAGCTTTCTTGTCACTGGCCCCTTCTGCAGTGTAGTGCATCATTTGCTTTTACCAAGAAGCTCTTACAGTAGAACTCTGAGAAAAGCAAGCATACTCTTACAGTCTAATCTTATAACAAACAGGGATTGAAATCTCTTAAGTTTGAGATGGCCTGGGAAAAGCAGAGAAACCCTCATGCCTACTGTTGTAGAGTCACACGTGTGGGAAAAAAATGTGAGTTGTGTTTTTTACTATCACTTCTGTGGAGTTCCAAGAAACGCCTTCGGAGAAATGCTTGCATGGGCATTGACTTTTGCACTGATTCTTTAAAGAGAGTGGGCTGAGAGGAATGGTACCCTCCCTAGGCCAGATGGAAGGCAACCTTCCATGAGCTGATTACAAATCATAATTTATTCTCCAATGCCACGGGCTGTTTGCCCTGTCTGGAATGCTCGGCCCCTGGAGATAAGGCTGTTCTCAAAATGCAGTGAGAGGGAATGGTTTTAATACCTCCCTGTACTAGAGACATATGTACTGGTGGTGATTTATCTTGTCACAGATCCGTGTGTCAATTCACAGTGCATTTAGCGCAGCAACAGGGAACAAAATCGACTTCAGATTGAAGAAATCGTGGGTGATAATTACAATCAGAGAGCATAACCCTATTTACTTCCAAAAACATGATTTTTAAAAGTGATTTATAAACAGGAGTCCTTCCTATTTCTATTCTAGGTTTCATTGAAATGACAATCTTCTCCTTTGGATATTACCACTTTGGAGGTAGCACACGAAAGGAATTTAAAATTGACTGTGGCCTCTTTATCTAAGTGGGCTTTGCACAGGCTGCTTCGCCTGTATGAAATGCTCAGCTTCTGGGTCATTTGTGCCATTTCCTAGCTTATGTTAGGAGCTATGCACACCAAAAATTCATATGTTGAAGTCCTAGCCCCCAGTACTCCAGAATGTAACTGTGTTTGAAGACAGGGCCTTTAAAGAGGTGATTAAACTTAAATGAGATTATTGGGGTAGACCCTAATCTGATAGCACTGGTGCGCTTACAAGAAGAGGAAATTTGACCATCTGCAGCAACATGGATGGAGCTAGATGGTATTATGCTCAGTGAAATAAGCCAGGTGGAGAAAGACAAGTGCCCAATGATTTCCCTCATTTGTGGAGTATAACAACAAAGCAAAACTGAAGGAACAAAATAGCAGCAGACTCACAAACTCCAACAAGGGACTAGTGGTTACCAAAGGGGAGGGGTGGGGAAGGTGGGTGGGGAGGGAGGGAGAAGGGGATTGAGGGGTATTATGATTAGTACACATGGTGTCTGGGGAGTCATGGGGAAGACAGAAGACAAGGAGTGACTCTGTGGCATCTTACTACGCTGATGGACAGTGACTGCAATGGGCTATGCGGGGGACTTGGTAGTATGGGTGAATGTAGTAACCACAGTGTTTTTCATATGAAAACTTCATAAGAGTGTGTATCAATGACACCTTAATTTTAAAAAAGGGAATTTGGACACACAAAGAGACACTGGAGATGTGAGCACACAGAGTGAGAAGGCGGCCGTCTGCAAGCCAAGGAGGGAGGCCTCAGGAGAAACCAACCCTGTAGACACCTCGATCTTGGCCTCCAGAACTTTCAGCCTCCAGAACTGTGGGAAATACATTTCTGTTGTTTAAGCCACCCAGTCTGTGATGCACAGTATGGCAGCCCTGGCAACTAAGACAGTTTGCATGTCATTTATTTATAGAACTCTTCAATCTAAATTAAGTCCGCCCGTTACCTTGCACCACCCTTTATTAGTCCTTCACAGTTATCACTTATAATCACTGTGTTTCATAAAAACCGAAGATGCCATTGATTGTAACATGCACTATTATTGTATGTATCTATGAGAAAGTTTAAAAGAACACAACAAAACCTCAAGGTAGAGAATTTAGCGTGGGACCCCACCCACCAATCTGACCCACCAGTGCAGGGGTGGGACAGAAATAAACTCAGCACATAGAAGGGAGAAGGCAAGGAAACCCAACCTTAGCTGCTGCTGGAAGGAGAGAGGAAAAATCTCTCCTGGCAGCTGGAACCAGAACATGATCATTATGCAGATTTATGGCCCGAAGTCTGACTACAAGTGTGGTCCAGGAAACCTCAAGCAGAGAATGTAGTTTAAAGAAGTCTCATGTTGGGAGCAGCCACAAGGGAAAGAAACAAATGCAAATGCTCTCCGGAAGAGCTTGACCCCCTTCTAGGCCAACTTGATTGTAAGAATGGTATGAAGATTTAATATTGGGTATATTGAGATATGTAAAAAAAAAAAAAAAAAATCACACCCCTAAATAAATGAGATATGGTGTAATTTGTTTGCATGGATATTTGCTTAATGTCTGAGGTTCAGAGATCACGTTTGGCACGTGTTCTCCCTTTACCTCCTTTTCCTGGCAGAGTGCTGGGACCTAGTGGGCATCAGATAAGTAGAAATGGAATGAATGAGTTGGTGAGGCAAATCTTCCTGAGTTTCACCCACTAAAGTCTTGGCTTTAAATAAAATTTCTAATGCTATTTACTATTTGCTTATGCATATTAAATGAGTTTTTAACACAGTGGAAATAACATTAGGCCTGGAAATCTAGAAACCTAGGCTTTGAACTTAGCATCTTTATTGATGATTAGACCTATGACTTTGGGCGAAGGTATTAAGCTTTCTGGCTCACGGTTTACCCCTCTGTGAAATGGTAGGGTGGTGTCCTGTAATTCCCAGGGTCCCTTTTGATTCTACTAATCTGTGCTTCAGTTGTGTAAAGGAAATAACAATGAAGCACGCAGTTGTGGGCGCCATTCATCACTACCATTATCACCTGACCTCTGCGGGTAATCAGATGAGTGGTTGACGTGGTGTTGAGAATATAGTCATACACAAAATCCTCCTCGTGATTTTTTCCTTCATCTTTACTAACGCCTCCCTACGTGAAGATGACATCTTTCACAATCACTTCAAATATTCTCACACAGTGATGTAAATGGCAGGGCCTTGTGGATAAAGGATAAGAAAATGAGACTGAAAATAAAACATGATTGGAAGAATCAGGTTTTTGTCATGGATAAGAAAAAAGTCCAAGGCTCTGAATCAAGGCAGATGCAAATTACTGAGATCAAGGCAAATTGTGTGTAAGAAGTAAGGTAGATGTCTAAGAAATAGGCCAATGTAAAGCTATGAACTTTGAGCCATGCAACAACAATTGATGGGCAATCAGGAACCAAGAGATTCTTAGGAGCTGAAGGTGGACAGCAAAGAAAGGTGAACGCAAGGAAGAGTGTGCATATCGGGGCAGAATGTCCATTGCTGTCCTCACTACAGAAAGCTTCCAGTCCATTCTGCCCAGTCCCACCCTGGCCAGGGTACAAAGTTTCCCCTCCCCTCATGAAAGTTCAAGCCTCTGCTCAGGTGCTAACGAGTGTCTGGCACCCAAACAGTGTGTTGTCCACAGACGATGGGTCAGCCAAGGAGGGGACCCCAGGAGAACCTCTGAGCACTGCGTGCTCAGTGGCCAGAAGACCAGCGCCTGCACGTGAATGGCCCTCACTCAGCAGTAGCCTAGGGTCACCTGGTTCCACTCAGTTTCCTGACCCTTATGAAAGAATTTCTTTCTCTTATGCTTTAAGGACTAAAATATGGTCACTGCTTCTGATTAGGACACCCTGGGCCCTTTGCTGGCAGTGGCCTCTAGCTGTGCACAGCCCTCCCTCCAGCACAGAGGGCTTACTCCGGGTCTTCCTTCTGGACTGACAGTGGCCTCCAGTCTCCCCTCTATAGCAAGGCCATTCCGATTTGCCCTATGCCCTCCTCTGTTGACCTAAGGTTATGCCACCATGTTGGATTTCTCATCTTCCCTAGGAAGGGACCTCTTCCACCTCTTCTTTTAAAGTTTAAGACTCCATGAAGGGGCCTTAGAGATGAGATCTATGAGCCTTCCTTCCCTCCTTCTGTTCACCATCCTTTCCCTTGGGGTTTTGACCCAGGCCTCCCTGGACCTCTAATTTTTATCAGGTCAACCCTGAGAAATACAGATAACACATGATACACAAACTATTCAATGTCCTGGGAAAGACACTCCCACCCCCTACTGCCCACCACCTCATTAAAGGTAACTGGTCAGGGGAGATGGGGCAGCACGAGACCTCCTGGGAAGCCAGCATGGAGCAATGCTAATTCTTTCTGAGCCAGACTTAGAGGCAATAGACAGGATGAGGCAGGGGGTGTCAGCCGGAGAGCCGGTCCACGCACAGGGAAACGGCCTGATGGTGTGGCTGGATTCCATGGAAGACGGAGCCAGCTGGTAAAGTCACGCTTCTTAGGAGAAGGGCAAAGAGTCCCCAATAATAGGAAGTGGGACTTTCAGCCAATGATGAGGTTCACCTGGCAGCTCTGGGGGATTGGAGGATGACAAAGACATACTGTCGGGCAAGATCTAGACCCTACTTTCTTGAAGGGAATTAGATGCCTGGAAGAAAGGAAATGGCCTTAGAGTTGGGGGAGGGTACAGAAATGTATGGGGTGGGGGAGGAATGTATTGAACTTAATTTAAAAAATGAAACTGTGAGGTTTATTCTCCCTAGTAAATTAAGCAACAATTCTGATATAATCCCAGGGAAGACAGAGGGAGTCTTCCCTGCATGAGGGAGGCCATGTGTACAAGCAAGCCCCAGAAAGAAGGAGGAAGGGAGACACCCGCCCATCTTCCCTGGTGGGCTGCGGGAATGAACAAGGCAGCAGGAAGAGGAAGTGGGGGTCAGACCTGCATGTGCAGACGTCCTGGCTCCAGGTTGCTGACTGTGTAGCACGTTCTGAAACACGTGTCCGGGCAACCACTCTTCCTGGTTTCATTCATAGCTGGCCCTTCTCTTTTTTTCTACATATTTAATTTGTTTTTGACATGTTATTGTGTGTATTTGCAACCCATTGCGAGTCTCTAGGGAATAGAGGGCACTATGCATTCGTTAAGGGAATACATAAAAATGGAGAAATAACCAACATATAGGCTCAGTCCAGATAGTTGTAGGTCTTCAATTTTGGAAGGAACAGAGGGCCTTGAGGAGTTTATTTTGGAAATTTAAGAAATATAGTAGAATCCCAATTTTTCTATTTTTTTTTCCTGAGAAGGAAATCATGTGGTGTGTGTATGTGTGTGTGTGTGTTTGCATGGGTGCATACGTCAGGGGAATGGCAGGCATAGAGTCAGTGCTAAGGGTGCTGAATACTGCATGGAACAAAAAAGACAATTATATATTCTTTATGTATTTTCAAGGAGTCAGAACATACCATGTGCGCACACACGTGCACACACCCCCCCATATGTCAGTTTTCAGAGAAGTAGAACACGAACAAATTCACTTAACACTAAAATATGCTGAATATAATTTTAACCTTTTTTGATGATTCAAAAGCTATCTTAGGCTCCTTATGCCTCTGGGTTATTACTATGAACATAAATTATTATCACACAATTCTTCACAACCTATGTTGTTCACATTTTTCTGATTATTTTATTGTGAATGAATGGGAGCCTTCGGTAGCACTTAATTACTATGCAGAGCTAGTAATGGGTCTGATGATTATTTTAGGGCATGATTGGGTCAGCTTACAGGAAAGCAGTAAGACTTGTCCTAAAGTGGGAATGCATGTGAAGTGTTGCCTTTTGGGTGACTGATTTTCCATCTCAGACATACAAAGATTCCAAGGAGAAAAAGTTCACATTTACTCCAGGAGATAAGAGAACATTTAGTGAGGAGGTTGCGTTTGACCTTGGCTTTGAGGGATTAATCAATTAATTAATGGGGGCCAGACAGCATTCCAGATGGAAGAACTAGTCAATGGGAAGCAGGTAGGAACACAGGGGCAGAGGGGGCTTGGAGTAGGCCCCTCACAAAGCAGAGCTGTGGCCTCTGGAGCGTTAGCATCACCACCAAATGACCTTTGTTAGAATTGCAGAGTCCCGGGCCTTCACTCCAGCCATACTGGGTCAGAATCTACATTTTGCTCAAGATCTCAAATAACTCATATGTATATTAAATTCTGAGGTATACTGTACAGGATATCTTATGTATTATTTATAAAAATGGCTGAAAATGGTGTTCAATTGTGAAAGGCCTTGACAACACGCCAAGGAATTTATACTTTATTTAATAGGGCATGTGACACATTGACAGCTTTGTAAGCATACAGGGATGTATAGACTGAACACCAATTAAGGGTCATCGATGCTGGTCTTACTGCAAAGGCAGGGTCCTAGAAGTCCCCCAAGTGTCCAGTTCCTCCAACTTGAAGTCTGGAGAGCAGAGAGGTGGTGGTAAGCAGGCTGGCAGGATGTCCATCATGGAGAACTGGATTGGTGGTTATTTACCAGCTGCTGATGTGCAAATAATACGTTAGGAACATTACTCTGGCTTCTGTGTTTTGGACGGATATTAGTGAGGAGACATAGAACACAGATAAGGATAAATAAAGTGCTTTGTGACAGGGTTTGCAAAGACTGTGAGCCTGGGGAGCTTGTGTTCCTCATCCTGTGCAATTGCAGTAATCAGCGTCACCCAGAAAGGAGGTCATACTCATGTCTGGCACCCCACATTTTGCAATTGCTGCCAATGGACACCTCTTTATCACCTTGCTGTTGTGACGACTGGAACTTTGCTTGTGGGTCCCACAGGACTTTAACTAACAGAGAAAGAATTCTTAATTCTTAAGCAGCTACCAGCCCCAGGACACAGCAAGAGGCAGCAGACCCAGGAGCTTGGTCTTTCTGCGAAGAAAGGCTCTTAGACCATCATCATAACTGTGACCCAAGTGACAGGCTTCTAATTAAACATGCATTTAGAGGCTGACCGTAATTCTTTCTAGAGACCTCAGAGGGTGGCAGCTATCTTCACACTCTCCCTCTCTGCATTCCAGTTCATGAGTGTCTCCTGGAGGGGAGTTTTACCCACGTCTAGTACCCAAGCTTTTACATCCAGTACCCAGGTGTATAGAGCTGCTTCCCAGGGAACACACCTTGAATTCCTAGTTATGGTGGCTTGGGGGACGTGTATTCTGGGGTCCCACAGGACTGTGACTGCCAGAGAGATGGTTCTTGGCAGGTTACCATCTCCAGAGCACTACACAGACAGCAGCCTGAAGCACGTCCCCCAGTCTTCCTGTGAAGAATGTCCTCTTGCTTGTCCTGGACCCTTGGTGAGAGGAGCAGGCTTCAAGGTTTGGCACACAACTAGTGGCCTATGGAGTTCTTGAAAATAAGCTCTCCCTCTGCCTTGATCCAGCTTCCCAGTACCCCCCAGAAAAGAAAGAGCTTGTATATTCACTCATCTGGAACCCTGATTTTTACAACTGCCACCCAGGAATGCCTCCAAACTCCAAATCACCATGCTCTGGTGGCCTATGGGGCTTATGCTTGCAGGTCCACAGGACTGTACGTGTTTGTATACTTTTAAAAGATGCTGCCTGAGGGTCTGGGTTCTACTCATTCTGAATCTAGGTGCTGAGATCTTCCCCTTTGTCAGGTCTTGGCATGTCCTCAGCTAGTGGGAACTATTAAAATATAGTAGGCTTCTTGCACAAGCACAAAGTTTTGAGAGACAATTAAGATAAGGGGCAGGATTGCATGCCCCATTCCTCTCCTACAGGATTGATTCATCTCCTACACAAGGCCACTTGTGTGGGTTGTTTCATCTACTGTATAGAAACCAATACAGAGAGTCATGAAACAGAAAGAGTATCATTTCAAACATTTATGACCATTTCAAAGTAATGTTAATAAAGATGTTCACTGAACTGGGGATAAGAATGGATGAAAACAGTGAAAACTTCAACAAAGAGATGAAAAATATTAAGAGTACCACATAGAAGTCACAGAGCTCAAGAATACAATAATTGAACTCAAAAATGCACTAGAGGGGTTCCACATCTAGAAGACTAGATGAAACAGAAGAAAGGCTCAGCCAAGTTGAAGACATGGCAGTGGAAGTCACCCAATCGGAGCAATAAAATGAAAAAAAATGAAAGGACTAATGAGACAACATCAAACAGACTAATGTTCACATTATAGGGGTCCCAGAAGGAGAAAAGAGAGAGAAGGGAAAGAAATCTTCTTTGGAGAAATAATGGCTGTAAACTCCCCTTGGCTGAGGAAGGAAACAGATATCCAGATGTGGAAATCCCAGAGAGTTCCAAATAAGAGGAACCCAAAGATACCCATGCCAAGACACACCATAATTAAAATGTCAAAAGTTAAAGACTAGGAGAAAATCTTAAAAGTTGCAAAGAGAAAAACAACTTGTTTTGCACAAGAGAACCCCTGTAAGACTATTAGTAGATTTTTCAGCAGAAACTTTGCAGGCTAGAAGGGAGTGACATGATATATTCAAAGTGCTAAAAAGGAAAACTTCTAAGCAAGCATAGTCTATCTGGCAAAGTTGTCATTCAGAATTGAAGGAGAGAGAAAGAGTTTTCTAAAGAAGCAAAAGCTAAAGGGATTCATCGTCACTAAAACAGCCTTACAAGAAATGTTAACAGGACTTCTATAGGCTGAAAAGAAAGGGCACTGCTTAGTAACAAGTACACATGTGAAAGTTACATCTCACTGGAAAAGTAAACATACTGTAAGATGAATCACTTATAAAGCTAGTAGAAAGGCTAAAATACAAAAGTTGTAAAAATAACTGATTACAATAATTAGTTAAGAGATACACAAGGTAAAAAGATGTAAAATGTGACTTCAAAACATAAAAAGTGGGGATGGAGAGAGCAAAAATGTTGAGCTTTAAAATAGGATCAGATTTAAGTTATCAACTTAAAATAGACTATTACAGATATAAGCTGTTATATGGAAGCCTCCTGGTTAACACAAAGCAAAACTTAGAAAATACATGGAAGATATAGAGAAAGGAATATAAGCACTAATATATAAAGCAGTGTAAGCACTATAGGAAGATACCACTAAAGAAAGAAAGTGGTTAACAGTTGACAAAACAGAGAACAACTGACAAAAATGAACAAGTGGAGTACATTAAACCAAAAAACTTCTGCACAGCAAAGGACACCATCAATGAAAATGAAAAGGCAACCTGTAGAATGGAAGAAAATATTTGCAAATAATATATCTAATAAGAGGTTAGTATCAAAAATATATAAAGAACTCCTGTAACATGAAGGCCAAAAAAAGTGCAATTAAGAAATGGGCAGAGGATACAAGTAGACATTTTTACAAAAAGACTTACAGATGGGCAGCAGGCACTCAAAAAGATGCTCAGCACCACTAGTCATCAGGGAAATGCAAGTCGAAACCACAACGAGCTACCACCTCACACCTGTCAGCATGGCTGTTATCAAAAAGACAAGGGATGGCAGGTGTTGGTGAGGATGTAGAGAAAAGGGAACCATTGTCTATTGCTTGTGGGAATTTAAGTTTGCACAACTACTATGGAAAACAATATGGAGGTTCCTCAAATAATTGAAAATAGAAATTCCGTATGATCCAGCAATTCAATTTCTGGATATTTGTCTGAAGAACATGAAAAAACAAACTCAAAAAGATATCCACACTCCCCAGTTCATTGCAGCATTATTTTCAATAGCCAACCTATGGAAGCAACCTAAAGGTCTATCAGTGGATGGATGGATAAAGAAACTGTGTTATAAATATACAATAGAATAATATTCAATCATAAAGAAGAATAAAACCTTGCCATCTGCAACAACGTGAATAGACCTTAAGGGAAACAGAAAAAGACAAAAACCACATGATCTCTCTTATGTATGGGATCTAAAAAAACACAAAAAAACATAACCCCCCCAAAAAAACCAGCTCATAGATGCAGAAAACTGACTGTTGGTTGTTAGAGGCGGGGGAGAAATGGGTGAACCTGTTTTTTTTTTCGTTTAAATAAATTTAATATAATAGTACTAATAATTAATTCCATTAATTTTGGCAGACTCCCTAATGTGTCTAGCAGGCCTAATTGTTTAGAAGCCAGGAATTAAGCAGAACTGAAGAAGCCTGGCTTGATTTTTGGTCATCACATTGTGTTATCAATGTTATGAAATAACATGCAATGTTAGGAAGACAAGCACATCAAAAGGGAGTTTTTCATATCATCTTTATTTCTTCTGATTTAAATTAGCCCTGCAGGGAAAGGGAACAGAAGAAGCAAACATGTTCCTTCCATTTTATAAATACATGTCATACAAAAATCTCCTTAATTTGGAATTAATTTGTTTGAGCATCTCTGGGTGGAGACCTCCAGGAGAAGGCGATTGATCTGAGATTCTTATATTCTTGCAGCTATTCATGAGCCTATAACTCCAGGACATAAGACCAAAAAAGTCAATATGATTTTTCATAGTGCCTTGGCTCATGCTTTCCCATTTTACTAATGAGGAGATGGAGGAAGAGAAGGGTTTAGATGCTTGTTCAAGGTCAGTAATTATCTCAAGTCCCTTCTTAATTTAGCAGTGAGGACATTCCTTTCTTAAGTCCAAATTTCAATAATAAGAACTGAACGTAAGAAGCCAGTAACCTTTTTTGGTTGCTGGTGTTCAGTTTTTAATGTCTTTTTCTCCCCATCAGAGCCTCCTTCCTCATTTTCCCCCAATATACTTTTCTCTCTCATATTTGTGCCTGAACAAATGATGTAATGTGAACACTTTTCCCAAAGAACTGAATTTGGACCTATTGCTGAGGACTCCTTTCTATTGTTTGTTCTTTACCTCATGTTCCCAGAAGCCCAGTCTAACCAGAGGGGAGTGAAAGGTGGCATCTCCATGGGTGGATGGCGTCTAAAAATTCCTATTAAACAAGCTGCATCCAGGGCTTGGGGACATGAGAGGAACTCCACACCCCACCCAATGGCAGAGTGTTGACCCCACTGTACATTTAAACAAGCCTGACCCATTTGTGCACCATGTGACTTGAGGCCAGTGTGAACAGGTTACAAGCATCCCAGCTTTGACGTCATGCTGTCTAGTAATCACTTCATTCCCATTCGGATTCTTGACTTTGTCTACTATTTTTTGAACCCATTCCTATTATTTAACTTGCTAGCTGAGTATGTTATCTTCAATTTAATCCTCAGTCCTGATGATGATAATAATGATGAAATAATGATTCTTATTTAACAAATACCGTATGCCAGACACAATATACATTATTTACAATCTTTACATTAACACTTTATTATTCTCACTTTACTGCTAAAGAAATTGAAGGTCATAGATATGAAGTGACTTTCTCAAGGCCACACAATTTATAAGGGGATGAGTTAAAATTTGTCCCCAGGACTTTCTGACACCCAAGCTTTGCCCTTTCTACCACATCACCTTGCTTCTCTGTGGGCTCTATCTTAAAGTACACCTTCTGTCTTTTTCTGTTCTTGATTTCCTTGAAAGAGGATTTCCTTTTAACTCCTACTCTCAGAAGCCAACCCCTGGATGTTGTTCCTCATTGGGACCATCCCAGTTCTCTAGTAGAACAAGATTGTCATTTCTACAATACTGCCAGGTATGTATAATACTGTCTTAACTGTTGAGTTTAAGTTTTCCATACTTGCTGATCATGGGAAAATTAGAGAATGAGATGGGATGTAAGAAGGAGCAGGTGGTTAGGAAAGTGATGTAGCAGGATGGGGAGGCATGGGGAGGACAGAGAGGCCAGGATGGCAGAAAAAACCTGGGCAGAGACAAAATGGTATTCAGTAGCCAATCAAATACTATTTTATGGCACAGTAGCCCATTAAACTGTGGCACCCATTTATAATGGGACCTCATCCAAGGGTGCATTTATTTAGTCATCATCTCCCCTCCCTCACCCCCCACCCCCCACCGCTAAGTCCTTTGGGTATTCTTAGCACTGAGAATTATAGTCTTATTTCATAACTGACTTGTCCCAGAAGGCTTGAATGCTTGCAAAGGAACCAACTCGCTGGAAGAGGGACAAAGACTAAAATGTTTGTGGTTCTCTTAATGCCTCTACTGAATGGACTGACCAAGGCATTGGGGACCTTCGGTGACAGCACTTAAAGCAATAAACCACGTGCAAATTTCAAAGATCATGTTAAATTTCAGGATCATTACAGCCTAGGGCTGCTTTCACCAAGCACAATCAATCACGGTCTCAAAACAGCTGTTGTCCCCAATGCCTCTGTGTGGATAAAGCATCATGTTTTCCAATCCATGAACCCCTTCAAATCTCACAGAGAGTATCCTGCTTGTTTTCATTTTAGGCAATGTGTTCCTTGGGCACAGAGATGAGACCACAGTGATTGCTCTGTCTTAGCCTGGTCACATCAATAGGCACACAGCAAGGACCCCTTGCATTCGGCCCACTGCTCCCTGAGAACATCTTGACAAGCCAAGGCAGACAGCAGCATCTGAGCCTTTTGACCCAGCCCACATTGGTCCTACTCTGATTATCTAATATCCTACATGCTCTTGACTTGACCACTTCAAAGTCACAATATTCAATTTAGACCTCCACAGCCAGTGTATGGAAAATGTATTGGGAAGCAGAAATCTCTTTTGACTTGGATAAGGCCTGAGATACTGTACTTTTCCCTCTGACCTTAACGACATTCATATTGTGTCTGTTCTGAATTAGCCGCATGTGGAGGAAGTGATTCTGATGATGATGATGATGAAAGAGCATTAGACTGACTGCCGCTTTCCAATGGGCTTTTAGTGCCAGGAGGCTCATGCCAGCAGCGAAAGCCAGAGGCGTTGCTCAGATGTGGTCTCTTCACAGCTTGTTAAAGTCATTTCCTTTCCACAGTAAGAACAAAACAGTGCAAGTGGTACAAGTTTTGGTGGATCTTATCATGGGACCCTTGATTTTTATTTAATAATAACCAAAAGAATTCCATAAACTTGCTACCTCTGAAATTAATATCTTGCCTTTTTTATTATGTATATGAGCTATAGATTCTTGAGTCATAGTTCTCCAGCTTCATTCCCCACTTGCCCTCACCTTTCATTCATTGGATTATTTATTATGCCTCTTCTATTTTACACCTCTTTCCGATCTGATGAATCTGGACACATTTTCTCAACCCTCTCTCTGCTTTCCTCATGAGCTGTTTTCACAGGGCAGCCTTCTGAAGGTCCTTCAAACCCCAATTAGACACAAAGAGGGCAGTACTGGTGAGAATAACTCTCAGTTTGAACATCAGGGGAAAAGCCATAGGAAGAAAAATTCTCAACTAACTTCTCACTTGTCCCTTCATTTATACTTGGTATATAAGTAAGAAAACAACAAATATTGAACCTCAAAAAAATTATAAAGTAGACATCACCGTCTGTTGAGAAGCTGTAGGTCTCTATAAATGGCTAGTATGCCAGGGAAACCTGGCATTGAGAGAGTGCTTGGCTACCACAGCATGTAGGGTTTTTGGGGGGAAGAAAGGAGGCTTAGTTAGTCTGAAGAGATTTGGGGCAGATGCATTGAGAAATGCTAATGGGTCTGGAGGTAGTATTTTTTAAACCCTTGTACTCTGAATTTTCTGGTTCCATGCCCAATTGGTTTCAAACATATGGTGCAGTTTATATACTTACATATATATTCACCACATAACCCATAGCTGCTTCTACAGCCCTGACCTTGCCTGCCAGGAATTAGAGGAGCAACTGGGTCCCATGCTTAACCTGAGGGATGAACATATTACCAGAGGCCACTCTGTGGACACTCTTCCATGTCTGCAGAAAGAATAAAACTAAATCAAATAAATATACACAGAATCATCCTGAGTAGCCCTGAGGCTTAATTCTGCACAGCATAACATCTGAAAGACATAAATCGGATTCAAAAGAGCCTTCTCACCCCCCCTGTTCTGAGAGAAATCTTCTGCATCCGTGGATGTTTTGTTGCCCTTGTCTGGCTTGGATTAACACATAGTCTACAGGCACACACCTGATCATCTACATTTGCCCTCTTACAGCACTAAACTATGTTTTCTACCTTTATCTTGCATCTACCTACCACTTCAGCATTTTATTAAAAATAATAATAATAATAATAAGGGAGAAATGTGGGATTCACATATAAATTAAGTATAAAAATCAAACGAATATTCATATTTGACCTGATTGTTTATAGTTCATAATGCGTGATCGAAACCGAAAGTTTCTGTGATGACTGCCCTTGTACTGTTCACCATGTAACTTATTCACTATGTAAGAATTTGTTCTCCATGTAAGAACTTGTTCGTTATGCTTCAGAAGATTGGAGACTGATGAGAATTAGGCTTGGGGTGGATTAATGATTGTGCATTGAGTCCCCTATACAGAAGCTGAAGAGGCAGAGATGAAGAAAAGGGTAAAAAATGTACTGAATCACTATGTTGCATATGTGAAACTAATATAATATTATAGGTCGACTGTACCTCAATAAAAAAATTTAAAAGACATAACGAATCACAATATTATTGAATCTTAAAAGGTCCATCCAGTAAACTCAACTCATTAGTAAAATGAATTCCCCCAAATGCATGCATTTGATTCCAATTCCTTAAACTCAAAGCTACATATTCAGATTGTAAACAAAGATATTTAACCAATAAGAAATAGGCAAGTTCAAAGAGTGTCACTGGCCTTGGGATACTTGGGTAGCTGCAAATTACACAAGACTGGCATTTCCAGAACAGTCTGCCCGCTGCCCTGCACAATCCAGGGTATCCAATAAAACACAGCTCATATTTACATCATTCTGGCTTTATAATAGGGGACTTGAGCTTGGGAAAGCTTGCTTTCAGGAAAAAAGTTCTTTTTATGGTACTGTCCCCTCTTCTCACCAAAGAAATAACTCCATAATACATTTAAAAAATAATTTTTAAAGAATTAAATTGTACTTCTAAATAAAAAGAAGAGGAGGAAAAAAAGAACAAAAGCATGCATCATTTTGCTGTCTCTAGTACAGAAAAACCAGGCCTGTGTTTTCATTTAGAAATTCCACGGCTGACCTTATCCCAGCAGTATAGCCGTGTTGCTGAATGCCATTCAACTAGTAGTTTGCAAAATTTAGATTTGCATATCAGTAAATTGAAGAACAAATTTATTACCACTGGTTTAATAATGCCTATAATGAAACCATGTTTTAACTCTTTAAATATTACTTAAATTTGATTTTTTTTAAAGAAACAATGGCTAAATAGGCATTTTTCTCTGTTTGTGGTTTTCCCATCCTTGTTCTTTGATGTATCCTTGGGATCAAAATGAATTCATACCTGTGCTTCAGTTATTCAATGTTGGTTTGAAGGTAAATAGGTGATGATTTGAAAACAAGCGGATGGTCTGAGAAGTCATCCTTCTCAGATGGTCCTACCATAGCCCCTCAGTCTGTTGCCAGAATGTAGTGTCATGAGTTCTGCTGAAAGAAACCAGGGTAACACTGGGGAAAGGTAATCACAGAGGATAAACAGGAAAGACACGCTGAATAGTGAGACTCATGGCCAGGAGAGGCAGAGATACACAGGGAAGCTGTGAGGTACAGTCCAGATGAGCAACTCTGGGCTTTGAGAGAAGTAGCGATTAGAACCCTTTACATTGGTTAGAACCCTTTACATCAGTGTTGCAGAGGTAAAAGTCAAGAGTAGAATGAGGTAAGTCTTTCTTCACCAATGACTTGTGTGGCAGAAACTGTCATTTACGCACCCATCTCTCTCATTCCCTTCTTGGTAAGTAAAAAATAGCCCACATATTACCTGGGTACTTGGATGCCAAGATCAGACTACATTCCCTGACTCCCTTGCAGCTAGGTGTGACTGTGACTGATTAGGTTCTAAGCGTAATGGAAGCTCCCTGAAAGGAGTGAGTCCTGTTGTTCTCCTACATTTTCTCTTTGGAATGGGGACATGATAGCCAGAATGGAGCCATCATCTTGTGCCATGCATTGCAAGCCACCAGTTAACTGCAGAACAATAAGGATCCACTCTGGGCTGCCTACATTTTTGTGAAAAGAAAATGCACTCTTTTTATGTTACTTATCACCCTGTTATTTTGGGTCTTCAATCATTTGTGGTTGCTGTTGAGTAATACAGGGGTAGAGAAGAGAAGGAATAACGGTAAGAGACTGGACCATGTTGTTTTCAGACATAGGATCATCTTATTCTGTCTTCTTGTTTTGTTTTCTCTCTTCTTACAGGGTGAGGGAGTGAAAACATGATGGGAAAGCTGAGGTTGACCTGGAGAGAAAAGGGCTGAGCCAGAGTGTCATGGAGCTCACGGATTTACAGGTTGTTTGGGACATCTCAGTTTGCATTGTGACAGCCCATGGTGCTAAAAGGCCGTCAGATTTAACAAAAAGATGAACCTTTCCTGGCACAGTCAGACCACCTCATTCCTTGGCTATCTTCAAGGGACACAGAAAATTTTCCAGATCTCTTCCACCTTTCTCAGACCCACTTCCAAGGCATCCACAGCACTCCTGCTCCTCCAAAGTAGGGGAGAGTAGAAAGCAGTGGGTCAGCAGTTGCAAACTGTAGCCCGTAAGCCGAAACCAGCCCACTGCCTTTCTTTTTTTCATGATAATCATTCTTTATGGAGTTTCCTCAAGAATCAGAGCATGGCTAATTGTTAACTCAAAGCTGTTAATAAAATGATAAAGATTAAGATATCAATTATTTCCATAGAGGAATATATAATCTTACATAATAATTATAATAAAAATAACAATCCTATATGCATTCTCTATTAGTGAAAACATGAAGAAAGAGAACAAATTAAATTGAAATAAAAACTAAAGTATTTCACACTCACATACTAACAAAACTGTTGATAAATCAGGATGAAGTAATATGTAAATGAACTACTGTAGCTCAATAGAGGAGGGTCATGGAGTGGTTATTTTGTATATGTTTCATATATCATTTTGTATAATTCATATATATTGTCCTCTCTTCTCATGATAACTACCTAACACAGAAGGTTTAGACTTAAAAATTCTAATAGCATTCAAATATATACTTAGATTTAAATAATACAATCATCAGCATGTCATGACTGCTTGTTCTTGTATAGCTGGCAGCTAAGAACGGTTTTTATATTTTTAAATGGTTAAAAAAATGAAAATTAGAAGAATATTTTGTGACAGATGAAAATGATATGAAATTGATATTTTGGAATCCAAACCTGAAGTTTTATCAGCTCATGTATTTACATAGTGTCTGACTCTTTTCACATTCTGTTGGCGGACTTAAGAAGTCAGCAGAGACTATATGGCCTGAAAACTTAAACTATTTGCTATCTTGCATTTTATAAGAAAGATTTTGCCAACTTCTGTAGTCAGGAAAAGCAGCAGATTTGGCTTAAATCCAGGTTCTGTTACTGGCTTGCTGCACTGACCTTGGACATGTCTTTTAACCTTTCTTACCCACATTTTACACATATGTAAAACTTGGATAACAATACCTTTTTTGATAGAATTTTAGGAGAATAAAATGAGATAAACACTTGGGAGAGTACCTAGTCTGAGGTAAGTCCTTAAATATGATAGCTACTATCATCTCAAACTCCCTACTCCAGAAGGCTTAAGTCTTCTATTAAGATAACCTTTCTCCATGAACACAAGAAAACATTTTATTTTGGTTATCAGTCAAAGTAGTTAATATTGATTGTAAGATTAAAGCAAATGACACTAGGAACTAATATACCTGTCCCCCCTAGAGGGTTTATAAATTTCAATAAGAGCTCTTAGCCCAAATTGATCCTTATCTGATGATGAACTATATTGGTGATACATCTGTTGCACTGTGGGTTCTTGGGGGATTTCTGAGCTATTCTGAAAGCTATGATTCTACTAGTCCTCAGTGACCTAGGAAGAACCTGCCTTCTTTTTTTCTAAGTGTTCATATATTCTTACCACATTGTTTATTCATTCAGTAAGTATTAAGTTCCTACTATATGGATGAGAGGTACTATGCTGGGTTCTGGGGATAAACTATGAAAGTGGTAGCCACAGTCTCGGTCTTCATGGAGTTTATGGTTTATAGGAAGTTACAGGTTAAACCTTTAGGGAATGGTCAGGCAGACCTGTGGGGTGCTCAAGGATGTCCTGTTAGTTTAGTTTGCAGGTGATTTGGGTGAAATATTGCTTATTACTGACCTGAAAAGAACCCAGGAGATCCTGATTGATATTTACCTTTGCATTCTTGTTATTTTTACTAGATCAGCTATGACCATGACAGGATATCAGCCCTTACTAAATTGTATGAAGTTTTCTTGAGGGATTGTTCTTCAGTAGGTTAACAGAATGTCCTATTGTGCTTAGAGAAGGAAATTTTAAAAAAAGTAATGATAGGAGTGTTTTAATTAATTGTAGGAAATACAAATCCTTGATAAGAAATGCTACATTTCATTTCACAAAGCTAATCTTAGAATAAACCATATGGTGGGATTGTTTTTCTTTAAGTCATTGAACTTGCTCTTCCTGTTGAATAGAATGCTTTTCCGTTATCTTACTCTGGCTCTCAATCTCACAAAGACCAAACCATCCCACCCACATGGCGTTACCTTATTTTTGAGCACCAACTCTCAAGGTAGTTAAATAATTGCATTTAAAACATCTTTCAAATCTTTTAAATTTCATTCCAATTCCTGGTAGGCAAATTAGTTGAGTAATTTTTTTTTAATGTACCCAACCTGGATCTCTTTGAGTAATTCTTTTTATTTGACTCACTTTTTGGCAATAAAAGTGATCAAAATTGCCAGAATTCCAGTTGTAGTCTCATTAGCTTCAGAAAAAGAAAAAAAAAAAAAGACAACTGTTGAGTGGCACACACACAAAAAAAAATTTAAAGAGGATACTTTTATAGTTTTGCTGTATCTCTTTCTAGTGTTAAAAAACAAAATTCAACTGAGTAAATTTGAAGATCTCATTGGCTTTCTTCTGATTTGTAAATCAGACAGCAACCCATCTAGCAAACAGAAGGGAGCTACGGGAGCTGTAGAAAAACGGGAGACTTTTATAGCTAGAAATGGAGCAGGTCAAGGAAGTTATTGGAAAAAGAGAAAAAAGGATTGTTTCATTAAGGGCATCTTCCTGTAGTGAGGAAAACAGGGGTCTATCATGCAGATGATCCCACTAGGGCTGATCAGGAAATTCCAGAACGACTGGTTTAAAATTCCACCCCCGGGGGAGATGCTGGAAATGCAATCAGATTAGGGGTTAAGTCTTGGTGGGGCTCAGCGAAAGTGAGTCCATTTGGGGCCCACTGTTTCTTTTTAATACTAGGTATGCTCTTCTCCCAGGGTCTGCTTGAGAAATCCTAGCCTCCTTCAGGACTCAGCTCAAACATCAAGTCCTCTATAAAACCCCGCTAGTCCTGCCTCCTGCCCAGGCGACTGTGTGCTCGGTGGTTCTGTGGCCCTTCATCACAGCATTCCTCTGCACTATAGGGATGTGCTCACACGTCTGTCTCTCCCGTTAGATCCTGATCTTCCCCAAAGGTATCTACTGTATCATATTCATCTTTGGATCTTCTTCTCCCGAAACATTGCCTGACACCAGAGCTGAAGGATCCGACAGGAAATAAAAGCTGAACAGAATTTGTCCAGGGCTCTGCTTGTCAGGAAAAGGTCTGGGGTCTCCACAGCTGCTCTTTATGATCAAGAAGGTCCCAGATTCCCTTTCTCACATCCACCAAAAAATAAATCTGTGCCTGGTATTATTTAATTCTGACTCCTGCGTTTTCCACATCATGCCATTCATCAAATGCTTCAATTGGCTTTTGCCTTCCAGAAAGTATATGAAATTTCCATTGTCTGATAATCTTGTTGCCCTGAATCCCTCCCTCTCCCCAACCCATTTTCTTTAGTGTTAGTGGTTTAACCATTTTTGATGCTTCTCTCCTATTTTAGTGGGGTTTTGAGAATGAAAGGAGACAGAAAGAAATGTGCTCTTTAGACCCACATAATTTAGGAATTCTTGGTTTTTAAAAAGATAAATGGAGGGCAGAAAGAATGGGAGAACTCTTCTTAAAGGATTTCACTTGATGAAGGCCTAAAGTAATCTTTTGTGTCATTTTTGCCAATCACATGATGCAGTAGTTAAAAATCAATATAAATGGTATGTGGTTAATACAAGTCTGGGGTCCATGTAAAGGTAATGGGGGTGAACTAGCTCCATTTCATTTTCCATGGGCCAGATCTCACCTGCTCAATGCATTTACTTCAACAGGCACGCATCCAAGTGGAAACAGGCAGGATGCAAAGTCTAGGAGTAGCGTCATACAATGAAAATTTGAAGAATGACATGATATGTGTTTGGAGAATATATGACTTACCTGTCCAGGATAATCCCTTCCCAGTATCTGAGGAGTAAGCATGCAACTTTGGAAACACTTTAGACTTTGAAGTCCAGATGAGTGAAACTTTAATCTTTTTCCTTCACTTATGAGCTCTAGAAATTTGGTTTAGTGAGTGAACCATTTCCTGACTATAAATTGAGGAAAGTAAAACTTTCCTTCCAGGGTTATCTTGGGCATCAGAGGAGATCAGCTATGTACTAGATCAGCTATGATCCAGTTCAGTATTTGGGCACAGAAGCATTCCCTAATTTAATTCTCATTAAAGCCCAGTAAGGCAGACACTGTGATTCCTGATTTATCAGTAAGAAAGCTGATGGCTGCAGAGGTTGAGGAACTTGCCTGTCTTTGTAAGTGTAGTTCCACATAAACAATAGGTCCTCAAGAAACAACAGCTCGTTATTAGCGCACTAAAGAGGAAGAGGCCTTATTCTAGGTTGTTCCAGAAACCAGAATGAACATCAGCACGTGGAAGTTATTAGCGTTAGCTCAAGGAAAATTCTTCTTACATTTTAGTGCTATTCAGCAGACATAGCTGTCTGGGTTTTTCTGAAAAACCCAGAAACTTTCTGTGCCTGCCTTGACATATTCACACCAAGGCTGCCAAGGGTATTTCAGGAAATCTGGAGCTGAGATGTCCTCACTGGGTGGAAGGCACGATGCCATGGCATGTAACTATCTCCAGCTGCTGCCTATCTCGATACCCTCTAGCTAAAAAGAAAAAGCATACCCCGAAAACGATGTCATTTTCCACCCTGCAACCCAGCTTTATCTTCACTCAATGTGTCTCTACATGTGGTAATATCATATCATTTCGTATTTGTCACCTTGTATTTTCAAGCATGCAGCCCAGAGAGAGCTCCATGAGGCCAAGGACTGAGTCTCATTCACTACTGAATCCCCAGGGCAGGGGCTAGCCCTAATAGACACTTGTAAGGACTTGTTGAATGAATGAATAATGAATGCCCCACTTACAACCTCAGATCTGTAGATGGACTCGGAAACACATCTTCTCTCTTATATTCTTGCATGTGGTGCATGTGGTAGTGTAGCCATTTGTCAGTCCACTGGCCATTGCCTTGGACATATGGAAATCCCTTAGCTATCAACCTCTATGGGACGGAGAATATTCCCCATCCAAAGGGCCATTCCAAAGACCGAGACACTAAAGAAGGAGAAAAGGCAGTTTCTTCTCCATGAGAGAGAAAAAGCAAACAAACGAGAATGAATAAATAAAAGCCTCTGGTGGGGAGCATTCCATCTCATCCCTGATATTTCCTTACATATTTTCTCCATGAGAGAAATGCTTCTGGCCTTTCTCCTACCCCTGGCTTATTTATCCCTGGGAGAAGAGAGTGGTGTTTGTAAGAGGTGAGTGAGAGGGAAGGCTGCAGAGAGGAACTTTTGTTCTTATTTGGTTTCTGCCAAGTAGTCAGCTTAGCTTGGTCTTGACCCTGCTACATTGGGAGGCGAGAACCTGATGTTTTCTAACACTGCCTGTAGTTAGATATTTCTGATTGACTGTGGGGTGCAGTTTTAGTAAGTCCAATATCATGGCACATCTCAGCTGTATCTTTCAACTGAGGCTTTATCAGTAATAAAACAGGTATTTTAAACTTTATTTCTTTGACTGCCTTTGTCTCTCTTTCAATTGGGTGGTAAGAAGTGAGGGCATGCCTACGCTCCTTTTGTTTGTGAACTTGAGGTAGGGATTTATTGAAAACAGGTTACCAAGGTCTCAAGGACATCTTGGAATCCGAGTTAAAAACTCAAGTGATGGGTAAGAGCTGTTATCTTACCTAAGAAGTTAGAAATTACTGATCTATCCATCGTAAGATATAGATCAATAATACCCGGATCCTATCTTGAACTCCTGACAAACATCTTCTGGGACCTCCAGCATACAGCTAATAACTTAATGTTATCCACAGCTCTCCATTTGTATGTCTACTTTTCCTCAAAATTGGCTATGAGAGGATGAGTCCTGTTGCTTTCAGTCTAATTGCTTTGCCGTTCTGATTAGATTCCCAGGATGAGCTAAACTGAAGTAGGATTGAGCTCTGGTTTGCAGTTTGCATAATATTTGACTTTCATTAAACTTTCCGAATGAGGGCCATGGTGACTGCCCCAGATGACAATCCCATTCTTCTATCAAACACTTGCTCAGGAAGAAGACCTAGAGAACTTCCTTCTAGCCTTTATTTGGCAACTTGATTCCCAGCCTCCTCCAGTACCTTTATCCTCTGCTGTAGTTAATGCTTTGGAGCTGGGGACACTTGGTGACGCAAATGAATTTGCTGTCATGCATTTGCCCTTTTCTTTTCCTGTTTACCTAAGGCGGAGGCTGCTGATCATTCCTGTCCTTTGCACATGGTACTACTTTCGTTAACCATTCCTTCCCCAATGCCAGCACCACAGCAATGGAAGTATGTGTGAAATGAAATCTACAGAGTTGACTCTTCTGTCCCATAAGAGTAGGAGTAAATGCTAGCAGTGATGGGATTAATAAGAGGTGAAGGATAAAATTCATTGAGCTGCATGCTTATAATTTGTGCTGCTTTATTTTACTTTATTTTTTTTTTTTGTGCACCAGTCAATAAGGTTTTTTGTTAGTTTGTTTTCAAGGCAGTAAATAAAGTGACAAACAGGACAGAATTCTGATATGGGGGGTGACCATTCACTGGGAAGGGCAGAGATGGCTGGAGACATACGGCGGTAAAGGAAGAAACCCAGTGATTATATGAACGGTAAAGATTTTTTTGTTGTTGTTAAGATGTATGAGAGGAAATTTTCTTAATTACTAATTTGAGCCCGAGTAAAATCAAGGCAGAGGTCCTGACAATCTTCACAGAGAAGAGCAGGCCCAGTGTTACGGCTTGAGGCATAATCAGTTCTCAGAAATTGGTTTCTCATTCATTGCCTGGGGACTTTCTATGCACTCTAACACGTCACGCGCAGTTGTCACTGCCCTCCCATGAAGTAAGTGTTACATTTTTCCAAATGGTGGAAGAAACTCATTCAAAGATAAGGTAATATAACTAGCCAAGAACAAAGGGCTGGGAGGACCCAGGTAGACTTGAATGATGTCTGCACCTCTAAGGCCAGAAGCTTCATAACCCTTCAACTGGATTCCTGCCACTCCCTGCCATTCCCTCTTTTATCATTTTTTTGTTATTGAAATATATTTGAAAGATAACACTGTACCGATTTAAGGTGTATAGAATGTTTATTTGATACATTTATGGAATATATTATATAATGATTGCCATTGTACTATTAATGAGCACCTCTATGCATCATATAATTATTTCTTTTTTGTGGTGGGAACAATTAAGATCTAGTCTCCGAGGAAATTTGATGATTATAAACACAATATTGTTTGTATTCACTCTACTGTGCGTTAGATCTCCAGGACTTAGTCATTGCAAGTTTGTACCCTTAGAGAATATCTTTGATCCATTCAATCAACCACTGCAGATGCCTCCCCTCTAGAAGGTCACAGTCATAAACACAAGTCAAGCAACAGGCTTGGGTCAGGAAGACTGGGCCTGCAGAGCTCTGGACGTGCTGACTGCTGGCTCTATTTGAAACACTTTCTCATAAAGGTATTATTGTTCCTAAGAGTGAGGGAGAAAATCTGGGAAGGGGTGTGGATGGTTTTTATCCTGACGCTCTGGGAGAAATCCCTTCTCCCTGCAAGAAAGAGAATATGAGCACATATGGATGAAAAGGATAGTGAGGCTCTGGTAATGAGTCCCCATAGATCTCAGCGTTCTGATGAACACAGAAACCAGCCATGTCTTCTCCCACCTTCTCCAGACTTTGGCCAATACATTTCACATGCACGTCCCTCTGCAGGTGGGGCATCCATGCTTGGCTGCCAAAACCAGACAGGTGAGGCTTCATTACAGCCAGATCTTGCTTTACAAATGCTCAACTTTAAAAACTCAAATATACAAAACTGGGTGTTATTTACATTGTGAAACAATTCTGCTTGCTTAAATCGTCTGTCAAGATCACACAGGGCGTGGACTGGGTGACAGAAACTGAGTCACCATCAAACTTTACTCCAAAGTATGGAACATAAAATATAAGATAGGTCCAGTTTACCCACAGAGTTGGAAGCTCCTGGTAAGAGAGTGCAACATATGAGCAAAATGTTGAAAATATTCGCAACCAAGTTGCAAAGACCAAAATACATGTCTTAATTGCTCTCTTGCGCACGGGGGTGACGAGGTTTCTAAATCTATCTTGGCATCCTCTCCTGGCCAAGAACAGTGACATTTTCACCTCATCCCATTTCAGCTTCCAAAATCTGGGGCAGCCCGTAACACTATCTGTGTCTGGGGCAGTGGAGAAGCCAGTCCCTGCCAAGGGGCACAACGGGCTATGGCCTCTGAACCGTCGCAGATAGCTGCTTAATTTTTTAAATCCACACTTAACCCTTGGGCCCCAGGCACGCACTGGTTCAATGTAAGGGCACAGAGGAACCATCTGAGCTGTTCGCATTGCTGCTACTTCAGGGGGATCAGATGAACAGTTCACACCGTGCACCACACCGGTCATACAGTTTCAGCAAGAATTTATTCTGGGCTCTGTTTCACAGATACTAACACTCACCACTTGGTTTTCGGGACTGGAAATAGCACACCCTTTTTAGAATCTATGTACAGCTCCCAAGAAGCTCACTTTGGATAAAAACCCTCAACCCCAATTTGAAGATTTGCCAGTGTCTGACCTGCAAACCTGCTTATTGCATCCTGATATGGTCCTCTACCCATTTCCTGCTTTTATGCATTTTAGTCCACAGACCTAGAAAACACTGCCGATTTCTCCTTTGAAATTAAGCTTGTCTTCCTCCATGATTCTACGAGGATTTGACCCTCATGAGGACAATGACACTATCTGTCTATTTTTACTTACAGTTTTATCTGCAGTGTAGAACCCACTGCGTGAATCATGAATCATGCATCCTGTGATTGTACCACTAAATGTTAAGATCGACTCTAAAGTCGTTGAAACCAAACCAGTGTGGGACCAATATACAAATAAACAGATCGATTCCTGGACAGAAGAGATAGCCTGGAAACAAACTGAAGCCTATGTAAAAATATAGTTCTGCAATTTATTTATTCTGCAAATACTGTGCATGTATGCACATGTGTGATAGTTGGAAAATTTGGTGAATAAGCCTGGTATGGTCCCTGCCCTCATGGAGCTATTAGTGGGTGGTGGGAAAGGCAGATTATAAATATAAAGTTTTATTTTTGTAATAAGTGCTCAAAGGGATGGATTTTATGCTCCCGTCTTAGGAATTTTGTACCCATTACTCCCTCCAGTTGGGATCCTCCATCCCTCTTCCCCCAAATTATTGGCATGACTATTCCCCTCATTCCATTCAGGTCTTTTTGGAATGTCACTTCCACAGAAAAGCTTTCTCCCACATCCTTTCCTAAATAGCAATCCCTATTACCCTCTATATTGATTTTGACCCTCTTTATTTATTTATTTATTTTTTGTTACACTTGTCTACCTAATAGTATCTTACGTAATATAGGTCTCTGTTGACTCCCTGTGCCTGCTGCCTGAATGAAAGCTCTCTGAGAATAGAAGCATTGTTCACATTTGTATTCTCAGCCCCTGCAACAGTGCCTACCTGTGGGTAGGTACCAATCAAATGCATAATGAGTGAATAAGCATTAGCTTGATGACGGGGAGTCTTTCTAATCAGCAGGAAATGCACACATCAACCAATAAGCTATTTGGGAGTAATTACTTTTCCATATATCCTTACATTATTCTTCATCGATTAAAAATAGTAGATAGGTTGAACTGCTTATTGAACATATGAATGAAGCATATATGAAAAAAGAAAAGACAATAAATCATAAAAGTATAGTCAGGGAACTGAGCACAGGATGATGGTCATGTAACCACCACCCGGATGTAGAAAGAGAACATCGCCAGTCCGCCTGAAGCAACTCTTGGTTCCCTGCCTCTTAGGGCAAACGACCATCCTGGTTTGCTCAGAATTAAGGCAGTTTTAACACTGAAAGTCCTGTGTCCTGGTTAATTACTCGGTTCCAGGCAAATCAGAACAGTTAGCCACTGCGTTTCCACTTACCTCCACGTTGTTCTGCCAAAGTTGCCCCCCTCCTGGTTTCTAAACACCATGGATTAGCTTTGTCTTTTTGTGAACTTTATAGTAATGTAATCATGCCATTCTTTTGCTCATTATCTTCATGAGATTTATTCATATTTTGCATATAGAAGGAACTCATTTATCTCATTGCTATAAAATATCCCATTAATTTATTCATTCTATTGATGGACATTTGGATTGTTTCTGATCTGGGGCTGTTATACATGAGGCTACGCTTGACCACGTCTATTCATGAAACCGTGTGTGCGTTCCTGTTGGCTATGCCTTTTCCTAGGGATGGAACCGCTGGATCATAGCGTGTGGGTATGTTCAGCTTTAGTAAAATGCCAAACAGTTTGCCAAAGCAGCTGTACCAATTTATACACCCACTGAGTCTGTGCAGAATTCCAGTTTATCCGCTATTGAATATTTGGTATGGCCAGTCCTTTTGCTTTTACTCATTCTTCTGATTATGTAGCATATCTTACTGTGGTTTAAATTACATTTTCCTAGTGATTATTATGTATTTTTCAAAGCGCCTGTTCAAATCATTTGTCTGATTTTCTATTGATCTTTTTTCTGTTTTCTATTATTTCTACTGAACTTTTCCTTGTTCATGTATTCTTTCTCTATTCTGGATATGAGTCTTTTGTTGGTAATATGGACTGAAATATACAAGCCAGATCAGTAGCTTATAATTCCATTCTCTCAGTACTGTTCAAAGTATCTATTTTTTCCTTTACAAATAGTGCTTACATTTTCCTGTTTAAGAAATCCTTGCCAAATTGATCAATCTAAGATGTTTTCCTATATCTGCTACAATCCATTTAAAATTGAGTTCTTTCTGTTAGTTTAGGTAAGGTTCATGTTTCAGTTTACATTGTTTTATTCTGTCCTATACATGCTCAGTTGATTCAGCGTCATTATTAACAATACGCTCTTTTCACTCTGTCATAAATTAAGCACTCTTTTCTATAGAGATCTGTCTCTGGACTCTTACTATGCTTTATTGGTCTATTGTCTATCCTTGTATTAGCTAATAACTTAATCACAATGCCTTTATAATAAGTTTTGATATCTTATGTTAGAGGTGTTTCAAGTTTATCCTGTATACCTTTGGATCTTTGTGTTTCCATATCAATTTCAAAATTCAGATTATCAGTTACACACACACACACACACACACATGCACAAACATGCACACAAAATATAAGCTTGCTAGAAGAATAGATCAATTGGGTAAAATCAACAAAGTTACAACACTGGCGGCTTCTTAAACATAATATATCCTACCACTTATTCAGGTCTTATTTATATTCTTTAAATACTGTTCTTTCCATATGGTAGAAGTCTTTCATTTTAGTTTATTTTTAGGTATTTGACTTGTTTTTGATATAATTCTACATGGCAGGATTTTTTTAAAATTCATTTTTAATCCTTTGTTGCTGCTTTGTGGGAATGACATTTATTTCTAATATTGACCTAATATAAATAAAATCATAAATAAATTCATTTACTAATTCTAATAGTTTGTAGATTAAAAAAAATTTCTGTGTATGCATTCATATTGTCTATGAATGGCAGCTTTATTGCTATTTTATACTTTTTAATCCATCTATGCTTATTTCATGTGTTTATGTTTTCATCTGTGTATTTTATTTTATGTTGTAGTAGTCACTGCCCCTTTGCTACTATGTCTATAGGCATGGAGAGAACATACTCTTTGTTTTACTCCTGATCTCTGGTAAAAACTGTAATAGTTGATTAGTAAGTATATTTACTCTTGTTGTTTTGCAGACACCCTTTATTGGCTTAAGGAGGGTCCCATTTCTAGGTGCTTTGCTAAGATATTTTTTTAAATCATGCATCAGGGTTGGATTTTGTCAAATACTTTTTCTACATCTGTTGAGATAATTACTTGGTTTTTCTCCTTTATTCCATTAATGGGAAGAACTACTTCAATTGATTTCTGAATTTCAAACCAACCTTGAGTTCGCAGAACAAGCTTAAAAATTGGTCCTAATGTATTACCTTTTTAATATGTTCTTGATCTAATTTGCAATTTACTATTTTTTGATCTATGTTCCTGAGAAAATTTACCTGTAATTTTCATTTCTTAGAATGTCTTCTCCATGTTGGGAATCAAGGTGATACTGGCCTCATAATACTAGAGGGTTCACTCTCTATTCTCTGAAATTTTTTTGGTAAGATTGGTAAATATTCAATATTTGGAAATATTCATCAGTAGAGACATCTTGTCTTGGAGTTTTCTTTGGGAGGTTTTGTGTGTGTGTGTGTGTGTGTAAAACAATTGCCATTTTATTATCCTCATAATTTTGTGGGTCAAAAATTCAGGCAGGGCCCCATAGAAACAGCTCTTCTCTGCTCTGTGATACATGAGGAAAAATGCATCCTTATTATTAATAGCCAGAATTTTAGGACCAGGGTTGTCACTGAATATAATCGAGTTTATTTTATCTGAAAGCCATCTGGTCTGGGAATTTTCTTTGTGGGAAGGTTTTCTTCTTTGAACTCTGTTTGGGGTTCAAATAACCTTTTGATTTGATGTCTTTCTTCAGTTTCCTGATGTTTTTCCTCAGTAATTATCTCTTCAAATATTGTTTCTGTTCCATGCTTTTCTTCCTTCTCTTCTGGTGCACTATTACCCAAATACTAGACCTTCTTAATGTAACCCATGTCTAAATATGACCTTTTATGTACTTTGCTGTGTTTTTCTCTCCATTATTTAATCTGAATATTTTCTATTGACCTATCTTTCATTCATTTATCTTCTTTTCTATTGTGTCTTATTTACTGCCTAACTCATATAGTGAGGCCTTAGTTTTTACATGTTCAGTTCTAGAATTTCCATCAGTCTCTTAAAAAAAAAGAAATTATTTAATAATATCCTCCAGCTTGTCAAGTTTTGTGTGTGTCTTCTCTTTTGATTTTTAGTTATTTTTCCTAACTCCTAGAATGCCTAGTAATTTCTTTATTGAGAGTCAAATATTGTGCATGGAAAATTATCAAGAACATATGAGGCTCTGGCTGGCATCTTCCTCCGTAGCCGGTTTATTTTTCTTTCTGGCAGGCAGTTAGAGTTGGGTCAGATCTCTTTAACCCAGTTTGGGATTGAGTGGTTTGAAAAATAATTTCAGTTTTTGTAAGGGATGGTCTATTTATAGTTTACCGTCATTCTTGGAATTTATCCTTTCTATGGTTAACCCAGAAGTCTGAGATGTTTACCAGGGATCCTTCTGTTTGGTGCCCTCTGACCTTCAATTTCTATCTTCCAAGTTCTGTGAGATTACTAAAATACCTGCTTAGCCTTTCTGCCTCTTAGATACTACTTTATACTCTGCTTCTTTGTCTCCTGACTCTCCACTGCTTTAGAATCAGCACATGCTGCAAGGGGAAAATGCCCAGAACGTCAGGCTCACATTAAAGTGCTTCTCCTTTGTTGCTTTGACAGCTCTCCAATGTCTTCAGCTGGAACCTTTCTTGAATTGTGCCCAGATTTCCTAGTAGTTCATGGTGGGAAAACTGCTTTGCAATGAGCTACTCTACCAGAAATGGAAAACCCCTTTTACCCTGACTTTTATTCAGTAGAGAGGGATTCTAGAAGCTAGATGATATCACCTCCATGATAGATATTTCAATGAGGAGAATGGTAAAATCTAAAGTGTCTTAGGATGTGTGCATGCCACAGAAATAATCAAAGAAAGAATATCATCAAGATTCTCAATTTTTAGTGAACCATTAATCAATTAAAACTAACCTTAGCTCAAATACTATTCCTGACTTCAGAGAAGAATGAAGTTGAATCCTGAGCTCTTTATATCGTTCAGGGGGTGGAGTAATCATTACAGGGGAAATAAACTGACAATGATTGACAATTCATATCTGATGAGGCCTATGCCACATATGTGAATGGGACAACACATGGCAAATTCAGTGCAGCGTGAATATTTGTTGACAATATTTGTTGAGTGAATAATGAAAATTATCTTGAGATAATCCCATAGGAAATATGCTTTTATACATCCTGGCTACATTTTTATTTTATTAGCCATTTGGGTCCAATATTCCTTGTGCCATGTAAGTTTTGAGGCTCATCCTCATACCGTACAGCTTGCACAATATACATTTTGAGTGTTCATACTTTCATCTTGTTCCTGCTTTTGTTCTGATCTACGTGTTCTGATTGTGTATGTGTACTGCATGCCCGCACATGACTGCTCCTCTTTCAGACCTTTGCACCCGTTCTCCCACTTTCAGCCTCACCGTACCCTTCAGCCCTGATGTTTGAGCCTGTCTTCCCAGACAAGATCATGCTTCTCTCCTTGACTAAAATTCCCATTTGACTCTCTTGCTGGTTGCACTGCCTCTAGGTTACCCAGCTATGGTGATGAGCAGAGCAGATGGGACAACATGGAATCATGAAGATGGACGGTTTGGCAGAAAGCCTCAGCTTGTTCAGCATCCCAGATGCTCTCATTCACAAGGACTCGGATTCTTTCTTGTATTTTCTGGCCAAGGTCTTCACCATTTCACTCTGTGTTCTGCCCAGTCCTACTATAATGCTTCCTTCAAATGGGACTCAAAAGGCAATTTGTAGCTCATCCCTGATTATCTTTGTAACTTATCTATATATGGTTTTTTTCTACATGTCATTAACATGTGTTCAAGGTCCCATAACAGACAACCATGTCCAATCTTCATGGTGATTTCTGCACTACTGGCTGAATTCTAAACATTTCCCTTTCTTGTTTCAGTGTATGTGTGTCAAGAATATACAATGTTCATGGAATTTTACTCTACAGAACCATACCTGTGTCTCCAGCTTAATTGATGAAGATGTGTTCTTCTAAATCCACAAGATTAAAATATCATATTTCTACACTATATCATATGGAATATTTATAAGCAAACTTAACCACATCATTTTACCTTTAAGATCTTCTAACCACATGTACTTTATCAACTTAATTTCTAACCTAGTAAATATTCCTACTCCAATGCAATAGATTCCTTTTGGATAATACAATCCATCAAAAGTGGTAATGACACTGAGAGTATATATTTCACAAGCAAAATCTGTCATGTTTCTTTCAGTTGAATAGTGCTGCCATGGTATTTTCCTGCCTTCCATCCCTCAAAGCCGGGGTTTGACAAACTGTGGCCTGTAGGCCAAATGACTTCCTCCTCTTGTTTTTATATGGCCTGTGAGCTAAATAATTACAGTTTAAATGGTTCTATAACTACCTACACTATGTTTTTGGTTTTGCCTCTCTGCCTGCAAAACCTAAACTATTTCCTGTCTGGTTCCTTGTGAAAGAGTTTGCTGACCCCTGAGTGAGCTCAGGCTGAATCCCGGGCCCTTAAGGAACTAAGTCACGTGTGAAAGGGGGTTAGTTTAAGATCATTGGTTGTCTACATGCAGTTCCTGGAACCATCACTTGTCTGTACCAGGGGTCCCCAGGCTGGACTCTGCTCATTTTGAAACACAGATAAGGTGGTTTTCTGAAATATTCATACAAAAAAATCACTTAGATTGTGTATTAGAAAATTTCAGAGAGATCACTGCTCTTTCCTCTCTCATAGTAAAAGACCCTATTAACAATAGAACAGCACATTCTAGGGTGGGATTATTTTGGTTTCCATAGTTAATATTCTGCCAGTCTTGCTTTTCCAGGCTAGGGCAGGGAGGTAAGGAGTGGGGCAGGGAGGGCTGTACTTTGTGAGACTTGACATTTTGGAATCTGGTCCTTCGTTCTGTAGGCTCAGGACCATGAATTCTCTTTTCATTCAGGTCTGATCAGGCTCTTGGATCATGACTCACAGGAACTTAACTCACAACCATCTGCCAGTTTCTTAATTTGCACTGGTGTAAGGACTTGTCATGACATCCAGGGCTGGCTGTTTATGCTGCTGGAAAACTCTTTCTCCCTGTGAGAGTAGATTGATACAGAAGATCAAACTGAAGTTGTTGGCAAGCTCTGCAGTGGACTTAGAAATCCAGATGTTTTTTAAGGCTATTTACATGATAATCTTACAGGCCTTTCGTACTTATCTACCTAAAGAACTTGAGTTCATCTAGACCAGAGGACAGCAAACAATGGCCAGTTGGCTGGCCACTTATTTTTATAAATGAAGTTTTATTGAAACACAGCCATTCCCATTTATTTATGCATTATCTGTGGCTGCTTTCTGCAACAGAAACTCTACGGCCTTCATAACTAAAAGATTTAGTATGTGGCTGTGGGTAAAACTGCATTGTTTCCAGAATCTCTTGCCTGGATTTAGTGCAATTGCGTATCAATAGGTATTTCCAAGGGGTGGAGAGCTTTAGTTCATCTACATATCAATAGGTAATTACAAGGGTGTGAGAGGATTTATCTGGACCGGAGAGGTTGGGTGGAGCTCTCTTCTGCTTCAGCCTGGTCAAAAGAGAGATGGGATGACTGCTTGTAAGAAATAAATGGGTTTCTTAACTTTATCTCTCCCTTTGACTGATTTTGGTTTTAGAGGTATTTTGCCCTGAGATTTCCCCCCCACCGGAGTTACACATCCAATCTGTTGGAGGTCTGAATAGAACAAAAAGGGTGGGGGAAGGTTGAATTTGCCCTCTGCCTGATTGAGTTAGGATACCCATCTTCTCCTGCCCTTGGGGCTCAGGTTCTTAGGCCTTCAGACTGAGACAGGAATTCACTACTGACTTACCAAGGTCAACAGCTTACAGATGGCAGATCATGGGACTTCTCAGCCTCCACGGTTACATGAGCGAGTTCCTTATAAGTCTCTTTTTATATATCTCCAATTGGTTCTGTTTCTCTAGAGCACCCCGAGGAATACACATGTATACACATCAACATGTATATGGAGTCTGGCTTACAATGTAAAATGTGTTTTCATATTGAGGGTCAAGTTAAAGTTTCAATAACACTGACCTAGAAGAAGTTCTTCTTTCTTAGATAATTCTCAGAAGCACTGAAGAACTTTCAGACTCTTCTTTTTGCTATCATTATCAGTCATTGTGGGTAAAATTGCAATATTTCCAGAATCTCTCACCTGGTTTTAGTGCATCTCCATGTCAATAGGTGTTTCCAAGGAGTGGAGAGAAGTAGCCCATCTCCATATCAGTAGGTAATTACATGGGCGAGGGAGGGCTTATCTGGACCCAGAGGTTGGGTGGAGTGCTCTCTTCTTCTGCAGCAGGTGGCGAGAGATGCTTGTAAGAAATAAGTGGGTTTCTCCCACTTTATTTCTCCCTTAGACTGATTTTGGTTTCAAAGTTATTTTGCCCTGGGATTTTCCCCCCAGAGTTACAGTCATGATTTATAATAATATTGTGTGGTGTATCATCATTTTCAAGTGTCTCCCAACAAATCCCCACAAAGTCATTATGCCAAACTTGTGAAAAAGAAATTACCCCTGATTTAAAGTTGAGAAAGACATGGCCGCAGAGTTTGGCTGCCTTGGTCAAGCCCATGATTCTTGAGACCATGGCTTGTCTTGAAACCGATGGCTTCTGACTCATTGTTCAAGGCCTTTCCTACCAGGTGCTGTCTTTCTAGAGTCTAAGACATTTCTTTCTGTCTGATAATTCCTCAGAGACGTTTTAGGATTATCAGGATCATCTCCTTGATACCCTCTTTTGTGCTGATGGCTTGGGACAATGTCCTATAGATGCCACCCTCCAAAACCATCCCTATTCTCTCTCTGGCAGGCTGGGGTGTGTCACTTCACAGTCCCTCTTGTCCCCCTTTATGGGGTCATCAAGGACTCACAAAGATAAGGATCTTTCACTACATGGCAAGACTGGGAAAGTGGAGTAGAAAGGACCCACCCAGACACCGTTTTTCCTCTGGAGCTTTCCTCCCTTCCTCAGAAACAAGGGGTAAGAGAGGCTAATTATGTCAGCATCAGCCGAGGGTTCTTGAGGCCTTGCGGAGTTGAACGACATCATTTGGGAGAGTCATTTCTGGCACTGAAAACTGCCTTCTGCTTTGACCTTGGCCAAAGAACTAAGAGAACTTGGGGAGAAACAGCAGGAGGCAGGAATGGACTCGAGGCCCAGCCGCCAACACTGAGGGCTCACACTGCACTGGAGCCTTAACTCAGATGGACTCGGTTTGGCACCCCAGGCTCTATGGGTCCCTAGTGACCCATGCTAAGCCTCACGGGGGGAGAGGCACACCTGGGCCTCAAACACAGGCCGTCTGACTCCAGAATCCGTGTTCGGGATCACTGGGAACTGCTGGATTTTGAAGGGAGTAAAAACCTCTTGAGACTCTTTCCTAGATTGTGCGCATAACCTATTGTCTTGCCAATCGGTTTCAGCACCAGACAAGTTTACTATGGATTCAGTGAGACCAAAGAAATGACAGTACATTTTTGGGGTGAAAGGGTTATACCCAACTTTATTCCCACGGTGGCAGGTCAATCACTAGAATCCCGTCCACTCAGAGCGAGTCTGCAGGCAGCAAGCCGGTCTCTGCCTCTGGGCCTCTTGGCCCGCACAGCTGTCTCAGTCTCTGTCCTGGGTGCTGCCACCGTTCTAGTCTGTCTCTGCTCTCCTGCAGCCTTACAGCCGTGCCACCGTGTCACCCAAAGCACTAGGTGGAGCTCTTTATATAGAGTCAATAACAACGCATTGCCCACACCTGTGCAGTGAGCCCGCCAACCAGGGCCAGGTGAGAATCCTGGCCACAGGGACCTTCACTTTATCCACACCCACCCAAATAGGAAACTGGATCCTGGGGGTGAAGCCTACCCGGGAATCAGACACATATGTGGCTGGATCGTCCTCTCGGCTGGATTGACCCCAAAAGATGAAATGCACCAAGGGCAGCAAGAGAGAGGAAACGCCGGCATTTGCTGCAGACAGACAGGTAAGACAGAAGGCTGACAGCGTGGAGACAGAACCCTCCCTGCCTCCAGCTTTTGGAAAAGGGGTATGAAGGTCAAACTCCTGTTGTCCCTCTGGTACTCATAGGATGACCTCTGGTCTGAAGATGACGGCGCAAAGTCCATATTCTCCTGCACCCACCCCCCCATGCACTTCCCACTCTACCTTCTTCCTGTAAATGAACAGAAATAAGGAGAACGAGAACCGAAAATAACAACTCATTTTCAGCACCAGGGCCCACCTAAGGACCAGGCAGGCAGGCAGTTGGAAGCGTCCGGAAAACAAGGGGATATTCCGAGAGCACTAGCTTCAGTCCCAAACTCCAAATTTTTTTTCCAGGCAAGGCTGGTGGCTGCCGAAATGGCAGCAACGGCAGGTCTGCCAGTTTCTCCCCAGTGCCCTTCAGCAGACACAGCAGAAGATGGTTTCCGAAAACCCTTCACGGTCTGGCAGGCAGCTGGTGCTCATAACAGTGAGGGCGACCCCCTAGGCATGGGGTTGGGAAGCTGGGTCTTCCTTACCTGGTTTTTTGATGACTGTTAGAAACCAGAAGTTGTTCAGGAAAAGGCTAATCAAAGGGTGTGATTTTATCAGTCATCTTGGTTTGGAAAGATGTGGCTGCTCAATAAACTAAATCTGGGTTGATGACTTTTTGAGGAGGAAATTCACCTGGGCCAGGGGATTTTTCCAGCCAGCATATTAGCACATCTTGGCGACAGATCTGAGATTCCTAACGGGATCCTCGGGAGTCTGAGGGAAGGAAGGAGGAGAAAGAAAGGACCAGAGCTCCAACCACTGTCAGGAGGGAGGGGAGGAGAGAGGTAAGCACTTTTCTCAAGGGTGTGAACCGGCTGCTTATGAAGTACAGCTTCCCAGCACTGGAGAAGTGTTTTAAGGAAGCTAGTGTTCTCGGGTATTTGTATATTGATTGGATAAGATACTCGTTTGTAAGCCTTCTAGTGCCTTCTGGGAAGACCCGTGTTGCGGTTTATCTTGCACCTCAGCACTCCAAAATAAGGCCAAGGAGAGCGGTTCAGAAGGGTGTAGGCGAGGAAAACCTTTTCCCCTACCCTCTTAGGTTCTGCAGCTGAGATCTGGGAATTAAGTTGGAAAAAGACAGATGAAGAGGATAAAAGGCATATGCGTTTTATTTGATGTTAATGTTTACATGTACACGGAGGCATTCACAGCAAAGAGTGAGGCTCCAAACAGGCAGGCAGATGGGGCAAAGATGATAAATTGGGGAGCTATGACTAGACAGGAAGGGATTTGAGCTTTTAGGAGTGGCCGATTGTGAGAGGGTAAATGCAAAACTAGTAGAAGATAAGGGTTATTTAGTCAAGTTGTGTTTATGCAGATTCACCTCCATTGTGTCTTCCTCTGGTGATGAAGGCTATTCTTCGCTCTCTGATGTGAGAGAATGGTCACTTTCACAAAGGGAAACTTGCCTTTAGCTCAAAATAATCCTTGTGTTAAAGGGCATATTTGAATCCCCCTCAAGGAGGAATGACTGGGGGTGGTAGTTAGAGGGGCAGGAGATCATTTGAGGCATAGTCTTGAGGTAAAAGCTGATATATACAAGGATATATACAGGTCAGCTTAATCACCTGCTGTCAATCAGCAAAAGATTCAGCTTCTGGTCATGGAAGATATGATACTCAACAGTTTTTAAAAATAGGGTGAATACTTATTTTAAAAAATTCTCCTGTGGCTCTGAATCAAGGCAGATATAAGTAGCCAAAATAGCAAATGTAGCCCTCTCGCCCATCCATCCATCCCTCCATCCATCCATCCATCCACCCATCCAACTTATTAGTATGTATCAGGAGCTATACAAGGCAGGCTAGATACCAGGGACACAGAAATGGAGAGCACATACTCCGTGTACACACATGAAAAACCCCTCATGGTCCTGCATAGGAGAAAGACAAGTGCATGAGTAATTACACTGCTGCTTGATTAGTGATACAGTCTAGTTGACAACCCAGTGTGTCCGAATGGCTGGCTGTGGGTGCCACCCCCGAGGTGTGACAGCGGTTTCTTACCCCCACTAGGGGCACAGAGCCAGGTGTGGCATTCCTTTTCTTGTTTGAGGGGTGGAAGAAACCCTTAAGGGGCTTGATAGTTCTGTCAAAGGACTTTGCTGTTTCTTTCTCATGACAACCAGGTGACCTGGGGCTGCTGGTCCAGACCAGCCAGCAACGAGTTTAGGAACTGGTAACTCAGGAACCCTGGGGAAACCCTGCAGCAGCTGTGTTTACAATCAGAGGACACTATGATGCTAATTCAGTTTAGAAATGATACTTCCTTAGTGAGGAGGGACTGGAAATTAATGCTGGAGTCAAACACTCATCATGTCTGTAATCAGTTTGAGGTGTGTGTGTGTGTGTGTGTGTGTGTGTGTGTGTGTGTTTCCCCACATAGGTGCCCTCCGGTGCATAGTATCTGGATATATAGGCATACGTGCAGAACCGTAGTTTATGGAGATGTGTTTTAGCTTAAGTCAGCCTTTTAGCAAACCAAATATAATTTTATACATTTGAAATAGTTTAAAATAAAGGGGGAAGCGTGGATTAGAAAATGTTTTCTTCAAAATCATTTTCACAAAAAGTGTGAAGTTCAAAAGAAGGTCATCTATAGTTATCATTCACTAAGGGCCTACTGTAATCCAGACTCATTTCAAATTCACAACTTTCCGAAATAGGTACTATTGACCTCATTTTAAAGATACACAGAGCCTTAAAAGAGGTCACGTTTAATACTTTGCCCCTATAGCTAGTAATTACCCTATAGCTTGTCTGATTTGGGGGTCTGTTCTCTTTCTATCACATTATGCTGCTTCATCCAATTGAGGAGACAGAACTTCAGCCAAAGGATACAACTCCCTAGGCCTTTAGGATTCTAGTGCCTGCCATGAGTAGACCATGGAGGTCTTGCAGAACAGGCCTAAATAAACTTGTCCCATAGAACGGCTAACTTCCATGAGCATCCTTATGTGCAGCCAGAGAACACCATCTGCAGACAGGAAGCCACTTGTCCATACCCCACCTCTCCAGGCTGTCATTGAGTCAAATAAGACCACTGCAGAGCCAGCCAGGCCAGGAGCCAAGCCTTATAGAATGTCACTGCTCAAGACCCTTTGGGAAAATAAGCTTAAAAAAATGACTTCTCTGCTCTGAAGGAACTCATGCAATTTGAAGAGAAAGACAATTTTAAGTCAAGTCAAGCTCCCATGAAAATACACCTCAAGAACCCACACGTACATAGTGATGAAGAAAACTTACCCTTTGCAGAATGCACACTTAGGAAATAGACCGATAGGGTGGGATTATTTGTGTTCCCAATGACTGTTCTGTTTAACAAGGATTTCCTAAACGATAATAGCAGGTTTCTCTAGTATTTCCCAAATGTGATCAGAAGAACACATTGGCTTTCTGCCCCCTCTTTCAGGAGTATTTCTGTCTGGTAATGTAAGATGCACTTTGATAAAGAGAGACATGCTAACTCTAACTACATGGCCCTTCATGCTCAAGGGAAAGTAGACTCAACACTGAAGGAAGCCAGAGGATCTGATGTGGAATCACTTGGCAGTGGAAAGGGTGTTTGTCAGAAATCTTCAGGAGAACACGTCTCGCTGGAAAGACAGGCAGAGCAGGCATGGTATTCTGAAGTTAGATGTAGACATGAAAGATAAGGGGCTTTGCTTCCCTGACTGGGATGGGCCAGCCAGAGAGGGATAGAAGGGTCATGTGTTCTGTAGAAGGGGACCCCCCAGACCTGAAGCTCAGTCCTGCAGCCCACACCTCCCTGTGCTCCTTAGAGCAAAATTCCTGTGCTCCTGGCAATCTCACCACTGACCCTCCGTCTTCTTCCTGCCACCAGAAGCTCTCCGCCTTCTCTCAGTATGCCCGGCTGCTTCTTAACCCCTCCATGGGCGTCCCAGTCACATGTGAGCTACCTTCCAGATTTTCCAATGTCTGTCTGATTTTCTTTACTAGATTAGAACCTCCATGAGGGAGAGTTTGGGTCTGCAGACCCATTGCCTGTGATTCCTGGTGCAGAACCTGGGTTTTATCTTTTTATACTAGACTAGAAGACAGCCCACTGCACAGCAAGGTGGACCAGCTCACGGAGTATGAATGAATCACAGGGTCCCAAAGAGCATTTGATGACCGACTGATGTGCTGCCTGACTGAGCATGGAGGGAGTGGTTATCCTGTTATCTCATTACAATGAGATCATAGTTAGACATTGCCTGAGCCCCTCACTGGGGCAACGACCTCACATCTCCACAGCTTTGCAGGTCTCTCAACCTGGCATCCTAAGACAACAAAGTCCCTCCCCGAGAAATTAATCTCATCCCAGATCCAGGCACACAGGGGTCCTGGTTACATGCTTAGCACCTCAGCATCAGATCAGGCTTGGGGTAGGTTCTTCCCCAATCCTGAGGCTCTGGTCCAGTGCTGAGTGTTTGATCGTCTGCCCAGTTCTCTTTCCTGCCCTCTGGGTTCCAAACAGATGGGCCCCTGGCCCCCGAGCACCACTCTCCTTAGGCCTGTACTACACCCCCCCAGAATCTCTTTCCTGCTTCCTTGTGCCTCTTTGAATGCATCTGCTGCATCTATTGGCCACTTGGCCCTTTGCTGTTAGTCACCTTACCCTTGCTTAGACATAGTCTCTAAGCCAGGCACTGGATTTGGACCATAGGGCAACACACCCTTCTCTACAAGAGCAGCTCTAGTCATGAGTCTATGTGCAGATTCTGCGTCTTCATCTAGCCTGGGCCAGCATTTGACTTCCGGCCCCCCAGGTGTGGGATCAAGGGAAAATCAGCACTTCGGAGGTCACATGGCTGAGGTCAAGTTTCCACCTGGGTAAGTGACCTCAGGAGAGTTATTTGATTTCCTTGTGCCTCCGTATCCTCAGCTGCAAGAACGTGGATTTTTATAGCTACCTAAAGGGTGACGGTGACAATTAAATGAGATATTCTGAGTTCAGCATCTAGCACAGTGCTTAGCATGGAAAGAACTCCACCACCGCCCCCTCTCCCTTTGCCTATTCATCTAATTAGTTCTCCCAGCTCCAGTTATGATGTTGTCAAACCAGGATTTTTTAAAAAGCTCTCATCTGCCTAAAAATATATTCTTAACTATTCTAGAATGCTACCACTAGAGTATCACTGAGGTTAGATTCACAAGCAGTAAAGATTCACTTATCAGTAAAAGTTGAGTTTTCTGACTAGAAGGAATTCTATTGTTACCAGCATATTTTAAGCATTTACTTAGTGAGCTAGCTGCTTGGTAACCTCCATCCCTAAATTGTGACCTTGGGGGAAGCTGATGTTCAGGGCTGAGGCAGCCTTAGGCATGAGGATGAGGTAGACAGCAGGGGGAGGGGTGGTCAGGGTTTCAGAGTGGGAGACGGGCCTCGGGATGGATGGACACCTACTTACCTGACTCTGCCTGCTCCCATGGTGCCTGGCTGTGATAGAAAAGAGGAAAACGAAACCTTTCAACAGATGCCAACCCTGGCAGCTGGCAAGATGAAGCCAGGGTGCTTGAAGATCCTCGGCATGCTCTTGAGGCAGAGGGGGATGGCGTAAGCATTAGGCATGAATAATAAAAGGCCAGAATCTTCCATGAGCTCTAGAGAGTGAAAGTCGGGAACTTGGCTCTATTTTTAATACCAATTTTCTCCCAGCCCTGCTCGTCTCTCTTATATAAAGATGACCTCAAGTGCAAAAATATGATTCCACTAAAGTGGGAGAGAGCCAGAGGATTTCTAGCTGCTTAGACTTGGGAGTTTTTCCTGTTACTGCTACAGTTAATAGATATTGGCAAACAGTGTAACCTGCAGGGAACCAAGCAGAGTGTGGGAGAACCTGGTCGGTTATAATTAGAAATACACATCATTCCCCTTTCCCCGAAGAACAAGAGCTGTATTTAAAGAGACAGTGAGACACAGTACCTGAGCAGCTTTGACTCAGCAACCATTGGGAGCCACCTTATAAATCACTGTACATTTTGCAAATGTAGTTAAAGCTCTTTCTCACTCATTTTTACTAAAGCACATTAGCCTGGTTGATGTGAGTTTAGAAGTGTGCAAGTGCAAGATGGATACATGTCAACAACAAATTATATTCACAGATACACAACCCTTTTATCTGCACTTGCATTGCCCTGCAAGTATTGATGAGAAAGATGCTTATCCTCTCACTTAGGGAAAAATGAGATAAGTGTATTTGAAACCCATACATAGAGAAAGGCCTCTTCTGATGAAGGCAGTGGGAATGTAATTTCCTTATCCGTAGACAGCTGGGCCCAGTGCAGTTGTAGCGGAAAGCCATTGATTGAGTGCCAATCATGTTAGGCCTCCTGCTGAGCAGGGGGCCTGGGGGAGGGGTGCTGGGTGGAAAGATGAAGGAGGTGGTCTAGATGAATAGTTAAGTTCATGGACTTTGGGGTCTGCCAGACGGGACTGGAAACTTCCCTCTGTTCCCTGCTAACCTCATGATCTTGAGCAGGCTCCTTAACCTACCCAAACCTTGCTCTTCTTATTTGCAAAGTGGGGATAAAAATAATACCTAGGTTTTTAAGGTGGTTGATAGGAGGTAATGTTCAATAACTTCTAGCCAGTGGCGTTGGCTTTGGGCCTATCTTGGAGAAAATCCCCATGGCAGAGGTGAGCGTGCAAGGGGAACATTTCAATATAATACAGTGAGTCCTACTGTGTCACTATGCTCTGTCACACAAGGGCCACTCTGGGGCCTGGGAATGATGCCATTTTCTGGAGCCGGCACCTGAGCTGCGTCCTGAAGGAGGAGGAAGAGATAGTCAGGTGGCAAGACCATCGTAGATGCAGGGGATTATCTGAACAAAAGTAGGGGTCACAAAGCACCACTGGGGCATGGCGCGCAGCTCTTCTGGGTGCTGTGAAGCCAGCAGAGCAGGGCAGTGGGTGGGGAGCCAATAGGGAGGGGCAGAGGGCAGGTAAGCAGGAAGCGGCAAGGCCACAACAGTCCAGGCTACTCCACGTTGCTTGTCCAAAACTTCCAAGGCCCAGAGGTTTCGACAGAGAACAAAGCTGTGTGATGAAAACAAGCAGAAGGGGGCTTTGGTTTTCTTGAATTTCTTACATGGAGCTATGCTTACATTCTGTATGACCGTGCATTTATTTTGTAATTTATTAAGCATTTATTATTATGTAATGGCAACAATAGGGCCCCAGTTGATGGCTCAGCAGAGCCGCAGGGACTGGGCTGAGGGCACCGCGGACTGAGCTGCCCTGCTCTGCAGAGGAGCATGGGCAAGTCATGGAGCTGGAAGCATCTGTGGTCTTCCTGGGGCGATGGGCGCCTCAGTGTGGGAGAACGGGCTGTGAGTAAGGAGGGGATTCCAGGTGGGGGCTTTCCCAGCATCTGCACCGCACAGACCGAGCTTCCTTCTGGCCTGAAGACATGCCGTGTGAGGGGCCCCTGGGTCCACGAGGACTGGGAACACGAAGAAGCCTACCCTCTTGGGGCCCATTAGCTGGGTCTCAGCTGCAAAGAAGAGAGATTCTAGCAGCATTATTATATTAATGATCTTGAGGTCTCAGAAATTCTCAAAGGAAAGGAACGGTAGAGGGATGCATTTCTGGGAATATTATATACTGTCTATGTAAATATGTGAATGGAAATTCTTAGAAACATTAAAAGGTTGTGTGCACATGCATTGCAGAATACAGAAAAAATAAGTTGGACCAAGGGCAAATGTGTGAGAGGGTTCTTTTGGTGGGGATCACTCAGAGAGGGGAAGGGAGAAGCACCGTGGTGGGCAGCCCTGGAAACGGCCCCCAAATGAGGCCTGCCTCCTGTATTTGCAGCGTGGTGGTGGGGAGGGAAGAGAAGGGAGGGCAGCACATGTCACGTGGGGCCCGGGTTCAGAGGGAGGCATGGGCGAGGGCTAGGGTCCGGTGAGAGGCCCTTTACCCGGCCAGAGCCGGTTTGAAGAGTGGGCGGGGTTGTTGAATGGTTTCTTGCCTAGAGGAGGAAGAAGTAACAGAGGGATCATGGGTGGAGACAAACTCTGGCTGGCACTCTGACGGCTGTGAGATTTGAAGGCGTTCTTGGCTATCCAGTCCGTGAAGGTGAACGCCATCTCAGGTGGTGCAGGAACCGCACTCAGGAGCTAAGCGCGGAAAAAGATAATAAAGAGGCACAAACTTCAAACGACAACATAAATTAGTCATAGGAATGGAAGTACAGCACAGAGACCATAACCAATGATACACTGTAATATGTTAGTGTGGTAACAGGGTAACTGCATGTACAGTGGCGAGCATCCAGTAATGTATATAATTATCGAGTCATTGGGCTATACATATGAAACCAATGTAATATTGTATGCCAGCTATGTTCCGATCAGAAAAAAAGAAGGGGAGATCCGCCCACCAACTGCAATGACTCCAATGGGGATTTTAGTTTCACCGCATTCTGCTCTGGCATCGATCCTGGTACACCAGGTAAAACGAAGCACGTAAAAACAAACGGCAAGCTTATTATCCTCGTGCTGGGACGCTGCTGGGGGCACGAGTCTGACAGGCTTCCACCTGGAAAAGCCCCACCATTTAATTTAGTCAGAGGCTGTTGTAGGAATTGCCTCTAAAAGACGTGTGGCTTCAAGCTGAACCTTTTCAGTAAAGGCAGCTTACAAGGTCTCTTCGTGTTTCAATGTTATAAAATATTTCAAACACTGAGATATGAATAAATAATAATAGCAGCAATAATAATAATACTAAAATTTTTAAAAAGTATGTGCCCACCTTGGTCAAATTGCACTCTTTTTCCATATTTACTTCAGGTTTTTAAAAAGAAATGAGACATTTCAGATAAAGCCGAGGCTCCTTTTGTTAACTGTTCTAATGCCATTCATTACATTTAAATTTAAATTTATATGTATAGCACATATATATAGTATTATCATATATGCATGTGTACACACACTATATTCACTTTGCATGATTTTTAAGTTTAAATGAGGAATATCAAATTGCATGGAAGGTTTTTCACATTTGCATTGAGTTGAGTTTGTGTTGAGATTTGTCCATATTGGCATATGTATTTCTAGTTCATTCCTTTTGGCTGTTGTTTACCTCCCATGCTGTGAGTATTCTACACTTTTTTGGAACCCAGTCTCCTTTTGAAAAATCTATAGGTTTTCTTTTCTTTTTTTGGTTCTTTTCATTTCTGCTCTTCTCCACAACACTATAACGAAATGCTTCAACATAGCTGCTCATTCACACGATAAGAGTTTCTGTATGGACAGGTAACATTGCTGGGTTGTAGGATAGCCATGTTTTTAGGTTAGTACATATTGCCATAGTGCTCTTCAAAGCTGTACAATTTGCACCCCTACTTTCAATGTCTGAGAATTCCTTTCACCTCTTGTTCCTTCAACTGTTCATTGTCTGATTTTCTGATGTAATGCCCATTATAGTTATTTCCCTGTATTTACTCTCTAGTTGTTAAAGATCCTTCTCAACTTTGGATCTCGGGATTGAATAGGATGCGCTTGGCTATCATTTGATCCATGCACTGGTGGGGCTCCCCCTGTTAAGCTTGTCAGTGAATTTCTTCTAAGGACCCATTACTTCATTTTGGGAGCTTCCTCGACAGCTCATATTGTCCATCCTCTCATGGGACCATTAAAGCACCAGTGACCTAGAGACTAATAAGAGTTTTATGAATCTAAGCCAGTAATTCCTAACTTTGGAGTTGAGATCTTTCTAAAAATGAAAGCTGTAGACACATATAATTTTATATAGACACACAATGTTGTTACACACACAATTTTACACATAATTCCAGAAGGCTCATGGGCCCCTGAAGCAGTCTGTGGATCTCAAATTAACTCTGCACTACTGTGTTGAGGGATTCAGCAGGCAGGACAGGGTAACAGTTCCCCTATTGAAGTATAAACTTGCGACTGCTGGGCAAATGCCCCAGTGCCCCGAAGATCTGTAGGAATTTTAATGAAATTTCACCTTCTCAGGGTTGTTAATGTTATTTTAATATACAAAGTTCCAGCTATATCCCATACAGTGCAACAGGGTGGAATGGAAAGAGCTTAGACTCAAGAATCAACAGAGTTAAGTCCAAATCTGTCACTTCATATTTAAGTGAGATACATCACTTCTGCTAGTCTTAGTTTCTTCATCTGTCCAACGGACTCATCTCTCAAAGCATTTGTGCGAGAGCTAACCAAACTCTACCACAATGTTTGGAATGTGACATATATTGAATACATGCTGTTTTTTCCCCACCCTTCCTTAGCCCTGGTCACCTAGCAGATCTGTAAACAGAGGCTGACATTGGTGCTCCCCTGGGCTGCTGCCGGCAGCATGAGATTGCATTGGTTGGCTAGCAGTGCATGTTAATTTCATGCAGAGTTGGCTAGCAATGCATGTTAATTTCCTCAAAGACCTTTTTTTTGGCAGGTATGTTTTGGGCAGAAAGCCAAAATTTTAATTTATTTGTTTTCTACATTTGCTCACCATTGTTTCTCTACTAATAGCAGTTTGCTGCTTTTCCTTCATCCCTGGCCCCTTGACATGTCCCTGGGATCCCTTGCCTTCTCTCCCCACCAGGGCTGCAGCTGCCTCTAAAGGTCACAAGAGAATACTTGGCATCGCCTAGTTGGGTCACATCACAGAGGAATTATTACTCAGGATGTACCCTGGAGGTGTGGGGAGGTTCCTGACTCCCCACTTGTCTTTCAAAGGCATATATTGTTTCAGGCACTTGTAAACTAATGGCTGTGGATTATTTGTAGATAAATATTAATGTTGCATCTATATTGAAGCAAAGCACAAATTGAATAGCTTTATCTACATAAAGCCCCACATAGGTTTGATAGAAATTTCCTCCCAATTCATATATTATTTACTCTTCATATTCAATAAAAAATATTCACGCTAGTGGGTGTAATGCTTTTGACACCTTTCACTTACAAACATTTGAACAATGGCCTTGAGAGAATTTGAAGTATGGTTACTAAGCCTGTTCCAGTTCTGTCTCTGTCAACCCTGAAATTCCTAGCAAGAACTGCTTTTCTTAAGAAGAGAATTGGCATTTTGAGAACATATATCAATGAGGAGGAATTCCCTGCCCTCAACCACCCCAAAGCATGCCTGAACGAGGCTGAAAGGGACCTCAGAGATTAGCCACCCTGAGGATCTCATTTTCCAGGTATCCAGAGAGGTGAAGTGATTCACCCCAAGACCACTCAGAGTTAAAAGCAACTAAGGAGCAAGACGACATGTCAACGGGTGAGATGACCACTGGTGCGAATGGAAAGTGAACAACGAAGTCCAAGCTGTTTCCTGTATGTGCCACAATACCACACCATAAGATTTACCCAGAACAGAAACAGAAAATTGTGTCAAGCCAAATAGAGAGTTTCAGGTCTATTATTTCAAAACAACAGACATACAGAAGATGCATCCTGTTCTTCTTACTGAGCTCAACCCAACCCTTCTCTGCAGGAGTGTGCATGCACGATATATACAATATCTCCATCTATTTATCTATCTTTTTTACATCTATTTATATCTGTGTCTATACAGATAGACACCTAGTGATATAGTTCTGTCTATATGGGGAAGGGGCCACAACTACCACCAAAGAGAAAGAAAAGAAGGCAAGTAGAGACACAGGATAGATTGTTGATCTTTCAGTGGCTTCTGGTATGTTTTTTATAAAATTCTAATAAAATTGTTAATCTCATGTTATATCACCACCAAACCATTTTAGTAGAAAGAGATGTGATTTTCCATCTTACTGACTTTGGCTGACCTGTGAAAAATCTGCCGTTCACATAAATATGCCAATGACACCGGGCAGAATGTATCTCTTCCTGTGACGCTAATGGCATTCTAAGCATCATTAAGCCCACACTCTGAATCCCAGGAGGAGGACATAGTCCCTACCCAAGGGAGCTAAATATTCATTTTGCAGATAATATAAACCTAGAAGGGTAGCAAATGCAATGTAGGACAGAGCCAAGAATCCCAATGATTTTGATGGCATATATCCTGAACTAAGATACAAAATATATATGAAGTCTTTTCCTTGGGTATGAAAAAAAAAAGAAAAATTGCACAATACAGGATAGGGGAGACATGACTTGTAGGAAAGATCTTGGTGGGGTGGGTGTAATTAGTTTCCTGGAGCTGCTGGACAAAATGCTACAAAGTGAGTGACTTAAACAGGCATTGATTTTCTTACAGTCTGGAAGCCAGAAACCTGAGATCAAGATATCAGTAGGATTGGTTGTGTCTGGAGGCTTTGAGGAAGAATCTGTTCCATGCCTTTTTCCTAGTTTGGATGGTTTGCTGGCAATATTTGGCACTTCTTTTCTTGTAAAATCTCTTTACGTGGTGTTTTCCTATATGTGTGTATCTCCAAATTTCCCCTTTTTATAAAGACACCAGTCATATTGGATTAGGACACATCTTAATGACCGCATCTTAACTATTACATTTGCAATCACCCTGTTTCCAAATGAGGTCACATTCTGAGGGAGTGAGGGTTAGGATTTCAGCATACAAATGGGGGAAGGAGGGACCCAAAGCAGTTCAAAATGGGGCTTCCAAGGTCTAAATCATAGCTTAGGCAATATTTATAGTCTAATTAATAAAGATTAATCTAGCATAATCCTTGACTGTAATTATTAAAATATCATTTACAAATTGTAGCAAGAATGGTCCCACTGGACTCTTAAAAAGTTCATTCACATTGCCATGCAACCAATCTCCAGGGTTCTTCATCTTGAAAAAATGAAACTCTGTACTCATTAAACAACAAACCCCCAGCTCCTGGCAACAACCATTCTGCTTTCTGTCTCTTTGAATTTGAATTCTAGGTATCTCGTGTAAGTGGAACCACACAGTTTTTGTTATTCTGTGACTGGCTTATTTCACTTAGTGTAATGTCCTCAGGGTTCCTCTATGTTATAGCCTATGACAAGATCTTTCCTTTTCAAGGCTGCATAATATTCCATTCTGTGTATATACCTTCAAACTGCTGTTGATTTGATTTCCTGGGTACCAAGAAGTTTGTTGGATGCAGACCATGGGCAGAACCAAGCTGAGGACCAGAATCTGGGATGTAGTGACCCCACTGAGGGTGGCTTCTCTCTTTGATATCTATCTCCACCTTGTCTTTCTCAACCAGTCTTAAAATATTGTAAGTCTACCAGAGGAACTGTTTAGAGTTGCTCCGGAGAGTATAGATGTCTAGGAACCAATTCCACTAGCATATAAGGTTCCATAACCACAGGCTACCTAAGGAGGTGAAGCCTTTTGGTGTTAAACAACCTGGGTGGACAGTGGTACCCTTCTCCATAGCAGCAAGAGCTTCTCACTGAGCTGTAACTAGATGGCAAGCAGTAGGGGGAAGCCATATCCCTTCTCTGGGCATGGGACTGATTTTGCTCAAGGATGATCTGTACTGCTGGGCCTCATGACATTTGATTCATTCTTCCTTCCTCTTTCTCATCCCTTCCATCCAATCCTTACTTCTATCTACTCTCCCCTCCTCTCTTGTGAACTTCCCCTGGTTCATCCTTCCTCTCTTCTTTATCAGTTATGCTTCTTGGTTGCAAGCAATGGACACAAACTCTGGCTAATTTAAGCAAAAGGGAATTTGGGGAAAGGATATTGGGAAACATTAAAAATCAGCAATAAGGTCAGGAAACCAGACTTGGGAGCAGGACATTTATTAATTTTATTAAGTAGACTACATTATTAGATTATTATTAATTAGACACATTGGCCTATCAGAGCTCTCTTCAGATCAGATGAATAAGACCAATAATTTTTTTTCTCATCCTTTATGTCACTTTAATAGGAAACAAATTTCCAGAAGGGTATAACCAGTTAGCTAGCTAAGGTTGTATGCTCTTCTACCTTGGATGTATAGAGTTAGTAAAAGGAAAGATTGAGCAGAAGGTCTTTGCAGAGAGCTCTTTCATAGCACCCAGTGTAGGGACTAGGGAGATAAACTCCCAGAAGAAATCAAGGTGCAATTATGAAAGAGAATGGATGCCTGGTGGCCAAAACATTATTAAAAATTTGTTCTGCATGCTTTTCCCTCCTTTTCTCCTCTTTTCTACTTTATCTTGCAACAGGAAGGCTTGAAGTTCCCATAAGCCAGCTGCTCCTGGTGGAGGTCTGAGGCAGTGTGTTCTGATATTTCTTTCCAAATGACAATGCATTTTTATTGACCACATAGCACCTTGCAATATACGATGTATTTGAATATCCATTAACTCATTGCTTGCTTGCATTTGCTCTGTGCTATGGGCTGAACTGTGACCCCTTCAAAATTATATGTGGAAGCCCTAACCCCTAATATCTCTGAATGTGACCATTTGGAGATAGGGCCTCTAAAGAGGTAATTGAGTTAAAATGAGGCCGTTAGAGTGGGCCTTAATCCGATCTCACTGGTGTCCTTATAAATAGAGGAAATTTGGACACACAAAGAGACACTGTGGCACACAGAGGAAAGGCCACATCAGAACCCAAGTGTGAGGAGAGGGCAGTCATCTGCAACTCCAAGAGGGAGGCCTCAGCAGAAACCAGCTCTTGGTTTTTGCACTTCTAGCACCCAGAACCCTGAGAAACCAGAATTCTGTTGGTGAAGTCCCCCAGTCTGTGGTGGTTTGTTACACCAGACCAACAAAATAATATACTCTGTATGTCGTGACCACTGTTGCTCAGGTAAGGAAACCAAAGCTCGGAGAGGTCATGATGTGTGTCAAAGCCCCACAGCAAAACCAGACCTTTTGGTTGCAATCCAGTTTTCCCTCTGCTACACCATCCTATTTCTTCATTTCCTGCTACAATCAATCTTCCTTCTGTAGGAGATCAACTGTGTCCCGACAAGTCTCTGTCCTTCTCCACTGAGCCCTAAGCTCACAGGAGGAGGAAAAACTCCCCATGGCCCTGCGGCTGGCTGTGCGCTGTTGAGGACCTCGCCTGTCTGTAGCTGTTAGCCCAGCCCATTCCTTCCTAAGGGCACTTCCTCTTCTTCAGTCCCTGTAGCTAATGAAATGAGACAAGTCTGTAACTCAGTAACTGCTGATGACAGCAGAACAGCTCATGGGGTTTGTCACTCTCATTCTCAGATGTTGGCCCTCTCACCAAGGGTGCAATATGGAGCTTTAAATGAACTTGATTTATTACTGACTTAATCAAGGGATTTTATTCCGATAGTGATCAGCCATCTTGTTGGGAAAGTCATTCTAAATTTGGTGATGCCTCTAAGAAGATTATATACAACAAATAGTAATACTGTATTTAAAGGGACCCTTGGTCAGCCCAAAGGATACTGCGTTTATAGTGCAAATCATATTACATTTTGTAATCTTATCCTTGCAGATCTAACCTCTTGCTCCTGTCTACATTGTGCATGTTTAACTGCGGTAAGGTATATGTGTATCCATAAATAAAGAACTCTTGGAGGGGGCTTTGAAATGCCAGTTAATCAAACAAATCCTCTTAAGTCGTCCCTTGTCTACTTCGGGACCAAACATCTCACCATCTCTTTGGCTTTGACCAACACTGCAGTCAATTCTTCTTCCTAACAAGCTACTTCAAAAAATAAATGTGCATTTCACCCAGTTCTGAAACATTATATTTCAGAGTATAAAGTCGATCCAGATGGATTGCTCCTCAGTTCCACCATGATGTGCGATAACATACCCAGCAGGAAAATTTGTCACTCACACATGCACGGTCCTGAAATAGCTGGTGCGCGCCTGGCTTTGGAGGGCTTGTGTGTTTGCACAGATGCCTTCCTTAGGATTGTAGCCCCCCACCAGAGTGCAGAACTGGCATGATGGTCCTTTGGAGGGTGCGGAAACATTCTTAGCACAGTCCTATTTTTCTTCCAGGGCAATGTTTCTTGCTTCATGCTTTTAGACCAGTAAAGAATGCTCATTGATTCTGACATGGTGGACAAATTGTCTCAACATGCAAAAGTGTGATACCATTACCAAATGAAACCGGAGTCTGAATAGCATGAATCATACCAACAAAGGCTCATCTGAAGGAAAGGTGGGCATTTGTTTTCAATTCAATAAATTTGTACTCTTTTTTCTCCATTTGCACCTGCCACATAAATAATGTTCATTGGCTTTTTAGTACAATTTTAACAGGAGGAAATTTTTTATGAGGACACTCAGGTATTTCAACACTGAGACAGAGGAGCATGCTTGCTTCAGATTTTATGTAGCCACAAATTGGCCAAATACTCATGACAAATGTTGGAAAACATAAAAGGTCATTCAAAACCTGTAAAATTGTCAGACGCCAGAAGTTAGGAAAAAGCCCTTACTAGGAAATTTGTTTTAATAGTGTTCCTCTGTCTTTATAACTCTTCAGTACCAAATTGTCAATGTGAGTTTCATTGTTGTCACAAGCTATCATGAGTTCTGTGTTTATATGAATAGAAACAACTTTGGTTTTGTAACTTGTCCCATTCCTATGATTTGAGCAGTGGGAAGAGGGGAAAAGGGTGGGAAGAGGGTGGAAAAGGGATGAGTTACATGACCTTGAGGATTCAGTAATAATAAATAACACTTTTTGAGATATGGATTCTCAAGGCTGGGGCAGGTGGGCCGAAGCCTCTTACGCGTAGCTCATGGTGCTGGTCTAGAATCATGTGCAAAAGAAGGGGTGTAAATGCAAGGTACTAGGGAGAGGAGTGTGCGAGGGTTTTGTGGGTATTAGTGCCCAAATAATTAGAAAATGAGAATAATGAAAGCAGATTAGGTATCAATTACCAAATGTGAGGGTGTCTGTTAGGTGAATACCACATGAATAAGCAGAAAGCTTTAGCTGAGTGGTGGTTATGAGATCTCTCCCATGGGGGTTTTGGGGTCAGTAGGGGTGGTGCACTGATGGGTCAGCACCAACTGGCTCCCTTCCAAATGCCATATTTCAAATCTTTTCAGGATATCTCAAAATATTATGCAAATATCTCAGCTAGGAAGCAATTTCAGATAAATTAAAATAAGCAGATGAAAATCAACTGAGTTGACCCTTGGTTGACTCAAAGGTAAAAAGTGTGTGTGTGTGTGTAATTGTTTTCCAAATGGAACATATAACAGTAACTTATGAGTAGCTCTTCATATCAACAAATATGTTCCCACAATGTAATTTTAATTGTTGGGTAGCGTCCAGTAATATGAAACAATTGATTTAATTCCCTCTTGTTGCACATCTAGGATAGTTCAAGTCTGTAATAAATAATGTTATATTGAATGACTTTACAACTGAATCTTTGTGCTTACCCCCAGGAACAAATTTAAAAATGGAAGTTTTGGAACAGAGCATACACTCTATTTAAAACCTTTTGATAGACATTGCCAAACTGCCCTTCAGAAATGCTGCACTCAAGTTCACTCTCACCTGGACTGTCTGAGCATGCCTATCTCCTTGTACCTCTGGCAGCAGTCACTGTTATAATCTAAACAATTCTGCCAGATCACTTCAGAGGAATTTGCTATTTCTGCCTTTGGATGGAGATGATCCTGCCAATTCCCTCTGCCCAACACACACACGCATGTCTAGCTGAGACTACACCCATGTCATCGGTGAGATACAACATATACAAGTGTAGTGCCACTAAACATAACCAGAGGATTTTTTATGAACCATTTTCACATTTACGAGAGCCAGAGAGTAGTAGGGTCTAGAGACCTAGATCAAAGCCGATTTTTAATGAGCCATTTTAACAAATTCCAGGCAGTCTGAATGCTCATGCTTCTCACTGATTTTTGACTCTGCTACACGTATATGAACTTTGTCAACTAACTGTCAGACGCCCCATTCGTGACTGTGTGCGCGTGTCTGTGTGGGACTGACTTGCATGGAGATTCACTGTGGGAGGCCAAGGGCAGAGACACTGAAGACAGTGAACCTAGGAAAGTGTCCAAGATATCATATCAAAGGCAGAGAAAGTTTGGGAGTTGGAAGTCAGGAGTCTGGGACGAAGGAAGAAAGAAACTCTGAGGCTCAGACATTATCAGATGTCGCAAATATCCTGTTCTTTTCTGCTTCCTGGACACCTGGAATTCTGTACTTCCCAGAGCCTCCCAGCTAGAATGGGCCCAGTGGCTGCTCCAGCCAGTGGTGAAAGCACCATTTATCACTTCCAGGTTGTAGAGTTTGAGTTGCCAGTGTGCAGCCTCCAGTCTCTGTCTCTCGCCCTGCCTTGGGGACATGGAGCACCTAGTGGAGATGTTAGAGCCTCAGTCAGCCTGGGCCCCTCGGTGCCCAGCAGAGCAGGATGCTCTGCCAACACCTGTTGGTCATGAAAGGGGGTGTGAATAAGCAATAGCCAGTGGGGTAAGCCATTGAGATTCTGGGGTTGGTTTGTTACTGTGATGGAGTCTAGCCTAGTTTATTAATGCATAACGATCAGGTAGGTAATTTCAACAAAGGCCCTGATGGGTAAGGGAGAAAGGTTCCTAAATAATTACGTAGAAACTTTTGTAGTCCAGGACCCTTCTGTTCAAGAATCTTCCTTGGTAGCCCTATATATAAAATAGTTAAAAGCAGAACTGCCTGGAAGAGCCTTCCTCCTTGATATGACAGCCCTGGAGGGTGAGTCTCTTCATAAACCCCTAAAATGATGGAACTACTGGCTTGCGCATAGCAATTGGCATGGGTAGACTGGCAAGGGTACTGTGCCTTCTAGATAGATCCATCCAGTATAAAGGTGACTGTTTCAAGTACGGCAATGGTCCATTCTTTTTTTTTTTTTTTCAGAAAATTGCAAATGAAAGCATAATTTCAGAAACGGAGTTCACCCTTCATAAATATACTAACACAAAGTCAATGCAAATTCAGATTAATAATAGGTACAACAGCTTAACAAAGTGATAACTTTTCTAACAGGTCACAGGCAAATGAGTGACTTGTTTCACCCAGAATGTTTGATTGGTTGGAAATAATGAACCCTTTTCTAGAAGTTGAAGCAAAGAGTTTGAAGACATAAGTATTAAAAGAATTTGATAACTGATACTTCATTCTGATGTCCTTGGGATTCTCAAATACCCCAGTGAGGGCTGAATCTCCTCTATTACAAAAATAAATCTGACAACCTAAGGCTATCCTTACAACTGAAATATAACAATCTCCTTCTCTGTTAGTAAGCTATCACTCCCAAAAAGAATTTTATACATAATTTGATTAAACTGGAGGTGGGCCAGGGCACAGATTCTAAAAGACAGCTTCATAGCATAGAGCACTGCAGGACTAGTAAATCAGAGGCTACTCAGTTTCTGGACTCAAAGCTTCACCCGTTGGCCAAGTGCAAAAGGAAGTGCAAAAGGGAATGGTCAGATGGACCCTTGAGAGACACATTTCTAGTAAGTCTTGTCTCATTTCCTATTTTAGGAAAAGGGTTTTGCATGGGGATAGCTAAGGCAGAATTTTTTCTACCTTAAATGACGCTCCCTGGGGCTTTCAAACAGCAGGAGGCTGAGTGAAAAACTCACAATTAACCAATCGTGTGATGGATGTGGAGAAGCAAAGACTGGTGAAGAAAGCCCAGAGAAAACTCACCCCAGCCCGGAGTTGACAAGACTGGCCGTTTACATCAATCAGGTTGGAGAAGTGGCTGCCAGAACTCGGTCTGAGTTTTCGCTGTGTGGGCAGCAGTAAAGGTCAGCTCTGTCCGAGAGCAGTGTTTGAATGATCCATATTTTATAAAACAGTCACACACTGGCTTGGAAACGGCGCAGTGTTTCTCCTTCTCTCATTATTGGAACACTCAGCATTTCTTGGAATAAAGCCCAAGTATTTGGATCCCTTCTGATAATCCTGTGTCAGGAGTATATACTTTGCTGCAGAGCTACAAGAAATTTAGTAGGAGGCCCAGGAAATGTAATTCAGGTCTTCTGAATGCTGAAGATAGATTTTCCCTGATTTTAAATCTTATGCACCCAGTTTGGGGTTTGATAACTATCTTTGATGGTGTGGTTAACAAAGTTTCTGAAGAAATTCCCCCATAAGGAATGCAAATGTCAATGTATCAAACCAACTAAGTGTGATGGTTGATGTTCTAAGTCAACTTGGCTGGACTGTGCGGTGCCAGCTATTTGGTTAAGCATTCATCTGGGTTGCTCTGTGAAGGTGTTTCTGGATGACATTAGCATTTAATTGGTAGATAGTAAAGCAGATAGCCTTCCTGTAAGTGGATGGGCCGCACCCAGTCGGGTGAAGTCCTGGATAGAATAAAAAGGGTGACCCTCCCAAGAGTAAGGGAATTTCTTCTGTCTGAGTGGCTTCAAGCTGAGACATCATTTTTTCCATCTTCAGAGCTGAACTGAAATGTTGGCTTTTCCTGAGCCTCTGGCCTGTAGGCCTTTGGGGTAGAATTAAATTATCAGCTTTCCTGGGTCAATAGCTTGTCAATTGCAGACCTTGGGACTTGATAGCCTCCATAATCATGTGAGCCAATTCACCAATTCCTTATAAGAAATATCTTTATAGGTAGATAGATAGAGATGATAGAGATATAGATAGAGATAGAGACATAGATGTAGAAACAGGTATCTTATTGGTTCTGTTCCTCTAGAACACTTGACCACTACGGTAGGCAATGCCACCATATTTGGTTGAGGGTCATGATGCTTTTTAGAACCTGGCAAATAGGATACTTAAAAAATACTTCCAACTTTACATTGCACATTGGTAACACAGAGTGATTGCCTCGGGGTTTGTTTCAGACCTTGTTTATTGTTTACTTAATTAGGATTAATTGCCAGAGAATAAATACAGTGTTAATCCATTGCACTGCAACTAAGTAATAGCTAAGGAGCAGAAATGGCTGATGCTTTCCTTTAAACAAGAAGGCTGATGTTATCAACTCTTCTCATAGTTAAGAAGTGTGAATTGGCTTTTGCCTGCCTGAGTTTTCAAATTTATGGCAATTAAAATCTCTAATTTATTTTACACTTGACTCAGTGAGCAACCTTAAGAATACAAGATCTGAAGGACTTGTGTTCCCCCAAATCCACTGTTCTCTTGTGCCTATGTGCCTTTGCACATTCTATTTCCTGGACCTGGAAGAAAACATCTCCTACAATGTGCAGAAAACACTCCTACTCTTCATCCTTGATATTCTAGTTCAAGTGGGGGGCGTGGTCCTTCTCAGAAGTGTCTTGATTCTAGTCCGGAGGTTCAAGGTTGGCAAGAAAGCCTTGTTCTTACAGTGAGGAGTTGTCAATCTGCTTGAACTACTTGAGGAGAAAGCCAGGTGGTCAAAACAGGGTGCCAGCTCCTAGAAGGCCTGGAAAAGATTACATAAGCATTGAGCTCATTTCCAGAAGAGCCACATGTCTGTGGGAAGCCCCTGACTTTATAGGTGGTCAAGCTCAGTTTGGAAAATTCCAGTTTCAAGATAGCTAAAGCAAAGAAAAAAACAAATCTCTGTCTGCAGCAAGGGACTTCCATACCTATCAGTATTTTGCCTCTAGAGCATGACCTAGAAACCCTTAGATTCAGCTTACGTGTCTCAGCATTTTCTCTGTATTCATGGGAATTGGTCTCTCAGTAAATGAATGAATCTCTGAGTAAATGAATAAATCTTTGACTAAAACAGCTTTGAGAAGATAAATGACCCAGAAACAGGATCGCCAAGTCTCCAGCAAATTTTGGAAGCAGCCCTGTGATGTTCTCCTTAGATAAGGATGCCAGTTACATTTGGTGTGGCTTCTCAGAAGACGCCTCCTCTTGGAAAGCATAGGAAGTTGTTTCCAAGCTCTTTAAAAAAGAGGTAATAAAAACCTCCTTCAAAAAGTAGACTAGGAGCTTTGTGGGAACGGTCATACTGGTTCACAGTCCTTCCCATGACCAGGAGTAGGCAAGAGGCTGGTGAGTTACTGGATTCACAGTTAAGCAGTGGAATGTTAAAGAGTTTCCTTTTTCATGTGGTTCCAGTGTGTGCAAAACCACTCGAGTCCCCACTCAATGGTATCAGTAGTTAGGAATTGTCTTTCAACCCAATGACTTAGTTAGAAAATGAAAAGTTGTGTTCATTCAGAATTTCATCCTCTTGTACCCACTTGTGCGTGTGCTCCCTTAACAGGTGAGCATCTCTGCTCTAGGAAATAAAAAGACACCAGGGGTCTCCTCCTGGGGAGATTAGCTCTACCTGCATACCCTCCTCAATCAGGCTGCCTGTACTTGCTTGCCAAGTAATTTCCTCTTGACAGGTCCTTCTGTGACGAGAGATCCTGGTTGAAATTTTATATACACGTATTTCTCTACAAGATAAAGGAAACTGGACTGGAGACTAATTGTGCTTGCAGCATTCAGGCTGAAGAGTCCATATGCCCAGGAGAAGGATCGGATCTCTGAAGTGGTGTTCCAGTGGTCCAAGTGGTCCTGAACAAACGCCCATCAGCATTAGGGCACAGGGTGCTCCATTGAATGTCCCCTCGAGTTGAGAGGTCTTTCTGCAGAGGACACTGACGGCACTGCCTCCAGACAGCATACGTTATAATCTGAACCTTGCTTCTGCGAGCCGATCTAGGTCACTGTGTTCCCGAGGTGGGGCTCCAGGGCTATCAGTAGCTGCCTCACCTAATGACCTCATCACGCTTAAACCCGATATTCAGCACAGACTGGGGAGTGCCTCCCTATCATAATTTCATGCACTGCGAGCACTGTGACCAGTATAAAATGAGAATTTGTGACAGGGACTTATTTTAAATGTCCTTGCCAGTCAGCCAGGCCCTTGCCAGACCATGGGAGATGCAGGGCTGCTATTTTCCTGTAAAATGTAGCTAATAAATATGTAAATCAGACCATCTTTATGCATAACCTGGCAGGGATCAGACACGAGATAACAGTCAAAATAACACTGTGTTATCTATAATGTTAAGTGATTTAATATCTCAAACCCTCAGACACGGGGAAAATAGCATGGAAAGAACATTTTTCCCTGGTCAGCTTCTAGCAAGCAGTACTTAACATGCCTGTCAGCTCTTTCTGGGCAAATGCTTGGAACTTGAGATGACGTATACATATTTTTTCTTTCCTAAGCCACCTTGTATTTTCAACTGTGCATGGAGTGCTCTCTCTTTAAAGAAAGAAGCCTGGGTTGCTCTCTTCTGATAATTACCTTGCTGTCAGAAGTTGCTTCTTCAACGGCGGCCCATCCTTCTTATTTTGTTATTAGGAGGCTTAGAAGGACCAGCGGAATCGCTCATGCTTTTATTTTCTTTCTTGGGTTCCAGGAACCCAGATGGTGGAGGAAGTCCTTGAGGCAAAGCTTCGGCTGCTCCCCGCTCCATTCTCAGCCCAGCCTGCTGAGGTCTGGTGCGGATCCCATGCCCCCGAGGCTGATGTTGGCAGGAGAGCTGAACACAGCCTTTCTGTTCGAAACCAAGAAACTCATTCCCTCCAGAGATGCACTTATCTTGGGGGGGTTCTAATTATGCTTCCCCAGAAGAGGGATCACGGAGACACGGTGCCCTCTTGATACTGGAGGAATCTGAGGGGTCCCCCCAGCTGGGTCAACACACGGGATCCCTTGAGGGAGAAAAGAGCCTTGGAAAGGCGGAGATGGACGCTCAGTACAGCTCTGGATTCCCCCGGCTCTGTGGTCTTCCCCTGGGTGGGCCACTGCCCTTCCAAGCCTTTCTTTTCTCAGCCACAAAACTGGGGTAATGATGCCCACCTGAGGCGGGAGCACCCAGTAGGTGCTCAACAAATGTGCATTTCCATCCCTTATTATTTTCGTGTCCAAATGAGGCGTTCATTTTAGACTCCTTAGGAGTTGGGTCATCAGATGAGAAGATTCTTCCTCAAACAGTAAATGCTCCTTTCAAATGCCCTTTCACATGCATCATCTCATTCCATCCTGGCCAAAAGAGCCAGTCACCTACATTTTACGTCTGAGCCTGTGGAGCCTTGGAGAGGGTTTCCCCGGTGGTCTTCCCGCCTGCCACTGTGACACCCTTTTAAGCCTGCTCCCTGTTTTCTTTCTCCCACAGCGCTCAGTACTCTCTAACTTAAATAATGACTGTATCTACTATTTATTGTTTGCCTATGCCTGCTAGAATCTGAGCTTCACCAGGAAAGCCATCTCTTCTGCTTACATCCTGTACCACCCTGATGGCCCAGAGTGGTGCCTGGGACCTAGCAGACCCCCAATATTTGATGAATGAACTGACCAGTCCTATATACAACTAATTCCCCTACAAACAAGGGCTCAAACACAAGGCTCCGGTCTCTAAATCCCGTTCATCAAGTAGCAAGGCAGTGATACGGATTAGTGTCAAGTAGTGTTTGAGCAGGTCCAGTGCAGAGATGATGGGGGGAAGGAAACTGAGGAAGAAGGAGGGAAAGAGGTGAGGGAAGGAAAGAGGAGGAGAAAGGGAGCATTTAGGGAGGATCTGCAGAGGGGGCTTACAAATGCTCGCCCTCTGTCGCACAATGTAGGTTAGGTGCTATTACCCCGTGGCAGGCCTGGGCAGTTGCTGGAAGCCCTGAATAGGTGATGAGCAGTGAGGCATCTGCCCCCGGCTCCGTCCCGGATCAGGCACCACACCCCACCAGGCGTTTCAGCTCATGGAGTCCTCTTCAGAGTGTCACTGTGATACAGGGGGCCTCCTACTCGGCTCTAGACGTGCCCCACAGGGGCAAGAAGAGCAGCACAGGTTTTAAACTGGGCAAATGCACCTCTCAGCACTCCTGGTGTGGGCAATGCCGCGGACTGGCCCCAGAGATCGGGGTCACCATCTGCCGGGACAGAGGCGAAGCAGTCATCTTTGGGGACGTTTTCATCTCTCTCTGCATACTGCTCAGAAAGAAGGACACTGGAAGTTCTGGCCAGGAAAGGAGCCACACCGAAGTCCCAGAGAAAAGGGACACTGGCACTGAAGCCATTTTACGTCTGCACAGGCAGCTTTCTGGAAAGGCAAGTGCGCGTGCCACAAACCCAAAAGTCTGCTCCCAGAAACCTTTGTTTTACGACTTACGAAAATTTCTTGTGCCCAAACTGCTGTGGGAATCCTTCCTGTCTGCTTTGAGTCAGCACATGTAATAGGGCAGGAGACCTTCCCTCCTCTACCAGAACGGGGCCCTGAGGGGAGCTTCTGCTCTCCCTGTGCATTGCTCTCTGCCACTGAGGGCCTCTGGGGGCCACTTCCTTCCTTGTGCAGCTGATGCCTGTTATTTGATGTAATGATGTAGTCATGTTCTATAAAGTCACAGCAGACATGGAATGAATGAATTCTGCACCGTTGTTTCTAGGGGAAATACAAGGATACATCCCCACGAGCTTCTGGTCACTTGCTTAGCAATCAACCAATACATAACCCTGCTTTAGGTGTATTTCTGTTTAAAAACACATTATTTAATAGACATTGTTGACTCATTAACATCGAGCTCATGGCCAACAGCCTCACAATTCAGGCCTGAACGAAGCTTCCCTAACACACGTATTTGCTCCGTAAGGCATATGCCAGCCTGCTGGCTGCACAGTCCCTCAGCACTGTGCTTGGGGACAGTTTAAGCAGCAAAATCACCAAGAAGAAGCACAGAAATGTGAAAAATGTGGCACTAAGTAGACCATGAAAAAGACACTTATTTACAGTGTGAGAGCTGGAACAGGAAGGCAGAGTGTCACCTTGTCTCACCTCAGTTGGGAATGAGTTCTGTACTTGTCTGTGAATAGCCACCACAGCCCTGCAAGTATTGACTTTGAGTTAAGAATAAATTTCAGTAAGTGGGCGACTTCAAAAATATGGAGTATGTGAATAACAAGCATTCACGGTATTTGCAGGATGTGGCTGGCAGGGCTGTGAGGTTTCTGGGAGGAGACTTAAGATCAATACGTCAAAGAGCTCTAACCAGCAGTTCATCAACCCCAGCTCCCAAGATCCCAAGCAGAACAGTTTTCAGGAAAACCTCTGTGGGCTAAGCAATACTTCATACTGTCATATCATCATCAAATTATCCCACATTCATTCTGTATTTGGTTTCTGGAAGCCAATGTGTGGCGGTGGGAGGTGGCGATCCAAGTGGCAGTGGGGGGGCCAAATGAAGTGGAAATCATCACAGTGGTCACCACTACCACCACCAGCACCCCTATCATCACCATCGACACCATAATGTTGAACATTTAACCGTGTGCTAACCCTGTTCTCTCCACTCTGCGTGCTGAGTCTTTACAATAGCCCAACCAGACAGGTTCTGGTCTATGTTATCCAAGAAGAAATGAAGTCTTGCTAAGGTTAGGTGCCGGGCAATTTTCAATAAGGCAAAATGTTTGTCTCTCATGTGAACAGTTTCTTTTAAAAACTGTACAGTGGAAGCCAAATCTTGGTTTTCTTTTCCTGTTACATGCTTTGAAAAAAGCTGATGTGTAGAGCCTTCCATCTCCAGACGGTGACACCATTGTGTACATGAACTTAATGTCACTAAACTGTAACCTTAAAATGGTTAAGTTTTATGATATATATGTAATATATATAAAACCACAATAAATACACACACACACACACACAAACGATGTGGGAGTAATCCATATTTCCCCAAACCTGTCATGTGGTTCGCAACCTCTGTACCTTTGTCTATGCTGTTGTCTGAATGCCCTTTCTTGGATTGTCTGCTTATTTACCCTTCAAAAGATACCACAAGTAGGATCACCCTTCTGTGAATCCCTTTCCTTCCCTGCTTTCCTCACCCTCTCCACCCATAGCTTTAATCACTCCCTTCTTGGAAGCAATTCTGGGCCTTTTTGCATATTTATTACTACTACTCATAAGACAGTTCATTGCAACTATCTGTCCATGCATCTTTTACTCCTGTTCTTGTCTGTATCGCTCAAGCCTTATATAGTCTCTGACACACAGCAAGTGCTCAATAAATGTATATTGGACAGAAGGAAATTTTTAGTAACTTATGATAACACTCAAGTGATCTTGGTCTAGGATATCAAATGAAGGGAGAAATCGCCATCCTGAGTTTGGACCCATGGTCCCTCTAGCCAAGAGATTTGTTTGAAAGTGGCCATTGCTGCTTATTATCAGGGTGGCCCATCTTCTGTGATGTTGATCTAAAAACTATCTAGGAATGTCATCCATGCAATGATCTAAACTTTTCTACAATGAAACTGATATCATATGACGTTTTCATTCTACTTGGAGCTTTCTCATACATCACCATTTCCCACTCAACCATGCGCAGGATGGGAGTCTGAGGTGGTGATGAGAGTATTTAGACAGAAACACTAGAGATCTGTGTTCTAGTCCCAACACTGCCACTGTCTAGCTCTGTGATTACGGGCAGGAGCTTAAATGTTCTGGCTCACAGTTTTCCTCTTTATAACATGGGACTAATACTTCTTTACTTGTCTTCTTAACAAGATTGTCCCAAGGATCACATGAGACAGCACACATTGACTGTCTTTGAAATTTCTAAAGCATTTTGAAAATAGAAGGTGTTTCTGTAAACAGGCTCCTTAGTGTAATATCTGGCTTCCTTTTCCTATATATGTCTCTTTTCCAGATCTAAATGTATTCTACCATAATGGTACCCCATGACCTAGTGGAGAGGGCCCAGTACGGTGGGCATGATTGCCTCCCTTCCCATGCTCGTGGCAGACATCACTAATCAACCACAGCACTATTACCTGGGCTTCTGATCCTTCTGAATGCACTGCTCTGTGTAGGGCAGTACTTTTCAAATTATCTGACATGAAGGGCCAGTTTTTGTCTCTCTTTTGATTCCAACCAATTGCAAACTGGAATGTAGCTGTCCTGTGCATGACTAGTTCATGGCTCATGCTGCCTGAGACTCACCGTGTGAGTCTGGTAACACTGAAGTGGTCTATAATCTGCTTGGTGATTCAGGTCTACTGATCCCATGCTTGGATGTGATGGCAACACTGAATTGCTCTGAGAGTTCCTAAATGCTTGCTTTCTGTTTTTGCATTTGGTCTCTGACTAGCACTGCTCTAGGCTGCAGGTATTAATTGATGAGGGTTTGCTCGCGAGGTTAACCCCCTCTGCCACTCCTGACCCTGGCTCTTCTTCTGTAAAACAACATGAACAGCACCAACTTCACAAGAGGCTTCTTACGAGAATCAAATGAGACGGTATGTGAGAAAGCTCTCTGTAAATTCTGCCACGTTATCCAAATGTTAGGTTATTACTGCACAAACATATTCATTTCCTAGTTCCTGAAAATTATATTAACAACACATGTAAATGCTTTGCTCAACAAATGCAAGGTATTTTCTCATTATTACAACCTTCCTTTTGTGTTTGTTTTTCTGAAACAAGTAGGCTCATAGTAATTTTTTTCGGTTGGTTTCTTATTTTCCAGCACTTCAACTTTATTGTTGACAATGTTAAAATGCCACTCAGTCTGACTGGGACTTTCAACAGGGCTGCAAAGCCTCAGAATAACACAGTAGGTGCAGAGCGCCCGGACTGCCTTAGTAGGGCGTGCTGAGCGATTGGAAATCCAGCTCTGCCAGCAGGTCCCCTTCACCCACTTCCAGGCTTTAAAGAGGAGGAGGAACTGGTAGAAGGAGGTGTTCTTGGACAGAGTTGCCAAGGTGCTGGGCTCTGTCCCCTGGGTGGGTGGATGGGGGGGCCTTCTCCCTCAAGTTAAGAGGGGTGAGAGGGCATCGATGTGACCATTCAGAGAGTCCAGCACATGCTCACTGTTGTCCAGGGCACATGAAACATGTGCCTTATTATCAAGAGAACCAAAAGTGGACTGGCCGTGGCTGACGCTATTCCTGTCTCATTATAAAGAACAAAGGTGGGTGTTGTCCAGGGACTAGATGGAGACTTGGTGGCAGAGGCCGAAGAAGGCGTCCTAGAGGCACAAGGTGATCCCAGGAGAGGAGTGGGTCGTCAGTCTAGAGCCTGAGGACAGAGGTCTTGCCTGTGCTGAGAAAGCTGCTCTCAGAGGTGTTGAGTGTGTGTGTGTGTGTGTGTGTGTGTGTGTGTGTGTGTGTGTGTGTGTGGAGTGTGTACGGGGAGGTGTGCGGGGAGTGAGTCTGCAAGGACCTTGCAAAGATGCCCATAAGGCAAAACCCAGTGAGTGTGTAGAACTTCTGCCTGCCATCCGGAGGGACCAGCCCAGATAAGAACATGTCATGGAAGGCGCCTGCCTCCCTTTTCCCCCATCCGCTCACCGTCTTGACCTTGCCTGGAAGGGAAACCACATCCTGGGAATGGCAGAGCCCAGGCATCCAGCCTGGAGCAAGATTTCACTGGCTGAGGAAGTCACAGTGTTTTGATTACTGTACTTTGCTCCACTGAAATGAGGTGATGATTAGATTGGACTCAACATCTGATGCCAAAGCCAAGGGATTATTTGTTTATTGTCTGAAAAACAATTAAAAAAACAGAAAATCCTGTCTGAGATTTCATCCAGGAAAGGGAGGAAAAGTTAGGGCTGAGGGGGCAGAGGGGAAAAAGAATTAAATTGATCTTTTTAACCCTCTGTCAAGTTCAACTCGTTCAGTAAATGGATTCTATCTTCAGTTACTTTAGTCCCCCTTCTGGACTTTTTATAGCCACAGGAAAAGTCCTGAAGTGAGGGCTATAATGCAACGTGCAAAGCTAGAAAACTAGGAAAGTCCTACGTGCAGACGTAGTTTCAGCTCTTCTGGAGAGTGAAGAGAATGCCTCTGAAGACCTGATCAGTTCTGAGGACCAAGTCAGTCAGGGCTGCGTTCCTGCAGAGGTGACCACTCTGGCTTTAATAATCAAATACAGTGCAGCCACCACCACTGCCTCCACCGTCTTCCCCATCACCTCCACCTCCACCCCCACCATCTCCACTTCCACCACTGCCACGCCCACCACCATCACCCCAAGAATTCTTGCCATCACTACTGCTGCCATCACCTCTACTACCACTATCCCCCCCTACTAACACCCCATCGCCACCACCACCCTCTCTGCCACTGACACCACCACCACCACCATTGCTACCATGACCACCACCAGCCTACACTGCCACCACTATCACCTCTGCCACTGTTTACAAGGTATTAACATGTGCCAAGCACAGTGCAGTGTAATGTGTAATATCTTATTTAACCCTCATAACTGTCTTTGAAGATAAGAACTATTATTATCCCTATTTTACAAAGAAGGAAGCAGAGCCCCAGAAAAGTTAAGCAACTCACCCAAGGACGCAGACCTGCCTTTGAGCCCTACTTTTACTTGGTAAAAATAGGGAAAATCATAGAAATGCTGTTCTTGGAGGAATCCCCATTTTTAGCAGTATCTTTCATTAGTTCTTTAAGACAAAGACATTGCCCCTTCTCATGGTTTATCTTCCTAAAGATATTTTAAGGATGCTTAATTAACAGAGAAAATCTATAGCAAACACAAAATTTCTGAAATATATTTCAAGGCTTAAGTCTCCCAAGTCCCAGTCTCAGAATGTTCAAGAATGTTTCCACGTACCCGTTGATAGAGAAAAGGGCAACCAAGGGAGGGACCGTGGGCAGGAGGAGCCCTGCTATTCTGGAGTGGGGTGGCTCTGGGCCTGCTGGTGGTTGTTCCATTATTAATTTTCTGAACCATTTACTTGTTCTCTCTTGACAGTGGTTTTGCATTTCTTGGCTATATCTCTGCATCAGTGAGGTAAGTGTGTTTGGAAACCTTTATAATTATTTAATGGGGAAGAAAGTGATCCCTGGTCTCAGTGCCAACTCCAAGCCTCCCTCTTGGACTCTTGCTCTCTGATCACTTCCTCTTCTGTACCAGCATCACCTTCCCTGACCCCCAGCAACACCCGGGAGGTTGCTGTTCAGCTCTCTTTATTCCCACTTCCATATGCTCTTGATTAATATGGAAGGAATCATTCCACCCACCAGCAAGAGGATCTGGAATTTGAATTGGTGTTGGTTTTTTTATTCCTAACTGGCATCTCTATTCTCTCCCTTAGTTCCCCCTTGTAAACAACAAGACATGTTTATAGCGGTAATGATACTAATACAGTGGCTAGGGTTAGGGGTGTAATTTGTAGATATAGAATGAGATGACATTGTTTGGAAGACAGTTATTAGAAGCCTGAGACAAAAGGGGTTTTAACAGTGTCAAAAGGGGCTGAGACTTGAACCCCAGGATGGCATATTGATTGTTAGTGGATGTCCTTGAGCTCCAGCTATTTAATACGACCCTGAGTACTTCATGATGAAAAGCTCCGCATGAATAAAACACTTCCGCTGCGTACAAAAGCACCACGATTTTCTAGAGGAAAAGGGCTTCTGTAATAGTCTAGGTTGCAAGCTTAAGTGGCCACCTTTATTTTTTTAATGAAATGCCAATTTTACTTGAAACAGTGACTGATAGATACACTCTGGTTGTTCAGACTTGGGTACTAGGGAGACATTTTCCTAAAAATAAAGAAAGTGAATCTGTCACTTTAAGTAAAACAACTGAATTTTTGTTGCAATAAAAAAATTCAAGGATTCAAGTAAAAATTAGGCTTTTAGAAAACTTGTATTTGCTACTGTAAGCTTGACAGCTTTCCAATGGCTTTTTTGATGAAATTGGTGTTGATATTAATATATGTATTCTTTGATATTGTATAATGAAATAGTACACTTAGAGGATCAGTATGACTCGGTGAATTAATACTTTTGAAATATCAATGCACAATGTTATAAAAGCATGCATGAGTTTAATATTTATTCAAAGTCCAAAATGAAGCAATGGGTTTTAATGTCACAGTATCTGAAAATATTCATTTATAATGTTTCAAGTTCTATATTGCAAGTAATCTTTAAGAATTTACCACTTGTTGAGTTTTGGTGTAGTAGTAAAGAATATCCACAATTATTGAAAAAGGCAATTAAAATCTCTTCCAACGACATAGCTGTATGGGGCCAGATTTTCTTCATATATTTGAAATAAACCAACATGTTGCAGCAGACTAAAAGCAGAAGCAGATATGAGAATTCTGCTAGTTGTCTTCTTTAAACTAGAAATTAAAAATATTTTTTAAAAATGAAAAACAATGCCATACTTTTAACTAAATATTTGTATTGGGCTTGGAAAAACCATTTTTTTCATGAAAATGTGTGTATTTTGTTAACATATAATGAGTTTGTTGTTATTTTAATAAATTATTAAGTTGATACTTTAAAAGCTTTTCAGTTTCAACTCTTAGTTAACATATATATACATTTAGTGTATATATATATATATATATATATATATATATACACACACACACATACTAGATTAATAACAGCTGTTTGAGACTTTAATAAATTTTAGTAATCTAAAGGATCCTGAAACCAAAAATTTAAGATTGTTGCTATGCCTCATTGTAACAGAAAGAAAGTTCTATATATTTGTTCCCCTGTTTATTTAGTTATTTATTTAGGTACATGTAAAACTATTGATTGAATATTTACTATGGGCAAAATGCTATATTAAGTCATGTATGAGGGGATATGAAGAGAAATATGACAGTCTTTGTGCCAAAGGAGTTACAGTTGGTAAGATAGATGAACAGATAGATATTAAGTAATATAAATCATTAATTTATTATTTCAGCAAATATTTTTAAAAGAACTGGGATGAGGGTAGAGGCGACAATAATGAATCTGATAGTCATATTCTGGAGCTTAGGTTTTAACGTAAATTAGTCAATTAATTACTGAACTGTACTTCTGGTAATTCATTCAAAGATGGAGAGTTCTAAAGGGTCACTCAGGGAAGTAGTTAATCAGTTACTAACTGATGACCAGCTAACCGGGGGGGCTGTCCCAGAGGAAGGGATGTTAAACTGAGAACCCCAAGAAGAATCAGAGTCATCCTGGAGGATGGGGGGGAGGGAAGGAGGAGTGTTTCAAGCAGAACAGAGAGTATGTGAAGTGGACGTAAGCAGGAAGCCACTTTATTCCTGGAGGCACTGAATGAAAGTTGCTCTTAGCTATGAGGAAGTCAGTACCTCCGTGATGAACAGATGTTCCTGATTTATTCTCTAAAAATATCATCCAAAGAGATTCTCAATATTTTACTACCTGGGGAAAACACCTTGACTTCTTTATAGAGCTGCAGTGCTTTATTCCCTGGACAAATACTGGAAACCCTTATTGATCCTAAATGCTGACCTGGACAAATACATCCTTCAAATACATGTTCTCAGAGCCCCTGTATAAACAGCTTTCTGAAGTTTGCCCATTCATGTCAAGGTCCTTTCCCTTCCTTGAGAGAATCACAGTATCTCTTCAGCCTTACTGGGGAATCATGAGGCCCTTTCCTCATTCGGAACTACAGGGCAATTCTTGGAGGGAGTTTTTGGCTGTGCTTTGATAATAAAGAAAGCTGGTCACTTTGATGCGTGCATTGGGTTAGGGTCATCCCTGATCCTTGGCTGGTAACAAGTCTCCTTCCTTCCTGCAAGGTAGTTTTGTAAAAGGTGAAGAAGGCTTGTTTTCAAAGCCTGAGCCTGTAGGTTCCCCTCACCCCCACCCAACCATACTATCAGACCACAGAAATCAAGGGGAGGTGTAGAACAAGATAAGAATGATGAAAAAGGAAGTGGTCCTATTGTTGAGAGACCTAGGTTTTGGTAAAGATTTTATATTTTATCTTAAATGGAAAGGGAAATATCAAAGGATTTAAAGTTTAGGCAATACATGATCAAATTAGTGTTTTCAAAATGATGCATTTGACGAAAGGAGGCAAGAGTGGATGCAGAAAGACAGCTGGACTCCGTGGCAGTCACCCAGGTAAGAGATGACACTTTGACCCAGTGGAGTGGCCATAAGGATGGAGCGATGTGGGTAGATTTGAGGGATGTTTTGTAAGAAGAAGCAATAGGACTAGATAATTTAGTATTAGATGTATGTGGTAGGATGGATACAGAGATGCCAAGCCAGGTTCCTAGCTTAAGGAATAGTGTGGATGGTGGTGTTATTCACTGACATTGGAAACTGGAGGAGGACTGACTGGGTTTGGAGCAGGGGTCCTGATTCTGATTTGAACATGCTGAGTTTATGTTGCCAGGGAGTGATCGAGGTGGACATCTGAATGGGCAGCGGTATAGGTTTAGACTTCAGAGGAAAGCGCTGGGACATGAAATACATGTTTGGAAGATAGCAGGGTGCAGATTATAATAGATGCAATGGGAGTAGATGAACTTTCCTAGGAGTTGCACACAGAGCGGGAAAGGAAGAGGACTGGGGTACAGTGTAAAGAAGTCCTGAGCATGCAGTGAGCTGAATATGGAAGTAGTTACAGGAGAGCAAATTGACGCACTATTATTATAATATGGGAAGGTCTACTTAAAGGAAAAACAGTCTTAAAAAAAAGTTATATATGACCATTGTGGAAACCTAGAATGAAGATAAAAAGAGCACAAGATTCAATCATCATTGCATGACTCAAAGATCATTATTAATGAACAGTTTATGTGTTCTTTCCAGTCATTTAAAATATATTTTATATTATGTTTTTATATCAATGAGTTATAGAACATGTATTTTTAATACCTTGTTTTGTTTGCTTCCCATGACATTACAAATGATTTGCAAACATTATTTGAATGTGTGCCCAGTATTCCACCATGAGAAAAAGGAGTACTTAAAAAATTTTACCCCAATAGCATGATTCATAGTTGGAAATTTGTTCTCTATCTGGGTATAGGACAGCACAGTGGATTTAGGTTCAGTTTGGGAGGGAGAGGGGGACCCATTTTGAGAAGTATTGATGCATGAAATGTTTAAGACTTTCATGAAGCTATAATTACATTATATGAGCTCAGCACTTGTCCTCTTTAAAGCTGAAGTTTGTTGCTTCAATTTTTCAAAACATGCCCACTGAACAAGGGACTGGAAGTTTGAATATAATACTGAGTTCTAGAGACATTATTACGATTATACTTGGATAAATTGAAGGTTGCCTCAATGACATGCAAAATAAGCCATCTTCTGCCATGTTTGGTGTTCTGTCATGAGAAAATCCCGGGAACAGAGGCACAGGAGGTTAACACACATTTGCCGCATCTTCCAGAGGTGGATGTAGTCACGCACCACGATCTGCACATGACAAATGCCTCCTGCATCTCTACACACACATCGTTGGGAATGTTAAAATTGAAAGAGCTTTGCAGAGAATATGTGGAAGGGAGGGAATGAAAACAACAAAAGAATAGCACTGAATTGGGAGGGTGTAGGAAAGAGAAGAAAGGCAGCATTATTTTCAGGGAAGCCTGGAAAATTGGGCATCCACTCAACCTGGATGGGATTTGAAGAGCTATGCCCTAATAGCCTTGTTGGTTTTTAAGAACCTTGCAAATTACTACCTCAAAAAAACAGGCAACCCAACAGTTGTTCCTCTTCTTGCATACCTCAGTACAGGACATTCTTAATGGCTAAATTTTGTTCCTCATCATTACGACCAGACAGCCAGTCTGTACCTTAAGTCACTAAATATCCTGAGGCTCAGTCTTCTCACCGGGATACTCAGCATCACGGTATTGTTCCCTTTAACCGTGGCATGAGATTATACGTGTTAAAGCATATTGTAAACTGTTAAGTAGCACATGAATGAGAGTGATCACTTTCTGTGGGAATTTCGCAGATGTGATAACAGCATTTATAGACAACTGCATCTGCAAATATAATTCATTTCTGCCAAGTCTCAGGCAGGTCACGCCGATGAAGAGGAATTCTTCTTTATACCTTATGATCATCTTCTGCCACTGCATTGCGTCTGGTATTTGATACACTAATTTTCACTTGCTGTTGAAAGCAATGAAATAGCCACTTTCTGTACCAGGATTCTCTTGGAATGGTGGACTCCCTTTGAGGTTTGATTGTTAATGACAAGTGCAGAGACCTTTGGCGGACTCTTTGGTAAGGAGTTCCTGGAGACGGTTAAGAAATGAAATGCAAGTTCAGGCCTAAATTTCTCCCCCATGGGCTATGAGCCCCTCAGTCTTTCATCGCTGTGGCTCAGTCAGTGATGGTGAGGGATGGTATGTGGTCTGGACCAGGAGTTTTTCACACACGCATGAGACACCTGTGGGGCTCAGTCTAGTGCTTAACATGAATGGTGCTTTTCCTGTTTGATTTTTCTTGCTCAAGATCAGGTTTGAATAAAAGTCACTTGAGTTCATGCTTTAAATATCCTTCAGTGATGAAACCTAGGGGCATCCAACATTGCGTAATCCAGCGATGTACCAGACCGGCACGACGCTATGATAGCTAGTGCTTCTGGGGCCACATTTCCTTGTTAGCACCATAGTTCCTTGTTTGTGTTTTTCTGCCAAGAATGAATGTTGAGTGGTCCCTTTCTATGAGAAAGAGTGCTCCTCTACCCTCCCCCGACTACCAAAGGAGATATCTAGGTTCTTCTGTCTTTGGCAGATGGTTTCATGTGTTTGTCTCATTCTTCCTCGTTGCTGTTTCTCCAGGACCCCGGTCCCACTTCCCCTTTGCCTTCCTTCAACATCACTCATTTGTCCAGTTGGCCAGTAGATTTGCTTTCTTGTCTGTGGCCAAGAAATCCTTAAAATCCTTCACACGTTCTTGCTCTTTTCCTAGGTTTTGACCACAACCTTGTCTCCTCTGCCATGTGGCGCGGACGGGCCTCAACACTTGCAGTACTCAAATGATTCGATCTTTACCTTGCTCTCACTTATGCCCTTTCCTTTTCATTTCTTTGTTTGTGCAGCTGCATTAATGAAAGTGAAATGTACAGATGATGCAAGGTCATTCAATTATTTGGGATCAGCCCGTGTGTGTGCTGCACATTGATTCCATTATACCTGCTGCAACACCATATTCCACCTGTTTTCATTCTGCCCTATGGAGGAGCTAGAGGAGGTCAGGGCAACATTCCTGCTGCCCTGGCCATGTTTCTGTGGACCAGACTCTTTGGCTGATGTTCATCTGATTCTAAGCTTTGGGCACCTCTTGCTAATGCACCAAAGTGTAAGAGAGCTTGGTGTCCTGCTTCGGTCTTCTATTGTTTGCCTGACTTCAATTATTTGGAGCACGTGTGTCTGGAATATTACCTAGAAGCTGGAGAGCACAGAAATCAACCCCATGTGTACAAGTAGATAAAACTCAAAGCTTTATCTCTTTAACACATTTTTAACTTTAACAAAGGACTTTATAGCTGCTATAAATCCTAATGGTGTGTCAATACTTGCTCTAACTTTGAGAAATGCATGTGGCAGGAGGTGTGGTGGCCCTGTGCTCTCCACTGGGATGGCCCCAGGTGTCCATGGCCATCCCAGAAAGAAAGCGAGCACAGAGGGGTCCGTTCATTTCCGTGCAGAATGATCTGGACATTCTTGAACATTCTGAGATTAGGACTTGGGAGACTTTAGCCTTGAAATATATTTCAGAAATTTTGTGTTTGCTATATATTTTCTCTGGTAATTAAGCATCCTTAAGATATCTAGAATATGTTTTATTGATGCAAAAAAACCTGTTACTGTCCATGCTGTAAGGGCCCCTATGCAATCAGTGTACTGCCTGGTGACTGGCAGGTTCCCCAAAGGAGTAGTCCCATGCCCAAGACTCAAAGTTGGCTTCTCCTGTTCAGAAGTTGGGCATTCAGCAGGGGCACTAGCCGAGTGAGGACAAGTGAGGGAAGGCTTCTGAGCGCACGTGTTTTTCCCATCACTGCCATCCAGGCCCTTTTTGTTCACAGACCCTCAAAGCAAACACTAGCACAGATGACAAAGGGCAGATGATCTTGTCTCCGATTGTCAGTAGCCTCCTCCAGGGTGGATGCCCTCTGGGGGGCATTGATGTGGGGTAAGTGTCTCACATTCCGCCACGGGTTGACTGGCTGGTCCCCCAAAGGAATGGTACCATGTGAATGTGCGGCCTCACTCCCAAGACCTAGAGGTCCGCACAATGATTCAGCAGGGCTTTCGTAAGGCATCGCTGTCTCCCCCAGACACTTCAGATGTCACTGGATCTCCTGGCTCATAAGCACGAGTGGAGATTAGCTTTGAGGGGCTTGGAGCTTGTGGGGAAGGGTGGGCAGGAGCTCGGTAGGGGCAGACAGAGAATATTCAGCACAGAGACCACTCAGCATCTCAAGATGCCCTCACACCCCTCACCGTGACTATCACATGCCTAGTTTATTTCCATCATAGCACTTACAATGATCAGAATTCTCTTATTTATTTACTTGTTAAGAATCTGTTTCCTCTACTAGCATCCAGAATGCAAATTTTATGAAAACATAATCTAGCCCATTCATTTCTGAATCCCCTGTGCATGGAATATGCATGGCACATAATAGGTACCCAATAAATATTAGTTGAATCAGTGTTTCATTGTCAGGAATCTTTTAGCTCTAATATTCTATCATTTACTGGTGTCAATAAGTGTTCAATGACTATTAGACATTATGATGGTATGTTTCATTTCAACTCATCTCATATTGTGCATAGCTGAGTGGTTCTAGAAGGCCATTATTTTCTGCCAGTCTAGGGAATCTCTTTAATGAGACAGCCAGCTGTGGAGTAGAATGGCTATGAACTTTAGAATCAGGCAGGCACATCTAAGTAACTCTGACCCAGCATGAGGCCATAAAGCATTTTTCAAATGTTTGCCATATTTGCACAAACACACGCACGCTCACAGCATGGCTTCTGCTCTCACAGAATTCTAGGTGGGCACACACATGCTGCCTTCACCCTAGTGAGAATGGGCCTTTGTGACCAGGGAAAGGACCTGGTCTCTGTCCAATGCAGCCCTGGTAAATTCCAGCCAAGGGCCAAGAACAGGGACGTATTGTTCTGTTAGCCCGTGTGCCTGAATTATCCTAAATCCTCAGTTTCCCATGTCTGCTTGACCCCAGCTGGCATCACAGGAACACAGCCAATCTCCACCCATTGGGTAGACTGAGGTTCCATCAACAGTGGGGACCCACCACCCTCCATGCTGGGTAACAAGGCAAGCAGTTGTATTCAAGCCTGAGCTGGCCAAAGGCCATTGGGAGGGAGCAGTCTTCAATTTATGTTTTAACCACAAAAATGACCCAAACAAAGAAATTATAGATTTTTACAGGCCAGCAACTATAGCATCAATTTTTTTTTCTTCCTCCTTACCAACTGGCCTCAAGATTGGAGTTCCTGTTTTGTTTATACCATGAGGGCCGAATGGCAGATTCAGGGCAATTGTGTGTGGCTGTAATGGAGAAGGGGCCCACTTGAAGACAGACTAATCTCCTCTTAAATCCACCTCCTTCTAGGAACCCTACTTTGCAGAGAGGTGTGATCCTCCTATGCCCTCTGGGACCCTCTAGGGATGAGCCAAGTCATTCCCTACCGGCAATTTCATGGTGTAATTTTCCTGATGGGCTGAAACTCCTTCTCCTCTGGGGGCTGGGAGCTCATCAAGAGGAAAAAACCCCATTCCCTTCCCAACTTATCCCCTCTGTGCCCCACAACTAACACGTGGGCCTCTGTAAGGTTCTTTGCTAAACAAGGGAGGACATTTCAGAAGGAAGTCCAGAGTAAGAAGGGCAACAGGTAAAGTTCTAGCTAATTAAGAATTTTCTTGACTCACGAAAGGGAAGATACATTTGGATGTAGGCAAAGAAGGCGTGTCCTGGCAAGGGCATATTTGCCAAGAAGCGAATGAAGCTTTAATTTCATGGCCCCTTGCTCGCATGGACCCCTTCTAAGGCCTCTGGAGGAAACCTAGCAATGTGTTCAAGTGCTTGTAGGTTTTTGCACAGCTGGTAGAAGTAAGATATTTTAATTGCAAGAATTAAAAACCACCCTTTATTGCCATTGCATTTTATTATCTGTCACACATTTCTCTCTGTTTGAGGTCCACTGGGGTGACCATAGACATTTGTGTTTCAATGTAAATATTTATGTGTTTGTGTGGTTGCTCTCACTGTATTCTGCTGTGTAGTCACCAGTAGCTGTGGCTTCTAGGAGTATCTACAGGCCCCACGCACTGACTTACCCAGCACTGTCACACAAAGGAGCATAGCTGGCAGTCATGAGAAGGTCTCATATGGGGCCCAGAACTACAAGTGTGTAGGTATTGGGAAGACACGTGAAGACGTGGACCATATAGAGTCAGATACTAGCTTGGAAAATTCTTCCAAATCAAGCAGCTCATAGAACACAGAAAGAAAGAAGGTTGGTTTTCAGGAACTGATAACACCTTCAAGAAAATCATGGCACTGTCAGAGACAATATTTGAAGCTATAGGAAGTTTTCTAAATTCCCAATTATAAAAGATAAATTTATGCTACCGTCCTAAAAGAAAGGCTGAACTACCTTCCTATTCTCTATAAGGAAATATTACAAAACCTCAGGTATGTAGCCAAAAACACTATGGGCAAACACTACTCAAAAGGTGTGTCAAACAATCAAAGTATTATGTTATTTACTGCATGTGTGTAGTAATGTCTTTAAAAATTTATTTGTTGTAATTTATTTCTTTCTGCATTATAAATAACTGCTCATCTTTGAAACTAATTTTTGTGTCATCAGTTTTGTATTCCTTTTTCTGCTAAAGGCCCTCAAATTGTATGTTTCAAGCCCTGTAAATGTTTGAACTGCCCCAAGCCCAGGCCTCTCCTTTGAAGGTGGACCTGGCCTTTCCTTCTGCCCTCGGGACTGTGGTGTACAGTTCGTTCCAGCTCTTGCAGTCTGACAAGCCTATAAAGAGCTCTCATCTTCTACCCTCACCGATTATTCTAGGCTCAGTCTCCAGGTCCTGAAACAAATCTTGGGCTCTGGCTAGGTGGTCAGTAATACTTCACAGGCATTGAGGATAAGGATAGGCTCAGGCGGGTTGGCAAAGGTCAACCTGGATGCTTCCGACTGAGTGTGCCTTTCAGTTATGGCCCATGGGTCCCTTTGTCAGGCTATCTGTGAAACTCATCAGCCAAGCACAAACACTGTTTTTTCTTAAAGACTCTACAATATAAAATCAAAATGAGGGAAAATAATTTCTCTTTATAGCAGTGCGATGATTCTGCCTTAAAGATAGTGGGACTCTATCACTTGCCTAAGAAGCATTAGATTTCTTCCCACTTTGTTTGGGGTGGAGGTGAGAATGGCTGATGGCATCTCAAATTACTTCACTGGCTGAGATTGTCCCTGACTTAAAGGAAAAAGTCATGATTTAATATTGCCAATAGAAAGCACCATTATTTTGGGATCAATAGAATTAAGTAAACAATAAATAAATAGCAACGTGTTGAATTAGTACCTTTAATTTATTCTACTCAAGAAATATTAACTGAGTAACTGGGCACCTATTTTATACAGGCACAAGAGAAAACAAAGCCAGTCTTTTCTACATCTGGGTGAAACATCACCTAAAAAGTGATTAAGAGAAACAAAGGATACAGAAATCAGTGCAAACAATAAAGAAAGTTAATTCAGTTAACATTCTAACACATTTTATTATTACCATGCTTTAAGCTTGGGAAAACCACCTCACATACATTATTTCACTGTCTTTTCAGTAAGCCTATGAAGTAGGTGTTATTGTTAATTGCTATTCCATATTCAAATGAGTATATGGAAGTTTAGAGATGTTCTATAAAGTCGCATGCGTAGTGCTGGCAGAGTTGTAATTCAAGCCGGGGTCTGAGAGCAGATGTCATTCATCAACCACTATTTCATATCTCACTTTGTGGGTGCTGCGATCCAGCATTCTGTTATTGAAGGAGGGAGGCACTATGAGAGATGATCCAATCTGACATTAAACTTAAATACGAGGATTTCACTTCTTTTTCTGGTTACGATAAATAGCTTGCTCCTGGCAGAGAAAACTATAAAATCTGGATTTAATAAAGCTGTTGAAGGCATCATAGATAACCAGGCAATGAGGTTTCGAGGGGCCATGATCCTAAAAAGGAAGGAACAGATTAATGTGAGCTCTACATCCACCACCACTTCTCTCCTCAGAGCATTTGATGCTGGTGTCACACAGCATAGAGATTGAAGGCTTGCGGGTGGGGAAAAAATAAGTTGGAATTTAGGGTTGTTAAGGCGGTCAGGATTTAAAAAGTTCAAAATCCAGAGAAAAGGAGACTGTAGAGATGTGAGCTAAATGTTCAGCATGTATGGAAAAGCAGAAAAATAACACATGCTTTCCAACTTATTCCCAAGCTGGTTTATGTGGTTAGCATAGCCTTAATAACAACACTGAACTAGGACACTGGAAGAAAAACGTTATTTTCCATCTCTCTCATGAACTTAGGTACAAAAGTCCCAAACAAAATGTTAGCAACAAGAATCTAGTGACACAGACAAAAGATAATACATCACAGTTAAACTGGGATTATTTCAAGAATGCAAGGTTGGTTTAACGTTTGCAAACAAGTGACACATTTCATCAAGTAAATAGAAAAGTAGGGCAATCCCTGTGATTATTTCAGTAAGTGCCAAAGATGTGCACATGTGATTCACATTCATCATGATAGAAACTCTTACCAAAATAGGAACACAGGAAGTCTTTCTTAATCTGATAAAGGTTACCTATAAACACCTTATAGCAAATCTCATATTTAATGATGAAATAGAGAAAACTTTTCCCTTGAGACCAAGGATAAAACGTGGATCTCTGTTATTACCAGTTTAGTCAACATTTTACTGAAGATATTATCAGTGTAATGAAGCAAGGAAAATAAAGGATTGGCATAAAGATTTGAAAGGAAAAGATAAAGTGATTATTATTGGCAGATGACATAAAACATGAACCTAATGTATGTAGATAATCCAAGACATAAGCAATAAACTATTAGAATTAATACACTAATGTAGCAAGATTTCTGGATACAATCTAAGTATGTCAAAATAAATTTTATTTTCTATACACTAAGGACAAACAATTAGAATATGAAAACACTTTAAATTAATAAAGACATACCATTTACAACAGCATAAAAAAGTAACATCTGCCTATAAATCTAATAAAAGGTCTCTAAGACTTTCACTTAAAAATCACATAACATTACTTAAAATCACATGACATTACTCCAAGTAATGTTTGTGGTTAAAGGTTAAGTACTGTAGAGATATCAAATTGTTCCAAATTTATCCATAAATTCAATAAAATGTCAGTCAAAATCTCAGCAGATATTTTTGTGGAAATTTCATGATTTACATGGATATATAAAGGACTGAGAGTGCAAAAGAGCTTGAAGAAGAGCAAAATTAAAGGAATTTTACTACCAAATTTTGAGTTACAATGCAGCTACCATAATCAAAACAGAGTGGAATTACTGTAATAGACCAACATACCAAAAGAACAAAACGCACAGCACAGAATAAGCTCACGTATATATGGTTTCCTGACTTATGGCCACTTAGTCCAGAATATCTTTTCAATAAATGGTGTTGGAGTAACTGGATATCTACATGGGGAAAAAAATCACTTTCAGCTGGATAACAATCTAAATGTATTGAGATAAAGTGATACAGTTTCCAGAATAAAATGAGAAAATATCTTCATGACCCTGGGTTAGGCAAGATTTTCTTATTGGACTTAAATATGTCATTAAGATGCCATTAAGATGGAGGAAGAAAATTTTTGTAGCCCGAATATGTAGAACTCTTCTGAATCAAAGGAAAGCACACTGTCAACCTAACGTTCAACAGGGCTAAATATTTGGACAGGCATTTCCCAAAAGAGAATGTACATATGGCCAACAAGCATTTGCAAAGGTGACTCAGGAAATATAAATTGAAAGGAGAATGATATGCCATTACACACCCACAGAAATGGGTGTAGTTAGAAAGTCTAGCACCACCCAGTATTGGAGAGGATATAGAAAGTGTGAGCTCTTGTGCACTACATCTGGGAGTGTAAATTGGAACAACCAGTTTGGAAAACCATTTGGCTGTGTGTAGTAGAGGAGAATATATGCATTTCCTATGACCCAGAAATTCCACTACTAGAAATACTACTATATATGCAACAAAGACAGGTATAAAAAAGTTGTGAAAAACATTGTTCATAAAGCTCCAAAATGGAAATAATCCAGAGTAGAAATGAATAGAGATTTATTTCCACAGTGAACTATTCCATAGCAGTGAAAAATAACAAACTTCTTCATTATGAGCAACAATGTAGAAACATGGATGACTCTTAGAATCACCATTTTGAGTAAAAGAAACCAGACACAAACCAAGTCCATATATGATATCATTTGCATGTTTACAAACAGGTAAAATTAACCTATGTTGACAGAAGTCGGGCCAGTGGCTACCTTTGGGGATGGTCACTGGGAAATGCATGAGGGAACATTCTCTGAGGCTGGTAAATGCTTTTTATCCTGATGAGATGGCAGCTGCAGGGTGTGTGTTTGTAAAAGGTCTTAGATCCATGCACTTAAGATTCTGCACTTTTCTGTGTGCATATTACACTGACATTTTTTTAAAGTTTTCAAAAGAGAGATTTGGCTCATTTATTTATTGAAAAACATCTGCTGAGGGCTTACTCTGTGCCAGGCTTTATGCTCTGATTTTAAAAAAAGCTTTTTAACTTTTTAAAGCCATCTGGGGTATTTGAAGGTGGACTTCATATTGGATGATACTAGAGGCTTTCTATAATAATACTTCCGGTGTGATAAATCTTGAAGTCATGTAGAAAGATATTTACTGTTAAGCAAAAGTGTGCTGTAGTGTTTAGGGGCAGTGTCATAAAAATTACTTCAAAATATTTCAGGAAAAAATAAACACTAAAACACATATATGAATAAAGCAAATTTGGCAAAATTATTGAAGCTGGGTAGTACATACATAGGTTTTCATTGACTATTCTTTCAAGTTGTTTGAATTTTTTTATAAAATGTTGGAAAAAATTAAAAGCAGACTCAGACACCAGAATGCCAGGGTTGAATCCAGACTCCGCCACTTGCTAGCAGTGTGACATTGGGCAAATTAACTTAATTTCTCTGTACCTCAGTTTCCTCAACTGAATAATAATAATAGTGCCAACCTTGATGTTTTCCTGTGAGGAATAGGCTTTAATGTCCCAACTCGGCAGTCTTCATAGAGCCCATTTTCCACCAACGGCTGTGGCTCTCAATCCATATTTCCAGTTCGGATTTGCTTTTTTCCAGAAGCATTCGCTTCACACTTGACTGTGTTAAACCCACCCTAAAGTTCTCCATTCTGAGATGCAAATTCATAAGGCCTTTCTGCGATCCATCTCTTTCCATTTGCTTCCTGAGAGTCCTGCTGAATGTCCGGTCATCGGAAACCTTGGCCCCCTCTCCCCTACTTGTTTCCTGGCCATTTAGGAAGATGCTAGAATAGGCACGTGCTAATACTCATCCCAGAGGGACCCTGTCCTTCACCGTCTCAGCACACAAGGGTGTTAGGAGTCACAGCAGGGGAATAAAACCAGGCTCAGTGCAGAACTGAATGTGAGTCCCCAGCCTTGGCTACCTACTCTTGGTGTAAGCACAACATCTCCCTTTCTTCTTCAAGCAGGGAAGGGGGTTCAGAGAAGTAAGGGCAAGGTTCTTGAACAGAGGTGTGGAGTCAGAAGGGAGAGGCTAAGACTGGTGGGAGGCCTGGGGGCGGTGAGGCCCCCCCATTCTCACCCACATGGCAGCCCTCTCCTACCTCCTGAAGGTCAGAAACATGCAGAGGAAACAGTGGAAGATGAGAAGGAAGGAACTGGAAGCCCCCACCTGCTCACTCTCTCCACCTGCAGAGAGGGCAGGTGGCTGCATTCAGCAGGGACACTGGTCCTGGCCACCACCACCTGAAGAGTCTGGAGTTACCCTGAGGGCACTGCATCTCAGGCACCGCTGTGCTCAGGACTTCAGAGTCCCCTGGCTGCGCTGGCTCAGTTTCCCCATTGTTGATAAGATGGCGCTTGGAGTGGGTAAACAGAAAAGACCTGGGGGAGGAATTTGAAGGCAGCCCAGGGAGGCGAGGAGACTGGCCAGACCACCCTGCGGATGGAGGCGGGGAGCACGTTCGCCAGCTTTGGGTCACTGCAAGAACCAGGAGGTAGAAAGGGAACAAGAACAAAAGGTGGAGCTGGCATGCAAGGCGAGGTGAAAGAGGTGTGGTGGGGAGGCTGAGGCAGGCTGGGGCGGCTCTTCCCTGGGCATGGGGCTCTAGAAGGACAAGCCTGTAGGACTGTGGGGTGGCTGGTCCTGGCGGGCAGCAGCCCAGGTGAGGAGGCCCTCTGCCCTGCTGGCTACAGCCTCCTTTCCTCTGCCTCCACCAGCTGGGTATGAACTGCATGTGTGTGCAGGAGGGACACCCAGTGAAAATTAGAAAAATGTGAGATCCTGGGCACAATGATATACAATTCGTCGCTTGCTGTGTCTCTTCCCATGATCTCATTTTGGGAGCTGCCCAGTGTAATAGACATCCCCACCTTACATTTTACCTGCAACAACCGTAAGAGTGAGACGTTGCATATTCAGTGCCTGGCACTCCGGTCGACTCGAAAACCAACGCGATGAGCCAGAGAAGTGACAAAATAAACTCAGCCAGGCGTCTGGCAATTCATATCTTTAATGCAGTCCTATTCTCCAAAAAAATAGATTTATCTCTTTTCCTCAAAGTCTCAACTAGGCTTGGGAATCTCTTTCAGGACACCACAAAATAGTCACTATTTCACATGGAAAAAAAGTATATTCTCAGTTTTCAGTTTATTGAGATGCATCTATGCCAATGGCCTAAGCCCAGTGAATAGATCTGACTCCATTTGACTTCTCTGGACTGTTCTAGAAGAGGAGGAAGATCGAATCTCTTACCTTCTTGGGAGCTGGTTTTCCTGTATATACATGGACAAGCTCCGTGTCCACTTGGGTTTGTGTAAGATCTTGATTAGATTTGTCACTTTTGATCATTTTTGGATTTTAGCAAAAATGCCTAATAGACAAGGATTTAAAGTGCTGGTGTTCAGAGTGGGCACCGGGCCCAGGAGATGCAGACCCTGTACCCACAAGTGCTTTCTTCTCTCATCCTGGGAATAATCACTTCGTGTCTCATCTCTGTCCCTGCAAAACTGGCCTCTATGTACCCTTCACTTTTGTGAATGCTTTGTAAGGAACATGTTGAACATTGCAAATTTCCTGGAAGGAAACATTGTATGATTTACCTGTTATTTACTGTTATATAATGATTTCTCCATAAGAACTCAGGGACACACCATGGCCAAGCTGTCACCAGGACATAATTTATGATCCTCTTGCTCAGAGATTATATTACCTGTTCCTGTTTTGAAAACTCAGCTCCCTTCAAAATACCCTTTCTTATTTTAAAAAATGATGATTTGCAAAAACGGCAGAGACTGGCAACTGCGCATCATTTGAAGGGTTCAAGATGGACTTTTGGACCTTGGAAAGGCTTATATTCCATCTTTCCAATAGACAATGACAGTTCTAATTCACTAGTCTAATGTCAAGGAGATACACAGATGAAATCCCTCTTAATAACAGTCAGTCTCATTTTAATTTTTAGACAGTGAACTGAATGGAGTGCTGCAATCTTGTTCAATTATTAATCTAATATTTGGAGATAATTGTGTTGGCTTTGTCACTGATATTCCTCGTCATTAGGAGATGTCCCCTAGAGTTAATTCAAGTTAAAACGTCTCCTTTTCCAATAGCTTAAAAAGGAGTTTTCAGACTCAGTGGAAAATGGTTCCCTTGTCCTTTCAATCGCCCAGGAACTTTCAGAGACAGAGATATTAAATGTGGCCAGAGCCTAAGCATTACTTTTTCCTTCATGGTGGTAAATCTTTGTCTGGCTTTTTTTGGGAAATGGCCTGGAGTCATTTAGAACAAATCTGGCATGAAATGGGGAGGGTAGTCATGCTACTGGTGAGTACCTTATTCTGGTCAAAAATAAAGCAAATAACGAGAGTGGCTTCTTGTCACCAAGCTTTCTTCCATCTTCTCCTTGTGGACCTGAGCAGTGAGTTCAGTAAGGGTTTGGGGGCAGGTCAGAAAAGCAGGCTTCTATCCAGCAGGTGCATTATTGAGTATATCACAAAATTGGAGCTCTCTGGATAGAGATGGGTTACCACGGGGGAAAGAACACCAGTTTTAGCACTAGGACAACCTGGATTTAAATCTTGGCAGTCAGTTGTATGGCCTAGAGAAATCATTTAAAGTCTCTGAATGTTCAGGTTCTCCATCTGCAAAATGGGGACTTCTAACACCTGTCTCGAAAGGTATTGTAAGCATTATGTGAGATTACGTGGTTAAGGGAGCTGCCACAAAGCAGGTTTTCATTCACTGGTAGTGATGGTTTTTACTCAACCTCCAGGTCCCAGTCTGTCAATTCTGCTCTTTAAGAGCAATTCCTAAGCTGTCAGTTCTTCATCCTCAGTGTGTTGCACTTATCCCCCTGTGCTCGAGTTTCCTGTATATTTCCCAGCCCTCCTTAGTAGACAGTGACCTCCCTGAGAGGTCACTGTTTTCATCTCCTGTGTCCACCTAAGTTTCTAGGTCATAGGTGATGATTGATGATTGAATGAATGAATGGATAGGTGAATGAAAAACAGAATATCTCTCTCTTAGCTAGAATAAAGACCTAAGCTATAGCAGCCAAGAGATCCAATAAGATAGTAGCTTAAAGAATGTGTTTTATTTCTCTCTTTTGTCCCTTTTTCTAAGTGAATTGTCCCTGTAAGTGGGCAGGTCAACTCCACATGGTCATACAGTTTCATCCATGAGTTGCTCCACCTCTTCCTAGAGCATCATCGCTGTCTGATTGGTGAATTCTAAATCCCTCCTATCCCCTTTCTCCTAGGAGAAAGACCATGTGGAGGAGGCATACTCGCTGATGTAATACCCAGGCTTTGAAAAGTCACACGTGATTTCTGCTCATATCCCAAAGGACAGCTCACCGCATGACACAGCTAACTGCAAGGGAGGCTGCAATGTGCAGTCTTGCCTCACACCTGGAGTACCTGGCGCAGGTCCTGATGTGCATCCCAGGGAACCCCATTTCCCAAGCTCCCTTGCCTCCTGGCTCTGGGTGAAGTTGGCATGGTGGAGGACTGGAGGGCAGGAGCAGAAGAGAAGCCCGGGTAGTATTCCTCCTCTCTGCGTTAGCTGCATTTCCTCCACCACACTTGCTCCAGCCAGGCAGCCCCTCCTGACACGTGGCCCTTGTGCTTCTGGCTTTTCCTTTGTTCCTTTAACCCGAAGTAAGGGCAGTTTTCTGATGCTGCTAACCTGATGATTTCACCTTCTCCTGTCTGCCTTAGCTCTTTCATCCCTTGTGAAACCAATTCCCTGGGTTAAATTCCCTCTTGTTGAAAGACCTGGTGGGGTTTGCATTTTTCTGATTGAAACACACAAGAAGAGGGGAATGGATTTTTATGTGTAATGATCTGTCTCCACCACAGTCCACTCCTCTGGCCACCAAATATCCATGTGTTCTTCCCCCACAGATAGAACTCCATCTCTGAGCCCCACGGAGGCCATCCAAGGTACCACCCTGTTTCTGAACTGAGCTCAAAGTTAAGACTCTCAGGCTTGACTTTGGCTCAATATGGTTCATTAGCTTATAGACAAAAAGACAACTTACCAGCATGCCACTAGCTCCTCCGCCAACACCCACGCATAGACACTCAATGTGCAATAATAGAGCAGGAACAGGGCAACTGCAATAAACACTCTCAAATAGAAAAGGAGAGGTTGGGCAGCATGCAGCCGTCCAGAATGAAGGCAATACTGCAGGGCAGACAAGACCCAGTGCCCTGGCTGGGGAATTGACTCCTTGGTTGGACTCTGGCTCTGTTCTGCTGGAGAAACTCTCCTATCCATTTCCCTGTGCATTCCCGACCTGCCCTGGGAAGGTTCTTCCTCGTGGTCCATGATTCTCTGGAATCACGTCTGGAGGGTTCCTGGGGAGGGAACCTGGGGGTTCATGGCATAGCTCTTACAGACTACTCCTACTTGTGCGAATTTGGGAGATGTGGTGGTGCTTTTAAGACCTGAACAGTTACAGGCTTTTGCCAGCCAGTTTTATCATTCTTTGGCAATACAATTCCATTTGTTTTTAGGGAGTCCCATAAGCCAGACAGTTCTTTCCTAGACATTATCTTAGACCTGCCTTTTTGGTATACCCATCAGCGTGAGAGACTCCTCAGTTTGACAGCTAACACGCTGAAGCCTTTGGAAACAATAGGTTGGGTTGGAAGGCAACACCTGCGATGTGATCTTGGTCAGCAGCGGGCAGCTTTGTTGGACAATGCTTGACGAGGAGGTCACGAACAGTCTTCTGGGTTTTGAACAGTAGTTCTCTCTCTCTCTCTAGCAGTTGGGGCATAAATAGGATGGCCGTATAATGTATCATCCAAACGGAGGCACTTGCGACTGCGTAAAGGACTGTCTCAAGGAAACCAGGTGTAAAGCAGTGACCTTGTACAACACAGTGAACGCCACCATCCCTGGAGTCTCTCTGTCCTTCCATCTCTGCTTGCACACTGGCTAATCCTTGCTGGAGCTCAATTTTTTCTTTAAATTCTTCACGAGGAGCAGCCAACACAAACTCATCCCCTAATTCTTTATAGTCACTTTGTCTTGAGTTACTGGCATGGTAGATATGAGGTCTTACATCCAGGTTATAGAAGGTAACAGTTTTATTAAAATTTTCCCTGACCATAAAAAGAGTCAACTTTGCAATCTGCAAATCCATGGCTGTATCAGTCAGCAGTCAGTGCAAGAAATAAAATCACCTCTGGTGCTTTAGGCTGAAAGAAATCCAGTTCAGGGAAATGAATGCTTATGAAATTGTTGGAAAGGCTGGGAGGACGGGAGCTAAGGGGCTGCTGCCCAGCTTTAAAAGCCAAAGTCACAGCAGCCCCAATCCATGAAGCCAGTGATCAGGAATGGAATGCGGAGTCTGGCTGCTGCAAAAGCCACATGTTCTGGAGCCCGATTCTCAGTTACCCCCTACCACGGAGAGATGAATGTCTCCCTCCTCCTTTCCAAATCTCCTGCAAGAACGTCTCAGAGGCAGACCTAAATAACATCCAGCATCCTCAAGGCAAGGGAGTCTGGGACATAAACACAGGGTCCGTCAGGTAGGGTCTGTCAAGGAACAAACATCACGATGGGATCAGATGACATTAGATGTGCAGGATATTTATTAGGGGAATTGTCTCTCAACAATGAACAGGGAGAAAGCACAACGAGGCAGGGGGAGTCTTCAGACGGCAACCTGTACAGGGAACGAGGGAAGGAATTGAAGTACTGAGTAGGACCAGCCCTCAGACTGCAGTTCTGAAAAAGTCTTGGCAACGCCAGCTGTTGCCCATTACAGGAATCTGACTTTGGCCGCAGGAATGGGCTGGCAGCAGGACCCCTATGTGCTTAGTCACCAGCTGTCAATGGCCTGGGGGAGGTGTGGTCTTGGCACACATGTGTTGGATATACAAATGGGGGGCGTATGGACCTCCTGTCCGCCAGCCATGCTCCCCACAGCAAGTTCTCTTGGAAACCTGAGTGGCACATTTCTGGGGCTGCCCCACGAAGGGCAGAAGGGGATTGCTGAGTCCAGTGCCCAGTACCGCATCCTCTGTGGATATTCCTTCCATCATCGCCTCCCCACCTGACCACTTGAAATAATGTGTGTTGCTCAAAGCAGGAAATAACCACCTTGCTCTTGTTTTTGTGTTATCAGAACTCTTAGGACAAAAAAAAAACAAAACCCAGGAAGATCACAATGTGAAAATAAAACTATTTTAATGAAATAATGCTTTACTCTGCTTAAAGAAGGAACAAAAGAGCAGCTTAGATTAATACACTGGGTAACCTTTCTAGTCGCTGTAAAATTCTTGGGATACCAATACTAGTTCAACTGCCTTGTTTCCGGAGTTTTGCTCTAATGCCACGTCTTTTATACATGAGGAATTTTCATATATATACAAAAGTGTGATAATTAGAAAAAACAGCTAACACTAGCATTTATTATTATACTAGGCAATTTACTAAGCACTTTACATGTATTAGCTGATTTCAGAACAGTTATGCATTTCATCCAAGGTCATGCAGGAAGGAAGTGGGACAGGATTCGGTCCCTTGCAGTTTGGTGCTAGTCTATGTACTCACACTCATGGAGCCCCTCCCACGAGCTGGGCACTGTTCTCCATAGATGGTCCCCTTATTCTTCCAGCCATGTGATGGGGTCTGCAGTCCCTTATCTAAGTATCCTTGAGACTAGATGTTTTTCAGAATTCAGAGTTTTGAATTTTAAGAAGGTAGTGCAATTCATACCCTCTATATAACATAACCCTCCCTGTCCTCCCCTGTGAGGCCTGGGGCAGCAGTCCATGGTCACTGTGAATATGTACACCTAGCGGGATAGACACTGATTGGAAACAGCCTCCTGTCACTGAAGGTCAGGCTTTGTCATCAACAGTCAGGGAAAAAGCTTTTCGTTTTCTGAAATGTTTGGATTTGGAAATGGTGGAGATAGTGAGTTATACAGATATATAATGATTTTCATTTTATAGGTGAAAGAACTGAGCTATGAAGAAGTTAATGACCACAATCCCATGGCGATTAACTGAGCCAAGATTTGAGTCCTGGGATTTGAATCTTGGTCTGGTATGTTTCCCCCAACCCATTCTATGTCTAACATTCAGTGCTGCTAAGTATTTACTCTGTTCCAGGCACTGTTCCAGGCATTTTGCACACCCCATCTCATGAAATCCTCTCAACTGCCTTAGGAAATAGGAATCATCTCCCCTTCTCAGTGAAGTAACTGAGACTCAGCTTAAGTACCCTCCCCGTGGTCATGTGGCTCAGCTGAGATCTGAATTAAGATCTGGTGGACTCCAAAATGCCACACCCTCTTAATTTTAAAAACAGAAGCTCAGCACCCCAGAGAAGCTAACAAATGGACCTCATAGAATTGCCTGTCAGCCACACTGGCCAGGTCCTGTTCTCAGGACAGCTGCAGCTCTGTGTGCACAGTGCCCTCTGTCTTAGAAGTATGTCTTAGCGTTCCTGGCATCTCAGACACTGCCTTTAGTTCACTCTCCCTTGTTGGCAAAGAGCAATCTGGGCTCTGGCCGGAAGTACTCCGCAGGGTGTCTTCATCCTTTTGTCCCTGTTCTCGTGGAAGGAAGTCCTAACACATCGAATGTGGTAAACATCCCCATCTGTCCCTGGAGACTCAGGATACTGGCCACAGACACCGTTTTGTACCTTCACCAGTTTTACACCCTTTCTTGGCTGTCTGCTGATAGATTGCAAAGGGAAAGGACACAGGAACGGAAACTGATACTCCCTGGTCCTCTCCTGGCTGAGCAGAGAGACTGCCAAAGACCAGAGAGTCCTGACCCCGGTAAACACCACCACAGGTCCTATGATTTTTCCCATTTTTCCATTTTTCCCATTTGGTCACATAGTTATGCCAATTGCATGGCTTGGATTTTCAGTACAGTCCAAATATATAGCACGTGTATGTTACACGGCCTACCATTGAGTGATTGCACATATAAAATGACTCAATCAATCTCCCCTATTACTTTAGGTAGAGTCATTAAAGAGTTATTAACCTGTTTTGTAGATTAGGAAACTAAAGCTCAGAAAGGCTAACTCCCATAGATGAAATAAGGCACAGAGCCAGGGTTCAAGCTTAAGTCTACCTCTGCTCAAAGCTCTTCTCTTTACCCCCGTGTCCCTGAGGGTCACCTCCTTTACACTTCGCTTGTCATACTTCGCACCCTGATTTGGGGTGTAGAAATTCTCAACTCTGCATGTTACGCAATTTCTGCTCCCCTGATATTTGAACTGTGCTCTGATTTCATTTCAACTTTGGTCTAATGACACTTAAAATATCCCCCAATCATGTTGGCCAGTTCAATAAAATTTACTGTTGGGCAGAGGAATGCTATATTCTATTGCCATTAACTTCTTTCATCTCAAAAATGGGTGTTGGATCAAAACACATATTATAATTTTTATCACATTGCAAATGAGGAGAATTGTAGCACAGAAAGGTTAAGAGATATGTCCAAGCAAGTTTATTCATTCATTTAATCAGTATTATGGATTATATTTCATCCTCCTAAGGAAGATACATTGAAGCCCTAAACCCGCCCAATAAATGTGTATGTGGCCTTATAAAGAAATAAGTTTCTTTCAGAGGTAAGCATGGTACATGAGCCACTAAGGTAGATGTTAATCCAAGATGACTGACACTGCTATAATAAGGGGAAATTTGAACACAAGGACAGATACAGAGGGAAGGCAATGTGCAGACACACAAGGACGAGAGGGCCCTCTGATGGTGGGGATGCACCTATATGCCAGGAATTGCCAGCAAACACCAGAAACTAGTAGAGGCAAAGAAGGATTCTCCTTGGCAGCCATCAGAGTGAGCATGGCCCTGCTGACAACTTGATTTCAGATCTTGGTGCCCATAACTGTGAGACAATGAATTTCTGTTGTTTTAAGCCACTCAGGTTTTGGTACTTTGCTAGGGCAGCCCCAGGCAACTCATACCGTCACTGTTGATGTGTCCAGTATGTGCCAGGCACGGCACTAGGCTAGAGAGAGAACAAAGAATAAGACGCAGAATTTACAATCAGGTACTGCCTATCCGTAATTAGTCAACAATTACACAGGTAAGCATTCATGGTGGTGATACACAAGGAGGGTTCCCTGATGCTAGGAAGCTGAGGTGTGACCTCTTCTGGGGATCAGGAGAAGTTTCCATGAAGAAAAGGAGCTTTAAAGCTGAAACTACGAGGGCCTCTGGGGGTGGGGAAGGGGATTTGATGGGCATGAGAGAGGATGCCAGGCCGAGGAAGCAGCTCATGAGTGTGATGACGAGAAGAAGGAGGCACAGGACAGGCTTAGGAGGGAGGTTGGGGCCTGTTATACTGACACATGCCAGTCTTCTTTTCCCAAGTTCTTTGCCTCATTCCCACCTCCCGTCCTGCGTGATGGGACCGGGTCCCTCCTGTACAGTGAAGGGCCAGTCTTAGCTACAAGAGCCGATGACTTGTATCACGCAGCTGGGTTTGTGCTCAGCCACTCAGAGGCCAACACCTGCCTTGTCCATGTCTCAGTCTTCAGGGGATGGCCTACTTCTTGCTTTGGGTGTAGCTGCCATTTACTCAAACTCAAGGGTCTTGGCAAGGTTGCCTTAGTTACAGTCGAACGATCTGTAACTTCCTTGCTGCAAAGGTCTTTTTTCAGTGTCTTAGATTCCATGACTCTCAGCTCTGCTGGGTGAGTAAAGCGGTGTCCACAATATAAAAGGAAATGATGTATTGTCCCTATTGCTAAGACACAGAGGCCAGCCAAGACTCGGGGTTCGGGCCCTGGGGTTGCAAACCCCTGGGTTCAAGTTTCAGCTGTTTTACTTTCACCTAACCTTCGCCTCTGGCTTTTCTTCAGCCAGGTGGAAAGAAAGATAATAGTGTCTGCTTCCAGTTGGAATCCTTGTGAGGATTAAATAAAAATCACTTAGCAGAGTACCTGCTCCTTAGTAAGCACTCTGTGGATGTTAAATAGTATTAATATTATTATTATTACCATTAATTAAAGCCTGCTACTGCTACAGTAGGGGCACGCTTTAAGACTTTTAAGTGACTAAGTATGTGCACATATTCTTTGCAATCAAGACTAAGCACTGGTAAGTGATTAGTGCTGGTGTTGTTAATTAACTCTAGTAAAAGGAGACCTCGGAGAACTCTGCACTTACCCAGCTGATTGCGATACAATAAGCTCTATTACGCAGAGGCTCTCGATGGGGGCCCTCTGCTTTCCACTCTGAGAAAACAGAAGTTAGAGACCAGAAAGATCACCACTCCCCCCCTTTTTAATTAGAAAGCACTAAGAAGATGAAAATGCATAATAAGGCTCTGCAGTAGTTAAGTGTAATTCAAGTAATGTGTGCCTGGGGACTCACTCCATCATCTCTTCTCCATGCAGAAGAGAGCCGTTAGAAGTAGCATGTCAGAAACGTGCAATGCCGGAGTTTGAATCTCAACTCAGCCTCTTCCTAGCCTCGGGACGTTGTTAGGGTACTGCTGCTTTCCTGAGCCCCGGTTTCCTCATTGGCAAAAATGGCAATAATGGAGCCTGCATCTCAGCACAGCTGTGAGAGGAAAAGTGAGTAACGTGCTCTATGATGGTACTGACCTCCACATATTGAGACTTGAACACATCCTGGCACATGGTAGGCAGTGCATGGACATTAGCCCTTGGTGTCGTTTTGGGAAACATCAAGCCCCCAGAGTCGATTCTTTCATTTGTGTGATTATGGTCAGAAGGGTTTGGATGGGGGTGTCAAGCACATGACAGTCTCCTTGTTTTCTGAATTGAAGATTCAGCCTTCAAAATCAAATTGGCTGTGTGAAGTCAGAACGAGAACGTGTGGAGATGGGTAGGGAAGGAGGGTTCAAGGCAGGGAAATTCTCAAGATTCTTTATTGCACTTTCACATGCCACAAAGTTCTCAGCAGCGAGGTTTAAGTGCTTTGGACTAAGGGAGTCAGTGTTTCACAGTGGTTAGGTGGAGAGGCTGTGAACTCAGACTGGGTGGGTTCAATTCCTGTCTCTGCCATTATGAACTGTGTGGCTTTAGGTTACATTTAGTGCCTCCATATACTCATCTGTAAAATGGATGTAAAATATTGCATAGCTTTTTGGGTACTTAGCCCAGTACCTACTACCATGTGCAAGCACTTAGAAACTAGCTATTCATAGACCTGAACTGACTTGCAAAATCAGCAACTAATTTGTTTCTGGGATTAATTCAGGGTTAATATTGATACCATATTACTCAATGTCTGCTTCCAATTCTGGTTGAAGTTTTACCACTTTTATTCTGATCAAGCCAAGCCTTTGATCCCAGAGATCCCCTGAGATACAACCAGGATACACGAACATTTCAGGAAAGACATTTGATGTAGTACAGAGCCCAGTGCAAGGGTCTTAATTATATAAGTACCAAGAATTTAAGTAAGATTTTACATTACAATTGTGGTAGTTAACATTTTTCATATTTTAGACTCATAGAAACCATCTCAGAAACATTAACTGGTTTCTCTTTTGTGTTCTCGTCCTTTGCCTTTCAACAGTTTTCTTTACTGTCCATTGATTCATGGGAAGCAGGCAGGAAGCCAAAAAAGAAGAGTTTGTTTGGATTTATTTCCAAAATTCCCAGCTTTAAGGAAGATGGAGATTTTCCAAGCTATTGAAAATAGAGAGGGTGTGGGAGATGCATGGGAAGTAGGAGAAATAGATTGCTGGGTCCTGGCGAGGGAAATGAACTTGAGCCTGGACTCAGTTTCCAGGGTTTGTGTTCCTGGAAGGGTAGAGACCTTGAAGGGGCTTGAGAGGAAGTTTGCTGAATGGGCTATTTACCTAACGAGAGCTGTGGGGGAATGTGTGGCTCTGAAGTAAGAGAACTGGTAGGCCTTACTCAAGGTCGGCCAAGGGCTAGAAACTTCCACTGCCCCAAACTGTCCCCTACCTCTGCTTTCCTTCTGATTTGTCCCCACCTGTGTTTTCCTTCTCAAGGCTGCTGGTGCGTTCTCACAAAAGGAAAGCTCTCAGACCAGTTCTGGGGAAAGGCAGAAGGACCCCTTTGATCCTTTTTAGTGGTAGGGGGCTGATTTTCTCTGGAGTTCTGGAGTATCTGTATTTGCATGCCTTCAAGTCTTCTTCCCCAAATCAGTGACTTACCTCTGAGTCATGTGGCTGGGGTGATGCGATGGAATAGAATGACGGCCTGGATTCACTGACCTGCAGGGAGGTGCTTTCAGCTGTGTTTTCTCTGCATAGGCCCAGGGTCCCAGGGATGCACGGGGCAAGGAGGACATGCTGTGGACGCAGCTCTGACTTGTGGCACTGTGGTATGGGGGAGCTGGTTCTTACTGGCTGGTAGGAGCCAACTGTAAACTTTTCAAAAATTTTGTGACCTGGTTGTTAAACAGAGCCATTAAAAAGTTAAAATTATAATGAAATATTTTTTAAAAGGAATAAATACACCAAACTCATCAGTTTTATTGTTTTACTGTATGTTCCCATTATCTATTGCCTTGAGGTTATTTACCTCTGTTTTACCTGTAGGTGTAACTACCACATAAGGGAGGACTACTGTGCATCTCTCTCCAGTTCCATGGTCAGTGAAATTGGCCGTGGGGGCAGTTCCCACAAACCAGAGAAATCAGAAAAGCTACAAAACAGGACTTTTCCCCCACTATAGCCAGTTGTTAACAATTAGCAGACTTAACCTAGGCTTGGGGTTTGGAACTCTTGAGGGAGACCAGAGCAGAAGCCCAGGTCGTGAGCTAAGGTATGAGGGTGGGTGTTGGGGACTTGAGCATGGGACTCCAATGATCAGAATGGGAGCTGGAGTGTGATGGGGTAAGAAGAAGGAAAACACCATGGGAAGGTGATGCATACCCTGATAGGGGAGTAAAGGGGTACGCATGGGGCCTGCCAACCAGGACGTCCTCACAGGAGCACGAGCACCACATGCAGCCTCTCAGTGAGTAGGTGCAGGGCCCGAGCCAGGCAGCTGGACTGTTCTCAGCCCCTAACAGCTGGGGCCCACTCAGGGCACAGAAATCACACCAATTACTTAAACAGAGAGAATTTAATATCCAGAATTATTAGCTAGGTATTTAAAGTGTTATCTAGTTAAATGAGAGAGGAAAAAAAGACAATTGTAAGGTTTCAAGGTATTGCAGCTACAGAAATAGCAACCACCTCTAGGGTTGGAGGAACAAGGTAAAGAGACTGGGATTTTTTGTTTTTAACTTGGAAACTCAGAGGAGGATTCCTGTGGAATTGAAATTCAGACCTCTTAGAGGGGAAGTTGCCAGACCATCTGGGGTCTACGGGATGGCGGGAGCAATAAGCCATTTTCGGCAAATGTTGAAAACTGGATTCACCTGCCGCTGCAAGAAGGAGCTGCCGCCACCCAGGTGAAGAAGCGAGGTCACAGTGCCCCCCAAGGGGAGTAAGGCAAAGGGAAAGGGGTACGTTCCTGCTTCCTCTGGCAGCCTCATTGCTGTGGCCGAAGTACAGCTGTGATTCCTCTCATCAAGTTAGGAAGGGAAAACGTGGCTTCAGCTATTTCAAGGGTTTAAAGCTTAAGGAACGGTGTTTGGGAAATGAGACAGGATTCTGGAGAAAGAAAAAATAGGTGTTTGAGAGGGAAGGTTCTGAACCCCAGTGAGAGCCTTGGTAAGCACGGGTCGTTGCCAGCATTTATGTAAGTGGTCCATTTAAAATGGGTCTCGGTTAAACTATTTCACATTAGACAGGAATTTAGTCATTTTATGTGTTTGAGATGTTTAGGTATATTTTAAGTTTCAGGCTCTTCCTTATTCCCAGCTGACCTCCTTTCTAGAAAGAAATGAAAAAAATCCGTGTCTTCATTTTGGCATCCAGTGACTATCAACAGAACTCTAGGGGGGTCACCTTTTTGGAAAACAACACAAGCTTCAGTAGAAGAAAAACTTCTATCCTCTTGAAAAGTATCCTAGCAACTGAATCCCAGTAGCTACAATCTACTGCTCCCCTTTCCAGGGCCAGGCTCTGGGTTAAGTGCTGAAGAAGGACACAGTGGTGAGGGAGATCCAGTCTCTGCCCACAAGAGGCCATCATGTAATGGAGTGGCAGCAACACAGCCGAGATAGTACCTGGAGGGGCAATACGTCTGCCCACAGGTGGACGAGGAGGCTAAAAGAGTTAAAGAGCGGGAATCCACAGAGACATAGACCATCTGTGATAGCCTCTGAAAAACAAGTAGGAGCTTGCTAGGTAGAGAAGAGGACATTCTAGGGAAAGAGAACTCACATATGTCAGAGAGCAGGTGTAACAAGGAGGGGCTGGAGACAGGTCGGTGGCAGGATGAGGAGGCCAGGCCAGGAAAGGACCTTATAGGCCCTGCTGAGCGTTTGGCATTTATCCTGCAGGGGAAGGGGAACCACCAGCAGAAGCTGTTCATTCGGCATCTGTGCACTCGCCAGTCCTCAACTGACCCTCAGCCAATCACACCTGAAAAGAAACTCACTTTAGGAAAGCTCTGAATCCCACCCAGTGCTGAACTACTCTGTACGCACTTGAACTTTAGCTTCATCTCGTCTGCGGGCTCTGGCCACTGATTAATGTGTCTCCCTTTCGTGCCATGGCTGGCCAGAGATGGTCCACCTTGGAGCAGTCTTCTTTCCCCTGAGAGCTTCACCTCCTACCCCACATGGCTCACCACCCAGGAACAGCTGCAGAGGCTTAGACACGAGGAGGGCTGGTAAGTGGAGAGCTGTGTGGCTGGTATTGATGCTCATGCAAAAGCTAAGCTTCGGGTGCTCAGAGGCCTCCAACTGGCCCCCTCTTCTGCCTGCTTCGAGTGACACTGATTAACTCTTTTTTTGTAACAAACAACTCCAAAGCACAGAGCTCACGACAACCGTGAACCCGTGAACTGTTGTCACTCATGCATCTGCAGCGGGGCTGGGTGTGTTTCTGATACTACTCCTGGGGTCAGCAGGCCGGCCTGGTAAAAACGAATGAGGGCAAGCAGAAACCTTCTCTGGTTCTCCTTCCAACTCCCTCCTCCTCATTTGCATGGGCACTGACACAGAAACTCAAGTTGTCAAATGGGGCTCAGCTCTCACTTTAGGAGGCTATTGACAGTATACCTTTTGTGGTGGTTTTGCCCAGTGTTAGCTGGCTAAACTGGAACTACATTTCCCAGAATTCCTGTCCCTATTCCACAGTTCCTGGTTAAGGCTGGCCCTTAGAGATATTTTAGTGCCAGATTTGGAAAGCCAGGGTAGGATCACCAGGCACGGTTGTAGCTCATGATCTGTCGCCTTGCCTTGTTGACGGGGATCAGCAGCCGTGCCTGCAGTTCCTACCACTTGTGTTGGATCTCCTCCACCAGTTGCTCTGAACCTTGGTCAAGGTACACGTACAACTCATGGTGAAAGGCGCCAATACCACCTGCCTATCGGGGTTAGAGGCAGACATGCGGCTTCTGCTGGCTTCCGGTTTCTCCTTGCTTCCCATACTTCGTGTCCGTTTTTGCTCCCTTACTGCCCGTAGTGCTGACTGCAGCCCTTGCATCAGTGAAGAAGCCGGCGCTTTACATGGCCTGTTCAATCGGCTTTCACGATTGTGTGCAGTCTAATTCTTATAATAAGTCTCTTATTCTATATCACTCATTGTAATTCTGTTTTTCTGATCAAGCCCTGCTATACCTAAGGTTAAAATAGGTAACATAAAATAGTTGAAAGGTAGATGTGAGTTGAGATAGAACAAGGCTGAGCCCCACTTGGAGACTTGAGTTTCTGTGTCAGTGCCCATGCAAAGGAGGAGGAGGGAGTTGGAATGGGAGCCAGAGAATGCCATCACCAGGTGTCTGTGGTAGGCTGTATGACGGCTACAATTTCTCACCCCTTCCTGCATCTACATGCTTGATTGCCTCTTGAGGACAGGTAGTATTCTCCTGAGCCTGGACTTTAGGCATGACCATAAAACTTACTTTGGCCAATAACATATGGGTATTTAAATAATTCAGTCATGTTTTCATTCATCTATCCGTAGACTCACTAAGTATTTGCTACATAGTAACTCTGTTGTTTTGAATATTAACCATCTATAATATAGATTCTATACAATACGATTGCTGTACTAGGGACACTCACAGTCTACTGACAAGAGTGCAAAAATAAAGGATTACAATACAATATGGTAATGCTGTAATAAAGAAGCACACAGTGTCACTGGGATATAGAGAAAGGTATGTATCATATGGCTGAGTGGATTAATGAAAGATCTTCCTAAGAGGTCTAAGCAGGAGCTTATGAGATGAGTAGTGATTCACCAGCTGGACAAGATTGGGAGAGGCTTCAGGAATGGATGGGAAGCCACTACTAAAAAGTGTGTAAATGTTGGTGTAATGGCAGTGAGCTTCCTTGCAGAAAATCTTGTTCAATTCATGACTTTCAATGTTTCTGAAGAATGTTTAGGATAATTTAGCACCAAGCTGTGTATTTATACCTTTCCTTGGGAAAATCTGCTCCTTTTCCCCTCCATTGCCTACTTTCATTCTGAAGTGTTCCATGGAAATACAAAGACATCTCAGGTCCAGTCATTGTAGATTTTAGCATCATAGTGGAGTGTGAATCTGGCATCCCTTTGGTCACCAGTGTGAAATGGTAGCTTCTATTTGACCTGTGCTGTCTACAGATTTAAGATAGAGGCACTTCCATTAGAAAGCATTACCCGCCCACTATGATGACACACACTTTCTAGGGGGAAACCCTGAACTATGATCTTCATACAACTTCATACAAATGTTTCATTTGGTCATGAAACAAATTCCCACTCTTCCAGTTAGCAGTTCTCATCCGCTGATGTGTTTTCCTCTGGCCCTTAGAGCTGCCCTCCATACTGTGCACAATCCTTATGCTGTCAGAGACTGCCTTCACCAGCACCTGTTATAAAATGGCATGAGCCTATTGACTCCAGCAGACCAACCTCTTGCAGACACAGCTGTGAATGTGATTTGTCTGCTATGCCATTCTTCATGTTTCATCTCTTACGAGCAGTGTACCCTGGAGAAGTTATTTAAACTCAATGCTTCAACTTTCTCATATACAGCATTGGGATAATAACTGTGCCCACATCATAGGATTTGGGGGAGATAAAATGAGCTAATATGTACAAAATGTTTAGAACAGTGCCTGGCTCATTTGGTGAAGCCTTTAGAAATATTAGCTATTACTGTTATAACTATCCTCCACCTCATCTTTCTGTCCTCTGGCTGGCCTACAACAATGGAATAACACTGAGTACAGCAGTTGAGTAACTGGAATAAAATATGAAAGAATACAATCTCCTGTAGTCCTGAAATATCCTGTCTAGCATGACCAAGGGCTAACTAACACTTCAGAGACTAGATCGTGATGCCATTCAGGTTTCCTATAGAAGCACTAATTGTGCTATTAAAATGGTGGCCCAATAGATTTCTCTTGCTCTCTCCCAAATGCTCTGTACTGGTAGAACTTCCTAGAGATCAAATACTCTGTGATCATAAAATCTTATGGCATCAATAATGTCTCTAACCCAGAAGGAAACAATCAATACGAACCCTAATATTAAACAACTGCTGAGGTCTGAAGGTAGGAAAGGGAGCTATAAACTGTGTCAAAATGATGGGCTTACCCAAAAGGGAAGCCCCAGGACGAGAAAGATCATAGGGGAGCAGAAGTTGCACTGTATACAAAAAGAGAATTTCCCTGACAGGGAGGCAAAGGACTTGCTGATACGGAAAAAAATAAATAAAAGAAGAAGCAGGAGAAAGTGATAGAAGCAGCATTCGAATGAGAACTGACATTTTCCAAGTCATTTGTGGGTGTGCCAAAGAAGAGGCCACAGGTTTTCTAGAACTCAGACTGGAAGGAACAGAGTTCAGACAAACAGGGAAAGGAGCAGATGAGAACAAACTGAAGGCAGCGTTTGAGGGGGGGGGGGGTGTTTAAAAGTGAGGAGCTGGGAGAAAAATGAATGTAGAAAGCCAGTCTGGAAAAATCAAAGCCTAAGGTGTATACACGGGAGGTAAAGAAACGTGGATTTAAGAATTCATGGAAGAAAAAGGTGTGTGTGCCGGGCGGAGGAGGGTCTCTCTAAACAACGTTCATGAAGAGAGATCCCTGAAAAGTGAAGGTTCTAGTCAACAATATTTAATGAGTACCTGTGACGGGCCATAGGTGACATATGTGCTGGGCTTGGAGAGGATAAACAGGTGATCTTGGAGATCACGTTGATTGCAGTCATCCTAAAAATTCACCATCTCTAGTGATGCACAAAGTGTTTACTTTTCAATTGGTTTTACAGAAGATACTTTATTGGATTCTCCCAACAGCACCCTGGGGGAACAGAGGGCAGATATTATTTTAATTTCACACATTAGGAGGTGCAAGCCTGGGGCAATGAAGCGAATGGCCTATTTGGCACAGAGGCCATTGCACGGTAGGATTGAGGACCCAGTCCTGAATCCTGCTCCCAAACCTATGCGAGAATCTGGTTACCATTTGTGTTGATTAAACCCAGGGCATTTCCTGTGATACTTATTCTGTATTTCTGTTTTTTAACTCCTAGAACATTATTCTTCTGAGAAGCTGGAGGCATTCTACACATTTTAAATTCTGATTCATTCGCTCCTTCTTGGGAGATATAGAATGACACATAATTCCCAAGTGGTAGGTTCTTAATGGAAAAACAGAAATACAGCAATTTACATTTCCTTATTTAAAAAAACCCCTCTGACCTACTGGTAGGAAAGTAAATGTAAATTAGCAATGAAACGAGGTTAGAACTAACAATGAAGTAGGAATATAATGAGAGAGTCCCGAGGAATATCTGTATTCAAAGCCATTAGCCGGCAGGGTCCCAAGGCCAACAGCGTGAAAGTGAAGCCTGAGCACTTGGGGTGGTCGAATGAACAGGATCAGAATAATGTCCAGGTTGGACGTAATCCTGGAAATCTGTCTTCTCAACATGGCCAGTTTTTTCCTTCTTTTTGTAATTGCATTTTTCATGCCACAGGGTATAAATTAATTGATCTGGTTTGTCAGAAGCTCATATTTTCTGGGTTCTCTGGCTATAATGTGCCTTCTTAAATATATGTGCTTATTTTCACAGGTTTGGTCTGTACTTCCTAAAAACTTGATCTTTTTGAGAAAAGGAAGTAAAATGAACCTAAATATAAAATTGCTTCTTTTTCTAAAACTCCTATCTGTAGCTGCCTTCATTACTCCTGCAGTGTAGGGGTGATCTGGACTGTTCCTTCTCTGTCAGGTCACAGAGCTCCCTGACACTTGTCTATATGTACCCCCCCCCATCCCTAAGAGCAAGATAATCCATATATGCTCATCCTGAGCAAATATATTTTCTTTCTTGGAGGGACAGGACCCTTCCACCTGCCTTCACCCCCCAGCCAGCACCTGTTGAAGATGGAAAAGGATCAGGTTCTTGTGAAGCAAGCAGGGTCTACGACCTTTCACTTCTCCTTCCCTACACCCTGCCTCCTGCACGAAGGCACTCCTATGCCCAGCTTCCCTGCGTCTCTCCTACTGATTCATAGTCTCAACTCACAGCTGAATTTCTCCCCAGAAATTGCCCTCAGCCTAATGGAGCTGCTGCATCTGAGTTAACCCCCATGACTAGGACATCCTACATCCAACGGCTGGTCAAAAGCGCAGCCCCATTGCTTGAATTCAGAGTAATTCAGAGAGCCACCCCAGCTCGAGTTCTCCGCAGGACTGGCTTAGGCTGAGATTGCATTGCAGCTCAACTCCTCCCTCTACCGAATCGCACTTTCAGACTTTCTTTCCTCCAGCGCTGAGGAAAATCGCCTTTGCTTCAGCTGAGAACCAGATGAAGTACATGGCTCAGCTTAAGGTCCATGATGTAAGAAAAATAGCCATTTTTTAAATACTAGAATCAACTCCACTGGGGAAAGATACTTGTAGGAACCTAGCCTAACTGAGCACATGGGATATTCAGATCTTCTGTCATGTTGACATCCTGTGGCATAAAACATGATATGTCTTTTTGAGGGTGGAGTCAACACCTTTAACTCAATCCATGGAACTTAGAAGTGTGTATGGTGTGGCTTCACTGTAACTTCACATTTACACTTACGTGTATGTCACCCTCATTAGACTGAGCAACTTCAGGGCAGGGAATGTGTCTGGCTCAGGGTCTGGCACATATAACTGTTCAATATTTCAACTCAACCCAAAGAAGTCCCTTTATTCCCTGTCCATTCTTAAACACCAGTGGCCTTTCCAATATCATATGCCCTTGACTGCCCAAAACCTTCTCAATGCCAGTGACCATTTTCATCTTCCATTGAGCCACTGCCATCCATTCATTACTTTTGCAGCTACGTTTTAGGTATCTGATCTGTGCCGGGCCCTTGGGAGACCAAGATGCACAAGACAGACACAGTCTTTGTCTTCAGGGAACTTTCACTCTAGAAGGGACTACAGGCAAAATATCATACATATTGCTATATGGTAAATTCCTCTAAATACATGTACACTGTGCAAACAGCATTTATCAGAGTGAGACCCAAGGTAGTCTGGGAGCTCAGCAAAGGCTTATTTTGGGAAGGGCCTTTCCAGCTAGGACTGAAGGTTGAATAGAAGTCAGCCTGGGGCAAGGAGCAGAGAGAGGAGTTCTCCAGGCGTGGCATACCTGCCAGGGGCCTGGCTGTGTGACAGGAGCCTGGGATAGGCAGAGGAAGTGGCTCCAGGCTGTGCTGGCGAACTGAGAAAGGGACTAACTCATGCAGAGCCAAGCTAAGGGGTTTTTTTGGCTTTTAATTCAAGACAAAGGTGAATCATTGAAAGATTTTAAACAAGGCAGTGACATGATCAGCATTAGGTTTCTTAAAACATTGAATTTAGGGTTTGAGTGGGGCTAAGAGGGGATCTGGGAGATGTACCTAGGTTACCACACTTGTCTGAGGATAGAGATGATGGTGGCTTGGGAGAGAGTAAACTTTAGAGACATTCAGAGGTGTATTTGGGGGGATTGGAACGTGACAGTTCTGGAGAGGGAGGATTTGGAGACAGACACTTTGCAAGGTCACAGCTGGGACCAGTTTCTTCCAAGTAATGGGGGACTTCCAACTCAGAATTTCTCAGGGTTCCAGAGAGTGACATGATTCACCACCCTAGTGACAAGTATATATTCTTGCACGCAAAAAATATTCTTTAAAATTAAAGAGACCTCGGCTTCAGGAGCATGGTGTGTCTACAGAGCCTGCATTAATGCGAGGAGTGGAACAATCATCAAAACAGCACATCAGAAAGCAGAAAGCTACCTGCATTGACTCACTTTGGGTTTCAGCATGAATGGCAGGCTACGTGGCCACATTTTTGCTCAGCGAAAGACAATCCAACCTTGTAGAACTGGTTAGAGTCACAGATGTCAGTTGGAGAATGGCAAGCTCCCAATTCGAGTTCTTCATTTTTGTTCTTTTAAAAAATGCTTCAGCCCTTGTGTCTCTTCAACATCACTTAAATCGATGAAAGCCGAGAGAAGAGCAAGAATGAAATTCTGCTGTGTCATTGAAAAACAGAACCTTGACCACCTGAAACATACAACTTGCCCAGAAAGTGCTAAGCAGGTTCTAAAAGTTGCCACTCAATCTGCTCTGTCGCTCTGGTGAGAGGACTCATAGGACCAGATATTAACAGTTTGGTAGCAGCTTCTTATTGCAAACACTCTGTATAATGCCTCAAATCATGTACTATAGATAGTAATTCAACAGGCATCTATTGGGCAAGTTGCATGTAAGTGAAAATATACGAAATGATGCATAGGGTGTATGAGTAAAGCTGCTAAAGGGGAATGTCCAAGAAGAATTGCACTGAAGGAATTCAGCTGGAGTTACCCAAGGTAAAGAGAATGAAAATGAAGACAGCTGTAACTCTGGAATCCTTTGTTAACCCGGTGGCAGCATGAGAAGGGTTCCCGCGGAAATGCATGAGTCTTGAACTGCCAGGCCCCAGAAAGCTCAGTCTCACGTTCTGAGTCTGAAAACTGCTCACATTGAGTTGCCTGAGTCTCTATAAGGCCCCTTCCATCGCTGGGATTGTGTGACATTAACTGTAAGGTTTGTCTTGTTCTGTAACACACTGGAGCTTGCATGTGGCAGGGAGGCTGCCTCACTGAAAGGCACGATTGCTCCGGGGCCTGGTGTAATGACCACCTCCCCCACCCCCTGAAAGTAACTGACTTCACAGCATAGGAAGTCACCCTGTTCAAAGTAAGGAGACGAAGTATCGCTTCTTTCTGTTTCAAAAAAACGCAACTTCATTGACACAGTGCTTAAGACACAGTGATTTGAATACTAGGTTTTGCCAAAAAATCTGCAAGAATGCACACGATAAAAGAATGTTGGTGGAGGCACCAAAAAATTCTGTCACTCCTTTTTTCAAGGACGTTGCTGACACAACCGGAGTGAACGCTGGAGGCCCAGCGAAGAATGAGCTCCCCACCTCGTCTGGCAAAGCCAGGAGCATGCCCTGGTTTGACCTACCCTCCTTGTGGGGTGGGGACGAGGCCCGGGAAGATTGCTTCTGGGACGTCGACTTCTGCGAGAAAACTCCCGGTGTGATGACCTCTTAGAGCAAGTGTCTTAGACTGAGTCCAGGGACGCCTCCCAATTTTCCGTTCCTCGGTGGTATTTTGGAATCCACTTCTCATTCGCTCCAAGATGCCCCAAACCCGAAGGCGGATCTGCATGACACCGTGCTACATGAACCTCTCTTTGGAGGCAGCCGCTTTCTGTGACTCGGAGATTGGGGAAAAGACCAAATCAAAACAAAACCTAATATTTTGGAGGCTGTATGTAGGCCAGCCCTTAGCTTCTACCATGGGCCCATCTGCCTCGAGGACTGAATCTTATCTGATCATTTCCATGGCAACAGCGTGGGATTAGAAATAGGATGAAGGTTTAGGGAGAGTGGTTGGAATTCAGTCATAGACGAGTGAGGATTATTTAACTACATGCTTGTGTTGCCATGGAAACGCAAATTTACAAATCAGGCAGGGTTTTGGGAGCTCAGCAGCACAGTATTATATTCTTAGGGCTGCTTCAAATCTCCCAATTCCATCTCCTTTCCCATCAGGGGGGTGATATCCCACCAGATACAATGTAATTATTCCCCAGATACTTTCTCTTGTAATTTTTAAAGCAGAAATACGGATAAACTAAGACCAGGACCAAAATAATTGTTCTTAAAATGTTTTTCTAGTTTCTTTCTTAAAGCAAAATTCAGCTTCATCTAACGAAAGGAATCGTAAACATATGATGCTGAACGTACTCATGCCAGAGTCAGTAAATGCCATATAAGTCCAAACCAAAATCATGCTGATGAAAAAAATGATGATTTTTTTTTTTTTTTTTTTTTGGCTTAAACAACGGACATTTATTTCTCATGGTTCAGGAGACTGGAATGTTCATGAACAAGATGCCAACAGATTCCGTTTGTGGTGAGGCCCTCTTGGTTGATAGATGGCCACCTTCTTGCTATATCCTTATGTGGTCCTATTAAAAGTCCCACAGGGCAGTAAAATCCATTATGAGGGCTCCACCCTCACAACCTCATTCAAGGGGCACAAGATAATCCATCTCCAAATCCTATCACATTGTATATTCAGGCTTTGAATTTTGAGGAAAACTATTTAGACCATAGCACTTGGCAGTTCTACACACGGGCTTGGTAATTTCTATCCACCTTCCAAAGACTGCCATGAACACAGCCCCCTTCGCGAGGCGCTGGGTTCTCTCAGGTGCGGATGTGGTCTGGATGTTGTCCTGTGTCCTCTGGTCTTTATTTTAGGAAGAGTTGTCTTTGTTATATTTTCATAGATATATGTGGTTTTGGGAGGAGATTTCCGCTGCTCTACTCAAGCCTCCATTTTGGCTCCGCCCCCCCCAAATAATGATATTTTTTTCTTGTAGGACCTGTCACCCCTGGATTTCCAATTCACCTAACACCAAGTTAATTTCAGGAATCGGCAATACTTCATCACTGACCAGTGTTTTAGAATTTATAAACCACCTTCACCCCCAAAAATAACTTGCTTGATTTCATGACAAGCTTATGTGGAGTGACAGGCAGGGGTCAAGATCTGTACTTGGAGGTGAGAAACTGTGGTTTTAATGGCCTGTGAGCCTTTCTGCATTTCCTGTGACTTTTCTTTCCATCTCCTTTGTCTATTGATGGGAATACCCATTAGGACTCCAATGAGGACATTAATAATTTCTTACCAGGTTATTTACAGAATCTCTCAGAAATGGGCTCATTTTATCTTTTTTCACCTGTCCTTCCTCAAATCACCCATCTTCTTGGAGGGCATGTTCTCTGGGCTGGAAGACTTGTGATCCCTCTTGCCTTCAATTTCTGAAGTGCTGGGGGACACGTGGGAATCAGTATTAAGGGCATGTCTTAGATTTCTCTTGTAGGGGACCATTTGAATGCAACAGAGCTGGACAGCGGGAGAGGGGCAGGCCTGGAAATGTCCCACTCCCCGGGTGAAGCGGGCACTGGGAGCAGACCCACCATGCAGGCGTCAGGAGGAATTCCAGGGCAGGTGCCAGGGAGGCCACAGGTGGCAGGTGGCAGGACCTGGAGCTGCTGCGGAGAGTTCGTCAGGAAATGGAGGGGTTCTGGCAGGGACGTTGCTCCCCATCTAAGAACCAACAGTCCAGAAACGCCGAGTCCTGCAAGGAGAGCTGGGGGATTGAGAGCAGCCACGAGGAATGGGATAGACGAAGGGGAGGTGCCCGGCGCATCCCTGAGACGCAGCTCAGGCAGAGGCCGAGGGATAGGAGGCAGGGTGCTGTGCAGAGACCCTTCCTGAGCTCTGGGCGTGCTGAGCCAGCCATGGAAGGAAACTGGAGGGGAGATGGTCCCACTGCGGAAAGAAGACATCTGCAGAGGCTGGGCTGAGGAGGGGCCGCATTGGGGCACCACGCATCCCTGTAGTTTGGGGTTGGCTGCACGTTAGATTCGTCTGAGATTGATAGCTAGTTCCATCGCTTGCTAGAAGCACCATGTCAGGACAGTTAGTTCATCTCAGTTCTTACTTCACACTATTCAGAATAGTAGTGTCAGAGTCTGAACAGCCTGGCAGAGTAGACGGCCCAGCAGGCTCGCAGACCTGCTGTTCTGCTTGGCCTGCAGGGTGGTTGAACCCTCAGCTGTGCATGGCAGTGATCAGCTGTCACTGAGGAGCAGCCCCTTGCCTCTGGGTTAGGTTTGAAGTCCTGTGTCAGGAGCTCAGGTCCCCTGGCCTGCTGGACACATGGCTGCCCCCACCTGCTTGACTACTGTAAGCATCTGAGGCCGAGACCCTAAGTTAACACCCTCATTTTATAGCTGAGGAAGTGCATGTCCAGAAACATCCAAGCTGCCCCTCTACCCAAGGGTTTCCCCGCCCCAGCCCACCTCTGCTTATCAGTGTCAGAACTGAGCCATAAACCTGCACATTGAGAATGGAAGCTGGAGCTTAATCTGATCAAAAGTTTAAGAACAGGAAGTACTTCCATCTGATGTCACTTCTGGGTCAGTTACGTTCGAGTTGTACCCAAACTCTAAGCTAGCAGCGGCCAGAAATCTATCCACAGCAGTCCTTTCTTAAGGGCAACACGCCCATTATCACAGCTGAAGCCACATCCCCTCTAGTTGTGTCAGAGCGTTAGATGGAGAACCAAAAATGTTCACAACATTTTTCTACCCATATTTTTATGGGCAAACTCAAAACCACCGTTTAGCATTATGCCCACCTCCATACCCCTCCCTACCTCTACAAGCACACCAATACCCACCCAAAGCCTCGCCCGTGGCTACCACCACCGGCTTCCACTATCACCCCCACCAGCTGCTTAAGGCTATCCAGTGACAGAAGCCATCAGAAGTTCGATGACTTTCCTCAAGGTGAAGGGATATAAAGGGAGAACTAGGACCATTAGTCAGAGAATCATAAAGTCCGAACATGAGCTGACATGGCCCTTTCCTGGGTAGGGCAGTAGTAGGCCATTTGCATACTGATCACATCTCTGGCACAAGTCACAGGGACCAGGCTGTCAGGAAGAAAATGTGCAGAGAATGCAGTCGAGCAAGCATCTTCCAGTGAGGAAGGTGGGATGCTAAGAACAAGACCCATCATTTCAGGGCTAGCAGAGGACCGCAGCCTGGGAAGTGCCCAGGTACGATTAGGGCTGTGGGACTCAGGAAGGGTGGAACTTGTCCTAGGCTAAGAGCTTTAAAATACATGCCAGCTCTCTCATCCCCTGAGGATGGGGTTGTATGTGAGGCCTGTTTTACAGGACAATCTAGTCAGATTTATCAACACCCAAAGCCATGTGGCTTTGAACAGGTGAACACTTCCTAGTAATTATCCTACACCAGTATGCAAAAATGTTTATTGTAGTATAGTTTGTAATAGCAAAATATGTGAAATACAAACCACCCACATCTGGAGACAACCTAAATAGCTCTTAATAGGAAACTGATTATATAAATATGACATAAATATTCCTAGGCTGCTGTTAAATAGCTGTGATTGGCTGTATGTGAAAAAAGATCTCCAAAATACACCACTGAATGAGACAAACAAGACATGGAATAGAGTGTGGTTCAATTTGTGTAAAAATATAGGCACCATATGGACATAGGCTATGAATGTTTAAACAATTTCTAAAGGGACCCAGGAAGAACTATTGACAGTGGTTACAAATGAGAGTGAGATAGGGGTTTGTAGAGCATTTATTTCTCATTTACACTTTTTAGTACTCATTGTTCTTTTTAAACTGTGCACATGTATTTCTTATTAAGAAAAATTTCTTGCTGGGAAAAAGTACTTTAATTGGCAAGAGTGAAAAATGATCTTTATAGGATCTTTGTTAAAAATATTTAACAGCTTTGTTGACATACAATTTACATACCATAAAATTCCATACCATTTAAAATATAGAATTCCATGACTTTTAATTATAGAATTATGCAATCATCATAATTTAATTTTAGAACATTTCATCACTTCTAAAGAAACATCTTCCCCATTAGCAGGCAGCCTCATTTCCCACCTCCTTCTATCGCATCCCTTGGCAAACACTAATTTGCTTTCTGTCCCTATAGATTTGCCTATTCTGGACATTTCCTGTAAATGGAATCATACAGTATGTGGTCTTTTGTGACTGGCTTCTTTCACTGAGCATAAGATTTTCAAACACAGGATCTAGGTTCGGATTATCCTGAAGCATGTACTGGATAATAAGCCCCACTGAAGAGGAAGACAATGATAGCATTGTCAAATAATCTTGAGAAATGCCACATGATTTTTACACATCGTGGAGACTGAGGACTCTGAGAAGTCCCACTGCAAAGAAACCTGCTCAACTAATCATATTAAGGGCTAGGTCCAAGGTGAAGAGCCCCTCAGGAAGATCACTGAGACAGGAGATCCATAGCAGATCGTAGAGATGGAGATTTGGAAAGGGGAGATGAGCTCATTTGTCACGTGAAAAGTTCATTTCAAGAATTTTCCCAAAGAAGTCAAGCTTTAAAGATCCTGTGGGTGGTCAGCTGCCACCAATATTCCTAAACAACACTTTAGTTCTGTGTAGTAAACACACTGTCTCCTCCCTGGATAGAGCCTGCAGTGCTTCCGACTTTTAGGCATTTTTCTGTTCCATCATTTCCTTAGAGAGTTCCTAGGCAAACTGGAAAGGTTGGGAACCCAAGCCGAGCCTTTTCCTTCCCTCAGTTGGTTGAACAAACTGTGGGTATGTGCTCTTTGGCAATCTTGTTGCGGAGATATCCATTGAAAGGCCAGTCACCTTGTCTTTTGGCTAAAGTGTTCCAGTGTCTGAGATCCCGGGGAGGAATTCTTTAGTCTAGATCTAATATAATTAAGGCTTTGAGTTTGAAGTGTTTCCTGAGAGAGGGTCAAAGAGATTTCTTTCCTTGTATGTGGCATTGCACCATGACCTGCTAGAAATTTAGGCCAGGGAAAAAAACAGACGGCAGCCCACTGGGCCTTTCTTCTTGGTCATCTTTCCTTTGATGCAGAGGACAGGTCTTACACCTCCTTTTTGCCCTGATTAGGCCTAACACCTGGTACAGCCATTGCACATGCTCAAAAATCACAGAAGCCCAGGCTGCAAAGATGATGTTGGACAGCATCCAGAGGGGAACTTCTGGATGTCTAAAACTTTGGGTGTGTGATTAGTTAAGAGGCTTCCTTAACTCCACGACTGGTCATACTATGCGTGCATCGTGTCAGCCCCTTCGGTTGCAGCTTAGTTCTCTCCCATTGGTGCTCCAGGCATTAGCCTAGGTGTTGTTCATTGCAAAGATGGGTGTGGTACAGCCTCTTCCCTCCAGAGGCTTAGACCTTAATGAAGGAAAAGGTGGCCGTCCCTTGTGTATCACACCAGTAAGGACAGGGTGTCTGGTGCATGGTGGAGAAACAAATAACTGAGGCTCAGAGGGTCTAGCATGGCTTTGTAGGCGAAGGGATCCAACACCCAAAAAGGGTTCTGAAGGTCAAATAGGAGTCTCAATGCCAGCAAGAAAGGAAAGGCATTTCAGGAAGAGTGAAGGCTTGAAAGCATGACAAATCATGCAGCAGCTGAGGACCTGTGGGTCATCTGGGTGCTGCTGGAGAACAGCTCTCAGGAGAAATAGTGACGTGGGGTAAGCAAGGCCGGCCATTCCCTCAGAGGCAGCAGGTTCAAGGGGAACTTACTGCCTGTCTGCTCAGATAGCTGCTGCATATATTTTAAGTCCAGCCTATAAAAAGCAGTCTTTAAGTATTTGTCACCATTAGTATTAATTTAAAACTTGTGCTAGTGTCTAGTCAGACTAGATAGTTCTTTAGGAAATAGGACTTCTGAAACTGTCTGCCTTGATAATATTAAAAAAAACCTTGTAAAAAATAAGTTCATTCTACATAAAACACTTTTCTTTCTTTTTTTTTGATAAGTACACAAATACCAAACAGTCAATATTTAATCAGAACTTCACTTCTGCCAAGTATTTTTATCTTGCATCTATCTATCTATCTATCTATCTATCTATCTATCTATCTATCTATCTATCTATCTATCATCTATCTATCTATCTATCTATCTATCTATCTATCTATCTATCATCTATATCTATCTTCTGTCAATCTACCTATCATTTATATATCATCTATCAATCTATTTATCTCTCTATTTATCCATCTATCATCTATCAATCTATCTATTTATCTCTCTATTTATCCATCTATCATCTATCTATCTAGGCAGAAGAAAGGTCAGATAAAACACCTCTGATCAGTTATTTGATTCTGGGGCTTGCACAAAAATACCTATCTTTTTGCAAGAGAGGAAGAGAAATCAGAGTAATGTAAATGCTAATTGCTGTGGCTGTTCACCACTGAGGTGGCAGTGAAGCCCAGGCTTTGGAGTCAGACAGCCCCAAGTTCAAGTCCCCACTCAGCCACTGATGATCTATGAGAGCTTGAATGAGTCACCTGCAATCTCTGAGCCTCCTTTTTCTCATGGATAAAATGCAGCTAAAGCTGCTAGGCTTGCTTTGAGAATTAAATAAGATAATGTACCTAAAGCACCTTGCAATTATTTGGCACATAGTAAGTCTTCAGCACTGAATAGGCATTTATTAATCAGTATGATCACTCAACCAGTCTGTTGACATGGAGTAAATCACAGCAGACTTTGGAGCCGAATATCCCTTCGGAGGCTTACACTTTAGAGAAACAATGGCAAAGGGCAAGAGAAAAGGGTATGCCATTCCTCAGGACCTGTTTAGAAGCCCATCAGTTTGGAAGCCAGTCAGGTGAACAATTACTGAATACCTACTATGTGGTAGGTACTTTCCTAAATATTATGGACGTGGCAATGAAAAAACAGGCAGAGATTGCTGCTCTGGTAAGCCCTAGAATAAAACGGAGGAGGAAAGAATAAAACCGAGTAAGTAAAGCCTGTAGTACACCAGATGGTGATCAGTACTATGCTGAGAAATGAAGCAAAGACGCGGGAGTAGGCTTGCTGGAGTTTGGAGGAGGATTTGTCATTTTAAACAGGGTGGTCAGTGCCAAAAAGCTCTCGATGGAGGTGATTCAGGATTTGTACCCATTCACAGAATATCTTGCTTGGGACCCAAAATGGCAGCTACAACTCAAAGCAGAAATTAGAAGCCAGGAGATGGGGATGCAGGCAACACACCCGGAAGTCTTCTTATAAGCCACTCAGCCGATGTTTCCCACTAGAGTTTTTTGTTCTGCCCTGTGGGTCAGTCCCTTTTACAACAGGACTGGCACACACAAGTCACAAAGGCCACCCAAGTGTGTCTGAGACTTGGAGAGGTCCCTGCGGCCATCTGGAGCACACTTAGGGTGCTCCAAGGAACAGAGCCGGGGCCGCTTTGCGAGGAAGCTGCCAGGCGCAGCCCACTGTGCTATGCAACTGATCCTCTGCTGCGAATCACCATTTTCTTGTTCCACAAAATCCTGGAAAAGCAAGAAGTAGTATCAGTGATGTGTCCTGACAGTGGGAATTGGAGAGGAACAGACCCGTGTCTGGTGTGAATTTCTCCGTGGGGTTTTTATTCCCGGTGGATTTCCCCTTCTGCATGGGCATAAAACAAATGGTAGATGCCAAGGAGTTGGCGCTCTGATTCCTTGCTTTCTGGGCTCACATACAGAAGTGACTTCATCCAGTGAAGAAATGTCTTTACAACATTCAAAACTGCCTTCTCTGCCCATGGTATTAATAAATAGAATGTTATTCGAAGCTGTGATCTCCATGGGGAGGAAAAACCCTTCGCAGGTATCTCTTCTCCAGAAGGAGGCGAAGTGAACAGACTGCAGGATTTTTTTTTTCTTCTGACTTTATCAAGGACACGATCACTTATGATCTCCTACTCAGGGCCAGGTGTAAACTTGACAGATCAGTCAGGAATTTCTTTAGGTACAAGCAACAGAATACCCAGTTAGCAATGAATTGAACGATAAACACATTTAATTTAGTAAAGGTAGAGTCTGGCGCCTGTGTGTCATATAAATTATCAAGAACCTTGACTCTTGTATATGTCTGCCCTGCCATCCTTAACCTGTTGAACTTCTCTGTCCTCAGACCTCTGCCTCTTGGTCACGTGTCAATCAGCGTTCACGGCAGGAGAAAGGAAAATGTGCAGCCCAGGTTCATCTTTCCTTTTTTTATCAGGAAGGCAAGTAATTCCTGCAGGTACCCCAAGTACACTTCCTCTTACGTTTCACTGGTCAGGACTGGCACCACGCAGTCATCCCTAGCTGTGAAGGTGGCTACAGCCGTGGTTTGCAAAATCGAATGAATATCAGAATCACTCAGATGATTTCTCAGAACACAGATTGTTGGCCCCCCCACCCGATAACCGGAGTCAGTGGGTCAGGGGCAGAGTTAAGAATTTGCATTGTTAACAAGATCCCAGGTGAGCTTCTATTGCTGTGCCAGGGACCCACTTTGAGAACCGGTGGTTTAAAGGAAGACTTTTATATTTTTATCAAAACTCTCCTAAGCAGATCCTTATTTGCTTTTGCTGAGCTTTGGCGGTAACCTCTACCTGTTCTCCCTTCCTTTAATAGTGTACATCATTGCCATATTTTCTTTCCTAATTCCAGCTCTGGTTGTATTGTCTCTCTACTCAAAAACTGTCAGAGATCCCCCTTGTTTCATATTCTCTGGAATCCAAGGCCTTTCATGATTGAATACCAGTGTGCATGCTTCTAACCATTCATTGTCCACAATTTTTGCTTCACTGATGCATGACCCTTGAAAGTGGACCACGTAATAACTCAGTTGTATCAGACAAACATCTTGCTGAGAATAATTACGAAAACCTGGTTACAATTTTTAAAAGACAGCTATGGGAAAACGTCACAAAGGAGCCAAGACAGCAAGAACACTAGAAGTCAAAATCCAAGAGAAAATTGAAATGCATGGATAAACATTTAAGAACTGAAGATCCCTAATGTTACATAAAATTTTCCAAAAAATGAAAAAAGAGGGGGGGCTTCACTCATAACATACTTTATGAAACCAGCATAACTGATACCAAACCTGATGAGGACATTAAAAGAGAGGAAAATTATTTGCCAATATTTCTCATGGACATAGATGCAAAAATCTTATGCAAAACACTAACAGATTGAATCTAGCTTTTTTGAATACTAACAAATATAAAAAAGATAATATGCCATAACCAAGTTGGAATCCAGGAATGCAAGGTTCATTTTAACCCTAAGAGAAAAGAGTTGGAAAATCCTGCGGTCAGTTTAATAGATGAATAAAAAGCATGTGATTAAATTCAGTCTTTGATCACGGAAACAAAAAGCCTTTTAATAAATTATGAACAGAAGGAAACTTCCTGAATTTGATGAAGCATATCTACAGAAACTCTTCCACACACATCCTCTATAATGATGAAATAGAGAAAGTTGAATCTGGGTCTGCAGCAAGGATATCACCCTTTCCGTGTAACGTCGTACTGGAAATCCCAGGTAGCACAAGAAAGCAAGAGAAGACATAAAAAGTATTATGATTACAAAAGGAGAGTTAAAATAACTCTTCGGAGATGACCGGATTGAGTAGGACTAGATACTTATGATCATATATCTAACAATTAAGAATATATTTTAAAAAGAACATCTAAATATCAATTAAGAGAGAGATAGCCCATTGAGGGTATTGAGGAAAAAAATTGTTGGCAAGTGTTGACAAGGATATGAAATAACTGGAATGCTCATAAACAGCTGCTGGGCATGTTCACTGGTGCAACCACATTGGATAACTGAGCACAGGTATGTTCTCTGATCCAGTAATTCCACACGCAGATATACTCCATAGAAATGTGTTCTTATATGAGTTATGTTGGGATTCCTAGAAGAAGATCCTGGGATGAGGATTTGTGTGTATGCAACTTATTAATGACTTGCTTCTAAGAGAGCACTGGGCGGCTAGGCAGAGATGGGGAAGAAGTCAAAAACAAGGCTGGGAATTCAGGCAGAGTCCTAGAAGCACAGCTGCAGCCTCACCTTGCACGGGGGCCATGCTTCATGCCTCAGACTTTATCCTCATTTGAGGTCAAGGAGCTAAGGGTTCACATAGCTAGTGTCAGGCACTGGGTAAGGGAGTGAAGGTTGGGCAGCAAAGAAAGGACTCAGATTCCCAGGCATACAGCCATCTCTCTTCTCTGTGGGCACAGTGGCTTCAGCAGCCCAAGATTCATGTCGCATCCTACGTGCTTAAGCAGCACCTAGAAGTTCTGTGAAAGCAGGTTTTTCATCTCTCTGCTCCTGGAGGCAGAGCCCAGCACAGGAGGTCCTGCCTTGTACAGTGTGGGTGTCCAAAAAATGTTTAAAGTCTGTGAGACTTAACAAGGCCTGGCCTCGTGAATGGACAATGGACTACCCATGAGGCTAAGGAGGCTTAAGCTTCAGGCCTTTCATAATTCATGCAAGAGCCCCATCATTAAAAAAAAGTTTGGTACCCCATTTCTCAAAGAGTGCTGTGATAACTATATAAACTTCAAGGCTCCCCCAAACCTGAATTTGATCCCTGTTTATCTTCCTTCTCATACCCGAATGCCTCTCCTGCTGGCCATACATCCTGCTTTGAGAAACAATTTCCCCAAATTGAATATTTAATTTCACTTCCAAATGGAAACTTTCTCTGGCCTCCCCAGTAGAATGTGATTACTTCCTATGCATGTGTGGGTTCACAAACTCCTGGGGAGCCTCCCAGGTTTAATCTGAAACTGTACCAAAGGAAGAAGCAGGCCACTCTAGACTGGCAGGTGTCAAGTTTAATAAGCAAGAGGACTCATTTACAAGGCTTTTCTGGGGTGACTGCAAGACGAGTAGATTTTTGCACCTGCCTGTCACATCCCAGAAGTTTATATAGAAGCTTCCACTGACTTCGGTCATGCAAGCTATCCCAGTGGTCTCAATGCCACATCACTATCTCAAAGCTATGTCCCTGAGGCAGCCTCTGGGAGTGGGGAAGGCAGGCCAAACACTCATTCCAAGGACAGGGGAGGGGGTGAGGAGCCTCTGATTGCTACTGTTCAGCTTACAGGTCAGTTGGTGGTCACATCTTCTCAAGGACATTCCCCAACACCACGCCAACCTTCTCTGAAGACCTCCTAAGACATCTGCCATAGGCTCCCTTGTTTTTAATGTTTGTGTGCATATCTTATCTTTCCTACTAAAATTTAAGTCACTTTCAGGATGGCATTTATTTTCCTAGTCTCCACAGTGGTGAGTGAATTGCTCATTAGATTGTATGTGCCCACTACATGCATGCGGGGTGGATGGATGAGGGATGAATGCCTGCCAGCAACTTCTTTGTGGGTTCCTTCCAGAACTCCTGACTGTTTGGTGGTTTGGCACAAATCTTTATATCAGTTTTCCAAAAATGGGAAATCAGTTGTTCTGTGTCTATGCATGTGGAAAATTTTCTAAGTAGAAGCTTTGAAAGACAACAGTGTGAAATATGTGATAGACCAGATACCCTTTTAGTTTTCCAGGGGCTGTAAAGGATGCATTAAGGGAGTTGGTAGAAATGCAGTCTCTTATAATTTCTCTCTGTTTCTCCCTTCTGGGACACTTTTGCCACTTACTTGATTGCTTAAGAGGTAGTTGGATTGTTATCAAGTCTTTACTGGTAAATATTTAATCAGTAAAAGCCTTCTTCAAGTTTCTCTAATGGTGTATGTTCCAAATATTACAAGAAATTTCTTTCAAATGTATCCTGGAGTACCTATTGCAAATGCACAAATCTGCAGACCAAGAATGCAATTTTCTACACATGCTGACCTGACGGGTCCCTTCTGTGTTAGATAAATCTTTAACCACTGTATATTTTCTAATTATTTTTAAATGCAATTTATAGTCACCTGTTGAAAATATAATACCTACTCATTGTAAAAAATACACCCCAAAAAATACATACGGGGAAGATGCCTATATGAATACTTCCTTTTGTGGATTTCTGAAACAATTTAGCCAAGGTTTTTAGTGTGCTGATGGAGGGTTGTTAATTTCCTTTTACAGTCTGTCTTTGAGTATGCCCCAATGGGACCTTAAGATGCTATTTTAGAACAATTGGAGAGGAAGCATCACTTTGCCAAACCAGTAGAAACAGTTTACCAATCTGTTAATATGATTGCGATGAAGCAAGAAGATCCAAAAAAAGAGGTGTACATGTGTCAAGGAAGATGCATCAGCCTCAGTGGGCCATGACTACAGACTGATCTTATTTACGTTCAGACTCTACGTACATTTTAGTTTCCATGAGCAAATTATACTCTGAAAACATTTATTGTTAGACTTTTGGAATTTTCATTATTGTTGTTAGTTTTCTCCAGTAAAAGCCTCTGTTAGAAATCTCCTGATTCTTTTGGGTGAAATATGAAGGAAAGAGTTTTCATACTGGGTCTAAGTTCAGGGAGAAATCAGAAATCCTTTAGAGGCATGGATGATGTTAATGGAGGCTGAATTTGCTCCTGTGAGGCTGAGGAGCAGGGCATAGGGTGTTCAAAAGGGATTACTTCTCTCATTCTCTCACCTGCTCTACCTTGACTGTTAGAAGTCTCTGCTGTCTCATACACCACTCACCAGTGCTGTGTGGGTACCACCAACCCTCCAACCTCAACCTCGGCAAGCACAGAGCCTGTGCTATGAAAAGCTGCCTCAATAATGACCATTTCCTTCCAACTCAACATGGCTGATCTCCTACTAGTTGACTGATCCATCATTCTCTTGATACTCCCAACTGTCCAAGCCCCTAACAGTGGTCATTTTTAGAGGAGGGCTGGAAGTGCACGCAGAGTGAATTGCAAAATCACAAGCAAGTAAATGCAGAACACTATGGAGATAGGTGAGAAAGTTAAGCATATGTCTGAAACTGAGTAGTAATGACAGAATGTTCTTAAAATGGACATCGAGGTAAATAACATGGAGGGATGCTGGGCAGGCAAGAACATCCAATCTATAAAATTGTACCCATATGACCTATGCAGTTATTGCTCTAGCCCATAACTCTTCCCTGAGCAACAGACTCATCAATCAATCTGCTGACTTGACATCCTCACTCAGGTGAACACAAAGATGTCTCCAATTCAACAAGGCCAAAACCACTTATAATCTGGTTCCCCAAATCTGGTCTTCTGTCAGTGTCCTCTAATTTGGTGGAGGACCCCATAATTCATTTCTTTCTTCATCCACCCAAACTCACTGCCAAGACCTACTTATTTTATCTCCTAAAAACATCTATTATATCTCCATGTCTCTTGATCGGCATTGACATCACCTACATTCATCTGACCAACTATCATCTGTCACCTAACTTCCTCTATCCTTGACCAACTCCAGGCTTTTCTCTGCCCTGCAGCCTAAATAGTTTTTATTAAGTCCAGTTTTCCCACCTGTATTAGTGTCAGTTAAGAAGAAGAAACTACACAGGGATTTGAACATGAAAGGTTTACAATAGAGAATTGTTAACCATGTACAGGTAATTAGCTACTAAGAAAAGATCACTACTAATGAATACCCTAAGGTTGCAGGAAAGTACCCACACTTAGGAGAGAGACCCCCTCCCCAAGGCCGAGCGTTCAGCCTTGCTGGGGAGGATGTGGTTGTAGTTCTCTAGAGAAAACAATTTCTCTGGGTTGCCTTGACCAGAGCTGATGACAGTTGGGTCGGGGCTGACAGGCTGGAAGTCTCCTGAGGCTGATGAGAACCTCTGCTGGTAGGCTAGAAAAACTTACTGGGGAACTTCTCATGTGGAATGCTGCTGGACTCACCAGGGTGTCCGTAAAAACTCACTGGAAAGCCACCAAGAAGACATCTGCAGAGGGTGCTGTTGTATGTGTTGAGATCTTGCCTGAGGCATCCTTGGAACTTGCTAGAAAGCTACCCTTAAGAGTGTCTCTGAAACTTCCCGAGCATGAGCACTACTGAGAGCTCTTATACCAGATGCAAGCTGCAGGAGCAAGAGAGAAGTCACCCCCAAACCAGGAAGCAGTCCTTTCTTTCTGCAGCATCTGTCTGCAGCCTCTACCAGCAGAGGAGAAACGATGACATGATTGACCTCTGGTATCCCAAGCAGGGAAATGAGGGGTTAGGAGCTGAGAGGCAATAAATTGATAACGGCCATACCACCTGTGCTTAAAAGTCTTCTGCTTCCCATTTTTGTTGCTGTCAGGTTAAAGTCTGAAGTGTTCCATACGTGTTTGTAGAATGAAGGTGTAGATGGATAAACACTCGGACCCGTGCATTGTCTCATGGTTGTCATTAGTGTTGTTCACCAAGTATTTCTGGTTCTGCTTACAAGGCAATGCTAGTGGTGAATTTCTTGATCCCTTGGTGTGTGGGTTGAACTATATGAATAGTTCTGACCAATGAACTATGAGTGAGAGTGAAGTGAGTCCAGAGTGTGTTGGTAAGTGTTTAACAAATGGTTCTTTGGGGTGGAAAGGAAGGCATGATTTGTAGTGCCTGCCAATGTCTGTGGTGCAAATACTCCTACCATGGCTCATTTTAAGCTCTCAACTTACCATCACTGCATGGCGAGCAGGAAAACGATGCCCACAATTGGCTCTTGTGAGCCGGTATAAGCTGGCTCCAGCACAACGTGTGTGGCAGCTGCGATGCCAAAGCATTTAGTTGCTGCTGTGAAATCCCCTGGGGATTTCTTTTGCTTTATCAGAGTTTAAGATAGTGGCACCACCATCCCTCTATCAGTCTGGATCTCTGTGTGAACATGAAGATCAGAGTTCCCCGCTTCCTGGAAATGAACAGGTTATACAAACGAAAATTAACTTTGTTTCTTTGCTTTAAGTCATGAGAGTTTGTCTGTCTCTTTAGCATAACCTAGTCTAACTTTGAACTCTTTCCAATTCCTTCAAACTACTGCCAAATTCAGCTCTATAATTACATTTTCTTCATGTTTCATCTCTAATTAAAATATTTAATGGTCCTACTCTGTCCCGTGACTACTGCCAAACATGTTAAGCCCCAAGTTCTTAAGCACAGCACTCAAAATTCACCAAATGTGTCCTCACACCACGTTTCCTCATTGCTCACTATTCCTTTGTACAAACTCACAGTTCCTCTGCATTTCTGTTGCTTTTTCCATGGATCACCTTTGCCTCTACCTGGCATTTAGAATAGTGGCTGGAACACAAAGTGTTTGTTGAGTGTTCTTTCTGCTTATCTCCACGTATCTCGGTCCAATTCTGATTTCGAATGAAATATTAAAGACGTAATTATACAGGCATCTAGAGAGAAAAATTTGTTACCTCCAGATACATGTGGGATACTCCCAGGGTCTTCTGCTAAGCAGAAGAAATTCTCTCGCTAACAAGCCATGAATATGTCTTGAACACACACACACACACACACACACACACACACACACACAAATTACAATGCTTGGAGGTAGATAGGCAGTGTAAAGATGGAAATGGGTAAGAGAAAGAAATAAAAAAGAAAGAGACTAGACAAAGGAGGAACATGAGCAGCAGAAAACCCAAACCAAAAATGCAAGGAACAATGATGCATAGCAAGAAACACATTCACAGAGAATACCCAATCCCAGTGACTGAGGAGAGCGCGTTTTACAAAGGAGGCTGGGCAGATGCAGCATTTGCAGGGAAGTATGGTACCGACTGCAAAGAAACAAAACAAACTGCTAGCATTTCCATGTGCCAGGCCCTGGGAAAGGCCACCTCTTCTAATTCTTACATTTCTATGAGGGCGAGGTATTGCATTCATTTTTCATATTTAGAAATTATGACTTAGAGCTGTTAAATAATGCATCCAAGATCTCACAGCTAGGAAACTATGGGTCCTTCCTTACCCACCATGCTTTCTTCTTTTGTACAGCTCCAGTTCTGCTTACCCTCCTCCACAGTGCCATGTGCTTCAGTCCTGGGGATGAATCCTGACTGGTCCAAACCAATCCTGGTAATCCCATGCCCCCTGCCAGATGGGTTAAGGAGTGTGCATGTGATGCAATTCTAAATGAGAGGGCTGCTCTGAAGCTTTTGGGATAAGGGTTTGTCCCTTTTGAAAAGAGCCCTAAAGAAAAGACAGTGTTTTCTTTCCTGGATGCTGCTGTAGTGGACTGTGACATATGCATCTGCTGTAATGTCCACCTGGAGCCTGAGCACAAACGCAAAACCTAATGTTGGCAAAGACAAAAAACAAAAAGAATCTGGTCACTGATGACTTCCTCCAGTGAAACATTAACTGTCTCTGAACCTCTCTACCTCCGAACTTCTTTACTGTGTAAGGCCCAAGAGTTGAGGTTTTAAGTTACAGTGAAAGCATTTAAATTAATAAAACAAGGACTTAAATCCAGGTTTTTGTCTCAAAGTCCATGCTTTTTATGACTTGGAGTCTTGCCTGGTTGGCCATTACTTGTTCATAACCATTTCCCTAACTCGTGAACACAAGAGTAGATGATGTTATGCATGCCATCTTATTTTCAAAAGCAAAGAAACATTCAGATATTTTAAAAATGGATTTTGAAAAACCACCTCATGACGTAAAGGAATAAACTTCAATTTCTTAAGATTCACTCTTCAAAATGGATTGCTTCATACCTTTTAGGTGTTGCTATTAATTATGTCCATCCCAAATGTATGATTCTGTGAAGATTTCTTTGTCTCCATATACTGGGTGTTAGTGAATTTTGGGCAGTTAGGAAATACCATGAAGTATGTATGGCAGCCCCTTGGAGGGTAAATGTGATGTGAGGTCAAAGTATTATTATTCATCAAATTGAATTAACCTATTATAATGGCTTCTAATGATGATTTATTTTTAGGGCTCCCCCAGCCACCCTCTGCCTCTGATTATAATTCAGATGACAGAAATAAAGTGTTATTGATATAATGCATACACCCAAGCGATTAATGTGATGTGTCTCTTAATGGTCAAGAGTCACATGGTTATTGAAGAAAGAGATACTGAATATTATCAGTGGTACAAATTTGAATTTATAACTGTGTGAGGGCACTAAAATAGATGGGTGGCTCAAAAATAAAAGCAGAAAAAAAGCTTTAGAGTTCAAGTTTTAAAAGAAATAACCTGTTCAGACAACTTGATGTCACATTCCAAATTTGAACTTTGGGTGTTCTCTAGGTCAAAATTGTGGAGACGCTGCAAAAAAGAAGAACCAGGAATGGAAGAGACCCTTCTTCCTCAAGAGATAATTAAAGGTAGGCACACATTAAATGACCTGGACCATAAAAACTAGTTAGAGCTATGGTAGCAGCATTATATATAAGTTTAAAGGAAATGGGGGTCTATTCATTGTAACTCATGACTTGTGGGCATTCTCCAGGTGGCTTTTTTGAAGTGACAAGATTATTGAAATGATTTTGGAAGGAAGGGATTCATAAAGGGTTATGAGGGAAGGCAGAAAACTTTTTTTAGGTGGGAGAAATGTCCTATGCAAATACAGAAAGAATGAATGACCAACTTACATATTGGCAGCATTGAATAAGATTGTTACTGATGCATTATTTGTGGGCATTATGAGGAAGGAGGTTGGTGAGATACTGATGAGATACAGTGAGATGGATCCAGGAATAGGCCATTCACATTAAAATGTTATACCACCCTTCACCTGAGAGGTGTGAGGGTATTAATGGGAAGAATCTTGAAGTTAGAATCTGAAGACCTGGGGTCAACTGCGTATTCCACCACAGCCCTCTGATTTATAAAACTGGGATGATAATAATACCTAACGTTCATTGTCACTATGCAAATTTAGTGAGATAAAGTATGCAGCTACATCTAGCTTAGTACTTGACACAGAGAGGGTTCCGTGAGTGGTTTTTTTTTGCAAGTTATCCAGAATTAAAGTACATAAGTCCCCAAAGCAGTTATTTATGACACATTTCTTAAGGCACTATAAATAAAGGTCAGAACCCACTAGAAAGTCAGCTAGTTAGTTACAGATCAGTGCGGATTTATTGAGTAGCCAGGAAGGACATCTCAGCTCTTGAATACCTTTCCTCTTGCATCAGGTACTTGATTGTTAAGATGAATACATTTCAACTGTGCTGAACTGAGAAAGTCCTGCATGGCCAGCATCTCCCACAGACATCCACCTGCCCCACAACAGTGCCAAGGTGGCCACAGTTCTCTTGCCTGGCTTCCTTTGCCATACCCTAGGCAATCAACAGGTGGCTCTATGCTAGACAACTATAAGCGGATTTCCTGTAGAAAGTCTCTTTTTGCAAAAGTTCGACTGAGCAGCAACCAGCACTATGATCCAGCTGACATCACAATTTATTTCCCTCCCAGCCACTGTAATTACTCTCCTTGCCCACAGAGTGTTGTGGCCCAATTGTTTTTAAAGATCTTCTCAGGAAATGCTCTATGAGCAAATTAAAGGGGAGGCAGAAATAACTGGTAATTATCTATGTGCCAAACAGCACACTGCCAAGTTCTCCTGTGGTCACAAAGAGGAAGCCCTGGAAATGATTATCAGAGGCTCAGTACACAGCCCACAGCCCCAGCGGCCACAGCAGTGGAGAGAGGCACATGGTGGCTAGGAGCAAGGTATGTGTAGACATCAGGGGGTCATAAAATGTTAACACTTAGGCTAGAAAGCAAAGCTCTCATTTTCAACTTCCTCATCTATGAAGTCAGGATAATTACCCCGATTTCTCAAAGGCAGAGAGAACTGAACAAGACACATTTTATATTTTAGAACAACACTCTCCAGGAGAACTTTCAGCAGTGCTGGAAATGTTCTACCTATCTGTACCTTCCAACGTTACATGGGGCAAATGAGTACATCAAATGTGACTAGTGACTGAGGAACTGAATTTGTGACTTTAATTTTAATTTAAATAGCTACATGTGCAGAGTGACCACTGCATTGGATAGCACAGGAAATTATCCAGTTATAAAATTATGAAGTTATCCAAACTACACTTCTCAGTCCACAGTGTTTCTATAAGTATTCCGTACCTATAATCCAGTCTTTGACTGGGTACCACCAATATTGAGAAAATCATGGTCTCCCAAGAGGATCCTTCCACTTTGGTACCCTGCCGAGAGAAAGGCGAACTTACTACTGTCTCCAACTTGGCCTTTTTGCATCATCCACCCTGTGGTCGCAGCGTTTTCTTCTGGGACAGCCATAGGTGTAGTTCCTTAATCTAGCTGGCGGGGGTTGGGAGGGGGGCACTTTTGAGAACTTGGAAACATTTAATGTCACTGGCTAGTCTGTATTCCAGATGAAACATGATTTGAACACTATCTAGTGCTTAAGAGTACAACTTCCAGTGTCGGACTGCCTGGTTGTAAATTTCAGTTTTACCATTTACTAAATACACAACAGAGGACAAGATACCAATCGTAATTTCAAGTGTGATTTCCCTCTTCGGTGAAAGCATTGAAAGAATTAAATAGGATTGACCGTGTAATACCGTCAGTAGAGTGCCTGGCCCATTGTAAAGAGTCCAGAAGAGTGCCTTGTTGTTATTGGTCTCCTCTGCACATGCTTCCCCATTTACCAATGTCCTCTTAAAATTCAATATCCTGAGCTGTGAGCATTAAGTGCACAAGTGCTTCATAAACTCGAGGGCCATAAAATATATAGTATACTGGTTTTATTATTGCTGTAGTCACCAGAACTTCCCTCTCTCTTCCTCATTTCTTACTTTGGTCACCATGGAATTTTGAGATTCTTCCATACCCTAAAGTAATATGACAACTTCTTGGCTGGAAAAATCTTAGGACACTTTCTTTACAGGTTCAAGCCTGACCCAGAGAGATGCCATCACAAACATTCATAAATCAAAATATTACCATATTTTCCAGTCTCTGTTTATGAACTGTTCCTTTCCATCAGGCCATATGCCAGAAAGAATTGGAGGAGAAATGCCTGAAAGGGTATAGGCACAAGAATTTCTCTTCTTTTTCATATGGCAGAATTTGTACCCATGTTTCAGCCAAGAAGCAATTTACTTATATTTTGTGTATCAGTGGGACTGGGAAAAATAATCATGGGCAATCAAAAATAAATAGAATGACAAAGCAAAAGTACTGTGCAAGTTTTATCAACAAAGCCATACCTTCAAGTGATAATTTATGGAAGGGGGCACAGTCAGAGCCCGGGCACCACTGAAGGCCGCTCAAAGTAAGTTGAGACACCATACTGTTACATTTTCAGGAATTTGGCAAGCTGGTTGACTTCACAGTAGTCGTAGCTCGAAATTGTAGAAGTATTTATATAATGGGAAAAAAAACAGCAAATGCTCTATCACCTACCCTCACCATCTTGAGACCTTCCCCATTCCAGTTTCCCTTGCTACATGTGTAGGACATTTCTGTCTTCAATGTAAAATATTAAAGGATATCCACCTACTAAGTTAAGCATGGCATTTGGAAACTTTGACCTTAACCTGATCATGTTGGAATAATTGAAATAATCAAGCCCCTGAGGAAGAAATCTGTAGGTACTATGTTGGAAATGTCACCTATCTTGTGGACTAAAATGTCCTTGAATTAGGTATGAGCAACAGATTAGCAAACAGAAGCTGAGTTCTGATACTGCCTGTATCAAGTGGTTCATGGTGGGATTCTGGGGAAATCACATAGCCTTTGACTGGCTTCCTAGGCAGCGATAATCTCAAGTCTTCTCTGGCACATATTAGGTAGGTGGACTGGAGATATAACTAGGTATAGTTTATAGTGGAAAATACAAGATGAAAATTCATAAAGCCTGCTTGAAAGTTGACTTCACTAGGATACTGTCTATTTGGATTCTGCCCTGAAAGGCAAGTGTATTTGCAGAATCAATGGCCAGTTTTCATGCAAGAGAACCAAGGAATGATATCAAAGGAGGAATACCAATCTTCCTTTCCAAGGAGGGAAGTACGAGGCCAGACGCAGTGCACAGAGCAGTGTTGAAGCCAAGCAGCTGTGGTTTTTGTGGTCCGTGAGGGGTCCACCAATCTTATCCACGGCGGAAGTTAGGTGTTCATGGCGAATATGATACTAATCGACAAGGAAATGATCAAGGAAGTTCTGAACTGATACAAGAACGGGTAGGTCAATGTAGATACCTTTGGGGAAGTTCCAGATAAAATTTGGAATCATAGAACCAAGCTCCAACTACAAAAACAGCAAACAGCAGAAACTGAACCTGGGCAGAGGCTCGCATCCTACACTGGCTGTGATGGGTTAATTTTGTCAGTACTTCCATAGGGGCCACAGCCCCTGGTCAGATTCCAGTCTGTCCTCCTGCTCATAGGAGGCATGTGCTGGCTTTCACCAGGCCTGCCCCTGAGTCCACAGCCTACTTTGACATCTAGTAAAGCTGCTGAGCAGTGCCCAGAGCCCAGAAACCCTACAGCCTGCCTCACTGAGCCATTCAGTCTTTATGGGATTCATTCACCACCTAGGGTGGGGAAAAAGTGTGTCCCTGAAGAACTGTATCCTTGTATCTTTGTATCCTTGCTTAGTCATTTTTATTTCCCCTGCTTGCAAGGCAATTTCGTTTTCTGCAATGCAGGGAAGTCCACCTTAGACCTTGCATTGGGAAATATTCTTATTTTTGCCACTGTTTCTTTCTTGTTGACAGAGGGTCAGACTTGAGAGCTCAATATCAGGAACTGTAAAGGCAGTAGAAAGGCTTCAGTGGTTCAGGAAAAAAGCCAGAGGGACCAGGGTTCCTGCTTTCTAAGAGACAAGTCTGATGATTTAAGAGCACATAATTGGGCTGGATAACTAGAGGTAAGAGGAAGACTCAAAGAGGCCAAGAATCATTGAAGTGTTTTATCATTTTTACAAGTGTGCTAAAATACATTTTTTATGCTGAATACTTGACCCTGGGAATCCTGAATAAAATTATATTTGACAACAGTTAGCAAGAACTATATTGTTAGTGGAACTTTGGAAGCCAGTAATTGCAGAGTAATTATGGTGTTAAGTAGAATGAGATTTTATTGCAACCTTTTATCCATTCTTCTATGATTTCTTTGCTGTCTGTCTATATAATGCAGGAATATCATTCCTTTCATATCTTGCAAGTTCTGATTTGTTATTCTGGTGAGCTGGTACAAACTTCTACGTTGGCAAATCCCGTGTAATCAATTATTAATCTCTTCTGGGATGACTTCTTGGTTATATGAATTCTTTTTCCTCCTTTTGTTTTTTATAAAAAATCTGTACAGCAGTAATATTAATTTTGTAAAATAAAAATCATCCATAATTCCCAAACTCTAATACAACTTTTCTTATCTGCATATACTTTTCTAGCTTTTGCCTTTATGAATAAATATTACAGCAATAGAAATGTATACAAAATTTAATATTTTTAAATTAGCATAGTGAAAATGGCATTTTTCCTATGTGATTTTTGAAATATAATTTTAATATTTGCTATATTTATGCAAATCAATGCACTGTAATAATGTAAAATAACTCTCCATTATTGAACATTATGGTTGTTTCTAGTTTCCACTGTTATAATTGGGGCAGAAATAAGGTCTTTTGTGGAATAGGTTTTCTATTCATCTTTATCTTTCCAAATCCTAGCACAGAATGTGGTAGGCCACAGGCACAAATAAGATTTGAAAAGTTAATTAATGAATGGTAGTTTTGTTCCTTCTGATGAATTATTTCTTAAAGAGGAACTTCCAAGAATAAGAGATATCACTGGGTCAAAGTGAATAAACATTCTGAAGTTCTTAATATGTACTTATATATTGCTTTTTAAAAGATTTATATCAATTTTTTAAAGCATTCACTCCTATTAGCATTTCAAACTTTGGCTTGGCCATAAAAATGGTGCCTCTAATGTTGTCTTAATTTGCATAGTGGAACATACCTAACATTCTAGTGTCAATGTTTATTTTACACAATTGTCTCCCCCACTGAATGTCTGGAGTACCTTGATCTGTCTAATTCCAGGCACCCTGCACAGGGCTTGGTGTATAATAGACATTTGATGTATATTAAGTCAATGAATTATAGAACATTTTGATCATGCATCATGTGAATTTAATTTTTTAGATTGTCTAAAATGAAAGACAAGGGTGGTGTTTAAAGCAGAAGTTCCAGACTCTGCTTTCTATGTCTGCAGGACCAAGTGGGGTAATGTCTATAAAACGGAGCTATTAATATCTCTTGTCTCGTAGAGTTGTGGTGAGGATTACCTGAGCTAATACAGATAAATCCTTGGCTCAATGGAAACCTTCAATGAGTACTGCCTGCTTTTTTATCTGGGCCCATTTGTCTATGCAGTCCACCTGCTCCCTTTATAAAATTATAGCTCTTGATGTATTGTAAATATTAATCTCTTGTTTGTTTTATAAAATGGAGTGCATTTTTTTTCATATTGTATGCCGTTAAATTTAATTTTCATTTTTTATTATCAGATTAACATATTCTTTATATTTTATGTGTTTGAAATGGTTAGTCTTTCATTCAGTGATTTTTTTCTTCAGATTCGTGTGCAAAAGTTCTTGATCACTTCCCCAATTACCCAGTTAATATTTAATTGCACTGTTTTTAAAACTGAACTTATTAATATTTTTAGCCCTTTAATGTATCCAGAGTTTATCTTGGTGCATAGCATAATGTTGAAACCTATAAACTCACTCTTCCCTCCCTTAACTTGCTTTCTCATCATTATGATTTAACAATTCTTTCTTATTTCTTAACTTGAACGTTATGTACTTATGCAATGTTTCATATGTTAATTCATTCCTGAAAATCTACATTTTAATTGTGGTGTCAGTGTCATACAGTTTAGTTAGTTTGGCTTTATAACATATTCTAACATTTTGTAGGTGTCGGCCCTTTACATACCCTCTTTCTGGCTCCTCACCACCACAGTGATCTTACTTTCGAACTATCATTTGAACATCTTGTCTCACTAATTTATAGTAAGTTTGATTGGAATTGCTTTAAATGTACAAATTAACATGGCCGCCTATTTAAAAAACATGAGTCTTCCCTCTTGAAATTAATAAATTATCTGAAGAAGGCTTTGTTATATTTAAAACATACATGTCATCTTCCCTCAAGTTTCCTTTCAAGTATATTATAGTTTCTGATTTTGTGAATACCAGTGTACTTTGTCATCATAGCTTCTAGTTGAATTTTGTACATATATTCTACTGCCATTGATTCTGAGCATTTTTCTTATGTCTGACCATTTCAACAAATGCTTACTTGAAATTTTAGCATATTGATGGTAGTGATAGTTGCATAACAGTGTGAAGTTTAGTGCCATTGGACTATACATTTAAAAATGTTTAGATAATAAATTTTATGTCATACATATTTTGCCACCACAATTTTAAAATAAGTTATTTTTATGTAAGTTCTTTGCTTGGAATGGAATTTGACACAAGTTCTTTGCTTTGTCTACTGCTTTTTCTGCATTCTCTGATTGATAAATCATATTGTGATAATAGATTTTGTTAATTGTACTTGCAATCATCTATCATTTATTGAAAACCTGGTATGTAACCAGACCTCACTGGAAGCTTTATTTACCTTCGAAAGAGCTGGTGAATTTTGTAGCTGCTGAAACCGAGAGCCAAGCAGTCCAGTCTAGTGCCCACGGCCACACAGCGGTGGTGGCTGGAGACGGGATGTCATCCTTATGGCTTCCAGAGTAGAATCTTTTTATTTCACTAACAGTAGCTGCTTCCTACTCATAGAGGTGATTGACTTGGTGAACAGGTTGCTTTAAAAATTTTTTTGAGCCAACATTTTAAAACTTGGGGAATTTGTATAGCCATCCAAAATGTGTTGCCCTCTTTAGCAGTTGGATTTTCTGCACAGTCAGCTCTCGCCAGGCAGCCACACCCATTTGGCTGGAGGGCCTGCCTGGGGGTCTCTGTCATCTTAGATACTTTCTCCTCAACAAGGATTGGCCAGTGGCCACTTTCCACATGCTCACACTGGTGTTTTCTTTATAGTGGAGGAGTATTTCTCTGCAACTATGCTTTAGGTAAATACAGCTTTAAACCAAAGCATCTAGTATAAAAGTTACCTACCTGGTCCTCTAATGGGTTCAGAAATGCTGCAAGATAGGAACAACCTACGTGATTCTTGTAGGATTCTTTTCCTATTCATAACTAAGTTAATATTTCCACTTTAGTAGTTTATAAATGTTTGTGTTGCCAATACTTGATTTATAAAGGTGATTGATTCAATGGGGATGAAATGCTTTGTACCTTAGAGTTTCAGCTTGGCAATAACAGCATTCTTTTTCTTTCAGGAGTATCAAGGGTAAAGGTATTTTTATAGCTATAAATGAATAGCTATAACAACTTGACATCACTGAGCAAAACAGTTTTGACCAAATGGAGCCACTGTGTACAGGTAACGACTTTTCCATTTCTCTTCCTGCTGATGCTGTGGGCAAAGACTCTCACTTGTTCTTCCCCCTGTTATTACCTGAGGAACGAAGCTCAGAGCCACTCAACAGAGTCACCTTATAGCCCAGGGGCCTTCCCTTAGCCTCGGTTTCTGGCTCCAAATACTGATTATAACATTAAGGATACAGCTCCCGGTAATTCAAAACACTCTCTCCAACCAATCAAGCAGGGTATTGACAAGGAGTGTTGTGAAAACCATATATACAAGTAATAGATGTTTTTAAAATTTTTGTCATGTTCAACAAGAGCATTTTGATTGATAAAGGGAGAAAAAGAAAGAAGAAAGAGAGAGGAAGGGAGGGAAGAAGGCAGGAAGGCAGGTGGGAAGGAGGGAGGGAGGGAGCCACTGCATGAATTTGTAAGGACTACCTTATGTACCACAGACTGGGTAGCTTCAACAACAGAAATTAATTTTCTCACAGTTCTGGAGGTCTACAAGTCCAACCTCAAGGTGTCAGCAGGGTTAGTTCTTTTTGATGGACGTGAGGAAAGAATTAGCTCCAGACCTCTCTTCTTGGCCTGTACACGGCTGTCACCTCTCTGTGTCTTCACGGGGTCTTCCCTGTGTGTGTGTCCTAAGCTCCTCTTCTGATAGGGACACCGTGTTGGATAAGGACCCACCTCGCTGAACTGATGGTAATTTAATTCCTCCTTTAAAGATTCTGTCTCGAAGCACAGTTCCATTCTGAGGAAGGTACTGGGGGTTACGAATTTTAGGAGGGGACATAATTCACTGCATAGCAGTCCCCCTCAGTCAACTCATGGTGGGGATAAGGAAACTTTTGAAGAGCAAAAGGAAAGGAACTCACTCAAATCCAGAGTAAACTTCTCTCAATTTTTTTCTCCCTGGTTTCATTTTTTGTAATGCACAGTTTTGTTTTTTTACATGATGGAAACCATACCATACACACAATTTTGATTCTTGCTTTCATCAATTAATATTATAAAATTAGGAGTTTATAATATTACATTTTTAAAATGTTATATATTTTTTTTCTAAGTTTGGGTATTGCAGTGAAATTTGCCTTATAAAAAGAATGTTACCTGATTCTATTCTTGTCATCGATTTGTTTATATAACAAGAGATGATTTATTCATTGAGTGAAACAATTTAAGAATGAGATACTAATTTTTTCTAAGCTGGCAGAGTGTAGTATCTTTGTCAAATTTTTTTCTTTTTCTTTATTATATATCGGCTTAGGCTTCTTATTTCATTCATGCATCTTGGCATTTATGATTTTTTTAATAAGACATAATTCATTGCCTTTTTCAAATTTAATATGTATTAATGTAGTATTCATATGAAGTTAATCTCTTTTATATTGGTTGTTTACCTTTTCTCACTTTTTAAGTGGTTCATTTATTATTTTTTTCTACCTTACCACTGTTAATTCACCAACAATTCATTCATTATATTAGGGTTTTCAAAGATTTAGTCATTATATTTATTTGTCATTTCAATGTTTTTGTACATTTGACTGTACTTGTTTCTTCTATCTTTATTTGCTTTCTCTAATTTTTCTTGAAAAGTTTGTCCTTTTCTTCCTTGAAAATTCCAACTGAATCCACAAATTACTCATTTTCTCTCAAAATATTTATCTTAAGTATTATATTATCAACTACTGAGTTTTATAGAGGATGCAGCACTTTTACTTTATTATTATGAAATACTCTGTCCTTATCGCCTCAATTAACTCCTTAAATAGCAATTTAGGCAGGAGTAGGATTGTACTTTTTTTTCCCTTGAGATTCTTTTGGACTAATCCTTGAGAAAGTGACCTAGCCGTAAACTGGCATTTCCGGACGCACACACAGCACACGCCTGGGAGGAAGGGAGCTTTGCAAATAGCATCCCTCGGACTTGTTCTGCGTACAAACTGCAAGAAGGTATTTAGGAACCCAGCACACAGGGTTCATGCCTTTTGCCTCAATAATCCCAGTCCCAGAATTTTATAAGAACTAATTCTACAGACAAAAAAAAAACAAAAAAATGCATGAACTCTTATCCATGATGGTGGAAAACTTGTAACATACATCATATTTTAGCTTTAGTATCCACAGTTAAAAAGGATCACAAATTTCACAAATTCAGTTATCATGTAACCCAAATACATGAGCTCTTACCCATTTATTAATAACGGGTATTAGGGAAAGAAAAGCGGAGCAAATATCTAGACTACATTATTAAACCAAGACTTATAAATTATTTTACCCATTGTGATTGTAACATTTTATATCAATATTGACTCATATGGACCAAAATTGGGACATGTTTTAAAAAGTGAAAGTAACTGTGGATTTTTTTCCTTTGGTAAAAGTATTTCCAAATGTTATAGTTAACAATTTTTCTAACAGAAGCCAAAGAAAAGAGCTTTGAGGTCTTAGAAAAGTAGTATTTGGTGCTTTTGAAAGTCAGAACATTATTCTTTTGGCTTAAATGTGCTTTTTCAAAAGGGCTTTTCAAGCATAATGAGTGTTCTAGCCTGATATCCCCTCCCTGACTTACTGTGGAATAAGTGGTTGTGTTCTCCTTTGTCACAAGGTGCCCTGTCCCCTTGCTGTCACTTTGCGTCTTTGTACGCCTATGAATTATCCAAGACCCAGGATGCAAAGCTTCCCCAGCCAGTTAACCATAATCAGCAAGTGGAGAAATGATTTTTTTTCTCTCTTACCAGCAGTGATAATGCATGAGAAGGCTGGGTTTCATACTGTGGCGTAGAAACCGGCAGCAGGTGGTTCTCAGTTATCCAGACAGCACCTCATTGAGTTGGCACCTCTTTCTAAAGCACAGCAGGAAAATTGCTCAGCTGTCAATCCGTATGTGAAGACATGCCATTTTTTAAGAATTTCCCTCAAACGCTTGCCTAATTTATGTTAAAGCCATTGGCTGCCTTTGACCACAGTTAGAGTACTAAAACAAAGCAATCCGGTTTTTCAGCTTCACGTAGATGTTGCTTGGATTCAGTCAGGTTTTATTTTAAGAATCCAGGTTATGTGGAGAGCAGCATATGCTGTGTGTGGCTTTAGGGAATTATAAAGCAGATTTTCCTGGTAGGACTGTAGATTCTCATTCCTGATCCCAAGACCAGTACTCTTGTTACTGTTTGTCCCCTGAAAAGAAAAAGAATTCTATGTATAAACAGACAAGATTTTTAAAATGTTTAATTCCAAGCTACAGTGTACACATTGGTGATAGTTAAGCTGGGACATATCTGAAGAATAAACATAAACATTTGATTTGATTCTAGGCTGATTGATTTCTCTGAAAAGCAAACACACCATAAAAGATAGATTATAAACATGATGTCTTGACTCCAGTAAAATCCCAAACCCTGTTATTTAGAGCTGATTGGGTGTTCTATAGATGTTGGTTTCCAGTGAACTTGGAAAATAACCCCTTGAAGAAATAGTTTTTCAATTTACAAATATGATGTGGTTGGTTGCCTTACATAACGCCTGCATTCTTTCTCTTCTATGATTTTCATCAATTTTGTATTTAATATCTGTTGCTAAAATGGAAAAATGTGGCCAATATGATCCAGAGTTTCATATTGCTTTTAATAAGAAGCCTATTTTAAATCCATGTGAAAAATGCTTCCAGAAATTTCTTGAAGGTTCAGCCCTCTTTTCTCCTTTCATTTCTCCTGCCTTATGTCCAATCCTCATGCCTTGCCCCACTAGGGAGCTAGAGATATCCTAGAATTAGGAGAAATAAGTGAGGACAGGACTCTTACCTGAGGCTTTCACATCTGAATTGGAAAGGCAGTTTTCAGGAGCAGAACCCTATGGGCATAGGGAGTCTAGACTCAGGTCAATAAACTGCATGGACCAGCCAATGTGAACTAACAAGATGCAAGTTAGGGGTGGGGTCAAAGGTCAGTCCTTGGGAAGAGAAGCTGAAGTATGTCACTCCTAAGGCAAAGAGTAAGTGGCTACAGCACTGCTTTCCCTTTGGTGGCTTATGTGGGTACACCAGGAGAGTTTAAAGGGAGACCTGCAGAGAGGACATTTACGATTGTTGTGAAAAATAAGGATGTGTATTCTTTGACCCTCCTTTTCTTGAATGTGAGCAGCTTATGAGTCACTGGTAACTAATAAATGTGGCAGAAATGACTTCCAAGGCAAGGTCAGAATAGGAGACGATACAGCTTGTTTACTAAATCACTAGCCTGGAACCCTGAGCCACGATGCAAGAAGTAGGGCTTCCCAGGTACAGCCAGGCTGTGAGAGAGCCCAAGTCATATGGAGAGGTCCCATCTCAGACCTCTGGTCAACAACCCCAGGTAGCATCGACCACCAGACATGCGAATGGATGCACCATAAATTTATTGTGCACAGCATTTGAGTCACCAGCTGCCATCAAATCTTCCTAGCTAAAACTCCAGGTATCATAGAACAGAGGTAAAGCCATCCCCACTGTGCCTTGTCCATAATAAAATTGGCTGTCTTATACCAGGAAGTTTTGGAGTCACATTTATTGCATCAATAGTTACTCAAGAACAAGGGTAGAGGAATGAATACATCTGCCAGATAGATGAATATACACAAAGTATGGGGATATCACAGTGTAGTCATGGATCTCCAAGTTCCCTTTGAGCTTTAACCCTGTATTCTGATCTTCTCAAACACATTTCCCTCCCAAGGGAAGGCAAGAAAGGTTCCCGTGGATCTCTAAGCTGTAGTATAAAATCCTTACTGGAAATAACAAAGCACACTACTCTGCAGTTCCCTAATGAGATGCCTGGTTAAATACCTGGTTGAACTCAAGGTCTCATGAAGGCAAAAAGGAAAACTGGGGTATGTGGAAGTTCATTATATGACTCTTTGTACCTCTTTCAATATATGGAGTAGCTCATAATATGTATTATGTTTTAAGTGGAGGAGATTTGACAAAATCTGTATGAACCATGCACAACAGAAAATGTAGGTATATGTGTTTTAATAAATCCACTGCATCACCCTGAAAATAAAAATAAAGTTGAGGTCATAGCTAGAAATATGAGAAACAAATAAAAGCTGTCTGAACTAAGTTGGTTTGTTCAGCGGCTCTGATCTATTGCCTCAAACCCTAACTTAGAGTGAGATTTCCCTTTTATGGGCTACCAGAGGGCACGCTACCTGGCTGAGTCAGACAGGCTTGAGCAACCTTTATGGGGGAGCTTTTGCATTTCATAGACAATGAAGCTCAGCATTCAGTATTCTGTGGATTTGGGCAAAGATGAATAGGTACACAGAATGTCACAGCAATAGAAATATAGTTGACAAAGCTTCTGTTACTAGATTGAGAGCCACTGTAGAGAGCCACTGAGAGTGATTTGCAATAAATGAACCAGCTCCGCTACAAAGACCTACTCAACCTCAACCCCACCCCACCCCAAGTGGATCAAGTCGGGGTGCAGGCTAGTAATGGATCCTGAATAGCACATCAGCAGAGAATGACGTAAAGGAGGGCATATGATGAAGGGGACCCAAATCAAGTCAAAATTAGATACTATTTTAGCTATCATGACCAGAAATGCATTGATTCCTTAGTAAAGAGATTGACATTGAACAACGGATCATCATATTTGCCATTTATTCTCGCTTAAAGTACATCCCTTTCATGGTGAAGGGTTCATTAGCCTCAACTAGCATTTTGGTTCTCTTTACCAAATCTTACAGTGCTTTTAGGTATGTCTACAGAAAGGCATCTGAATCAAGCAGACACCACATGTCTATGTAGGCAGTTAAAAATAACAGGGATAGACTTGTTCACAGTCTTGCCAGGAAAGTTAAAGAACTAGGTTTAGAAAGTGGTGTGAGGGTCACATTGCCAGAACCACAGTCCAAATAATGGTTTAGAACCATTTCTGGTGACCTGCTTCTTTGTCAAAAATCACCCAGGTCAGAGTCTGGCCAGATGGTCAAGACTAGCATATGTGCATCTGATTGGCTAAGCTTGTATTGGGGGCATAGGCCCAGCTGCAAGGGATCCTGGGAAAATTGGTATCTGGAATTTTCAGTCTTAATTTCCCATCTAGGTGTGAAAGGTAGGGAATTACTTAAATGCATTTGGAAGCTGAATCGACAAAGAATGTCAAATATGTACTAAAAATGCCAATTATGGGATGGGCTTTTTTATGACACTTTACATATATTTCCTTTAATTCTTGTAACAACTCCTTTGATAGAAATTACTACTATTATTATATTATTATTACTAATACACAGATGAGAAAATTAATGTTTAGAGAGTTTAAATAACTTTCCCTGTCCTAGTCACGAAATGAGAATGCAAACTAGGTCTGTCAGACAACACAATATGTGCAGAACAGGGACTTCTGAAAAATTAGAACCCTTCCTTATGAAAGATCTGGGGGACTAGTGAATTCATTCAGAACCCAGTTAAGCTTAAAGTTTATAGGATATAATTTTATGGATGGAGAGTCAAGAGAATGTGCTCTGCAGTAACAAATTTATTTCTCCTCCAATATTTTTAATTGACAAATTATGTAAATGAAAATTATAGGGATCACAGTGGTTCTGGAGATTGACTTAAGTGATTTATAGGAGATTAATGTTCTGGAAAAATATGCTTGGCAGGGAAATTGGCCCAGGCTCCTCTTGTCACGGAGACCAAAATCACCCATTTTCTTGGCGAATGTACTTGTTACAGAATTTCACATTTCCCTAGCAAACAGCTGGTGCATTACACATGCCGTTAAGTAATGTAAACCACACTGACTTTATTACAAAGTTGTGTCTGAGTTCTCAGCACAGGAAATCTAGGCCCACAACAGTAGGTCACAGGACAAGCTGCCAAAACTGAGGCAGGTGAGTGCACCTTCCACAGGTGCTGATTGACACGCCCTCCCACACTGGACTCAAGGATCATTTCATACTAGATGTAGCACCTTCAGCAATCAGTCGCTGGTAAGCCCATTAATTCTTCCCTGCAGGGGGTTTTGATGTCATATCTTCAATGGAGGGTGATTTTGAGATAGATTCCTGGGAGCCCTGATTTTGAAAGACTCTCAAGAGCACAGCCCTGGTACACAGTGAATTATGGCAATTACTCTGCACCCTGTACTTGGACTGCATCATTCTTTTGTACCCAAAGGAGGGCAGAGGGTGAAAAGTAGGTATACTCTCAAGTTTATGGCAAAGAAAATCTGAGGGGTACCTGTGGGCATTTCAGTCCAGGAGACCTATCAAGGATCCCCCCTTCTCCTCTCCACAAACACATTTGCCCTTACATATGATGCATTTAATGATAGCCTGTCATATTCAGGACTTCAGCTGATGCACATTGAGCCTGATTAGATGTTCTCTAGGTTACATTGCTCCAGAAGCAAAGCCTGGGGCCTGGATTTGAGTATAAGTCGTTTATTGGAGATGACCTCATGTGGGTGGAGGAAAACCAATAAAGAGTACGTAAATGATTATATTATCTCAGGGGGTGACGGAGGCCCAGCCCTGCTGGGGACCCTCTGAAAAAAATAAAAGAATATAGGATATATTAGTCGGCTCGGGCTGCTATAACAAAATGCTACAGCCTGAGGGCCTTTTAAACAACAGCCATTTATTGTCTCACAGTTTAGGGGTGCTGAAAGCCCAACATCAGGGGTTGGCAAATTCAGTTTCTGGTGTGGACTGTCTTCCTGGCTTGCAAACAGCTGCCTCCTTGCTAAGAGAGTGTAAGCAAGCCCTCTGGTGCCTGTTCCTACCAGGACACTGACCCTGTCACACCTCCAAATAAAGCCAGGGTGTGGAGTTAGGACTTCAACATAGGAATTTGTAGGCAGACACAAACATTCAGTCCGTAACACAGGGGCATTACCAGTGTTTTCACTAATACCCAAGTCCCTTACTTGCCTCGCACATGGCCGCATACCAAGCAAGGCAAATGCTCTTGGGTCCCCAGGAAGTTGGGCCACTCACCCACCAGGGAAGAGAAGTATACATACAAAGGAGGTGTGGGGTATTTTTCCACTAACCCCATCCCTTGCGAGGCGAGGTCCCCACACCCAGCAGCCAACAGACTGCCTCTAGCACAGACACAGGAAGCTGAGGACACTTAGCAGGTGACGTCCGGTGTGGGCTGTGAGTGAAGCAGGCAGAAATCTGCTTGCTTTGACATCCACAGGCCTTAGTAACCAGCCCTGGGCCCTAAAGCCCTGGACAGGGCCCTGGGCAGGAGTGCCTGGGTCTTCCCAGTGTTTCAGGGGTGACTGTGTCTGGCTGCCCAGGACATGGCTGCCAGCCCTCCTGCAATGAAAGGACAGAATGAAACCAAGGAGATCCTAAAGGGGTAGGGCTTTGCATGAAAAGGTAAAATATGCCATGTGCTTTACATTTTCAGGATCTTTTATGAACTCATGAACCCATGAAATGCCTTTTCCAGCTGCCATTAAGTGTCATTCTTTCTCCAAATACATATCAAGTGACTACTATGTGCTTTTCAGCAGATTCTTATCTAGTAACCAGGACAGATAAATACCCATCCTTAAAGCCTCACAAGAAAGACGGCATCTGAGCCCCCATCACCTGCATTAGTGAGCTTGGCAGCCAGGACTCTCTCCCCATTGTCCAAAGTCTTTCCTACTTTGCAATCATTTATTTATTATTTACCAACAATGAAGCTGACTTATATTTATGAAAACAATTGTAATTTGCATTATACAAGTATCTGCCTCCTTGGGACCAGAAAACAATGGAGCCTCATTTTTATGGTAAAAGTTGCAGAAGGAATGGCAAAGAGTGACTATTTAGTACTTTATTTTAATCATAGCAGCTAATACTTTTATGGCATTTACCAATACCATTAAGGCCCAGGCATGTTCTAAGAGCTTTACATATTTAAACCTCATGGAAACGCAATGTCGTGGGTATTATGATTGCCACATTTTACATAAAGAAACTGAAACTGAGAGGTTAGGTGGCTTTCCCAGAGTCACACAGCTGGCTGTACGTGGTAGAGCAGGATGTTGCCCAAGCAGGCTGGCTCCCTGGGCCTTGGTCTTAACCACTGGGGTGTTTTTCCTCTTCACGTGCCATCATGTGGCCTTTGGCAGTCAGGGCACTCGTTGGAGATCTGCAGATAGGAACTGGTGGGAGCAGCTCCCAGTTCTCCTTCTCTCCAAGCCCTTTCCACACTACCTTCCGAAGTCATACCCAGGTGAGCCCTTAGGTTATAAAGATGCTTACTTCTTTCATCTTTGCATTATATTTTTCTGTCAGTTTTCATGGGAATCTATTTGATGGGAAAACTTCATATGTTCCTCTTTCATGCATTTTTATTTTTATATCTAGGTTTACTTTACAAAGAATTCAACATGGCTAACTTTCAGTGTATTTTATTTCACAACTTAGATTTTTGGATTTGCTAAACCTTGTCACACAGAGAGAAGGAGCTGGTAGATTACTAAAACTAGCTTATAGGAGGTAAATTTAGGCCAAATAAATATAAAGAGGATATATGGAACTTGTTATCCCAAGATGGTGAAATGCAAATAGGTTTAAAGGTGTCATTTAAATTTGTAACTGACATCTCTCAAAGATGTTATTACGGAAAATTGATATGTAGGAGAAATATATTCCTATCTATTTAACGAAGTCTGTCTAGTTTGTACATTTTCTCGTCATTTCTGAAATAGCTCTTCTTTGTCACATACCAGTTTCTTAATGAGCAAAGGGACTTTTCTGGCCTTCTGTTTTTTTTACTCTGGTCACTAGTAGAATTCTGAATGAGAATAGGTTGCCGAAAGTCACAGAGCCCTGTGCATTGTCAGAGTGGACCCCCCTTCATATGGTGTGTGCCAAGTCTCCCATCCAGCCAAACATTCCAATTCCATAGGTGACCCCCAAGGCTAAAGCAATATCCCCCAAATTTATTTCTACAATATCACATCGGTGCACATTTATTTGCCACTTGGATGAGACTGGCTAAGCAGACATGTCAAGGGATTCTTTGAAGACTGTAAAGAATCTTGGAGGTCATGGAGTCCAGTGGAATTCAATCCTTTTGTTTTACAGATGAGTATACTGAGGACCAGTCATCTATTGAAGCAAACGACCTCCCAATTTAGTGACTTAAAACAACAACAGTTTTATCAGAGCTCATAATTTTGTGAGTCATGAGCTTGGGACGACTCAGCTGGGTAATTCCTCGGCTCCATGCGTTGCCAGCTGGGACCGTCGGCTGGATGTTATTTGACTCCTGGAGGATCCTTTCTTCTCTCTAGACATCAGACCAGATAACTCCCACGTAGCCACAGAACATCTCCCCTAAGAAGAGTGCGTGTCACTTAGAGAAATCCAAGCCACTGTCCAAAGATATTTGCCGAGGATCCAGGCTACATCACAGAGTATGTGATGAAAAGGTGCCAGGGGGCATTTTCTTGTCTTAAGTTCTACATCCTACTGGGTCTGTCAAGTTCTTCTTTTCTAAAGCAGGTCAGCATTCGGTAGCTATCAGTTCTTTTCTTTTCTTACTATTTTTCCACACCTCCTTTGTATGTACACCTTCTCTTTCCTGGTGGGTGGGTGGCCTAACTTGCTGGGGACCCAAGAGCATTTGCCTTGCTTGGTATGTGGTCGTGAGAAGGAAGTAAGGGACTTGGGGCTTGGGTCTGAGCGAGATGGAGGCCGACACTCCACCCAGCAGTTCTGACACGCGCAGAGCTTCTGTTTTCTGCTAGACAGTGCAAAGGGGGAGCAGGTGTTCGGGGAACGCAGCAGCCTGGACTACCATTATTTCTGGATGAACCAGCCGTTCTGATGAATGACATCTAATATGAATCTGGGACTGGGGGCCTCTCAGTTCTTCTTGGCATCTTCTGCTCATTTCCTCTCAAAGATAAAATGTGGAAAGCACATGCCCCTATGAATTATTTTCCAATGCAGACACCGTAGCAAGCATATCAAAAAGCTACTGCTTTTTTCCTTTCTTTCCATGTGGCTGTGACCTTCACTTTCAATTTACTTTTCTACATCCACATTGTTATTTTCTATTCTCCCTCCAATCCCCCAAACCAGAGAGCCAGAAAGAAGCACTTGTAAGAATCAGCTGTACAAGTAGGCACTTATTCAAGGGGAGCTGTTTGTTTGAATGGTGGAATAGACAAATAGGTTGAAATAGATGGTTACTGAGGATGTAAGGGAGGTGGGATGTGTAGGCTTTGACATCAGACTGGTCTGAGTTCAGATTCTAGCTGTGCTACTTAGTTGTTCCCAGGTGAGCATCAGCAACTTAAAAAAAATCTCTGAACTGCAGTTTTCTCATCTGCCAAATGAGCAGAGCAGTACCTCTGTCTCAGGGTAAAATAAGGACTGAGGAAGATGAGGGATGTGTGCACTTTGCTCAAGGAATGATTCTATGAGTAAATAAAGCATGTAGAAACTTAAGGGGACATATTTTTATTAATACAGACCTAGCAATATGAGATCATAATTTTTTTTTTTTTTTAGCATTCCACATTTCAGATACTGTGCTAGGCTCTGTGGAGACAACATGACAAGCCAAATTTCTTGTCCTCAAGTACTGGGTGGGGAGGGAAGCAGAGGTCAGTAACACGACCCCAAGACAAGAAGATAATGACTTTCAGAGAGACGCACAAATGTTTTGAGGGAGACTAGAACTGCAGTGTTTAGGTGCAATGAGACCCTTTCATGACAAGAGCAGGTAAGGTGCAAAATGTCACACTATGAATTGATGGGGGTTTTAATTTGACTTTGAATTTCTGTCACCCATCAAAGGAAATCAATGCTCTTAAAACATTAGCAAAAAAATTACCAAAAAAAGTACAATTCCCAGAAACTCAGGATCCATGAGAAATTTAGATAAATCATTTTTGTTTGCCAGTGTGCACACACACACACACACACACACAAAACAGAAATTTGGGAAAATTTAAAACATGTACAATGCACTTTGAAAGTAATCTTTAAAGATGATCTAATTTAGGAATATGCAAATAAATACTTTTTTATGTCAGAGATTTTATTCCCATTTTGAAATTTCAAAGTAACTTCAGACTTAGAGAACATTGCAAAAATTGTATTTAGAATTCCTATATAACCTTCACCCTGGTTCTTCAAGTGTTAACATTTTAACACCGTTGCTTTATTCTGTCATCTGTCTGTCTGTCTGCCTATCTATCTATCTGTCCATCATGTATCTATCTTTTTGTTCTGAATTGTTCTGGAATAAGTAGAAAGCTTTATACCGCTTTGCCAGCACCCTGGCCAGCACTGGTGTTGAGAGTGGTCTGGACTTGGCCATTCTCATAAGTGTGTATTATTATCTCATTGTTGCTTTAATTTGCATTTCCTTGATGGCATGTGATGGGGAACATCTTTTCCTATGCTTACTTGTCATGTGTGTATTTTCTGTGGTGAATGATGGGCATTTTTTGCTTTTTTCTTTATTGCAGTATAGTTGATACACAATATTATATTGGCATTTTTGAAGAGTACATGCAAACCTTTCATCGTATGTCCCTCAATCTGGCTTTGTCGATGTTTCCTTGTGTTTAGATTCATGGTGTGAATTTTTGTCAAGGATACGCAGAAGGAGTGGTAGGCTCTTCTCAGTGCATCATATTGGGAGGCACACGCTGATGATTTCTCTCATTAGTAATGATGTTAACTTTGACCAGGGGGTTAAGGGGGCACCTGCCATGTTTCTCCACTGAAGAGTTACTTTTTTCCTTTGCAATTAACAGGTGTCTTGTGAGGAGATACATTGAGACTCTGTACACATGCCACTTCTCAGCACACTTTTGCCCAATAGTTTTGGCATCCTTGATGATTTTCTTATATAAACCGTTTCTTACCATAGTAGTCGCCAAATGGCAATATTTTAATTATATCATTTCTACTACATTTCACTGGAACTTTTTTTTGCAGAAGGGAGAGCTTTCCTTCTGCAACATTAACTTAGTTATTCATTTGCATGTTTATCTTCATGAGGAATCATGGGGTCTTACTTTATTCTATGGGTTACTTTACATATTTACTTCATTGCTCAAATTATTCCATATTTGATTAGTGGAAGCAGTATCAAGTTAGCTTCTGTGTCCTTTAAACAAGATCCTCATTTTTCACTGTATTTGCCCCAACCCTCAAATCAGCAATTTCTTCAGGACCCCTGGTTCCTTTTATTGGAAATTTGTTTTCATTTACTTTTCAAGTACAGTTATTATTTTCTTTTCTCTTTTGGCAATAATTGATCACCTGATATTTAAGGCACTGAGTATGGCACTCTGACATTAAAGATGTGATTCTTTACACCTGGAAGCTTCTATGCTAAGGAAGAGGTAAAGCAAAGACACAAATCTCCACAGCAGATAAAGTGATGGTCTCCAAGGAGGTCAAACATGAGATGCTGTGGGATGCAGAAAGGGGAGGATCCCTACAGTCTGAAGGTTCTGGAAGGATCTAAAAGGGAAATAGCATTTAAGCTCTACAGGAGGATTTTGGTAAGAAGTAAATGCGGAGAGAGAGAAAAGGTGCTCAAGGGGAGAAAAAATACTTTGTTCATTACTGGGACAACAGATGCCAATTTACGAACTAAATTTACCTACAATTATTTTAAAGCTATACATACATCTTTTAAGATTTTGAAGGTTTGCACTCCCCTCCTCTATTTTAAAGTAATTTCTGACTCCACAAAGTAGGTGCCAAGATTCATTTTGCACAGCGTTTCAAGGAGGCAGGAGACACGGGCTTGTCCCATGCCTGACATTGGCCAGTCTCTAGGCCTGGTCCCACTTGACCCCAGCCGCTCTGGCTCTTCTGGGAGACCCTAGCTGTGGCTGCTGACATGCACCCATATTTGGATGCTGCTGGAATCCTCAGAACTTTGTCTGGACACATTGCCCCTTACGGCCTCCATGTCCCCACCGAGTCAGAGGTCCTGGTTCACGGATCTGTTGCACAGAAAGTACATGGGAAATTATGTGAACTTTTTTAAGTACGTGTCTCACGCCATATTTGTATGAAAAAAATATCCTTTGTTTATCTGATATTCAAATTTGACCGGTCATCTATATTTTATCTGGCACCTACACTCTTGGGAAACTGGCGTTGGTACTGACTTTATGACACCTCCCTCCTAGCACCCAGGGGAGGCGGCACCCCCTCTGAATGCCAACGGATCGTGCCCTGCTTGCTCAATAATTGTGCAGTGTGGGATTGGTGGGTAAATTGGACATTGTGGGAATTTATAATCAGATGGTGCATATAAACACCACGAGATAAATTACCCATATTAGTTTTTATTTAAACTATAATTGAATATGTGAATAGAAAATTAGGGTAATGTATTGATACCATCTGGTGCTCCAATTTTACACCCATTTTTTTCATCTGTCTTAATTTAAGCAAGATTGAATTTCCCCCTACACATTATTTTATTTCATTAATTACCTTGTTTTCACTTAGCTACCGATGTGTTGACCATAATCCTAAGTGGACTATTATTTGCAGATAATAGAACAGGTGTGACATCTTCAGTAAGCCAGTGCTCTTCCTTCTTACACAGATGCTAAGACTCAATAGTTCACGCGCCCACCAAGATTAATTTCCACTATAATGTTGCATTCCCCCAGAAACATTCTTAAATAGATTCAAATTCATTCACTCATGTATCTCTTCTGTATCTCTGTGTTAACTGCCTACTATGTGCCAGGTACTCACTGGGTACCAAAAATAAAATGAGCTATAAGACATATCCTGACAGTTCAGCATTGACTCAGTCTTGTGAGAGAGTCAGAGCTATAAGCAGATAATGGCAGTGTGATTCAATAAGGCACGATTACAGTGCTCTGGGAACACAGAGGAAAGGGTCCCTGATCTGCAGAAAGAAGAGAAACAGGTAAAGAGAGAAATAAGCAAAGGAGAGGAACCCAGAGAAGTGAACAAAGAGGTAGCCGGAAAGGGCGTTTAACACAATCCCATTTTCTGCTGCAGGTGTTTAGCTAAGAGTGTTGTACACCAGCATAGGACTTTGTGGTTTAAGATGGACAGATTTTTCACCCTCCCCCCACCCCATCCCCCACACACTGTGGAAAGGAATAGTGTAAGATGAGGTTGTTTTTATGGGCAAAGAAACAGTAGCAGAGACAAAAGACAGGTGGGATTTACATCTTGGGTGCTCACAAAAAGATAGAGACATGGGACATGGGCAACCTAATTGGTCCGAGGTCTGGGTTTATGGAGGGTTTTTTCTTTTCTGTTTGTCTATATTTTCTAATTTTTATGGCTTAAAATTGTATTCTTATGGTATAATTTTTTAAAAGGCATTTTTATAAGACAAAGGCTATACACGTGCTCCAGATTAAAGAAGGGCAGAGACATGCAATTGAGTACAAAGCATGACCGTAGGCTGGCTGCCACTGGGGAGGGAGAAAGGCTATGAAGATCAGAACTGAGTCAGCTGACAAAACTGTAATACAATCAAATGATTGTGTCCTATTAAATTTGTGCAGCCTATCGCTATACCGCAGTTACACAGAGAATATCCTTATAAGGAAATACAGGCTCAGAGGTTTAGGTGTGGAAGATCATGGTATATGCATCAGGTGGTTAAAATATTTTAGTCATACATGTATATATAACACACACGTATTTTTAATATGTGCCTGTATGGAGAGAGCGTGAATGACACATGATGAAGCATGTAGGGTAAAATGTTAATAATAGGTGAAACTGGGTAAAGGTTGTATGTGTGTTTCCTGTATTATTTTTATTCTTGCAACTTTTCTGTAACTTTGAAATTATTCCCAAAAAGCACTTTAATGCATCGTCCTTGTGATCCTCACAACAATGAAGTAACATAGCCTTATTAGTCCCACCGTGCAGATGAAAATACCAAAATGAAATATTTAGAATCACATAGTAAGGGGCGGCCTCAGGACTAGAGCCCAGGTTTTAACAGCACAAAGCCTGTGTGCATCTCATCCACCTGTTTGGGCAGCCACAGCGCTGACCTTATTCAGGTGCACGTGCAGGGGGATCAGTTTGGGGGGACAACTATGCTAGCTAAACATGCTGTGCCTCACGGCGGCCCTGGGCTAAGTGCCTTCTGTCCTGCCTTCTATCAGCCATCCCCATTATTGTATGTGCTGCCTTCCCACGGACTGGGCATCCCCGTCTCTCCTCCAAGAGGTATCTTCATGCTCTGCAGAACTTCTGCACCATGCAGACAAACTCCCTACTCCTTTCACCTCTCTTCAAACACTCTTGCAAATGCACTGCCTTAACTGCAACCTGGTTCGGCCAGGAGGACACAACTACCTGCACCTCTCCTGCACCCACAACGCCCAGGGTCTGGATTCGGGTCTGAAATTCCCTTGCTACTCATTGGCTCCTCCACATTCTAACTTCTCTACCTTGCGTAAAACTCTCTGCTCTTCTGAGACATGGTCTGTTTGGCTAAATCATTCTAGGCCAACCTGCTGATGCTCTTCAGGGTAGCTGGTTCGTAGGTCTCATTTTCTAAAGAGCTTGGCATCTGGTTCACTGTATTCCTCTCCCACAAATTCTGCCAGCATTGTATGTGCCCTCAGCTTTCCCTGGACAGCGTATCCAAAGCACTGCTCTTCCTTAGCTGCCTTCCCTGCAATGATGTGCTTCTCCACTGCGCTTCCCCACCCACCCCTCCAGGCCTAGGCCCCAGGCCTTCCCATTGCACAGACCACCTGTTCCGGGCAGGCTTGTTGCTTTTAAGGCATAGAAGTAACCTAGCCCATGACAGTGGACATAAGATAGTTTACAGAATGGCAGGGAAAACTAGAGTTCCAAGTCCCAGACCAGTCAGGGGTCAAAATAGTCTGGGCAGCTGAAAACGGGTCCTGGCTGCTGGTCCTGGGACCCACATCGCAGACCCCTGCCTGCGATGGCACTGCTGGCCCCAGAGCCCCACCTCACCACTGCACTTGGAGCTCTTTCATCACACATGCTGCCCACAATCACCAACTGTCTCTTCTTCTTGGCCACACTCCTTTAGGAGCAAGGGTCTTGCACCCAGAGCATGGGAGTGCACCCCTCCCTGACTCAGGGAGCTGGGAAGAGGCTGCTCTCCTCCATTTCAGCTTCCCCAGTGGGGTCAGGGCCACGGTAAACACTGTGAGATGGTTTCATAGAGTACTGAACAGAAGGGCCAGGGCCTCCCTGAGACCATGAATCCTCTTCCTGAATAGAAAGAGCAGAAAAATGTCTTTCTCTGTAGCCTAGATGATTTGAAAACTATGTAGCATGATGCGTGAAATATTGCAAGTGCTCACAGATATGTGCACCAGCCTGGCAGCTCTGCCGTAGGCCATGGTTTATCCAGCAGCTATTTGCATGACACGTTAGACATAATAATTACCAGCTATGGAAGGTTTGGTACGGCTACTCCTTGTCTCAATTAATCCTTCTAGTCATCCTATAAGAATGTTTGTGTATGAGAAGGTTGAGCCTAGGAAAGTTGAATAGCACAAGAGCTCTGGTAAGAACAGAAGAGCTTGTATCAGAATCCCTGGGGATCTGGGCCCACGGCCTGTGGCTCTCCACCCCTCTGCACTGTGATGTGTGAATCCAGGTCTCCTCTTTTTGAGAGCTGTTTTCATCTGTCTTCTTCTAGGGGCTGCTGAGAGCTATCAGAAGTCAGCTTCTAGCCATTGCAATGCAAAAAAAAAAATGGGAGTAAAGTGTCCTGGGGTGAATTAATCATTTTTCCAAGTAGAAGTTTGGTAAAGGACTCACAGCCAAGCCCAGTGGAGTCTAGAAGTGTGTCTCCTCCAAGAGGCTTTGAGAATGCACAGTTTGCCTGCCTTTCACCAGCCCCCAACCAGGAATCTTGCTGATGGGAAGGAAGACTGGGGAAGCAAGCCCTTGGTCCGGGGGCTACAGGCCAGAAGACAAGGCTGGTGGGCTCTAGCCATGGCCTTCCAGCTTGGCTACCTCCAGTAACACCCTATTTACCAGGCTCCTGGCTCTGAAACTGGCTTTGTCAGCCACTGCTGACTCAATAGGGGGAGTATTTAATTAAAATCACTGCAGTGCCGTGAAAATGAGAGATTGGGAAGACAGCCAGGCTCTGCAGGCTCCTCCCTTGCTGTTCCTTCTGTGCAGAGCCCACTGCCTGGCCTGGGCCTGTGACCCCACCACCTGTCCTCTTTCACCGGGCAAATGGCATGACTGACTTCTTCGAAGCGGCGTGGCCCGCCCCAAGCCTTCCCCCTCGAGAGAGGGGCACTGGAGCTTCTCACAGCTGTGCGCGTGAATGGAAGCCATGCAGCACCTGTTTCCTGTGACAAGTCATTGCGTGGAGGCTGGTGGCACGGTTGGCTGTCGAGTTGTGATGTTACCGGTTTGCATCATGGACCAGATGCTGCTTCCGGGGAGTGACACGCACCAGGAATGGTGGTACATGGAGAACCACAGTGCCCTTTTATTAGGACTGTGAGCTGGGACTGTGGCCCAAACACCACTGGGCATATGGGCCAGAGCAGGTGCCCTAGGCCAATGCAAAAGGGTCCTTCTTGTTTCCTGGGTCCAGATCAAGAATTTGGGATTTGATGATCTTCCCAAAGTAGGCCTCTTTGCAGAGCAGGGAGGAGCAAGGCGAGTGTGCCCTGGGAGAGAAGGGGTGCTGGTGAGACGTGTCCAGGGTGCCCAGCCACTCTAGCCAGTTAAGGCTACTGAATGAGTGTAGGATGGAGAGAGCATTGCCCCACCAGGGCATCCCTTTACAATGTGCTTGACACTTGGGCCTCCACGCCTGTGTACTCTTCCTATGGGACACAGGCCCACGAAGAAGGTGGGCAGCCAGGGGCAGAGGCCAGAGAGCCTTCTCTCCACTGGCTCACACCTGCTGAGCTCCAGACTTGAGGCTGGACCCCCAGTATTCAAATGTGACTAAGACACAATACCTGCCTTCAAACAACTGATTTTTCATTGCAGGAGACAGACGCTTTAACAAGTCATGCCGACACCGTGTGAAAAGTCTCACTGTTTCTGGAAGCTTTCTCTAGTCTTCTCTCTGTATTGGCTTCCTTCTTTCATACACCCCTCAGCTGAGAGAAGGTGCGAGGGGGCCTCGACACTCAGGATCACCGTGCAGGATCATTGTATGGGTTTGATGGTTGTAACTCTGACCCCCACAAGGAGGCAGGAAGCTAGCCAGCAGCCACCTTGACACTTTGTACATTTCTAATTCTGCAGTTTATTCTTAAATTGCTTCTCAAGTCTCAGCAGTGTGCATAGCCTTTCTGGGAGGTCTGTCCCCAGATGCTCCTCTTTCTCCTCCAAAATCCACTCATTCTCAGCTTGTGCAAACTAGGGGAATGGAAGGGATGAAAATAATAAGAGCTGGATTTTGCAGAAAAAATTTAAAAAGGTCCTGTGCAAAGGTCCTGAAGTTGATTCCCCCTTCCCATTCTCGCAGCTCAGGGTGGATTTAGGGGCCTGCTCCTCGCAGTGCTCCTGAGCTAAGTCTGTTCCTAACTCCCGTGGTATACTGTAATGTTATCTTTGTCCATTTTTCCCTCCTGGCTGTAAGCTCCCTAATGGTGGGGATCATGTCCTTTTTTCTCCATGTAATCATTTCCAAAGTCAATACCTGGTGAAAAGTACTTGTTCGAGAACTACCTGTGGAAGGAATGCATTAGAAGTGGCATCCACGTGATTTGGAACCCCAGAGGCAGGACCTTCCCACTGTGGAGAGAAAACCCCAGAAAGCTTGGCCGAAGAAGTAGCTTCTGAGCTGGGCCCAGAAGGGCCAACATTTACTAGGTAATCTCCCAAGCCTTGGTTCCTTCATTTGTAAAACGGAAATCATAGGTTCCGGGGGAGTTAGTATAATAAGAATATAAAGAATTTAGGTCTGGCACTCAATACATGGTAGCTGTTTTTATTAAAAAATGTATTCATTATAAAGTGGCCAATATAACACAGGGTGTGGTGAGTGGCAGGGGTGAAAAATAGCAATGGTAGGGTCTAGAAAGATGGATTGAGCTCCATTGAGAAAGGCCACTGGGCCAGCCCAAGAAATGGGGCCCCGTGTCTGGAAACAGACCCACGGCACCAGTGTGAGGGTCTGAGCACAGTCTCTGTGTCAGCTTCCAGCCCTGGCTTGACCTCTCCATGGCTGTGTGAACTAAGCAATCTATTTCAGATTTTAAGCCTCAGTTTCTTCACTTATAAAATGGAGACACTAAGAGTGTAATGGTGTCCTAGGGCCGCAGTAACAAATGACCACAAACTTGTTGACTTCAAACTGCAAATCAATTTTCTTAGTCGGGTAGGCCAGCAGTCTGATATCAAGGTGTCAGCAAGGCATGCTTCCTCTGAGACACTCTGAAGGAGAATCCTTCCCAGACTCTTCCAGGCGGCTCCCAGTGTCCCCTGCTCACGCTGCATGAGGGCCCACAGGGGTATTGCAGCACGATCTCATTTCAAGATCTTTCATTTGGTTACATCTGTTTTTTTTCAGACCCTTTTTTTTCAATTAAGGTCACATTCACAGATTCTGGGAGGCAGACACATCTTTTTGTGGAGCCACCATTCAACCCACTACAAAGAGTATATAAACCAAGACTTGTAAGGTTTCAGTGATGTCCATGTAAATATGCTTAGGACGGCATCAGCTGTTTCACCAATGAAGCTGAATACAGGTCACGGGGTAGGCTGCTCCAGGAATTCTGCTGTATATTCCACAGATAATGGGCTTTTCTAGGGGTCTCTGTTAGACCATGTTGTTCATTGTTACCACGACCCTTGGTCTTCCTCCCCTTCGCAATATCCATGACATTTTCTAGCACTTCCTCATAGTGCCTGATTTCCCTACTTACCTTCTAGTCATTATTGCCTCCTCAGGCCCTCGACTAATAGTTCTGAATTCATGAACGCTGTTCACCAACAAATGCTCGGGGAGGGGGATACAGCCCTTCCAGCAGCCTGCAGGAATCCCAGCTCCATAACCTTTCTGCCCCTTACTTTCCTCATCTGAAAAACAGGCGTATTATTCTAACCTGGAAGCATGATTGTGAGAATGAAACTGAAATTATTTACTATGTCACTTCAGACTCAGTCTTATGACTCTCAGTCCCCTGATCCAGTGCATATTTTTCTTACTATATCCTTCCAGAGTGATGTATTTAGTTTTCTCAGCATGACAATTGGTTGGAAAAAAAAATTCCAGGTTTTCATCTGGTGTAAAAATTAACATAGGAAACCTCGCTAAAGTGGAGTTGGGAGGGTACCAGGGGGACCTTAGCATTCCATGTCAATTACAGGAAAAACTGTCAGTAGTAGACTTTCATTCAAAACCACCCCTCCCAACATTCCCATTCTCGGTAAGACAATGTTCCCCTCCTTCCTTGGACCTGACTACGGTTCTGTTGTAGCTTGTACATCTCACATGAGCTACAATTCTCTGCTATTCCCAAATAAGCCCATTTGTTTCTGGTAAAATAACTAATGGTTTTATTTTTAAAGTTAACACAGGTTAAACCAAAATTTCATCTCTTTAATGTCTGATTAAGACATTGACCGTGCATTTCTACCTACTTTTTTACTAACCACCATAGTGAAAACATTCTCATGGGATTGTGAATTTAGCTTACCCTATTTATCCAGAGCTGAAATGAGTAAATAAAGTAGAAAATTGGAAACTAAAACCACTAGTCAAAATCACAGCTGCCTCTAGACCCCCTGTGTTTAGACCTATTGACAATTTGTATAAGTCTTAGCTGGTTCATCTCTTGAGTGAAATTAAAATAACTACCACACTTACCAAACTTAAAATATGCAATTTCTCTGCATTATTCAAAGCTGGATAAAACAGTGTGCAGCTAGAGTTCCTCAAGAGAAAATTAACTACTCTTGACAAGAAGAAAAATAGCACTATGCCACTTTGTACACAGTCTACAGTCTCTGGCTCAACAGTATTAATGCTTTTAATTTCTAGCTGCGCAGTAGTGCAAACGAGCAATTAGTGATCCATTTTCCACGCATTTAGTGTTTGGGGTTCAGGGAGGGCCGAGCAATTGAGGGGTGTTATTCTGATTTCAGAAACACAGTGTCCATAAAGGAAAGGGCTTTAGTAGAAGCTTAAATGCACTTTATTCTTGTGGCTATTTATTCCGTGAAGTTTGAAGGGAAGTAAAAGGTGTGGATCAGCCTAAGATGCTGAAAGGAAGGTAAGATCGGTCACTTTACCTCTAAGCATTGAGCCCTGGTCAGAAGTCCACATATCAGAAAACCAAGGCCAATATTCTTTGTATCTACGACTGTTTTTGCAATGTGAATTCACAAGCACATTCACAATTACAAGTTTTTACTTTTGATAGAAGCAGGTCAGGAAAGGTCATTTGGACACCTGTCTATAATTTTTTACTTTTAAATGTGGTTTGAAGAAGATATAAATGAGTGGCTCTCAAACCTGACTGTGCATCGGAATCACCTGGGGAGATATTTTACTTCTAATTAAACTTTTTGTAAGTATAATATGAGATCACATTCATGCAGAGAAGTGAACCGATTGATGACTTTTTCACAACGTGAACACACCCATGTAACTAGTTGGCTTGAGAAAGAACACATTGCCTGCAACTAGGGAGCTTTCTAAAGCTCCGATCCCCAAGTCTTGTTTCTGGGGATCAGAATCTCTAGGAGATGAGCCAGAGAGCATTGTTTTTATAGGTTTGTAACAGAGGAAAACTGAATGAAATCCCTGGGTTTAAAATTCAAGACTAACATTAACTGGAAAATGAACTCAAGTAGCCCCCGCAAACCTTAACCATTAACAGGTGGCACTTTCTTTGTTCCCCATATTTTCTGAGTCTCAGGGTCAGAGATGATGCAGAAAGCTGGTTCTGCAGAACCCAAGACATCCTGTCCCAGAGTACTGCAGAGGCACTGGTAACAAAAACAAAAACAATTGAATTGTTACAGGAATGTCTGCTCAGATCCTACTTTATGTGTCTCTAGTCATGAACACCATAGCCCGTCTCCACAATTTCCCCTTTAAAAGCCCTGATTGCTTGTGCTCTGGGGGGACAGTGGTTCTGGAAGGCAGGAGCCTGCCACACTCTCATTTGCAGGCCAATTAATAAACAATTCCTTACCTTTCCTCCAAACCTTGTCATTGTGTTTTGTGATTTGACTTTGGTGACAAGGACCAGTTTTCAGTAGCAGGCTCTCAGGCATATCTGACCCAGCCAGGCTGACACTGTCCTTGGGAACCTCTGGGGTAGATAGTAATTTGTTGTTCAAATAAACTTGGACGCTCTGATCATCTACATGGAGCACCGTGTTACATGTGTTAGCCTGAGGCTGTGGATGTCAGAAATTCCATCAGCACTGGCGTAACTACCCACAGGCAAGTGGTTCATCCCCAGGCTGGATATTGTGCTCAGAGCTTTATGTGCATTCTTTCTAATCCCCATAATGACCCTGTGATGATCGGATTATACTCTTACTACAGATGAGGAAACTGTCTCTCAGAGATTAAATACAGTGCCTGCAATCACACAGCCAGTGTTGGATTTAAAACTCAAAAGTCAACTAGATGCAAAATCCCAGTCTTTTGATCTCCCCGTCACACAGACTTCATCCTAGGATTGAAACCTTTTCCAATAGCAACAACAAAAAATTGCTGAGTACATGCCAGGGGACGTGGTGACGAACGCTGGTGCTAGTTCATGTCAAATTTTTTAAGTGCATAGGTCAATTCTGACTGCATTGGGGAGGTTCTAGAAAAAACTTTAATGACCCTATCTTTTTTTTTTTTTTGGAGATCAGACAAAAATGTTTCTCCATATACAGGATTCACAGAATAATTCCACCTCATGGAATCTTCATTCTAGAAAATGTAGTTTTGGTCATGTGGCACCACAGTCTTTTACTGATGTAGAATTTTCATTACAGTAGATCTTGTTAGAAAAAATACTAGTTACCTTCTAGGGCTTGAAAGCGTTACCTGAATTTCACCTCCAGAAGTGCCTAATTTTATGGTTAATTTGTAGGGGCCAGTAAGATCAATATTTTATAAAGCTGTGTCCTATGGAATTCACCATAGACTGTTCTAAGCCTTCTCTTTCATTTTTTTAATCTTATTTTTCTTTTAGTTTTCATATTTTGGGGCTTCCTTCCATATGATATGCATATTCTTACAGGAAATACGGGGTGTGATAGTGAGGAGGTATGACAGAGATGGGACGTGATTGAGACCAGAAGATGGATCAGATTATCTCTTCTCATGACTGACCAGGACATCCGTGTTATAAGGATGCTTATCAAAGCATGTGTAAATATAACATTGCTCTCTTTAATGGGCTTTCTGGGTTCAGGCTCTCAAGTGAAGCACAGGTTATCTAGCTTAGGAAGCTGAAAATGAGGACCAATAAAGGAGGAATGGCAGTACGTTATTCGCCGGATCACATGGCACCTTTGTTTTAGACAATAGATCTCAACTGGGGCCATTTTGCTCCCCAGCTGATATCTGGCAATGTCTGGAGACGTTTGTAGTCCCAGCACAAAAGGGGATCTGCCAGCATCCACTGGGCAGAGGCCAGCAATGCTGCTAAACATCTTGCAGTACACAAGGCAGCCCCCCCACCGCCAACAATAATGAATTATCCCGTCCCGAATACCAGTGGTGCCAAGCTTGAGAAACCCTGGTAGGAAATGGTAATAAATCTCACACAGAGACCAGCTTTTCTGTAAACACAATGGGAAAGACTAAGAAATTTTTACTTGGAATTGAATAACATGGTACTAAGGAGACCATGCATTTGACGGAGTTCGCTTAGATTCTAAATTAGTTCCCCTTAGGGCTATATTGGAAAATGGTGCTAAGAGAAAACCACTTCCTCTTTGGGACTCGGCTTATTAAGCCTTTATAATCTCCTCCACCCACAGCACACTCCCCTCCCAGCCAAATCTCCACTGAGGGCAGAATTTGCTATTCTAATGAGAAATAGCACGCAAACTAAAAAATGATAGCAATGCAAAATACATCTCTCTTGAGCAAAGTTAATTTAGGTGTATAAAATCTCAATTGAAAAACTGTCAATTTTTTTTTTTTTAGAATCCTAACTTTGAATAAATGTGGCTGCCATGGTGTCCCTAGGAGAGAGTTGCTAAGGAAACCAAAAGCCAACCCCACAGCCAATGTACTCCCTCCCCATGGAATAACATTATGGCCCATCAGTCATTTTGAGAGTTAGAGACACCACAGTGAGCAAAATGATGACTATCTGTTTATCCCAGGAGAACAGTTTCAAGAAATAGATTTACCCAATGCTATCAGAAGATTATCTAATGACCCCTTCTGGTAATAAGACAGAAAATAGATGTCCCTCACAGAACACTACCTTGGAATACATTTCCAAGTCCTTAATATGGTGATTATAAAAATGCAAAGTATACTTTCTGATAGCTTGAAAGGCTAGATCAACCATAATGACTATAGGTAAGGTCAATTATATTCTGCCTATAAGTGATTATTGCTTGGGGAACAATGCATTAATGTAGTATAACCTTTGAGTAGTTGCTAAAAAAAGCTGACAAAATCCAGTGAAACTCTTCCATCGTGGGCTAAGCACAAGAAGTTTTGGTTGTTCTGTGTTTTTTTTTGGCATATCCTTTACTAATATGATTACATCTAGAATATTGCAGCAGATGTTGGCCAAGGAGAGTTTCAGGTCAAATGACCAGGATTATAATGCTGTAGAAGGAACAGTTGTCAGAAATTGGGATAGTTCATCTAACAGAGAAATAGGAGAATAAAGTTGTCTCCTGATGCCTTCAGGGTTGAGCTTCTAGGGGCCACTGGCCCCACCTGGATCTCGACAAGCCCATGTCATAGGCAGAAGTGTTTTAGCCCCCAGCTCCTCTCCAAAGCAGTCTCCCTACTGAGTACTTTTGAATACATACCCACCAGCCTTGGGAGTTTGTTTCCATGGAGCTATCAACCCACCAGCCTTGGGGGTTTGTTTCCATGGAGCTATCAACTCAGGCACTGTGTGCTCTGGGCCTTACATCTACAGAAGCCCCTCAGTTCCATCTGCACATCCATGGACAGCCTCAGCTCACCAGGATCCCCGAGTGTGTTTCCTGCCCTCCTAATAAGAACACCATGTACTCTGGACCATGGAATCACCTCGACCCTCTCTACAGGCCCACCAGTCTCAGCATGAGAGTTATTCCTGTTTCCCAGTGACTACGGACCAGCTAGGACTCCTGCAAGCCAGCAAACTTCTCTACCACACAGTGGGCTACAACCATACCATCTCCAGTGAGATCAGAACGCCTTCTAAGTTTGTCTTTCCTGGGGTACTCTTCTTCAGCCCCGTGGTACCCTTTAGTTTCCTTGCCATCTTTATACCCTCCTAGCATTAATGATTACTTATATGACACTTCCTCTGCCCACATTACTTCATGGTGTCATCTCCTGTTGGGCGCAGGTTGATACACCCTTCTCCCCCAGCTCCCATGCCCAGAATTAATTTCAGATCATTAAAATAAATGCTGACTTCATTTGTTTTGTGAGCATGGTCAAAAACTACAATTATGTATAGGCTGCTAGAAGCTGTTCACTTTCTCAGAGTGGCTGGTATCCATAAGATCAAAGGTGGATTGTTCAGAAAAGACTTGAATTAAAACAAGTACAAGTTCCCTTTTCTCCCATCTCCTAGAACTGCGGACTCTGTTCAGACAGGAAATAGCCCCTTGTTCTAACAAACTACAGTGACTTGTAATATTATATCACACCCGTGCCCAGGACTATGTTCCTTAGTAAAGTAGAGTCACTTTCTCCTCTCTCCTACGTGATTGTTAATCCCCACCCCTTACACACCTTTCTCCATCATTGTGGGGGGGGGGACGGGGGGGGAATACAGTCACCAGGTACCTGCCCACAGAGCTCTTCCCAGAAGGAGCAGGGAAAGCAGAGCAAGAGTATCCCCCCAACCCCGCACCTTGGGGGTGGGAGTGAGGGGGATGGGAGTTTCGAGAGCAAGCCAGGTAAGAAGGGGCAGAGATGGTACCAAGACTGTAGAGGGAGAACTTGGGAATGTGCCATGAGAGAGACTGAGCGTGAGAAATAAAAAACCCTTTCCCCAACCTCTCACCCTCGTCTTCCTTCAGTGTTTGTAGATTCATAATGAACTTGCCCTGGGGCGGGGAGCCCCCTTCCTCCCAGGGCCACACCCAGCCTCTCAGTTCATAGGAACGACTGAGAAATCAGGAAGACTCCAGTCAGAGGGAAGGTCATCTGGAGATTCAGATTCCCAGGTACTTAGGACCATAGCAAATGGAAACAGGACCCAGGGGTAGGATGCCTGTGTAATTTATCAAAACTAGAACACTTTTAGAGTGAAAGGGGATGCTGTTCATAATGACACTGGCACAAATCAAGTAAGCCAGAACTGTCCTGGAACACCAGGATATATGGAAACCCTGCTAGCAGTAGGAGGTAAGACCACCAGGGTCCAGGCATAAACCAAAAGGGACACTCAACTGGAAAAAGTGATGAAGGGTGATTAGTTGAAGGATGGGCAGAGATGCAACAAGGATGATGATCACTAAGGGATTAGCACCGGCAGAAGGAATCAACAACCTCTGACCAGCATGGGCTGGAGCTATGGAAGAGGGGCTGCTGGCAGAGCTGGGGCTTGAAGGAATATAGCCGTTGGCAGAATAACCAAGAGGCAGGGAGGAAGCAGAGGAAAAATACCGACCTCTTTCTCTCCCTGCCTTCTGGTCTCCTGCTGGGGCACCCCACTAGCCAGAGCCAGCCGGAAGTCAAAGGACAAAGAAGCCTAGACTTCAGGACACAGAGAAAAGACAGAGACCAGGTCTGGGAGCAGAGTCAGGCACAGAAGTCGGTGCATTTTGTGACTAACTCCATAATGCCCGCTTTCCCATTCTATGTCAGCTCTCCTACGTCCAAGACTCCCAGCTAGCTCCTTGTTACGTCATCTCTAACGCCTGCAAAGCATAGTCTTTCTCATCATTAGCTTCTCCTCCCAATGTGCACCTGAATCTTTGCACCAAGTAAAACTTAACTCTCTGGACTCAGATTTCTCTGCAGATCTCTCAAGTGGTGTGTGCTTTCCCTCCCCTTCCTTGAATCACCTGGAGATGGTAGAGCTTTATATAGATATCTAGACATAGATAGATAGATGATAGATAGGTAGATGATGATAGATATAGATAGATAGATAGTTAGATAGATAGATAATCTCCTATATACACCCTTAGATGTAGCTATATATATCTTCCTTAGATAGACAGACAATAGGTAGGTAGGTAGGTAGGTAGGTAGGTAGGTAGATGATAAATAGATAAGACAGATAGATACCCTCTTAGGCACACACATACACACACATATGTATATTTACATATTCATATATATATATATATGTCTAGATATCTATGTCAATCTATGCATCTATATGTAGAGGCTGTGTTCTTCCACTTCTTTATCAATAACTATTTCTTAGTGAGATCTTCTAGTCTCATGATTGTAAATACCATGTATGCTCTGATGCCTACCAAATTTATATCTCCAATCTAATCTTCTCCCCTGAAAGCTATACTCATATATCCAGCTGCCTGTGTAATATATGTATGTGATGTCTAATAGATATGGAGGCATGTCAACCGTAACCTGCTTGAAATAGGATTCCTGACACTTGTGATTATCCTGCCCAACCCCACTCCTCTTACCATCTTGTTCATTGAGGTTCATGGTGACTCCATCCTCGAGTTGCTTAGGCTGAAAACTTGGAATCACTTTTGACATCATTTTTCTTACCTCCGAGAAATCATCGGTAAATCAGTACACAATCCATCAGCACATGTTGGCTCTATGCTCAAAATATATCCAAAATCTGACCACTTATCACAACTCAAACACCTTCATACAAGCCTCCGTCACCTCATTTCTGTGTCCCCGCAAGAGCCTCCTAACTGGTCTTCCTGTGTCCTCTCTGACCTTCGACTTCCTCTCCTTAGGCAGCACCCAGAGTGGATGCCACACCATGTGTGGAACCGAGTGTTACTCGCCTCACTCAGAGCATAAGCAGAATCCACGATGTGTCCTACAAATCCATATGCGACCTAGTCGTGGTGTTTACGGGATCTCATCTAATCTCCTTCTCTTGCTCACTGCGCTCCAGTCATACTGTCTGTTTTTGCTGATTCTTGAACATGCCACACTGCTCCCAAGCCAGAGACGCTGTGTTTGCTGTTCCTTCTTCCTGACACCCTTCCATGGATAGCTACATAGCTAACTGACACATTTCATTCCAGCCTTCCACTCCCTCCTACAATATCACACACTGATGCTGTATTTTATTCTTTGTTTGTTTGCTTAGCCTTTGTCCCTCCCACTAGAAGATAGCCTCCTTGATCTTAGTGGACATTTAATAAATACATTTTGAAGAATAAAGAATTGAAGATGATTGAAGCAAGCCACAAAATGTATATGTCAAGATTCTCTCTCTTTCTCTGTGACTACAGGTTAGATGAGAAATAGCCAAACAGAACCTGATAGGCACATCTTTGAGACTTGGCAACTATTTCAACATTCCATATTGTCTTGGTGAAAAACACCTTTTTGGTGTTTTTTTCTCCAGCCATATTCAACTGCAGAGATGCAAGCATGTAACAGGGCCAGGACAGTAGTTATTAGTGATGCAGATTTATTTTCAAAGGGGTCAGATACAATGAACTCCCCTGACAAGGCATCAGAGCATGCACTGTATTTAATAATATATTATTAATAATAAGACTAGAAGATGTCACTAAAAAACAGTCATAGATAAAGAAGTCTAAGAAGTGAGACCTAGAGATTTCCAATATTTAGAGGTAGGAGAGAACAGGGGGAACCAGCACAGTGGCTAGGTAAAAACACAGAGCACAGGGAGGAGTAGTTATTAGTGATGCAGATTTGTTTCAAAGGGGTCAAATACAATGAACTCACCCGACAAGAGTCCAACCCTGTCCTGCACCTGTTACATGCCTGCATCTCTGCAGGTGAATATGGCTGGAGAGAAAAATGTCACACTGACCGTCTAATCTTATATGTATGACTACTGATCTGAAAGGCACCTAGAGACTAGTCCTAGGTGATCGGTGAAGGAAGAAGTATTTGAACTGGAATCTGAATTATGAGAAGAACCCAGTAATGCTAATATCCAGGGAAGAGCATTCAGACAGAAGGAACAGTGAGAGCAGAGGCCTTGAGGTCGGAGCACACTCAGTAGATCAGATGAAGAAGATTGCAATGCAATGAACAGAGGACTGGTGAGACGGGAGGGGTCATCAGGGGCTAGGTCAAGGACAGTTTCGTAGACCAAGAAAGGGATGTTGGAGGTTCTTCCTGTGGCACTGGGAAGCCTTTGGAGGGTTTCAAGCTAAGTAATAACAATAATAAAACAAAGTTTGCTCAGGCTGAAAACTTGGAATCCCTTTTGCCAGTCTTGTTTCCTATTGCTGTGTAACAAACCTCCCTTAACCATAGTGCCTTGACACAGGGACATCTGTGTCATTCAGAGTGGCAGTGTGAGCAGAGCTAGGCAGAGTCAGCTCATCTTTGCTTCAGTTGGTGCAGCTGGGCAGCTCCAAGGCTGGGGACAGAAGTCAACTGAAGGCTTGCCCACTCACACCTGGCAGGTGGCTTTGGCTTCCCACTGGCACGTCAGCTGGCCTGTGTGTGGCCCCCCTGTGTGCCTACTTGGCTTCCTCATACTATGGTGGCTGGATTAGCAAGGCAAGGGCCCTGGAAGAGAGTCTGATGGTAGCTTGTGTTGCCTTTTCTAACCTAGTCTTGGAAGTCTGCTGTGTTCTTCTCATGGAGGCCATTCAAACAAACCTGCCCAGCATCAAGGGGAGGGAACATAGGCTCATAGACTCTATTGCTAATGGAAGAGTCTCAATATTACCTTGTAAGGACATATGGAATGAGATATATTGGTACAATCAACTTCGGAAAATTAATTCTGCCCCAGACAGAATGTGATTTGTTTGTTTGAAAGGACATTGGCTTCTCTAAGAAGAATAAATTATGGGAGTGCGTGAGCAAGGGTAGGAATGCAGCCTGGTCTGGTGGAAGCAGTCCTGGAGAGAGAGGATGGTGGCTTAGACTACGGTGGGGGGAGTGCATATAAAAAGCAGGAATTAATTCAGGAGTTAAGTACCCAGTGTGGGCAGAGGTCGCTCTAAAGACTTAAATAACTCTAAACAAAGGAGCATACCCAGAGTCACTTCTCTCGCCTTCAGAGCTGTAGCAGGGCCTGACGCACAAGGGGAACGTGTTTACATTTCCTTCCACTCTTCCTAAAGTCTGGGAATTGGAGGTTACCTAAGAATGGGTTTGTCGTTTTGTTTTATTATTGTCATTACTTAGGCATTCATACGCAGGAGGGATGGTTTGGCAGGAGAGAACTGTGCTAAGTAAACAACGCTGCTAGACCAGCAGAGAGCGCCGCACCCTGGTGGTGGGAAAACATCTGGAGAGCTGTCTTCCTCCAGAGTCCCTTCAGGCAGCCTGCTCTGAAGTGCACTTGACCTCGTGGTGTGCAGCGCCTGCTCCTCTCCAGCCATGGTGGACTGCACTCTTTAATAATTAAGCCATCAGGACTTTGGGGAAGCAACCATGCCCACCCCCACAGACCCATGCGTATCAGTAAGGCTAGATTCCACTTTCTTCCCTGGGTCCCACACTCCAAATCGCCTCTGTAAGAGTCTTGTCAATCCTTCTCCAAGTTACAGAACAGAGGACAGAGAACTGGCACTGAAATCAGACGGTGCTAGGGTGGGTCCAGTCCCAGCTCAGCCACTTAGGAGTTGTTGGACCTTGAAAACGTTATCTAACCCTCCTGGGTCTGTCTCCTTCTCCATAAAATATCCCAGTCATCCTGTCTTATGGGTTTATTGTACAGATTAAATTAAACCCCAAAAAGCTGCTAACAGGCTCTCACACATGCTAAGTGCTCAACCTATTGGAGCAATAACTATTACATATTGAAGGATAAGGACGCCACAATATTTAGAAATCCGTTCCAAAATTCCCTACCGCTGGGAGCCCACGTAGGGACCATTATGGAGCAACTGATACTGTGGCCATGTCACATCTTTTTACAGCTCAGTGACTTAACATTGGTAGATGGAAATTTCACAGCAAGCATAAGTTGAAAAATATGTAAAACCCCAGAGACCATTTAGGCACAGACCGACCGAGATGAACATGGACTTTGCAGCTTGGCCTGCCACCTGGATGACTTTCACATTCTGCTTGAGCAAAGCTATGCTGTCCCTGACGTTGCTGCAAATTCACCCTGGCTGTCTATTTGTCAAAAACTCAGGAAGAGATTAGCTTTGAAAAGCTGACATTTTTGTACATAGCACCAAAGCCTGGAGCAAATGGGGATCTGGGAAAAACTTTGAAAAGCTAATGAGGGCTAATGAGAGGAGTTGTCACTGGACCCCAGCCTCCAAGGGACACTGGGTGTACACTGGGTCACCCAGGTCATCTGCATCACAGCAAGTATTCAAACATTGGAAATTCCCAGAGGATTGTTTTAATTTTTTAATTTCCCTTTCAGTCACCTAGTATCAGATAGCTGTGTGTGTTCTCACGTATGCATTCCAACTGATGTGTCAAAAGTCATCTTTCCCTGGGAGCTAGCTTCCCCTGGCTTGTGACTTTCTTTCCAAGGCCACCCATAGCTGTTCTTTACTGAGTTCTGGAAAAGTGTCAAGCACCATACTGGATTATACAGACCAGATCTCATTCTCTCCTAACCACTAGAAGCGCTTGTTCATACACCTAGCAAATATTAACTGACTACGTAGTAGGTGCTGACGTCAGTGTACCATTTTACAAACCAAGCCCTAAAGTTTTGGAGACGGTGAGTGACTTGCCTAAAGTCACTAAAGTGGTAAGTAAGAGAGACAAGATCTGAAATAAACCCAGTTCCCATGCTGTCTTCCCCCGGCCAACCTGGTCTGGGGGTGCCAACGCAGTGTAAGGAAACAAAGTGAGATCTGCAGGCCGGAGATCTAGGGACCTCTTAACTGTTACTGGTTATGTGACCTTGGGAAGTCACTTAATCTCTTTGGGTTTGTTTTCTTATCTCCATGGCAAATCGCTGATGGCTTTTTAACCTACCTTTTGGTGTTTCTGGGAAATGTAAATGCTATAGAGTCACCCTATGGAAAAATCTCACAAATGTCACGTTGGGTGAAGCCAGACATAAGGGAGCATGTAGTGTATGATTCCATTAAGAAAGACTTAGAAACAGGTCAAATGAATAAGAAGTAAGGATACTGGTTTCCTTCAGGGGAAGGAAGGAGGTTATGATAAGGAGAGGAAGACAGGGGGGCTTCTGGACCACCTTCAGATAAATTTTTACTGAGCTCTACTGACCCTTTATTTCTATTTCTGGAACTGGGAATGTTCTGTGTTCAATAGAAACAATATCATTTTTTAAAAATCATATGGATATGAAACTACTTCCAAAAGAGTGTATTCAAATATGAGGTCGTGTTCTGAGTATGAGCTCCCTACTTCCTGCCCATACACTGGATAGCCTCACATCTCAGCCCTGGGGAACAGTTAGAGTGATCAAATCTAGGGCTAGAGTGAGACTTTCCCAAGCTAGAAGGAGTGGAAGAAATAACAAAGGAAAAGATCACTAGGTCTTTCACACACAAATTACAATTTCTCTCAAAATTGCTTAGCAGGCAAATAAACCAGAGAAAAGCTGGGAACTGAGTTTGGTGCATTCCTGGTCTTCCAAAGAACTCCAGATCCCAGGGCTGTTGCCTCTTAAGGAGCCTTGAGTTCTCTCTAAGAACACTCCTGATGGAGTCACCCAGTGTCAGCTTAAATAACTCCAGTGACAGGGAACTCACCACTTTGCACAACTCCTTCTGGCCCACTACGTGCTTCTCCAACATTAAATCTTCCCACTTCCCTCATCTATTTCTCATCCCAAGCTATTAACCAACCACACTTGTCCCGGACCACCTTCAAATAAATTTTTACTGAGTTCTACTGACCCTTTATCTCTTATCAGTAGAATTTCTCAAAATTTCATATTTTTCTTATTCTCTAAATTTCCTTTATGGAACATGTATCATTTTTATAATTAGAAATAATCCTCTTGTAAAAGAAACTAGGACTTGCCTGAAAAATATTTATGGACTTTAATGAAAAGTAGCATTCCCAAAGGCTTTACAGTCACAAAAATGTTCTAAAATAGGCCCCGTCTCATAGACATTTGGATTGTCTGTTCTGTACACTATAGTCAGAACGATTCTCATTGGCAAATTTGAGAAAAATTATTTTGACAAATTTGAAATGGAAGAGCTTAGTGAAAAGTCATGTGAAAGTGGTCTGGGAGAAGTGTGACCATATAACTAGAACAATTCAGTTTGCAACCATTGATTCAGTCCCCTTTTAATCTCCCAAGTGTTCCCACTTGGAAAATAAGTTACATGATCACTTTACTCATAATTTCACCAAACAGATAAAACCATTATTAACATTTTATTATAGGCCACTCCAGCCATTTTTTATACAAATTTTACATCTTTGATCTCATTCTACCTATAAAATTTTATACTCTCCTTTATATTTTTTCATCAAAACCTAGGCATTTTATGATATTATTTAAAAATCTTTCACAGGTATTTGAGTGGCTACATTTTTTTATCCTAATTTATTTAACCTCACCCTTATTTTTAGAAACGGAGTTTATTTCCAAATTTTTATATGACAAACAGCATTGCAATGAATGCCTTGGGCAGGAGACTCTTCATTTCAGAGCATTTTCATCAACAGAATAGCAGAAACGGAATTTTGGAGGTGAGGGTTATGAATATTTTCAAGGCTCGTACATTGTATGTCACATTCTTTCCCTAAAGCTAGGACCACTTCGTATTCTTTCCAGCTGTGTTGAGTGTGTTTGAGTCACTGCACTCAATCTCCAGTATCCAATATTCTCATTTTTTACAGTTCTATTTATCTGATAGGCTAAGAATAGCATCTCACTGTGATTCTAATTTCCATTTCATTGATAATATTTAGGTTGAAACATATTCAGATGCTTATCAGCCATTGATAAGACTGTTTTAGATTGTCTTTGTTCCCTTCTCCCTTTATTTATGGAGAACTTAATGTTCTTACTATTACCTTTTGGCATAAATTCTTTTATTACTAAGGGCATCACCCTTTCCTGTTTGGAGCAAGTATTTCCTCTGGTTTATCTGCCTGCTAAGCAGTTTTGAGAGAAATTGTAATTTGTGTGTGAAAGACCTAGTGATATTTTCCTTTGTTATTTCTTCCACTCCTTTTAGCCTGGAAAAGTCTCCCTCTAGTCCTAGAATTGATCACTCTTTATTTCCATTTACTCGTTTTTTTTTTTTGTATGGTTTATATGTGTTTAAACAAGCTCTATTCTTCTTGGTCAGGCCACAGGATATATGGCTGGGGGTTAATAGGAAGTTTTAATTTATATTTTGATTTGTTCATTTGCTTGGAAATTCTATTGCTCCTATCGATTGTCCATTTTAATAAGGTGCTTCTGTTTCAAGGCAATTATGCAAAGGATACAATTGGAAACATCAATAATGAAGAGTAAATGCTTTTTCTCCCACTTCATTATTCAGAGAGAGAAATGATCATTTTTATTCCAGCATGAGACACGCCCCATTTTCAACCAAATAAATTTGCTAAAAAAATAGACATTTCTTTTGTCTGGGATCATGGTAGAAATAAATTGAAGTTTTGAATTATTAAAATCTGTTGCTTTCCGGGTAACTGTATGCAGTATCTGGCATCTACGAGATTAATTCTAGTCTGAAGGGTTTCTCTGAGTTGTTAACCAAAAATACAGTGACAAGGGCTAGAATAATTTTACAATGCAAAAGAAAGTGCCAGGCAAACTCTCCAGATAATAGACTATTTATCACAGTTTGCAGAGGTGGAGCAAATACATAATTTTTTGATCCAGTTGACACATTCAATTATCTTCTAAAAGTTTCTATCACAGGACTCCTTTCAGCCATTTATTGGGTACAAAAATGTAATCCATAATTACAGATATTTCATGTGCCTTATATCAAAGGCCCAACAATCCCTTCCCAAGGCTTTTCATCTTCCAGACAAACTGGAAAAAGAAAATAAATGCTTGGCAATCAAGACTTGCAAAGTGGCTGTGAGGGGTAGTCAAGGAGTTGACAGCTAAAAACAAGGGAAAAATATGTACAATTGGAGCTGAGGGTTTGGGCTGGCGGAGGAAATAATTTGTTGTATGTCACAGACTCACAGATGTCTGGGACTGAAAGGGACATTGTGGGCATTAATTTAGTCTATCTCCCTGCTTTTAGCCATAACCAATAAAACTTGTGAAATCTATGTGCCTATCTTAGAGATCACAATGTAATATGGTGAAAATCAGAGGCTGGATTAAGGTCCTATTTTCCTTTGGTAATAATGTGTTGAACCCAAACAATCATGGCTTCTTTTCTGAATATGTGAGGGTATTATACTTCCCTGGCTGGTCTTGTGGTGTTCAACAGGATACTGTGAGATTGTCTGCTCCTTGTTAACAATAAATGGCAGTCATTTCCTTCCCTCTTTCACCTGTTTACACTAAGAGATTGGGAGAGACAAGCTGTCAAGTAACCTCGAGATATTTCAAAATTAATCAGCCTTCTAAGATAGGAAACATTCCTGCATGCCTTACTTAAATTGTCTATATTGTAGCTTTAGTTCTTTTTCTCTCTTGGTTTATTATCCAGTGGAGTCGCGCAACAGAGGTGATCAAACTTGGTAAGATAACCTTTCATCTGATGTTCTGCAGACTTGATAGCTGCCGTCCGTGTGGCTGAGAGGCCTTCCCTTAGGGCTGCACCATGAATGACAGACGGGAAGAAGATTGTATTGCCAGGAAACACCTGACAATTACCTTCTTTTTTCCTGCATCTCATATCCAGCAACTTTACTTCTGCCCCATGTGCTCAACTTCTCTAATTCTGGGGGGGAATTCCTAAGACGGGACGCCTGGTTTTACATTGGACTGTCTTTTTCAAGTTGCCTGTGCCATCACAGCAAGGGCCAAGGAGTGCGTTTTGTGAGTCATTTCCGTTGCCCATGAGTTATTTCGTGGCTGAGCTGAACCTGGCCTTTGATCCGAGCCCTCGCTCTAATGAATGCCACTGGACTATGTTAAATGCTTTTTTAGTTTTGTTTAAATGCAGTGAAACTGACTGATGTAAAAGTTCTTTCATTTGTGGAAAATACTCAGTAGAATAGGAGTAATTTAAGAGAACATCTTTTCATTTTTCAGATTAGGAAACTGAGGCTCAGAGATGTCCAAGTAGGCACCAAAACCACAAATGGGTTATTCAATGTACAGCAAGGAATGATCTGTGTTTGATCACCCATTTGGTTTCTGTTTGTTTATTCCCAAGCTGATGTTTTTGCATAATTCAGGTCACTGTGTCCGAAGTTACCCTTTAAAAACACATATCAAAGTCACTCTATAGTTGGGAAAAGCTTAACATTACTTGGGAGAGTGGCTAAGCTATTCTTAGTGCAGTATTGATAATCAAACAAAGTCAGTGGAGAGAATCAATGATTATTTTCTACCTACCAATAATAATACTAATAAATTAATATAACATTATTATTTTAGTGTAAGTTGATCATTGTTCATCAAATATTTACTTCCCTATGCTACTATGGGTGGGATTTACCTTATCTATATTGGGGTTTCCATGTGACTTGCCTTGACTGATAGAATGTTAGCAATGTGATGCAAGCAGAAGACCTAAAAGTGCTTGAGTCTTTTGGCTTAGTTTGGTGCTCCAATGACCCATCATGTGAAGAGCATGGCCCAGGTAGCTATTGATTCTTAGCTTTGGCCTGAAATAAACACACATAGAACAGACAGCATCCTGGAACCAAGCCCAGCTTGAGCAGAACTACCCAGTCAAACCCATAGTAATGTGATCAACCTGCAGACCCATGAAGAAAAGAATAGATGTGAATCACTGTAAGCCACTGAACTTTGGGGACAGTTTGTTATGCATCATCACTGTGGCAATAGTTGCTAATACATGCAACTAGCCTTTGAACATGAACTATTTGACTGACTCTATGCTCAGCCCTATCACGATCTCACTGTAATCTGATTCTAACACCATGAGGTAGACAACATTATTTAACCCTATATTCCAGATGAGGGCGTGGAGCTTCAGAAAGCTCAGGGAGGATAACCTAGGAGATTTGATAATAGTTGGCTGTAACATGATTTGAATCAATGAATCCATGTTTTTCTATCTTTTTGTTCAACTTTATGCATTCTTTTGAATTTTCAATTGAAATGGGGAGAATGAAAGGTATGTTTGGTACTCACCAGGATGGTCATGTTTTGGGCATAGAACCGAACAACTGCTGCTGAGCTCTTGCATTTCATTTCCAACTGTTATCACAAATGAGTTGTTAAGGGCACCATTTTAACTTGTGCCAAGAACAGGGCTCATTCAGCTTTTAGAAGTTCACTTCAAGGAACAATAGACAAAGAGTTCTAGGGATTTCTCAGATAACTTCTGCAGCATGATTCCATCAAGCCTACATATGCATGTATGGGCCATGACTAAAATGACCGATAACACTGTTTTGGTCTCGTGTCATCTGTGGAACCCTCTAGAACCATGGACATTATTCCCTTTGTCCCTCCCTCCCTCCCTCCCTCCCTTCCTTCCTTTCTTCCTTCCTTTTTTTCTTTCTTTCTCTCTTTCTTAATATTTGGACACATCATTAAAAAATAAAGAAGGAGCCCAACTTGCAGAATTTAGCTGTTCCTGTGTACTAAATTCCCCACTTTCCCTCTGCTCTCCAGAGCATTATCTGATTACATCATTTCAGAACTTGGAGTTACCATGGTAACAGCTTTCCGACCTTTTCCTTTAAATAGAATCTCTCCTGCCCTAAGAGAAATCACCTGCAAGTAGCCATCCAGCTGCCTTTGTTCTGCTCTGTCTCCGTCTTCACCCATTATCTACAGTCAGACATGGGTCAAGAGCCTTGCCAATGACCTGTGAAGTGGAACAGCGTCCAGAGTGGCTCATTCAGGGCTGGACTGGCGTCTGCTCTCCTCCACGCCTCTGCCCTCCCATCTTCCACCTGTCCTTCCAGTATGTGCATTGAATACAAGGGGAAGGGGTACAGTAAAGTCTCTCTTTAAAAACACTTGGATTCTTTTTGAACTGTTGCCCAGCTGCTGAGGAATCAAGTCCCTATCGTAAAAATGTGACATATTCCCTCTCAATGAGAGAGAATTTTCTGCATTATTGGTTTACCAAAGGCAAAAGCAGATTACCCCAGCCATCTGCCATTTAAACAAGAGCAGATTTATTACATTTGAAATATTGTGTATGTCAGCCAGAAGTTTGGCCATGATGCTTTGCTTGGTTCATGGATGGATGCTAACCTCACTTGCCCCTCCACTGTCTTCTTACTCTCAACATTCCTTTTTCCCATCACTGTGGTACACTCTTCATTCCTGGTCCAGCATTTTCCCTCTGGCTATAATCATGGAAAGAGATGAGAGATTAGCCACTTTATGGTGAGGTGATATATGACCTTAGTCCCTAACATGAAAGCTCTGGCAATGTCTTCCTATGGCTCACTTTTTGCAAAATTGAGGGGCTGGCATTTCTTGCCTGTCTGATCTGCTTCTCTCTCACCAACAGTCAGGGATAGGATATTAGAGTCAGATGTGGGGGCTACCTTGGGCACTATCTGCATGTCCAGACCAGTTGCTGTCTTTGCAGTCTTGGTTGGAGTCTCAGGTTGACCCAGGAACATATTAACTAGGTACCAAGGAGTTAAAACAGCTTAGAGAACAACCTTTCCTTAACTTTGGTTTTGGAAATCAGAACTATTTCTTGGCTTTAGGGGACCAATTTATATAAGCAGAACTATTTCAATAGACAACACCAGGATACAATCTTATCTGATCCTGTTTCTTGATGTTTGACTGCTAACAACATTTAAGCCTCATCTCTCTTACTCTTCTCCACATCGTGGAAAGCTGATAAGAATGCCTTTGTGCATCCACCATTGGGACCAGTGGGAGTTTTAAAATCTGTGCAGACCTTTCCCTGTATATGAGAACCCTCACCCTGGCCTCAATGTGTAACCATAATAAACCTCCCAAACTATTTTTCTTTCCTTGCTCTCTCAACCCATTTTTAGAACAGCACTTTAAAAGACATGACTTACTTTCCCCTCCCCATAAAGCCTCATTATGTAGGTAATAAACTCCTTTATATCCTTTTAGTGAGTGTGTGAAGTCATCTAATCTTGATACACAAGTCAAATTTTGAGTGATGGGTCTCTCTTGTTTCTGCATAATGTCCGCAACAATTTGTGTATAAGAAGAGTAACTTACAAAGAAAGATCAGAGCTAGTATAAAATGGTAAAAATCTTGTCCAACTTTCCATCCGGTAAAGAAAAAAGTTGAATAGTTAAACCCTTACTTAAGCTCTGTGTTCTCTGAGCCTGGACCAAGAATCAGGCAGGGAACAGACTTGCCCGTACAATGAGTGGCCAAGTCTCATCCAGAGGAGAATCCAGAACTCTATCCTTGCAAACTGGTCAATCATCCATTGTCTAAAGATGCTGGTAGAATAGAAGGTGAAGAGTGAAGCACGGGGACAATAGAAGGAAAGCAACAATGGTGACTGGAGTGAAATGATTTAAAGTCTACAGATTAGGGTGGGGGCAGAGCTAGAAAAAAAATCTCTGAGCTGTAGGAATCAAGCCACTGAAGACTTTTATAAGGAACTTGCAGGCTCGCTTTGATATGAAGGGAGGCACAGGTTTTTAGATGCTCCTCTTCTAAGTGCAAAGGTCATGTGTGGAAATGCAGCATCCCTTTCCTCATTTCATCTGGCAGGTGCAGCTGGAACTTAGAGATGCTGTGGCAGGCAGCAGATCAAGTGAAAGGGTTGCTCAGATGACGGTGCCTGGAGGTGCAGGGATCAGGCAGTGGTTAGCCGCCCAGGCTTCAGAGCCAGACTTCCTGGGTATTAATTCTGCTATGCCACATGCTAATTAGATGACCTTGTGCAAGCTACATAAAATAAGGAAAAGTTTACTTAAATTTTTAAAAGCATCTTTGGGGCAATTAGAGGGAATCATTTCACAAACGGGTCACTTCACTGAGGAGATATGTATATATTCACCTAGCAACCTAGGCTCCAAATATACAAGGCAAATTTTGATAGAAATACATCAAGAAATTAATATATCTACCATCAAAGTAGGAGATTTCTATATACTTCTACCAAAATTGATAGATAAAATAAGCAATGAAGAACAACACAAAGGGGGAGGGGCGGAAGATGGTGGCGTGAGTAGAGCAGCGGAAATCTCCTCCCAAAACAACATATATCTATGAAAATATAACAAAGACAACCCTTCCTAGAATAAAGACCAGAGGACACAGGACAATATCCAGACCACATCCGCACCTGAGAGAACCCAGCGCCTCGCGAAGGGGGTAAGATACAAGCCCCGGCCCCGCGGGAGCCGAGCGCCCCTCCCCCCAGCTCCCGGCGGGAGAAGAGCAGGCAGAGCGGGAGGGAGACGGAGCCCAGGACTGCCGAGCACCCAGCCCCCGCCATCCGGGCCAGAGCGCAGGCACAGTGCGTGCACCGGGGGCCCTGGATGCTAGGGAAACAGGGCAGCAAGAACAGTGAGCAGAGGCCCGAGGCTGGCACCGGAGAATAAAGAAAAATGAGCGACCACCTTTTTTTTAAATTAAAAAAAATTTTTTTCTTTTTTTTTTTTTTTTTTGGTGGTCGTTCTTTTGGCAGGTGCTTTTTGGAAGTCTTAAAGGGGCAGGGCAGGACACTTAATCCAGAGGTAGGGAATCCGGGATCTCTGGGCACCCTAACCCCTGGGCTGCAGGGAGCAGGGAGGCCCCTTACGGAGATAAATAGCCTCCCAGGAGCTCCTGCTCCAACGCGACTCCACCACTTTGGAGCAGCTGCCCGAGCCAGGCCACGCCCACAGCAACAGCGGAGATTAACTCCATAGCAGCCGGGCAGGAAGCAGAAACCCTGTCTGTGCGCAGCTGCGCAGCACAAGCCACTAGAGGCCGCTGTTCTCCCAGGAGAGGAGGGCCACAAACCAACAAGAAGGGAAGTCCTTCCAGCCGTCACTCGTCCCAGCTCTGCAGACTATTCCTATCACCATGAAAAGGCAAAGCTACAGGCAGACAAAGATCACAGAGGCAACACCAGAGAAGGAGACAGACCTAACCAGTCTTCCTGAAAAAGAATTCAAAATAAGAATCATAAACATGCTGACAGAGATGCAGAGAAATACGCAAGAGAAATGGGATGAAGTCCGGAAGGAGATCACAGATGCCAGAAAGGAGATCGCAGAAATGAAACAAACTCTGGAAGGGATTATAAGCAGAATGGATAGGATGCAAGAGGCCATTGATGGAATTGAAATCAGAGAACAGGAACGCATAGAAGCTGACATAGAGAGAGACAAAAGGATCTCCAGGAATGAAACAATATTAAGAGAACTGTGTGACCAATCCAAAAGGAACAATATCCGTATTATAGGGGTACCAGAAGAAGAAGAGAGAGGAAAAGAGATGGAAAGTATCTTAGAAGAAACAATTACTGAAAACATCCCCAAACTGGGGGAGTAAATAATCGAACAGACCACGGAAATACACAGAACCCCCAACAGAAAGGATCCAAGCAGGACAACACCAAGACACATAATAATTAAAATGGCAAAGATCAAGGACAAGGAAAGAGTGTTAAAGGCAGCTAGAGAGAAAAAGGTCACCTATAAAGGGAAACCCATCAGGCTAACATCAGATTTCTCGACAGAAACCCTACAGGCCAGAAGAGAATGGCATGATATATTTAATACAATGAAACAGAAGGGCCTTGAACCAAGGATACTGTATCCAGCACGACTATCATTCAAATATGACGGTGGGATTAAACAATTCCCAGACAAACAAAAGCTGAGGGAATTTGCTTTCCACAAACCACCTCTACAGGACATCTTACAGGGACTGCTCTAGATGGGAGCACTCCAAGAAAGAGCACAGCACAAAACACCCAACATATGAAGAATCGAGGAGGAGGAACAAGAAGGGAGAGAATAAAAGAATCTCCAGACAGTGTATATAACAGCTCAATAAGCGAGCTAAGTTAGGCAGTAAGATACTAAAGAGGCTAACCTTGAACCTTTGGTAACCACGAATTTAAAGCCTGCAATGGCAGTAAGTACATATCTTTCAATAGTCACCCTAAATGTTAATGGGTTGAATGCACCCATCAAAAGACACAGAGTAACAGAATGGATAAAAAAGCAAGACCCATCTATATGCTGCTTACAAGAAACTCACCTCAAACCCAAAGACATGTACAGACTAAAAGTCAAGGGATAGAAAAACATATTTCAAGCAAACAACAGTGAGAAGAAAGCAGGGGTTGCAGTACTAATATCAGACAAAATAGACTTCAAAACAAAGACAGTAACAAGAGATAAAGAAGGACACTACATAATGATAAAGGGCTCAGTCAAACAAGAGGATATAACCATTCTAAATATATATGCACCCAACACAGGAGCACCAGCATATGTGAAACAAATACTAACAGAACTAAAGGGGGATATAGACTGCAATGCATTCATTCTAGGAGACTTCAACACACCACTCACCCCAAAGGATAGATCCACTGGGCAGAAAATAAGTAAGGACACGGAAGCACTGAACAACACAGTAGAGCAGATGGACCTAATAGACATCTATAGAACTCTACATCCAAAAGCAGCGGGATATACATTCTTCTCAAGTGCACATGGAACATTCTCCAGAATAGACCACATACTAGGCCACAAAAAGAGCCTCAGAAAATTCCAAAAGATTGAAATCCTACCAACCAACTTTTCAGACCACAAAGGCATAAAACTAGAAATAAACTGTACAAAGAAAGCAAAGAGGCTCACAAACACATGGAGGCTTAACAACACGCTCCTAAATAATCAATGGATCAATGACCAAATCAAAATGGAGATCCAGCAATATATGGAAACAAACAACAACAACAACACTAAACCCCAACTTCTGTGGGACACAGCAAAAGCAGTCTTAAGAGGAAAGTATATAGCAATCCAAGCATATTTAAAAAAGGAAGAGCAATCCAAAATGCATGGTCTAATGTCACAATTATCAAAATTGGAAAAAGAAGAACAAATGAAGCCTAAGGTCAGCAGAAGGAGGGACATAATAAAGATCAGAGAAGAAATAAATAAAATTAAGAAGAATATAACAATAGCAAAAATCAATGAAACCAAGAGCTTGTTTCTTCGAGAAAATAAACAAAATAGATAAGCCTCTAGCCAGACTTATTAAGAAGAAAAGAGAGTTAACACAAATCAACAGTATCAGAAAGGAGAAAGGAAAAATCACGACGGACCCCACAGAAATACAAAGAATTATTAGAGAATACTATGAAAACCTACATGCTAACAAGCTGGGAAACCTAGGAGAAATGGACAACTTCCTAGAAAAATACAACCTTCCAAGACTGACCCAGAAAGAAACAGAAAATCTAAACAGACCAATTACCAGCAACGAAATTGAAGCGGTAATCAAAAGACTACCAAAGAACAAAACCCCCGGGCCAGATGGATTTACCTCGGAATTTTATCAGACATACAGGGAAGACATAATACCCATTCTCCTTAGAGTTTTCCAAAAAATAGAGGAGGAGGGGATACTCCCAAACTCATTCTATGAAGCTAACATCACCCTAATACCAAAACCAGGCAAAGACCCCACCAAAAAAGAAAACTACAGACCAATATCCCTGATGAACATAGATGCAAAAATACTCAACAAAATATTAGCAAACCAAATTCAAAAAAACATCAAAAGGATCATACACCATGACCAAGTGGGATTCATCCCAGGGATGCAAGGATGGTACAACATTCGAAAGTCCATCAACATCATCCACCACATCAACCAAAAGAAAGACAAAAACCACATAGATGCTGAAAAAGCATTTCACAAAGTTCAACATCCATTCATGATAAAAACTCTCAGCAAAATGGGAATAGAGGGCAAGTATCTCAACATAAGAAAGGCCATATATGATAAACCCACAGCCAACATTATATTGAACAGCAAGAAGCTGAAAGCTTTTCCTCTGAGATCGGGAACTAGACAGGGATGCCCACTCTCCCCACTGTTATTCAACATAGTACTGGAGGTCCTAGCCACGGCAATCAGACAAAACAAAGAAATACAAGGAATCCAGATTGGTAAAGAAGAAGTTAAACTGTCACTATTTGCAGATGACATGATACTGTACATAAAAAACCCTAAAGACTCCACCCCAAAACTACTAGAACTGATATCGGAATACAGCAAAGTTGCAGAATACAAAATCAACACACAGAAATCTGTGGCTTTCCTATATACTAACAATGAACCAACAGAAAGAGAAATCAGGAAAACAACTCCATTCACAATTGCATCCAAAAAAATAAAATACCTAGGAATAAACCTAACCAAAGAAGTGAAAGACTTATACTCTGAAAACTACAAGTCACTCTTAAGAGAAATTAAAGGGCACACTAACAGATGGAAACTCATCCCATGCTCGTGGCTAGGAAGAATTAATATCGTCAAAATGGCCATCCTGCCCAAAGCAATATACAGATTTGATGCAATCCCTATGAAACTACCAGCAACATTCTTCAATGAACTGGAACAAATAATTCAAAAATTCATATGGAAACACCAAAGACCCCGAATAGCCAAAGCAATCCTGAGAAAGAAGAATAAAGTAGGGGGGATCTCACTCCCCAACTTCAAGCTCTACTATAAAGCCATAGTAATGAAGACAATTTGGTACTGGCACAAGAGCAGAGCCACAGACCAATGGAACAGAATAGAGAATCCAGACATTAACCCAGACATATATGGTCAATTAATATTTGATAAAGGAGCCATGGACATACAATGGCGAAATGACAGTCTCTTCAACAGGTGGTGCTGGCAAAACTGGACAGCTACATGTAGGAGAATGAAACTGGACCATTGTCTAACCCCATATACAAAAGTAAACTCAAAATGGATCAAAGACCTGAATGTAAGTCATGAAACCATTAAACTCTTGGAAGAAAACATAGGCAAAAACCTCTTAGACATAAACATGAGTGACCTCTTCTTGAACATATCTCCCCGGGCAAGGAAAACAACAGCAAAAATGAACAAATGGGACTATGTTAAGCTGAAAAGCTTCTGTACAGCAAAAGACACCATCAATAGAAAAAAAATGAACCCTACAGTATGGGAGAATATATTTGTAAATGACACATCCGATAAAGGCTTGACATCCAGAATATATAAAGAGCTCACACGCCTCAACAAACAAAAAACAAATAACCCAATTAAAAAATGGGCAGAGGAACTGAACAGACGGTTCTCCAAAAAAGAAATACAGATGGCCAACAGACACATGAAAAGATGCTCCACATCGCTAATTATCAGAAAAATGCAAATTAAAACTACAATGAGGTATCACCTCACACCAGTAAGGATGGCTGCCATCCAAAAGACAAACAACAACAAATGTTGGCGAGGCTGTGGAGAAAGGGGAACCCTCCTACACTGCTGGTGGGAATGTAAGTTAGTTCAACCTTTGTGGAAAGCAGTATGGAGGTACATCAAAATGCTCAAAACAGACCTATCATTTGACCCAGGAATTGCACTCCTAGGAATTTACCTTAAGAATGCAGCAATCAAGTATGAGAAAGATCAGTGCACCCCTCTGTTTATCGCAGCACTATTTACAATAGCCAAGAATTGGAAGCAACCTAAATGTCCATCGATAGATGAATGGATAAAGAAGATGTGGTACATATACACAGTGGAATACTACTCAGCCATAAGAAAAGGGCAAATCCTACCATTTGCAGCAACATGGATGGAGCTGGAAGGTATTATGCTCAGTGAAACAAGCCAAGCGGAGAAAGAGAAATACCAAATGATTTCACTTATCTGTGGAATATAAGAACAAAGGAAAAACTGAAGGAACAAAACAGCACCAGAATCACAGAACTCAAGAATGGACTAACAGGTACCAAAGGGAAAGGGACTGGGGAGGATGGGTGGGTAGTGAGGGATAAGGGGGGGGAAAAGAAGGGGGGTATTAAGATTAGCATGCATGGGGGGGTAGGAGAAAGGGGAGGGCTGTACAACACAGAGAAGGCAAGTAGTGATTCTACAACATTTTGCTATACTGATGCACAGTGACTGTAAAGGGGTTTATAGGGGGGACCTGGTATAGGGGAGAGCCTAGTAAACATAATATTCGTCATGTAAGTGTAGATTAGTGATACCAAAAACAAAACAAAACAAAAAAAAATAAAGGGCAGTTCCTGTGTGGTGACCTCCAATGAGTTCTACACAAGGGTATAAAGGGCATGTAAAAGTGTAGGCAAAGGGTCTGTTTGCGTTTATACAGAAGATCAAAGCCTAATTGGGCTACCCCAAAAATGAACTAAGATACGATATGAAAGAGAACTTCCAACATCAGCACTCTCTGGAAGACTCATGCCGGAAGATGATCATCAAAAAACCCCAACAACGATCCACGCACTGCTACAGCTGTAGATGCACTCATCCCACCAGCTCCTGGACTTGCCATGGGAATGAAGGAGATATCTAAGCTGGCCTGTGCATACAGTAAAACAACAAATTTGACTGGATCTATACTGTTGGAACTCAACCAAGAATTAGGAGAAGTGCAAATTGTAGCGCTCCAAAATCTTACAACTACAGACTATTTACTGTTAAAAGAACATATGGCATGTGAACAGTCCCCAGGAATGGGTTGTTTTAATTTGTCTGATTTCTCTCAGACTGTTCAAGTTCATTTGGACAATATCCACCATATCATAGATAAGTTTTCACAAATGCCTAAGGTGCCTAACTGGTTTTCTTGGTTTCACTGGAGATGGCTGGTAATTACAGATATGCTTTGGTTATGTAACTATACTCCTATTATGTTAATGTGTGTGCGCAATTTAAGTAGTAGCTTAAAACCTATACATGCTGAAGTTACTCTACAAGAAGATATGTCAAAGAAATAATCAATCTTCCCATGTTTTCTTCCGCCTGCTACTTCTATAGCTTTTCTTCTTCCTTCCTAATTACAACCCTTAAATAGAATTCGTGCCTCATATCAAATTTACCGAGTATCATAATTCTTCCAAGTGGTAAAGATACCTCAAGACAAATGCTGGGCATAGAAGCTACAGGGCATAAATATGCAAAGAAATAAAATGCTAACCATTTCAAACAATAAGGCTTCTCTCTCACTTACCAACTTTACATTTCCCTGTATGGCCCCGGAAGATGACTGGTTAGCCAGAGACGGGTTAAGATTCCTCAAGGGAGGAACAACCTAAGACAGGCACAGTCACAGGGGGGCCATCAGGTGAGAAATTGGGGATCAACAGAGGTGAGGCTTAGAACCTCACCCCCCCATTCTGAGAGAAATCTTCTGCATACTTGGATGTTTTATTGCCCTTGTCTGGCTTGGATTAACACATAGTCTACAGGCACACACCTGATCATCTACATTTGCTCTCTTACAACACTAAACTATGTTTTCTACCTTTATCTTGTATCTACCTACCACTTCAGCATTTTATTAAAAATAATAATAATAAAGAGAGAAATGTGGTATCCACATATAAATCAAGTATAAAAACCAAATGAGTATCCATATTTGAACTGACTGTTTATAGTTCATAATGCATGAGCAAAACCGAAGGTTTCTGTGATGACTGCCCTTGTACTGTTCACTATGTAACTTATTCATTATGTAAGAATTTGTACTCCATGTAAGAACTTGTTTGTTATGCCTCAGAAGATTGGAGACTGACGAAAATTAGGCTTGGGGTGGATTAATGATTGTGCATTGAGCATTGACTCCCCTATACAGAATTTTAGTGTCGTTAACAACCATTTGATCAATAAATATGAGAGATGCCCTCACAAAAAAAAAAAAAAAAAAAAGGACAGACTTCCAATGGTAAAATAAATAAGTAACCGGGATGTAATGTATAGCATAAGGAATATAGTCAAGATATTGTAATAGCTTTGTAGGGTGATAGCTGGAACCTAGAATTATGTATATAAATGTTTTATCACTGTGTTGTACACTTGAAACTAATGTAATACTGTGCGTCAACTACCCTTCAATAAAAATAATTATCTAAAAAAAAAAAGAACAACAAAAACACAAAAAACTTCAAAAGCACAATTAATGAACTCACCCTCATGCATATAAATAGAAGTTGGTCTAACAATTCAGAAAATACATCCTTCTGAAGCACACATAGAACAATTACAAAATTACTTATTTGTTGGGTCATAAAGCAAACCCCAACAAATATTAAAGGATAAGTAACATATAAATAAAGCACATTTTCCTAACAAGCTGAAATAAATTTGTTAATTTTTTTCAATCCTCATGTATTTAGAAATTTAAAACTCTATTTCTAAAGAGCACAAGAATCAGAGAAGGAACCATAAAAGTTAAATAATTTTTAGATATAACTTCTAGAAGAAAACATAGGAGAAACTCTAGGTAAACTTGCATATGGTTATAATTTTGTTTAAATAAAGCACCAGCAGCATGATCCATAAAAGAAAAAATTGATAAGTTGGTCTACATTAAAGTTAAAAACTTGTGTTTCACAAACAAGAGAATGAAAAGACAAGCCATGGGCTAGGAGAAGGTCTTTGCAAAACACATATCTGACAAAGGACTAGTAGCAAATAGATACAAAGAACTATTAAAATTCAACAATAAGAAAACAAACAACCCAATTTAATAATAGGCAAAAGATCTGAACAGACACTTCACCAAAGAAGATATACAGATGGCAAATGAGCATATGAAAAGATGCTCAACATCACATTTCATTAGAGAATTAGAAATTAAAACAATTTTAGAATGCCTAAAATCTAAAACAATGACAATACTAAATGCTAGCCAGGATGTGGAGCAACATGAACTCTTATTCATTGCTGATGGGACTGCAAAATACTATAGCCACTCTGGAAGACAATTTGGTGATTTCTTACACTCTTATATCATAACGTACTCTTATATGATCCAGCAATAATGCTTCTTGATATTTACCCAAATGAGTTGAAAACCTATGTCCACACAGAAAACCTGTACATGAATGTTTATAGAAGTTATATTCCTAATTACCATAACTTGAAAGTAACCAAGATATCCTTCAATAGATAAATCGTTAAACCAACAGTGGTATATCCATACAATGGAACATTATTCAGCAAAAAAGAAAAGAAAAGAAAATGAGCTAAAAGCTATTAAAGGACATGGAGGAACATTCAATATATACTGCTAAGTGAAAGAAGCCAATCTGAAAAGCCTACAGACCGCATGATTCCAACTATAGGACATTCTGGAAAAGGCCAAGTTATAGAGATAGTAAAGAGATCAGTGGTTGCAAGAAGGTCAGAGGGAGAGAGGGAAGGATGAATAGGGGGAGCAGAGGGGAATTTCTAGGACAGTGAAATTATTCTGTATGATACTGTAATGGTGAATACATGTCATACATTTGTCAAAACCCGCAGAATGTACAACACAAAAAGTGAACCTTACTATAAACTATGGACTTTAGTTAAGAGTGTATCAACATTGGTTTATTAATGGTAATAAATATGTCACACTGATGCAAGATGTTAATAAGAGAGGAAACTGTGAGTGGGGTGGAGATTAAGAGGGTATATGGGAACACTCTGTGTTTTCCACTCAATTTTTCTGTAAACCTGAAACTATACTCAGAAATAGGGTCTGTTAATTTTTTTAAAAACTACATGTGGATCTTACATTACATTTCTATTAGCACTGTTATACAGGCTCTGGTCAGTGTAATAAAAAATTAAAGGTATAAGAATTGGAAAGGAAGAGATAAAACTTTTTATTTATTGATGATAGAAATGTCTGTATGGCTTCTCCTAAAGCCTATAGGGAAATTATGGGAAATAATAGAAGAGTTAATTAAGTTGGGTGGATGGAAAATTCACAATATAGGAGTGAATTTCTATTCCACTATTAAGGAACAGTTTAACAATTTAATAAAAAGAATACTCCACTTAAAATAGTAACAAAAATTTGAACATTTCTTTTCTGAAAACATTAAAGAAGACTAGCATAATCATCTAGTCTTTAAAAATAAGTAAATAAATACTGTATATAGAAGACTTGATATCACAGAGATGCCTATTATCTTAGCTGTTGTCATTCTCAGTGTCCAAATTTCTGACTAGCACTGTTAGGTTATTTTCAACATGCTTGTATGTATAGTTAATCCTGACTTCATTTGACAGATAATTGACCTCAGAAAGATTAAGGAATTAATACAAGGACACACAGGTACTAGCAAGCAGCCCAGCTGAGAGAATTCTAAGGTCTAATTCCAAAGATTTAGAATATGCTCTTCTTCCATTCTGCCTTGATCTTTTGAATTAAACATGTGTTGCAAAGCTAGAAACAGGAATATCAGCCTTGATTTCTCTCCTCATCTCACCCATAGCCAGTATTCCCCAACTTCTGTCAAGTTTACCTGTTCACAGTTTCCAAATCATTCATTGCTCTCCATTCCCCAAAGGCAATAGCTTTTATTAAATGAATCCCTTAACTAGTCCTTAAAATCTAGTCCTTCTTCTATGCTGTAGCCAGCACGATCTGAAATCCAAATTTGGTCCTCTGCCTAAAAGCTTTTAGTACTTTCCCATTGTCCTGCAGGTAGAAATACCTTAAAAACATAATTTCTAGGCCCTTCTAGCTCATTTATACTTCTGTAGCCTCATGTCTATTGCTCTGCTCTGGAGCCTTCAGGACTGCCTTTGTATGTACCAAGCTATCTCTTGCCTACTGATCTGTTCACACTTCCTTACCTTTGCTTCTCTCCACTCCCATCCCTCTAGTTTTCAATTCTTACCCCTCTGTATTACTCTGTATATCAATTCTCAGGCATTAGCCAGGTGATCTCCTCCAGAAATCCCCCTTAGTCTCTCCACTTCCAAGCAAACCTATCCTACACCTTAGTGCTTATCTCACTATATTGTTTGATCTTTGACTTGATCTGCTCCCCACTAGACTTAGCTCCGTGAAGGCAGGGACACTGGCGGGCACACAGTAAGAGTTAAATACTTATATACTGAATGGATTCCTTTAGGTTTAGGTTTCACTTACAAGCCAGTGAGTCCCAGTTAAACACTGGAAGGACCATGGCCATAGGTCCCTTAATTGGGCTAATCTGGTGGGTCATTTAGTAAGTAGGAATGTAAGGGAAATGTACTGAAAAATTCAAAGTTTTCAAAGAATCAGGTCATAGCCAAGATAATACTGGTAAGGATTGATACTCATCAGGATCATATGGGTAAATCCCAAATAGCATAACAGAGAGACTGAATGACCAGCTTAGAGTTTTTACAGGATGTGAAATCCAGAGAATTTTTCAGTCTCTGTCTGACTTTTGACAATGACATTTGGAATAGTGCGGTCTTCACCCCAAGAATAAGGAAAATAAAAAGTGGTAATCATAGTTAGCTGCATTAGCTGCTTTTCCTATCTCAGAAAAGCTACATGAGATACTAAAAATAAAACAAACACTTCGGGCTGTCAGATTCCAGTGTTTCCCGCAAAGAAGAAGAACACTTGCTTGGCATGGAAAGTTCGGGGAGATGGCCTGTTGAATACCTGTATGGCTGACAGGAAGGGTTCAGAGCATTTCCCCCTGACATCTGCATTACATTCAGCCTCATTATATTGAATTTTATGAGGATAAAAGACTGGCAAGACACTTTAGAAAATTGGGTTGCATTTCTAAATTCAAATGTGTGTGTGTGTGTGTGTGTGTGTGTGTATTTTAAGGGGCACTAGTAGGGACATTTTCCTGCCTATTCATCCCTTTGTTAACATCAGAAAAATGTATTTGGCTTAAACATTTATAAAAACCGCAAAATGGAAAAATGTAACCACTCTGTAATTTGGAGAACAGACAGCACTTTTTTATCAGCAATGTTTCTTTGTGCCCAAGAAGGGATCTGATTAACATATTCCCTTGGATTTTTCTAAACTCAGGTTGCTCACTCTTTCATAAGAAGTTGCTGTTTTCTAGAAACAGGGAGAGGAGATTTAGTTTATTATCCCCTAGGCTTGGAAAACTGATGGACTCAATTTAAAATCTTCAGGCCAGATTCACAAATGTACCTAAGGGTGAGAGTACGTCAGCAAAATGGAACAAGGGATGTTCATTCTTTTGTACATTTCTTCTTGATTAAAGAGAAATACAGCTAACAGGGAAAACACAATTATTCATTTCATGGATCCTTGTGCTTTTAATGTGAAAGGAACCCTTTAAGTAAAAAACTCCTAGTATTTATTATGTTACTCAACTGCAGATTCAAAATGCAGATGTCTGGTTGCTGCTTCATGGACAAGGTTTTCAGAGTATAAGGAAATTCATTGGTATCTTGCAGCTTTCCTTCCCTTATCTATGTAAGTGGCAATTACCTGAGTAGCTATTTAAGAATTGTATTATATTTTATTGATTTGAATTCAATTATGTTCAACTTTATTATAAATTCAACAAAGACAGAAATTGTGAAAATCAATTCCTTCCCATAAACCAGTTAGAAAACATAATATAAAAGGATCCCATGACAATAGTAAATGATAAAATACTTATGAAAAACTTGAGGAAAATAACCTCGACCAATGTGAAGAAAATTATAAAGCCCTACTGTAGTCATAAAACAACATCTAAGAAGAGAATATTCAAGTTATAAATCTGAATGGGTAACTCAATATTCAAAGGCACACAGTTATTTCAAATTAATCTGTAAATTCAGTTCAATTTTAATGAGAATCCCAATGGAATATTTCCTAAAACTTAAATTAATTCTATATTTTATCTGGATCTGGAGTAGTCAATGTACAGAATTAGCCAATATATTTTTAAAAATAAACTTGCTTAAGTAATGAAACTACCATAATTAGGAAAATATATAGACAAACAAATCAATTGATCAAGCTACAAATTCCAGAAAGAAACCCATCTACTTTGAAACTTAAAATAAGGTAAAGTTGGCAATTCAAATTCAACTCAGAGATGAACTGTTTATTGAATAAATGGTGTTAAAACAATTTACTATGCCTATTAGTTAGCATAAGGCTACATTCTTACCATGTATTAAACTAAATACTAGAAAGAATGAAAATCTAAATGTAAAATATATAAATGCTTTAGAAAAATAGAACTTTTTTCCTAATCTGGAAATAACAAAGGCCTTTATAAACAATACCTAAACCTGAGAAATGATTAAAATTGACATATTTAATTACTTGAAAACAACTGTAGAATTAAGAAGTTAATTTAGCCAGGTTAATACACCAAATCCAAAGTACTTCTGTATGCTGTAGCAAACAATTAAAAAGTTTAATTTTATTTTATTATTTTTATAGTAATTCAATTTTATTATCTAGTCATAATATGATAGTGGCATAATGTGAGTGTGCAACTTTCCAAACTAAAGTTTCCTGAGAAAAAGATTTACCAAAAAATGATATTTTAGAAAACTGATTTATAATACTGCCAAAGTCATAAAATACTTAGGGAAAGTTAACAAAAGATCAGCAAAACCTGTACACTGTAATATTCTCTGTAAAGCAGAGAATATTTCTATGAGAAATTAGAGGACCAGAAGTGGAGAGATGTACTATGTTCATGGATTATAAGACTGAACATGGTTACAGTATTTAAATAACAAATTTGGAGGATTTAAACTGCCTAACTTTAAGATTTACTATACAGCTACAGTAATTAAGACAATGACATAAGTTTTGATAAATAGATAAATGAAATAGAATATATAACCAGATACAGAGCGCCATTCATATGGTCATTTGATTTTTGACAAATACACCAAAGTAATCTAACACATGAAAAAGTCTTTTCAGAAAATGGTGGTGTAAAAACTGATGCCTATAGGAAAAATGAATGTATTTCAACCTCTATCTCAAGTCATATAATTTGAGATAGTCAAACACCTTTACATAATTTGAGATACATCAGAGACTTTAATATAGTCCTAAAACTATAAAGCTCAAAAATAAAATAATAGAATTCCTTTATTCCTTTATTTTAGGTAGGCAAAGCTTTCTTTGGACATATAAAGCAATAAGAATTGATAAATCAGTGTTTTGTGCTAGTTTTAGCTTATCACTAACCAATGCTGTGATTGGACCAGCCCTTGTGGTTCTTTTTATGATTGCAAGATGCCCTTCAGCAACAACCATCAGGAAAGTTAGAAAAAATGCAGGTTTATTACTTACAAGACCTGGAAATGAGCACAACTGGGGCCACACAGTGAGGTCATGGGTAGTGAGAGAGTATGTGCATCAACAAGGGATTCTGCTGTCATTGGGGTGGAGGGTGGGAGCCTAGCATTTCTGGAGCTCAGTCCTTATTGGTGAATTTCAAACATAAGAGTCAGAATTTAAAGCCTGGAGAAGAGAAAAGATAAGTGGCCCAAAAGGTTAGTTAAGGAAATACAGTTAAGATCTGTAAAATAAAGGAGGCTCAGCTTAGGTAGGTGGCTTGGTTCTTTATCTAGTCTTGTGGCTTGCAACGTGCTTATTTGAGATAACCACCTCTGAAGTGGATGACTCAGCAATCAAAGCTTAAGTCAGATGCTTGCATACAAAAAAAAAATTGTCAAGGATTACACTACAGTTAGACTCCATTAAAATAAAAAAACTTATGCTCATCAAAAGATTCGATTAATAAAATTATTAGAATGCCATCAACTGGGAGAAAATAATAGCAAAACATATGTCTTACACAGTACTGGAATCCAAAATAATAAAATGTTAGATAATTTACTAAAAATAGCCCTAAGATTTTAACAAACATATCACAAGGAAGACATACTAAGCCCAATGAGAGATGCAACAATTTTTATCATCATTACTCATCAGGAAAATGCAAACTAAAGCCACAATGAACTCCACATCAACCAGAATGGCTAAAATTAAAACTGACAACGCCAAATGTAAGCTCAAATATGGAGTAACGGGGACTTTCATTCATTGTTGGCAGAAGTGTAAAATGATACAATTACCTTAGGAAGTTTTGAGTTTCTTATAAAATGAAACATATACCTCCATTCAACCTATCTATTCTACATGTTATTTACTCAAAAGAATTGGAAATGTTTATCTGCAAAGTGACATATACAAAATTGTTTTTATTCACAGTAGCCCCAAACTGGAATCAGGTGTCCATCTACAGGGAAATGAGTTTTAAAAAAATATACACTTATAGTTTGGTCACACAATGGACAACTATACAGCATTAAAAGGAAGAAACTATTGATACATATAATGTCCAGCATGAACCTTCAAAACATTATGCTGAGAAAGAAAGTTTACACAAAAAAAGCACATAGTGTATGGTTTCATTTATATGAAATTCTAAAATAGATAAAACAAATCTATGGCAGACAAAAGTCAAAAAGGTAGTTGCTTCTTGGGAGTAAGGACCAGAGGTGTGCATTGACTGAGAATGGACATAAGAGAACTGGGGTAATTTTAATATTAATTATAATAAGTATAATATTTTGTCTTGGTAAGGGCTTAGGTTACATAGATAGAAGCATTAGTCAAAATCATGGAATTAAATTTGTACATTTAGTCATTTGTTGACTTATCACAAAAGAAAACAAACAAATATTGGATTCTAGTTAATAAAATACACACTGAAACATTCATTTGGAAGTATCCTGGTAGCTGGAAACTACTTTGAAATGCATCAGTAAGGTAAAATCTATTGAAAATGGATAGAAGGACAGATATTTAATAAATATGGTAAAATGTTAATTGTAGAATCCAGGCAGTAGATATATGATTCTTCACTGTAAAACTCTTTCAACTTTTCTACATATATAAAAACCTTCATAATAAAATGCCAGGGAAAAACTTCCCTGGAAACAATAAAGAACAAAAAATAGAAAGTAAATATTTTTGACATCAATAAAAGAAAATATCAGTACAACCACAAACTACAAAGTATGAAACATTATTGAATCTGCGGACCAAAAGGGCAAAATCTTTCCCAAGATTTGATACAGAAAAATAAATACTGAAACATAGAATCTTGAACTGCTAAAGTTCAAGGATAAAAAATAAACCTGATAGTCAGCCAGGTAGAAAAATCCTATCACATCAAGGAGAAAAGAATTCAAGTTAACCTCGTAGTTTTTCCACAAAGCAGCCAATCCTAGAGAACAGTAGAATGATGTTTAATAAGGCCCAATTATCCTTTATTAAATACAAACCAAAACAAAATTAACAACACAGACATTCCCAAGCAAATAGGAACTCACTTTTTACTAGATCCCTGAGCTCTTAACCTGATGGAATCTAGTTAACTGATGAATCAAAATATAGATGGAAAATAACATCTCAATAAGGGAGAGGAAATGGTATAAGAACTGGTGGAAACCTTGAATACATTATACTATAAAACTAAAAGAAATAAAAAAATGGTGCTTGAGAAAACTAATCTTATGACCTTATTCAAACTTATTTAGTTTTATTTGAGTTGTATATATGGTCACAAAGAATAAAAATGAAAATAAGATAAAAAAGGTATCCATTAAGAAATTTTACTTGTATCACTTTCTCCATCAATTCTTTTCTATCCTTCATTTAGGGAACCACTTATATTAGTTTTTTTTTTTTTTTTTTACCTTTCCAGTATTTCTTTATGCAAAAATTAGGGAAGGCTATTTTTATTTTATCCCTGTCAACCACAAAATGTAGCTGACTATACACACTTTATTGCACCTTACTTTTATCACATGACAGTTTTTGTTAGAGATGTTTCCATATCAGTACATATGGAGTGTCGTTATTCCTGTTTTGTACCCATTAATCATTACATTACATGCATGAACTAGACAATTTTCTGTTTTTTAAAGAATTGAAAATTTTATAATCGTGTTCCTCTGCATGAAGATGATTCATGCCTCCATTAATTAGGCCTCACTTCTGTCAATAAAATGATCTTTTTGCCCATATGGTAGCAAGAGTTGGAATTTACCAAACATTTATTATATGCCGGCCACTCTCATTTCATCTATACAATCCCTTCTCTACAAAAGAGGCTAAATGAACTGTTAGTCATGCAGGTCGTATGCAATGAGGCCACAATGCGGGTCCGGGTCTGAATCTTCCGCCGCAGAAGTGGGCTCTGAGCATGAGCAGGCTCAGCCTAAAGAGAGGGGCTCAGAACCCCTCGGTGGCTTCTTATCACCCATTTCCTCTTTCACCTACTGCATTACAACCAAAGCTTTTTGATTCCCAAACTTGAAGAGTTAAGCTTGTGGTACAATTTCAACCACCAGAAATGGGAATGGTAACAACCCTCGAGCGTCTGTCGGATACAGGTTTACGGAGGATGCCGACAAACTTGGCCTTGGGATAGGCATCTCTCCTCCATTATTTCATCCTATGACCTTGCTTCCACCACCTGGTGAATTTAGAACTAAAAGAATAAATGAAAAACATCATAGTCTGGAAATAAATGACAGCCGTGAATTTCATGAGGTTGTGATAAAAGGCAGCGTAACTGGATCTTTCTGGAAAATGTATTCTACTACTGAAGATGCTCTAAATTGTTGAACAGACCAAACTGCTTACATGCTTCCTATACCTGTAGCAACTGCTGGCTTCCCCTGGTTCATTTCTGTAGGAGTGTGAAGTGGGTGGAAATGGAGTCGATATACATGAGCAGTGCCTAGTGCCCCTTCATTCTGCTGTAATAATCTCCTTGCAGTTGTTGTTTCGGAGGTCCTGCCCCTCCTCCTGTTAGCCTGAATTCACCTTTGGTGTGGCATGACTGCACTTCCAGTTGGCCCATTAACTGTTACTCTAACTTCCTAAAGCATGTTTGGTGAATGCTGAAAATTATAACAATTCTTAAAACTGCTGACACAGAATACAGAGAAAACATCAACAAATGTAGCTCCAGTGCTTAACTAGTTTTATGTTCTGTTCAAAACTCATAGACCCTGGCCTCATTTTTCTCCTAGTGAAATGAGGTCATCGGTGCAGAACTCCAAGGTTGCCTAATATCCAGTGAGTAGATTTATGCTGGAGAGTGAGTGGAGGATATGAGAGAAAAACGTAATGGAGGGTGGAGATTGGTGGGAGCGGAGTGCAGGGCAGAGGCCAGCAAGGTACCAGCACAGAGAGTGCCCGCCTGCCTGGAGTCGGCCCTTCCTGGACAACACCACGGCAATCGTTAAGACCTCCAGCTAGTTCAGCGGTTACATAGCCCTTCTATCTGGAATACAACATTTGTGTCCTTTTTTTTTTTTCAACAGTCATATAACAGTTTATCTGGACACCACAAAGGAACAATGCAGGTAAAAAGTTTGGGAGCTATCTGTTGATTTTCTAGTTGAGACCTTGATGTTCTGTGCTATGATGTGTGAAGGAGATTTATGGATGTATTTTTCTCCAGGTCTTTCTTGGCTTCCTCTGATAATAAATGTCATTAGCTATTTCCCTTCCCTATTAAATTCTGCATATTATCACCACCATTCGGTCTAGATCAGACTTCAGAGGCCAACGTTAATGAAACAAGAATTGGGAAATCTGTCTTCATTAAATGGGAAACAGAATAACAGAGAGGGTCAAGATGGAAAAACAAGCTACAGTGTGCAGGAGGTTGATAAGAATCAATTGCCTGAATTTACAAACATTTAGAATTTAATTACAGGTATGCCATATTTCGCTATTTCCAATGCTTCCTTATGTATTCCATCTCAAGTTTTGAACGTGATCTATCAGGTCATTATTTTGGAGTTGGGTGTCTGAATTTCTGAAGCTGTATGGAAAGGGCTCGCAGTACATGTTGCAGGAACAGAATTACAGTTCTGCAGATTCAGTTTTCTTCTTCTAATTCCACATCAAAGAAATACAGCAACAGCCCAAGGATTGCTCACCTCTCTAATACATTGCTGTGGAAAGTCAGTTTTATATGAGATGTTTAGCTTCAGACTACAAACCTATGGTTAGAAAAAAATGAACTGTTTATGCTTCTTTTCCAGTTTTAAAAAGGTTTCCAAGATGCATCAATGACGTATGTGAATATAAAACATGTCGCCCATCAAATATGTTTCCATAGTACAGCCGCTGTTACCGTGAAAGTGACCACTTGCCAAGATATAAAGAAAGAAAAATACCTTCACTCTGGGGAAATGTCCAATTTGAATGCTGCTATGACCCGACCCTTTTCACTTCTCTATCTCGCCTTCAAATTTTAAGTATTGTCAATGAATGCTGCTTTCAATTGGAAGAAAGGAATGTTATATGGTTGCACACAAATTAGCAGGAGAGGTCAATTTAATTACAAAGGAGCCAGAATACTTACTGAGGAATATTGATGACTATGTATTGAAGCTGAAAACTAAAGAGGAAATACTATGGATGTTCTATAGCAGGCTTCGTTTGGAAAATAGAAAGGTAATCCAGATTTGTTAACATAACCTCTATTTAAGTGCTATTTTTTCTCATGAACTACAAATATTTTATAGACATTTTCTCAATAACTTTCCATGTAAGGCAACTTTACTAATCAGTTTAAGGAACAAAGATCAGCCCTCGTGCTACCAACTAGCTCTCTACCCTTGGCCAAATATAAGCCAGGCATTGTGCTACAAGCTATTACCTCAATTATGTACCCATTAATTTGTCTTTTATGCCAGGCACTGAGTTAAGCACTGGAAATGAGAAGACCAAAAAGGCATGACCCTTTCTTTCAAGTGGTTTTTAGTCTAGTGCCAAACATGGCATCGGTCGGGGGATCAGTGCTATACTGTAAATAGAGTGTCAGCTATGAGGTGGCCCCAAAGTGGGGAGTGGCCATGCGCTATTTCTTTGACCAAGTTTTGGTTGACTCCTCACTCATCCTAGCAGACTAGGGGACCAACATTTATGGGAGCTGGGTAACACTGGAAGTATCACGTCCAGTCAAATCCAAAGCTTATGCTGGTTCTACACCAGGCTCCTTTTTAAACCCGGTTTTCTACAGAAAGTGAGAGAATGCTGCCCTAGTGCAAGAAGCAGGTAATTTGGGTAAAAATGAAAAGCACTAATCCTTACTGAGCACTTACTAGCTTCCAGACACTGTTCTAAGCACTTTGTTCATGTTAAATGATTTAATCTTCTCACTGCCAATTCAATTAGGTATAATGTACTTATCATCCTCACCTTACTAATGAGGGAACTGGGAAAGGGATGTGAAGCCACTTGCTTGAAGGGACACAGATGGTGGAAACAGTGATGTAAAGCTGTGCACCTGGTGTGGCTGAGCCGCCGCACATCCCTTTCGGAGTACTGTGGGGTGAGGAGGAGATGCTGGGAAGTCTCCCAAAAGGGATGCCTTTCTGGTGGGGTGGGGCAGGAGTCCCAGCTTTCCAAAGCCAGGTCTGCTCTGGGCATTTAGTCCCATCTGGACATACTGACACAAATGGGGAGAACTCAAGAACTCCCTAGCCAGGAGGACTAAGGAACTTTCTGGAAAGAAAGCCTTCTAAGGTAAGAGTATGTTAGGCAGAGGAGTACCATTTGAAAGCAAGACTGCACTCGAGCTTTGGGCTGCCTGAATTCTTGTGTTCTAACTCCCGGAGGAGTTCTTCTTTCTCCTGGAGGAGACTGGGTGTTATGGCGTGAAAGGATGACAGACCACCTGCTGTCAACCTAAGGAAAGGGAAGCGCTCACTCCCCAGAGTCTGGGGAGAACTGCCAGTCCTCTCAGAGTGGGGTCACTGACCTTTCATTACTGTGGAAACACACCCTTTGCCACTGCTTTTCCAAGGGGCAGTGCCAGGGAGATAGCGCCTTTGAAGCAGTCAGGCTGCCACATCCTCAAAGCCCAATCACCTTGGGGTGATTTTCCACTCTGCTTTGAAATGACCAGTTCACAAGTCATCAGGCAGATGCCTTTTACTGCTGTGATGAGCAGTCATTTTCACCTTAACTAGGGTGATCGGTTCTTCTTGGTTTGCTTAGGACCTAATCAGCTTCAGCACAGGAAGTCCTGTGTCCTAGGAAACCCCTCAGTCATGGGCAAAGCAGGACCTTTGGTCCCCCTCTGTCACGTGGGCCCACCTGGCCTCTTGCCAACTCACAGCTGGAGCCTGAGGATATTTGTTTCATCACTTTGTGTCCCTCTGCCTGGTGTGAACCCTGCCAAGTTTCCTAGTTCCCTTCCCTCACGAGATGTGCCTTCATCCCCTCTACTCAGTCCCCTAGAAGCTCAGTCTATGGAAGAACCATCCTATGTGCACATGTGTGGTTTGCTATGTGCAAAACTCTTTCCCATGTATCATCTCATAAAACTTTCCAAGGGTCCATGGAAAAGACTGGGTGGGATTTATCAATATTCTGACGTTATAGATGATAACATAAGGTCAGGCAGAGATGACTTACTGAAGTAACACAGCTAGGGTGTGGCGGCATTAGACCTTCCCTTTTCAAGATCATGGGCTTGGAATCTGACTTGAGTCCAAATCCTGGTCCAGCCATTTGCACATTATGTGACTTTGCACAAGTTACATAACCTCTCGGTATCTCCACTTAGTCACCTGAAATTTGCAACAGTAACAGTGATGCAATGAAATCATGTGTGCATGTGATAAATGTTTAGAAAATGGTGGCTTTTAGAGTAGTTTGTAATTGAATAATGTTTCTCAGGGGTAGGAGGAATGTTTGAATAAAAGGATTCCTTATGAGAGGAAGAGGTTTAAACCTTCCCAACTGAGTTTGAATGGGTGAATTAGAATAGATGTGCAATCCAGGATGCAAAATACAAGACCAAAGGGAAAGGCGATGCTCCTCTGCTCAGGATGAACTGGGAGATGGGCAAAGAAGAGAGAGCGCATCTGCGGCACCTGTAAGAGAGCCCCGCCCAGGAGCCCTCTGCCTGGCACCGGCTGCCCCCTGCTGTTAGTCCCCATGGCTGAGTGGCCATGTACACTGTGCAGGGGAATCCATTTCCAGACTTGGTGGGGAATCGCAGGGCACCCACAATTCTCTACTGCCTGGAACTCTTCTTATATCCAATGGCTCAACCACAGCTTTAAGTCGCCATAGTAACAGGCCAATGTCTGTAATGCTGAAGCACTTTTGTTTATGCAGAAGGTGAAGTAGTAAAGGCTGGGCAACTCTAGTCAGCAAGGCAGGTTTACAGAGTCCCATAATCCCATCATCCAGAACTCTGGCAGACGCACACACATTGCTATATTTTCTTCCTTGTCTAAACACATCTGTGGCCAAGTCTGAGGGTGTGTGCTATTCTGGATGGCCCCTGGCCCTCACTCCTCTGGGAACCGCTCGGCAGCCTTTGCTTTGGGGAACCAGCCCTTCCCGAGGCCAACCACGCAGGCGCGGGGAGCGCAGCTAGTCAGAGGACCCGGCCCCACCCCAGCCACCACGTGATTTCTCCAGAGGTGGTCATGTGACCCCAGCCCGCCAAGCCTGAGTTCCCGTCCCCTGGAGTTGTGTAAATGCTTGTAATGGGGAAAGTTTATTCTTCCGCGTGGGTTGCTAAATGAAATCATGTTAGCTCATATTCATCTTAAAGCCTAATGGTAAATTAAATTGTTGAAAAAGGTTAAAAACATTTTTAAGGAAGAATTGGAAATACTAAATGAACACGAAATTGCCTAATAAACAAGAGTACTCAAAAACTCCCCAGCATGCAACAATCACATCATAATAATACTATCATATTGTCTCATGTCATGTAAATTCTTCCTAAACATCGTTTCTGTTTCATATTGGCCCTGATAAATAAACGGCTGTTAAGCAGACCTAGAACATTTGCTCTATTAGATTCCAGAGGAAAGTGCATGTTGGTGTTTTAAAAGGCAATTTGCATATACAACTTACAAGATATTTTGCAACCTTTCTGATTTCATGATTCAGTAGAAGTGATGAAATCATTGTCTCATAGTAACTGTCAAAGATAAATCCAAAGATCTGCTCCCATCACCATTTGGCCCTCAAGCATACACCTGTGTTACATGATGCTTGAAGCTAAAAACACAGAAGCTTGTTCTGCTAAGTGTTGTGTGGGAGTGAAACGACTGCAGAAGAATTTTTTTCTGAATACTTATTTTCTAGGAGTGTTATTGGAATAAACTAATTTTTGAAAATTCAGATCCATAGCAGGGTCTCTGACTTTTTGATTTACTCTGATGTTCTCAAGTAAATATGAGGTCCACAATGTTTTCTTCCCGTTCTTTCTTTCATGCTGTTTGTAATAGGATGTTAATGTCTTATCATAGAACAATATCCAAAATCCTACACCCTGGGCTGCCTCCTCTTCCTTACTAACATAGGGATAACATTTCCGTCTTCCACCAATACCCAACTGGGGTCACTTTTGCTTAAGGAAATAAAATCTCTTAGAAGCCATGCCCTGGTCATATGCATCTGCTTGTTCCTTCTTGAAAAAGTTTGTTTACCCTGTTTGTGTGGTAAGCATGCCCTTCACAGTTTTTGAAATAAATTCTAATTTAACATTCATAGGGCTGCTATAAAAAAATGTTGATCTTTAAATACCATCAGAGATGGTAAGTGATGTTTCAAAATATTTCAAATCAAACGAGATGTAGTATTTTCTTGGAAGAAACATCATTAGATTTAGGGTTCACCTGGATAATTAGGGGTGATCTAATCTCAGATCCTTAACTTAATGTCACTTGTGGTTTGTTTTATATTGACTATCAGCATTATAATACAATATTGTGCTAATACTGTGTAGTAGATTACAATCCACTATTCCAAATAAGTTGGCATTCACAGGCTCTCGGTAGAACACTTTTGGGGTGCCATCATACAACCCACTACAATGCCTGATACTGTTTCATCTTTTTAAAATACTGCTTGCAAATAAACCGGTGTGGTTGCTCACCATTATTAGGTTCTGTTTGGCAGTTATGGTGACTCCTGGTGGTTGGGCACAGGGGAGAGTTCTGGGTCTCCTCTCCCACCTCTTCACTACCTAGTTAGATGCTATAATGAAAACAAGTCCCGAGCCAAATTTTGGAGCACACAGAAACATTCGTTAGCACCCTCACACAAAAACACATGTCCCATCGATCCTGTAATTCAACGAATCCCCCACTCCTCACGGTGTCTAATGAGTACTTCAAGGAAACGCTCAGTCATGGCATACACAGCAAATTCTAGTGACAGAATTCTGCTAACTCTCCAGGCAAGGGTTTTCAAACAGTTGTTTGCATCCTATGAGGGTGTTCTGCAATAAACTGAGTGGAAAGCAACCAGCAATTAACAAAATGAAACATAGTTGAATTGAATCAAATAGAAAATAATAGAATGCATTACATGAAATAAGGGTAAGCAATGTTTTCTCCAGAAACTTTTCCTTCCAATGTGTGTGGGTACAAGGTCATGATATAAAATATATGTATTACTGTGATTTAAAAGAATAAGAAATCATGTCCTAAGAGGACCTGGGCACAGGATTTGATGGAGTCCTTTGGCCAGAGGCACCACTTTAACCATTATAGAGTGACTGGTGCCCTAGACTTATAATCTATATATGGAAGGAAGGTTGTTTCTGAATACTTGTAGTCTACATAACTGAATACCACTCATTTCACCAGAAAAAAAAAAAGTCATTTCTAACATCCTTCACGCTCATCAGCAAATGTTCTAAAGATAGACTTGTCATAGCTTCCCTTAGAATGTGGCTTCTGATTATATGCATTACAATACTAACTACCCCTGGAGTGCATATTCCTGATTAGACTACTTCAGCGGTTACCTACCCATCACTAAAGTATAAATAAACCACTATTATATTCTGTATGCTGGAGTATGTGAGCACCCAGAAAACAACCAGTATCAAGGTTATTCTTTCTGTTACCTTGGGTTGATGGAAGGCTTGCAAGGGAAAGAATCATGTTAAAAAGAAGATTGTAATCTACTACACAGTATTAGCACAATATTGCATTATAATGCTGATAGTCAATATAAAACAAACCACAAGAAAATCCACCTCTGAAATCTCACCTGACACCTAAATTAATGGAGTTATAAGCTAAAGCAAAACTAGAGGATTGTAAGGATAGACTCCCACGTCGGAATGTTCAGGCATGCCTCAAACAGTGGTTTAGGGTTTTCCCCTTATGTGGAACACTATCCAGTCCCTCCAAAGGATGAGTAATGACCCATGATCTGAAACATAATATATATGTCCCAATAAATAGGTCAAAGGCAAACACCAATGCAGATTCTGACCTTCAGCCCACTGTTTGGGGTGTCTCAAGGGACAGGAGGGGGTTTGCTCTGAGCTTTAACATGTGGTGCCTGGAACTTGAGCATCAGAGCTGGCTCCATAATTTACAGGGCCCAGTGCAAAATGGAAGTATGGAGCCTCGCATTAAAAAAGCAAGAGAAAGCTTTTTCTTTCTTCTGTGGTCTTTCTCTCAACCTGTCATAGTGTTTTTTATTTGCTATTTAATTCTGTGCCACATGGGCACAGGGATACGAGAGGAGTGTGTGCTGACCTTCAAGGGCACCCGGGGCCCTGCCCTGTGACCCAGGGTATAGCTAGCTGCCTGGGTGCATCCCGCCCTGAGCCTGTCCCCAGAACTGGGCACTGGGCAGCCCAGACCTGTGTCCCGCTGTCAGAGGACCCCTTCGAGCCTCTGTCCCGCTGGACTGTGCTTACAAAACACAAGCACAATGATAAAATTATTAAGAATTCCAAGACGGTGTCCACAGACCAGTAATCCTCAAGTGGGGGGCTTTATGAGGGCAGGAATCTACTGGCCACATGCTCATGGAGTGATGCCTCTGTGAGACTAGGTGGGCATGTAAATCCATGATGCTTTCTAGAACCTTCACCAGAGCCAGTGAGAAAAACAAGTCTACCATCCCAATAACAATAACTGAGATTTCTGCAGCGCCCTCTATTTGACCAGAAGACATCACATGTTATAACTCACACACTCCAGAGCTCAACCCCTAGAGCTGTAGAGTTGGGGTTAACACCGACCCTTGTACATGTTAGGTTGGGTCCTGTGCAATTCTCAATATAACACTGCTTTTATTTTTACTGACTCAAACAGCAGTTTATGGTGAAAACCAGGGTTCAGCCTAAAAAGCTATTTCCACCACCTTCTGGACGTCATTCTTTTCCTGTTGTATAAACTCTTCTCAGACTCCTCCCCGGACCTTTGTCCAAGAGGTCATTAACTAAACCACAAAGAGCACCACTGCTGTTAACTGCTGGGGTCATTATAACGCCCCATTCGATGAGGGTCCATTGCCATAGCAGCCAGGAGGGGCAGGTGCAGGGCAGCTGCGAGGGGGACCTTTCACTCAGGTGTGACCTTCGGCTGCGGTTCCTCAGGTTCCCTTTGTGTGCTTGGCCGCCCTCCCTTTTGTGATTAAGTGGATGAAATCCATCCACCGGAGCCCACCCCTTTGCGGCTCTGTCTCCCCACAGTCTGGCTGCCCCGGGTAAGATTAGCCACTTAACTAACACAAGCTTCCTTTGAAGATGTTCCTCCCGTACAAAAGCTTCTCCTTTGGATCCTAGCTTTCCACCCAGTAATGACTAATGACTCCCTAACGGAGGACAGATAAATTCCCGGAGGGCCTCTGGCCGATGGTTTGGTCCACACTTACAATTTATCAAATATTGTTTTCAGTAAAAATTAATCATTCCTGGTAGCAAAAGATGATATTGTTGGTTCCCAAGGTTCCCCAGCACATCTGAATACTTGAAGAGCCCTAAGCTTCGAAGACTTTTCACTTATTGAGACTCATATTCAACTCATAGGGACTTATTGAGATTAATAAATGATAAAATATGGTTTTTGTTATTTATCTGTGCACACACACACACACACACACGCATGTTTACTGTGTATGAAGTAGCAAATGCCATGCCCCTCAGGAATGGGAACAGATCTTTGCAATGCCCTGGGCCATGTGTCCACTCCGCACACGACCATGTGGCCAGAGGGCAGGACTGCAGGGCAGTAGGATTTGGGGGTCTGTCCTGCCTTATTCCTTTTGAGAGATGTGACCTGCATTTCACTGAGCACCTAAGAGGCATCAGGCGTTTGAATCATGGAGCCCTGTGCTTGAGGATGACATTGTATTTCACTTCATAACCCTCTTACTCACTTTGCACTCAAGGCTCACAGCCTTAAGTGACACGCTCAAAGTCCGGCCGCGGGTGAGTAGCTGAGCCAGGAACCAAACACAGGCCATCCACGTAAGATGAGATTTCTCACTGTGGACAGCGTCTGGGCTGCACAACCTTCCCTGCGATCGCTCTTCGCAGTTTACACGCAGCCCGGCGGCAGCCCCCACATGAGTCCTTATGCACAGCAGCGGAGCGCACAGCTGGAGCACAGCTGTCCCACCCTCCCCAAGCCCATCAGAATCCCACGCTCGCTTTGTCTACACTGTGGGGAAGCTGAGAGCTACTGAATCCCACTGCTGCCCGAGGCGCCCTGCAAACCCTGGCCTTCTGGTATACCAGCATGCCCAGCTCCCCCAGGTGCCGCGGGGCTCCTTCTGCCCGGGAGGAGTTAAGCTCTGGTGGGTGAGCAGAGACTCCGCCCGTGCCTCTGTCCACAGCAACTCTTCTCTGGCGTTTACATTGAAACTTGGTCCCCAGAGGTGGAAAGGGGATGCTCGGGGTACAGAGAAATACACCCCTCCGTCCCCTCAGGGCACTGCTTCTGAAAACAAGTGCAGTCTGGGGAGTGTCTGCCTGCAGCCAGAAGGCAAACCAATACACAGAAGGACGCCTGCATCTGGAGAGGGAAGGCCCCCCTCCTCCCTCATCACCTTTGATTTTCCACCCACAGACCCTCCTGGGCCCGCAGCCGCTTCCAGAAAGGCTCACAGCTCTTTGCCACCGCCTGTTTTCCGGGCTCGCTCTGCTCGCCCCTCCCTCCCCACGGCCATTGTGAATCACCAGCGTCTGTGGCCTCCCCCACCTCCTCCAAAGAACAGTTTGAAAGATCCATTTGAATGAAATGGCTTGATTACAACAGGGAGACAATTGGTTGAATAAAGTCAATTATCTTTCCAGTGACAGGTGCCCACTTTGAAGTCCGGGCACCTGCTGGCATAATCACTGAGGCTGACATTTCCAGGCCCTTATTAAAAAGGAAATAATAGGACGCCAGGCCCGAGTTTTTTTGGTTGTTTGTATTTTTTTTTTTTTTTTTTTAAGCAGGGCAGAAGGGTGAGAGCCATCTGCAGCTGTTGGGTCATTAGCTAACAGAATGGGGAGCTGGGCCCTCCGACGCTGGCAGGGCCGTCAGAGGCTCTAACCAAGCCGGTGCTGTCTGACTGCAGATGCAGGAAGGGTCATTAACTCTGGGAGCAGAGCAGAAGGACCGTGCCTCCATCTTTAAGAGAGTTACCACTCAAAGGAGAGCAATCAGATCTGAAAGCAACAGGGCCCAGGGGGGTCCAGGCCTACCTGACCAAGCCAGTTAGGGAGACATCATATAAGACTGCCAAAACAAATGACCTGCTAGTGCCCTGAGGGTACACCAAAGGCCTCAGTTTCACTTATGACCTATGCTCTCAGCCTCATTTTCCTCCTGACCCAATCTCCTTCCCTCTGCCATCTCCCTATTATTGTCTTTATCCACACTCACCCAGATGAATGGACGCTGTGGTTGTTGGAACAGCAGATGGCCAGGGAATGAGTGGGAGGTGGCAGCAATGGGAATGTCTGGGGACAAGGAAGGAAAGCAAAGTTGTTTATTCAACTAGAATATATGACTGAGTTGGCTATGCACCAAGCAGAGCAAGTTAAACTACTTGCCTTCTAGGAGTTTATCATTTAGATTAGGAGTCAAACACTTGTAGTGCTTATAGGACCGGGCAGGTAATATAAATGTGCTTAGCCAGCCGGTGGATAATAGGGAGTGGCGGAGAGTGTGGCAAGCTAGAGAACCCTTGTCCTGTCCAAAAGAGGCCTCCTCAATTCAGCTCCAGCCAAGGTCATCACGTGGCTGTGTGAGACCACTGTTGACAGAGCTCCCAATTGTGCGAGAGAAGTTGGAATCTTGCTTTTATGCAACACTTTCTGGTAATCAGAGTGGTGGCTGCTGAAGATAGGGGTGGCAATTTCTTAAAATAAGATAATAAAACTGTCCACATCAGTTGATTCTTCCTCTCACTTGAACACTTAGAGGCCATTGTGGGGTTATTGATCAGCCTAATTTCAATGTTGTATCTCAGGGAATAAGAAGGTCCAAGGAGAGGGAGAGAGGTGGGTGAATGTCCAGTAGGGGGGACAGTAGGACACATACACACACACACACACACACATATTTATCTCTAAAGTTCACTGTCCTACATGGGTGCGTCCCGTGGTGTCCCAAAGCAATTACTATAGTAAGGTCAAAGACCGCTGATCACAGATCACCATAGCAATGGGATAACAATGAAGAAGTTTGAAATACTGCAAGAATTACCAAAATGTAACACAGAGACACAAAATGAGCAAATGCTGTTGGGAAAATGATACCAACAGACTTGCTAGGTTTAGGTTTGTCTCACCGATCTTTAATTTCTAAAAAACACAGTGTCTGTGAAGCACAATAAAATGAGGTCTGTCTGAACCTACAAACAAAGACTACATCAGGTTCTCTACCTAGAGGTAGAGAATATAGACCTATGCTTAAATCAAACTAGTCATTACAGTTCATATCTAAGTTGTAGAATATAGTATTTAGGACCCCAAATGTTCTGGAATCAATCAAACAGTACTGGGTTTGAATTCTAAAACTACCTGTTATAAATAATTTGACTTTGCAGAAATCACTTAATTATTCTTAGTCTTTCTTCCATTCATAATGGAGATAATTGTATCAAACACAGAGAATTTTACATATAATGAGATTATATATGTACATCACTAAGCACAATACTTAACTCATAGGGAGAATTCACTGAATGGTTCTCACATTATTGTTTTGATATTATTGGGAAGAGAATAGATTTTTCTTTCAATAAGATTCTTCGCTCACATGCTCATCAAAGATCCACATAGTAGGTTTCTCTGTTCTGCTTTTCACCTGGAAGTAGATTGCTTTGCAATCCACCTGACTTTAAAAAAGAAGGAAATCCTGCAAAATGCAACAAAATGAATGAAACTTGAAGAAGTTTTACTATGTGAAGTCAGCCAGTCACAAAAGGACAGATAATTGCCTGATTCCACTTAAATGAGGAATTTAAAATAGTCAAACTCTCACCAGAATTCAGTGTGCTGAGCGAAACAACCAGCTTCACACCAAAATGAAGATATTTCTAAAGACATTTCCAGAAAAAGAAAAGCTGAGAGAATTTACCAACCACAAATCCTGTACTAAAAGATGTTTTAAAGCATGTGTTTCAGGAAGGAGAAATTCCCAGAACAATCATCTGGGCTGCAAGAAGAAATGATGAACAGAGAAATGTACACATACGTAACTTAATCTAATCAAATGCTGATGTTTAGTATAAAAAAAGGAATCAAACAGAATAGTCAAACTCATAGATGCAAAGAACAGAATGGTGGCTGCCAGGGCCTGGCGGGAAGGGGGAGTGGAAAATTGCTAATCAAAGGATATGAAATTTCAGTTATGCAAGACAAATCGGTTCTGAAGATTCGCTGCATAGCTTTGGGCCTATAGGTGGCAATCCTGTCTTATGTTAAGATCTCATCTTGCCTCAATAAAATAAAAGAGAGGGATGCAGCTACTGCAGAAGGGCTACTGGTTGGCTTTTCCTTCTGTTCTGTGGTTTTGCTGCTCACATCTTCTTTGGAGAAGGACGCTAAAAGTTTGGAATATATTCAGAAAAATATGAGTAACTTGGCAAGAGGATCTGAAATCATACCACACATGTAATGTTGAAAGAAACTACATTCATCTCAACTGGAGAAGATACTAGGTGAGGCATGGGGTCCCTTCACATCCTTGAACAGGATGAGAACTAGTTTGTCAGTTATAGAACCTACACCAACACTGTCACTTCTTAAGAAAGCTGAGAGGGAGTCACAGAAAGCTTTTTGCCCAGAATTTCATTATCTGTCCCACAGGTTATCAGTGGCTCTGCCTTAATAATACCCAAGAAAACTGAAAGATCTGTTCCTTGAATATAGATGAACATTGCAATGGTTTTATAGGTTTCTATGAGTAGGAACATTATATGTCAAATCCTCTGCAACCCTAATGGCTGATGATTCTGTGGGTACACACATTGGTTGTGAATTTCCAAGGGGCCATACTGAATTTCCAGCATGGGCTGTGGGTAATATGGCCGATACTACATCAAGGCCTATTTAAATGGAAAGTTGTGTAGATATCCCTTCTGTCTTTTCTTTAGCCCATTGCATTTTTCAGAGTTAGATATTGCTGTCTTGATAGAGGGCGAGGCTGGAGGCAAAACTCTATTTCTATTATCACATCTTCCATGGCTTCCAGTTGGCAGATTGCTACCTCTATTCATACACCAGTTATTTCTTCTTGTAGTACATTTAAAGTAGAATCAAATTAAGAGTCCCCTAAAAAAGGACTTTTTAAGATCTCATACTCATATTTGCACCCTCTATCAATTAACATCTGCAAAATCCTTAGATTTCAGACATCACCTGTCAATAATTCATACTATTTTCTATGTGCAGTGTTCATCCAGAATACTGGCTACTTCCTTGAACACTCACTGTTAGCAATTCTGATGTCATGTTCTCCACCACAGGGATCCCGATGACAATGGGATTCTTGGCTGCTGCCCTAATTGCCTAATAAACCAGCATCTTCTCAGAAAATCAGAGGTCTTGGGTTCGGAAGTGCACATGAAAAGAACACATGTGGTGTCACAGCCTCAATCTGAGCATAACTGTATTAACTTTGTGATTTTGTTAGAATTACGGATGTTGATATGTCACCATCATTGTTGCTGCAGTTGCTTTTATTTTTTGCTGGGGAGGCTCATGCAGAGCCGCTGGCTGCAGACAAACGCTGATATCAGCTGCTCACCATTTGACTCCGGAAGTGGTTTCTTTGTGATTAGTCTCCTCTGCAGTGACCGAACACAGAGGCTGTCATTTATGGTGATTGCAAAGCTGAGCACACTGGTGTGATGGCACAGCGCTAAAGGGATGGGGGAGAAAAGCACACCTGGAAATTAGCATATTTAATCCCGTAGCGCTGGTGGCCTGGAGCCAGAAGCTTCCTACTTGTTAATGTGAAATTTCAAGTCCAGCTCTTTCTCTTCTGACATTTCACAGAATAGGGTGGGTGGAGGTGGAGACTTCCACTGACGCAGGTTCGAAACATCTGGGAGATGGAAGCACAGCGGCAAACCAACAATATAGACATTTCTGTGTCGGGGGAGTGTTTTTAAGAATATTCTTCCAAAACTCAAAGGAATTAAATCACATGGAAGGCTAAATTACCGAGCTCACCCACAGCAGTCCCTGCACGCCGTGTCAGATGCACACTGTGGAGTACGTGTGTGCTGTGTGGTGGAGACTCTGTTAGGCACAGGGGATGTGGAGAGAATAAAGCTTAAGCCACTGGTGCATAAAAACATGTTAATACCACAATACAAAATAAGGGTGTACTGCTTAATCTCTGTGGCCCTTGATTTTCTGATCTCTAAAATGGGAATGTGCTACTAAGCTCTCTCAAAGAACTGTTTTTGAAAAATAAGGAGTATTTATGAAAGAAGAAAACAGGTAGATAGCAACTACTCATTAAAGGCCTCCCAGAAGGCGTGCTGTAATTTAGGGCAAAACTTGTGGGAGAGTGAGAGGAACAAAAGTTTGTATCCAATTAAGTAGCATGAAAGGAACAAGGGGAAGTCACCTAGGAAAGCTCCCGTCTCCAGCCACCATTCCGCCCTGAGGAGGAAGGAAGTGTGTTTGTCATTCAGACCTACTAAGAGCTAACATCACGCCTGGCCTTGGTGCTGGTGCTTGGGGCGGGGGCGGGGGTTGCTGTCACCTGCTTCCCTAGCCACTTCCTGAGAATAACCGAAAGTAGTAAAATGTTATTGATGGTGGTATGTCAGTCATGATAAGTGGGTGGAGACATAAACAGTGTGAACCACTCCTAAAAAGTAGTTAAGTGATGATAAGTACTACTTTGGAACAAAGCCACTAGGACCTATGTGCAAAGAGCACTGTTCCCCTAGAAGAAACCCCTTTGGGAAAGTCAATAGTTATTCTGGCAATGGTGTCATTGGTCAAACTATTTCTGGAACTGGAACATTATCTTTCAAGCCAGTGGACTAGTCACACCAGAAAACAGACTCATTTGAGGATTGCAGGTCGTTTTTCACAATTAAAACCAACTCTGTACAACTTGAGCATCTATCAGAAGCTTCCAGAGCTCCCTTGGGAAGCAGAGAGGACAGGCCGGGAGTTGGGCTCAGGTGGTGGGCAGCTGCAGAGGAGCATCTCACTCCATGACTTCCGTCTTAATTGCCTGCCTCTGGTGCTACTCCCCCACCTGGGGACCCCACCTTCCACTCCATCAGGGAGCCAAGAGTCATTTTGGCTTCATAACCCAGTCCTAACTCAGTAGGTTCTTTAAGCTTCATCTTCTATGGCTGCAGCTCTTCCTTCTCGGAGCTCGTGTTCATTATTTCAGACACCATGGAAATGCACCTTGCAGACCTCTAGCAATGGTAGTTAACTAGCAGCAAAATTGTCCCAGGGCTCCAGCTGCTGTGCTCGGCATGGAGGAAAAGCCTCCCCGCCAGCCACAGAACAGGGCAGGGACACCCGTGGGTGTGGATTCCTCCGGTGGCCAGTGCGTAAGCTTTGGCTTGCAGACTCCCAGTAAGTTCTCCAAACCTCCTTAGGCCGTGCGCCATCTAGGAGACACCTCCACCCAACTTTCTCTCCTCTCCGTCACTAGGGACCGGGCTTGCACTCAGGACTGATGACCTTCCCAGCCTCCTGGAAAATCCCTAATTTCTCTTACATTGGGCACTTCCCCTCATCTCGTTTTGATCTGCTTCTCAGAGGATGCAGACTAACATAGTCTTCCTGTTTATGGCTCCAGTTTACCTTCTTCTGATCTCCGGCTCTCACATCAGTCCTTCTTCCCTAGCCAGCATATTTCACATCCAGAGACCCTGCACTCCAACCGCAAATGTCCATCCTGGCCCAGCCCTGTCCTGACCTCAGCAGCAGCCTTCTTCCATCTTTTTCCACGCACGATAATAGAGCCTATTAAATTTTGGCTACTTGCTACCTGGCTGCTTCACAGCAGATGACCTGCAGATCCTGAAATATCCTATGACACATAAACTCTGGGGGTAGTTCCCAGAAGGACATCCATGGCTCCGACTGCTCTGAACCTTGGAAGCATCACTGGAAAAAAACATCTAGTATCTGAGAAGAACTATTTCATAGGCACCACTGCTTTGTTTGTTAAAAAATGAATAGTGTGGCGTCAAAGCCTCCCTTTGTGCATTAGAAACAAATACATCAGCAACAGCTATTCTGGGTGAAATAGTTCCTCTAGTACTTGGGCTGGGAGAGGGGGGAACTCCTATTGATGTTTTCTGAACTGTGGGGGCTCTGGGAGTCTTGGGATTTGCATAAAAGGTGGAGAAATGACATTCTTACCAAAATGATATGGGGCTTGAGTCATTTAATTAGAAGAATAAAAAGATGTCCCTTCTTTTGAAGCCCAAACTATTTATGTAGAATATATCAGTTACAGAGTTACTTAGGCGTTCATTGGTATTTTCTAGGTGTTTTCATCTAGAATTTGAGTTACTGGAAAGTAGGAAGCATGTTTATTCATTCCTGTGTATTATTATTAAATATGTATTATAATATAAAGAGGATATATTATTACTCTTTGCAGCAGAGGTCAATAAACTTTTTCTATAAAGGACCAGATACTAAATATTTAAGTCTTTGTGGGATATACGGTCTCCATCCATATACACCTCTCATTGTGTTGAGAAATCAGCCACAGATGATACATAAACAAATGAGCATAGCTGTATTCCAATAAATCTTTATTTACAAAAACAAGTGGCAGACCACAGAATCATAGTTTGCTAAGCCTACTTCACAGCTTAGAGTGGCAGAGGGACCATGAGTTTTAAGGCAAAACAATCCTTTCTTCAGATTCTAGCTCTGCCTGTCACATAAACTTTCAATCACAGTTTTCTTTTCTGAAACACGGGGTATAATAATACTTCACACATACAAATAAAAATGATATATATGAGACATCTTGATAATATTTGGAACATAAGAAAATACTCAGTAGCTACGTCTCCTTGGTAAGTGCAACTATAAATCTTCTAGTTGAAGAATTTAAATTTGAAGATGTTAAACTTTTAAGTCTCTTGACCCATTTTTCTGGAGGCCCCTTTGTCATTGATTCCATCAGAAAGCCCATGCAATCAGAAAGCTCCAGTGGAATTTGGGTTGTAATTCCAGTTGATCTATGTTGCCTTAAACCTTGAAGGCCAATGTAATAACTCCTGTAGTTGAAAGGAAGAAGGGAAACAGGGCCTTCAGACTTACTATGCGATTAACCTTCGACACAGAGAAAGAGCATAATAAATGTGCAGCAGTTGCTATACTCTTTTCACGGTGAATTTAAAAAAAAATAAGGAGTCTATCGATGTCAGGGATTGTTAGGACACGCTACTGAACTGGATTAATGTCTCAGCAAACTGTCCTCTGATGAATTCTGTGATGATAACATTTATTGATCTGCACTTTGGAGAAAAGCATACATGAAGAATTTACCGTAATATGTGTGTTTAATGGGAAGTACAAAGTTAACGTTTGGAATTTGTTTTGTTTGCTGGGGGTGAACCAGATGTTTTCTTTCTCCAGGCCCTTGGTGGAGCTCTGCACTAAGCATTACGCTCTGACAACAGTGATTCTGTGGGCAGGGGCCATGCTGGGCTGGTTTCCAGTGAAAATGACCAGAATGAGGAGCTCTGTCGTTGCACGATTCCCTTAAGGGCACAGACCTTCCGGGATGATGTCTAATCCTCAGGCCTTGGCAGGCGCGAGGGGCAGCGGTGATGGCCTGGTGGGGAGCTTGTCTTCTCTGATGCTTGGTGTGAGCAGGACTGGATGCTTCACAGTTTGCTCCTTCCTCCAGGAATTTCTGTATTGCCACTTCTCCCTCTAACTGAGAGTGCTGATGACATTTGCAAATTTATTTTTGAAAACAGTATTGGGGGAGGTGGGTCCAAAAACCTCAATAAAGATGTGGCTGAGGGGAGGCATCATGGCAGGGCGTTAAAAGCGTGGCTTTGGTGAGTACTCTGAGTGGCCAGTGAAGGGACCTGGTGTAAGTGACCCAGCTGCTAGGCATCTCAGTCCCTCTTTCCTCTTTTAGAAAATGGTGTGATAATAACTACCCTTCGGGAAGTAGGAATTAAATGACAATGAATGTAAAGCACATAGCATAGCATCAGACACATGACCAATAAACAATAGCTAACTCTTGTTACTTATATATATTTTTTGTTTACCCAAATCAGTGAGTTATACTTTTCTGGAAAAAGTGAGTTGACTGAGGAAGAGGAACTGCTAAGAAAAGGATGCTAAGAAGAATTTCAATAAATAGAAGTTGGCATCAAAGTGCCTAGCAGAGTGTAGTTTTTTTATAAATATTGATTAACTTGATCTGACATGACCATCATTCTTAGGCTTTGCAGATTCCAAATTAGGCCATGGATGTTTCTCAACTATTTTAGTCAGAACCAGATGGAAAAAGAAACACAGGCAACACATGTAAGAAGCGAGTGTACATCAGTCCCCAGAGGAAGGACAGAGGGAATAATAGGTCTTTCAATGACTCTATAGAAGCAAGGTTACGGGGACAAGTGGGGCTGGGCTGCCTCCCCAGGTGCAGGATAATTCGATACAAGCAACCTTTTCCTACAACAGAAGTTAGGGCTGTGACTCAGCACACCAGGCAGGCAACAGACTAAAAAAAAGTCTCCATGTGCCCTTCTGGGCTTTGGATTGAAAGCTGCCTGTTTTATCTGGTCTCCTCCTTATCGTATTACTCAGCAATCATGGTAGGTGTCCTGTTACAGCCTTGGCCCTCCTGCCACCAAAGCTTTAAACACATTTGTCATGATGCATAAGAATATCGATGTCAAGATTGTGGCAGATGGATGAAGCACTTGGCTGGGGACGGCTCTCTTGTCATGTGCCTAGAAGCTCATGCAGTGTGCACCGCATACATTCAGGCTGGCAGGGGGACCTTTGAGTGCCCCTTCGGGGCCTGGGCAGAGGGATTCGACTTCACTGTGCATCTTCCATGTGTAGACTAAGGGGTGCAATGGCCTCTTAAATTAAGCATGTTTTTCCACCTTGGAGTTAGATTTACAGAATGAAGCAAAGCATGAAAGGGTAAGTGTAAGCCCCACAAGATGCTGGAAGACCACCTGTGACTGAAGGAAGCATCAATTTCCCACAAGAGCTATTTGGGAAAACGTGTTATGTGACCCACAGGCTGGTACACGCAGCTGTGCACCTTCATCGGAGCTGCTCACACACCGTCTCCTGTGAGCAAGGCAGAGCTGAGGAGGGTGCCGCACCCGGAGGAAGCATCTGGGGCTTGACCTCTCCTTGGAACCCACAACCAACTCTGAGTTCAAAGATATCAACAAGGATGAGGACAAGCCATGTCCAGATCATCTATGGGTTTTCTGGAAGCTACTGGTTTTAGTTTAGTTTCATTTCATCCCTTATTAATTCTGCCATATTCATGTTTTCTTGATTATGAGCTAATTTATGCTATGGTAGAAATGGTTTGATACAAAACACCATACACCAAAGTATGGAAGCATGAGCAATGAGCATTGCGTTGCTAAGCTGGCTTTCTGGGAAAAATAAAGCTGTGATTTATAGTCTCTGCTAATTTCTATGGTGTAAATATACCCATCCTAGCCAATTTCAAGCTACCAACAGTTTTGAAACCATCTCTCAAAATCCCCAAATACTTAACAATAGGCTCTTACGAGCCAGCTCTGGAAAACTACTACATAAGACCCCTACCCAGAGGCAGCCCCTGTTGAGAAAATGGTTTATTTATTTCCAGTGTTTTTGCTGCATTTCACACAATTATATCTGTATTATACATAAAATATTACATTTGCTCTTCCCTGGTGCTTGCTTTTGGAATTTATTCCATGGCCACGTTTTATTTATTTTTCACAGAATGCTTAGCTAACCAAATATTTATATAATTGCAGAGGTCTTGGAGGCAGACAGAGCTGGGTGCAAACACTGGTATCACATCTCACCAGCGATGGGATTTGGGGAACATGACTTAACCCTGTTGAACTTCCTTTCCTCACCTTGAAGGTAGAAGTAATAAATAATACCCAATTCACAGGGTCAAAATAGTTGGTATTTATTAAGCAGTCATAAAATCTGGCTTCCTTTCCTCCTACTTCCAACCCCTATTTAGAATTGGTTTGTTCTTCTGCACACACCAGTCTTGCCAATAGAAAACCCCTCCTGGTTCCTGCCTCCTAAGGGGCAGCCGAGCAGCGTCAACTGTGCACAGTGGCCCGTATCCTCCTGCTCCGGGACTTTAAGCTCCTGCAACTTCTTTCAAGTGACTCGCTAGGCGGAGGGACCACATTCACAGATGGACACCTGTTGATGCACTGTAGAGCTTGCTTATTAAAATCATAATATGATTATATATAATTATATATAACAATGGTTATATATATAATTAGTAATGTACATATCATTATGCCTATATATAATTACATATATACTATATATTATATATGTACTGTATATGCAGTATATGTGTGCAAGATTTAAGAGAAACAAACAGAAATAGGAACAGCTGCTTTCAGCATTTTCCAGGTCGAGGAAGGCTTACCATGTACCTGGAGTGTGGCTCTACGCTGCATTACACAATAGTATTCTTCTCCCCGGCCCACAGGTGGTACGTGAAGGTTATAAGCCGTGCCTTGGCCTGCCCCCCTCTGGCTCCTGCAGTAGGGCTTGTGAGTGGTCTGCGCTGAGATGCAGGTAAAACCACATCCTGATGGCTCGTCCTCTCTGCAAGTGGCCCCAAACCAAACCACGGAGCAGGGCTACCGCCACGCAGACCCTGATCCCACCCCGTGCACTCAGTGAGACGGAGCCAGCCTATCACCAAGCTGTTGGGCCTTAATACCGAGAGTGGGGGTGGCAGGCTGCAGCAGGTCGGGAGTCTAACGCAGATGCCAGGCTAGCTGAGGAGGCCCCTTCAGGCCCCCACCCCTTGGCTGTTTTTAGAATATCATGGAAAAATGCATATATAACACTATACATTATGTATCCATAACATCAATATTGGCAACATTGAATACAATGCTATTCAACTCTTTCTGTTGGAATGCACACTTAACTTAGAACCCTGGTTAAATTAAAATAGAGAAACAAAACTGTTTCGTTTAGCGTGGCCCGTTTGGGTGATTCTCCCTTTCCTTCCACTGGGAGACAACAAAGCATGAAATGTCACACTCAGGACCAGGAAGGAAGATGCAACAGAGAATCCACAGGCGGCGCAGTCCACCAGCTGCCCGCCAGCCCTTGTCCTGCTCCTCCTCACACCCCACGAACAGGCCCTCCGACCGCGGGCAGTCTGGGCCCACGTGCCGGCACAGCTCCGTGCTGCAGATCCTAGCCCTCATTTTACAGGAGAGAGAAAAACAAACTCCGATCTTGTTGTAAACTACTGTTGTTTGGGTGTCTGTTACCCGTCACCAAACCTAGTTCTACCTGCTACCCCACATAACCCATATCCAGGACCCGACGCCCCGAAGATGTGCTTTGAATTGATTTGGAAAAGTAAGAAGCCCCGTCAACTGGACACAAATGGGGTGTGATTATAACAGCCATAAAAACTGCTGACCAGGGGTGTCCTGTTGTGTGCCAGGCATTGCTCTGAGGTTTTAAATACATTATTATTTAACCAGGACTGCCATCATCATTTTGCTCAGAGAGGTGAAAGAAGGGGCCCGGGGTTACTTTAGACAATTGGTGGGGGAGCCAGGATTTGACTGTAAACTTGTCTGACTCCAGATCTCATCGTCTGACATCGTACTGTCAGCTGTTCCTAGGACGTAAGGAATCCAGAGACACTCACGCGTGGTCTCTGAAACACCACCGACCTTCCCTAAAGCTTTCAAGCACTTGTCAAGTCCCCAACCATTTCTGCAACATGAATGAAACAGATAAAAAATAATCCTAATGTTAAGTTTAAATCAATAATGAGCTTCATCTTTAAACACTTAGAAGCCAAGGAGTCCCAGCTACTACCTAAAAAGCAAGGGAAAATGTATAGAGAGATGCAAAATTCCTCACTCTCTCCATCCTTTAGCTTTGGTTTTTCCTGCTTGGCAGTAGATCTTTGTAGAATAATAGATGATTGTTCCTTCAGAACAGTTCACCTTCTTCTGATTCCCATTTTTCACTTGAATTCATACTCCTCTGATTGGAAGAGAATTCTTATTCCTATAGCAACGAGCGTTTTGTTCCCTATCCACTCCCTTTTAAAAATCCAAGCAGATACCTTTTACTTCAGAACTGGAATAAACAGTGGAAACAGGTGACACTTTTTAAAATACATTTTCCTCCACAAACAGTCTCTTAACCATCAGTTTTAGAAGAAATAGGCTTCACAACGTGCCCTCCCCTTTCCTTCAATTTTCTTTTGATGTACTTGTCATTGGGAAATGTAAGCTGGGCTAACCCTTCGTCAGAGGGGCCTGGGCTCACAGCTGTCCAGTTACTGGTCCATGCTTTCCTTTGGATAGGATGGAGTAGTCTGTCAAGGTTAGCTGGTCCCATTAAAAGATTCTCTGGAACATATTAGAGATGCCCATGGTTGACAGAAAGATGTCTCCTCATACGTTTTGCTAACAGCTGCCAGGAGCAGGAAGTGTCAGTGTCAGTAGAATTAAACATAGCCCTTTAATGTTTGCCACTTTTTCCAACAGCATGCAGGCCTTCAGCCCTGGCATCTCCAAGCACCAGAGGTCTACAAAGTGCCTTCTGGGGCTGCACTGACTACCAAATGCCAGGCAGAATGTGTCCTAGCTGGTGGGAACTTCAAATCACTGCTACGCCTGTAAACTCACTGTGGCCCTCTGAGACCCCCCTGGGCCATCACCCACTGCCCCCAGTCACTACCCACCTGATGCCCAGCTATTGATGGATGTGTTCATCCATCCTGGCTTTGCTGCCCGCCTGTTCACACACTGTCAGGCAGTAGAGTGCATTTCATCTTCTTGTATGTGTGTATCTCTTAGCCTGCCATTGGGATGGTATAAGGAGGTGGGCTTTACAGTCAGTGTCACTCACTCACTGTTAACCTTCCGAAAGTAGTAACCGGGGACCTGTGCGAATCTCAGTGCCCTCATCTGATATATGGGCGTTAATTAATACCTGCGTCATAGGATGGTTGATGAGATCACGTGCATGAGGCTCCTGACACAGTAGAACTGAGCTCAACTTTTTTATATACTATTTAGATTTTTTAATATTCACTCAATAAATGGGAGCTGTCTTACTGACATCTTCACTACCATCATGATTCCTAGGATTATTTTCCAATTGAAAACATAAGCTTTTGTGTGATTTCCACAGTAGGGCTCGCCACTCTCCTAGATTTGAAGGGAGCTTAAGTTTTTCATTAACCTGTCCAGTCCTGGGCTTTTTTGAGTTTACCGCTTTTGTTCGTCATCTTTTAGTGGGCCAGGACTCAATGTAGAGGTGAAATATTAGTGAAAAGACATGTGCTAGGATTCAGAAAGGCCTCCAGTTAAATCTCAATTTCACCACATGTCTTCTCATACTAAGAGCATCAAAGGAGGAAGGGACGGCCTCGCTGGCCTTCGGGCCGCTCCCTGTAAATTTGGAATAACAGTCCTTCCTTCACAGAATTAATTTAGGAAAACAGACTGGATAAGGGCTATGGCAGTGCCTGGTAAGGTGCCTGACATAAAAATGTTCATTTCTTTGTCTCTTGTCTGCCAACATCACTGTCACCACTACGAGGCACCAGATAAAATGCTTGAAAGACATCGCTTTAGAAGTTATTGCAGTTACTGATTGCTGCAAAATAAACCATCCCAAACCTAAGGACTTCTAACAACAATAATCATTTGTTTTGTTCACAAAACTGCATGTTGAGTCAGACCAGGAAGGAACAGCTCATTTCTGTTCCATGCATTGTCTGCTGGATGGGGTGGCTTAACTGGAAGCTAGAAGATCCATTTTCAAGGTGGCGCTCACATGTGGCTGAAAAATTGGTGCTGGCTTTTGACTAGGAATTCAACTAGGACCACATGTAGGGGGGTTTGGTTTCTCCTCTATGGGCCTCCCCATGGCCTGCACAGGCTTCCTTACCATGAGGTTTTACTATTTGTTGAAGAAATCAGATCACTTCTCTTTAAGAATCCCCCATTAAAATTTTGACCAACTGCATCTTTGTGGTTTAATGTAAATGCTAATCCTTTCCTGTAAAAATGGTGGTTAGTTTTAGCAGCCTGATTAAATTCAGGCTTTTCTTTGCAAAACTGCCTCATAGTTGGAGACCTTATACTTCTTATCACTTTACATCATGAGGCCTGTAATGTCTAGGTCTAGTTTTACCAGCCTTAATCCACTCATCAGAAAATTCACTACCAACCTTTCTGATATATGTTAACTACAAATACTGCTTTGCAATCAGTTGCAAAATAGTGAGCTCTAATTCTATTATTCTCTCTGCATTCATTAGGTGGAATTTGCCTATAAAGAATATTCTCTTACCAACCCTGAAATATAATTTGTACAGGAAGACAAGAAAAGTATTTGATTTCTTACTTTTATTTGCCCACTTTTAGAACAATGACTTGGTATCCTAGCAACATGCAGAGATGACCAATTAAGCTAATGTTTTTATGAATTCTTACATTTTTTATGTATTTTAATCCAGTGAGGTCATTGTTCTTTTTCATGCTTAATTTAAACTCAAGCAATTCAAAATCCATTTTCCTTAAACTCACCAAATCACGATCAAATGAAGGAAAAAAGTATCGTAGACCAAGTAACCAGCTAACCCTCTTAATTCAATAAATTTACCAAAATCGCAATAGACTTAATTTCAACTGACTCTGTATCTTGTGTGTCATTTATGTAATAATTAGGTATCTGTATATTATTCCTGTTCAAATAGCCATCTAGGGTACCATTTGTAAACATAAAGATGTTGGTATATTATTCCAGCCTATAGAGAAAAGCAATTGGCCCACAGATGTGCTTGTGGGAACAATTCAAAGGTCTGCTATGATTCAGTTGACAAAGACCATCTGCTTCGCAGGCCAGCACAAAAGGCCCAATACCGAAACATGAAAAGGGGGAAAGAGATTGCGGGCAGATCAAAAAACCCCACATTAGGAAACCTTAACTAACACACTCTTAAAGAACAGAAGTGCCTTCACTTGCTATTTGAAGGTATTACCAAATTCTCTAGGAAAGCTTAGATGATTAACAATTAAAAACCAAAGATTATTTTTGGCTTATATCTGCCCCCAATTCTCCATATTGTCCACCCAAGGCAGTTCTGAACAATCCATCCTACTCTTTCAGGTTCTGCTTCTATGTGACGAGAAGAAAGCCTATTAACTTTGCTGATCCTCCCTGTCCTGACCGTACAGCTAAGGTGGAAACATTTTAAGAGGTAACTACATAATATTTGAAAGAAAGAGCATAAGGTAAAGACAGGAATGGGGTGTGTTGTGCAACTTATCCCACTGTTAATACATTCCTGAGACCCCGTAGTCATGGATAAGAATATAGAAAGGCTCACTGGCCCAGGGGTGAGCCCGGTTGCCACTGCTTCAGACTGTGAAAGACAAGGGAAATGGGGGAACCATCTTCCTGGAGACTAAGAAGGTGGTAGAGAAAATATGCTGATGAGAACAGGTTCCTTCTCCAAGCACTGGATGGTACTACTGGCCCAGAGCTTCCAAAACTGGAGAGAATCTGGTAAGAAGGGAAGAGGGTTCTCAGAATAGGCATATAGTTGGTGTTTGAAAAGTTGAATGAATAGGCCATTTGTAAATTGAGTTTTTTGTTATTTCCTTTTTCAAGTTAGGGAAAAACTCCTGGCAATACTGCAATACTTGAGAGAGAGAGAGAAGAAGAAGGGAGAGAGGGAGAGAGGGAGAGAACTCTCCTTTCCAGGGAAGACAAGTATTTCAGAAGCTGTATGGTATAAAGTTTATCACCCAGAGGACTTTACTTTCATGGAGAGTGGCTATCATTTTACCTCTCAGTGCAAGACTACATGCTTCTCCAAAAAGAAAATGATGGATTACTTGCTTTGCCTAATTTGGACCATATGACTGCAAATATTAGGGCAGGCCTCACAATTCAAGTGACCTTTTTTTTTTTTAGTGACACCTGAAGCAACTCCATTAACTTATGGCTCTATAACGAAATCTCAAAGCAGTGAACCTCACTATACAATCCTATTTACTAGGAATCAATATAAGTGATCATATTCCAGAAAAATCACGAACAATACACTGACATAACCTTATCATGCAGCAGACAAAAAGACAATCTTAATGTGTGTTGCTGGACACATCCTGGAGGTGGACTGTGGGAGTTCAAATCTTGGTTTCACCACTTAGTTGTTGCATGACAAATGAAAGGAGGAGGAGACGGGGCATCCAGCCAGCAGGCGTTTCTTACCCACATAGTTCCAATAGGAGCAGGACTACTAGGCAGGACTTCTGAACTGTGGGTGAGACATGGCTGCCCCCGTGTTCATGTCTATGGATCTAATCAAAGTTCCCACCACCATATCTCCCACCCATCCTCTCCCTCTACATTCGAAAATAATTCTGATAATTTAAGAAAAGCTTACAAACAAAATTTACAGGACAGTGTACAAATCTTAAATGCAGAACCCAATGAATTTTTAATTATACACCCATGTAACCACCAGACATATAAAGGTACAGAGTACTTCCATTCTGCATTTTTATGGGTGGAAAGTGTCACAGCTCCCTCCTCCGCAGTAGCCTGCCCCTAAACATCATGACTGTTCCGACTTCTCTCATCGTAGTTTTGATTGTATTGGACATTCACAAATGAGATCATACACCATGTGAACTTTCATCTCTGACTTATTTTAATCAACATTATGTCTGTGAGATTCACTCATGTTATTGTGTGTTATAACTAGTTTGGCTTTATTTTTCTCCACTGCTGAATGAATTGCCTTGTATATGTACAGCACAATTTATTTCTCCATTATAGTTTTGATGGATAGCTAGGTTTTTTTCCAATTTTGGACAATTAGGAATAAAGCTGCTCTGATCATTCCTGAACAAGACTTTTGGCAAACACAAGCCCTCATTTCTGTTGATATGTACGCAGAAACAGCCCTGCTAGATCATAGAGTCGGAATGTGTTTAGCTTTGCTACATGCTAAAAAAATAGTATTGTAAAATCATTGTGCTAATTGAACACTCCAACTGTAAAAGAGAGTTCCAGCTATTTTACATCCTTGCCAGACTAGGTATCCTCAGCTTTCTTTTTTTCTGAAGTATAGTTGACAAACAATGTTATGTTAATTTCAGGTGTACAACATAGTGATTCAACATTTATATACATTACAAAGTGATCACCACAATAAATCTAGCTACCATCTGTCACCACACAAAGTTGTTACAATATTATTAACTATATTCCCTCTGTTGTACATTACTTCCCCATGACTTACTCATTTTATAACTGGAAATTTGCACCTTTTATTCCCCTATTTTACCCATTCCTCTTCCTCCCTCCTCCTTGGCAACCACCAGATTGTTCTTTGTATTTATGAATCTGGTTCTGCTTTGTTCTGTTTACTCATTTGTTTTGTCTTTTAGATTCCATAGATAAGTGAAATCACAGGGTAATGTTAGCCTTTCTGGTAGATGTGCAACAATACCATTGCGGTTTTATTTTGTTTTTTCTATTGACTAATTATTGTGCACATCTCCGTATATATATTTGGTGGCCACTTGGATATCCTGTTTTGTGAAGTGCTGTCAAGCCTTTTACCATGTTTTGCGTCTCTGTTTATAATTGACTTGTAGGAGTTTTTTTAAATGTATTGTGGATATGGGTCTTATTTTAGATTTACAGATTGCAAATGTCTGTCTTGGAGATTGCCATGTCACTCTATGAATAGTGTCCTTTTAAAATAAAGCTTAGTTTACCAATATTTTCTGTTATCATTAGTGCATTTGCATATCCTATTTAAACAATCATTGCCTACCTCAAATATGAAAATATTTTCCTTTATTTGCTTCTACAAGTTTAGCTGATGAAGGTCATCATTTATGCTCCAACTCAAAAGAATTTCTCTGAATGATGAAAGATGGGGATCAAAGTTCACTTTTTAAATATCAGATACCATGTTAACTTTTGTCTCTGATTCAGTTGACCTGACACTTAATTAAAAAGATCATACGTTCTTCAGCATGGTGAATACATTAGCTCAAAATATTTTTAGTTTTATTTTTGCATTTCTGTTCTTTATCATGAATGGATCTTAAATTTTATAAAGTACATTTTCTGTACCTATTGAAATAACCTTGTGATCCTTTTTGTGCGGTTTAAAGTGAATTACATTTATTGATTTTCAAATGTTAAGATATTGATTTTCAAATGTTAAGACAAACTCACATTCTTAGGATAAATTCAACTTAATCAAAAAATATTGACCCATTTATACATTGTGGGATTTGGTTTACTAATACTTTATTTAGGAATTTTGCAAATATATCCATAATAGTATTGGTCTGTAACTTTCCTTTATCATACTCATCTTTTTGAGGTTTAATATTAAGATTATTCTAGCTTTACAAAATGACTTGGAAAGTCTACACTCCTTCTCAATTCTCTAGAAGGAATTATGTATGACTGACACTAGGTATTCCTTAAACATCTGATATAACACATCAGTGACACTATCTTGGAATCAGAGTGTTTTGATTCTCAGGGATATGCAGTAATAGTGTGATGATGATGGAATCTCAAGAAATAAAGGAGATCATGTTTGACGTAAATCATGGTGGAAAAATTTGAGGTCTGGTGGTAAGAGACATAACATGAGTCACCTCGGAAGGGATTCATGGCTTGTCACAGTGCCCTCCCAGAGGAACCCACGGCCGATTACCAGTTACTGTACACTGGCAAGGGGAAATATAAAGACCACCCAGGGGTTATTAGAAACTGGTTCTGAACTTATGCTCATCCTCAGAGACATGAACAATGTGGTGGTCTACCATTCAGAGTGGGGATTCATAGACACAAAGTGATATGTGGAGTCTTAGCTCAATTTAATGGGACTGCAGACTCAGACTGATAAAATATCCATTTTGGTTTTCTGACCTGGGGAGTGAGGACCATTCCAGTAGGAAGAACTGCCCCTTCTGCCATGACAGTAAACGAAAACTAGAAATTTGTCCCTGGGGGAGAAGCAGAGATTAGCACAGCCATCAAAGACTTGAGAGACACAGAGGAGGGGATTCTTACCAGACGTCTCTTCATTTTTCCTATGTTACTGGTGCAAAAGCAAGATGGGTTGTGGAAAATGATAGCAGATTATTACAAGCTTATTCAGGTAATAAAGTTAATCACAGAAACAGTGTCAAGTATGGGCTTTTTACTGGAGCAAATTCACATGGCACCTGCTCCCTGATGTGCAGTTAATGACCTGGCATGTGCTTTATTCCTCTACTCCAAACAAAAGGAGTTTGTATTTATATGGCAGGGACAACAATTTACCTTTAGGTATTGGTTCATGGTGCTGTAAAACTTCACTATATTGTCTCATGGCTGTGTAAATTCTCTCAATTTCTCCCCTAAAATGGTCCAGAGGAACCTTGCTTATTCCAATAGCTCAGAGAACAACATGGTGGTTCATTACATGGACCAGATGATGCTAATTGGACCTAGTGAGCAAAAAGTACCAAGCATTCTAGATGCCTTGGTAAAACATGATTGCAAAAAGGTGGAAGATAAGCTTTAAGAACTTTTAGGGCTCTGCCATGATAAAGTTTCTAGAAATCCATTGATCTAGGAGGAGATGTTGGAATTTCTCTCTTGGAGACAAGGTAATGAAACCAGCTCCACCTATGTCTAAGAGAGAGAGAGATGCGTTGAATTTCAGAGGTCACGTATGCTTTATTGTGGAATGTGCCTCAGACCCATTCACCAGATACTCCTTAAAACTCTTTTATGAGTACCATTTGTGGATTAACATAATCAGCTACTTATTGCCATTGCCGTGGGTCTCCATAAACACTGCCTCCTTCCAGGGAACATATTTTGTAGCAAAAAGCATGCAGTGATGGAAGAATGCACTGTCTTCTTAGCTGCACTAGCATTCAGAAGCAGCTCACTCAACACAACAGTGGGAGGACCTACTGAAGGCTCTTCCTGAAGGACAATGCCTTCCAAGGCTGGGATGCCATCCTACAGGATGTGGTGTATGTCTTAAATAAATGGCCAAAGTATGGCACTATCTCCCCGACCGCCAGAATGCGCAGGTCTGAGAATCAGGAGGTGGGAGTGACCCTCTATCTTTTATATCTTAGCTAATGTGAAGAATTTTTAATTCCTTTCCCTGAAACCATGGGCTTGGAGAGTTGGAGAGCCTCGTGACTGAGGAAGGGATTTGTCTACTAGGAAACACCACCATGGTGAAGATTGATTGGAAGCTGGCCATTTGACCTTCCTATGATGCTGAACCAGCAAGAAGAGCAAGACCGTACCATCAGGTGTATGAAGTGTGCTTACTGTTGGGGAAATGAATCTGCTGCTGCTCAGCAGGGGTGAGCAAGTCTGGGCCTACAACCCCGGGCACTCACTACGGAACCTTCTAGGACTTCCTTGCCCATCTGATCTCATTAGTGGAAAATTGTGGGAACAAAATAAAAAAACTAAAGAGCCCAGATACTAAAGAGATTAAGATTTGAATCACTTCATTCAATAGAGAATTCCACCCAGATAAAGAGATGGGGAGAATAAGAGAATGAACAGTAGAAAACAACAAATACATGATTCCCAAAATGAACCATAAACCAGCTACTAAACTGGGAAGAAGAACAGTTGTGTTTGTTACCTATTTTGTTCAGTATCTTATTTTTTTTTATTTATTTTTATTGATGTGTAGTTGATATAAAATATTGTGTTTCAGGTATACAACATCATAAATGCTCACCACGATAGATACAATTACCATTTGTCTCTATACAAAGTTATTACAATATTATTGACTGTATTCCCTATGCTGTACTTTTCATCCCCATGACTTATTTATTTTATAATTGAAAGTTTGTATCTCTTTATCCCCTTCATTCATTTCACCCATTCCTCCACTCCCCTTCCCTTTGGTAACCCCAGTGTGTTCTCTGTACTTATGAGTCTATTTCTATTTTGTTTGTTTGTTTGTTTAGGTTCCATGTATAAGTGAAATCTATGGTACTTGTTTTTCTCTGTCTGACTGATTTCACTTAGCATAATACCTTCTAAGTCCATCCATGTTGTCACAAATGGGAAGGTTTCATTTTTTATGGCCAAGTAATATTCCATTGTACATGTCTACCACCTCTTCTTTATCCATTCATCTGCCAATGGACACTTAGGTGGCTTCTATATCTTGCCTATTGCAAATAGTGCTGCAATAAACATAGGAGGGCAGCTATCTTTCTGAACTAGTGTTTTTGTTTTCTTTGGTTAAATGCTGAGAAGTGGAATTACTTTCCTCCCGGATCTCATAGTCAAACACGGATAGTAAATGTTTTAGGATCCAAGTAGAAGTACAGCTGAATTCCCAGCATCCCTTGATGATGGCAGCTGAAGGACTTCACTTTCCTTTGGGATGAGTATATAATCTTTTCCCCCAGGTTAAGGCAAGAGTGAATATTGAAAGGTAAAGACAGACGTAGTCCATTCACTCTTCCAGTTCACGCCCCACATTCCCACTTGGTTCCCACCGACCTATGTGAACAACCACTGACCTACGTGAGCAACAACAGGCTCCCTTGCTCTTTGGTTTCTGATTTGTTTTGGCCACAGGGAGCCCCAGAAGGAGAAAGGAGGGGGACAGGTAGGGGTATTTACTTCCCTGACTCCCTCCCTGCGTGGCTTCCTAGAGCTGCTTTCTTCCCCAACCAAGGGTCACTGCTGCGTCTAGATGGGCTTCTCTACCCCACCCTCTCCTTCCTGCTCTGGCAACCTCTCCCATCCCTCACCCCTCTGGGCCGATGGGCAATAACAGCTCTGCTGTATTAGAGTCAAGATACGTCCCTCTTCCTGGTGGCTTCCCTTATCTTAATTTGAGGGCATCATCTCCTTTCTGCTTGGACCCTGATTGATGCGAGTTATCAGTACGTGCCTTGCACCCACATTCTTGCAGGACTGTCACTCAAATGAGGCTCCCCCTTCCCTTCTTTCTTTTTGGAACACAGAGCAAAGAATCTTTTCATTCTGTTCAAGCTTTTACAAAACTCAGGAGGTGTTGCACCTTACACTTTATGTCCAGCAACAATCCCGCAGACAAGGAGTTATAAGGGTCTTGCCTATTTGCAAAGAGGTGGGGAGGGAAGGAAGGATAGATACAAATTAACACCTTAAAATGCATTCTGATATAAACTTCCCTGGCTGGCCTGCCTGGACATGGACACTCAGCCCTGCTCAGCAGCTTCATCCATAACATGCTTGGCAGTAAAACCTAATCAAAGAACAGCAGATGCATTTCATTTCCAATATCAACCGAATTGATTGGCTGCTGGAGCATGGTATTGGGAAAGATTCTGAGGCCTCATCCTAACTCAGCAGAAAACAGTGCTGTAATCAACTGGGGGTGCCTCTCAGGGGAGGGGCCAGCAACATAACACCCAGAGCTGCATGTTTATTATCTCCCACCTATCTGATCTCCTCCTGTGCCTGAGCGGTAACCCCTGCCATGGCTAGTTAACCCTCAGGTGTTCAAGACGCAAAGGGCCATTTTTGTTATTGAAAGGATCGAGTTGTGGACAAGGGTAACAATTATTGGCTTCAAATTCTAATACTCATTTAGATGGAAGAATGGCTGCTCAGTCTGAGTGCAGCTAATACAGACCGAATATACATTAGTAGACAGAGATGGATATTCTTTAGAGCCTCATATTCTTGCTATAACATGTTTTGCAGAGATTTCCACCTTGAGCTTTTTTTGAGATAATATACTTTCTAACTTTATGCCAACTAAAGAGAAGAATTGAAGTTGCAAATAATGAATTAATCTGAACTAACTGAAGCATGAGATCGAGATGTCTTTGCCCTCCTTTCAGCCCCACGAGTCCCAGCGCCCGCTGTGATGGCTCTGCACCTGCTCCTCCAGGTCCTCAAAGTCAGATTCAAGGACATCTCGCACCTTTTGGTTCTACCAGCTCTGGTCGTGGCCCTATTAGTGAATCAGAGGAGTCCACAGCCTCAGCCTGCCAGTCTCTGAAACTCAGCATTGGCAAACTGGCATATCTGGTTATCCCAGCATTTACCACTTAGCTGCCACATTCCTTTCCCAACAGACCCAAGGCCCTACATTTTGGTAGCATTGGTCCTCAGCTCCAGCACTGGGTTTCTGCTCGATTCCTCCTACCCTTCCTGGGCATGAGGCTTGCTTGCAGGAGACTCCTTGCAACTCCTCGAAAATCCTCTCAAATAAAGACTCCCCACCACAATTCTCCTCCTCTGCAACCTCCCTACTGCCGGAGTTCTGCCACATCATTTTTGCTGTCCCACCTCTTGATTGATGACTATTAGATGTGCCTTCGGTCTTAGTCTTACCAGGATTGCTGCCTCTTAGAGTAAGTTCCACTGCCTTCTGTCTAAGTCCCATAATCTATGCAGGCTTTATTCTCTATCCCTCACTTCCAGGTTGCTGTGTAAAGTCATGAAGACTTGCATAACTAAAACTTCAGAAGATGACCAGGTATCTCTAGGTACCGGGCAGAACACAAACGTGAGAGGCACTAATCGGATGGAAACTGTGCAAACTGAAGAGCACATGCCCAGAGGAAAAGGGACAGAAGCAACTCAACCTTTGCCACTTGCAGCCAGAAATCTAGATTATACAATGCTTCTCTCAGGTGGTTGATGTGGTCTATGAATCCAGAAAGTTTCTTAACACTGACCCAGTCCACGCAACACTGGTTTGTGAGTTCCATTTTAAAGTGAGAAGGTGAAAGGTAATCTAGTTACATAACTGACCTCATCCATTTACCTTCCAGCTTAACAATTCTTTCAAATGACTTGAGCAGCGCACATAGCAGAAAGCTGATTGTGAATTTCTCTGCATACAAAAGGGAACGTGTTTGGGAGAAAAAAAAAAAGCAGTCTTTCCTGGCTGAGCAGCATTGAACACTAGCTTAAAATAAAACTTTATTTCAAGCTACATTTAGCCCTTAAGAAATTAGACGGAGAGACCAAATGGAGCAGCCAGACCACTGTAGCTCTTAATCACCACCCTCACTATTGCTAATTGAATCTTCAGTGCACATTGACTGCTCCCTGAGGTACACTAAAACAAATATGTAATGCATGTCCCCTTAAGATGAAAGAGTTCACATATTTGAGATTAGAAGTACCCATACATTGCAGCAAAAGGAGAGTATGACAAGTAAATAGGACACCAAACCCTTGTAGGATCGATAATAACATTATTCATTGAATCACAGAAGTGCGTAGCCAGAACCATTCTTGTTACTACAGGTTTTCCAATGAAACTTAGAAAGTCTGTCAATGCTCTTAAAATTATGCAAGTAAATCTGAGACCACCAGTTGCTGAGACAACCAATTAATCTTTTGTTGTTGTTATTGAATCAGATTTGTGATTCTAGTTGGGCTGTATCAGCATTAATTGATTTGGTCAATATGACCATCAAAAAATAACCAGATGTTCCCGCTAATTGCTTGGCAATTGCTCCTGAATTTTTTGTCATGTAGGTGATTCATCTGTGCATTTTTATTTGGTTTCCAAGATATGTTAACAGTGAGTAAAATATCCAGCATTTATGGAAAAGGTCCATGGACTCTTCCCAGCTATTGAGTACTGGATTTCACTTTTCTTAATCATAGAGGAAAAGAATGTGGAGAAACTAAGTTTGGATGCAAACTTTAGCCAAATTGTACTAAGCTAATTGCTTTGTGTGGCACACCTGTAAAGAAATATTAATTGGAATCGGAGGCGACTGAAAAACCAAGCAACCATCTTTAAAGTTCAACTGAACCCTTTCTAAAAAACGCATATGCAAAAACATGACCAAGAACATTCTGAGTGAGCTATTTGTATACATTGACTAACTTCTGAAGATACATTTTACCCCATTGTACAGTGATTGCAGGAAGTATAGGCTGTGACTAAAACAGGGCCTACAGTAGCTACAAACATATTTTATTAAAAAAAGAATGATATTTCAAGATTAAAATTTTGCCTCATTGTAGTAACAGATTTCTTCAGTATTTGTCCTGGTTATAACATACCCTAAATTTAATTTTAAAAAGAGGAAAACTTAAAGAAGAAAAATGTTAACAATATAAAAATGTGAGGAAATGCTAAAGCTATAAAAATAGTGACTACTAGGGCGGATGATACATGGACTGATTGAAAATATTAACCACCTGTTTAAAAAAAATTAAAAAGAAAGCAGAACTCGGTTTGACAATATGTTTTGATTTTGGTTTTGCTTTTTCATTTTGGTTCATTCATTCAAAACATTAACTGGCCAAAATACACCTCCCTGATATTTTAAGTGTGCTGAACAGGCCAACAGCATTGGCATCCATCCCACTGGGAGCTTGTTAGAAATGCTGACTCAGCCCCACTCAAGACCTGCTGAATACAAATTTGCATTTTACAAGATCACCAGGTGATTTGTGTGCACAGTAAAGTTTGAGGAGCGCTAGCCTACAAGGCTCTAAAACAACAATAACACATAAGATTGGCCCCTGACCTTAAGTGAGTCATATTCTAGGGAGCATACGGATCAAGTGAAAGGTAATCATGGTACAAGTACACAAACCATTATGGGAATATAGAGGAGAGAGTGCATAATTTAATAAAGGCAATTCTTGATGATGTACAGAAATTAGACTCGGATCTTGAAAACAAAGGAGAGTAAAAGACATTCCAGGCAGAAAAAGCAAATGACATGTAGGGAATGGCAGCTCTTTTTCATACAGTGGACTAGTGATTATTTGAACCAAGAGACAGAGGCAGGAGGGCAGCCATTGTAGGGACCTGGCGATAGTATATGAACTTTAACCTTGGGACAATGAATAGACGTCAGAGTTTGGAAGAAAGGGCGTGGCTTGATCACAATTGTGCTTCAGAAAGATTGTATGCAGTGTTCCGGCTGCACAAGATGAGGAAAAGACCAGTCAGAAGGCTGCTGCCAAGCCTGCATTCAGGGGGTAGGAACTGAAGGGAAGGAAGGGTTTAAAAGACATCTAACCCTAATACCAAAACCAGGCAAAGACCCCACCAAAAAAGAAAACTACAGACCAATATCCCTGATGAACGTAGATGCAAAAATACTCAACAAAATATTAGCAAACCGAATTCAAAAATACATCAAAAGGATCATACACCATGACCAAGTGGGATTCATCCCAGGGATGCAAGGATGGTACAACATTCGAAAGTCCATCAACATCATCCACCACATCAACAAAAAGAAGGACAAAAACCACATGATCATATCCATAGATGCTGAAAAAGCATTTGACAAAGTTCAACATCCATTCATGATAAAAACTCTCAGCAAAATGGGAATAGAGGGCAAGTACCTCAACATAATAAAGGCCATCTATGATAAACCCACAGCCAACATTATATTGAACAGCGAGAAGCTGAAAGCATTTCCTCTGAGATCGGGAACTAGACAGGGATGCCCACTCTCCCCACTGTTATTCAACATAGTACTGGAGGTCCTAGCCACGGCAATCAGACAAAACAAAGAAATACAAGGAATCCAGATTGGTAAAGAAGAAGTTAAACTGTCACTATTTGCAGATGACATGATACTGTACATAAAAAACCCTAAAGACTCCACCCCAAAACTACTAGAACTGATATCGGAATACAGCAAAGTTGCAGGATACAAAATCAACACACAGAAATCTGTGGCTTTCCTATACACTAACAATGAACCAACAGAAAGAGAAATCAGGAAAACAACTCCATTCACAATTGCATCAAAAAAAATAAGATACCTAGGAATAAACCTAACCAAGGAAGTGAAAGACTTATACTCTGAAAACTACAAGTCACTTTTAAGAGAAATTAAAGGGGACACTAACAGATGGAAACTCATCTCATGCTCGTGGCTAGGAAGAATTAATATTGTCAAAATGGCCATCCTGCCCAAAGCAATATACAGATTTGATGCAATCCCTATGAAACTACCAGCAACATTCTTCAGTGAACTGGAACAAATAATTCAAAAATTCATATGGAAACACCAAAGACCCCGAATAGCCAAAGCAATCCTGAGAAAGAAGAATAAAGTAGGGGGGATCTCACTCCCCAACTTCAAGCTCTACTATAAAGCCATAGTAATCAAGACAATTTGGTACTGGCACAAGAGCAGAGCCACAGACCAATGGAACAGACTAGAGAATCCAGACATTAACGCAGACATATATGGTCAATTAATATTTGATAAAGGAGCCATGGACATACAATGGCGAAATGACAGTCTCTTCAACAGATGGTGCTGGCAAAACTGGACAGCTACATGTAGGAGAATGAAACTGGACCATTGTCTAACCCCATATACAAAAGTAAACTCAAAATGGATCAAAGACCTGAAAGTAAGTCATGAAACCATTAAACTCTTGGAAGAACACATAGGCAAAAACCTCTTAGACATAAACATGAGTGACCTCCTCTTGAACATTTCTCCCCGGGCAAGGAAAACAACAGCAAAAATGAATAAGTGGGACTATATTAAGCTGAAAAGCTTCTGTACAGCAAAAGACACCATTAATAGAACAAAAAGGAACCCTACAGTATGGGAGAATATATTTGAAAATGACACATCCGATAAAGGCTTGACGTCCAGAATATATAAGGAGCTCTCACGCCTCAACAAACAAAAAATAAATAACCCAATTAAAAAATGGGCAGAGGAACTGAACAGACAGTTCTCCAAAAGAGAAGTACAGATGGCCAACAGACACATGAAAAGATGCTCCACATCGCTAATTATCAGAGAAATGCAAATTAAAACTACAATGAGGTATCACCTCACACCAGTAAGGATGGCTGCCATCCAAAAGACAAACAACAACAAATGTTGGCGAGGCTGTGGAGAAAGGGGAACCCTCCTGCACTGCTGGTGGGAATGTAAGTTACTTCAACCTTTGTGGAAAGCAGTATGGAGGAACATCAAAATGCTCAAAACAGACCTACCATTTGACGCAGGATTACACTCCTAGGAATTTACCCTAAGAATGCAGCAATCAAGTATGAGAAAGATCAGTGCACCCCTATGTTTATCGCAGCACTATTTACAATAGCCAAGAATTGGAAGCAACCTAAATGTCCATCGATAGATGAATGGATAAAGAAGATGTGGTACATATACACAATGGAATACTACTCAGCCATAAGAAAAGGGCAAATCCAATCATTTGCAGCAACATGGATGGAGCTGGAGGGTATTATGCTCAGTGAAACAAGCCAAGCAGAGAAAGAGAAATACCAAATTATTTCACTTATCTGTGGAATATAAGAACAAAGGAAAAACTGAAAGAACAAAACAGCAGCAGAATCACAGAACTCAAGAATGGACTAACAGGTACCAAAGGGAAAGGGACTGGGGAGGATGGGTGGGTAGGGAGGGATAAGGGGAGGGGAGAAGTAGGGGGGTATTAAGATTAACATGCATGGGGGGGTAGGAGAAAAGGGAGGGCTGTACAACACAGAGAAGGCAAGTAGTGATTCTACAACATTTTGCTATGCTGATGGACAGTGACTGTAAAGGGCTTTATAGGGGAGACCTGGTATAGGGGAGAGCCTAGTAAACATAATATTCGTCATGTAAGTGTAGATTAGTGATACCAAAAAACAAAAAAAATTGCAGTTCCTGCGTGGTAACCTCCAATGAGTCCTACACAAGAGTATAAAGGACATATAAAAGTGTAGGCAAAGGGTCTGTTTGTGTTTATACAGAGAATCAAAGCCTAATTGGACTACCCCGAAAATGAACTAAGATACGATATGAAAAAGAACTTCCAACATCTGCACTCTCTGGAAGACTCATGCCAGAGGATGATCATCAAAAAACCCCAACAAAGATCCACGCACTGCTACAGCTGTAGATGCACTCATCCCACCAGCTCCTGGACTTGCCATGGGAATGAGGAAGGAGATATCTAAGCTGGCCTGTGCATACAGTAAAACAACAAATTTGACTGGATCTATACTGTTGGAACTCAATCAAGAATTAGGAGAAGTGCAAATTGTAGCGCTCCAAAATCTTACAACTACAGACTATTTACTGTTAAAAGAACATAAGGGATGTGAACATTCCGCAGGAATGGGTTGTTTTAATTTGTCTGATTTCTCTCAGACTGTTCAAGTTCAGTTGGACAATATCCACCATATCGTAGATAAGTTTTCACAAATGCCTAAGGTGCCTAACTGGTTTTCTTGGTTTCACTGGAGATGGCTGGTAATTACAGGTATACTTTGGTTATGTAACTGTACTCCTATTATGTTAATGTGTGTGCGCAATTTAAGTAGTAGCTTAAAACCTATACATGCTGAAGTTACTCTACAAGAAGATATGTCAAAGAAATAATCAATCTTCCCATGTTTTCTTCCACCTGCTACTTCTATAGCTTTTCTTCTTCCTTCCTAATTACAACCCTTAAATAGAATTCGTGCCTCATATCAAATTTACCGAGTATCATAATTCTTCCAAGTGGTAAAGATACCTCAAGACAAATGCTGGGCATAGAAGCTACAGGGCATAAATATGCAAAGAAATAAAAAGCTAACCATTTCAAACAATAAGGCTTCTCTCTCACTTACCAACTTTACATTTCCCTGTATGGCCCCGGAAGATGACTGGTTAGCCAGAGACGGGTAAGATTCCTCAAGGGAGGAACAACCTAAGACAGGCACAGTCGCAGGGGGGTCATCAGGTGAGAAATTGGGGATCAACAGAAGTGAGGCTTAGAACCTCACCCCCCCTGTTCTGAGAGAAATCTTCTGCATACGTGGATGTTTTATTGCCCTTGTCTAGCTCGGATTAACACATAGTCTACAGGCACACACGTGATCATCTACATTTGCTCTCTTACAACACTAAACTATGTTTTCTACCTTTATCTTGTATCTACCTACCACTTCAGCATTTTATTAAAAATAATAATAATAAAGAGAGAAATGTGTTATCCACATATAAATCAAGTATAAAAATCAAATGAGTATTCATATTTGAACTGACTGTTTATAGTTCATAATGCATGAGCAAAACCAAAGGTTTCTGTGATGGCTGCCCTTGTACTGTTCACCATGTAAGAACTTATTCACTATGTAAGAATTTGTTCTCCATGTAAGAACTTGTTTGTTATGCCTCAGAAGATTGGAGACTGACGATAATTAGGGTAGGGGTGGATTAATGATTGTGCATTGAGCATTGACTCCCCTATACAGAATTTTATTGTTGTTAACAACCATTTGATCAATAAATGTGAGAGATGCCCTCAAAAAAAAAAAAAAGTACACACTTCCAATGGTAAAATAGTAAGTAACCGGGATGTAATGAATATAGTCAAGATATTGTAACAGCTTGGTATGGTGATAGCTGGTACCTAGAATTGTCATGTATATAAATGTTGAATCACTAAAAAATAAAAAAAAATAAAAGACATCTAGACGAAAGGATTAACAGGGTGTGAATTTGGCCCCCAACGTCCCTTTTACCGAAGTGTCTTTAATACCTATAGAACTCTGCAGTGATGAATGTTCACTAAATGGTTTTACAGTTTTCTTCCAAATACTTAACAAAGAGAGTCGTTCATGCCATATTTACACAATACCATGAATGAGGTTTTTCAGTCTTTCTCAAATAAATTGAAAGCCAATTTTTATCATTTTTCTAAGAGGATTGGTTTTCCACAAACACCATCTCTACTATTTCTCATCAACTTCCATTACATGCAATGTACATGAGCCAAATCAGTTGATTCTCCTCTAGATGTTTTCTTCACTAGGCAGGCTTTAGCCTATTAAGCAAGAGGCAAGGGAGAACAAAACAGTACTATATTCCAGCAACAAAAAGGACCTCAGAGTCTATCCAGCCATAAACAAAATAGGCAACAAAAAACTTTAAACAATGCTAATTCTCTTTGATTCAGGCTTTCCATCCTAGAAAGACAATTGATCAATTAGCACACCTTTACTGAGATTATCTATGTGGCCTTTGCATGGAGCAACAGATGTTGATAGAAAAAGAAGTACAGTATGATGGTATATGGTAATAACGTATGGATTATGGACACACATGGATAGGACCGCTCTTACAAGTAAGGATGCCTGCTCTGAAAGCAGATGGTTTCAAATCCTACTCTACCACCTACCACTTGCTTGATTTTTGGCTAATTACCTAAGCTTTCTAAACCTTAGTTTCTTTACCTACTAAATGTAGGTAATAATAATACCTACCTTATAGAGTTGGTGTAAACAATGAATGAGTTAAAACATGTGATACAATTGGAATGGTAGTTGACCTAGATTAATGGCAACCATTACCATCATTGTTAGGAAGCCTACTGGAGTTTTCTGGGAGGGGCCGCAGAGGAAGACCTGTCATTTCCAACAGAAAGGTTAGAAGGTAACATTTGAACCATGCCTTGAAAGTTGACTGGCTAATCTCCCAGTGGACAGGGTAGGAGGAGACCATAAGAATGGTCTGGGAAAAAAAAAAAGCATGGAGGTGTGCTTTTGGGATTTTATAAATTTAATAATCTAGGAACACAGAAGACAACCACAGCAATCCAAAGAGGCAAGGATTAGGGGCTCAGCCGGGTCTGTTGGGCAGGAAATAGAGAAGAAGAGATAGACAGTAAAGCCACAGGGCTTGTACATTCCTGAATGTGGTGGGTGAGGGTTAGGGGAGGCCTCCTGAAGACTCCTAGACTTCCTACTTGGGCAAGTGGGGAGTCTGTTATCTGTGGACATTCTTTAAAGGAATAACTCATTTATTTTTCAAAATAAAACTTTTATGGCTTTTCCTATTTATAAAAGCAGTACATACCTATTTTAGACATATTCACATAGTAAGTTAAAAACAATGAGAAGAGATAGTAAATTACAAACGATGAGAAAATCACCAGGAACCCCACCTTACCACCCAGAGATAACTGTTAACATTCTGATGTATAACTCTTAGATTTTTTTATGATTAAGTGTACATAAACATATTTTTATAAAATTTGGACCCTAATATCTATAATGTTTTATACTTTACTGTTTTCTCTTAGCAATTTATCAGAAACAACTGTCTATGTGCCTATAAACACATGTGATCATTTCAATGGCCACTTTTTATATCACTGCACACATATTCCATAATTCATAGGATCTCCAGTTTTCTGATATTACTAACAATATATATAGCAAATATAAATACGCTTCGATTCACACATCCAATTATTTCCTTAGGATAATATCCTAGAGTAAATCCCTAGAAATAGAATATATGGGTGAAAGGAAATGCCTATTTAAAATTGGATAGACATGCCAAATTTTCCTCCAAAAGGATTTGGAGGGCTCCCAGTTTTCCTTACCAAAAGCAACGTAAATAAGTCCACTTGATGGTGTACCACATTCATTAATACTAGCTTTGAAACATCAGGATGTCATAAGAATGGTAAACAAAGGAGAGAGACTTATAAATCAGGAGAGAGACCTAGATGTAGGTGGTAATCTTGGGAGTCCGTCTTACAAGTGATAATTGAACCTCTGGAAATAGTCAGGATTTTCCCAGGAAGGATGTGTTGAGTATGAAGGAAAATAAGCCTATGACTAACCTCTGAGAAATCCTAAAATCAAAGGAGCTGTTGAAGGAAAAGGAGTAATTGAGAATGATTAGGAGAAACTAGTCAACAGGAGAATCAGCAAGAGATAGGGAGGCAAGCTCTCCATTTAAGCAAGTGGTCTTTGTCTTCCATAGGTCAAAAGTTACTGACTCCAGAGTTATAGTCGAGTCCATGACTCCTCTAAGACCTCTACTGGCCTCATTAACCAGGGTCAGGCAGGGCCCTAGAACGTAATTAACTCTATGTACTAGACATTTTCAGGAAAGCTAGAATATTCATTTAACTTTCAAGGTATGTACCTCAAAGCAATCTGAGCTTTGAAGAATTCCTATTAATATAAGGAAAAAAAGAGAAAAGATTTTAAACCCCACAGTTCAAAAGCCTGATCTCACATATTATAAAATTAAAAAGTCTATGGACATATGACTAGAGATGCAGATTTGTAGACGTTACAGAGAAAACAAATGAAAATACGATCAAGAAATGCAACAAAAAGTGACTTCAAAATAAATCAAAAATTGCTCTTTCTCTATATTCCTTTCCATTTCTAGCATAAGACATCTCCTCAGGTGAACAGTCTAGCTTTCTTCATTTCATTTCATTAAATCTGGCGGAGCCAAGATGGTGGCGTGAGTAGAGCAGCAGAAATCTCCTCCCAAAACCACATATATTTTTGAAAATACAACAAAGACAACTCTTCCTAAAAGAGAGACCAGAAGACACAGGACAACAGCCAGACTACATCCACACCTGCGAGAACCCAGCACCTCGCGAAGGGGGTAAGATACAAGCCCGGCCTGGTGGAACCCAAGCACCTGTCCCCCCAGCTCCAGGCGGGAGGAGAGAAGTCAGAGCGGGAGGGAGAGGGAGCCCAGGACTGCTAAATAGCCAGCCCTAGCCATCCGGAGCAGAGCGCAGACACAGTGCATGCAATGCGTGGGGTGCTGGAAACTAGGGAAACAGGGCAGAAAGACCTGTGAGTGGGTCCCTGCAGCCGGCACCCTGGGGACAAAGAAAAGCGAGTGCTTTTTGGAAGTCTTAAAGGGACAGGGACCCCACAGCCAGACGGAAGCATCCTGGGACACTTAGTCCAGCAGCAGGGAATCTGGGGAACTCTGGGCACTCTAACCCCCTAGGCAGCAGGGGGCACGGAGGCCCCTCACAGAGATAAACAGCCTCCCGGCCGTTCCCCCTCCAACGCAGCTCCACCGTATCGGAGTAGCAGCCCGAGGCAGGCCACGCCCACAGCAACAGCAGAGATAAACTCCATAGCAGTCGGGCAAGAATCAGAAGCACTTTCTGCACACAGTTGCCCAGAACAAGCCACTAGAGTTCGCTGTTTTCCCAGGAGAGGAGGGCCACAAACCAACAAGAAGGGAAGTTCTTACAGCCGTCACTCGTCCCAGCTCTGCAAACTATCTCTATCACCATGAAAAGGCAAAATTACAGGCAGACAAATATCACAGAGACAACACCAGAGAAGGAGACAGACCTAACCAGTCTTCCTGACAAAGAATTCAAAATAAAAATCAGAAACATGCTGACGGAGATGCAGAGAAATATACAAGAGCTAAGGGATGAAGTCCGGAGGGAGATCACAGATGCCAGGAAGGAGATTACAGAAGTGAAACAAACTCTGGAAGGGTTTATAAGCAGAATGGATAGGATGCAAGAGGCCATTGATGGAATTGAAACCAGAGAACAGGAACGCATAGAAGCTGACATAGAGAGAGATAAAAGGATCTACAGGAATGAAACAATATTGAGAACTGTGTGACCAATCCAAAAGGAACAATATCCATATTATAGGGGTACCAGAAGAAGAAGAGAGAGGAAAAGGGATGGAAAGTAGCTTGGAAGAAATAATTGCTGAAAAATTCCCCAAACTCGGGGAGGAAATAATCTAACAGACCACGGAAATACACAGAACTCATTTTACTAAACCTGAGACTTGAAAGCCACTACTTGTTAACCTTTTCAACCTCAAAACAAAATAAAGCTTCTTTAAAAAAAATACATAATGTAGTAGAAAGGCAGGGGAAATGTAAATACAGCATGAAGAGATTTAAACATGTTAAAAGAATATTTTTTTCTCTCAAGTGGAACAAAGCTTTCTGTGGCTGAATATTTTTAGCAATGAACAAATCTTTTGATTGGAAGTTCCCACAACATATATTGGCAGTTGATGGACTTTTAAAAGAGTAAATAACAATTTGTTCATATGTAGTATCACGCTTTTAACATCACTATAAGATGCAGGATTTTCGGGAATTTTCAACCTAAGGAAATCAGGCTTGTCTTCTGTAAATATTCCTTCCTTGGTGATTTTTTTTTTCTTAGTTATTCTTCTGAAAGGAGAAAGTAGGCTAGTGGACACTTAGAGGAGAAGTATGGAAATTCTTTTATTCTTGTCAGTTCAAGAAAAATGGAATTAATTCATGCTTTAGATTGCTTATATGTGAGAATCGGCTGTCAACCCTGGTTTACAACACTTGACATAGTCGAGTTGTCAAAACAACAGAAAAAAACATCTCAGGCGTGTAAGGTCTTAGAAAACACACTCACATACTTGGCCTGGAGAAAAAAAAAAGCTCCTTTGAGGCATAATTTATCTGATTGGAAGACTCATCTAAATTATGAACACAAAAAGCACTGGTCGTACAGTAACAAGTTAAAATACCTTTAAATCATTTAAGTAAAAAAAATGACTCCAAGAGGAAGCCAACAAAAATATTCATGAAAAATAAAGCATATAATATGAACATTATAATTGAATAATGATTATCTGGGTCCCAAATTCCAAAATGGCCTCAAATAAAATTTCTAATCCCTCCAAAGAAGCCAGAGGCTAATGCTAGCCTTTTACTCCTTGGCCCCCAAATACAAGATACATCCCGGCTCTCACAGCGGTACTGCAGTGTTTAACCAATGAAATGGGTACCGAGATATACATCATTTCCAGGCCTGGTCCATAAAACCTACCCTACAACTCTCCCTCTCTCTCTCCCTTCCTCACCCCTCCTTCTCTGCCTCTGTCTCTCTGTCTCTCCCTCGCTCGCTATTTCTCCTATATCCTGGCTGGAAATGAAGCCCAGGAAGCTTTGTAAGTCACAGGTTGAGGATGGCAGGACCTTCATCAGTCTGGCCTGCTAAGGACTTCATCCTAACAGCCCCGCCCCGACCTCGCCCCCAGCCAAACCCACTCCACCTCACCTCCATTCCCCATCACTGGACAAAATTTACATGACTGAAACCTCAAACTCTTTTTGTGCTAAGCCACTGAGGTGTTGGATTTTATTTGCTGCCATAGCTAGCTTTACCATAAAGAATAGAATACCCTACTCAAAGTCTGGAAAATAAGCCTCTTTGTCAGGAACATCACTACACTTCGGGAATTTCCGGGGAAACCTTCTGATCTGTGGGCCCCCAGGATTTATGATCAGCTCTTCTGCAACCTCTCAGAGGTCACGCTAATATCACAACCCATGACTGTCTTCCCATTTTTTTGGTCTGTGTTATTTCATTGGCAGTGAAGGGGAGGAAAGAAAAGCATGAATCATATCAGTATGATAAATGGGAGAAAGCCATTTATTAACTCCTCCCTAAAAAAAAATATCAGACAAGTCTACATGGAAATTGAATCCACAGAGGAGTGGTAAAGAGGAGAAAAGACATGATTTAATTTATTCTCAGCTAATAGGAAACTGAAATCCATATAGCTTTCATCTCTACTGCACACAAGATAGGTTGGAGTGGCACATCTGTGGCACATCTGTGAGAAATATGTTTTATGTCAAACTGATTAGGAGAGTCAATATTAGACATCGCCTCTCTCTCTTTAAGGGTAGGCTAACCCCATCATCCATTCATTTCTCTGGTGGGGTTTAAAGGAAGCCTTAATCAACTTGCCTTATAACCTGAAGGCATTTGGAAGAAAAAAATCTATATTTGTTTCTTTAGTCAGGTTGCTGAAGCATGAAATGAGATGTCTTGTCCCACTGCCTTTGCTGGAAATGCCATATATTCTGTTTATTTATTTGGATGGGGGAAGCAAGAGAATTGTTGAAAAGTTTTATATACTGCCCGCTGACTTTGAGTGATATGGTTGAAACTGCTAGACGGGCAGGCAGATGCTTTCAGTCAGAGAAGACTTAATAGAACAGCTTTTCTTTTAAAACACAGGAAAATGTAGTCATCACATTGGCATCAACCTGAGCATCACAAGAAAAATCCTTAAATGACTTGCTTTGCACCTCACTTCTTTGGGTTCCTTCATTAGAAATACCACAGAGAAAAATTCCAGACATCATCTGAAAAGGATCTCGTGGCTGAATGCACAAAAGGAAATGCAAGCAGCTGGAGGAGTTTTGCAAGGACCCAAGTGTCCAGACTGGTGAGTCCGCCAAAAGGAAACGTAATAGAGATGACGAGGACAGAGGACAACGCTCCCCCTTCACTTGGGTCCTGCACTTAGTCTGGAGACGTGTGCAGCAATGCTCATCGTAGGAGGGATTCTCCCTGACTGAGCTCCCTGTCTGGGCAGGTGCCTATTCTCTCCACCTTGTACACAGCTCACAAACTGCCAGACTTGGAAACCAGCTCATGAAAAAGGAAGCACGGCAGCAGGCAGGACCTATCCGTGAGCTCACTACCACTATCCTTAAACTCTGGATGGCAAAGCTTGCCCTGCTGCCTCTACTAACCCTGCGTGCTGGACATCAGTGTCCCTGCTGCCATTACCATGATGCGTTCACTGTTGCAGCCTCTGTGCACCACTAACTGGGTTCTTGTTTAAAGCCTTGTGTGAATGCACTTGATTAATCAAACCTGAGTCTTGTGATGCCCAAACTGCCTGCCAGAGGCTGGGGAAGTGAGTGCCTGGCTTTTGGGCATTTATTGTGGAGGGAAACTCTGTCTCCCAACAAGATCCCGGCTAGGGAATTTCCAGAGTATAAGAAGGAGGGCCCTAATAATAAACAAAAGCTCCTTTAAGAGGAACATCTATTTGCTCAGCTGAACAGAAACAAACCTGTGGGGAGAGCAGGTAGTTAAAGTCCTCAGATCAGAGTGTCTCAGGCTTGACTCTCTTTGGAGAAATTTGGAGAAAAGCTGAGCTTATAAATCATTTACTTTAAATGGTTAGATGCAAGAATAAGTTGTATTTGAGCATGAAATTAATACTGACAATGAAGGCTCTTATGAGAATATTAATGCTATTTTTATATTTTTAATGCACTATAATAATAGAATATTAATTTCAGAATCCATATTATAGAGTAAACTTAGGTGTCTATAACGTGAATTCTTCCGCTAAAGAAGGACAAAATACAAATAACAGCTGTTTCTTTTTTTACTCCTCTATGTGCCCACAGAGAAACCACCTACCCTCCATCTCATACTTAAATACCAATTTGGTTTCCTAGTGGAAGGTTAGGGCCAGGTGTCAACACATTTCTGATCATTCTGGCCACTAGAGCTCCAAACCCCATCTTGAACACCAGATTCAATCATTTCTAAAAGAATCCAGTCAGGAAGTCATGTGCTTCTGCCAAGAATGGGAGATGTACATCTGTCAACCTCTACGAGACCATCCTGGTTGCCCAATATACGGCCCCTTCCAGGAAGCAGGTCCCCAACACTGGACTGACATATACTTCACAAGGCATAGGCTTCAAAGCCGTAAGAGCTCTTCCATACCTGGAAAGGCCTTACACGTTATGCATTAGTTGCCCAAGAGAGCAGCCTTCTCTGCCAGGTCATAAACACTATTCAAGGCTGCTCTAAGGGCCCTGAGTTGTAGTTATTTATTGTCTGCTATGCAGCAGTACTCACCAATATCGTGTTGTTTTTCATAACTGCATCATTTTGTACTTTTTCCCAGGATTAGCAGCATATCAATGCATATTTATAACATTTTTTAACTGGGTCCCAGGTTATGATGTGTTATATTTATATGGGTAAATGGTATGCTTTCTTATATAAAATCACTATAAAATATATCAATGTTGTATTATGAAAAGGACTTAAGTTTTTCCAAAAACATTTTCTTACCTAATGGTGAAAGACTTCACCATTTCACGTTAAGATATGGAACCAGGCAAGGATATCCTCTGTTATCACCACCATTTAACATGATACAAAGTCTAAGCCAATGTGATAAAACAAGAATAAGAAATGGAATATAGATTTTAAAAGATGACCTAAAACTATATTCACAGAAGACATGACTGTCTTCCCAAAGAATCTGCAAAAATGCTCCTAAAACTAATAAGTTAAACAAATTTGAATAATTATAATATCAATCATTTTTCTAGATAGCAGAAATTAACAATTGGATTTTGAAACTTAAAAGGCAATATCATTAATAACAGCATACTTCCCCTAAATGCAACACTTAGAGTTAAAGCTACAAAATACTCTCAGGAGCTATATAGTAAAAACTACAAACACTAAGAAAATGAATAAATGAAAATCTAAAATAACATGTTTATGATTGGAAGACTCAATATGGTAAAGATGCCAGTTCTCCACAGTCCAATCCCAATCAAAATCCTAGCAAGTTTGTGTGTGTGTGTGTGTGTGTGTGTGTGTGTGTGTGTAGAGTCAACAAGCTGACTCTCAAATTTATAAGGAAAGGCAAAAAAAAAACACTAGAATGGCAAAACAATTCTGAAAGAGATCAAAATTGGAGATTTACATGACCCAATTTCAAGACTTACTATAAAGATATAGAATAAAGACAGTAGCAAAAGAATAGACATATACAGGTCAATAGACCAGAATCAGAATAGCCCCAAAATGAACCTATACAATATAACCAATTGATTTTTATACCTTTTTTTAATTAAAATTTGTAGTGGTTGCCCTCATGTTTACAATACACAATCTTAACTAATCTAAACCTACCTTCAAATAACACAGTGCTGTTTCACATGTAGAAAAACATTTTATAACAATAGATGACCAACTCCTCTCCCATTCTTTATGCCATTGTCATCATTCATTTCACTTTTACATATGCTATAAACATATACTATTATTATTGCTTTAAATAGTAAGTTATCTTTTATAACAGTGAAGATATAAAATATTTCCCCTTCATTTATGTCATTTATTCAGATCAAAGTTCCTGACTCTATCAATTTCTTTCTTCTTGAATAACTTCCTTTAACATTTCTTGTAGAGTAGGTCTGCTGGCATTGAATCGCCTCACTTTTTGTTTTTTCAAGAAAGTATTTATTTATTCTTCACGTTTGAAGGATATTTCTGCTAAGTGTAGAATTCTGGTTTGACAGTTGTTTTCTTTTGACACTTTTAAAATATCACTCTGTTGTCTCTGGCTTGCATGGTATCTAATGAGAAGTCTGATGTAATTCTTATCCTTATTCCTCCATAGGTAATCAAATCACCACCACCCCTAGCCATGCTCCCCCCCATTCCCTTACCTCTGGCTGCATTCAAGGGTTTATTTCTGTGCTTCATTTTCAGCAGTTTGAATATTATATGCCTAGATATGTTGTTTTGTTTTTATCCTGATTGGTGTTTTCTAACGTTCCTAGATCTCTGGTTTGGTGCCTGCCACTAACTTTGGAAAATGCTCAGCCATTATTTCTCCAAACATTTTTTCTGAGCTCTTTTTCTCTTCCTTTTGACACTCCAAATGTGTGTATGTTAGAAAGCTTGGTATTGTTCCACAACTCTTTGATAATTTTATCTGTTGTTTTTTTTCCCCCCTTCTTCTATCCTCTTGACATTTCAGTTGGGGTAATTTCTATTGACCTATCTTTAGTTGACTGATTCTTTACTAAATTGTATGTTGAAGGCATTCTTTACTTCTCTTACTGTGTTATTTCCAGCACTTTCATTGATGCTTTCTTATAGCTTCCCTGTCTCCACTAAAATTACTCATCTGATCTTGAATAATGTTTATCTTTTCTATTAGAGCTTTTAACATATTAATTCATTATTTTAAATTCTCTGTCTGTTAATTCCTTTGTCTGTATCATACCTGAGTCTCATTCTAACAATGGCTTCTTTTGTTACACTGTATTATTTCTTGCCTTATAAATTTTTGTAGAAAGCTGGATATATTATATATGACAATAGATACAGAGATATGCACGTTTTATAATTGGAGAAAAGTACATATTATTCTAGGTCTTTAATATAGAGAGTATGTTGATCTAGTCAGCAGTTGAGCTATGTTTGAAGTTTTTTGTTGCTATGGTTACCAGAGTTGGAGTTTATTGTTGATAATGTGCACCGGAGATTTTCACTTCTTCCAGTGATACTTTATTTTTGTCTCTCTGATTGGCTTTGGGTCTTTTTTGGTAATGCTTCCCAGAGGCAGTTTGTCTCTTGCAGCTGTCCAGATGAATGCCTCTGTTTTTTTTTTGCCTTAACATAAGGTTGCTTAACATGGTGGTCATGTACTGTGGGGGAGGAAGACAGTCCCTGGTCATACTCAATCAAACATTCTGATTAAATATCACACTTGGACAGTGCTGGGAACCTAGCTCTCAAGCGTGTGGCTTTCATGAGAGTTTCTGCCCTTCGTCCAGGAGTAGTGCTTATTTTTTGCCCCTTATTCCTTTCTCAACTACAGTTGGTATGACTACTATCTTCAGTCTACAATTTTAACACCTACCCCTCCCTGCCCCCTGCAGATTAGAACTTTTTTTTTTCCCTTAAGGGTGATAGAGAAATGGGGCTGGACAGAGTCTTGGTGATTGCCTTTATCCTTCCCCCACTCAAGCTGCAATGAGATTTGACCAGAGCCCCTGTAATAAGCCTCAATAATCTTTCCCTCCATATTAAGCTTTTTGTTCTAAAGAGGAGGTGGGGGATGTGTCTGGGTGGATTTTGCAGTGGCTAATGCTGTTCCTCTCCACTAACAAGCACCTCAGTTGAGAAAGTGATGGGGAGCTTCCACTGAATTCTACCTTATCTTTCCTGTGAGTTCCTGGAAGGAAGGCCTGCAGAAGCATGAAAAAGCCTCTGTCTCTGCTATCGTCAAGGGCTGCACATTCTTATTCTAGCCCACACTCAGTCTTTAGCAGTTTGCTAAAAAGTACTGATGGTGTGTGACCCAGCTTTGCTCAGATCCTTTTTCTCTCTGCAGGCACCTGTATCCCTCCAGAATTCATTGAATCGCCTACTCTACCATCTTAATTCTCTGATGGTTTCAAGAAAAGTTGCAAATATTCAGTTTGTCTAGCTTTTTCTTGTTGGATTGGAGCAATGTTCTTTCCAGCTGTCCATCTATCCAGTCTGTCTGTTCCTGAACTGAACCCAGAAACCTTGTGAACTGATTTTTGACAAAAGCACAAAGTTAATTTAATGGAGAAAGGATAAATTTTTTAATAAATGGGGCTGGGACAACTGAACACACTCATATGCAAAATATAAACCTTTACACTTTACACATGCCTCATACTTTTATAAAAATTAACTCAAAATAAATCAAACACCTAAATGTAAAATATAAGACTATGAAAATTCTATGAGAAAACATAGGTGAAAGTATTCATGACCTTTGTTTTGGCAATGAGATTTTAGATAGAATGCCAAAAACATGATCCATAAAGAAGAAAATTCAAATTAGACTTTATCAAAATTAAATACTTTTGCTTTGCAAGAGATACTGTTGTGAGACTGAAATGACTACCTGTACAATGGTAGAAAATATCCCCAAGTCACATATTTGACAAAGGATTAGTATATAGAACATATGAAAAACTCTTAAAACTCAACAGTAAAGGAGTAGGGATCCCAGTTTAGATGGGCAAAAGACTCAAATAGACACTTCACTGAAGATAAAAAGATGACAAACACACATGAAAAGATGCTCAACATCTTAGGCATAAGGGAAATGCAATTTAAAAGCACAATGAGATACCACTACAAACTTATTAGAATTACAAGAATAAAGAAAACTGATAATATCAAGAGCTAAGGAGGCTAAAGAGCTACAGGAAATCTCCTCCATTGCTGGAAGGAATATAAAATGATACAGCCAATTTGGAAACTAGTTTGGCAATTTTCTATAAAGTCAAACATATACTTACCATACAATGCATCAATACATTGTAGCTCAAGTGAATTGAAGACTTTTATTCACACTAAAATCTGTACACAAATATTTATAGTGGATTTATTCATAATCACAAAAACTGGAAATAACTCAGATGCCTTTCAACAAGTTATGAATAAACAAAATCTGGTACATCTATTCAGTAATAAAAAGGAGTAACTATTGATACACATAATAACTTAGAAGAACTTTAAACAAATTTTGTTGGGTCAAAAGAGGCAGACCCAAAAAGCTACATATTGTATGATTCCATCTATACAATATTGTGGAAAAGGCAGAACCTAAGGTATGGAAAACAGAACAGTGGTTGACCGTTATTGGGATGGGGGAGGAGTGGACAGCAAATGGGCCACACAAGGAAATTTTTAGGGAGATGGAATGTTAACACTTGGAGAAGCTGGGTGGTGAGTAGATGGGGAACTCTAAACTATCTTTGCAATTCTTTGGCAAACCTAAAATTATTTTTTTTTAAGATTTGAAAAGAAAGACAGTAAGTCTTAACTGTGCAACTGATAAAAAATGAAATAGGAGAAATTTCTGCACATGACAGACTGAGTTGTAGGATGGGAAATCCGGAGGAAGGATAGATAGCTTAACGAATATGTATTTTTAAAAATTACAGAATGCTTAGTGCATTAACTGCCACTTTTTAAGAACTTGTGATGATTGGTAACCTTTTCAGATAATGAGAGGAAACAGGGAATAAAGTATTCTGCTGACAAATGATGTAAGAGTGAACATAGCAACATGGACATTCATTCTATAACCAGAAAACTATTGTTCTGCATTAAAAGAGTAAAACCACTATGAGATACCACAAAGAGATAAAACTCTTCTGTAAATCTTATATATATAAGTTTACTTCAAAAGGCATACAACCTAGGGAGCTTAAGAACGACTTGATTTTTAAAAATAAGTTAATAAAATCATTGCGTGCTCTGAAAAAAAAGTTAGGATATGTTGTACACCTGTGTATGTTGACAAATATGTTATTTTTGTAAGTGGTGTGTCCCTTCCAACCAGCCTAGGGAACAAAACGAGGTCAAAATTTTTTCTTTTTGAATGAGTAATAATTTATTTACCCAAGTAATATATTAATATAATATTTTCTCCAGCTTTATTGAGGTATACTTGGCAAATAAAAATTGAATTTTAGGTAGGCAATGTGATGTTTTGATATACATATACATTGTGAAATGATGACTCCAATCAAGCTAATTAGCATATTCATCACCACGTATTGTTATGATTTTTAAAAGCATATAATAGGGAAAGGGTAATCTCTTCAATAATTGGTTATAACTTCAGGGAGAGGAAATCCCAGGGCAAAATACCTCTAAAGCTGAAATCAGTCAAAGGGAGAAATAAAGTTTAAATCCCATTTATTGCTTACAAATGGCCATCTGGCAGGTCTCTCTCTCCCCTGCTGTGGCAGAAGGCAGTGAATCCTCCCCGCAACCTCTCAGGGTCAGATAAGCCCTCAGTCACCCAGGTAATTACCCACTGATATGGAGAGGGACTACTTCTCTCTGCCCCTTGGAAACGCCTGTTGATGGGGAGATGCACTAAAGCCAGGAGAGAGATTCTGGAAATACTGCAATTTTACCCATATTGGTATTATTCAAAAACTGGATATCCACATTCAGAAGAAAGAAACTGTGCTCATCTCACATCATAAACAACAAATAATTTTAATATTCCAATTAAATTATTTCTTCCGCGCAGCTTGCTGGGGAGATTGTCTTTCTTGCCTCTCTGGAGGAATCCTTCCTGACAAGATACTTTCCAGTCCCCTAACTTTACTCTATCCCAAGTCTTGGTGCCCCTACAACTCCAAGAAGACATAAGCAAATATCCTGTTTCACTGGCTAGGAGTTGCCTGATTTTCACCTGGTTGCTGCCACCATCAATTGGCGTCCTTCTTGAAACAGGCAATCCAACCACCACCCCCCATTCTTGTCCTCTGATTACCATCTAACTCGGTAGACCTCAATGTACAGTTCCCATCATCACCTCCTGGAGTCTTGCTCAGAATGCAAATTCCTGACCCCCACCACCACCCGGCCAGACCTACTGAATCAGAACTTCCCCCATGGAGCCCAGCAATCTGCATTTCATCAAGCCGTCCTCCACGTGACTCTGATGCACTGCGTGCTAACATCTAAGAACACACTCGTGTGTCTGTGATTGGGCCACTGACACACACAAAACATGGAGGATTCAGAAACCACCTGTGGTACAATCCTTGCCCATTGGAGGGAAGGCCTTCATTGCCCAGGGCTTCCCCTGCATTGCTTGTCTGCCATTGCATTCTCTGGCTATAGAGATAAGAGAGAACACTGCTTTCTCTTTGAAGGTCAAGTTCAGCTCTGGTAGCTCCAAATCATGGTAGATTTACACTTGTCATTGGATGGGCTCTTTTGTTGTGCACATACATGCACACGAGCACACACACATGTAATCTCCCCCAAACAATGCCCACGCAGCCAGAGTCAAGGAACCAAGGAGGGTTATTATTTGAAATCACTGGCTCTGCCTAGAGGACTCCCCCTCTCTCAGCCTCATCATCCTGGTCTCCAAGAATAGATGTTGTGACCCAGTCTAAGTCCTGTGCCCACTCTGATTTTCTCTTCCAGACTAGAGACTCCTAGGCTGAAGATTCTCATTTGTGCATATATGTTTTTTTGTTGTTTTAACACAGATTCTTTCTTACAACTTAGAAAAATGTCAAGAAAATTGGCACTGCTTTTTGGCCACTGTTGCTATCTGGTGATGTTTGCAAAGGTGCAACAAGGAGACAACTTTCTGGCTTCATCCTGAAATTCTGAAATGAGAGGACAGCTCATCTTACGAAGCCAGATGGGCCACCTGTGAACTATGGGATCATCATTCCTCACTCATCACTGCTCGACAGTAAAGCAAAAACAATTTGCCACGGCAGATGTCCTCCACTTTTGGTGGCAAAAAACCTGTCTGAAGCCTCCCCTATGCCTCATGTTCTGGGTAGACTGAGTGCACGGGGTGGGGGGGATGGAGGGGAATGAGTGGGAAGCGGAGGGGAACAGTGCTTTCAGGGAGCCTGCCTGGCCAGCTCTGGGGAGCCCGTCTTCCTGCGAGCTCATCACTGCAGCTGTTCCAACCTCAGAGGCTTCGGACACAATTCTTCTACTCTGGAATTTCAGGGAGGAAGGCAGCCTGTACCAGCGGCCTTCCAGCTCATCATATGCTGAGTTGAAAATGCCACGCTGATCCACCAGGGCAGGGTCACATCTGTCTGCTCGGTGTGGCATCCCCAGCCTCTAGCATGGTGACCAGCATGCACCAGACTGCGACTGGAATGGATGGTTCAGGGAACCACAGGCCCCAGTCCTCTCCTGCTTCAAGGCAACCAAATGAAGTAGCATCCTGCACAGCCCAGCACATTAAGGCTTATCACCTCCCTGGGCCGAGCCCAGTCCGCAGAACGGTGAGCCAGAATGTCTGAGTTCAACACCTATGTTGAACTCTCCTGTGTTCGCTTACTCTGATCACTCAACCTGGCTCACTGTTTCCCCGTTAAAGGAGACCAGTTATACCATGTGGCAGGGCGTTGGTGAGGCTAAATGAATAGTGTATAAGGAAGCCCTTTGGGAGCAGAGAGAACTGATTACAACTCCTCGGAGGGTGCTGGCTCTTGTCCAGATTCCCATTAATTGGGGTGTCAGAGGCCCCAAGCCCCATATTGTTCGTGTCCACTGGAGACCCTCTTACAATTTGGCCTCCTGGGTGGTTGTCACTCTCATTTAAAAGATCTGTGCTTAAACTGGTTCACCGATGCTGATTTCAGAATTACAGACCCCTCACTCATTTCAGTCTCTTAGCTAAAAGCCTATTTATTTCCACTTCACCTCCAGCCCAGAACATTTAGCTGTGTACCCTTTAAGGAGCGGCTTTCCTCCCCGCCCCCCAGATGCATACAACTTCTGGGTACTAGGGCACCAGTCCTGAGCCGGCACCAGGGCAGTATTTAACCAGATGCGAGAGCAAAGCTGCTGCTCTGTTACTACCTGCCCTTCACTGGGAGATTGTCCAGTGGGAGACGGCAGGACAGAGCTGCCTAAAGGCCTCTCCATGCTTTCCTAGCCGTGTTACCTTCTCCAAACTGTCCCTAGCTCTCTGGAGCCTGTGGAAAGCCAGGGAACAGAAGAGAGGATTAAACAGTTAGAATCATACCTTCTAATCTCCATCAAATCCCTCTGTGCCTCTCGGGCCACTGACTCAGCCTCCCTGCACTCCAGTCCCCGAAGCTGTGATTAGAGATAATGTCACCACAAGACATTCTGGGGATTTTGTGAGATTGAACTTATAAAATGTACTCTTCAAATGTTGAGGGTCTCAGAAGAGCTGCAGAAATGAGGCCTATAGTATTTGTAGCACGCCAACTTGAAATTTACTTTTTGACCTTTTTTTTTTTGGTACAAATAAAAGCTAAATGTTTTTGCTCTTAAGTCTAAATCTTAATATTTCTTGCTTTTAATTTTCTCACAGCATTTGATTTGTAGGGTAGATGAGAGAGCATTGACTTGAACACTTATGAAAATGAGATATTTATTTGACAATTTGTAAGGAGCATTGAGGTCACATTTATGTAAACATTCAATTATTATTTGGGCAGTGTCTCACTGTAGCTACTCCGGCTTCACAGATGATTGGAAAACATCCACAACATATGAAAAATTGACCAAAAAGTGATGGAAACACATTGTTATAGACTGGATGTTTGTGTCCTCCCAAAATTCTTATGTTGGATCCCTAAACACCAATGTGATGGTATTTAAAGGTGGGGCCTTTGGGGGTAATTTGAATTAGATGGAGTCATGAGGGTGGGGCCCTCATGATGGGATCAGTGCCCTAATATAAAAAGGAAGAGATATCAGAGCTGGCTCGCTTTCTGCTATGGACACAGAGCAAGAAGACAGCTGTCTGCAAGCCAGGAAGGGAGTCCTCACCGGAACACAATCATGCTGGTATCTTACCTTGGACTTCTTGCCTACAGAACCACAGGAAATAAATATCTGTTGATTAAGCCACCCAGTCTGTGGCATTTTGTTCTAGCAGCCAAGCAGACTAATGCTCAGGTATATAGAATTCTGTGTGTTGTGGTGTCTGTGCTATACCACAGATATATCCAGGTTTGTGGATATAACACAGGAGCAACATGCTGGCCTAGGGGAGGTTGTGGGTAGCTTTCCTGAGGAGACGGTACTCAAACTGAGGTCTGAATTCATTTATTTATTGAACATTTATTATGCCCATATTTATGGACAGTGATGACATACTGCATTCCATTGTGCCGGGAGTAGGACACCTCCAGTCACCTGGAGCATCAGACTACTGAGGAGCAGGCTGGGGAAAGCCTTATTTCAGACCATATGGTTTATTTTCTTGACTATAAATACACAAAGGTTGGACTTGCTGGAAGAGTCTGAAACTCTCTGTTGACTCTTTTTCCTCCACCAAAACTCCTGTTAGAAATGTTGTTGTGGGGTTCATTAGGAGTAGAGCCATCGCCATAGAACGGGATCAACTGTGCTGGGCACACTCGTCTGTTTTAGGACAGTTAGTAGAGATGACTGGGTCATTACATGCCTGTTACCCTCCCAGACGGTGAGCCTGAGAGCAGAGGTTATTTTATAAATTTGTCATTGTATCCCAGGCCTGGAGCACGTAGTAACTGCTCAACAATTAGCATGCTGTATTAGGAAGTATGGCATTGCATTGTAATGACAACTACTCATTTCAATACGGCTGCTTAATTTTATTAATTTTAAATATGCTCTACACCAAAAGGATTCTATAAATCATTTCAGGTAACCACTCTCTTTTCAAGAGAATCACATAAAAACAACAACTTCGGCTCCCTGAAGGATTTATTCATTTCACACATGCCTTCTCTCCCCGGTTTACACAGTAATCTGTCCATTAAAACTGCAGAGCTCCCAGTGGGAGATTTTGCTCTGACAACTAAGATTTTAGAAACCAATAAAAAATAGATGAAACTGAACTTCAAATAATACCAACTAAACAACTGTTCCAACTAAAGCACACGTTTAAAAAGAAGTTTGAACTGTACATTTGCAGCAGGGGCCCAGGCAGCTCAGTCATGGCCTGGGGTCACTTCTAGAAACATAGACCAGTCATGAAAAAAAATCATAAAAATACAGCCAGACATTTCTTCCATCTTTGGATGAATCTGAATAAGCACAGCAAAGCCAGTCTCTCCTCTGCTGCCCCTTGTATTTGTCTTTTCTGTCAGTCACCCCAAAATTTCTCCCTCTCTTTGCCCAAGCTTCCAGAAGACCCACTCCTGGCCCACAGGTACCCCTGTTTTCCTCCCCCTGCAAACTTTCCTCCCCCAAATTCCTTTTGGTTCTCCCACAAATAATTTTAGTTCTTTCCAAATCAACTCCCATGCCCACATCTCTAATTTTGTGTTTATTTTGCCATTGCTCTGATTAGACCCAACCGAAGCCCAGGGACCAGGATGTAAGGTTCATGGTCCACGGGGCAGATGCAGAGGGACAGAGCAGGATTCCCTCCACTGTGTAGAGAAGAGGTCAAGAGGTGAACAGTTGTCATATAATTTTTTCCTATATCCCAGTGACATATGCACAGTTCCTTTACATGTTAAAACTATTCTCTTATCCAAAGAAAAAGGAAAAATCCAGAAAGAACTTTGAAAGAAAATATTGTCACTCCATAAAAGATGTCCCCAAGCAAGGTAGAACTGACCAGGGTCCAGAAGCCAACACTCGGGTGAGATCAAATAAACATAGAGCATTGGGGAAATTCTGGTCTGGAACAGGGAAGCCAAGGAAAAGAAAACGTGGTTAAAAATAAAGCCCTGAGGTCAGAGAGACCCAGGTTCAAATCCTACACTCATAGTTTAACAACCATGAGACTTTGGCAGGTCATTTAACTCTCCTAAAGTTCTGTGTCCTTCCTGGAAAAATAATAAGATGTATTTTAAATGGTTAAAGGTGTAAAAGAGAAAGCAGTTAAAAGAGTTCCATAAAAATAAATGCTCCTTAAGTGTCATAATGGAGTGATTATTTTTATTACTGTCAAACCATAACTCCAGACTATTTGTTTCCAGGACATTAGGTTTGGTATGAATCAGTAATTCTTTATTTTCCCCACTGTTTTATACGTAGTTACCATACATTGTTCTATAATGCATCCACGGGGTTTTCGAGTTACAGACCTGATGGGCTATCATCGATGGAGATAGTGTCATATGAACATACACATATAGATATGCACATACACAGACACACATATGTGGATATGTGTGTGGGGGCGAAGGTATTTTTAACTTTACCTTGCATTATTATTTAAGTGGCCAAGCAGGACAAGCATGCTTGGCTGAGGGCTTTCTAAGTGGGTGCTGAAGGTTTTCATGCACATCTTCTCATTTCCCGAGCCATACTGAAATAATAAGCTCGAAGCTAGGCAGCCGAGGGCGGCCTTCTGAAATTATGATTTGTTTCTGAGATAGAGTACAAATTCCACAGTAATCTTTCCCCTAATTCTAATAAGGGTGAAAGGAAGACTTAATTAAAGCGTTCTTTGTGGCTTTTTTTTTTTATACCACAGTCATCTGCAAGCACTTCCTCATGGCATCTTATCACTTCCTAGCAGGCATAGTCACATCTGTATCATGTGTGGCGGGGGCTGGCTGAGGAGCAGAGATACTTACAAAAAATGGTGATGCACTTATTGGAAAGACATGCCGCTGTTAGCACCTCTCTCAGGCAGCCAACCACACGTGGAGTCCCCTCAGTGCTTAGATGTCGATGCTATATTTACAGCAATGCTCCTTCTCACCCCATTGTCTAAGAATCCTGGCCATTGCATTTAAAGGATAGCCCTCTTTCTAGAGCATTGATTTTGCTAATTGGTGTAGGGACAGAGTTGTAAAATAGCATATTTATTTCAAAAGTTCATATAGGGACTAAACGGGATTTAAGAGAGTTTACCTTCCATTGTGATCTCTCCAGTGACTTAACCTTAGGCTGCCACCAATATAAAAGTTGCATCACTCGAATAGGTAATGATAAGAAATTGGTTTAAAAATTAGAGTTCAGCCAAATGGAGCAATGCTTGCCATGCACTTTTGCAAAATGACTGGAGACGAATGTCTCTGGATTACCATGGAGAGAGGTCTACGACATGTTAAGTGAAAAGACAAAAGCCACACGCACAACAGGGTCTAATTTTGCTTAAAATGCAAATAAATAGAAGTTACATTGAAATGTTCATATCGTGGGTCATTTTCACTTTCTTCTTTTTCTTTATATGCATATTCTGTATTATCTACAATGAATAGGCATTAATTTTATAATTATGACAAAGATCTTTACAATGTAAGCAACGGTCTGGTTGTAGAGAAGATGGAGTAAAACCCTCCACCCTGTCTCTCCTGCTGACTGCAACTATGTAGCTTGGACAGGATGCAAAGAGGAAGTTTCTGAGGACTCAAACTATGGATGGCAGCAGGTGGATCGGGGGAGACCAGACTTTGAGGTCCTGTGGAACCAGTGGTGAGTTTATCACTCCCTCCCACACACCCCCTTGTTACCTAGCCAGGAGTCGAAGGCAGCCTGGGGCCCGGAAGTACCCACAGGTGCGGACAGAAAGGGCATTAAGAAGAGACCTCCCTTTCCTGTCTGTGGAGTGGGAAAGGGTCAGAGCAATTGAGGTGTTTCCCTTTTGTACTCTCTTCTCTCCCATGGCTACCAGCCCCGAGCAATCCTTAGGTAGTATTAGCCATGGTTCACTGACAGCCATGGCCCTGGCTGGCCCCTAACACTCTGGAGAAGGGGAAGCTTCTCTCTGACCAAAGGACCTGGGATCCCACGGGTGTATAGTGACTGCACATGGCTAATTATTCCTCAGCCCTTCCTCCTCCTGCTACTTGGCCTTGGACACAGACAGGGTTGCAGGAAGTTCATGGAACACGGGGGAAACTAAAGCCCCAGATTTCTGGTCAGAGAACTGGGAAGGGAAATCCCAGAGGACAAGGTAGTGTTGGTGGACAGACAGTGATGGAGAACAAGGGAGCGATTCCGTCAGGCTGGGTGTGGATTCCTAAGTACACCACCTACCTGTGCAGGACCCTAGTCAGCACACCACAGGCTTTGAGAACTGGGCACAGGGTCACAAACTAGCACCTGGATTGATCTTAGGAGCCCTGACGATACTTTGTAAAAAGAATTACATTGAAACCAGAACCCAGAGGAGGCAGGTCAGAATCTGTGGCCCAAACCTGATCGGGTGATTGCCCGTCACACCACCACCACCACCAGCAATAACAACAGCTATAAAGTCAGTGTTCTCTTTAGAATTAAACAAGACCCAGAGTCTTATAGCATAATACTCAAAATGTATATTGAATATAACCCCAAATTAATCAGTATATAAAGAACCAGGAAAGTCTCACCTCTCAGTGGAAAAGATAATTAACAGATGATGACCTTGAGGTCACCAGATGTTGGAATCACCAAAGACTTTAAAACAGGTATTGTAACGATGCTTCCAAAAGTATATAGCCTAAACGTACCATAAGAAATAGAGACTGCCTTAAAGGAACCCTTTATATAAGTAGGTTAAAAGTGAAAGAATGGGCTGAAATATACCTTGCAGAGAAGAATCAAAAGAAGCTGGAGTGTCTACATTAATGCACAGTAGATTTCATAACAAGGAAAATTACCAGGGCTAAAGAGACTTAACATCATGGGAAAAAGATCAGTTCATTAAGGCTCATAATAATCTAATGTATGCACCTAACAACACAGCTCAGATGTATGCAGCAAAAACTGAAGGAGAAATGAAGAAATTTGTACCTATAACTGGAGACTTTAACACTCCAGTCATCAATCACACAAGCAGACAGAAAATGCAGAAGAACTGAGCATCACCATAAACTAAAAGCATCTAATTAAAATTTATAGAACAGTCCACCGAACAATGGCATAGTACACATTCTTTTCAAGTACACAAGGAACATTCATCAGGATTGCCTATTAGTGGGCAATAAAACAAATGTGGACACATTTTTTTAAATTTAACAAAGTGTGTTCTCTGACCATCATAGAATTAAACTAGAAATTGCCTAGAGAAATATATCAACGGATGAAGGATAGCATTTTCAACAAACGGTGTTAGAATTATTACACATTTATATACAAAAGTCTGAGCTCTATCTAAACCTTATACCATAAACAAAATTTAATTCAAACCGGTTTATAAATCTAAATGTCAAACGTAAGTGTGACATAAATCTAAATGTGAATCATAAAACATGTAGGAAATGTAGGAGAAAATCTTCATGACCTGAAGTTAGGTAAAGACTTCTTAATATGACACTAAAAGCACAATCTGTAGAAGAAAAGTGATCAATAAATTAGATTTTCTCAAAAGTCATTATTTCACTATGTGTAATACACTAGTAAGAGAATGAAAAGACAACCTACACTATGGAAGGAATCATTTCCAAATTATATATCCAACCAGGTCTCATCCAGAATATGGTGTTTAAAAACATAAAACTCAACAGTAAGAAAACGACCCAATTTAAAACATAGGGAAAAGACTTGAACAGACACTTGATCAAAGAGAATATAAGGATGACATATAAGCACATGAAAAGATGGCATTTGGGCACTAGGGTAATGTAATATTTGCCATTAGGGTAAAGTAAATTAAAACCATGATGGGACACCACTGCGCACCTTATATAAAGCATACATTTAAAAAAAAAAGAAACTGACAAAATCAAATGCTAGTGAGGATATGGAGCAACCCGAACTGCAAAATAGTACAGCAACTCTGAAAAACAGTTTGGCAGTGTCTTATAAAGCTACACATGTATTTACCATATTGACCTCACAGTCCCACTCAGGGGTACTTACTTACCTGAAGGCAGTGAAGACATGTTTACGCAAAAACCTCTACACGAGTGTTCAGCTCTACTCAAAACTGCAAAACCTGGAAACAGCCTGAGTGTCCTTCAAGGGAAAGAGTTGTTGATAAATGGGACCTGGATGAATCTCACATTATAGTGGATGGAAGAAGCCAGTGTCAAAAGATTACATGCTGTATGCTTCCATTTGTATGACTTTCTGGAAAAGACAAAGTATGGCGATGGAGAATAGATCAGCAGTTGCCAGGGGTTAGAGGTTGAGGATGCAATTACCAAAGGAGAGTGTGGGGTGATAAAGCTGTTCTCTACTCTGATTGTGGTGGATGTTACATAAATCTATACACAGGCTGAAACTCAGAGACTTTGACATCCAAAAAAAGGTCAATTTTCTGTATGATAATTAAAAAAAATTTTTTTAGTGTAAGCTATACAGATTTCCAAAAGACAAAACTTGGTAGCAGTTCCTTGAATTCATCGACTGCTCGTAACATGAAACACTGTTTAATTTATATTTTTCTGGTAAGTAATCAAGTAGTCTCACTTTTTTTGCTGAAATACTCAATGATGTCTAAAAGTAGCAGATATTTAGATAAAGATAAAATCCGTTTCTTGAGATTATGTTGAATGAAGCAGCAGAAACATGAATATAAAGGGCTAGTGACTCCATGTGCCAGAAGGCTAACCCTCAAGGTCCCTCTCCCCACCCCCAGGGGATACAGTAACACACTCCATTTCTTGACAGACCAAACTTTGCAGGAAAAGGAAGAAATCGATGGATAGAAGTGCTTCATGATCATAGTTCTGCACAGGCCACTAGTGGTTATCTAGAAGTCCTCATGGCTAAGTGAAGGGCATCTCAAGCAGAGGGGACACTTTAGGTAGGAGGGAACACAACTTTTTGAGGAACTGAAGGCCAGTGGCTGGAGCCCAGACACAGAAGGGCAAGCTGCACAAGACGACATCAGAGACACGGGCAGAGGTCAGATCAGACAAGCCGGTCGATTCAGCTAAAGATTCTGATTTTATTCAAAAAAGAGTAGGGGTTCTTTGATGTTTTTTGAAGTAACACAATAAGGTTTCTCCTTCCCCCTTACCTTTTTTTAGTTGTAGTAAAATATACATAAAATGGATCATTTTAACCATCTTTAAGTGTACAGTTCATGGGCATGCAGTACGTTCATATTTTTGTGCAACCATCAGCACCATCCATCTGCAGGATATTTTTCATCCTCCCCAGACTGAAACTTCACGTGCATCAAGCACTAACTCCCCATCCTCCCCTTCCCCAAGCCCTCGGAACCGCTGTTCTGCCTTTTGTCTCTGAATTTGACGACTCTAGGGACCTCACGCAAGGGGAACCACACACTATTTATCCTTCTGTAATTGGCTTATTTCACTGAGCACAATGTCTTCAGGTTTCATCCAGGTTGTAGCAGGTGTCAGAATTTCCATTTTAAGGTTTAGTAATATTTCATCATATGTATATAACACCTACAGTAGTCCCCCCTTATCCACAGGGGGGACATTCCAAGACCCCCAGTGGATGTCTGAAACAACTGATAGTACCAAACTCTATATATACTATGTTTTTTACTGTACAGATTTATGATAAAGTTGAATCTATACATTAGGCACAGTAAGAGGTTAAATAAACTAGGAAAATTATGACAATATATTGTAATAAGTTATGTGAATGTGGTCTCTCTCTCTCTCTCTCTCTCAAAATATTATATTGTACTGTGCTCACCCTTCTCCTGGTGATGATGTGAGATGACAAAATGCCTACACGATGAGATGAAGTGAGGTGACATAGGCATTGTGACGTGGCATTAGGCTGCTACTGAACTTCTGATGATATCGTCAGGAGAAAGAGCATCTGCTTCTGAACTGTGACTGACGACAAGTGATGGAAACCACAGGTGAGGAAGGACTTCTCTATTGTTCATCTATTCATCCATCTATGAAGTATTCTGGGGTATTGTGAGCAATGCCAATATGAACATAGGTGTACAAATATCTGTCCAAAGTTCCTGCTTTCATTTCTTTTGGATATATACCCAGAAATGGAATTACTGGATCATATGGTAATTCTATATTTAATTTTTTGAGGAATCTCAACACTATTTTCCATAGTGGCCCAATTTTTTTTAAACGGTCGTTCCAGCTATAGTTTGACAAAGAGGTGGGTGAGTCTAAAATGTTTATGAGGACCAGCAGGAGGCCACTGCAGAAGCCCACATGCAAGATGATGGTGGATGATTACGTGGATGATAAACAGAGAAAGACATAAACAAACATGAGAGATATTCAGGTAAAATTAACAGGACTTGCGGAAGGAGGCACATTAACTGCCTGGAGATAAGAATGCAGTTTCTGCTTTATGTTAGGCATCTTGAGAGACACCATGATCCATGTGTCTTCGTTCTTGAGTCAAACAGAGATATCCAGTGAGCACGTGGCTAGGACTAACACGGCACTGGGGAGGCCCTGAGCTGAGCAACCATCCCCTCCATGGCTGGCTATCTGGGGTATGCCACACACAGTGTCCCTTTCTTTGGGAAATTGCAATATAGCCCAAAAGGTTAAAAAACCTTCTTTGCAAGAAAGCTATCTGATTGAAGGTCAAAATAAGAAGGAGCTGACTTTTTTTTGAAGACCTACAAATAGTTTCCACTTAACTTTCTACCACAGAAGCCACCCTGTCACGGGGTGTGTCAGGGCCCTGTCCTTAGCTCCTCTTCTTGCAGAAACCCCAGACCAAACACCACAGAGCATTTCTCAGAAGGAGGCTCCAACCACAGAGAAAAATAATTCTCAGAAGAGGGCTAGGATACCCAAGTTACCGATAAAACGGGCTGGGTCACTGAAGTTGCTCAATTCCACATTTATGTTCCCCATTTGACTCTAAGAACAAATTGCTATCTTGGGCAGCAAGAATGGGGGAAGCAGAGCAACTGGCAGAGTGTGGCTCCCCCGTGCCTTTCCACACACAGGCTCTTGGTAGAGACCCAAAACTGCAGTCATATAGACACACAAGACCCAGCAATGTGCCGCAAGGTACCTACGGATTAGCTTACTTAGTCTTTACAATGATCATGTGACATTATTCTGACAGCCTCCTTTCCATCATTACATGGATAAGGACAGTGGGAGTTCAGAGACATAGAATTATTGCTCCGAATCACACCCCCAGCAGGCACAGACCCAGGCCCTCTGTCCCCCTCTTCACTCTGCCAAATGAGCAATAATGAGAACAAAAGCTCAGAAGGTGAACATATAGAAAGACTGCCTCAGCTGGCAGTGTTCTGGGATACAGCAGAAATGGGATTCAATGGTTTCTTGAAAGGCAGGATTATCATGGGCGGAATGGAGGAATTGATAAAGTAGAAGTCGGAACATGCCCAGCACTTGAGGCAAGTCAGGGAAGGGAGGATGCCTGTGGTCTCTGAGGACCACATGAAATCAGCAGCCAGGTTAAGTCCAGAAAGTATTGAAAAGTCCAGAGAGTATTAGTCAACAAGCATTTCTGCCTCTGATCTTCCCTCCCTCCTTCACACTGAGTCAGAGGCAGCCTGGGGAGCTGGGAAACAGGTAGAACAGCTCAATTCCTTCTTGATGCAGGTGAACAGCCTGCAGGGGGGTCAAGCTGGGATCAGGGGGGAAACTTTAGCTTAGTATGAAGACTGAAGATTTTGCTATTGTGACAGTGAATTTTATGTCAACTTATGCGTAGGTCATGTACCCAGCTATTGGGTCAGGCACCAGTCTAGATGTTGCTGTAAGGTATTTTTAAGATGAGATTAGTATTTAAATCAGTAGACTCTAAGTAGAGTCTATCCATCATTATACAGATAAGGAAAGGGGAAGTTCAGAGACGTTGAATTATTGCTCTGAATCACACACCCAGTAGGCACAGATCCAGACCCTCTGTCCCCCTCTTCAATCTGCCAAGTGAACAATAACGAGAACAAAAGCTCAGAAGGTGAACATGATGGATAGACTCTAAGTAGAGTCTACTCCATAGGCTGGGTGGACCTTGTCTAATCAGTTGAAGTCCTCAAGAAGGAAAGACAGGTTGAAAGAGAGAAAGAGAGAGTCCATTTTTTCTCAAGACTGCCTTCACCCTCCAGTGGAAACATCAACTCTTCCAGCCTGCTGGCTTGCCCTGCAGATTTTATATTTACCAGCCTCCACAATTGCATGAGCCAATTCTCTCCCTCTCCATATCTGTTTATGAAATTTGACTGCTACAGCTATTAAAATGGTCTCTGCAGTAATTACAGAACTGAGACTATTTGTGACAAGTCACCAGAGGATTTTTATTATCTAAGAATATGATGATAGGCTATGAGGTGTGCCTCAGATTTCATCTGGGGGGTGAGGAAGAATTAACACACCATGGTGTAAATTTGAATGGATAAGGGGAAATGTGTTTTTCTGAATCTCAACAATTTAGTGCACCAATTGTACAAACAAAGTAAAATACAATAAAATGAATCATTTATGGAAGGATAGGGAGTAGAGATCCAATTTAGGAGGCTGCTGTGTTTGTCTATATACGAGGCAATAGAGATTTTAACTTCAGAGGTGACAGCAAGAATGTAAAAGTGTGTTAAGTGGAGGAAACAATGGGAAGGGTATTTGAGAGATGTGATGCATTAGGTGGAAGCCACATGGAAAAGAAAGTGAGAAGAGAGAGAGGGTAGTGTTGATATCGAAGAGGTAAAGAGGGAAGCCAAAGAGATGAGAAGGTGATCAGAGACAGGCTAAGAGGCAATCTCCAACTGGGACACATAATCTCAAATCCAAACTTCTGAGCAAGAAAAACCGGCCTCAGAATCATGAGGAAGGTGTTACAAGGGCAGAGGCACAAATCATTCAGGAACTCAGAAGGGAAGGGACTAGAGGTGGACCCACGGCTCATGGCTCCCAGAGCTTGCAAAATATGGGGCCATTTTTAAGAAAAAAGAATACATGCAAATACAGATGTGGATATTTACTTAAAATCAAAGCAAACTATACATGTTTACATACTATTGTATATTTTATGTACTACCTATAACACAAGATAGAAAATAAAAAACAGCATATTTTTAGGATTAATTTTATGACATACTCTTATAATACCAAGGCATGATAATTTCTTGGCTACGCACTCTTAGATCACTCTTCGTGCAATCACAACTTTGTAATAATGTAATTTTCTGTTGATAGAATAGATAGATAATTCAGTCTTGTAGCATGGTTGATGAAAAGTGCTGAGCTATGGAAAGCTTATAAAGTTTTCTAAGCTGGTGGCTTAGTACCACTGCAGGGGTATGCTCTGCAAATACAGGGATTCTGAGAAATTCTCTTTGCTCAATTCCCATGAAAAACTTTTAAAAATATAAGTGTATGCATTATATTTTAAGTATGTTCCTGATAAGCAAGAATATCTGTTTGACTAATCAAATTGTACCTATTTGATGATTAGAAAGATTTTCTTCAGAGAACCTTTTAATAGTGTAAATTACAACCCATGCATCTCCAGGAGTCACTTATGGGTGCCAGGTACCTTGGGACACATTCACAGCACCGTAGGACATCTGGCCCTGTGACTGTGTCATGAGATCAGGCGAGTCAGAATGGGCAGAAGGAATTGCCTTCCCTACTCCAGGTCGCTACCCATAATTTAACTGTACACAGAAATGACAACAGACTATATAAATAGACCTGACGACACTCAAATTATTATATTTCCAATTCAACCTTCCCTTAGCTGAATCCCAGAAGTACCCATGTTCACTCTACCGCCATCCAATGAGACAGGAAATGGAAGGGAAGAGACCTGTGTTTTGCAAATATTCCAATATCACATGCTGACGTGAGCATGTTCCCAGGTTCCTCCTAAGGTCTGGGACTGAGTGTGTGCCACGAGGGGACCTGAGATGTAAACTGTGTTAGTTCTGTGGCAAATCTGCATCTCGTTAGGACAGAACCTGGCAGGAAAACCATACTTTAGAAATGACAGAAAAATCACCACAATTGAAGTCCAATTTAGGATAACTATTTTTTTCATATAGATTTAAAAGGCAGATTTTCCTTTTATTTTATTTACATATCAACTGACCCTTTTTAAATTTTATTTACAATTCACTGACCTTATTTTATTTACAATTCACTGACCCTTTGCTAGGCACTGACCGTTGGATCTCCTTAAGAAGAGCTACACAAATACACTACAATGTGTTCAGTGGTGGGAAGCCCTAGGAAAGAGTTACTGGCTTGATTGGGGCTGGGGGTGCTGTAGAGACCCCAGGAAGGCTTCCTAAGGCTGCTGTCCCCTTTGAGTGTTGAAGGGGCCACACATGTTTGCCAGATGGACAGAGTGGGCAGGTGCTTTCCAGGCAGAGAGAGCCAGGTGCAAATGAGGAAGGTGAGATGCAGCAGAGTGAGTTCACAGGGGAGCAGTTAGCATGCAAAGGTCAGATTCCAGGGTGCATGGTGGGACTTGGTTGGAAAGGGGCCCAGTGCAGAAGGAAGAGCACGGCTAAAAGTCTGCAGTGGGCACAGCTTGCACGGTGAGCCCACAGGCAGGAAGTCTAAAGAAGATGAGAGGGCTGCCTGAGCTGTTGAGATTTGGTGATAATTGTCTGGCTATTGAATTTGAGGAAGAGAGAGGAGTTCTGCTATGGAGGCTTAGACTTCCTGGAACTATAACTGTAACAAAATCATTTTGTTAGAGAAAATTTTAAGTACAAAGGAAAAATAAGAGATCCTTCATAATAAGGCTTCAATACCATTACCCTGCTTCAATAATAGCCAACGCTTACTGATCTTACATATTTACCATTCAAAAAAATTAATTAATGAAACTTATGCAAAACTTCAGAAATTATAAAAGTAGAGTAATAATGTATGAATTGATACACTCTTGGTGGTATCTCAGATAACTGAGGAGAAAAGAATATTCAGTGAATAGTGCGGGGCAACTAATTAACCATTTGGGAAAATAGCAGTTCTATTCATACCTCACCAAATATGTAAAAGGCATAGTGGATAAAAAGGTTTTAAATGCTATAAAAAGTTATAATAAAATATAATTGAATATTTACATAACTTTAAGGTTGGAAAGGACTTCCTAAGCAAAGTTTAATAGAAAAATAATTATGAAAGAAGAGGTGCATGGTTTTAACCAAATAGTTTCTGGAAAACTTTCTGCAAGTCAATGGTAGTGAAAACTAAATTTGGAGAAAAATGACAAAGGCAATAAAAAATACATTACAAAGGCTTTATCTCTTTACATTATGAAGTGCCCTTAAAAATTAACAAGGAAAAACAAATGCCAAAAAAAAAAACTAGCAAAAAACATGAGCAATCCTCAACAGGAAAACCTTAAATGACATAATCATAAAAAAGGAAAAACATGAATCTTGCTAATCAAATAAATTGTAACGAAATTAAAAGTCCACTTTAACTTATCAAAAGTGGCAACATTAATTTTTAAGGAACATATGTAGAGTTGATGGAATTACTGGAAATTGCCAGCCTCATGTGCCAATGATGGAACTACAAACTACTACAATCATTCTGGAAGGCTATTTGACAGACAATTTTTATCAAGAAGTTTATCAGTCGGATGCACTGACCCATTAGTTCCATGCTCTGCAATTATCTTAAAATAATCAAAGATGTAGGCAAAGAAATTTGTACAAGGATGTTGATCATGGTGTTAATTATAACAATGAAACATTGGCAACACTGTAAATGTTCAATGGGCAAATGTTGACATTTGTTGTGATTGTGGTAAATTCATGCATGGAATATGATGAAACTATTAAAAAACCACATTTTCAAATTCTAATGACATAGAACATTGCTTATAATATATTCTATATTATGAAATTATATGACTCAATTTTAATCTAAAAAGATATGTATATGTGTGCATAGTTGTAGTTATATATATGTATATACATACATGCATAAAGTTATACAGAGTAAAAAGATTGGCATCAGATATGCAAAAATGTTAATTGTCTCTTAGAAATAGGAATCTGGCTGTTTTTATTCATGTTTTTCTGTATTTTCTACCATGAACATGTATTACACATAATCATAAAAACAATGTTATTTTATTTATGGAAGTTCATTTATTTGTATTCTGTTCCTAAAATGGTTTCAATTTTGAAAAAGGAATAGACTCATTACTCCACAAATATGAAGAGCAACATCAAAATCCATAATGTGAATATTTGTCTGCCTGGGGGCAAACTTTGCAAATCAAGAGCTGCACAAATGAATAAGGAATGCAGAAGATTTGGAGCCTAGCAATGTACTTTGATTTCATGCATAATGTTGAGACATGAATAGTTATCTCTGTGATATGACCTTTGTAATTGGCCTCATGAAAGAGTTCATTTTTCTGGCTTATGTCTTGTCATGCATATGTATCAAAGGATGGCTGTCCCCTCAAGGGAAAAAAATCCACTGTGCTGGGCACCTTACAGATATTTTTCTAGCCTGAGATGGTCACTTCCACAGGTGGGAGATTTCCTGTAATAAAGTTTTCCAGTTTTAAATAATTGTGCAGAGAGATAGGTCTTTCATGTTCAGGTAAAATCTGATTATGTACACATTCTTCTCCTCTACATGGGTGCTACCCTTTCAATCCTGAAAGTGAGCAATTCCATTTACCCCCAACTTTCTTTTCACCATTTTGGACATCCTTAGTTCCTTGAACTTTTCCGCACACAATTCAATTTCCAGAACACTCTCCCCTATTGGCTATATTGCCCTGTATCCATTGTTTTGAAATGTGGTACCAGAAGTCTGCTTGGTCTTCAGATATGGTTGGAGTTGTGCAGAGGGCAGGGGACTCTGTCCCCTCCCTGGATGCAGGCAAGCACCCACAGCTCAGGACAGGGGGGCTTTAGCTGTTCTGGCATCTGCATAGGATGCTAACATGCATGGAACTTGGGTCAACAAAACAAAATAAAACAAAAACCTTCCCAAGTGTGTTTTCAAAAGGCTTTTATATTAGCTCAGGCTGCCACAATAAAATGCAACAGACTGGTGACTTAAACAACAGAAATTGGAGACTGAAGTCCAAGATGAGGGTGTCAGGCAGTTCATTTCCTGGAGAGAGCTCTCTTTCTGGCTTGTAGATAGCCATCTTCCCACTGTGTCCTAATGTGGTCTTTCCTCTGAGTCTATGTCGGTGGGAAGAGAGAGAGAAAGACAGAGAGGGCTGTAGTCTCTCTTCTTCTTATAAGGACACTAATGCTGTCAGATTAGGGCTCCACACTTATGACCTCATTTAATCTTAATTACTTCCTCAAAGGCCCTTTCTGCAAATACAGTCATGTTGAGCATTAGAGCTATCATATTCAACATACGAATTTGAGGGGACACAGTTCAGTCCATAACAGTTTTGTAGACTCAAGAGAAACTTCCAAATGCTTCCACTCTCGCCCACCCACAGTGAAACCCCCACAGAGCAACCAGAACGATCTTTTATAAACATAAATCAGATCAAGTCACTACTGTGCTGGAAACCTCCAAGACATTCCTTTTGTATTTCCAAACCCCTTATGTTCACCTCCCAGGCCCCGTGTAATTTGGCCTTGTTCATCTTCCCAAGCGCACCTCCAGCCTCCAATCCCGTCTCACGGGGCACTCTCCCAGGCTGGCCTCCCACCCGTCCACAAGGGACAAGCGGGACCTCACCCTGGGCCTTGGCACATCCCATCAGTCTTTCTGGAAGGTTCTTGCCTGCCTTGCTCCCTGCACTCAAACACCTGCCACCTCCCTGGCCCCTTCATCTGACCCAGCCTCGCCTCACCCCCTTTGCCTCGTTTCATCAGTTAGCGGTGCAGAGATGCAACTCGCTACCTGAAACTATAGTACATGTTTACTTACTGTCAATCTCTCCCACCTTTTGTTTTTCCATCTTGTCTTCCCACTATGCCTCCAAAGCCTATGAAAGTGCCTAGCCCACAAAAGGTGCCCAATAATGAGCTGAGCAAATGGATCCTCATGTGGAATTTTGCAATTTTTTTTTCCCTCTTAAGTACGGAATTTTACTTTGATCTGGTTAAGTCTTATTCCTGATTGTTTATTTTTCTGCTCACCATTTTACCTGCCAATATTGTTTTGAATGTGATTCTGTCGTTCATATTAGATATTTTCCCAGCTGCAGCTCATGCAAAATGTTAAGTATTCCTTCTATACCTCCCTGGAGTTGTATCAAAAATTTTTAAAGATACATGCAAGTTCTTTATCAGCTGTAAGATATTATGCAAACATTAGTTATGATGTTTTTTATTTGTATATGTGGCTACTATGTATATGTTATTTATGACTATATGATTATTATGTATTATGTACTATATATGGTCACAGTGGTTCCCTCTTATCCACAGGGATTTCCAAGACCCCCAGTGGATGCCTGAAACTGCAGACAGTACCAAACCCTATATATATACTATGTTTTTTCATATATGCATACCTATGATGAGGTTTCATTTATAAATTAGACACAGGAGGAGATTAACAACAATAACTAATAAAAATAGAACAATGATGACAATATATTGCATTAATAGTTATGTGAATGTGGTTTCTCCCCTTCTCTCCCTCAAAATATCTTACTGTACCAGGGTTACTCTTCTCCTTGTGATGATGTGAGATGATAAAACACCTACTTGAGGAGATGAAATGAGGTGAAAGGCATTGTGATGTATTGACCCCCCTAGGGATTTGTCAGAAGGAGGATCATCTGCTTCCAGACCATGGTTGACCATCAATAACTAAAACTACAGAAAGCAAAAATGCAGATAAGGGGGAACTACTTATTCATATTTTGCATTGTGAATGAATATCTGAATGAAGTATATATGCTATAAAGTGAACTATGTCCCCCCTGCAAAATTCATACGTTGAAGCCATAATCTCCAGTACCTCAGAATGTGACTGTATTTGGAGGTGGGGCCCTTAAGGAGGTGGCTAAGCCACAGTGAGGCAGTTGGGGAGAATCCAGTCCAATCTAACTGGTGTCCTTATAAGAAAGATAGAAAAGAACACACAGACACTAGGGACCATCACATAGAGGAAAGACCTTGACAAGACACAGAAGGAAGGTGGCCGTCTGCAAGCCAAGGAGAGAGGCCTCAGGAGAAGCCAAACCTCCTACTACGTTGATCTTGGACTTTCAGCCTCCAGAACTGTGAGAAAATTAATTTCTGTTTAAGCCACCCGGTTTGTGGTGTTTTGCTATAGCAGCCCTAGCAAACTAATGCTATGTATAAAATCAGGACCTTAGAGCTTAGAAGGGAACTGGAGGACCAGTCATACAGGAGGGACAGCAGAAACCGTGAGGAAAAGACCAGCTCACCAGGCTTCTCCGCCTCCTCTCCACCTCGGCCCCACCCCTCGCTCACCTGGGAAGCCAGGAGGAGGGGGCTGGGTGCGAGCACATGAATGCCCCTCCACAAAACCCACGAATGCTCCAGATCTGCCTGAGCTTGGTACAGGGGCAGAGGGGGATTTGGAGAGCACATGAGAAGGACATTTCAACAAATGCCTCAAGAAGCTAAATGAGACTGAAAAACTGCAAATGAATGAAAAGTTAAGGAAGTTGGGCTAAGATGCCACTGAGCATCTCTGCAACCCAGTAGGAAGAAAGGATTTTGAAAGTTCAATTTTTTTAAATGAATTAATAAAATTAAAATGTAGTTCAGAGCTGTTCATAAAGGAGAAAAAAATCAGTGAATTGAGACTCTCCAATTAATCAGGGACACCTTCTGTATGGATAGGTAGACTCAGTTCTCCTACCAAACTGGCTCACGGGAAGGAGACACAACAAATTTGTAGCTACTGTATTTCCTGCTGCCAGCTTATGTTTTGCTCATCTATATTCCTCTCGTTCTCTGACTACAGCTGTCGGTCCTGGTACTGTTCACACATTTCACGAGCACGTACCTACCACACACAGGACTGACTAGATGACAAAGAGCACTGGAAATACAGTGGTGTGACTTTCACAAATGTGTGTTTATTTTGAGTTCTCATAAAGAGTTTTGACCCCTGTGGAGTGTGATTAAGTGATGTGCAGAGCTTGGGGAGATGTGAGCAGAAATATAGATATATATAAGAAGCATGTCACACAGGATGTCATTGTATCCTGACACAAGATACCTTCAAAGAACTGGTTTACAAAAGGGTAACAGGAAATTAAGAGTTGGTGTGGATCCTCTGCTCATAAAATGCAATATTATATACCACTGCTGCTAGGGAGGATTAAGCAAAATTTGGATGAATGGCCGCCAGAAGAAACCGTGGTAGAAGGCATCTTAAGAGTTCAGGAGAGGATGTAAAAGAGAATAGAGAGGCAATTGCCAGCATGAGCTGTCAGGGAACACAACCCCACGGAAACGTGACCTATTGTTCAATGACTTCATGTAACATGGTATGTTTGGCACTCCTAATCCACGTAGGAAGCATCTTCCACAGTAAAGATGGGGAGCATGTGTGCATCCACATAGGCAGTACTTGGAAAAATGCTTGCAATAGTGTTAGGAAAAACAAACACCTGAAGAGATTTGATTCTATGGTATGCTCATAATTATCAGAAACAGAAGCACAAAACTGCAAATGAAAGAGACAAAGTGGAAATACACAAATCTATTACCTGTGATTGTCCTGGCTGGTAGAACTGGGGAAGAGTTTTCTTCCTTTCCCACATTTTCCGAATTTTCTTGAATAATCATGTGTTTTTATAACAGGGGGATAAAAGCCTTATTTTAAAAAGATGGAATTTGTTTTCTTTTTCTTTCTCTGGAAAGTACACTATTTTCTCTTAAGAGTTGCCTCAGCTGCTATTCCCGGCACATGATTTTTCATCAACCAAGCCAACAAACAAGGTTCAGAAGATGAAGGAAATATGAGGAAATTGGTGAGATGACACTTAGATTTGGAGGAAGCTGAATAAGTGAAAAAACAGTTAATACTCTGTCACTTGGCCACCCTGCCCTGGCTAACTCTAAGAGAGCTAACAGCCACCAACTTAGTACCTGTCTCCTTTAAGTATTATATAAATTTTTCACCAAGAAGCATTCTTTTCAAAGTGAAATTCAGGACACAATAACCAACAATTTCTGAGCCTCCTCTGGGAGCAGAAGCTATCAAGGACATAGACTCACCAAATTAGTGACATTTGGGGGAACATTTTGATGGCTCATGGGGAAATAGACAAGTGTTGAAATTGAAATGGTTATAGAACACTAATGCATTTGACGATTGTACTTAAAATGCTGGAATGACTGAAAAGTAGCGGTTCATTGCTTTAAAAAAATTCTCTCTTACTTGTTAGAATAAGAGGTATCAATAGCAGTAACAGCAAAATGCACTGAGCGTAAGAATGTGATGCAGGAATCAGATTGCCTGATCCAAATTCTGTAGGTCCATGACCATGCAAAAATTATTAAACTCTCCAACCCCCAATTTTTTGATATGTAGAGTAACTAGAAGGCTTGGAATGACTAAATGACATAATTAAAATTAAGCATTTACCTAGCACCTGGCCCATATGAAGTCTTAATAAATGTTAGTTATTATTGTCATTATCCTTAATATCAAACAAGTACCAACAGAACCTAGTCCTAAACTTTTAAATCTATTGCTTGCTACAGGAGCCACAAGGTAACTACATCTAATCCCACCCGAGATGTACTACCAGGAAGCCATGTGTACCTGCAGGGAGCCGACATGTGTGGTAGCAGGCAGTTAGAACTTGAATTCTTTCCAAGATGCTAACCTTCTTTAAGAATGTCTTGTGCACTCACTTTTCAAGAAGGGAAGAGCAGCTTGAATATTTGGGGAATGTTAAGTACAGAACATGGATTTTCCAGCTCTGTGTCCTTTGGAATACAAGCTGTTACTTGTTGGAATAAAGAGTCATTTGGCAAGATTGAGATTGTCTCCCTTCCAGAGCCTTCAGAAGTTAACATGCCAGCTACTAATGAGCTTGGTTCTCTGTGCAAAAGAACTAGAAATGGCATCTGCTGGATCTCCATATTCTTTCCAAGTGACCCATCTACTCTCTCTCCCTAGTTCTATTCTTTCCTAGAATAGAGTCTAAGTGGACTTTTCCTGCATATTCAAGTATTTAATCTGTACATCAGTCTCCTACATCAGTAGGAATACCAATGCTGACAGCTTGATATAAAAACTGGTCATACAATGGGAAGACTCCTAAGGTAGCTGAAACAAGCAAATGTAGAACCACACTTTAGCAACAGTCTTCAAATAAATTGCATTTAATTCCCACAGAATTAATAATCCCTGGTGAAAGTGAGCTCAGAATAAAAAGTTATAAACCACATAAGGAAACGAACCACCAGGAAGATAATAGGTACAACAACAGAAAAATTGGCCCTCCAAGAATCCAAATTTAAAGAACAATAAAAGACTAAACTATGTGTGTTTAAAGTTATTAAAGAGGTTTTCTAAAAGGCAAAAAATTTCCTAAAAGAACCAGATAATAGAAATGATCAGGCAAATTGGAAAACAAAACAAGTGGGGTATCTAGAAATGAAAACATAGTTACTGGGATTAAGCTCAGTAGAGAAATGAAATAGCACATTAGACATAGCTGAAGAAAGAACTGTGGAACTGAAAGCTAGAACTAGAAATAAAGTAAAATAAAACGGTATGTGAAACTTTCAGAGAGATATAAGAGAATGGAAAATTTCAACATGTATCTAAAAACAGTAACAGAAAGCAGAAGTACATAGAAAAGATAAAAGTAACATTGGAAGATAATATCTTTGGATTTTCCACAATTGATGGAAGATATGTATGTTCAGTTTGGTAAAGCACAATGATTCCCAAGGATAAAGATAAATAAAAATTGTTATCTAGGCACATAATAGTGAAACTGCAGAGCCCCAAGATAAAAGATAAAAATCTTGAAAATAATCAAATGGAAGAGACGGTTCTGTACAAAAAAAGCTAGTTAGAATAACAGAAACATCCCATCAGTGATAATAAAGACCAGAAGGCTATGAAATAATATTTTTTAAACATTAAAAAATCAATCTTTTATACTCACCTAAAAACTCTATACTCAAAATTACACACTCAGACAAAAAATCTTTTAATAATTAAGATGGAAAAAGATATTTAAGGCACAATTTAATAAACCTTCCCATCTACAGATCCTCACTGACAGAGGTCTAATTTAAGAAATAACTTGGGTCAGAAAACATTAAGCTGAACAGTTAGGAGTGATATGTAGAAAACAGTAATAACCAACAAAAAACAAAACAAAATAAACAAGTACTTATGTAAGTACATCTAAGTAAGCATGGGCAGTTAATAATTATATTATTGTGACTAATTTGGATAAGGTGTTAATGTAAATATCATTTGTACAATGATTATTCAGATAAGATGGGCATAAGTTTTCTGTGAAATCTAAATTCTGTGATTTTACTGTACTGCTTGCTGATCACCATCCCCCTCAAGAAAATACAAGAATCTATGCAATAAATTCAATGGGACCTATTAAATATATCCTTGGGTTCAAACGCCTGACTATTGAGTTTTATGCATCCTGTTACTTTCCAAATAACATGTACGGCTAGGTGAACGCTGCCTGGAATCTCCAAACTGATCCACAGGACTTGTAACAATGGTATGACAAGGAAAACTGCCTTTGATGTTGTTTATGTTGACCATTTCATGAATGTTTGCAGCCTGCTCATGTCGCACAGACCACAATCTGCTCTCCAGTCATTTAACTTATTACGTCAAACAGCCCCGTTCTTGTGCTTCAAACTTCTAGCTTTTTCTTCCTTCTCTGCTGCTTGAAGCCTCCCACACACACATACAAAGATTTGAGGGAAATTTATATACATATTTAGGATTTTCCCCTCTATAGGACCCTCCTTTTCTCTAATTTATATCTGTTCTATCAGCCTTAAATTCTGTTCTTTGAAACATCAAAGCAATGAAACTGCACCTTTCTTCTTGAGTTCTAACTTCCCTGTGTGCCTCTGAATACTCTCCAGTGCCTTCAAATTGTTGGGGGCTTTTTCTTAAATCCAGGATTTTTCATTGTTATTGGGAGAAGAGAATTGTTCCACACAAGGTACCCTGCCCCTACTGCTATTGAAATGCCTGTAAATCCTTTTAATGAAATATTTTCTACTTAAATGGGCTACACTGATAAAGTCAGAACTTTCATAACTACAATCCATAGTTAGCACAAGCCTGATTGATAATTAAGATTAATGTAAGGGTTACCTAGCTACATTCAGGTGTTATTTCTTTAAAATGCAATTCTGATAGGTATTACCTCTCGAAAACCCTGTTTAAATAGATCTTTCAAATGTCACTTATTTTGAAAATGCATAAATGAGTGTACTTTCATGGCAGCTTTATACTTTTTTTATGTGCTAGAATTGTCAAGCTGACTTTAAAATAATGACAGAAACACTACTCTTCTGGTAAAAGTTGCATTAGTAAAGATTCTTGGTGAAAAGTTACAGAAAATCATCTTGGACTCACACTGACAAAATAAGATCTCTTGGCTTTCAAGATCTCAAATACAACTGAAGAATTAACCTGTGATAAGGGCCGAGTAAATTTTGGCCTCAAAACAATGGAAACCTGGACAGTCAAGAACTTAAGGACTCTGATGTTTCCCTGGAACTACTTTTCTCTGACCATTGCCTCATTCTCCCACCACCTGAAGGAAGTTGGCTACCAATAGCTGCTGGTGTTTACATATAAAAAATTCAAGAAAAAGAGAGAGGGATTCCCTTTCTTACATAGAGCAACAGAAATCCTGTGGATAGATTCTGCTTGGTTCACTTAGATCATCTTTGCATCATTTACGAGGAGACAAAAAGGCAAATTCAAGTAAAACCATCTCGAACAGATATATAACTGGAGGGGGGCAATCTTCCCAGGAGAAGGAGGAGGCAAGAGAAATCCCTTAAATATTCCTTTCAGACCTCACTTATAAAGGTTGAGTGAATGTAGAAAGAAAGAACCTGGGGTATAAAAAATACAGTTTGAAAACCATGTCTGTTTTCTATTACAAAAGAAAAGCCTTTTTGAGTGGTTGATATGTGTCAGGGCTATATTATCTCTGCCAAAATATCTTTAATATCCAAAGCCTCCTGAGGAAATTTGAAGTAAAATGAAGACCATGGTGTTTAGATGAAACAGACCCAGGTTTAAGTCAGCAGAACTGGTAGATCATAGTTAGTAAGTATTCAACTTTGAGCAGTCTAGGTAATCTCTATCCCTTCATTTCCTTCATCTCTAAGTAGGTCTAATAAAAATGACTTTGTAGGTTTATTGTTGGGGCTAAACAAAAAGAGATAAAACAATAGACGTACTCAAAAATCTTAAGCTATTTTAAGTCACTGGGAGTCAAAGCCTGTTTCCTTCTACAGTATCAACTAATTTATGTTATTTCTGAGGCTTTAAAAAATCAAATCCATATATTTGATGTATTTGTACTCTGGAGACAATAATATAGAATGAGAACCAAAAAAAAAAGAACCTCTGACTCTTTTGCAATTGCAAAACCGGGACAAATGCATGGAAAAAAAGATTCCAATAAATATTCAAGAAAGGGCTTTGATAGTGATTTTATTACATTATTTTGCATTTAATGGTGAGATTTCACAAAATTCTCGTTCTGCTCCCTTTTCCTCCTATGATTTTCCCTCTATTTCCTCTCCTTCTCCCATTCATCCCACCTATAGGTCATTTGAAGGCAAATTAGACTTGGGATATTCATTTTAATGGTTTGGGAAAGTGCCACAAAGTCCCTTCCCCGGAACTGTAAACAAATTTATCATATTACAACACATTATCTGGCCCAAGTTTAGGGCAAAAATGTGTTTTTACTACATTCAAAAAAATCAGTTGAAAGAAATAATTCAAAAGGACAAAGATAAATTATTAGTCCTAACAGATATAAATGGTCCAGCTCTAATGGAACTAACTCATTCATGTTAGTACACATTTTTCTAGGACAGGTAGTGGATAATAATGAGAGTAGAGAGTAAACAAATAAGGCTATTAAATTCAATTAAGACCCTTTGGTCTTTTTTGAGCTGTATCTGACATAATACATTGGTTTAAGGTGTGCAACATGATTCAATATTTGTATACATTGTGAAGTGATCACTATAGTAAATAAAGTTACTGTTTCCATACAAAGTTAACTTTCAAGATTTACTCTCTTCACAACTTTCAAGTATGCACTACAATATTATTGATTATAGGCACCATGATGTACAATTCATCCCCATCAATTATGTATATAACTGGAAGTTTGTACCTCTTGAACCCTCTAACCTGTTTTACCCACCTGACCACCTTCCCTGCTGAAAACCACCATCCTTTTCTGTCTCCATGAGTTTTGTTTTGTTTGCTCATTTGGTTTGTTTTTTAGATTCTACATATAAGTGAAATCATATGGTATTTGTCTTTCTCTGACTTATTTCACTTAGCATAATGCCCTCAAGCTCCATCCATGTTGTCCCAAATGGCAAAATTTAAATTTTTTTAAGGCTGATTAGTAGTATTCCATTGTGTGTGTGTGTGTGTTTATAGTATATATGTCATAAATACCACGTCTTCTTTATCCATTCATCCATTGATAGACACTATGTTATTTCCATATCTTGGTTATTGTAAATAATAATGGATGAACATAGTGATGCATATATCTTTTTGGATTAGTGTTTTTACTTATTTCAGGTAAATACCCAGAAGTGGATCATATGGTAATTTTATTTTTAATGCCATCAGCTTTAGTAGGTTTTTTTATGGATATACCTTCCAGGTAAGAGAAACAAAACCAAAAACAAACAAATGGGATGACATCAAACTAAAAAGCTTCTGCACAGCAAAGGAAACGATCAATAAAACAAAAAAACCTACTGAATGGGAAAATATATTTTCAAATGATATATTTGATAAGGGGCTAATATCCAAAATACATGAAGAGCTCATACAATTCCTCACCAAAAACACAAATAATCCAATTAAAAATGAGTAGAGGCTCTGAATAGACATTTTTCCAAAGAAGTTATACAGATGCAATAAACACGTGAAAAATGCTCTGCATCACTAGTCATCAGGCAGGTAAATGCAAATCAAAACTACAGTGAGATATCACCTCACACCAGTAAGAATGATTAATACCTATTTTTAAAAAAAGAAATAACAAGCATTGGTGACAATGAGAAGAAAAGGCAACACTTGTACACTATTGGTGGGAAGTTAATTGGTGCAGCCATATAGAAAGCAGTATGGATATTTTTCCAAAAACTAAAAATAGAAATACAATCCAACCCAGCAATTCCACTTCCAGGAATTTACCTTAAGAAAACAAAATCACTAATTCAAAAAGATATATGCACCCCTGCATATATTGCAGCATTTTTTACACTAGCCAAGATATGGAAGCCATCTAAGTGTCCATGGAATATTACTCAGCCATGAAAAATAAGGAAATATTTTGCAATGACATGGATGGACCTAGAGGATATTTTACCAAATGCAATAAGTTAAAGAAAAAAATACCATTTGATTTCACTTATATGTTAGAAACTATAAAACAAAAACAAATGAACAAACCAAACAGAAATAGGCCCATTAACACAGAGAACAGCCTGTTGGTTACCTTAGGGAACAATGAGGGGAAAAGTGAAATAGGGGAAGGGGATAAAGATGTACAAACTTTAAGTCATAAACCAAATTAATTACAGGGATGGAAATACAGCATAGGGAATATAGCCAATAATATTGTAATATCTTTGCATGGTGACAAGATAACTATTCTTATTGTGGTGAGCATTTAGTAATGAATGTAATTGTCAAATCACTATGTTGTACACATGAAACTAATATAATATTGTATATCAACTCCATTATAATAAGAAACTTACAAAATAAAGTGATTATTGACATGTACTTAATGCCATTTTGTTAATTGTTTTGTGGCTATTTTTTCTTTCTAGTCCTCGCTGCTCCTTTCTTCTTGTGTTGCTCTCTTCCCTTGCGTTTTGATGCCTTTCTTTAGTGTTATGCTTAGATTTATAAATTGTTGTCTTTTATGTATCTACTATAGGTTTTACTTTGTGGTTACTATGAGGCATGACAGCCTATTTTAAGTTGATAGCAAGTTAAGTTTGGGAAAATTCTAAACCTCCACATTTTACTCCCCCACCCCATGTTTTTTGTTTTTGATATCTCATTTCACATCTTTTTATTTTGTTTGTCCATTAGCTATTCATGACAGTTACAGTTAATTTTACTATGTTTGTCTTTTAACCTTCATATTAGCTTTATAAGTGAATCTCCATATATAATCTTGGTACTTTTGAAACTGTTGCTTTTGCGCTGGGTCCCGGGGCAAATACAACTCCACGTGAGTCCTTTAAAAGGAGTATCTCAGTTCCCTACACCTTTGGGTCCCTTGGACATAAGCCCCATTGGTTTTCTAAGCCAGACTTTTGGAGGGCTCATATCCCTGTGTGGGTCCCAAGGGTTGGGGTGCTTGGTGTGGGGCACAAAAGTTTCCTGGAGAAACTCTGGACTTGGGAGAGCCCCCCGTTGTGGGTCGCCACAACAGGGGTGGGGCTTGGGGTGAGACTGTGTCTCTGCCTTTCCTAACCATCACAATGTGATCCTTTTATGCTTTGTTGAGGAGGAGCACTTCAGTTAGTTTCGCTTCTTTTTCAGAAGGAATCATTCCATAGGTAGGTGCGGATTTGTTGTCTATGTGGGAAGATGTGAGTTCAGGGTCCGCCCAACACCACTATCTTTGACCCCCAACCCTGCATTGATCTTAGAAGACCAGAGTGGTGAGTCATAAACCTTACCGAGAAAATTGGACCTTCTCCAAATATTGTAATTCACTTTGTTAATATATTCATTGGTCCTGACTGTTCTCCTTGTCCTACATCTTCCTAATGATACAAACCCTTAACCATCTGGCTTCTAAGTGCATCCCCAGTCCTGTCTTAAACTGGATCATTTTAGGCCCCTCACACTTCACCAAACATCCCTCTTTAGAGCCTTCCATGATTCCTGCACACAGAAGGCATTCCTAGATTGGTCTGTTTCTTCACATTGCTAGTCATCTATCATTGAACTGAAATGTGCACAATAATGATAAATTTATCTATCTACCATTACGCAGTGAGCAACTTGAGATCAAAGCCTTTTGTGTAATTGTTTTTAAACACTTTTATTGTGTTATACTTAATATTAAGTATTAAATACACACTATTGATATACTGTATTTAAAGTGTACAATCTGATGAATCACACACATACAACTATCATTAAAATCAAGATAATAAAGGATTCAGTACTCACAGATGTTTCCTCATGCCCCTTTGCAAGTCCTCCCGCTCTCCCTACTGCCTCCAAACCCCTGCCAAACACTGGTCTGCTCTCGCTATATAGTTTAGTTTGCATCATGTAGGATTTTACATGAATAGGATCCTATAATATGCATTCTTTTTTGGTCTGCCTTTATTCATTCAGTGGAATTATTTTGAGATCCATCCATGGTGCTGTGTGTATCAATAGTTTGTTCCTTTTTTATTACCAAATGGTATTCCACTGTAAGGATATACCACAATTTTGCTATCTACTTACTGTTGATGGGCATTGGGGTTGTTTTGAGTTTGTGGCTACTAAAAATAAAGCTGCTATAAACATTCCTCTGAATGTCTTTGTATGGACCTATGCCTTCATTTCTCTTGAGTAAAGACCTACTAGCAGGTCATGTGGTAGATATGTGCTTAACTTTTTAAGAAACTTTAAAATTACCTTTCCAACTGATGGTACCATTTTACATTTCAACCAGGAATATATGAGAGCTCCAGTTTTTTCTCATCCTCATTAACTTGGAGTAGTCAATTCTTATAGACAACTGTTAGCCATTCTAATAGGTATGGATATCTTAATTTAGTTAACCAGCATTTCCCTAATAACTTGTGATGTTGAACATCCTTGCACATGTCTTTTGGTGAGCATGTGTACGCATTTCTGTTGGAACTGATGAGCCATGAGGGACGTACCTGATCAGCTTGAGCAGATACTGCCAAAGAGTTTTCCCAAGTGGTGGTACCATATCATACTCCTTCTAACAGTGTAAGACAATCCAAGTTGTTCCACATGCTCATCAACAGTTGTATTATCTGCTTTTTGTTTTATTTAAGCCATTGTGATGGGTATGTTCTGTACCATACTGTGATTTTAATTTGCATTTCCCTGAGAAGTAATGAAAAGAAGTTCTTTTTCATATGCTTATTGATCACTTAAAGGCACACTCTTGAAATGCCAGTTCAAGCCTTTTGCTCATGTTTCCGCTAAGTGGTCTCTGTTTTTATTTTCATTTGTAGGAGTTCTTAATACATTCAGGATTTGAATCCTGTGCATGGCAAATATCTTCCCCATTCTGAATTGCCTTTTCATCCTCCTCATGATCCCTTCTGTTAAACAGAAGTACTTAGTATTATTATGATTCAACTTTTCAAGTATTTTCCTTTATGGATAGTGTTTTTTGAGTCCTGCTTAAGAAATCTTTGCCTACTTACAGTTTATTAAGATGTTTTATGTTTCTTTTGAAAATTTTTCTTATTTATCATTCACATTTAGATCTGAAATTCACCTCAAATTGATCTGCTGTACTCCTTTTTATTATTTATTTTCTGTAGTCCTTATTATTAAAAATCAGCATTTCCAATTTTTACTTTTGTTCAGGCCCTAATATGGCTCAAATGGCACTATTACTGATCCTGTCTTTACTCAAAATCTTGATATTTTGTTCATATGCATTTTTTGCATTATTCCAATTTTTCTTAAAAAAAACATTGCATTAACATATTATATATCTTGATTGCTGAGTTGATGAGGCCCCCTTAAATTTGGTGCCCACCAGGAAACCCTCATTCACCTCACCCCATTTTAACACCTGAATCACACAGCTCTTCCTGACAATGAGGTTACTATCCACATCTTCAGAACAATCCCATGGATCATCTATAGGGTCCTCAGAACCTCACAAGACTAGAGATTTCATTCCCCTCCTGTAAGTCAATAGAAATAGTCTAATTGCCTGATAATGATAATGATCTGTTTGGAGAGGTCCCTATCCTCCCTACACAACCTCCAGGGAAGGCCCATCAACTGGCCTGCATCATAACTGATTTACCCTTTGAAGACCCATCCAGGTGGTATTCTAGTCCCTTTCTCTGAAGAGCACTAGGTCACTGAAAGTTGTGGGCAGAGCAAATGGCATGTCAAAAGCAAGAAGGCAAAGCCCAGCAAAGCTTGTTCAGTGGTAGATAAGTTATAGCTCAACGATAGCATGAAAAATGGGGAGTGGAAGATCAATCTAGAGAGGTGGGCAGAGGGCACATCCTGGAGATGCCATACGAAGGAGCTGAACTTCATCCTTTTGGCAATGGGGAGCTACTGAATTATTTCTAGAAAGGGAGAAGTGATTGTGGCAGACGAGTGGAATCTAGCTTGGAGAAGAAGGCTGTTCGGAGGCAAGAGCATGATAGGCAAGTTGGGCTGTTAGTAGATACTAAGATTGATGTAAGTGTGGGAAAGTGTCCAAAAGTAAGTCCTCAGGCCCATGTTCTAACCTCTACAGCTTGCTTCCTAGTACTGTACCCCATCACTTTGGGGTCCACACTGGGCCTGTCTTTAAAGAGGCTTTCCTTGGTTATTTGGTCAGAAGTATAAAATTGAGCCTCAGGAAGAATGGTTTCATCAGAGTCCTTTATAAAAAGGCCAATTAGTATGGTCTTCTGCCTCTTGCTGGTCTGGCACCAATATGGCAAAGTTGATATTAAGAAATGATTGTATTACATCACATGTCTTACATACCTTTGCCTTCATCATTATATTTTCCTCTCACTGAGCAAGAAAGAAACCTATGTCAATGCAAACCACAAAGGTTTGGGGGCTCATTTGTTACGAAAGCATAACCTAGCTGACTGATACACAACTATGTTCCTACTAGTGCAAAACTACATGTTGACCTTAGCCTATACAAGGAAGAAAAAAAAACTGTGTCCTATGGTGTTGTTATGCATGGTTCTCAGTATCTCTTGCAGGGTTCCAGAATCCTCTTTCAGCTTATTTGCAGGTCTCTGGGAACCCACACACTAAGTCATCCACAGTTCTACCTGTCAGCCCCAGAAGGTAGTCACTGAAATGAAACCACTCTTACTGTGACAACCTTTCACCACAATATAAAACTCACCCAATTTCTATAAGATACTGAAAGACCAGAGCTTTCAAAAGATCCACTATATAGGGTGGTTGTCAGAGTTTATAAAACTTCTGAGATTCCAGTTGCTTTTCACATGAAGCACAAAATCTCAGAGTTGGATTTCTATCTTAAAGATCATCCAGTCCAGTGAGTCTAAAACATGGCTGTATTTTAGAATCTCTGTGTGAAAAATATATAGACTCTTTGCCTCTACCCCCAGATGCTCTGATTTGGTCAGTCTTGGGGTAGAACCCAGATATTTGTATTTTTAACAGCTAATAGCTGATTTTGATGTGTAGTCAAGTTCAGGAGCTTCTAGCCACCTGAACAATGTTTGAATTCTCCCTCAAATATCTCTTGCAATTTATTGGTCAACATCTGCTGAAACACTTCCAGCACAAAGGACCTCATTTCCTTCCTCCATGGTCCACTTCCTGTTTGAACAACTTAAACCATAAGAAGAGCTTTATTATGTAACCAGAGTATGGCAAGGTCCCTTTCTCTCCAAGGTGGAAAGGAGGTTATCAGGGGAATCCAGGAAATCCTCCCTGTAGTCCGCAGTGCCCAGGAAGATACCTTATGATGCATGGTCTTCTCAACACATGTGTCTCCAAGGGGGAGGTCAGTGTTCTTCATTCCACCTGCTCTGCCTCCCCCCAAGCATGCACAAGGAGTCCCACATGTTATCTAGAACAGCTTTATTTGTGAATAATCCCACACCCTCTTTCCTGAGGAAACAGACACAGGACTTGAACAGAAGTGTAAGCAATTCTTTCATAATGATTCAAGTAAGACAATAAGGACAGGAGGTTATGACTTGGTCAGAATCATTCATGATTCTGGAAGAGATGTCCAGGGGGTTATATTTGGGGCCTTTGTTGGCTGTGCATGTAAATGTTCTCGATCGCCCCATCCCTCTTTTTCTCAGTGCCCCTCTTGCTGTGCCCAGTCCTTGTCTTTCCCCTGTAGTCACACCTGAAGTCTCCCCCTACAAGGAAACTCCAGCATCTTAAGAAAGGAACCCTAGCCTCTTGGGGCTTTCTGCAGATGCTAAAGGAGGCTTCCCTCTGTCCAGGTTTTAATGCTCACTGGGAGCAGGAGGTTTCAGGGCTCTGAGAAAGGGCAAAAGAAGGTGGGAAGTCCTACCCTATCTCATTCCGTTCTTCAGGAAGGGGTGTAGCCAGTATGCAAGGAATTTCCTAAGGCAAGCATACCTCACCTCGGCAATTATTCATTTTCTTTTTAAAACAACATACCTTAGTCTCCTAAGTGTTCTATTAATGTGAATTTGACTAAACTCCTTGTGAAATACAACATTATGGGCATTATTGAACCAGGGAGCATTTTAACATCTTTCCTACATATGTTTTTTATTACAAGAGCCACCTCACTGGCTGAGATCTGAATGTGCTATAGGGGATTCCCAAAGAGAGTTTTTCTGATCCCCAGCTTGTTCTCCTGATAGAGAGCAGTGGTGTCAGTTCACTCAGACCTGTGTTAACTTGAAATCTCTCTCCCAGTGCTGTCTGCCCTTTGTTTAGTCAGGGGATCAATAATGCATCATCCATCAAAGAAACACAAATAATTGATCAAAGGCACATTCCTTGGAGGAAATAGCATAACAAAGGTCAGCTTCTATACCCTCCTTTGGCACAATCACCATTCTGGGAGACACACTAAAAACTGTATAGAGAATTATTTTTGATGCAGGAATTTTTCATACTCCTTTTCCTGAAGTAACATTAGGCTTTATTTTTTAGGTCCACATCTTTTTGAGAATTGTTCCATTACCCCAACAGCTCTTGAGAACAGGAATACTCCGTTTTTCATAACTATACCCTGGGCCATACAAAGCCCAGTACATATGATGTGTACTGGAATTTTACCATGCAGTGTTTACTAGAATGGAATGGAAGGAAGTAAACATAAATATGGATGGATGGATGAATGGATGCCTTGAGCCTAATGGGGCTATAGCAGGGCAAGTATCCCATACATTCAATCTCAAAAATAAACAGAAATTATGACTTCCAAGCTAGGATTAGAGGCGAAGAGTGGACTCTGGTTCTTGCCTTAAGAGATGTGATTACGTTTTTCTGTTGACTTTAGTGACTGCCCAAACCAAGCACAGGCAGAACCCGTTCATAAACATGATTATGCCAGATGGGAAACTGATTTAACAGGCCAGCTGACAGTATCTGTTCATCTTAATTAGGGCATAGCTTAAAGATGACTGCGTGAAATTCAATCAGATCATAACCAGAAGCAGTGGAAATTGCCAAATGTCCTGCTTCCTCCCTAAGAACATGAGTCTGGAATGACTGTTATTTATTTAATTTTTTTTAATTTTCAGAGGAAAATTGATCTCATGTGTTGGGGCATTATTTGAGGGAGATCCAAATCACAGAAAATGAATATGGGAAATGACAAAATCAATCAAAAGCTGATGATAAACAAAGAAACTGGAGTCCACCCTTTATTTCTAATGACTTAGAATTTTTTAAAAGAGAAATGAGAGCCCACGTAACTAGTATGTTTTATTTCTTCCCCCAGGTTGCCAAAATCCATGATTTTTAAAAAATAAACAGTGGATTTTAAAGCTCGGTTCTGAACTCGGCTACTTACTAATTGGGTGTGGCCAACAGCAGAGCAATTAATCACTTTGAAACTCAGTTTCCCAACTTGCCAAAAAAAAATTGCACAAATAAAATTAAAAAACACAACTTATCTATCTTACATGCACATCAAAGAGATATGCAAGCCTTTAGTGCCAGGTGCTGGTCTAAGTCACCTGCATATAGTAATTTTTAAAAATCTGGTTGGAGCAGGTGCTAATACACAGGAGGACCCTGCAGCCCTAAGTTATAACTTCCCCAAGGTCACATGGTCAGCAAGCCGAAGATCTGAGACTGAAAAATAAGAAGTCTTATCCCAGCACTCTCTGCTATGTGGCCTCACATAGCTGGTTTTTGAGAAGTATTTGTTGAATGGATAGATGAGAAAGAGAGAGGGTGTGAAGAATGGATACAAGGCCTAGATGAAGGTCACCTTTTAAAATCAGTGCAGTAATTCCCTACTTTTTCTGACTCAACCTTACCAACAAGTCTTCTAATTATAATTTGACTTTCTCTGCAGATCAGTAAGAGAAAAATTTACATAATGGGACCAATTCATTTGATATATTCTACCTGAGTAAGAATGCTCATGACAAATTAACAAATATTTTAATTTATTAATGTTTATTCATCAGTCTCTAAACTTGGTTAATGGGAGTCAGTCCATGAGAGTCCACCTCCTTTGGCTGACAAGCCACTTTTAAGACCCTATAAGATCAGATCATGCACCATGGTAAAATTCATTACCTAGGAAATGCCAACCTGCAGGGTCTCTGCCAGCCTTAACCAGGAAAGATACCCTGAGGACAAACAGCCTTTTCTCCCAGTCTCTCCAGGCCAGCAGCCTATTTCTGTATTTCCCAACCTCTGGCACAATGAACACTAGTCCTGTGAGATTCTCTGTGAAGAGATATATATAGCCAAATAATGCACATTAGAAAAGCGTAAGATTTTAAAAATACAGTTTTAAAAATGTATTCAGACACAACTTGATGTTTCTCAATCTTCTTGACAATGGGACCATTTTTTCCCCCGCATAAACTCTCATTAACATATTCTGGAATAGTAATTCCACTGGCCCAATTCAACTCAGCAAACAAAAATTAATTGAGTCTATACTTCCTACAAGAGACTGCCCTAAGTTCTGGGGAAGTCTCAAAGATGAATCTGGGAGAAGGGACTTAAAATTCTGAATGCCAATGTTTGTGAGCTTTTTTGATCTTATCAAATGTAATCTTCACCAAAAAAAAAACCTCTGAAGGGGACATTAGCCTCCTTTTATAATGAGGAAACTGAGATTCAAAGAAGTCAAGTTCTTTGCCCAGAGTCCCCAGATATTAACTGGTATGGCCTGGGTTTAAAACCATGTTTGTATCACTGCAAATCTGATACCCTTACAGTTCTCCAAGGTGAATCTTTTCTATGAAACTTACAAATATGTACAATAGGCACATTAACGGTTGTATAATATGTGGTTATATAATGATAGAAAGCCCAGTGCCTTCGAAGAGGGAAAGAAAATGTGCTATCGGGCATTCAGAGGCACTTGGCATTACTTTCAACCAAGAAGCTGCAAAGTTATTTATGATGGCATTTGAGCAAAGACCAGATTGGAAAAAATCATTCTATATGGTGGAAACAGGGAAATAAATTTGGAAAACATTGACCTGTATAGAGAGAATCATCAATAACCTATGTAAGGGTAAATGTTTTCCTCCTTATAAAATAATTAAATCATTTAAAATTATTATTGTTATTATTATTTAAAACATTTTTTATTATATTATTATTAAGATATGCAGGACATGATGAAGATGCTAAGATGGACAAAGCATCCTTGACTTCAAGGCACTTTGCAAACAGTAGGGCAACCCGCCCTGAACACAGCCATTGGGAATACAAATGCTGTGGAAAAGCAGAGGCGATCTCGATTGGTTTCAAGTGAGGCAAATCATGAAGAGCTTCCTGGTACAGGTGGAAGTTAGGCTGGAGATGTATTTGAACAAGAAGGGCTAAAGTAAAGAGGTTTGCCAAGCAAAACATCTAATTAAGCAATACGACAGAGTAAAAGATAGAGAGAAAGATGAAGCATTTGGAGTGGCCAGAGAAGTCTGGGATTTCAAAGAGATGCCTCCATGGCCAACGCACAGAGACATTCAGCCTCTGGGTCCACCACCATTTCTAACCAAAAAATTTTGCCTTTTCTGTGCTATATTTTGCAGCTCTTTATAATTTAACTCCATGCTATGGATTCCAGGTTAATTAAAAGGTGGTGAGTAGTAGTAGTATTTTTAAATAAGAATGTAAAGTGGAGAAAAATGCTTCACAGTTGGCCATGGCGGATACTCTACTGCAGGAGAATATTCTGATGGTTCTGAGGAACAGAATCATTCCCCTTTACTATCTTGTTTATCACACCCATGATCCTTGTGTGGCAGAAACATCAGAATAAAGCCAGGCCAGAGTATTCCTGCCTGTCTCCCCATCGTCAGGGAGCAGGTAACCTCAAGATAAAGTTGCTTCCCAGCCACTATTGCTCCAGCAAAGAAATAGAAGACCAATGTCATAAACAGGAAGAATATCTGGCTTATCTGGAGACCATACCAGGAATATATTAGGATAGAAAATCTACCCTCCTTGATGTCCCTCCTTTGTCTTCAGTTCCTTGGGTTGAAGTAGGGAACTGTTGTCTTTAAAAAGAAAAGACAAGAGTGTCTATCAGTAGATGAATGGATAAGGAAGATGTGATACATATATACAGCAGAATTTTATTCAGGCATAAAGAAGAAATCCTGCCATTTGTGACAACATGGATGGACCTAGAGGGTATTATGCTAAGTAAAGTAAGCCAGATGGAGAAAGACAAATGCCATATGATTTCACTCACATGTGGAATCCAAAATCAAAACAAAACAACAGTAGACTCATAGACACAGAGAAGTGACTGGTGGTCACTATGGGGGAGAGGTTGAGGTGTGGGGGTGGGGGGTAAAGAGGCACAAAAATCTCACTCATAATATAAGTTTGTCATGAGGATGGACGTGCAGCATGGAGAATATAGTCAGTGGTTCTGTAACATCTTTCTGTGTTGACAGTAACTGCACTAGAGGGGTGAGGACTTAATAATGGGGGGAGCTGTTGAATCACTGTGTTGTATACTTAAAACCAATATAATTTTGAAGCAGGTGATGGAGGGATGCAGACAGTGTTCAGAGCCCCTGTACGTTTCAGGGAACTTGTAAATTTCAAGAAGCTTCAGGGCCCTTATAAGTTTCAAATCCCTTGTAAGTTTTTTAAAAAGGCTCCAATCCAACTCAGTCATTCAAAAGCGCACTTACATAGACCTCAGCTCTGATTGGTTATGCCCTATGTAAATGAAGCATTGTATTTTCAGCCAATCAAGAGTGGGTTGTGATGTCATCAGTTCAGTTCTCTATTTGGTCTGGGGAGGGTGAGACTTCCTCCTCTTAGGAGGCAATATGAACCCCAGACACCAAAGCCCTGGCAGCGGGCTGCCTTGGAGTCAGTCCCTCCTGAGTATCAGGAGCTTTCTCTTTTCACTCTATAGAGCTTTGCTGTTTGCTCTGGACTCTTGTCTGCTGGCTTCATTCTTTATCGCCTCTGATACATGATCCTGGGAAAAACAACAGCATTCTCACCCTGTAACAATATTGTATATCAACTATACTTCAATTTAAAAATACACTTAATAAAAAAAGAAAAGACAATATACAACCTAAGTTGAAATGTTTCCATCAGAGAAAAGTGTTTGCTGGAGACTAATAGAAACTATCTCAATTGGGTCAAATATTAGGGTATGAACTCCACATTAACTGGAATTTAATCTTATCTATTCAAGTATCTCCAGTACCTAATTCAGGGATATTTTATAAATGATCATTTTCAATGTCAAATGATCAAATCCAATGTCAATTGGCCCTAGACACATTTTAAGAATTGCTACCAAATAACTGAGATATTGCAAGGAGGGAAATAAATTGCCATTTCAGTTTCAAACATGCTCTCTGGGACATAAGAAAATGCCATGATGAGTAGCTGTAGAAGATTCCAGGGTTGCCAAATCCATGCATTAGCAACCCAGGGTGCTAATTGCCAGAATTCATAAACTCACGAATATGGAAAATTTCTCCTTTCTTTTGAAAGATCCTTTTCAAAGTTTAATAAAGAGCTGGAATCAGAGGACAAATGAACCAGTTTTCAGGCCTCAGAAATAGGAATTTTCAAGTACAGTGAATTAGATTAGCTCAAAGATGAATTTCCAAGTGAAGTAGGATTAACTCAGCAGTACAGCTTTGCCATTAAACATATGCATTGTACAGAGAGGCAGCACGGGGTCCCTTGCCATACCACTTCCTGGCTCCATGGTCATTCTGGATATTTGCCTGTCATCTTTCCATACCCATACCTACCCCTCTCTGTTCTGCTCTGCAGGGACGGGATTGCAGGCTCCATTTTTCAGGCTCTCTCACCTGCTGATTTCCTGTCTGATTCTACTAATAAAAGGCACCGGCAAGAGATCAGGAGGCAGGAACACGAGAGACCTGCTTCTGACTCCAACAGAGTGGCAGTTGCTGGAGACTGTTAGAGGTTTTCATCTGAATTATTCTAGAACCAGGCAGCCCAAGCCCATTCCAGACCCAGTTGCAGAAGCACCTCTGATGGATTTGAAATCGACTTCTATGGTGTGTTCAGCGGCTCAGCTCCAGTTATGGGGCTAATACAGTTTCTCATCTGATTACTTCTCCCTCTTTCTTTTTGCTTTGAGGACCCCTGACTGATCCAGTAGCTATCCAACCTCTTCGAGTTTTAGTTTCCTCATTTCTAAAATTGGGCTAATAATATCTGTGGGGAAAGAGAGGATGAGACTAAGACTTTTTGAAAATCCTATGCACTGAAAAGGTAATGGGTAATTCAAAAAAATTTTTAGTAATAATAAACAAGTGTAGAGAAATTCACAAAATTCTGATTTGCAGTATAATGACATTAATAATGTTTTTTACTATCAAAAAATTATTGGTGGCCTTGCATTCCTTGTATCCTAATTACATAATGTGCCACCTCTTGTGTATCTAGACCTCATAATTCCCACCTTATAGGGTTATTCTGAGGATCAGCAATGAGGTAGGTAAAGCACCTGGCGCAGTGCCTGCCTGTGATGGGTACTGAATGCATGGCAGTAATGATTACTTGCATTGTATACCATTTTAACAGCAACCATATTTTCTTATAACTTTCTAGTGTCATTGCTGTTATGATAATTCAGGTTGTTCCTCATTAAGCCTCCTCACAGCTGAGGGTGTTGATCTTGGGATGCGTCAGGTAAACTGCACAGATAATAAACACTGGAATCTCTCTTGATTCATCTGAACTTGTTACAAGCCATAAACAGGAAAGTTGATACTCTTCCTATAAAACATATCACATAGCCTACTTAGTCCCGAAGGGAAATAAACCCACATTTTATTGTTGCCTGTTATGCCATTTGCTAGGTACCTTTATCTGGATTATCTCATTTCATTTTGTTTAACTAGTTAGAAGATGATTTGTTTTATTCATTGGATGAACATAAAGGCAATGGATACTGTGTCTTAATTAACAAGTGAGTACATATTCTACGAGGAAGAGATTCATTCATGTAACAAAGATTTACTGCATCCTTGCGGAGTGCCAGGAACTATCTCAGAAACTAAGGAAACAGGTAAAAATAAAACGGCACCCTGGAACCGACCCCACCTCCCACTGCCTTGAAGCGTGGCTGCTAATAGCTCACAAGTGACCTCAGTGAAGAGGAGCAACCTCACCGGAAAAGCCTGAGCCAGTGACTGGTAGGAGGGGCCATAAGCCCAGCCCCTTCCCTTAAGGTGGGGCAATTATGGTGCTAGTCACACTCCAGAGAGCTCCAGGGCATCAGAGTGAGTTTGGACTCCAGGGCGGCCTCATCATCCTGGCTTCTTCCTCTACTCTGTCCTGCTTCCCTCCCTTTCTCACAGGTTCTTCCTGAATGCATTCTTTCAATAACTCCCTTGAATAGAATCCCCAACCCGGACTCTGCTTCTAGGGAGCCTAGTCTCATCCTGGCCCGGGAGCTATTTGCCTAGTAGAGAAACATACCTGTAAACATACAAGCAAAAAATAAATCGTAATGTACAGTCATGAATGCACATATCCGAAAGATGGAAGGTGCACGGAGATAAAGAAGCATGGTAGAATCAGTTCTCATCTTCCTTCCCACGGCTTTTGGACGAAAGCAAGATAAAAATCCACCCAGAATTCAAGTACAATAAGTCATACGGTCTAGAGCAGGATCAGCAAATGTTTTTGTAAAGAACCAGGTAGTAAATATTGTAGACTTGGGCCAAGAGGAGAAACTCAGTATATGATACAGGTACCTACATGACTGTGTAAAATGTGATCAAAGGCATCCAACTGGATTTGGCTGGTGGGTGTATCTAGAATAGTGCTTTTCAAGCATTAATGAGCATAGTAATTGAAGGGCCCCCACCCATAAGATGGAGAAATTCCTGCTTCTCTTCCGGGTCCTCGGTTCCTGCCGACGCCACCTGAAGCCCAATCACCCCTCGCCCCCCTCCCAATCCCAGCACCCAGCCAATAGCCACCAGCCCCGTAGAAGTGACACCACAATCACCCCATGCCCCTTCCTATATAACCCAGCACCTTTCCCTAATAAAGCGGAATTCTCCGGTGAATTGCTGCTGTGTGTCGCTCCTTTCCTTTCAGTAATCACCAGAAGGTCTTGTGAAAACACAGATTCTGATTTGGTAGGTCTGGGGTGGTGCCTGAGAATCTGCATTTCTAACAAGCTTCTCGGAAGTTCTGGTGCTGCTGGTCCACAGACCATACTTCAAGAAGCATGGCTTTAGAGAGACAAGGTAAGAGAAGACATCCTAAAAGGAAAAAAATTGGTTAACTCTGTAGCAATTAGAAGCAGAGGAAGCAATGGAGAGGGCTCCAGGCTCAGATCAGAGGGAGTCCAGATAATTTAGTGAGCGACATTATTGACTGTCAGCTCATTGCAAATTACTGTTGTAAGCACCAGGAGGAAAGAAGCCGAGCTTTCACAATCATAAGCACACAGTGTCAAGGAATCGGCTAGAAGACAGGGCAGCAGTGCAGTCAATTGTTGCAGAAACACTCAACAGTCTGGCAGGACTGAAAGCTGGGATCTGCACTGGGAGCTCAACAATAGATGCTTCAGAGAGGGGCAGACCACATGGGGATTTAAACCGCAGCTCAACATTTTAATGAGCTCCTTGGCCTAATAAGAATCATCTATCTACTCTGAGCCTCAGATATGCAACCTAAATGTGCAGATAATTTCTACCTCAGAGAGCCATTATAAGGATTAAATGAGATAGTGTGTTTCGAGGCACCTGGCACAGAATCGAGCAAAGGTTGATTGTTCTTTCTCTTCCACTGGTGAGGATGTTGGCATGCCACCTGTCTGTTAAATGTGCAAAGATGGAACTGTGGTTTTTAAGAGAGAATTGAAATTCATATATATTTTTGCTTATGAATATATAAACTTTAGAAGGATCTCCAATAAGTTGATAACATTGATGATATCTGGGACTGAGAACTGAATGGGTGAGAGACAGGATGAGAGGTAAACTTGTATTTCTTGACTCTGTTCCACGTAAGTGTGTTGCTCATTAAAAAAAAAACAGAATTATGCACACACATCAGATTGCTGGGTAGATCAGTGATACAGATTTGTGAATGAAGTCTATTGGCAACAGGTGTGATGTAAGGGCAGGTTTCAGTGTGTGATTCAATTTCTCTTCAGGAGCCCAGAAAACTGTACTGGGGACCCTACTTTAGTTTTTATTTCTAAACATTATTTTACCCAAGAAAATTCATTAAGAGTGATCTTGAGAGCTATGGAAGATGAGGTTAGTCCACTCAGCACCCATTGCAACCCTATTCTTTTTTACTTTTCAGCTTGAAAAGTTAATTTTCCAGCCTTTTTATGGTGGGAGGGGGCCATGCAACAGAGATCTAGCCACTGAGACATAAGCGGAAATATCGGTGCCACCTCTTCTCTCATCCTTCGGTCTGTCATGCTGGCTTGAGGCCTAGAGATTCCGCAGTTATTTTGTAACCGGGGGGATGCGAGCCACATGCTTGGGACAGTGCAGCAGAAAGACTGGGCTTGACCGGTATCAGTGAGCAGCCACCTGAGCTCTCTGTACTTTTACCATAAGAAAAACTACTTCCCTTAATAATTGCTTATGCTGCTTCATTTCATTTTACGTTAGTTACAGCCAAAAGTAGTTCTTAATGACAGAAGAGCCGAGTTTAAAGAACTGGTGTTTCAGAGAGGAAGGGGGTCCGTGAGCAGTGTGGAAGGTAAGAGAAGAATCTATTTCAGAAGGAAAATACCAGAGTAGCTGCATGGGAACCACGTACCTCCATGGTGTATCTCCGTCTCTTTTTTCTGTGTATATACATGAACACAGCCCCTAAGCAAATAAATGCATGTCCATCAGCACTCTCAGTTCCGTTTCATCTTAAGATTGGAGTCTTTGACCTATTTTTTCCTTTTTTTATTTTTATTTTTATTCCAAGCGAAGGATGTATTACAAAGATTTTGGGGACAATCATCAAATCAAGGAAGAACTGAACAATTAAGTTTCAGGAAGACTGAAACAGAGAAGTTCTAGCTCTGACGGCTGAGGCCTGGAGGCATGGTTGCTGCAGCATCGCTGAGGGTTACGCAACTCTATAACCACCTTCTATTTCCACAGTGTCTCAATTCAGGCTTCCAAATTGTTAAGAGAGCAAATCTAATTGGTCCAGCTTGGGTCAGGTATCTCTATTCTTGCAGCAAATAGCCATGCCCAAGGGATGCAGTATACCATGCAGGCCTGGCATTGAAAAAATCAGTAGGAGCTGGGCAACCATCCTAGTTTGTGTCTCCTAGCTTCCATCTCTCAGCTGCCTGGTAGGTGTATGTGTGCATGTGCACGCACACACACACACACACACACACACACACACACACACACACACAAACCTACACCTAATACACATCCCTTTTCCCACACATCCATAGATGCCTCCATACAGCTAGAAGTAATTATTTCATACATAATAACTTTCTTCTTACTTTTTTTCCAATCAGAAACAGTCTAAGTTATATTCTGACTATGCAAGGGTCAATGTCATAAGATCACATTTTTCTGAATCCAGATTTTCCAGGTGATATCCACGTGTATTATAGATTTAAAGTAGTTTTATCTTGGTATTCTGCAGCTACACAGCCTATCAAGGGAAGGAAAGTTCAAGAAATCCAATTAAAGGTTGATGTAGATAAGGACATATTGTAAGCAAGGAAATGCAAATAGAGATTTTTGCCTGTATTGCTGAAACTGGTCATGAGATTCTAGCAGGCATTTCTGACCATCTTGTAGACTCTTGCCTCTTCCCAACTCTTTGTCTTTAAATAGGAATTCAGCGAATAAAGATTATTTGCCAGGGAAGTTACCCAATATTTTATTCCTGAATGGTCTAGGCCCTTACTATTTCAGTTTGTATGACATTGCAGTATCTTCTTTTAAGTTGCACTGTTGGGCATGGTAGCTTAAGATGGTTCTTTTCTGTCTAGAGGGTTGTCATCTATGCAGCTCAGCTGTACTAGCCTAGATCTCTGCATCTTATTTGCATGTTTTGAATGCCTGTAAAAGAGAATATTTTGAGTTCAGATATTGTTATCCTTTGTGTCAATTGACCATGGCCAGAGGTTTAGGATTAAATGGACATTCACCCCAGAAATGGCGGTGAACTGGTTCACCACCTCTAATTTTTATAGGTAAACAGATCCTTTCTTTATCAGTAGTTATTTCCAAGGTTGTATATGAATAGTAGAACATTTTTTATGCAGTGAAATTTTACATTGGTATTATTTTTATCCTCACATACATTTTTTGAAAAACACTGACAGCATATTGTGATCATTGGTCAGGTGTCAACTATTTTAATTTAATGTTTTCTCCCTCAGTCTTTCTAAAACACACATTCCTACTCATTTGATTAAGTTGTCAGACAAATTTAATAGGTAGTGAAATAGGCTAAATAAATAGAGCAATTGTTTTTGCAATCAACTTTGTAACCGTTGGAAGAGCAAAGACTTGGGAATCCGGTTGATCTGGGTTTTATTTCTGGCACTTACTTGCTATCTGACTTAGCACAATTTATTAGTTGTTTACAGTCTCATTTTCTTAAGTTATAAAGTGATCATCACCATATCTAATTCATATGCAGGTTGGAAAATACAGTTAAATGACTCATTTATGTATGTTTCTGGTATAGTTCCTGGAAAATCACACATGTCCAGCAAGTGATAACCACCATAATCAGAGTTTATTCTTCACATTGACTGGGATAAAATTTCGCAGGAAATGCAGCATGGCGAGGTGCCCATAAATATGTCAGCAGGTGTTTCCGTGGCTGAAAAATGTCCCATCATCATCTTCTCCTTTTGTCTGCAGCACAACCCTTCCCAAATTCCTCCCCAGACTTCTCCCAAGATGGAACACACGGGCTCACGAATGATTTTGCCTCTTCTGGTTATTTTGGGGAGATTTTTCTCCTTGGACGATCACCAGCAGGCGATGGGGCTGTTGCGGAGGGAAGCGGGACGAGTACGTGCCCAGCTCAGCCTCAGCCGGAACTTCTGTTCAATCTGGTCCAACTCCAACCGTGCTCTTGGCTTCCCTCTCTCGTGCCATGCCAAGAATGTAAACATCCTGCCATTTCCTCCTCCTTCTTCTGCCTTTCTCCGCAAAGGCTCATTGAACTATTCATTTCCCACTAAATTTTCTCAACTCATTTTATTTTGTCTAAGTCATCTCGTCACCTCTCCCTTCTCCAATGCAAGTGCTCTTCTCAGCAGTCCTGCCCACTGAACAGTTGTGTGTGTACGTGTGTGTAGGTGTGTGTCTATTGGGTGGGTGCGGAGTGAGTATTCCTCATAAGTCCTTTAGCTCTGTACACAAAATGTTATTATTTCTGCAAAAATTTGACAACTATAGTCTGTCTTTACAGGAGGAACTTCCACAGCTAAGCCAAGTGCCACCAATTTTTCCACAATATTTTATTCAAGATAATATAGCAAAAATATTTTTTAAGGTCAACAGGAACAAAAAAAATCTGAATTACACCCAAATGGTATTTTCTACCTGCCAGATATAAGCCATACAGCATAAAGTCAGGTACATTATTTCTATGCTTTATGCAAAGTAGAACAGAATCTTATCTGATACGCTGGTGAAAGGCAAACCCTCCAGCCTGCAGTCATTTCTCTGAATCACAATCCTTCCCTCCAACATCCCATACAACCCACCTCTCCAAAGCTTGTGTGGTTTATTAGTCATTTGGAGATTACCTTAGATGTCACTACCTCCAGAAAGCCTCCTTGTTGGATGGTTTTGCTTAACTCCTAAGAAGATATTGGGCATCCCGCCTTTGTACCTCCTCAAGACACCAGGCTTGCCCCTTGCCGACCAGTTACCACACTGCTTTGTCATTGTCTGTTTTTTCATATCTCACCCACTGGGCTGTGAGACACGTGAAGGCCATGCCAGATAGTTCAATGGAGGGAATGTGAAACAGGGAATCAGGTTCAAAGTTGTTAGGGGAGATGAAAGTGCACACAGGGAGGGGTGCAGCAAACCAGGAACCAGCATCTGCAGGAGGCCACAACCCTCCCAGAGCTGGAAGATGAAAGGAACACGTGGTGCCAGAGCCCAGGAGCCAGGCTGCCTGGAGGGAGGGGTGACTGCACTAGGCCTCTCTCTAAGCAGAGAGGACAGAGAAATATCCTTGCCACTTCTTTCTACTACGCTCCAACCTGCCACCAGCATGTCCCCTTGGCCAAGTCTAACCAGTTGGCAGAAGGCCTGAGAAGGGCACAGACTGAGTCTGAAAGCAAATGGACAGATGGTGAGATTGTCACCACTTCAGCCACTCAGGGTCCCTTCTCAGCCTTGCACCCAGGACGAGCGTCCACACGACAGCAGACCTCAGCCTTCAAACAAACCCAGATGCCTGCTGCGTTCCACAAACGGAGCCACAAATCCTCACCTCTGGGCGATGCTGCTTCACCTTTTACTTCAGTCACCTGACGTTCTGTAACCTAAATGCCAACTGCACTGTAAAGCCAAACATCTCCCAAAAAAGGAAAGAGGAAAGAGACATTTGTATATATGCAAATATATGACAAAAAGCTACACAGCTGCTCCTATGTAATTGGCCATGGGACCAAAATTGGTATTTGCGGCTTACTCTTTCCACCACTCCTTCCCCTCAGCTGGTGGGGTAATGCTACACTTCATTCATGATGCATCTGTGTTCTTAGTGGTCTTGCCTTTATTAGGTTGCTCTAGCTGCCTATTAAATTTTACTATTGAACGTGGTAGCATTAAGGAACATGCCCACAAATCTCCTGGGTCCCAAGCATGGCCCCTCCTGCCCCCGAAGTGTAGCCCCAAGCTGATTTCTTCCTGGGTTTCTTTGCTCGCTGGTTCATAGCACGAGGAGTCCGAAAACATCCAAGTGGAATTTTCAGCTTCCAATTTGATGGAACCATTAGAGGGTCCTCTGATAGAAGGCTTCCCCCTTTGGGAATTAAGACCTCTAACCTATAGCTGCTGGTACAGAAAGAAAAAATGTAATAATTGGGCTACTGAAGGTAAGAGTGAAACTTACACCCACTTCCACCAGACCCGGGCATTCTGGCTGAGGCAGAAAGAACACCGCACCTCTGTTACCGGGCAAAGCGTATGCCTTGTTCTGCAGGCAGCAGGGTTATGTAGTAAGACACTGAAATCTATGCTGAGGCCGAGGGCAACTTCTCTCACTCTAAAATTAACTTCTTGGTCAGCAGCATAATTAAATGGGATACCATGATGGCAAATATGGCTTTTAGAAGAAACAGTGCGGTCAGGGAAGGCAAATTAATTTCCAGAATAGACCACTGCTTCATAGAGAAGTTCAGTGAAATCAGCCTGATGTCACACTGCACAGTGGCTGACACTCTGGCTGCAGCGGAGACACTCAGGAGTGGTGGCAGCCCCATCAGCCTAGGCGAGGGGAAGTGCATTTCGTTGAGCCTATGAATGGCCTTTATCACGGCTGCTGTGGCCACTTTGTACATGAGACCACTGAGCAAGCTTTGAGGTGGTTTGGGAAGAAGCCAACTGACGTCCATAGAATAGGTCACGTTGTTCTGATTATTGAGGACCTCCACTTAGTGGGTGCCCTCTAAGGACCATATGGATGAGGTGAATATGTTCATACTGTGTGCTTTATCCATGAGTTCCATCCACATTCTTCTTCTTCAGACTTCCTTGTCACCGGGCTTCCAGTCTGATTCATTCCCAGTCCATGACTAACCAAGCAAACACTAAACTTCTAGAACCAATTGGAACAGACACTAACTTCTGGCCGTATCTCCATCCTTAGGCAGTAAGTGGCTAGATACTGCCAGAAGGCCTACGTGCCTGGAGGATTCCCTTCATTGCTCCTAAACAGGGCTGTAAAGCAGAATTCACCCTCTTCTGGCTACTGTCAGCCTATCATGCACACCCCTCGATTCACCAGTCCAAGTTTTTTTCTTCCCTCATCAGCTAGTTGTAGGCAGCTCTCATTAGGAGTAGCCTGAAGAAGGGTGGTAAAGGCGCAGGAGTAAATGCCCTGGGGACCTTACTTGTATTTTCTTGAACTTCTAAAGCCCGATGTCATGTTTACCATCTCCACTTGATGACATGGTGCTGCGGTACACGGCAAGCTCAGGGCTTGGTAGATCAGACAGCATCCCATTCACAACTGACAGATCAAGCCATGTGGTCATCTGCGTTTTGAGGATTGAACAGCATTTCTGTAGCTGGGACTCTATCTCAGAATAAGAATACTTGTCAGCAGAAGAGACTGTAAAACCCTGAGGGTCTGCATGTGATTCTGCTGTTGTGGCTTGCCAGAGGCTCCGTGCAACATTTAGGAACGGAACTAGTTACGAAAGTGTCAAAAGATAACAACAAAAAGCCAGCAGAGGATGGTGAGCAAGAAACTTCTATGCTTAGGTCGGGAGAGTAAAAGAGAACATAGCGTTACCAGAAGCCAGAAGCTGGGGCCACAGAGGGGCTGCCTGGTGGGAGCTGGGGCCACGGAATGACGGTTTCTCGGAGGTCTGAAACTGCTGAGGAGACATAGCCGCTGTTGCAGATACCACTAAAGCCCTGGGAGGGGGACCACAGAATGCATGAGAAATACTCAGGCTCCTCCACTCCTCTCTCCTCTCACTGTTGATTTATTCCCACTGGTTTCAACCTAACCAAAAGCCAGTCGGCAATGAAGCTTGAGAAATGCTGTTTGCAGCAGAGTTGGGGAATGTCAGAGAATGGGTCAGTAATCAATAAGGCAGATGACTGCATGCTCTTCCCTGTTGTTTCCCAAATTCCAGGACAGTGTCCGGCCCATGATGGGTCCTCAGGAAAATTTCACTGAATGAATAAGGACCCACTCACCCCTGTCAGGCTCTGCTAGGGACCCAACTGGCAGCAGCAGATAAGTAGTGGAGGTTTTGCCTTGGGAAAACTGTCCTATTGTTAGTAGTTTTGAAGCAATAAAGGAGTTTAAGAATGCATCTCATTTATGTTTTTGAGTTCTGTTGTCCACCACATGGACAAGCTTGGGGGTCCTGTGGGTGCGAGAGCTCTTTCTTAGCACAGCTGTGGAGGGAAACACGACATCCACCAACCTGAACATCCATGTCCTAAACCTCCCGAGTTCGATCATTCCTTCCTCTGGACTCTGGAACATTCCAAGGGTATATTATTCTAGACCTAAATATTTCAAGAGCATATTTCCCATGGAGAGCTGTTACTATTATTTTGTGAAAAGCTTGCAAGTTTGGTTTTAGAATTTTTGCTCTTCAAAACACAGAATGATGTCACATGTCTAAGAATCAAACAGGCCATTGAGGAGAGAAGGAATTAAGATACTATAACTTTAACAGTATCAATATAAGATTTTTAAGAACAGACAAACAAGTAAACTCAATACCCAACTAATTCCTTTTCTAACCAGGTAGATCAGAAACCTGCACCAGGGATGCTACCTTTATCAAAAATACTTTCAGAGCTGGTTTAACAGTAGATTATAAACCACAGAGGGAAACTAATTTCTTGGCTGAAGCAGAAGCTGATGGGTGCCCCCCCAAATCAATTGTCCTGTCTTCCATAAAAACAGTTTTTACCCGGGCCCATGACTTCCTTCTGGCTTGGTGTGGCCATGTGACTAAATTCTGGCCAATGGGATGTGAACAGGAAAGTCATGTGGCCACTTCCAGGGTCCGTCTTCGGAGAGCATACCCTGGATTCCCACCCTCTTATTCCTCCCTACTGCATCCTGGAATGAAGAATCTGCCAAAGACTAAAAGGAATGTAGGCCACGTTTAGGGGAAAGTAGACAGGTAAGCTCTAAGGGGCTGGGTCTCTGAGGACATGGAGGCAAAGCTGCCATACAGATGGACCACTTATTACCAAATGTTCATACCTGAAAAAAAAGATACATTTCCTCTGTAGTGCCAATCCACTGTCATTTCATTTGTATGTTACTTTCAGCCAAGCCAGTTATTCCACAGAAATCAGATAGAGAACAGCATTCTGGAATTGGTGGAATGGAAGTTCTGGAGCAAACTAAAAGAGTGGACTTGGAGGACTTACTAGTCAGAGTTGGGGCTCAAAGTGAGCTCATGCCTGACATAGTCGTCCCTGTTAAATAGATGGTGAAATCATTCCTAGGAGAAACTGGGGGGCTGGGGTGGGAAAGAGGCTGGAGGTGCTTAGAACAAACAGGGCATTTATTGAACACATCTTTCCATTAAGAAACAAACACCAATGAGAGAAGGTGCAATACATTTGGCCCCTGAACACAATCAAGATCATGTCCCTTTTAGAAAAATTGCATGCTATGTCCCAACCAGCTGAGCAACAGCTTTACTACCACCAGTCTAGTGGCTGAGATAACAACTGAGCTGTAAAAAGAACTACTTATTTTATGATTGGTAAGTCTTGGAAATCAAGCCAGCATCTTACTAATAGACTGCTTTCTTTGGAGGAAATCAAGAAATTAGAGAAGCATGTTTTTCTCTCTCCTCCAGATTCTTTTGTGTTCTAGCCATTTGCTCCTGAGACAGTTGAGTCACTGGGGTGATAAATTCTGTGAATATATTAAGGAAAGGAAAAGAACATGTAAAAAATCACATTTAAGATCCTGAATTGACTTTGTAGCTTTACAGTGTATGAGTCACACCAGGTACAGGGATCCCCACCCATGTCCTGTCTCCACTGGTGTCAGAACAAAAGCTCTACAAAAACATCGGCATCCCTGAAGGATGTCAACAAGTGTTCAGTGACTATACCTGGGAATGGTTCCCCAAAGGAGAATATTTCATAAGCATTTCCAGGTATATTTTTAAATACCAGAAATCTTATTGCCCAACAGATCCTTACCCACAGCATTCATTCTGCTGGGACGGAGAGACAAAAATGCTTAGAACAAACAGGGCATTTATTGAACATAAGCCTTTGTCAAGAGTAAAAGAAATTTCAACCTGTGTCCATCAATAGATGAATGGATAAAGAAGATGTGGTACATATACATGATGGAATATTATTCAGCCATAAAAGAAAAGAAATCCTGCCATTTGCAACAACATAGATGGATCTGGAAGGTATTATGCTCAGTGAAATAAGTCAAGCAGAGAAAGACAAATACTATATGATTTCACTTCTTTGCAGAACATAAATGCAAAGCAAAATAGAATGAACAAAACAGCAGTAGACTCATAGACATGAAGAAGGGACTGTTAGTTATGATGGGGAAGGGGTTGGGGTGGGTGAGTGGGGAGGATGAGGGGGATAAAGGGGCACAAAAATTCTCAGTCATAATATGACTTGGTTGAGAGGATGGTAGTACAGCATGGAGAATATAGCCAATGATTCTGTAACATATTCCTGTGTGGACAGATAGTGGCTGTACTAGTGGGGGTGAGGATTTAATAATACGGGTAACTGTTGAACCACTGTGTTGCATACTTGAGACTAATATAAGGCTGCATATCAATTTTTTAAAAAATAAATGACATTATCAGAAAAAGAAAAAGAAAAGAAAAACACTACTAATCAAATCCAATACAAGGCACAAATGAGATCTGAAAGCATTTGAGTTTTGAGATTGAACTCCTAGAGTTTTGCTGTAAGAGGAAGCTAGGGAACTCAGCACACAAGAAAGAAAAGTTCAAGTTGCCTAGAAAGAAAGTGGAGGGTGGAGCCAACGTGGCGGTGTGAGTAGGACAGTGGGAATCTCCTCCCAAAAACATATATATTTTTGAAAATACACAAATACAACTAATCCTGAAAGAGAGACCAGAAGACACAGGACAACAGACAGAATACAACTACACCAGCGAGAACCCAGCGCCTGGTGAAAGGGGTGAGATACAAGCCCCGGCCAGCGGGACCCGAGCGCCCCTCCCCCCAGCTCCCGGCGGGAGAAGAGCAGGCAGAGCGGGAGGGAGACGGAGCCCAGGACTGCCGAACACCCAGCCCCCGCCATCCGGGCCAGAGCGCAGACACAGTGCATGCGTGGAGGACTGGTAACTAATGAAATAGGGCAGCAAGACCTCTGAGCGGGGGCTGAAGCTGATGCCCCTGTGACAAAGAAAAGCGGAGGCTTTTTGAAAGTCTTAAAGGGACAGGGATTTAACAGCTGGACTGAAACAGCATAGGTCACAGCCCAGTGGCAGGAAATTACAGGGAAAACCGGGCGCACTAACCCCCTGGGCAACAGCTCTGAGACCCCCTCACGGAGGTAAACAGCCAAACAGCCCCCGGTCCATTACCCCTCCAGGCGCTGCGAAAGCAGAGAAACAGCCTAAGGCAAACCCCGCCCACAGAAAGGGAGATCCCTCCAGATTGGCCAGGCAAGACACGAAGACCCAGCCTACACGCAATTACCCAACACAAGCCACTAGGGGTCGCAGTTGTCCCAGTAAAGACAGGCCAGTAGCAAGTGAAAAGTTTGGCCCTCCCAGCTGACAGTCAATAGCACCTGTCAACATGAAAAGGCAAAAAAATATGATCCAGACAAGACTAACCCAGACAGCTTCAGCATCTGCTACATCTTCCCATGAGAAGGAACCTGGGGAGCTAGATTTAGCCAGTCTTCCTGAAAAAGAATTCAAAACAAAAGTCATAACCATGCTGATGGACTTGCAGAGAAATATGCAAGAATTAAGGAAGGAGAATACCGAAATAAAACAAGCTCTGGAAGGACTTCAAAACAGAATGGACGAGATGCAAGAGACCATTAATGGACTAGAAAACAGAGAACAGGAACGCAGAGAAGCTGATGCAGAGAGAGATAAAAGGATATCCAGGAATGAAAGAATTTTAAGAGAGCTGAGTGACCAATCAAAAAGGAATAATATACGCATCATCGGAATAGCAGAAGGAGAAGAGACAGAAAAAGGGATAGAAAATGTCTTTGAAGAAATAATTGACAAAAACTTCCCCAAACTAGGGGAAGAAATGGCCTCTCAGACCACAGAGGTACACAGAACTCCCATGACAAGGCTCCAAGGAGGGCAACACCAAGACACATAATAATTAAAATGGCAAAGATCAAAGACAAGGAAAATATATTAAAGGCAGCCAGAGAGAAATAAAAGGTCACCTACAAAGGAAAACCCATCAGGCTATCATCAGACTTCTCAACAGAAACCCTACAGGCCAGAAGAGAATGGCATGATATACTTAATGCAATGAAACAGAAGGGCCTCGAACCAAGACTACTGTATCCAGCACGATTATCATTTAAATATGAAGGAGGGATTAAACAATTCCCAGACAAGCAAAAATTGAGGGAATTGCCTCCCACAAACCACCTCTACAGGGCATCCTACAGGGACTGCTCTAGATGGGAGCACTCCTAAAAAGAGCACACAACAAAACACCCAACATATGAAGAAGGGAGGAGGAGGAATAAGAAGGGAGAGAAATAAAGAATTATCAGACCGTGTTTATAATAGCTCAATAAGTGAGTTAAGTTAGACAGTAAGATAGTAAAGAAGCTAACCCTGAACCTTTGGTAACCACAAACTTAAAGCCTGCAATGGCAATAAATTCATACCTTTCAATAATCACCCTAAATGTAAATGGACTGAATGCACCAATCAAAAGACACAGAGTAATAGAATAGATAAAAAAGCAAGATCCATCCATATGCTGCCTACAAGAGACTCACCTCAAACCCAAAGACATGCACAGACTTAGAGTCAAGGGATGGAAAAACATATTTCATTGCAAACAACAAAGAGAAGAAAGCAGGTGTTGCAATTCTGGTATCAGACAAAATAGACTTCAAAATAAAGAAAGGAACAAAAGACAAAGAAGGACATTACATAATGATAAAGGGCTCAGTCCATCAAGAGGATATAACCATTATAAATATATATGCACCCAATACAGGAGCACCAACATATGTGAAACAAATACTAACAGAACTAAAGGAGGAAATAGAATGCAATGCATTCATTCTAGGAGACTTCAACACACCACTCACTCCAAAGGACAGATCCACCAGACAGAAAATAAGTAAGGACACAGAGGCATGGAAGAACACACTAGAACAGATGGACCTAATAGACATCTACAGAACTCTACATCCAAAAGCAAAGGATATACATTCTTCTCAAGTGCACATGGAACATTCTCCAGAATAGACCACATACTAGGCCACAAAAAGAGCCTCAGAAAATTCCAAAAGATTGAAATCCTACCAACCAACTTTTCAGACCACAAAGGCATAAAATTAGAAATAAACTGTACAAAGAAACAAAAAGGCTCACAAACACATGGAGGCTAAACAACACGCTCCTAAATAATCAATGGATCGATGACCAAATCAAAATGGAGATCCAGCAATATATGGAAACAAATGACAACAACACCACTAAGCCCCAACTTCTGTGGGACACAGCAAAAGCAGTCTTAAGAGGAAAGTACATAGCAATCCAAGCATATTTAAAAAAGGAAGAACAATCTCAAATGAATGGTCTAATGTCACAATTATAGAAATTGGAAAAAGAAGAAGAAATGAGACCTAAGGTCAGCAGAAGGAGGGACATAATAAAGATCAGAGAAGAAATAAATAAAATTGAGAAGAATAAAACAATAGCAAAAATCAATGAAACCAAGAGCTGGTTCTTCGAGAAAATTAACAAAATAGATAAGCCTCTAGCCAGACTTATTAATAGGAAAAGAGAGTCAACACAAATCAATAGTATCATAAACGAGAAAGGAAAAATCACGACGGACCCCACAGAAATACAAAGAATTATTAGAGAGTACTATGAAAACCTATATGCTAACAAGCTGGGAAACCTAGGAGAAATGGACAACTTCCTAGAAAAATACAACCTTCCAAGACTGACCCAGAAAGAAACAGAAAATCTAAACAGACCAATTACCAGCAACGAAATTGAAGAGGTAATCAAAAAACTACCAAAGAACAAAACCCCCGGGCCAGATGGATTTACCTCGGAATTTTATCAGACATACAGGGAAGACATAATACCCATTCTCCTTAGAGTTTTCCAAAAAATAGAGGACAAGGGGATACTCCCAAACTCATTCTATGAAGCTAACATCACCCTAATACCAAAACCAGGCAAAGACCCCACCAAAAAAGAAAGCTACAGACCAATATCCCTGATGAACGTAGATGCAAAAATACTCAACAAAATTTTAGCAAACCGAATTCAAAAATACATCAAAAGGATCATACACCATGACCAAGTGGGATTCATCCCAGGGATGCAAGGATGGCACAACATTCGAAAGTCCATCAATATCATCCACCACATCAACAAAAAGAAAGACAAAAACCACATGATCATCTTGACAGATGCTGAAAAAGCATTTGACAAAGTTCAACATCCATTCATGATAAAAACTCTCAGCAAAATGGGAATAGAGGGCAAGTACCTCAACATAATAAAGGCCATCTATGAAAAACCCACAGCCAACATTATATTGAACAGTGAGAAGCTGAAAGCATTTCCTCTGAGATAGGGAACTAGACAGGGATGCCCACTCTCCCCACTGTTATTTAACATAGTACTGGAGGTCCTAGCCACGGCAATCAGACAAAACAAAAAAAATACAAGGAATCCAGATTGGTAAAGAAGAAGTTAAACTGTCACTATTTGCAGATGACATGATACTGTACATAAAAAACCCTAAAGACTCCACCCCAAAACTACTAGAACTGATATCGGAATACAGCAAAGTTGCAGGATACAAAATCAACACACAGAAATCTGTGGCTTTCCTATACACTAACAATGAACCAACAGAAAGAGAAATCAGGAAAACAACTCCATTCACAATTGCATCAAAAAAAATAAAATACCTAGGAATAAACCTAACCAAAGAAGTGAAAGACTTATACTCTGAAAACTACAAGTCACTCTTAAGAGAAATTAAAGGGGACATTACAGATGGAAACCCATCCCATTCTCGTGGCTAGGAAGAATTAATAACATCAAAATGGCCATCCTGCCCAAAGCAATATGCAGATTTGATGCAATCCCTATGAAACTACCAGCAACATTCTTCAATGAACTGGAACAAATAATTCAAAATTTCATATGGAAACACCAAAGACCCTGAATAGCCAAAGCAAATCTGAGAAAGAAGAATAAAGTAGGGGGGATCTCACTCCCCAACTTCAAGCTCTACTATAAAGCCATAGTAATCAAGACAATTTGGTACTGGCACAAGAACAGAGCCACAGACCAATGGAACAGACTAGAGAATCCAGATATTAACCCAGACATATATGGTCAATTAATATTTGATAAAGGAGCCATGGACATACAATGGCGAAATGACAGTCTCTTCAACAGATGGTGCTGGCAAAACTGGACAGCTACATGTAGGAGGATGAAACTGGACCATTGTCTAACCCCATATACAAAAGTAAACTCAAAATGGATCAAAGACCTGAATGTAAGTCATGAAACCATTAAACTCTTGGAAGAAAACGTAGGCAAAAACCTCTTAGACATAAACATGAGTGACCTCTTCTTGAACATATCTCCCCGGGCAAGGAAAACAACAGCAAAAATGAACAAATGGGACTATATTAAGCTGAAAAGCTTCTGTACAGCAAAAGACACCATCAATAGAACAAAAATGAACCCTACGGTATGGGAGAATATATTTGAAAATGACACATCCGATAAAGGCTTGACGTCCAGAATATATAAAGAGCTCACATGCCTCAACAAACAAAAAACAAATAACCCAATTAAAAAATGGGCAGAGGAACTAAACAGACAGTTCTCCAAAAAAGAAATTCAGATGGCCAACAGACACATGAAAAGATGCTCCACATCGCTAATGTTCAGAGAAATGCAAATTGAAACTACAATGAGGTATCACCTCACACCAGTAAGGATGGCTGCCATCCAAAAGACAAACAACAACAAATGTTGGCGAGGCTGTGGAGAAAGGGGAACCCTCCTACACTGCTGGTGGGAATGTAAACTTGTTCAACCATTGTGGAAAGCAGTATGGAGGTACATCAAAATGCTCAAAACAAACATACCATTTGACCCAGGAATTGCACTCCTAGGAATTTACCCTAAGAATGCAGCAATCAAGTATGAGAAAGACCAATGTACCCCTATGTTTATCGCAGCACTATTTACAATAGCCAAGAATTGGAAGCAACCTAAATGTCCATCGATAGATGAATGGATAAAGAAGATGTGGTACATATACACAATGGAATACTACTCAGCCATAAGAAAAGGGCAAATCCAACCATTTGCAGCAACATGGATGGAGCTGGAGGGTATTATGCTCAGTGAAACAAGCCAAGCGGAGAAAGAGAAATACCAAATGATTTCACTCATCTGTGGAATATAAGAACAAAGGAAAAACTGAAGGAACAAAACAGCAGCAGAATCACAGAACTCAAGAATGGACTAACAGGTACCAAAGGGAAAGGGACTGGGGAGGATGGGTGGGTAGGGAGGGATAAGGGGGGGAGAAGTAGGGGGTTATTAAGATTAGCATCCATAGCGGGGTGGGAGAAAGGGGAGGGCTGTACGACACAGAGAAGACAAGTAGTGATTCTACAACAGGTTGCTACGCTGATGGACAGTGACTCTAAAGGAGTATATAGGGGGGACATGGTATAGGGGAGAGCCTAGTAAACAAAGTATTCATCATGTAAGTGTAGTTTAATGTTAAAAAAAAAAAGGCAGTTCCTGTGTGGTGACCTCCAATGAGCTCTACACAATGATATAAAGGGCATATAAAAGTGTAGGCAAAGGGTCTGTTCGTGTTTATACAGAGGATCAAAGCCTAATTGGGCTACCCCAAAAATGAACTAAGATACGATATGAAAAAGAACTTCCAACATCAGCACTCTCGGGAGGACTCATGCCAGAAGATGATCATCAAAAAAACCCCAACAAAGATCCACGCACTGCTACAGCTGTAGATGCACTCATCCCACCAGCTCCTGGACTTGCCATGGGAATGAAGAAGGAGATATCTAAGCTGGCCTGTGCATACAGTAAAACAACAAATTTGACTGGATCTATACTGTTGGAACTCAACCAAGAATTAGGAGAAGTGCAAATTGTAGCGCTCCAAAATCTTACAACTACAGACTATTTACTGTTAAAAGAACATAAGGGATGTGAACATTCCCCAGGAATGGGTTGTTTTAATTTGTCTGAATTCTCTCAGACTGTTCAAGTTCAGTTGGACATTATCCACCATATCATAGATAAGTTTTCACAAATGCCTAAGGTGCCTAACTGGTTTTCTTGGTTTCACTGGAGATGCCTGGTAATTACAGGTATGCTTTGGTTACATAACTGTACTCCTATTATGTTAATGTGTGTGCACAATTTACTTAGTAGTTTAAAACCTATACATGCTGAAGTTACTCTACAAGAAGAAATGTCAAAGAAATGATCAATCTCCCCAGGTTTTCTTCTGCCTGCTACTTCTATAGCTTTTCTTCTTCCTTCCTAATTACAACCCTTAAATAGAATTCGTGCCATATATCGAATTTACCGAGTATCATAATTCTTCCAAGGGGTAAAGACACCTCAAGACAAATACCGGGCATAGAAGCCACAGGGCATAAATACGCAAAGAAGTAAAAAGCTAACCATTTCAAACAATAAGGCTTCTCTCTCACTTACCAACTTTAAATTTCCCTGTATGGCCCCGGAAGATGACTGGTTAGCCAGAGACGGGTAAGATTCCTCAAGGGAGGAACAACCTAAGACAGGCACAGTCGCAGGGGGGCCATCAGGTGAAATATTGGGGATCAACAGAGGTGAGGCTTAGAACCTCACCCCCCCTGTTCTGAGAGAAATCTTCTGCATACGTGGATGTTTTGTTGCCCTTGTCTAGCTTGGATTAACACATAGTCTACAGGCACACACCTGATCATCTACATGTGCTCTCTTACAACACTAAACTATGTTTCCTACCTTTATCTTGTATCTACCTACCACTTCAGCATTTTATTAAAAATAATAATAATAAAGAGAGAAATGTGGTATCCACATATAAATCAAGTATAAAAATCAAATGAATATTCATATTTGAACTGTTTTTAGTTCATAATGCATGAGCAAAACCGAAAGTTTCTGTGATGTCTGCCCTTGTACTGCTCACCTTGTAACTTATTCACTATGTAAGAATTTGTACTCCATGTAAGAACTTGTTCGTTATGCTTCAGAAGATTGGAGACTGATGAAAATTAGGCTTGGGGTGGATTAATGATAGTGCATTGAGCATTGACCCCCCTATAGAGAATTTTATTGTTGTCAACAACCATTTGATCAATAAATATGAGAGAAGCCCTCACACACACACACACACAAAAAAAATATATATATATATACATGCACTTCCAATTGTAAAATAAATAAGTAACCGGGATGTAATGTATAGCATAAGGAATATAGTCAAAATATTGTAACAACTTGGTATGGTGATAGCTGGTAGCTAGAATTATCATGTATATAAATGTTGAATCACTGTGTTGTACACCTGAAACTAATGTAATGCTGTGTGTCAACTACCCTTCAATAAAAATAAAATAAAATAAAATAAAATAAAATAGAAATTGGTAACAGAAAAAAAAAAAAGAAAAAAAGTGGAGAAGTTTTAGGATGGGAAGATGAAGAGTTTTGATAAAGAAGGGTAAGCACAAAAGCAGGTATATTGATCTCATCCACTGGGTAGCACAAAATCCCAGAGGAGACTACTGACAGCAGCCAGGTAAATTTGAGACTCCAATGGGACTTTTTCTTCACATTCTCAGACACAGACCAGAAGATTTTAAGTCTTTATTTGGAAGACTGGCATTCATCTGGTCATCTGAACAACATCGTATCTGAAGAATAAGGCTATGTTCCCCAAGAATAGAGTAAGGATGCAGAAAGCTCCATATGCTATAGGGAGGGAAAAGGAAGTACCAATGGGGGCAGTGGTCAGCAGTCTTCATTCAGGACAAAGAGGCCACAGTGTGCAGGGACATCAGAACCAGAGACAAATAACCAGAACTTCATTTGGTAGTGGACTCCAACACACCACGCCCAAAAAGGCCAGATAAGGCCTGTCATCCCCCAGTGGACACCAGTCCAGGTTGAACCAAACCCAACCCACTCACACTTCTCTACAGCAGAGACAAGTGTAGATTCAGAATATACCATATAGATTTGAAGTCCCATGTTCCCCAGTGTCTCAAAGATATGCAAAGTAGGGAAGAAGAAGAAGCTAAAGGATTAAGCATTTCACCAAACAGAGTAAATCATCCAAAATTTCCTCTCTAAACTGGAATCACTGGAGATACTGTTAATTAGCCAGATCTATGTTTGCTATACTCCCTTCACCCCACCCCAGGAATATGGAAAATTTCAAAGACATTATATATGTACACTCCCCATGAAAAACAAAATAATAATAAGGACATTTGCTGGCTAATAAATGGCCATAATTTACAACCTTAACTTGGAGTACTTATGGAAAAGAGTTCTGGGACTTGGGAAATCAGGTGGTTGGATAGTGAGAGGGTTCTCCCATGCTTATTCCTGCAAAGGTTCCAAATGTGATTCTTCTTCTGTGTCTACTCTGTTCCCACTGCCAGGATGTTTTTTTTCTTGAGCCTTATCCTTTAACCCACTTTCAGATGGGATCTCTTGATGATGACCTCTTCAAAAAATAAACGGTTCTTTTCTTTTAACCATACTTGGTAAAAATAGAAAAACCATTCTTGAGTTTCGGAAACTGTACTGAAAATACTACTGTTTCAAACATCATTTTCTTTTTCTTTTACCAAACTGATCCCTTTCCCAGATGGGCCTACTGATGAATTCTACCAAATATTTAAGGTAGGAATTATACCAATTCTCTGCAATCACTTCCAGAAGATAGAAGCAGAGGGACAGATTCCCAACTCATTCTATGAGGCCAACATTACTCTAATACTAAAACCAGGTAAAGACATTACAAGAAAATTACAAACTGATATCTCTCATGAACATAGATGCAAAATTTATCAACAAAATATTAGCAAAGCAAACAATGTATTAAAAGATGATTCGCAACCAAGTGGGATTTATCCCAAGTATGCAAGGATCATTCAACATTCAAAAATCAATAAATATATTCCATCACATCAACAAACTAAAAAAGAAAAATCTCATGATCATATCAGTAGATTCAGAAAAGCATCTGACAAAAAATTCAAAACCCAAATTCATGATAAAAACTGTCAGAAAACTAGGAATAGAGGTGAATTTTCTCAACTTGATAAAGAATGTCTATGAAATACCTGAAGCTATCATTATGCTTAATGGTGAAGCTTTCCTGCTAATATCAGGAAACAAGGCAAGAATGTCTCTTCTCACCACTCCTTTTCAATATCATACAGGAAGTCCTATCTAATGCAATAAGACAAGAAAATTAAAAAAATAAGTATTCAGAATGGAAAAGAAGAAATAAAGCCATCTTTGTACACAAACTACATGTGTAGAAAATGCAAAAGATTCAACAGCAACATCAAAGACAAATTCCTGATTCAAAAGTTTATAAGAAGAAGCAAAAGACCCAGAATAACCAAAATAATTTTGAAGGAGAAAAGAGAACTGATACTACTCAACTTCAAAATTTAACTATAAAGCTACAATAGTCAAGATAGGGTGATATTGGCTAAAGACAGACAAACAGATTAATAGAACAGATTAATGGAACAGAATAGGGATCTCAGAAATAGACACCACAGAAAAATAGTCAGCTGAACTTTGACAAAAAAGCAAAAGCAGGATATGGAGAAAAGAGCATTTTCAACAAATGGTGCTGGAACAACTGGATAACCATATTTTAAAAAATGAATGTAGACATAAGCCTTATGTCTTTCACAAAAATTAACCCAAATGAATCAAGATTTAGAATCATAGTTCTAAATATAAAATTCCAAATGATCCTGGAAGATTAGATAGGACAAAATTTAGATGACTCTGGGTATGGTGATGACTTTTAAAATATAACACCAAAGGCATAATCCATGAAAAAATTACTCATAAACTGGACTTACTAAAAACTTCTGCTTTGTGAGATACACTGTCAAGAGAATAAGACAAACCACAGACTAGACATAAATACTTGCAAAAGGACTGTTACCCAGAAAACACAAAGGACTCTTAAGACTCAACAATAAGAAAATGAGCAATCTGATTAAAATATTGGCAAAAGACCTGAACAGACACCTCTCACCAAAGAAGATATACAGGTGTCAAATAAACTTATGAAAAGATGTTCTACATCATATGGCATTGGGGAATTGCAAATTAAAATAGCACCACTATACACCTATTAGAATGGCTAAAATCCAAAACACTGACAACACAAATTGCTAGTAAGGATGTGGAGCAACAGGAACCCTTATTCATTGCTGAGAGGAATGCAAAATAATACAGCTGCTTTAGAAAACAATTGGCAGTTTCTTAGAAAACTCAACATAGTCTTACCATACAATCCAAAAAATCATACTCTTTGATGTTTACCCAAAGGAGTTGGAAACATATCCATATCAAAACTGTGCATGAATATAGCAGGTTTATTTATAAATGCCAAAACCTGGAAGCAACCAAGATATCCTTTGGTGGCTAAGTGGATAAATAAACTATGGTACATCCAGACAATGGAATATTATTCAGGGTTAAAAAGAAATGAGCAATCAAGCCATGTGAAGACATAAAGGAAATTTAAATGTGCATTACTAAGTGAAAGACTCCAGTTTAAAAAGGCTACATGCTTTATTCCAACTGTATGATATTCTGGAAAGGCTAAAACTTAGGGACACCAGTAAAGGAGCAGTGGTTGCCAAGGGTTGAGGTGGGTGGAGGGATGTCTCGGCAGAGCACAGAGAATTTTAGGGCAGTGAAACTACTTTGTATGATAGTATAATGGTGTCTACATAGCAGTACCAATTTGGACAGACCCATAGAATGTTTAACACCAAGAATGAATGCCACAGTAGACTATGAACTTTGGGTGATTCTGATATGTCAACATATGTTCATCAGTTGTAACAATGCACCACTCTAGTGTGGGACATTAGTAATGGGGGAGGCTGCACATGTGTTGGGGTAGGAGATACATGGAAACTCTCTGTACCTGCCTCTCAAGTTTGCTGGGAACCTGGAACTGCTCCAAAAAGTAAAGTCTATTTTTTTTCAAGCTGGGCTGTTGATAGAAACACAGTGTCTATTTTCATGCCCAGGAATTGTCTTCAAAATTCACATCTGAATAACCAGCATCTTTGGTGTGATGTCTCTGAATTGGAAAAGGCTAACATACTCCCTAGCAGAAAATACCTGATGCTAAATTCTTTTCCTTCATTTTATTCTTTGGATGTTTGTGTGTTAACTATACTTAAAAATCAGAACATGCAATAACATCTCAATACTCCAAAAATACACTAGAAAAAATGTTAAGAAAATTATGTGTGATGAGATTATGGGATGTTTTTCATAATCCTTTACAGTTTTCAGTATTTTTCAACTTCCCTATAAGTCCATATGTTATTATGACTAATAATAAATATGTCATTTCAAAGAGATAAATTGCTGGATAGAATATATACATATATGTGCATTCATATATACATTATGTTCTCACCATTATGGGTGGGGACAGGGATAGTAAAAATTGTAAAAGGATTAGGATAAAATATACCAAAATGGGAGAAGTGATTTAACTGTTGGCTTGCTTTGTGTGATAAGAGTAAGCTAAAAATTTTAAATATTCTTTTCTGTGTTTCCAGGTGTTTTATAATGAGTCTATATATTTATGTGGAAAAGTAAACCTGGACTCTTCAAATAAAAATAAAAATTCAATAACATATTTAGAGAAACATGATTTAGAATACCATGATATTTAGATAAATTTTATTTATCTTAAATAAAACAGTGCATGAAGAAATTATGACTTGTGGTGAGCATTTTGAAAGATTAGTAAAAACAGGGAAAATGTGGTATTTAGCTGCTCTTCAAGAGAAGCTGGACAGATAACACTTTTTTTAAAGAAAATAGTAACTAGCGATGAAATATGGTGTTTCTACTGTGAGTCAGAAGGGAGGTGTCATATTTTCCTGTGGAAAATTTCAACATTACCAAGACCCAAGAAGGCACATTCTTCAAAAACAGAAGTGAAAAATATCTTGATTCATTTATTTAACACTGCTTCAGAATTTATCCCAAAAAACCTATTTTGAAAATTTTCTTACTCATGTAAACTATGCTTTACAGTAAAACTGGCCAAATACGAGTATCTAATGTAGGTTGAATACCTAGCATGTTCTGAGCACTTTATACATATCCTCTCTAATCTTTACAACAGCAGTGCAAGGAAAGCATTCTTAGACCCATTTCAAAGAGAAAAGCTGAGTCTCAAAAAAGCGAAAGCTCTGGCATTACACAGCTAATACACGGAGGAGGTGGGATGTAAACTGTCCCGCTCTTAAGGTCTTTCCGCTCCTCAGCCTCAACCAACACTTGGGGGTCTTTGTCATGACAACTCCGAAGTTCACAATATGTTGTTCGTGAAATTTTTGACTCAAATAATACCACCCACCAAGATGCCCCAACTAATTCGCAAAATGTGGCTTCAAAATAAGAAGGCTTTTACTTCCAAAAGCAAAAGTCCAACCACAAAGGACACAGACTTAATCAGTAACGCTCTTAAAAAAGGAAGCAACCTAGGCAATAAAGACACTTCCAGAAAGATCTAGAACCAGAGAGTGAGTTTACTTGTTAGGAGCTGGACTGACTTAGAAGCAACATTGCTTGTATGCCCATTTCAAATCATAGCCTTGTTATTTTAAATCTGAATGCACAGGTGAGAAGGGTGACATGCATTTGCTTTTTATTCCTTTTGCCTACTTGGTCCATGGGTAGATTTCCTCCCGAGCTGTCACTGTAATGCATAATGAACATAACTACATTTGGTGTTTAAGGGTGAGACTGCATATATGTAGGTTTGTATGGCTTATTCAAAATCATACCCTAAAGAAGTGAGTCCTAAAGAGCAGGGTTGGACCTTGCTTATTTTTATAGCCTAGTTGTTTGAAACACTGTAACTAGTACAAATTAACTAATGCATTCAGGAATCCTAGAACAGGTAGTTAAAAAAGGAGTAAGTTTCAGATCCAGTTTCACCCCAAGGATTTCGTGTGCCCGATGGTAGCTTGCTCTTTGGAACCACACAGACTATCTCATAGTCTCTCTCTGGGCTGAAAAGGCTGCTACTTGAGTCTTGAGGTTTTATCCTGTTACTATCACAAATGAGTTGAATGAGAAACCCTTCACGTCCCTTGGCTTTGATTTCTGATTTCTAAATCAGCACATGGGAAGCTGAGGGGAAGGAAGAGAGGAGAGGAGAGAAGGGGAGATTAGCTCTTCTTCCTGCCTCTACAAAGCCATGATTCGGACATAGACCAGGGTTTGGCCAACCACAGCCCAATGGCCTAATCCAGCTGTGGCCTGTTTTTGTACAGCCCATGAGCTAAGAAAGCTGTTTACATTTTTTAAGTGGTTGGAAAAATTCAAAAGAATGATGAAATTTCATACATGTAAAAATGAAATGAAATTCAGTTTTCAGTGTCCATAAATAAAATTTTACTGGAAGTCAGCCACACTCACTCATTTAAGTATTTCTATGGCTGCTTTCATATTTAATAGCAGAGCTGAATAGTTGCGACAGAGACCATATGGGCCACCAAGCCTAAAATATTAACTATCGGGCCCTTTCCAGAAAAATATTTGCCGACCTCTAGCATAGAAAATCAGTCGCTTGAGAGAGCTGAAATATGTGTCCAGGATAAGTAGGGACTGTAAATTAGGGAACAATCTTCCCAACTGGTTAGGCTAAGAAAATTCACTATTAGGGAACAGGCTTTGTGTCTTGGCAGCACTATTATTATCACCTGTCCAAATGTCCCCTCACCTGTGCCGCATAAGTGACCAGCATTTCATAGTCGTCCATGGAGAAGGAGGAAGCATTTTGATGGATTGCTGCACATCCTCCCTTCCTTCTTTTTTATTTTCTGAGAGGTTGTCAGAGGAATGCGGAAGCCTGCTGTCATTTTTCAGACCCCAGGAGCAGTCTCTCACGGTCCTGGCACCGTGGATTATTCCAAGTTCCTATCTCAGCCCTGCAGCTGTCTGCTGCCCATTCAGTCAGGGCGTGCTTCCCACAGTGCATTTGTTCTTTAATCTGTGTGTGTGTTTGTGTGTGTGTGTCTCTCACACACACACACTCCAATTGGAGAGAGGGAGAAAAACCTTTCAGCTTCTTTCCAAGTCTAATAGAAAACCCCTTTCATAAACAGCTGCTGTGTCACATGTAAAAGTGTAGCTTCTAAGGAGTGATAGACTGTCTTACCTTCATGGCCTTCGCTGGCCCACTGCATGTGTGCATGTGTGTGTATGTGTGTGTGTCATTGCACATGTGTGTGTGAAGCAGGGAGGGATGGAAGAGAGGACAGGGCTCTGGAGAAAGTAGGTGCTCTCTTCTAGAATAACCAGACAGAAGGCATACTGTCGACACTATAAAGTTAGGATGCTGGGTTCCTGAGTCAATCACCTTCAAGCTGAAGAATCCAGAAATGTGAGGAGAGGAGAGTGGGTGGTCCTCTCTGACAACTTATTCATTGTCTAAGATGATTTCAAGATTAAAAATATCTTTGAAAAAGAGTTCCTAGAAAAAAGTATAGGAAGAGAATATAGCAAAATGTTAACAATGGTTGTCTTTGGGTAGGAGGACGAGGGGGCACGTTTTGGGTGATCTGCTCCTTTTAGTTCAACTGTTCTCATCTCCATTTTGTGTTTTTGATGTTAAGTTGAAGACAGAGGACATTGAGGTAAAGAAGAACTGACACAAAGAAAATCACAATGAACCCTGACTTGGCTAAATACGCATGGGCCACCTTCCATGCCCAATTATTTAAGGGTGAATCAGAAAACTTTACTTTGTAGAAAATTTTTGAAAATGTGTCTTACCATATTCCTCCCATTGGCCATAAAATGAACACAATTGAATCTTTGCCCCAGGACTCATTTGCCTCATTGCCCTAGGACTGATGCAGGATCATTTTCTGAGCATCACTTCTTTTTAAACTCCCCAGTGGGTTTATTGATAATATCATGTTTTCCTCTCTCTCTTTTTCCCTCATCAAAGCAGAATGTAGTTCTCATGTTGATGGTAAAGACTCCAGGTTGATAACAGCGCAGCTGGCTAGAGAGCCACAGCTCCATACTGCAGCAAGGAGAAGCCCTAGAACTGAGCCCAAGCAGGTAACATTCACAGAATGCTTGGTGTGCTTCCATGAACTAGAGCAGAAACAGGCAGCGGGGAGAGGCTGAGGATGATTTAACTACACAGAAAACTAAGACAACTCAGAAAACAATTATTAACTGCAGAGAAAGGAAACATTATGCCAGAAAACAAAATGTGTCCTAGTATCCATATATGGCCCTGCTATGCCTGGCATTTATATGTAGTCATAAAAATGTAAATGCTGAATAATGATCCAACCAAACGCCCTAATTATTTGGGGAGCATGGCGGTGGAGGGGAGCATAGGAAATGTGCCTGCATTACAGAAAAGTGGTGAAAAGAGAAATTAGAGAATGCTTAAATCCCCCCAAATGGAGAGGCAACCAAATAAGAATATTATCTAGAGATACGAAAGCAAATTCAAAAGAAGTAGCTACAAGAATTGAAAGTTATTACTTCTGAAAAGCTGTAGATAGAACTGGGACATGGGGGTGCAGGGAATACTCGGATTCATAGCCTTAGAAAACTACTTGCCCCTTTAAACAATTAGCATGCTAAAAGTTCAAACTTAACAGTCAATTGTTTTTAAATCTCCACATACACACATATGTACAGATACATGATGCATCCGGAACAGAAAAGCAAAGCTATACCTAGAGAAAAAGGAAGATGGGGGAAGTAGTTTGGTTAGACACAAGAAAGATAAGGTCTCAGGGAGAGATGGGAGGCTGTCATCACAAATAAGGAGAAATCAAAGCACCATTTTCATCCTTCTAACACTGCCTGGGGCTCCCTACTTTGGAAGGGCACACGTGGACTCTGTGTTGACTGTCCCCTCCCCCAACCCCAACCATTAGCCGTGGAAACAGTGTTTCCTAATCCTTTTCGTTACATTTCAGTAGGTGTTTACACTGTGTTGTTGATTAAGGGTATGGAGGAAAAAGCACAGCCATGGCAGTGTGAAGGGAGAGGGAGAGAGAGAAGGCGTAAGGCACTCACATGTTGTGCAATTCAGACCCTTGAAGGCACCCACGAAGACCAGCTGGTTGACTATGATTGACAGGTGCAGGCCAAATAACTGGGAATGGCGGACCGCTATAGATACAGGATTCTTCTCCACCCTGCCCCTTTCTCCCTCTTTACACCAACATCTGGTGCGGGAGGGACTTGAAAGGGTGGGACTACCCTCTTGCAGGCCCTTGTCTGACAGAGGGTTGTGTCCATAGGGGGTCTGCTTGTGAATGTCCCAAAAGTTTCCTAAGAATTCCAGCAGATGCCTTTTCATATCAAGAACTCCATAAACTGTATTTCTTTCTCTCCTGAAACAATCCTGTTATGAAAAGTCAACTTTAAATGAATTCTACTCACCGATATGAAAAGTTTTGGTGCTGATGAAGGTATTTCCAACAAGATGTGATGGCTTTCTTTGGTGCAGAGGCATGCAAACCAACAGACTGGGTCTGTATCAAAAAAAAAAAGTTTTTTTTCCAGAAAAAGAGTGCTATTTTCACTTTTCTAGGCTTGCCTGGTGATTTTTTAATTGAGATGTAATTGACATATAACGTTGTGTAAGCTTAAGGTATACAGTGTGTTAATTTGATTATTTACATATCACTGTGTGATATCACTGTAGTGCTAATTAACACTTCTATCATGTCACGTAATTAACATTTATTTTTGGTGGTGAGAACATTTAGGATCTAGTCTCTTAGCAACTCTGAAGTATGTAATACAGTCGCTGTGCAATACACTATGCTGTGTATTATATCTCTGAACTTACTCATCTTCAGGGTGCAAGTTCATACCTTTGACCAACATCTCCCCACTCACCCATCTCCCACGTCAGGGTCAGGTGCACTAAGAGAAATCTTCTCCAATTCTCCTTGGCACTTACACCTCTTTTTCCCACATTCCCGCATTCCATTGCCACATCGCTGCCCATGAATTCTGATCACACATTCCTTTGATAGAGGTGTTTATATCACTGATTAGTTAGAGTCAAGTGGCTCTTTCTGGGGCTTTAGAAAGCAATTTGTCGCTTTTCATTAAAGGTCAACTTGATTAGTTTAACTATGAGGTCAACACTGTTGCCTTAATCTCTGGGTTCTTGTGGGGAGATCTCATGATTGCTTAAAGAACTTGGCTCCTTCTGCTCTGACCTGTGAGACTATGAGCAAGTTCTTAACCTCTTATCTGTAAGAGGGAAATACAGTATTGGGGCTGTCGTGAGTCTGAAAGAAAATAATGAATGTAAATTTCCTAGCTTAGGGTCCACATACACAGAGTGTTGCATAGAATGATCTAGTTCCTTCCCTTCTGGGATCACCCCCTGTGGAGACTCCCAGACAACTGCAGCCCTGGTCAGCAGGACAAACACAGGCTCAGACCACACTGTCAAGGTTTTTGCTGAATGGCTGCTCTGCCTTCCGGTGGCTCACTGCCCCCTGACTCTACCAGCTCCCACCCCTGGAGAGCAAGGGCTTCAAATGCAATTTCTGCCCTGCCCTTCAGTAAAAGGAAAAGGAACAAAGAGGCCCTCCATGAAATACAGAGAATAAAAGCATTCCGCCGTTTAACAGAGGCAGAGTTTGTGATCAACCACAAACACAGTTATTCACCTGTGTTTATCGAAAAGTCCCATTCTTTGCTCCTCCAGTATGTCAGACAAATGGCCCCTTTTCTCTGCAACCCTAGCTCAGAGTTGCCCAGTCCTGTTCCAGATGAATCACAAAGCCAAATGGAGCCCTTTGGGCCAATTCCTCTTTTGAAGGAGCAACTGCTTCAATGCGGGACAGTGCAATCAGTTTCAGATGGCCCGGGGGTCCTACCAAGGCTGTTCGGGGAAGGTGCTTGGCTCTCAGCCACTCACAGTTCAAAGGCTCACCTGTGGATCAGCGGAGCATATAGGCTCAGGAATGGGAGGTAAATTGCTGCCTTCATTCTTATCTCCCTGGCAGAGGGGAGGTTATAAAAAGCTGATTTCTGAGCAGTGAACCAGAAATTGGTTAACCTCTTCTGCTACTTAGTTATGTTTCCCCAGGCAAACACATCACATCTCTGAATCTCCTCTGGGAAGAGCAGTGGTATTAGGTCTGTAAGACCTCTTTCCACATTAGGGTTCTGACTCCTACTTCCAAAGCACTTTCCAGCAAACATCTTTATCTCATAAATATTCTGCTATACAAGAGACAGTGAAGAGAAACAGATCAGCTATTGTTACAGAATTACAGAAACTTGCTGTCTTCTCCAAATTTTACATTGGAGCCAAAGATTAAGCATCAATAGTAGTTGTCAAAACCCTCTCATTTAAAGTCAGGTTCTAGAGTTTTATGCAAAACTCGCCAAGAGCAGAGACAAAACCTAAAGACCTAAATATAAGACATGAAACCATAAAACTTCTAAAAGAAAACATGGGCAGAAATCTCTTGAATGTTGGCATTAGTAAATTTTCTGGATACACCACCCCAGGCAAGGGAACCAAAAGCAAAAATAAACAAGTGGGACTACACCAAACAAAAAAGCTTCTGCACAGCAAAGGAAACCATCAACAAAACAAAAAGGCAACCTACTGTGTGGGACAATATGTTTGTAAATGATAAATCCAATAAGGGGGCTAATACCCAAAATATATAAAGAACTTATACAACTCACCAAAACACAATCCAGTCAAAAACTGGGCAGAGGACCTGAATAGACATTTTTCCAAAAAAGACATACAGATGGCTAACAGGCATATGAAAAGAAGCTCAACATTACTAATTATCAGGGAAATGTCAATCAAAACCACAATGAGATATCACTTTATACCTGTCAAAATGGCTAGTATCAAGACAAGAAATAAGTGTCGGTGAGGATGTGGAGAAAAGGGAACACTTGTACACAGCTGGTGGAACTATAAATTGGTATAGCCACTATGGAAAGCCACATGGAAGTTTCTGAAAAAAAACTAAAAATAGAAATACCATATGCCAACATGGCGGCGTGAGTAGGACAGTGGGAATCTCCTCCCAAAAACATATATACTTTTGAAAATACAACAAACACAACTAGCCCTAAAAGAGAGACCAGAAGACGCAGGACAGTGGCCAGACTGCAGCTACACCAGCGAGAACCCAGCGCCTGGTGAAAGGGGTGAGATACAAGCCCCGGCCCGGCGGGACCCGAGCGCCCCTCCCCCCAGCTCCCGGCGGGAGAAGAGCAGGCAGAGCGGGAGGGAGACGGAGCCCAGGACTGCCGAACACCCAGCCCCAGCCATCCGGGCCACAGCGCAGACACAGTGCGTGGGCAGAGGGCCCTGGATACTGGGGGAACAGGGAGTAAGACCTCTGAGCGGGTGCTGAAGCTGATGCCCCTGTGACAAAGAAAAGCGGGGGCTTTTTGAAAGTCTTAAAGGGACAGGGACTTAACAGCTTGACGGAAACAACCCAGGTCACAGTACAGCAGCTGGAAATTACAGGGAAAACCGGGTGCACTAACCCCCTGGGCAACAGCTCTGAGACCCCTCACGGAGGCAAACAGTCAAGCAGCCCCCCCATCCATTACCCCACCGGGCGCTGCGAAAGCAGAGAAGCAGCCTGAGACAAACTCCGCCCACAGAAAGGGAAATTTCTCCCTCCCGGCCAGGCAAGACACAAAGACCCACTCTACACGCAATTACCCAACACAAGCCACTAGGGGTCGCAGTTGTCCCAGTAAAGAAAGGCCAGTAGCAAGTGAAAATTTTGGCCCTCCCAGCTGACAGTCAATAGCACCTGTCAACATGAAAAGGCAAAAAAATATGATCCAGACAAGACTAACCCAGACAGCTTCAGCATCTGCTACATCTTCCCCTGAGAAGGAATCTGGGGAGATAGATTTAGCCAGTCTACCTGAAAAAGAATTCAAAACAAAAGTCATAACCATGCTGATGGACTTGCAGAGAAATATGCAAGAACTAAGGAAGGAGAATTCAGAAATAAAACAAGCTCTGGAAGGACTTCAAAACAGAATGGACAAGATGCAAGAGACCATTAATGGACTAGAAAACAGAGAACAGAAACGCAGAGAAGCTGATGCAGAGAGAGATAAAAGGATCTCCAGGAATGAAAGAATTTTAAGAGAGCTGAGTGATCAATCTAAAAGGAATAATATAAGAATCATAGGTATTCCAGAAGAAGTAGAGAGAGAAAAGGGGATAGAAAATGTCTTTGAATAAATAATTGCTGAAAATTTCCCCAAACTAGGGGAAGAAATGGCCTCTCAGACCACAGAGGTACACAGAACTCCCATGACAAGGGATCCAAGGAGGGCAACACCAAGACACATAATAATTAAAATGGCAAAGATCAAAGACAAGGACAAAGTATTACAAGCAGCCAGAGAGAAAAAAAAGGTTACCTACAAAGGAAAACCCATCAGGCTATCATCAGACTTCTCAACAGAAACCCTACAGGCCAGAAGAGAATGGCATGATATACTTAATGCAATGAAACAGAAGGGCCTCGAACCAAGACTACTGTATCCAGCACGAATATCATTTAAATATGAAGGAGGGATTAAACAATTCCCAGACAAGCAAAAGTTGAGGGAATTTGCCTCCCACAAACCACCTCTACAGGGCATCCTACAGGGACTGCTCTAGATGGGAGCACTCCTAACAAGAGCACACAACAAAACACTCAACATATGAAGAAGGGAGGAGGAGGAATAAGAAGGGAGAGAAATAAAGAATCATCAGATTGTGTTTATAATAGCTCAACAAGCGAGTTAAGTTAGACAGTAAGACAGTAAAGAAGCTAACCCTAAACCTTTGGTAACCACAAACTTAAAGCCAGCAATGGCAATAAATTCATACCTTTCAATAATCACCCTAAATGTAAATGGACTGAATGCACCAATCAAAAGACACAGAGTAATAGAATGGATAAAAAAGCAAGATCCATCCATATCCTGCTTACAAGAGACTCATCTCAAACCCAAAGACACACACAGACTTAAAGTCAAGGGATGGAAAAAGATATTTCAAGCAAACAACAGAGAGAAGAAAGCAGGTGTTGCAATTCTGGTATCAGACAAAACAGACTTCAAAATAAAGAAAGTAACAAAAGACAAAGAAGGACATTACATAATGATAAAGGGCTCAGTCCATCAAGAGGATATAACCATTATAAATATATATGCTCCCAATACAGGAGCACCAACATACCTGAAACAAATATTAACAGAACTAAAGGAGGAAATAGAATGCAATGCATTCATTCTAGGAGACTTCAACACACCACTCACTCCAAAGGACAGATCCACCAGACAGAAAATAAGTAAGGACACAGAGGCACTGAACAACACACTAGAACACATGGACCTAATAGACATCTACGGAACTCTACATCCAAAAGCAACAGGATACACGTTCTTCTCAAGTGCACATGGAACATTCTCCAGAATAGACCACATACTAGGACACAAAAAGAGCCTCAGTAAATTCCAAAAGATTGAAATCCTACCAACCAACTTTTCAGACCACAAAGGCATTAAACTAGAAATAAACTGTTCAAAGAAAGCAAAAAGGCTCACAAACACATGGAGGCTAAACAACACGCTCCTAAATAATCAATGGATCAATGACCAAATCAAAATGGAGATCCAGCAATATATGGAAACAAATGACAACAACAACACTAAGCCCCAACTTCTGTGGGACGCAGCAAAAGCAGTCTTAAGAGGAAAGTATATAGCACTCCAAGCATATTTAAAAAAGGAAGAGCAATCCCAAATGAACGGTCTAATGTCACAACTATCAAAATTGGAAAAAGAAGAACAAATGAGGCCTAAGGTCAGCAGAAGGAGGGACATAATAAAGATCAGAGAAGAAATAAATAAAATTGAGAAGAATAAAACAATAGCAAAAATCAATGAAACCAAGAGCTGGTTCTTCAAGAAAATAAACAAAATAGATAAGCCTCTAGCCAGACTTATTAAGAGGAAAAGAGAGTCAACACAAATCAACAGTATCAGAAATGAGAAAGGAAAAATCACAACAGATCCCGCAGAAATACAAAGAATTATTAGAGACTACTATGAAAACCTATATGCTAACAAGCTGGGAAACCTAGGAGAAATGGACAACTTCCTAGAAAAATACAACCTTCCAAGACTGACCCAAAAAGAAACAGAAAATCTAAACAGACCAATTACCAGCAACGAAATTGAAGCGGTAATCAAAAAACTACCAAAGAACAAAACCCCCGGGCCAGATGGATTTACCTCGGAATTTTATCAGACATACAGGGAAGACATAATACCCATTCTCCTTAAAGTTTTCCAAGAAATAGAAGAGGAGGGGATACTCCCAAACTCATTCTATGAAGCTAACATCACCCTAATACCAAAACCAGGCAAAGACAACACCAAAAAAGAAAACTACAGACCAATATCCCTGATGAACGTAGACGCAAAAATACTCAACAAAATTTTAGCAAACCGAATTCAAAAATACATCAAAACCATCGTACACCATGACCAAGTGGGATTCATCCCAGGGATGCAAGGATGGCACAACATTCGAAAGTCCATCAATATCATCCACCACATCAACAAAAAGAAAGACAAAAACCACATGATCATCTCCATAGATGCTGAAAAAGCATTTGACAAAGTTCAACATCCATTCATGATAAAAACTCTCAGCAAAATGGGAATAGAGGGCTAGTACCTCAACATAATAAAGGCCATCTATGAAAAACCCACAGCCAACATTATATTGAATAGCGAGAAGCTGAAAGCATTTCCGCTGAGATCGGGAACTAGACAGGGATGCCCACTCTCCCCACTGTTATTTAACATAGTACTGTAGGTCCTAGCCACGGCAATCAGACAAAACAAAAAAATACAAGGAATCCAGATTGGCAAAGAAGAAGTCAAACTGTCACTATTTGCAGATGACATGATACTGTACATAAAAAACCCTAAAGACTCCACCCCAGAACTACTAGAACTGATATCGGAATACAGCAAAGTTGCAGGATACAAAATCAATACACAGAAATCTGTGGCTTTCCTATATACCAACAATGAACCAACAGAAAAAGAAATCAGGAAAACAACTCCATTCACAATTGCATAAAAAAAAAATAAAATACCTAGGAATAAACCTAACCAAAGAAGTGAAAGACTTATATTCTGAAAACTACAAGTCACTCTTAAAAGAAATTAAAGGGGACACTAACAGATGGAAACGCATCCCATGCTCATGGCTAGGAAGAATTAATATCGTCAAAATGGCCATCCTGCCCAAAGCAATATACAGATTTGATGCAATCCCTATGAAACTACCAGCAACATTCTTCAATGAACTGGAACAAATAATTCAAAAATTCATACGGAACCACCAAAGACCCCGAATAGCCAAAGCAATCCTGAGAAAGAAGAATAAAGTAGGGGGGATCTCACTCCCCAACTTCAAGCTCTACTATAAAGCCATAGTAATCAAGACAATTTGGTACTGGCACAAGAACAGAGCCACAGACCAATGGAACAGACTAGACAATCCAGACATTAACTCAGACATATATGGTCAATTAATATTTGATAAAGGAGCCATGGACATACAATGGCAAAATGACAGTCTCTTCAACAGATGGTGCTGGCAAAACTGGACAGCTAGATGTAGGAGATTGAAACTGGACCATTGTCTAACCCCATATACAAAAGTAAACTCAAAATGGATCAAAGACCTGAATGTAAGTCATGAAACCATTAAACTCTTGGAAGAAAACATAGGCACAAACCTCTTAGACATAAACATGAGTGACCTCTTCTTGAACATATCTCCCCGGGCAAGGAAAACAACAGCAAAAATGAACAAGTGGGACTATATTAAGCTGAAAAGCTTCTGTACAGCAAAAGACACCATCAATAGAACAAAAAGGAACCCTACAGTATGGGAGAATATATTTGAAAATGACACATCTGATAAAGGCTTGACGTCCAGAATATATAAAGAGCTCACACGCCTCTACAAACAAAAAACAAATAACCCAATTAAAAAATGGGCAAAGGAACTGAACAGACGGTTCTCCAAAAAAGAAATACAGATGGCCAACAGACACATGAAAGATGCTCCACATCGCTAATTATCAGAGAAATGCAAATTAAAACTACAATGAGGTATCACCTCACACCAGTAAGGATGGCTGCCATCCAAAAGACAAACAACAACAAATGTTGGCGAGGCTGTGGAGAAAGGGGAACCCTCCTACACTGCTGGTGGGAATGTAAACTTGTTCAACCATCGTGGAAAGCAGTATGGAGGTACATCAAAATGCTCAAAACAAACATACCATTTGACCCAGGAATTGCACTCCTAGGAATTTACCCTAAGAATGCAGCAATCAAGTATGAGAAAGACCAATGTACCCCTATGTTTATCGCAGCACTATTTACAATAGCCAAGAATTGGAAGCAACCTAAATGTCCATCGATAGATGAAAGGATAAAGAAGATGTGGTACATATACACAATGGAATACTACTCAGCCATAAGAAAAGGGCAAATCCAACCATTTGCAGCAACATGGATGGAGCTGGAGGGTATTATGCTCAGTGAAACAAGCCAAGCAGAGAAAGAGAAATACCAAATGATTTCACTCATCTGTGGAATATAAGAACAAAGGAAAAACTGAAGGAACAAAACAGCAGCAGAATCACAGAACTCAAGAATGGACTAACAGGTACCAAAGGGAAAGGGACTGGGGAGGATGGGTGGGTAGGGAGGCATAAGGGGGGGAGAAGTAGGGGGTTATTAAGATTAGCATCCATAGCGGGGTGGGAGAAAGGGCAGGGCTGTACGACACAGAGAAGACAAGTAGTGATTCTACAACAGGTTGCTACGCTGATGGACAGTGACTCTAAAGGAGTATATAGGGGGGACATGGTATAGGGGAGAGCCTAGTAAACAAAGTATTCGTCATGTAAGTGTAGATTAATGATTAAAAGAAAAATGCAGTTCCTATGTGGTGACCTCTAATGAGTTCTACACAATGATATAAAGGGCATATAAAAGTGTAGGCAAAGGGTCTGTTTGTGTTTATACAGAGGATCAAAGCCTAATTGGGCTACCCCAAAAATGAACTAAGATACGATGTGAAAAAGAACTTCCAACATCAGCACTCTCGGGAAGACTCATGACAGAAGATGATCAGAAAAAAAAAAAAAAAAAAACTTCAACAAAGATCCACGCACTCTCACAGGTGTAGATGCACTCATCCCACCAGTTCCTGGACTTGCCATGGGAATGAGGAAGGAGATATCTAAGCTGGCCTGTGCATACAGTAAAACAAAAATTGGACTGGATCTATACTGTTGGAACTCAACCAAGAATTAGGAGAAGTGCAAATTGTAGCGCTCCAAAATCTTACAACCACAGACTATTTATCGTTAAAAGAACATATGGGATATGAACAGTCCCCAGGAATGGGGTGTTCTAGTTTATCTGAATTCTCTCAGACTGTTTAAGTTCAGTCGGACAATATCCACCATATCATAGATAAGTTTTCACAAATGCCTAAGGTGCCTAACTGGTTTTCTTGGTTTCACTGGAGATGGCTGGTAATTACAGGTATGCTTTGGTTAGGTAACTATATTCCTATTATGTTAATGTGTGTGCACAATTTAATTAGTCGTTTAAAACCTATCCATGCTGAAGTAACTCTACAAGAAGATATGTCAAAGAAATAATCAATCTTCCCAGGTTTTCTTCTGCCTGCTACTTCTGTAGCTGTTCTTCTTCCTACCTAATCACAACCTTTAAATAGAACTCGTGCCACATGTCGAATTTACCGAGTATCATAATTCTTCCAAGGGGTAAAGACACCTCAAGACAAATGCTGGGCATAGAAGCCACAGGGCATAAATATGCAAAGAAGTAAAAAGCTAACCTTTTCAAACGATAAGGCTTCTCTCTCACTTACCAACTTAACATTTCCCTGTATGGCCCCGGAAGATGACTGGTTAGCCAGAGACGGGTAAGATTCCTCAAGGGAGGAACAACCTAAGACAGGCACAGTCGCAGGGGGCCATCTGGTGAGAAAATGGGGAGCAGCAGAGGTGATGCTTAGAACCTCCCCCCTCATGTTCTGAGAGAAATCTTCTGCATACATGGATGTTTATTGCCCTCGTCTAGCGCGGATTAACACATAGTCTACAGGCACACACCTGATCATCTACATTTGCTCTCTTACAACACTAAACTCTGTTTTCTACCTTTATCTCGTATCTACCTACCACTTCAGCATTTTATTAAAAATAATAATAATAGAGAAATGTGGTATCCACATATAAATCAGGTTTAAAAATCAAATGAATATTCATATTTGAACTGACTGTGTATAGTTCATAATGCATTAACAAAACCGAAAGCTTCTGTGATGACTGCCCTTGTACTGCTCACCATGTAACTTATTCACTATGTAAGAATTTGTTCTCCATGTAAGAATTTGTTCATTATGCATCAGAAGATTGGAGACTGACGAAAATTGGGCTTGGGGTGGATTAATGATTGTGCATTGAGTATTGACCCCCCTATACAGAGATTTGTTGTGGTTAACAACTATTTGATCAATAAATATGAGAGATGCCCTCAAAAAAAAAAAAAAGAATACAGCTTATAATACATATATAAAAATACATGTTAATTGAGTGTTCATATTATCAGTATCACTTCTGGTCAACAGTAAGCTATTAGTAGTTAAGTTTTTGGGGAGTCAAAAGTTATACGTGGATTTTCGACTGCGTGGGGAATGGTGCACCTAACCCAATATTGTTCAAGGGTCAGCTGTAGCTTTAAACCGAGACGTGAATTAAAAGAAATAAGTAATGGTCCCTTTATTTACAAAAAAAAAAAAAAAAAAAAAGAAATACCATATGACCCAGCAATTTTACTTCTGGGAATTTGCCTCAAGAAAACTAACTCACTAATTCAAAAAGACTGCACCCCTATGTTTATCTAAGCATCATTTACAATAGCCAAGATATGGAAGCAACCTAAGTGTCCACTGGCAGATGAATGGATAAAGAAGAAGTGGTATATATATATATATAAATGGAATATTACTCAGCCATAAAAAATAATGAAATCTTGCCATTTGTGACAACATGGATGGATTGGGTTAAGTGAGCTAAGTCAAAGCAACCAAATACCCTGATTTCACTTATATGTGGAATCTAAAACACAAAACACATGAATAAAAGGCAAAACAGAAATAGACTCACAGACACAGAGAACAGACTAGTAGTTGCCATTGAGAAGGGGTGAGGGATGGCTGAAATAGGTGAAACAGGAAAAAAAATTACTAAGAATGTTTGATATCTTGATCTGGGCAATGGTTATATGAATGTATACACATGTTAAAATTCATTAATCAGTAAACTAAGATTTGTACATTTTATTGCATGTACTTCACATAATAAATAAATAAATAAATAAATAAGCAAAACAGTTTGATGATTGAACGATGTGACTGGATTTAGGTCCACAGTTTTATTATTTGCTCTCGTATTTTGTTTTCTGTTTGTCCTCCCTGCTTTTTGTCCCTATTCCTTTTTTTCCCTGACTTCTTTTGGATTATTTAAATACTTTCTTTGATTCCATTTAAAATTATCCATTGACTTTGCAGGTATACCTCCTTTCACCATTTCTCATTGATTATTCTAGGTATTAAATATGTAAAGAAGGATGAAGTTTGAAATTGGGTGAGATTTTTTAACTTTGAAATTAAACTGGACAGCATTTTGTTGAAACCTCAAGTTGCTTAGAAAAATGTGGGACACCAATGACTTCATCCAATGGATGGGTAAGAACTCCACAGAGCAAATTTGAATAGCAGATGGAAGAATAAACCCCTTCTGACTGTTTCTTACCTACATCAAGAGCCTCCAGTACACATTTTATACTGTTGTTATTGTTTCTCCATTTTTATTGCAATCATTACAATTATTCCTAAGTGAAAAATAAGAGTAGCAGGAAGCTGATACTGAGAAACCAAGAATGATTGGGAGCCTATGCCTCACTTTACCATTTGAGAAATATAGTCAATATGATGGCTTTTCACACAGAAGATCAAAGGGTTTTTCCCTCTGTTACATTTCTTGTTACATTCTGGATGGGAAATAGATTTTTCTTTCCATGGGAACCTGTCAGAAATATTTGAGAACAATGCCAACATGAACCCAAAAATGGAAATGGGTTTCATTTCCCTGTTTTTCACATTTTCCCTTTGCTAGGAACTGAGGTATGAGGGGAAAGAGGAAAAAACTAACATTGGCTGGATCTATGGTCCAAACTCTGTGTACGGACTTTATACACATTATTTCATTTAATCCCCCAAACTACCCTGTCAGGTAGTCATTATTATTTCTGCAGTTATATGAAACATAAAGCTGGAGAATCTAAGTACAGTTCCTAAAACCTACTTAGAAGTCACCAATTCCTCAGAAACTAAAAATTGGCATGTAAATAGCACTTCTAGGAATTTCCCATAAGGCAATTCTCACACTGATGTCCAAAGACGTTTACAAAAATATTTTCCACGACGTTGTTTACAATAATGGAAACTGAAAGCAACCTAAATACCTGTCATTAGAAGAACAGGTCGGTCAGTTATGATACTTACATATTATAAAAAAACTGTGGAGATGATGATGAGATAACATTAAGTTAAAAAAACACATTCAACTTCTACACAAGGGCCCAAGGAGCCATGTTCAAGAATATTCATTGCATTTTTTACATAAACACAAATATGAAGGGAAAAATATTAGTTATCTACAAGTGGTTATTTTAGAAGGAAAGGGGAGAAGAATGAGAAGGACTTGTATTTTTTATATGCTTTGGTAGGGCATGTGTTCATGTATAACTTGGGTAATTTTTATTAATACATTTTAAGGTCTGCATATTACTGGGTAAGATGAGAGAGTTGCCTTAATAGAAGCCTCCCTACCACCACAGCTGATATCTAGAGCCAGAACATCCCCAGACGCTGAAGAAGGAAAACACTAGAACTGGAAGGTGGGAATTTTGATTCTGGGGATGGAGAGTTGGAGAAGGGGGGTCTTAGCAGTCAGATTCATCAGCTACCCTGAGTTGCAACTTGGGCAAACCTTGCACTTGATAAGCCCTCAATAAATGAACTGAATTGAAAACAAAATCCCTACCAGCTACAGCTTAGAAATAAAGGTTACATTTACCATCAGTAATAAGGTATTTGTAACATATAAACTAAAAGATGCTATTTTTACACTCAAGATTGCCAAAAACTTTGAAACTCAACAAAGCCAAGTGAAGCCAAAATCAAAATAAGCTGTCCAGTATCACTTGTGGGAATATAAGTTGTTACAACCACTTTAAACAATTTGTTAATTCCTGGTACAATTGGAGACAAACCTACTCTACACATTAGGGTTTCCACTGATGTGAGACGTTCTCAAGTGACCTGCACAAGGATGTATAGATTATGGCAGTGGTGTAATACGTTGTGGTATGTCCATATGGTTGACTATTATTCAGCAGGGAAATTAAGTAGGCTAGAGCTATATGCTTCAATGTGGATAAATCTTGAAAAGTAGAATTGAGAATAGGGACTTTTAATATATTTGTAATGCTTTGTTTTGCCAGAAAAGTGGAAAGGAGGGGCCTTGGATAAAGAAAAAATAAATAAAAGAATCTGAGTATATATAGAAAAATATCCACTTTTTAAATTTCAGTTATGGGTACATGAGTGTTTGTTATATTATTCTCTATCTTTTCTGTGTTTCTAAAGTATTTTATAAGAGAAAAAAGACATAGGAAAGAATATTCTGAGAAAATACACCAAGATTCTGAATTACTTTAGTTTTCCCTTTTATATATTTTTCTAAATGTTCTATTCATATGGACAAAATATGTGTTTCATTTTAAGAATAAAAATGGGCTATTTTAAAGTTAATACATATGATTTTTCATGACATGATAACACTATATGAAATACAGACACAGCCAAATTAGCAAGAACTAGACTAAGATATTAACAGCTAAGTTGTTAACTCTTGAAGTTGGAATTATGGGTGACTTTTTTCTTCATATTTTCCTCTAAATATCAATTTTTCTATAGTGGGAAAGTAAAATGTTTGTGAAAGTTGGGTTAAATAGAAGGCTACAGGTTTTAAATGCAAAAAAAATTCAAATAATCTTTTTCCAGCATTATTAAATGTTCATGTCCTTAAAGAATGAAGTTACAAAAAAAAATCTGTTTTTAAAGAAAAGTTAAACTAGGAGCAGTTAATTTTTTAAATGAAGTCTTTTATGATATTGCAAGTTATATTGATATTCCATAAATACTAGCTCTGCTAATCAAAGTATTGAGTTAAATGGCATGATCTATGCCCTAAATAGATTCTGTGAGTGGGGGCAATTGGGAAAGGGGACATAAGGTCCTAAGTGGCCCAGGGACCTGAGTTGTTTCCACTGAGAAAGGAGCATCAGAGCCATTTAATCAACATAGTTTCTTATAAATCTTCCGGAACTCTCCTAGGAAGCTTTAAGAGATGGATTCCTTATTACTGCTGATATATGTTCCAATTAAATCTTCAGCATTGCCCTCATGGGACTGCCCAGCCTGAAGGAGGGAAGATGTGATCTCAGCCTTCTAACTCCCCACCAGCGACAAGGTTCTTGCCCATCTGAGAGGCCATGACCAAGTGTTGACTCAACTCTATACTGTACAGTGGTGGCACCACTCCAGCGACCTTGAAGCTCTGTCCTCGAATCAGAGCTCTGATAACCTAGAATTTCCATATGCCTGTGCAGATAGGTGTCTTCAAACGTAAGAGCAATGTTCTTTTCTGTAGAAAAAAGAACCTAGGAAAATTCTACAGTCCTCTCCTCTGACATTCCTCTCCACTCCATCCCTATTAGTAACAGCCAAATTCCAGGAAGTGACTGCCATCGGTCATCTGAGGTCGCCCACAGTGTGTGTTGGGTGATGGTTTTACACAGCAGATACATAACCAATTGTTTTAGGAGATCTGAACAGCAATGACTCAATGCAGAAAAATCAAGAATTATTGTCCCACGGTGTGTAAACTGAAAAGATGAGGGTTAAAGAATTTAAGCAACTTGTCAAGGTCATCCTTCCAGCTGAAAGGTCAGGGTGGCCTTGGGCAAAAAGAAAAAAAAATGTGAATATGATAGTAATGTACCAAAAACAGGTAAGAAAAGGAAACCATGAATTTAAGATGTATGTCTTTTTTCGTCCTTTCTCTTTTGCATTTTTCTTGAATGAATGAGACCCTATAAACAAATTTTCATCCATAATACCACCTCCATTGCATCTCAGTAACCATAAGAAATGCAATTGTCTTCTTTCCTAGTTATTTAATGGCCTCCTAAGCACCTGCTTTCACTTTACTTTCTCAGTGCCCACATAAGACGTACAAAGACTTCTGCTGTCCCCAAGATTTTGCATCTCTCTGCTCAACTGATTATCCCCAGCTAAAACATGAATGTCCTGCATACTTGGAGATATATGGTAATCAAGCAACTAAATGCTTCTTTTGCTAATGACATGTTTTTTCAATATGTTCAAATGAGAGGCTCATTGGAAATTATTCACTTTCTTCTAAGATGCAAAGGAAAATGAAAGGCAAATTATGGCTCTATAAGCACGTGTTTGCAGGAATCCTATTCCACTGAATTAATTTGCCATCCACCAAGCTATTGACAGCTAGCTCTTTCCTCAAGCCTTTTCACTTAACAGGTGAAAATGATTTAAGATTTAATTTCCTTGAAGGGTCATTTAGGCTGGGGATGTCCCTTTTGTCATACGGAAGTCCTAACATCCACCAATGACAATAAGAGATCAATGGCTTCCCTAAGGGTTTCAACAATGGGAAGAGAAATGATGGAGTGTCCGATCTGAAGGGAATTCAGGCCAACACTCTGATTTCTCAGATGAGGAGATTGAGGCCCAGAGTCGTTAAGGGGGTTGGTCAAAGTCAGTTCATTTATAGTAGAATTAAAATAGGAGCGAAGTGTTGTGACCCCTGGCCTGTCTTCCTCCACTCCCTTCTGCTGTGAGCTATGTCAGTGGTAAATAAAAGCAAATTCAGGAAAATGTGGCCTCGGAGAAGAATACTTCGGACAAAGCATCAAAGCACACAAAGCAATTTTCTACAAATTATTTAATTACACAGCTTCATCAGTTCAGAGAAACTGCCCTACTCATACACAGCCCAACACACACACACAGTCTAATTGAGATAATTCATCATTATCTTACTGCTCTCAGAGTGTCTGGTTCCAGCTAGAATGGAGAGACAAGGACCGAGGGCGAATCAAAGAGCCGCTCTCCTTTGCTCTCCAGCCCGTCCCCCCTTCCATCAGCCCAGGTTAGTCCATTTTCATCACGTTTCTCTGATGCAAAATCCAGAAACCTCGGGGTCAGGCAGCTCTGCTTATCAGATCTGTTCTTCATCTATTTTTAATCACACTTCATCTGATGGAACCAAAATGTTTAATCTTAGTAGAAGTACATTTATCAGTCCCACTGCCAAGATGGCACTGCCGAATGTGAACGGTATTAAGAGTAAAGTCTTTAGAGCCAGAAAGAAGTGAGCTTAAATCCAAAACTCATCACATTCTAGTTGCAATGCCTTGCCTGAGTCATTCATTCATTCAACAATACCTTGCTAAGAACCCGAGGCTCTAGGAATGCAAACAGATACAGTCCCTGTCTTCCTGGCTTTACAGATGGGAGGCAGAGCCCGACACACACCTGTTGCCCAGGTTATACAAAGGCTTAGCTTTGCAAAGGGTTTCCTTTCAAAGTTAGACCAGAAAAATTATCCAAAGGAAGGTCCCTGCTCTATGAGGAGTCCCAGCAGGTGGGCCTGCCCTAGTTATAAGGTCAGAAAATGCTTTCCCTAGGAAGGGCGACAGTAGTGGAGATGAGAAGCAGGCAATAAGTCAGTTGATGAGAAGTTGGCATCCTAGGCCAGCTGCTGTGCTCAGATGGACCCGGTCCAGCCCAGGAGACTGGGTCCATGCAGTGCGGAGGAGAGAAGAGGGGCACTTGGAGAGGTCAGGCAGTGGAGAGGGGCCTGTGGTCATGGTAAGGAGGTTTGTCTTCATTCAAGTGGTGATTGAGGGACTGAGGTATGATCAGACCCAAGCATGGAGAACAGACTGGGGATAGCGTGGACACAAATCCATAGAAGAGCTACTGATGCTGTAAATGGAAAGACTGAACACAGTCTAGGGCAGATTTAAGAGTTAAAAATCAAAAGGCCTTAAGGACAAGTTGGATATGGGAAGTAGGAGAAAGGGACCCAGAAAAGCTAACTCATAGGACTTTAGCTGATGTAACTGGATAGTTGGAGGTACCATTCTCTGAGAAACCGAATTCAAGGAGGCCAGACTGATGACCTAAATTCTGAGCCTCAGTTTCCTCATCTGTAAATTGAGGATTATAATACCTGTATTTCAGTGTTGTCAGAGCATTAGAAAAGGTTCCTAAAAGTGACTGGTGTACAGCACACCCCCCAATAAATAGTAACTATTCTTGTAGGCTATTGTTTCTTGATCCGACTGCAAATTCAGTACCTCAGATATCCATTTCTTTTCTCTCTTTTCTGATCAAATTGCTGATTTATTGTTCTAATCACATGAAATAGTCTCTATTATGACATACTAGCAAAATAGGCAAGGTAGCATTTGCTCTTATAAAATTATTGTAAATGTCATGGCTATAGCTTGGCTCACAATGGCTTGCTTTGCTGTTCAAGGGAAAAACATCAATTGCAAAATAGTTCCTGTTATTAGCCAAATGCTTGTGCACCAATGTCTTTATTAACCAGGAATGTACTGATGGGTCATTTAAAGGGAATGAAAAAAACACTGCTCTCAAGTAGAAGGGAGAAAAATATATAATGTGCACAGCTCTATAAGAGTTTATAAAGCCCCATCACATACACTATATCAACAGAACCTCACACTCTAAGGGGCAGGAAGAAAGGGCAGGTTTTTCATTGTTACTTTTACAAGTGAGATCATTTTATAAAAAGTAACTTGCTTAAACTCACAAAACCAAGAAGAAATAGATGCAACTAAAATACAACTTGTGACTCACCATGCTATACGTCTGTCAAAATATCACACCTGCCAATGTTAAGCCACTCATTGGCGACCATAAAAATCATGCAGCCACTAAATAGAGGAAGAAGGTAAGATCAAAACTCATTTGAACTCTCTTGGTGATATTTTGTTAACTCATTATTATTATTGCAGTTGTCATTAATAGACAAGAGGTGCTGAATGATTAGTGTCTGCCAGGCCATATGTTAAACACTTCACATGCACAGTCTCATTGAACCCTTTTAGCAATGTACAACATGAATGCTTTTAAAATTCAGAATTATAAAAAGTAGACATGAGAATGGAGGTTTAGAAAGCTTGAGTTGCTTTCCCAGCTCCTAGTCTTTTTCCAAAGCCACTGTACTAGAGTGGCATCTTTCTGTGGGACATAATTAATGCATAACAGAGTCAAGTACCAATAAGGCCAATATAGTCAGTAATTTCTATTTATCCCAGGATTTTTAGAAATCCACACAATGCCTCCTATCATACTAACAGAAAAGCATTTAATGTAATTTTACCCATTCAATGAGCAAATAGGTATGAACCCTTACCTGGGCCAGGAACCACCCTAGGTTCTCTCTATCTTTTATTTACAGAGGTTCATATATCAAATTCTGAACCTGGGTTTTTCCCTTACCAACTAGAACACCTTGGGTAAATCACTTAGCAGCTCAGACACTCTATTTAATAGTCTATGAAACGGGGGTAATAATAGTTTCAACATCATAAGGTAAATAGGACCACAAGCATAAAGCGCTAAGCATCGTGCCTGGGACGTGGTTGAGGGTTCACACAGATTAGCTATGATTATTTTACACGTTGATGATCCTGCAAATAATGGAACAGATGTCAGTTTCATTCTACAGAAAGGAAACCGGTGCCAAGACATAAAGTATTTTGCATAATCTCATACAGCTTATATACAATTAATCAAAGATAAGCAACCAAGTCTAAATAGGACAGAACAAATTTTTGTTATTCAAAGACCCCACAGCTCATGAAGGAGGATGGGTTTTGGTATCTGGAGGATTTTGAAAGTAGAAGCAGGGTGAAGCCAAACTCCTCATCATAAAGGGCTGAGCGATGAAGATACCCGGAAGATGATTCAGAAATGGGAAGAAAGGACCAAAGCATCACGGTATGGAGGGAAGTGGTCAGAGAAGGGCTAGAAGAAGGGAAACACGTCCGAGGCCTGGAGACATGTGCTCCAGGTTGCCCGATGGAACTCAAGCTTCCGTCTGGCTTCAGAATCATCTTGAAAATCTAGACTGCTTGTACAGGCTTCACTGTGAGTGTAGAAATGTCAAGAGGAGCAGATGTCCATCTTAAAACCGGTGACGACAGACAACAGACAGCACGCAAGGACAGCAGCCATCTAGGCATTCTCCTGGAAAAGCAACGGGGCCCTCACTGTATGTTGCATAAGGCGGAAGGAGTGCAATTGGATTGCATTTATTAGGTGCGGCTGAAGGCAAAAGGAGGGGAGGAAAGGAGGAAATCACCCGATTGACACAATCAGAGAATATAGGACAGATAGCTTGGCTTCCAGGGCCCCATCCTTAGCCAAGCCAGCTTACAGCGGGGACCCAGGTCATGGAGCAAGAAAGACACACATCCTGTCACAAAGCCTAGAAGAGGATCATGTGTGTAAACACTGACAGTCCTTGAAGGGAACACCTGATAAAGAAAGGAGAAGGAGAGAAACTGGAGAATTTTCATTATTGCTCTCAGTTTATTTTTCACCATGCTAAATACAGGCATACCGAGGCTTTCCTGTAACACTGAAAAATCATGAAATCCCCTTAGCTCTGTCCTTCCCTCTCAGCTAAAACTATCAGTGATGAAACAGAATCTGTGAGGGCCACATGTTCACTGAAGTTCAAACATCTGGACTGTTCTGTTTTAAAATCATACTTGTTAATGTATCGTTTGCATTTACGTCTCTTGGCCTGGACTTAGTGCTGACTTCTTACACCTGCTGGTAGTGGGTAGCAAGAGAGATGAGGAAGGGAGGGCAAAGAGAAGGGCAGGAAGGCCAGGGAATACAAACAGACTGCGACAGCTCATGTCTCTCCTTAAAGACTGAACAAATACATCCCTGCCATGCACTGTTGAAAGAAGGCGGTCCCCTGGGTGCCCGATTACCCGCCCTTCTCTTGTCATGCCTCCCTCCCTGCCTTTAAACATGCACCAGATAAAACACCAGGTGGAATGGGAAAACGATGATGCCACTTGGAGTCAAAGGATCTGGGTGTTAGTCCCAACTTCTGCCATTGATTGATTGTGTGATCCCTCTGTTCTCTCTCTTGGCTTTGCTTCTCATGTGAAACAACATTACTATTATTGTCACTGAGATAATGCTAGTACTGTGTAAAATTCTATGATCACTTATTAACATTAATGGACGAACATAAATTGGATTGAAGACTTAAACATAAGACCCAAGACTGAAGAACCCCAAGAAAAGTTCCATGACATTGGGCTTGGTAATGCCTTCTTGGATATGACACCAAAAAGCACAAACAACAAAAGGAAAATTAGGCGAGCGGGGTGACATCAAACTCAAAAAGCTTCTGCTCAGCCAAGGAAGCCATCCACAGAGTGAGCAAACAGGCTAGCGAATGGGAGACAATATTTTCAAACCATACATCTGACAGGGAGTTACTATCCAAAAGAGCATAAAAACAGATCATCTAATTTTCAAATGGGGCAAACAACTTGAATAGATATTTCTCCAATACAAATAAGAAAGATTTGGCATTAAACTGCCTAACTAAACATGCCCAAGTCAGGTCTTTCCTTTCACCCAGCTCTCCCATCGCCACTCGAGAGGCATGTGTGTTTGCCTCTCTTTTGTACTAAACTATTCCACCCATTGGCTTGACTAAGGTCACAAGCCCACCCAGCCTGGGATGGCCAGTGGAGAGACCCAGGGATTCAGGGAGGCCCTCCCACCTGCCCAAGGAATCTCAGCAGCCCATCAGGAAGATGATCTGAGTAGGCACGCATGCCTCCCCTTGCTCATGCTTAACTTTTTCCATTTATGAGTGTGTTTCAACTCCGTATGTTACCTGGAGAAGACTTCCATGAAGCAGAATGCTGCTCTGGGAGGTCGGTGTTTACTATGACTGCTGTGCATGAACTGGTGAAGACCAGGCAGGTAAATCTGGTGATGGAACTTCAGTGAATTGCCTGAAGGGTGGGCAACCTATGGCTCATGGGTGAGATGTGTCCATTGTCTGTTTTTGGAAGGCCCATGAACCAAGAATGGTTTTTGCATTTTTAGATGGTTGAAAAAATTCAAAAGAAGAGTAACAGTTCATGACACGTGAAAAACTATGTGAAATTATGTGAAAATTATATACATGCAGAGTTAACATCCATAAATAAAGTTTAATTGGAACCCAGCCATGTGGAATCACTTACATAGCGTCAGTGGCTCCTTTCTCACTATCATCTCAGAGTTGAGTATCTGCAGCAGAGACCATGCGGCCAGCAAAGCCTAAAATATTTACAATCTAGCCCTTTACAGAGAATATCTGTTGACCCTGGGCTATGGCACATTGCTGCTCAAAGGCTACAAATCCATTTATCCCCGCAGCGTGTATAAAGACTTAACTCCCTTTCAGACCAGCCTGACCCACTTCATCAGCTAGGAACTGTCGCCTTCATTCGTGACTTTTTCCTAAACACATTTTCATCAACCCCTTCTTGCCATCTCCCTGTTCAAAAGCCTTCCATATACTTTTGTGATCCAGAAAAAATCTTTTAATATGCCAAGGGTTCTCTGTCATATGCAGAACAAAGTTCTCCAAAATAGTAGTGATACACATATAAGGCCACGCAAATCTAGCCCCAGCCTCCCCATCACTTCTGTAGCCAACATCCTGCTGCCAAGCTCCCCTCCAACCACATGCTTTTCACCTTCAACCAACAGCCTCCTTTCTGCCCTCAATGTCCAGACCAATGCACTGTTCCCCCTTTCTTCATATCCCCCATCAGAGGACAACAGGGGATATGATTTTCAAACCATACATCTGATAGGGAATTAGTATCCAAAATAGCATAAAAACAAACACTCTAATTTTTCTGATAAATATTCATATGATGTTTTGTTCATCAATTGTTCCCCCAAAGCATGTACTTTTTATAAACTTCTGCAGTGAGACACAGCGTACTTGAACTGATTTAAACTGTAGGTCTAGCCTGACCCAACACATCAACCAGCAAGTGAGCCACGTAGTACATTTTATTTATCCTTACGACTCTAGCACTTGGCATGAAAAAGACATAATATGTGTCTATAGAATTTAATAATAATAGTTATGATTCCTTTTATTGTCTTTTTCATCTCAGTGGTTTGGAGCATGACTCTTAAAATTAAAACACAGACATGAGACCTGTCTCTACACATTCGTCCTAAGTAGCTCTGTAACCTTAGATAAGCTGCTTAGCTTTCCTGAGATGCAGCTTTCTCATGGGATAGAAGATAAGGATGAGACCTAACTGGCTGAGTTTATCTACATGGGAGAGAATGATATTCAATCATAAACACAGTAGCAACATGAATAGTATATAGTCACGCTTCTAAAAGGCACCAATTTAAAAAATACTTTCATAAACAAGATATTTTATACTGGAAAAAAAAATGAGGCCCAAAAAGCATAGCGCCAGTAAAAGCTCTTTATGAATTGTAAAGTACATGTGTGAAATAATACAGCTTTTAGATTCTCTTATAATAACCACCTGGCATAGCTCAGAAGATCAAAACCTAGCCTAGCAGATAGAAGAGACTGTTTGCAAGGCTCATAATGTGTTAAAGAATAGCACGTAATTTTATTTTGCATGTTAACGATCCTGCCTTCTGGCTTCCTTAGCTTCAGCCTCCTCATGAGGAAATAAAACAACACCTTACGAGTATATGGAACTTAGATTTACAAGACACTTCCAGATCCATTATCTCTTTAATCCTCAACACTGTCCCCACTTTGCAGATCAGAAACCCACTCTCCAGGGCTGGAAGTGACTTGCTTTAGACCCCCTCTCCCCCACCGCTACCCCCACAAGCAAGTGAAACAGGGTTGGAATTTTAACCAAGTCTCTTCATAGGCCGCAAATGAGCTGCCTGAGATCATGCAGTTAAGGAGAAAATTAGGAATCCAGCCAAGATGCTTCCCAGTTGGTCCCTGAATAACTATATTTTACCTTCCATGCTAATCAGCCTCAAAGATGGCCTCCAATGACCCCTATCTACTGGTATTCACACTCTTGTAGCATCTCCTCCCACAGTGAAGATGGCTGACTTGCCTAACAAACAGGATAATATAGAAATGACAATGTGTGATTTCTTGTGCTAGGTCCTAAGAGACTCGTGGATTATTTGCTCTGAGGGGGGCCAGCCCTGCTGAGGGCGCTCAAGAGCCCTTTGCAGAGGTCTGCATGTTGAGGAACAAAACTCCTGCCAAGAGGCAACACCAGCTTCCCAGTGAGTGAGCCTTTTTGGAAATGGATCCTCCAGCCCCATTCAAGCCTTTAGGTGACACCAGCCCCTGCCAATATCTTGACTATAACCTGGTAAGAACTATAAGCCAGAACCACCCAGACAAATCACTCCTGAATTTGTGACACGCAGAAACTGTGTGAAGTAATCAGTGTTTATTGCTGCTTAAAGTGCTTAGTTTTGAGGTGATTTGCTATGCAACAATAAATAACTAATATACTTTCCATTGTGGTCACTAGTTTCTCCAAAGTATGTGCACATTTCTCCTCCTAAATTCCAGGCTTCTCTTCCTAAAATGTAGTCATAAACCATTTTTCCGTAGTTTCCTAAACTCACCCTCAGAGACATTAATCGGAGACGTGACTTCAATAGTCCGATTCTCCATGGCCTCCACCAGGCTGCCCCAAAGTCTTCTATCTTTTCTCCAAGCAATTTCCTCACAGTGTCCTCATGTCTAAAGCGTGAGATAAGGTTGACTAGGCAGTATAAACATCACATATTCTGTATCTGATCTGTCTTCTGAAGAACACATAATAAGATCTGAGATGCATCTGGTTGAAAAATTGGATCCTGAAATGATAGGATCGTGGGACTTAAATATATTCTTGCTTATGTAGTCCAAATCCCATGTTTTTCTCTTCATTAAATACTCTTACCACACTCTTGTCCTTTATGATTTATCATCCTTATTTCTGAGACACCAAAACCATAGAAACTGGTTGTTAACAATAAACGTGCTTATCCTTTAAGAAAAATTATTTGTAAGTCAGAGCCCTCTCTTTTTCCAAAGCATTAAAAAAAAACTGTGAAGCCCCTAGTCTCCCCAAGACTGGACCATTTATCCCACTCCCTAGAGAAAAGGAAATAAAGGGTGAATGTCCTGAAGTCATCCCCTGTCTGCCTTAGGATAACTAAGATATTGTCAAGGGGAAGGAAACAAAATGCCAGCCAATCAGAGGGCTGCTCCTCATCCTAGCTGCGTGGCCAGGAGCAGATGTCATCAGACCGTTCACTGTGTGGGTGAGAGCAAAGCAGAGCCAGGGACACCTTCCATAAGTACTCATATCAAGATGAGGGATAAATGAGATCATTGCAAGCGCCTTTCAAACTTCTAAGGGTATACGAATTATGTAGGGATTTTGGTAAAATGCAGATACTCGTTCATAAGTTTGGAGTATGGCCTCAGATTCTACATTTCTAACAAACCGCCAGGAAATGCTAACACTGCTGACCCAAGGACCACATTTTTATTAAGGAGGATTTAAAAGCTCATGGCTATTAGCAATTATTATTGCTGTTGTTACTATGATCTCTGTAGCGAGAGTAGCAGGGCCGAGATTCAAATCTAAGACTAGCTCTCCCCGTCCCCAAATCCCATGTTGCCTCTGAAAACGAGCAGGATGTGCTTGGAGCAGGGTTCAAAGAGTCATTATGCCAGTGGTCTTCCAGCCCAGTGACTTTCTGTATGACATTTCAGTGCTGATATCTTAAAGGTTCCAGAAAATAATTCCAGCAGAGGAGTTATGGGTTCATTATAGCCTCCATCACATTATCACACGCTGAGGCCTTTCCGGGTTGCTGAGAAAACGTCTGTCAGCAAAGACAGATTCAATCAAAAATGAAAATTGAAGTTTAATTCAGCCCAGGGAGGAAACTGATTAAGCAGAAGATGGGAGATTAACCCCCTGAGCCACATCTCAGGGGGAGCAAGGGCTGACTTTTCTGTGTTCATTAGAATCAATTAAACACTGGCTGCCCCCGGGACTGCGCAGAGGTCCTCTTCCAGGATTTAGCAGGCCTGGAGACATGGCCACGGGACTTAACTCTCATTGTTTCTCAGTGGAGGTTTGGGCCTGAATAAGCAGATATTTGGCTTCATAGAGGGTGTGATGAGGCTACTGAGATGAGCCTGGCATTCTTATTTTACACTTACAGCACTTTTGAAGCAAGAGTGCCTTTCATCTTTATGAGTTTATCTTAAACATGCTAATAGTCATGGGAAAAAGAAACAGAAACAAATTCCAGAAGAGAAATAGAAGCGGACAGTCCTCACATTCTAAACCTTAGCATCGGACCCTTTAGAAATTGTGTGCATTAACACTGGGATTTGATACAGGTGCTTCAGCACCTGGTTGTGGAAGGTTGAGGTCTAGTGATGTGCGTGCAATCACAGCTGGTTTAAAACTACAATAATAAGAGTCGTGATTAATAATGGCTACTATTCTGCTGCAGGTACTGTGATGAGCACAATAAATGCATTATCCCAGTAAGTCTTCCCCATTGTCTCATGGAGGATGGAGCTGTGACCCATATTTTACTAAGAACTGGAGTGGTGTTATTTGTTTTTTTCCACAAAGGCAATGCTTTGAACGAAATCTACCTTTTTATACCAATCCTGATGATGTGCACCATCTTTCAGGATTTTTTCATTATGCAAAGCATTCGCTAGAATACTTGTAAGCTTTCTTTGTGGGCCACATGCTAGTTCTTAATAAGGCTTCTCTCATGCTTCCACTGAGACCATACCATTTGAGGAAGACAGTCATGATCTGACAAAATTCCTCCCAAGCTTGGCATCACAAAGCCTGATTCACACTCAGGCCACCAAAGTACTCTGGGAACTCAAGGGACACAACTAACCTTTCTTATCCTCATCTGTAAAATGGGATTGATCTCGCTTATTCTACAGGACCATCGAGATGAGCCAACAAAACGATACTTAAGGAAATTACTTGAGCATGCTGTGCAAGGGTTAGGTATTATTACCCTTAGAGGACAAGTGCTCCCCTCCCTTCCCCAGGGACATGCCCAGCTTGGAGCAACCAGTTCCGAGTGCCCTATCTCATGTTCCCTTTCAAAGCAGAGTCTCCTCCTGCTATCAGCAACAGCTGGGAGGACAAAACCTGGAAGCAGAGCCACGGCAGGACCATTTACCAAAGGCCATGGAACTGAAGCCTCATGCACGGATCAAAAGCAGGGTTAGGAATGGGCTGAAGTCTTCCAACATAAGAGCAGGACTTCCAAAGCTCTGCGACCCTCCTCCAGTGATAAAAGGGTCTTGCCTTTGGCAGTATTGACCTCAGCTCCCCTGGACATGTTCCTGCAAAGGCTGTATGGTCATTCCGATTGGGACGTTTTTCAGAGAAGACAGGAAGCTCCAATTCCCGGATGATTTCTCCAGTACCTGCATCTGCATTGTTCCCACAGGAGAAACTCCAGGAAGGACACACATGAACCTGCTTCTCCATATGGTTTCCATTCTCTTCCCAGCTTGTAATGGATTTATTTCTTGCCTTATTCCTCTTTCCTCTTCCTCTTCTTGACTTGTTTCTTTCCATTCTTTTAATTTCTTATACTTTGGAGGAAAAAAATGTGTCCTAATAATTTAAGAAAAAGAAGTCTAATATTATGAAAAACACTGTAGGCACAGAGTTTTGAATCCAAAATGTTTATCCCAGGAACTTCTTTGAAGAGGATGCCAAACCTCTCATCTTCCTCTTCTGCCATTAATTTTCTTTAAAGTCACATGTTAAGGTATCATACATTTCCTTGCCAAGGAATTACAAGGTGTCTTGAATATATTAACTCTGCACATTCTAGCAATTTTCCGTCATGGAATGGACAGCCTCCAGCTCTACTGCTTCCTATAGCACAATGTTCAAAAGGAAGTGCGCAACTTGACTGGTTTCAAATGTTGGCACAGCTCTGAAGAAACCCTAGTCACCCTAGTTCATTAACTGCCATGTTGAAATATAAGCATCAACTATAGGGCTTAGACTGTGTGGAAATAATTAGGCATTCCCGAGAGAAAAGGGCACGGGGATTAGCCAAGGAGACCTGTGAACAAATGACCAATTCTTTCTTCTGACTTGTTGTTCATCGAGTCTTTATCCCCACTTGTCCCTCAAGCCATCCTCAATCAAGCCAGGAGTTTATGAGAAGGAGAAGAGTCTCCTTTATTATCCCAAAAATTAAAATTTTCTACCTGGAATTGTGGATGCTAGGCAAGAACTGGCAGGGCTCAGGGTTTGTAGGGGCACATCACACAGTGTTTGAAATACAGGGCAATAGCGTGGATTTGCCAGTTGCTTGGATTGCGCATCCAAGATAACTTTTAAAATAATATCTATCATGTTTGGGGTGCTACCAAGTGATCAGCACCTTGTGTAGCATTTTATTTGGGGTGTTTCCCATACAGAGAGCCTGCGTGAGGTGTTCAGAAGACGATGCCTGAATACGCAGGTCAGGGGATGGAGAGAGTGAGGCGGGGAGGAGGGAAGGCCAGGGAGAGATTCACTTTCAGAATCACTGTCAAAGGGACAGGGCTGCGCTCTGCAGGGAGCTCCGAGGAGTTGACACAACACCCAAGAACTAAGCGCTGGGGCATTTACCCGCTGCCTCCCACCCCTTGGACAAGGCCACCTAGGGGTGTTGACTGTCCCCAACCCCACTTCCAGGCTGCTACTGACAGCAGCCTGAGCTGGCTCCAGCTGCCCGGAAGAAAGCCCTACAGCAGGAAGTGGAGAGACGCTTGCCACCCTGGAGGCAGGATGCACTCCCACCCGTGCAAGCAGATGCACAACTGTTTAACTCAGCAGCAGCCGGAATCAGAGGTGGACCGCCAGGAGGCGACGCGCGCCGACCAAAGGGGCTGCGACACATCAGTGCACATCAAAAATCAAAACCCCCGTCTGCTCCGTCCACCTCATGACTTTGTGTGACCTCTATGGAGAGCAGTTAGCCATATCTTTCCAAATGAAAAATGTACCTACCACTTGATCAAGAAGTTCAGATTCCAGCGATTTTATATTCTTACCCCCGTGTGAAAGGTAGTATGTACAGTATTTATTGAAGCATTGTTTGCCATGGCAAGCAAATTAGAGGAAAAAAATCAATATCAATCACCATGAGACCAATCAAATAAATAATGACATATCCAAGGAACAATAGAACCATGGTGATAATTAACTATATTTAACAAGCTGCAGGGAATGGCCACTAACAAATCAGAAGGGACACTCAATAGATAAGAACAGAAGCCAGCACAGCAATGCGTACTGGCTGAATGTCAGTCACTAATGGCAAACCATGTGGACCCTGTAGTCACAGTTAAGCTCTTACTTTTAAAGTTGATTTTAGGTCATTGTTCGGTTAAGAAGCTCAGGCTGAAAGTTGAGCCTCAATTTCCCTGACTAAATTCTTCTGCCCTGAGAACAGCGCAGCCTTCCTGTGGCGCAGAACGTCAATGTTTATTTGCATGGTCAATGGAAAGATATATTCAATATATTAGGTGCACCGCGCAGTTATTAGTAGAGTTGTTTCCTCTTCAAATCTCCATTTTATTCTAGATGCTTAATTAAGCAATTGATTGAATTTTAAAACCAGAGTCCTGCGTGTGAACAGCCAGAGCCCCCAGAGTTAAACTCATTCCGCAGTATGATCACTTCATCGAGGAAACTGGTAAATCAGACTCAGCGGGGGGGGTTCTTCTGCATGATAGCTTTCCTCTTAGTTTTAATATGCAAACAAAATTGCACCATCTGGAAGAAAAATTGTGCAGAACCTGGAATCCTACTCCGTGTCCCCCATGGGAACCAAGAGCTTGGAGAGCTGTGTCCAGACCACATGAAACAAACTTCCTCATCTGGCACCTGCTTTCCCTGCCTTTGAAGGCAGAGAAAATTCACCAGCCCAAGACACACCATACTTTTTAAATCTCAAAAGGGGCTCACCCAGGATCCCATGCCTAGAATCGTGGCGTTATTTCCAAGGTGAGAGCGCAATTCTGATCCCAGACTGGACCCTCTGGGGAGCTGGGTAACCCTGCAGGGCCCCTCCTGCACCTGCCCTATGCCCTCTTTTGGCTTGAACATGGGTTCAGCCATGGGAACAAAGTCAACACAGTGGGACACACCGAGAGCAGCCATCATAATTTAGACTGTCAAGAAAGCCAAAAGCAGTGCCTACTAATGTCCTGTCTGCAAGTCTGCTTTTTTCCCCAGTGGGAAGAAATCCTTGGAGATAGAAGGAAACCCTCCCATCTCAGGGTTAATTCCAGGGGGGTAAAGATCTAGTGCCTTACTCCTTCGATGTAGGAGTAAGTCTCAGCCTATTAAAAACATCTTTCTTCAAGTGGACATTTCATGAAGGACTTTAATAAAGTACATATTCATAGATGTCTGCTGTTCAGAGCTTTAGGAACGCAGCAATGATGGAAGTGCTGCAGGTGAGAGATACTCCTGAAGAATGCGGGTCTCTGCTTGCCGTGGGAAGCTGACATGGCTTCATGCCCCCTTAGCTAAGGGAATAGGGAAGGACTAACGTTCTGAATACTAACTGCCCAGAGCTTAATGGATATCACCTCATTTAATCCTTGCAACAAAACTGTGAAGGAAGTACTGTTTCTCTCCTTTGAGGATGAGCAAGAAGGAGACCCCAAAGAGTAACTATCTATCCTGAGGTCATAGACTCTGTAACCAGAAGAGCCAGAATCCAGAGGCAGGTATGTCTGTTTGCCCCCAAAACACACACACTTTGCACCATACAAGAGCATCAGAATCCTTACGGATAATGTAGTTTGAAAAGAAGATCGGTATCTGGAGTTGTGGCCATTCTTTCAGAAATAATTATTTCAGGAGCTAAAGATAATACCCACCTTTTTGGAATCTAACCGTTAGAGATCTTCAGAGGCACACTGTCTCCCCATCACACCACCAAGAGGAACCTGTGGCCAGCATATTATTGTTCAAATATTGTATATGTTGTGCAGAATTGATATGCATTCTCCTCTTCTCTTTTCCTTAGACTGCTCATCTTCCTGCCAAGAAAAGAGTGGTTAGTTTTTCAAGAAGCAATATCAGCTGCCTCCTCAGGGGGTCAATGATTTGGCAAGGCATGCTAAGGGGCAGAGATAAATCAGGCTTTGAGAGAACATAAAACAAGTTTTAGTTTCAAAAAGGGCTAGAATTTAATCTGAAAAGTTTTAAATCAAACACACAGCCAATGAATATATTACACATTTTTAAACCAATGTTTTCTTTTCCCAAATACAATTGTTCGGTGGTAACAGAAGGAAGCCAGACTAAGTCCTGATGGCATGTAACTGTGGGAAACTGCAGGAATTTCTGAAGTGGTTTCATAGCTTTTATCTGAACCCTAGCAGATCTCCTAAGAGTTTTAGGGCAAAGCATTTTTTTTTAACCCCAATGGGGAAATGGCCAAGACCCTCTGCATTGTACATAGTCACCCTGGATGGGATTTCAGCTTTGCTGGACAGTTCCCATGCCATCTCTTGCCTCCCATAAATGTTTCTTCACTTTCTGCCTTAAGATTCCTTCTGAAGTCAAGGAAGCTTGCTCAGCCATTGCACAGAGACAGAAGTTTGAGAGTCAGTATATCTGCAAAACAACCCTTATCCAATAGAAGAGTGAGTCAATAAATAAATACCCCATCCCTGGCCCAGGAATGGAAAATTCTAAAATGCATTCTGCATCCCATTTGTCCGTAGCAATACTCAATTCAATAATGCACCTCTTTTGACTTCTTTCTTCCTCTCTCATTCTCCCTACTCTCTCCATCCTGCCTCCTGGGATCACCTCCCAAACCAACTAGTCCCTTTCCCAAGTTCTGCTTTTGGATGAACCTGAAGCAAGACTCCCAAATTCTTACATATACCCAAGTATCAATTTAGGTATCACCTCCTCTTCCAGGAAGCCTTCTCTGACCTCTTCTCAGGATACAAAGTATAGCTAAACTTACTTTTTATAATTCTATGTTTTAATTGGCTGTTTACTTCAATATCCCTCACTAGACTGTGAGCATCCTGAAGATAAAGACTGTATATCATTGCATGCCTGGCCCCGAGCACAGTATCTGGCACATAGCAGGCATTCAGTAAATAGCTGATGAGGAAATAAGAGACAATAACATATAGGTACTGGGCTTGGTGCTCATTAGTCATATACCAGGATGAACAGTATTCACAACATTCCCTTTGGTAGCTTTGAGTTTTAATGGAATCAGGAAATAAGTCCTGACTAAGCCCTCCCTACCTTGAAAGGCCAGGAAAAGTCTCCGAGAAAAGATATTTGAGTAACGACTTAAAGAAACATGGTGTATCTTAATTAAATGAATAGATAAAAACAATTAAAATAAATGACATATTTGTTGAGCCCTTATTTTGTGCCTGCTGCTTGTACAGAGGGCTTCTCGGGCATTATCTCATTTAACCTCTATAGGTAGATACTCGCAGTTCCATTACCCAATTGAAGAGACTGAGGCTTGTGAGTTTCAGAATCTGTCTCAGTTTGCATAGGCAGCAAGATAAAACCAGGATTCAGTTTATTTAATGCCCAGCCTCTTAACCTAATATTTATTATAATAAAACCTGCTACTCTAGTGGAAAAAGAGTAGCATGTTCTTCTCCCTTGTGCCATAGATCCTCATGTGAAACCTGCCATAACAAACACAAGGGAAGTCTCGGGCCAAAGGAGTGGGGCGTCATTGGTAAGGAGGGACGAACACTACCACCTACTCCCACATGCCCATGGCCACCTGCTCACCCCACAGCAAGCTCACCTTTACCTTCTGTCGTTGGGAAGCTTCAGGGCCGGCCCTCCTCTCTGAATAGAATGGTGTGTACCAATCTCCTCCCTTCCTCTCCCTTGATTCAACCTTTCTTTAAAAAAAGAAAGAAAGAAAACACGTTCTAGTTAGAATCAACTCTTAGTTTCTCTAGCACTTCTCGATCCTTTAAAATCAGTCCTCAGAACCTCCCAGGAGGTGCATCTGTGCAACACACACACACACACACACGCACACTCACACACACCTCCAACAATCATTTGGGGTATACATGCAAGGGGTGACTTGGGAACACTATTCAATAAGTAGGAGATAGTGCAAAATATTTTAAGGCTAAACTCTCAAGGCAAGACTTGAAATTTCATCTCAGATTCTGATCAATCCTGCCTTAGAAACAGACTATTTCAGTTGTTTCATTCTCAACAGACTCAGAGTAACTGTTCTGGCAACCCCTCGCAGGTGGAACTTACGCTTAACATTATTGAAGTCATTTTATAAAGGTGAGAGGAAGAGAGAGGGAGGGGATAGACAGGGAGGACGAGGGGAAAGGGAGCAAGAAGAGAGCAGAAGCAGCTGTATCTCCTCTAATGGGAATAAGCATAGCTGCTGAATAAAAAGAGAAAATGACAGAGAAACAAAACCCATTTTCCAACATAAGCTCCTTATACTGCTTCCGTTCTGCAGGGTACCAGACAGGAGGGAAAATGCCAGAGGAGAAAAAAGTATCTTTGCCCTTATTTGAAATGCAGCATGGATAGATGAAGAAGTTGAGATCTTCTAATGGCCCAGATACAGCAGAATTGGGATTAAATGAGTACATTCACTTCATATTCTTGAAAGGAACTAGCCCAGGCTAGGACGAAGGCAGAGAGACCAGTCGCAGAGTGACAGGCAGTATCAGGACTATATCAAAGGCCTGTTAATAGGATCTTGGAATGAGAATGGGGCTTTGAGATGGTTTAGCTGAAGACAGTATGAATCTCTTCCGGTAAGACTCTAATCCCCATAGGATTGAAGAAAGTGGCTGCCTTGCATAAAACATGACCACAATTTATGTCACACTTTCTGGCAAAGATCTCAGGCAGCCCCTGAGGATCTACAAAGCTGTTATTCCATGTTAATTGATACAAAGGGTGCTGTTTTCCAGGTGACCTCATTCCTAATTGAATGAGGCAGACACACTTACTGCACGTGAGCGTGTTTATTGCATGCATTACTGTCACTCAGCATTTATTACCCTTTACCAGTAGCAGCATGTAACAGTTAAAGAGACCTAGCTCTAAAGTTCTACCAAAAAAAAAAGAGCTCTGTGACTTTAATCACCTTGAAAATGGTGACTGTCTTGCCAATGGGTTTCAGGCCCGGGCAAGTTCACTATGGATTCAGTGTGACCAAAGAAATGACAATAGAACATTTTGGGGTGAAAGGGTTTATACCTGACTTTATTTCCACAGTGGCAGGTCAACCACTAGTCCCATTCACTCAGAGCAAGTCTGCACGCAGCAAGCCGGCCTCTGCCTCTGGGCCTCTCTGCCCGCACAGCCATCTCAGTCTCTGTCCTCTGCTCTCCAGCAGCCTTGCAGCTATCCCATCATGTTACGCCGAGCACCAAGCAGGGCTCTTTATATAGAGTCAATAACGATGCATTGCCCACAGGTGTGCAGTAAGCTAGTCAGCCAGGGCCAGGTGAGAATCCTGGCCACAGGAACCTTCACTTTATCCACAATGACAAAAAACAGTAACTACTCAAAAGTTGTTGTAGGTAAAGGAGACTAATGCATAAAAATTATGTCTGGCATACCCTAAGTATTTGTAAATATTATTATTATTTGCCCTTGCTGAAAGCATTATGGATGGGTTTATTAGCTAGACTTTTCTCCTAGGACAAATTCAACAAATATTCTTCAAGCATCTATTTTGTGCACAATGCTAAATTCTTTCACATATGCTTTTTGCCCCTCATAGCACTTCAGTCAGGTAGGCACTGTTATTTCTACTTAAAAACCAAGAAAACCAAAGCTCAGGTAGATAGGATAATTTTCCCTTCACCACTTGGCTATGAAGTTATGAAGTGTTCAGTCTGAGCTCAGGTCTTCTGACTCCACAACATGGACACTTGTGCTACATCACACAGTCTTAAGACTTTTTACATACATGAATTTTTATAGCCCATAGAAATTCTATCCATTGGTGTTCTGATAAACCAGAGCTCCAAAAAAAGAAGTCCTGATTTGTCACATTTGCTGATTTCTGTGGTATAGATATTCCCACCATGGCTGATTTCAAGCTATCAACAACCAGCTTGGAAAATTCTTCCATACTTAATAATCTGCTCTCACTAATCAATAAGAGAGGGCTGAAGGTGGGGGTGGGTGGAGATAGGGTGAGGCTGGTAAGAGGGTACAAACTTTCAGTTATAGGATGAATAAGGTCCAAGGAGCTAATGAATAACATGGTGACTATACTTGGTAACACCATATTGTATGATTGAAATTTGCTAAGAAAGTAGAATTTAAACATTCTCATAATAAAGGAAAAGGAGTGGGGTAATGGATGTGCTAATTAACTGGGGGGAATCCTTTTACAATATATATAATGTATACATATGTATACAAATATATGTATGTATACATATATCAATCATCACACTGTACACTCTAAATATCTTAGAATTTTGTCGTTTATTGATATACATCAATAAAGCTGGAAATAATAAAGCAAGATAATAACTTTTAAAAGGGATATATACACACACACATCCATATAGAGTTAGCACTAAAATTCAAACTTCAGACCAGAGGTTCTCAGTCTGGCAAGCTTTTTAAAAATCTTGGTTTTGCCTTGGCTGCATTTCAGACTAGTTGTATCACAATCTCTTAAGATGGGACCCAACCATCCATATTTCAAAGTGCCCACAACCGAGGCCTTAAAGCTTGAGCCTGCACCTCTTCTGGCCTATTGCTGCCTCTCTTCTTTCACTCCCAGGCCCCCAAGTTCTTTCTCAGGCCCTCTGGATGCTAACTTGGGGCCTAGCCCAGAGAGGCCAGGACTGCGGCAGAGCACAGCCAGCCTGTCAATCAGAGCCAGCAAACAGTGGGGAGCAGGGCAGACTCAGAAACAAGGTGCGCAGCTGAGAGCGTCGGAGGAGTCCCATCCCGGACGCGAGGAGAGGCCCTGAGGAAATGAAGAGACACAGCAGTCAAGCACTGGATGAGCAAATGGGAGTTGGCAAGGCTCAGGGTGGGAATCACGGAGTGGCGGTCAACTTCTGCCGGCCACTACTCAGCAGGGCACCTGTAGGCAGCTTACTTAAATTTTCTTTGCCTCAGTTTCTGCTATACATGGGAGTCACGTGATCTTCATGAAAAAGATTTAATGATAGAAAAGAAACTATCATTTGGTAGTATTCAATAATATCAGCTTTTAAAAACTGGTCTGATTACTGGTAAGAAAGCCGACTCTGCCTCAACCAGGAAAGGCTTTTTTTATTTTCCTTTATCCTATTTTTTGAGCTCAGATACACAGATTTCAGGCATACAGAATCAGGTACGCAGATTTGAACTGATCACCTCCTTAAATCCACGCCACTCCATTACCATCCATCCATCCACGGTTCTCTTTTTAAATTGCTTTTCACTTTGTTTCTTGGTCCAATCCTATTCCGTCCCCCTGTTTGCACTTCACTCCGGTATTTAGAATACACACTTCTAATCTCCATGTACATTTACTCAATTCCCTTTATATCTATGGACGACACAAAGTATGGCTTGTGGGTGAACCCTTTAAATTTACATGAATACTATCATATTAGTTTGCTCGGCCTGCCATAAAGAAATGCTACAGACAGGGTGACTTAAACAATAGACATTTTGCATAGTTCTAGAGGTTAGAGGTCTAAGGTCAAGGTGTTGGTTGGGTTGGTTCCTTCTGGGGCCTCTGTCCTTGACTCACAGGTAGCTGCCTCTTGCCCCATGTGGTCTTTCCTCAGTGTGAACATATATCTGGTATTTAAATGTCCTCTTCTTATAAAATTGATGTTGGTCAGATGGGTTAGTGTCCAACCTAAAAAAAAAAAAACTTCATTTTAACTTAATTACCTCCTTTAAGACATTGTCTCCAAATACAGTTACTTTCTGAGGTCCTGGGGTTTAGGGTTTCAACAGATGAATTTGGTGGGGGCATAATTCATCTCGTAATAAATTATCATTCTGTTGCAGTAGATCATTATGGTCCTGGCACCCACTGAATGACACACCTCCTTGGAACCGTGCTTCTATGTACCGTCTTTGTCACTGACTCCAGGCTTAGCATGTAACTTGCTCTGGCTAAAGGGACATTAGCGGACATGATCAAGCAAAGCGTGAAATTTTTTTGTGCCTTGCGGCTTGCCCTCTCTTGCTGCTGGTAACTCTTCTACTATGTAAGAAAGCCCAGGTCAGCCTGAGTTGCTGCAGACATGAGGCCCTCCCAGACATAAGGAACGAATATCAATGGCTATATGGGCAAGTGAAGCCATCTTAGACAATTGTTCCAATTGCCAACCAACCACAGAGGAATGAGTGAACCCAGGAGAGACCAGCAAAACTGCCCTCCTCATCCCAACTGAAAATGTTGACTCACAGAGCTAATAAACAGTTGTTACAAGCCAGTAAGTTTGAGATGGTTTGTTAGTAGCAACAGATCTCCTAACAACTACAGATCTCATTTTGTTTCCTGTTTGTTTGTTTTTTAATTTAACATTACGTATTTGAGATGTTGCTATCTGTAGACCTGCTTCACTCCTTCTGGCATTTTGTCATAAGTACACGTCATATTTTACACACCCATTTTCCTAGGTTTGAACAGCTGAGCTGCCTCCAATGTTTTACTCCGCACACATTTTCATAAACATCTCCTTGTCCTCCTGTGTAAGAAGTTTCTCAGGACACACTACTCAGAAGTGAAATTGCTGGGTTGCAGGGCATATGAATACTTCATTGCACTAAATATTGTTGGGTTGGTCTTCAGAATAACTGTAGCAATTTACACTCCTTCCACAAGTGAAAGAAGGTCAGCCAGGGGAGTTTTAGGTTTCTTATTGGAGCAGAAATCATTCCCTGATGGTGGCAAACCTTCAGCCTGCAAAGGAAAACAACTACAAGTCCTCAGCAGGGACAGCAAGGAGAGGTCCAGAAATCACAGCCCAGCTATGGCCACAGACAGATCTGAACACGCTTTCTCTGTACTTCTCTTCTTCACTGGCCTTACCTGGAATTCACTTACTACTGTTTTTTTTTTTATTCACCTGATATGTTATCGAATTCAGTATTCTGTTCTCTAATCCTAAATTGAAATTTTGAGATTTTTAAAAAATATTTTTATTTCTCCATCATAAAAGATCTAAAAGATATTTAGAATTTACTGGTAATAGACCATTTTGTTGAAAACATTTGTTCAAATTATCATTGTGTTTGAAATCATGTGAAGAAATGGCACCCTAGTAGCAACAAGGACACCTATAGCCCAGTTTTGGCTTCTAATATCATTCCCCAATAAAAGGAACCAGAGAAATGGCTGATCTAGGATCATGGCAAGAAATATACAAGATGAGACTAGAATATCTTGTACTGCCCAAATGTAAGGAAGTGCTAAAAAAAAAAAACTGATTGGAAATATGTCAGAGGGACATAGGAGCTAACTGAACAGCACCCAGTGGCCAAAGATGCTATGATTTGAGCGACAATATAAAGTAGTGTTGGATTATAACCCAAAATGTAAAATAAATAACAGTGAGTCAATGCTAATAGAAATACATAATTGAATAATTACTGGGGAAGAAGAGAAAAATTTGTGCAGAAGAATTACAAACAATGTATGTAGACCCTCCACCCTGAAGGGAGGAGAGAATAACTTCCCACTTTTTAAGTGTAAGATGCACTAATCCCTTCCTTATGGAAAGAAGGAAAAAAGAATAACTTTCCCGGGAGCAACGGGCAACACTCCCTCGTCCCGGTGATCAGGACCAACAGCGACAGCCATGAATCACCTGAGTGGTATGTAGGGTTTAGATGATGTAATGAAAATGTCACTTTGCTTCTGTGATCTTCCCCCCAAAAACCCTTAACCCCCATCTAACCATGAAAAAAACTTCCAAAAAAACTCCAATAGAGGGACAGCCTACAAAATATCTGACCAGTACTCCTCAAAACGGTCAAGGTCACCAAAAACAGGAAAAGTCTAAAACCTGTCACAGCCAAGAGGAGCCTAGGGGGATGGGGCAGTAAACATCATGTGACGTCACGGAAGGGATCCTAGAGCAGAAAAAAGACTTTAGATTAAAAAAACTAAGGCAATCTGAATCAACTATGGGCGTTCATTAATAATAATGTGTCAATATTGGTTCATTCATTGTAACAAATATTACAAGTAATGTATAGTTGAGAGATACACGTAAATGTAGTAAAACACATAAAGGAGCTAAAAAAATACAATGATTATCCAAAGGGAAGGGATGAGGTTGCAATCACAAGAGCCACATATGATTTTCTGGGGTAGGTATTACACTGCATTTCCAGACGTGAGTGACAGATAACTAGGTGTTAAAGCAGGTGTTTCATTGACTAATATTCACATAGCTTTACTGCTGTATGTTAAGCTCTACAAATCTGTTTTATACACTTTTATTACTATAAAAATGTAAAAAAAAAAAGTGGAATAAAACATACTGAAATAACGAAGGAGATTTTCTCTGAGTGGTGAGATTATGTTTATTTTTTCCTACATGCTAAAATAGTTTCTAACTTTTCTGCAATGCTCATGAATGCTATTTCTTATCTGAGAAGAATAAACTCTACTTGTTAAAGGAAAGAAGAGCAGCCTGGCCAAGAGTCACTCTGGGAATAGCATTTTTCTTTCCATTTACTGCTTTACGTTATGCTAAAAATTGACTGGAAGTATACTAGCTATGGTCTTTTAATTGTGTACCACATGGAGATGCAAGGGAGTATATTATGCCAGAAAAATCTAGAAATGCTATATTATCATTTGCAGTAAGTCATTCTAATGCCTTAAGAGACTTGTTTTCATAATTCCCAGTTTGGAAATAAGCTAACAAACAACAAAAATACAATGACTTTGGAGAAAACACAATGACCCACAGAAAAAGATGACAAAAGTTGCTTATCATTTCACAGCTTCCATTTGGAAGCAATTAAGCATCTGGCCTTGTGCTTCCATTTGTGATATCAAATACCAGAGGGGAAATTATATGTGAAATAGACAACAGCCTCAGCTTGATTTTGTGCAGGCATTTCAGGAGAGCTTCTCCACAGGATGTTTCTTTCTCCTTAGAGAAGTCCAACATCGGAAAAACTTTTTTGATTCTATGTGACCTTCGGCAAGTCACAAAGGCCTCCCTGGGCATCTGTAAAATGAGGGCTCAGAAGAAATGACCTCCAAGGACCCTTCTAGTACTAAAATCTTATGACTGAAGGCTATCCAACAAAAAGGAGAGCAGATCTTATGATAAAGTCAATGCTGAAGATGAAAGCATTGAATATTCTATAACATTTTAATCTGTAACAATGCTTTTCAATTTATGTCCGTTTTATCCTCAACAACCTCTGTTTTAAGGAGGAATAGAAATATCATTATACCTGTCTTGAAATGAGAAAACTGAATCCAAGTAGATGTTGAACTAACGCACTCGAAAGGGCACATTTTCCATGTATTCTGAAAACACAGGAGCTGGCATTACATGGCTGTGGGCTCTTGAACATTCTGGTTTTGCTTTTGTTTCTTTTTCCCCCAATCTGTAAAACGAGCCCACTGAACTTGGCTAGATGATCTCTATGATTATCTTATTCTATCACCAAATTCCCAGTTTAGTAAGCAGAGGTGCTTGGGCCAAAAACAAGGGTCTGATCATGAAAATAGCCTTCCCCTAATCAATGGTCACCTTATACAGTTCAGGTAACTGTAACACTGTGGAAATGGCCTAGAGGTCCCTCATTCAGACACTCCCCATGGTCCCCACCAACCAATATAATAGAGTGTCCACCTCTCTCTTCCGTAACTGTTACTGAATTGAGTCTACACAGATCCATGTTCTAATTCTAGTTCATCATCTCTGGGCCTCAGTTCTGTCATCTATAAAATTAAGGACTTTAAAAACTACATGGATTACAGAGGTCTTTCTTGACAGCATTTTTATATTCTTCCAATGTTTTCTAAGGCAATACAACTGGTTGAGTCTAATACCACAGCCAGCCCCGAGAGCCAGAACGTTTCCCACATTTACGTCAATGGACTTCACTGCCCCCTGAACATTGGAATAGTGTCTTTGCCTTAATTATCTTGCCACAGATTTTGATTCTGGTGGGTTTTGGTTCTGTGGTCTGGCCTTTGTGACAGTGGGTCTCAAACTTGAAGGGCATCAGGACCACGTGGAGGGCTTTTTAAAAAGAGGGCTGGACGCCAACTGCAGAGTTTCTGATTCAGCACATCTGGGGTGGGACCTGAGAATGGGCACTTCTAACAAGTTCCCAGGTGATGTTGATACTGGTCCAGGGACCCCACTTTGGGGTGCTGGCTCCTCAGAAAGGGATATCGCTCCATGAGGAAGGAGCCTTCATGGCCAGGATATTTTTCTTCCTGCATGCAATCTGGCCCCTTTACTTTTCATCCATCCTTGCAAGTTCTGACCCTCCTCCACTTGATTGCCCTTCAAATATTTGAAGATAACTTTTCTGCCCACTCCCACCCACCATGGTCATTTCCAAGTAGGCTCTCATAAAAAATTACCTGCTACAAGTTAAACTATTTTCTCTGGTATTGTGGAGCAGTAGCACGTGACCATGTCAATAGCAACAATTATACTAAAAAATAAAATAAACAGAGAGTAACAAGATGGATTCATGGGGCTCTTAAATTTCTCCAAATTCTAGGAGAAATTTGTTTAAAAACAGTCATTATACCTCATTCTGCATTGCATTATTATCTGTTAGTTTGAATATACCTTCTCTCGCAAGTCTGATCATATAGGTTGGATTCTAAGCTCCACCACTAATTATCCCATGACCCCAGGTAAATTTTTAAAACTCTCTGGGCCTCAGTTCCTCCTGTGGTTGTCTGGAGGACCAGGAAGCATGCGTATGTACACGCATACACTCGACATAGAATGTTGCAGAGAGAGCACAGTACGTTTGCTGTTATTGTAAGCTGCTTAAGTAAAAGGACAATGGAAAGAGATATGCTTAAATAAATGGTTGTCTTATAAAGGAATTGATTTCTCTACGTAACTAAATTCAATTAATGAAAGAAGCTAATAGCTCATAGATTTAAAATCTACAACTGTTCACTTCCTAGGGAAATGGATTGACTTAACTTAGCAAAACTAATGAACTCTGTTTGCTCATAAATACATTGACAAGTTGCTGATTTTCATGCTTTTCATTTTCCCAACATGCTTGCCCTGCCGATACCCACCTTCCACATCTGACCACTGTATCCAGATGGCTACCAGGAGAGCCTTGGAAGCCAGGCACTTGCCCCAAGGTCAGCCCATCAGAGCGCTGGCACGGGAATCTTGGAACGAGAACCGAGAAAGTCAGTCAGTCCTTGAGTTGTTTACTGTAGAATGGAAAGCTCCGGCTGGATTTATATTCTAGTTTCCTACAACATAGACTAGAGAAATGGAGGAAACATTTATGCATTAAAAGAGGAAGGAAATAAACTGGCTTTTAGAGAGAATTGGAGATAAAAGAAATACAAAGTCAATTCTAACAGCACCTGTGCTCCTGACCCCAGGTTTTCCTGGGAACTGGTCATATTTGTTTTCTCGGGTTGTGTAAAGCTCCCCAATATCCTTAAAATAAATTGCCCTCTTGCTTAAGTTAGCTAGCATAATTTTCTTCCAAAAGCCCCTAAATGATCCTAAATAATAGGATGTCTGTCTACCCAAGGCAAGTACTCTGAAGGTCACAATTCATTTAAGTGCAGCTGGGGCTACACCCAGCCTTTCTAATGAACTTAGATTTAAATGACAAGTGAAACATATAGGCACCAAAGTGTTCATCTGAGAGGTAATATCCAAAATGTTTGTTCCATCTTCAAAAAAAATAGTGAAATTGCAGGAGGTCAAAGTCTGAATCTTACATAAGGCCACAGTCAGTAGGAAGAATTCATAAAAGACAAGTTTAGCCCAGGCATAACTGGGCTCTTTCTCCAGTTCAGCTCTGAGATTCTGGCTTCCGGATGAAATACCCTCAGCCTTCAGAGAGCTCTGCAAAGTCAAGGCCTGCTCTATCACATGAGGGAGGCAGACCCTAATAGACAACCTTGATCTGAGAGAGAGAAAGAAAAAAAGAACTTTAAGACAAGACAAAAAATGTTGAAGGAGAGAGACAAAACTTCTTGTTGCATCACAGTGAGAAGTCTTGAGCCACATTTCCATGCTCTCGCGAAGCAATCAGAAGTCAAGCCTCCAGGGTTAGACGGTGGTAGATGAGGAAGACCTTCAGCCAGGCTGGGAGCTGCGTTGCGTCATCCCAAGGCTGTGCTGTCCTCTTCATTGTCTAGAATGGTCTCAGATGCTGTCCTGACAGGCACTTTCTAGAACTGACAAAGCATAATCTGGGTGTAATGGGTCCCTCCTTATCCCCAAAGAAAATTTCCCAAAAATTATCAGGAAGGCTTGCCACACAAGCCATGGCACTAATATGGCTTTGGGCTCCAATTTTCCAAGGAAGGATGGGGCTGCCCATCTGCTCCTGCAGATAGGCTCAACTCTGCTCCCCCAAGTGACTGGAGACCTGAAACTTAAACCAGCCTGCAGAGGGAAGTATTCAAGAAAACATGAGAGAAGCAACAAGCAAAGCTTTTGCCTAATCAAGGCTTCCCACGTTGGGATGTGACTGCCAGTCCCACAGGCTATATATGGATATTTAGGCAACATTAGCCTTTCAGCTTCCATTGTGATAAACATGCTTTGTTCATTCATTCCTCCTTTATTGGATCCCTGCCTTCACAAGTTTGACTTTAACTGATTCTTTTAATTGGCCTCTGTAGGATATGTAAGTACAATAACAAAAGAGAGAGAGAGAGGTAGTCTATCCCCAGGAAAGCATCAGAACAGAGAAGGGGAGAGGAGCTCAAGAGAGGTCTGTAATGGGAGTTTTTCTTTCATTTAAAGACCCCAGAAAATACACTTGCTTATGTCAATTAGTTAGGAAAAAAAAATCTCATCATGATGTGACCCTCTCAATATAATTAAAACAGTTAAAGTGGCTGGAATGAAATATTGAAGTGGCACAACTCGTAAAGTCTAAGACACATATAAATAGAAGGTTACAGCCACTTTGTCATTTATTCATCCTGTAAGAGTTCTCTTGCTTAGCTCACCAATCCTGCCTTAAGTGTTCTCCTCTTTCAGGGAAGAGGTTGCCTAGTCTATGCAAACTTAACTTTTATCACTAATTCTTCTGGGTTGGCATCCCCGGTTTCTAAAATCAAGGCTGAACCCCCAGACCCACCACTCACCACCTCTATGACATTGGCAAGTCACCAAATCTCTCTAAGCTTTACCATCCTCACTCAAAAAACACGAAAACAAAAAGCAAGAAAGAACTAGTGCCTATCTGAAAAATGGGGTTGATGCATGCCCACGCATTCATTCTTACAACCAGCAATTATAATTCATTAACTGCCATAGACGGGTTTGAATAAAATCCTGCAGTGCGAAGAAGAAGGGGCAATCGATTCCCACATGGAGGAGTTGGGACGGGATGCTCAGGGGTGGCAAACTAGAACTTGGAAGATTCACGGAGTCAACCATGATCAGGGATCCGTGTGAAAACAGGCAGGAAGCCACAAGAACCGAGAGCCCTGAGAGCACAGTACCTGGGCTCTGTGGGCGGCCCCTGCCACGAGGGGAATGGCAGGTGCAGAGGCCGGGCCGAGGTGGTGCACCCTTGGCCTCAAATGAGAAACTGCACTGGGAAACATGGCTAAACCATGAAATGAACATGAGTGTCTGCAATTGTGATTATTTATTTCCCACTTTCCTTCCCAAATCTCCTTAAGTGCTGCTAAGGATGCTAGATTCTCCCATCAAGGCTTCACAGAGGAGCTTTGAAGCCTTTGGACCTGAGCTTGAACCTGGGCTGCACATACTTGCCACATGGACCTACATTTCCCCACCTTTAAAGCTGGGGGTGATGATGCTTACTTTACAAAAATGTCATAGACTTTAAAGCCCATTTATTTAAAACACCTGGCACATTCTAGGTGGTCAATAAATGGTAGCTATGAGCATATTTTTATTAGCAATAATCTGTCTGAAGTGCCAGGATCAAAGTCTGGCTCAAAGGAAATACGAATAAATCCCTTTCATTACCCTTGGAAGTGAGAAGGGCAGCTTCTGGACTGGTGTTCTTTGAGAAAAGATCAGAATTCTACTTCCCCCTAACAATTCTCCTCATCTGAAATTTCCAGTCTCATTCAATGGGTTATGGAAAAACTGTTCCAAAGTGTGTTTTTCAGGCCAAATAATTCTATGGTTTGCATGTGTTAGAAACACACACATACACACAGTGCCATGCAACGTTTTCCAAACTGTGGAAAGTGATCACAGAACACTTTCCTCTGGAGAGTTAAACTCAGTTGGGGAAAAGGCAGGTTAGGGCTTTTCTGCAAGAGGTCCCTGTTAACATTCAGGCATCTTATCCAAGAGGAGATAACACTTGAACACCTTATAGCGACAGTGACGATACCTACAACTCAGTGTCCTCTACATGCTTAAAATGCTACGTGCATCATCTCACTTAATGAATGTTCATTCAGGTCTTACAATAATAGTAGCCCCATACAACACTATGTGCCAAGAACTCCTCCAGGCATTTTGGTAATGACTTATTTCTTGAAAAGAATCCTGTGAGGCAGGTGCTATTAGTATCCCCATTTTTTAGGAAACTGAAGCAGAGAGGTGCATTAGTGATTTGCTCAAAGTGACAGCATCTGAAGGGCTGAGCCTGGAGTCGAACCCAGGCAGTGTGGCTCCAGAGTCTGTGCTCTTAACCACTGCCTCATCATCTGTCAACTCGGGGCCCCATCACTGGACATGTAAACTGAGGCACAAAATAGAAAAGCCACTTCACAAGGTAATCAAAAGATACTCATAAGAAACATGATGAGTACTCAGAGCATCCTCTGAAATACCTGGGCAAAGCTAAGACAAGCTGTAACTGCTTCTAGAGAGTTGGTTGTGATATAAAGAGTCTGGGACGCATAGTCTCACCTGCATGGGGCCCTGGGCAAGCCACAAGAAAGTGTTTATCAGTCAGCCCTAAACAATGAAGTCCCTTTTCCTGCCTGAGCCGGGCCCCTGGTTTGACGTGGGGCCTCCTGCATCTAGTCATGAACTAGTCTCAGCCGCGATGACTCGCCCCATCAGTCCCAGAGACTGCAGCTTGCTGCCCCAGCCCTCCCTGACTGGACTACACCTGCCCGAGCAGCCGGTCTGCCTTTGCACGCTGCTGTTCAGCCAGGTACTCATTCAACCGATTCTAGGTCTGCTTCCAACCAGTATGGCTCCTTCACCGGATTTGCAAAGCCACAGATTCTGGCTAAAATCAACTCAGTAGAGCTGGAGCCAGGAGCCGTGTGTCATTGTCACTGATACCACCTGCAGAGTGCTGGGTTTTCCTCCCACAGGCACAGTCCTGCTAATATGATATGGAAGACTTGAGTTCTTTTCTAGAGCAACTGCTTGTCTTCTAAGGGAAGAGAGGATTTATGGGAGCTTGAGAAGCCCCCCACCCCCTGCACCCCGAGATCCTCCCACCGTCACTCAGAAGGTGCCAACACTCTGAAAGCAAAAGGACACCAGCCAGGTAAGAGATGCTCAGGCTGGAGTCCTGGAAACCTCTCCAGGTAATTTTGTCTCATGTGGTCCAGCCAAACGACAAATGATCTCACAGCCACCAAAGGGGATGATCAGGAAAACAGTGTAGAAGCATAAGACAATGCTTTGAGGTAAGAAACCTTTAAAGTGCAACATTTAGAATGGCCCATGTGCTCTGGGTGCAACTGTGCAAAAGCCCTCATGCAAGTGAAATAGAACAGGCAAAATGAAAGCCTTTACCAGACTCATGCATTGAAGAAAGAATTCTTTTAATTATTGTAATGCCTTTTTTATTTTCACATTAACCGACACTGTATAAGATTTTGAACACAAAATAATCTCATTTTCCACAATAGCTTTTGTAAGCAAGGAAGCTAATAGCCGTTGATTATGTACTACATGCCCAGAGACGTACATACACTATTTATTACAATCAACCGTCGAAGAAAATTACAAAGAGGGTTGTACTATCTCCTTCTTTCAGATGCCACAAAGGAACTTGGGGAAATGATGGTAATAGACAGAGTTACGGTTCCACATCTTTACTGTCGCCAGTTTACATGCCTTTGCCATCCCTTTGACTCTCTAGATTCAGCTACAGGACTTATTTGTTTAGCTGATGGGAAGTTAGCAGATGGAATGCAGGCAGAGGCTTTGCAAGGGCCTTTGAAGTTGGGCCTGCTCGCTTGCACCTCTGCCATCACCAGCCTAGTCTTCTGCTGGTTCCAAGAAGCAGAGCCCCATCTGAGCCAGACCCAGACCAGTCTACCCCATAAACACGCAAACCCTCCTGTCCCACAGACCCATGAGCTAAATCAATCCTTATTGTTATACCTACTGAGATTTTGTGATTGGTTGTGATATAAAATTGTTATAACATTAACTGAAATGGTGACTAAATCGGAATTCAAATCCAGACTTCGTGCTCCAAATCCAGTCTTTTTTCTGTGCCATAGTAACACACAGTCTTAAACTTTTACTAAAATTCCATTTGATATATGAGACATTGGGCTAAACTAAATGGGGTATTGAACAAGTTTATCTTCATCATCTTTCTCTATTCCCTCTAGGACCTCCCACAGCCAAATAGCCAGGTTGGGCCAGTGCACACCCTACAAATGAAAATGAATTCTACTAAGCCGATTGCAATACAAGCATTGACCTAAATGTGTAAAATTGGGCTAAACGTGGTTAGGAATAAATTGTACATAGTAATGCCTGCTATAAGATAAACAGAATCACAGGGGTTACAAATCTAGGAGGGAAATGGTTGTATAGATAAATAGCTAAATAAAAGTTTGGCACACCCAAACAATGGAAGATTATCCATCTTTTCTATATATGAGAAAGTTAACTATGTATATTTGCTTATTTTTGCATGAGCGTAGAGAAACTATGAAAGGATACATACCAAACTGTTACACAGGCTACCTAGGGGTGCTTGGGAAGCACAATTGTGAGAAAGATCCTCAGCATAGCATTTCCTTTATGTTTACAATATATTTACATTATATTGTTTCACTTGTTACAACAAATTTATGCAATTTTTAGGCCATAATTTCCCTCCTTTAGATATTTTCCCTCCTTCCTGCCTCTCCTCTCCTTCTGGTACTCCCATTATGCTTATATTGATGTACTTGATGATCTTGGTGCATTTCTCTGAGATTCTCTTCCTTTTTTTTCATCCTTCTTTTCTGTTCCTCATCATGCATAGTCTCTATTAACCTACAAGCTTGGAAATTCTTTTTTCTGTCACCTCAGATCAGCTGCTGAAGCCCTCTAGTGAAATTTTTATTTCAGTTATATACTTTCTCAGCCTCAGAATGTCCACTTAGCTGTGTGTTGTAATTTCTATTTCTTAATGAATATTCTCTATCTCAGGGACATTGTCAACATCCCTCCCTTTACCCCTTTAATCAAGGTTTTCTTTAGTTCTGTGACCACACTGGTGACAGCCTTTTGCTACGAAATCTGACATCTCATGGGCAGTTTCTACTGCCTTCTGGTTTTCCTGGTGGATGGGTCATACTCATCCTGTTTCTTTCTTTATATGCCTCATAATTTCTTGTTGGTAACTGGACATTTCAGATTGTGTGTTATAGCAACTCTGGGTACTGGTATCCCCTCCAAGGCTTGTTTTGATTATGTGCTTATTTTTGGTGAGTGACAAGATTTTAGGGAAGCTTGTTACACACACACACACACACACACACACACACACACACACACAGCCTCCGGTGTGCCTTCTCAGGGAGGTGTGGATTCAGGAAAGCCCGTCATCCTGGGACGACAGTGGTATCCATAAGGCTCTCTTCTCTCTTGCCTGGACTTTACCCAGCTCGGACCCCAGGAGAGCTCTTCCCAGCTGTTATTCCCCAGGCCTTTCCTGCAAACTAACCTGTGTACAGTCTAGGCTGTATCTTCATTAAACCCAGCAAGTCTCCACTCAACCACCTTTCACCACAATCTTCACAGCCCCTGAGAGGGTCCTTCCCTTTGAACTTCTTCACAGACTATTGCAATAAAGTCTTTTCCTGTGGAAAGAGATTAGCAGCTGCCTGTCCTATGGCCTGCCTTCCCCCATGCAAAATTCTGAGCCACATCTCCACGCCGGAGGGGAGGACAGTGGCTCGGTCTGCCTTCAGGAACACTGCTCTATTTGTGGAGCACCTGGTTGAAGGCTGACAGGTACAACCTGCAGTCCTCTCGGCTTGCCTCTCCTGGTACAGACCCACCACCTGCCAAGCCCTGGCAAAGGCAGCAAGGCCCCAGTATTCACAGCACATCACAACCAGGGCAGAGCCCAGTCCTGCAGATAGGGGCTGTGCAGCAGGAGGGATCCCCCACCTCCCAGCCACACTCACCTGGGACTCGGCCTCAGTAGTGAGGGTGTAATTCCAGGGGGAAAATAACTTCCCAGCCCAGGGCAAATTACCTGTGAAGTCGAAATCAGTCAAAAGGAGAAATAAAGTGGGAGAAACCTGTTTATTGCTTACAATCAATTGTCCACTTCTGCTCACCCGTCTCTCACGACCCCTTTGTAAAAAAGAGGCCCCACCCAACCTCTCCAGTCCAGATACACCCTGTTTCCCCTTGTAACTACCTATTGATACAGAGATGGTACTTCTCTCCACCCCTTGGAAACACGTATTGATATGGAGATGCACTAAGGCCAGGAGAGAGACTCTGGAAATATTGTAATTTTAGCCACATGGGGCAAAATGAGAAATGCTCAAATCCTTCTCTTCCTGGGAAAAAAAGCCCTCTGACCGGAAATGGGGGGGAGTGGGAGCCCCGTGTCCTTGGCTGCCACGTATGGAGTGGTCTCCACTTCGCTGAGTGGGAGAGGTGTTAGTTCAAATACTACGGACTCTCCCTTTCTTACCAGGTTTTCATAGCTTTTCTTGAGTAGAAGTTTTTTCACTGTGTTTACCCACAGGACCATTTCTAGAGGTTTTAAATGGTTGGGCTTTTTATATCATTTTCACCAGTTTCGTGGGGAGTGGATGAGTGGAGCCCTCATGCTCCCAGGCCGGAAGTCTCTGCCCGTCAATGGACCTTTTCTGACATTTGTAATTAATGAAAACGTAAAGTGAAAAGCGAAAGATCTGGAAGACTTTCTGCACCAAACCTGATCACTCATAGATGTGGATGCAGGCCCCAAGTCAGCAGTTCACCCTAGTCATCCTTCCTTCTGCAACCTCTCCGAAAAGCTGGGGTGAGCTTGGGGGCCCGGGCAGGCCCAGAAGAGATGCGGTCAGCACCCACTAGGGGAAGACGACGAGGACCCACCTGCCACCCAGCTCGTCCTCCTCAGCTCAACCAGGGAGCTTCCAGGATGGGGCTATTTTATTTATGTGGCACAGACACCCCAGCAATGGCAGCTGGATCAAGCATCACAGTAGAGCCACGTCGCAGGCTTCCTTAGAATCGCTACTTTCCGTCACTGCTCCTTTAATCTTCTATTACTAAAGATAACTCTGCTTTATTTGACCAAAATGCACCTGCAGTACAATCTTAAAAGAGAATGTGCCCAGATGGTAGCAGTATTTAAGGAAATAGAGTTTTCCAGTTTGGGAATTTGTAACCCCATTGATTTCATTTGTGTGATTTTGTTTTTCCAAACCCCCATTTTGCCCATACACTGTGCCAGTTGCTAGGGGAGTGTCGTGGGGTAGTCATGGTAACGAAGCCTCACCCCCCTACACACACACACACACACTTCACATGCTTTACCCACCAACTGTAACTCACCCAAACTCCCAAAGTCACTCACATCCTGAAAATGAGTTTAAAATAACAAATATCAAAGTTGTATGAACTGCCACATGTTGTGTTTTTGTCACTATGTCTAATTACTAGCCACACCGAGGGTAAAAAAATATAAGTGGAGCTCAGTGGCAGATTGCTTGCAGTTGAGAATTTCCCTTTTAATAGGGAGGAAAAGGGGGAACCGGTCTGTTCTCTGCTCAGCTGGGAAGAGGCTGAAACCAAAGGTGGCTTCAGAGATGTGCTCTGCTCCTTCCTGATCGTTTTCACTTTCCTTGTAGTAATAATTATTCTTGGCTAATAATGTGGGTTTTTAAAGCAGGTTATTAGTGCTTCCAACACTGTAATTGAATTTCCTGAAAGCAAAGACCTGCATTCTACAATCTGGGTCCCAATTATTTGACCAAGACCTGAATCTCAACAACAGGAGGCAAGAATTCCCCTGCATTTGTGTGAGTCAGACCACACCTGGGGTCCGGTGCTCAGGAGACCAGTTTCAGGGGAACCCTGATGACAGATCAGCATTCAGAGACAAGAGACAAAGTCAGCAAGCAGATCTATAAGTATGTCTTAACACCAAGCCCCCGAAAAACCAAGGCTTTGGTCTGGAGAAGTGGTATTTCAAACCCCCAAAGTCTGTGTTTTATGAGAAATGATCTCCAAAGAGCAGAAGGACTGTCCCTGGAAAGGGAGTGTCTTTAACCAGGGAGATGCCTGCCCCAAGCATGTGGCACCCTCGGGAGCAAAGAATGAGGACGTGTCCTCACTACTTGTGCCCTCCTGCCTCTGCCCCCTACAGTGACACCTGAGTGCAGGAAGCCCTTGCAGGGGAGCGACTGCCAGCTCCTTCTCGCCCTCAGTCTATTACTTTCCTAGCCTGGGTTAGCTTGTTACTTGGGAGGGTGATTCCAGGGAGCAGCACAGAGGGATGGAAAGGGAAGAAGAAATGTGGGCAAGAAAAACCAGTGTAAAGATGCACTTGCATTGTCCAAGAGGTCCTCACTCCTGGGCCATTTCCTCTCATACAGTCCCCTGAGAAGTCATGGAATGTGTCTCTGCCTGAGGGAAGAGGGCGAAGGCCTTCATCTAAGGGTTACTGTGCCCTGTAGGTCCAGGGCCCCCCTCCGCCACAGGGCAAGAACTCTCCTGCCTTTCAGAGTTGAGTGCGAGTGCTGAGCAGCAATTTGGGTGGGCCACACTGTGCTGTCAAAAATGCCCAAGGCAGCAGGTGGGAGGCTCGCAGCACAGACTGAAGGCAAGTGCTGTCAGGTCACTCCTGCGGATAACATGTCAGAGCCTGCACAGATGGATGGTCACAGCAGCACCAATGAAAATAAGAGGCAGGGCCAAGAGGACTGAAGTGGTATCTCAGGGGTATCCAAACCAACCAACCAAAAAGTAACAATCAGGGCAGAGGGCAGGCAGTCTGTTCTGGAATCCCTGGCCCTTCCTTGGGCACACATAGTAGTAAAGGTCTGGCTGTCTCTTTCTGACCCAGGGAACCAGTTGCCCATTTTCTCTTGTAGAATCTTTGCCAACTGCTACACCGTGCTTAATCTACACCCATGTGAAACTGCCAGCACCCTCAGACATGAACTGGGCCTCCCTCTGATCTGTTGGGATCCACAGGGCTGATCCAAGCCTGCAATCTAGAGCTCTGCTCCTTTTCAGTCTCCCCCTGTTGGAGGCATGGGGATTTCTGAACATCTACTTCTGTATTCCTAGAATTTCTCATGATAACCCCGCTCCTGCTTCCATGTGTACCACCTGCTGTCCCCTTCTGACCTGGCTTTGGTCCATGTCCTGGCCTCCTCCTCACCTTCTGTTCCCATCAACCAATTCGTGCTCCTTCCCTCTCCTCTTTACCCTCCTCCCTTTAGGTTAGGTTTCCCAGGGAAAATCCTATATGCGGTGTAAATTACATCTGAGAACCTGATGCAAATGCAATTTTGATTTTTAAGTAAGATTATGTAAATTGTGGGTCGTCTATTATTTTGCTCGCTGAAATTGCTTTAACAAAATTATGAAGTTGTATTTTGTAATATGAGGCAGGTCAAAAAAGTATGTACGTAATGATTAAATCATGAAACAATGTGATTCTAAAGCCTTCCCTTAGTTTTGCAGGCATTGCATTCAGACTCTATGAAACCCTGTATACCAGAATTTTGGAAGTGACATTATTTCTGCTAAACTTCACCCAGTCTTCTTACCTCTGTTTTCCGTGTAAGAGGCCTGAATCTCCCTCAGTCAGTGGCCTATGTTTGTATGTTTCCTATATATTTTTAAGTTCCCTGTAAACTGGATCACATTCATAGTAATCACCCACATGTCTTAGGATTTTCTCCAGGCTGTTATTTCTGGAAGTCTACAAGAAGTACCACACATTTGCTTGTAAGTGTTTTCCTCAAGTCCTGCCTGCTTTAGTGCACAGTGGCCCCCACAAAGCTTCCCCCACCAAAACCACTGCTGGGGCTGCTGCTGACAGCCTGCAGCCTGCCTCCCTCAGGAACCCCATGCAAATCCGGGCGGGGTGGCCCGTGACTGATCCCTGAGTTAACATTCTTTTCCACCCTTCTTTCCCCCCAGGCATGGTGCACATATCTGCTCTCCAGCCAAGAATTCTGCTGTGCAAATTAATGTCAGGAAGGTCCGTTTCATGAACACACCAGGACTCACACTAGATACATTTCCCGATCCTTCACCTATCTGTCTTTTCTGCTATCCTTTCTCTGCACACTCGTGTTAGCTGCAGAACATTCTGGAAATGGCATGGTTCCTTCAGGGTCGACTTAGTGTGCCCTGATTTATCTACACACTTCTTGGTGCCCTTTCTGCCCATTTGGCCTCAGGGAGAATGATTTGTACTGAATAGATGAAACATGGAACACTTACCACAGATCAAGAGAATGGCAAATGGGAGGGAGGCAGCTAATATTTATAGACATTCGATGAGAAAAAGGAGGCTCAAAGAGAACCCTCACTTGCCCAGGATACCCATCTAATGAATGATTGGACCAAAATTTGAATCCTGGGACTTTCTATCAATCAATCAATCAGTCAATCAATCAATCTTTGTCTCTCTCTCCCTCCATTCCTGATCTCTATGATTATCTTCTTTTCTAGTTTCCTTTGATGTGGTTAAATGAAGTCTCCTGTCACTACTTTCTGTGCTCCTCAGTTAACATCTGAATATAAAACTAAATTCCATTTTCTCTGTGGATATTTCTTTTTTCTTTTTCCTTTAAGTTGGCCCTGAGTCCAGATTTCTCTCCATATCACACTTACAGATCACCTGCACCGTTATCCTTCAGCAGAAGCCACGGGGGAGCTATAAGCCAAGTACATCCTGTCAAGCATCTCAGAATGGAACATCTCTAACACAGCATGCATTCTCTTCCTTGCATCCTACCAAGACTCACACGCAGAAAATTCTATGTCCGTATTTTGCTTTGTATGCATTTCCTAGTGGACATTGTTCTCACTGTAGAAAGCCAGAACTCGGAGGGAACTTAACAGCAATTTGTTCCACCTCTTCTACTTTCAAGATGAGCAAATTTAGGGTTAGGCAACCAGCCCAAGAACTCACACCCGTATCACACGAGTTAGAAGTGCAGCCAGGAACCTCTGGGCTCCCAAATGGAGCTTCTGCTAAAGTAGCTGACTATCTTTACATGGATTAATCACGCTGAAAAGGTTTCCTCCCATGAGCTCAGCTTTTGAATGGACACATTTTGGATACGCAAAGTACCGCACACTTCTACATTCTCATTAATAACAATCTTCACAAATGCCCAGGCATACCTGGAGGTTTTTGCCTATATGAAATTACCTAGCAACAGTAAATGGTGAAGGACTGGTTAAATAAGCAAAGGTTAAAGGCCAGCCAGCTGTCTGCTAGGACGGTGCTAACTGCTTCCCCAGGAGCATATAAGAAATGTTTGCTGACCCGGAATCTAGACAATTGCCACAAAGACTAAGAAAGTCCTATTTCAGACCTGAGCATATTACAAATGGTTGAAGGATATCCTGGGCCCTCAGGCAGAAGTTCCCTGGAATCATCTCCCATTGAGATGCATCCACAGGAACCGAGGGGAAATATTTGTTGTTTTGCAAAACTGCCTCATTCCCCTTGACAGAGACTGGACCAGAGGCTAACCAAACTTGGAGAACAAAATTTTACATCTTCAAGGTAGCTACCGCCCTCTAGTGTTTTAGAAATAGGGCAAAGAACGTTCCTGATAGACTAAACCAACCTCAAAAAGGTTTTCAGTTAATGATACGCCTCTGCAGCCTTAGTAGGTCCTTGGAAAATACTACTAGAAGAGGACGTTATGCTCGGGTTGACCAGTTGTCATTCCCAAGGTTTGTTTTCAGCCACTTCACACTGGTATTTTCTGTACTTGCTAAAATACTGAAATGCTTCCATATAAGTTTGCAAAAACGCCACCACCCTAAGAGCCCTGAGGACCTCCACTACCACCCCAGAACCAGGACCCTCACCTGAACACCCCCCAGAGCTCTCCACCATCCAAAACCTAAAGCTTTAATGCTTGGTGAAGTGGGGATTTCTCCAACAGCCCTGATCCAGAGCTATGAATGCAGCATTAGGCCGGTATGTGAATCAATCCAGTGATCAAGTATTTTAAATGTAACCCCAAATAGCTCCTCACCACTCAGCTATTGCGTTCATTCATCAGCTCATTCATCATTTCCCAACACCTACCACGTCCCAGATACCGTGTTAATCATAATGCACAGGCTAGAAGGAGGGTTCAATTTTATCACAATCCTGTGGGATCCTTAACTTAAGATGGCATCTAATTTGGTTAGTATTGTCCTCGTGGCCTGGAAACATCTGCAGCCAATGACTAATCCAGGCTTCTTAGGAAGGGATCCAGTGTGATGATTACACTGCTCTATATGCCAGGTATGCGGGGCCAGATCTTGACTCTACCTATTAATGGCTCTTTGGCCTTTGGTGAGTTACTTTACCTTTCTACATTTCAGGTTCCCCATCTCTAAAGGGAGGAAAGCAATTCTCAGATCATGAGGTTATTGTGAGGATTAAAGGAGTTAGCCTTTACAACAGCCCTTGTCATACAGTAAGTTTTCATTAAGTGTTTACTAATATTTGGGTCACAAAGTATTAAAGGTTAAAAGGTATTCACCAGGTCACATGTTTCTCCTACTTTAACAAACTGAAGAACAAAGCACTTAGGTCAGCAGAGCAATTCCACTTTCCCAGGACAGTCAGGTGCACAAACACTTCAAGGGAGACGGAAATTAGCGTGCGAAAAATAGGAAGAGTAAACAAAAGTGGCTTTGGTCTCTTCACACTCACAGCGTAGGTTTAATCATTCGGTGACGCAGTCACTGTAATGTAACGTAAATAGCATTATTGACCCACATAGCCAAACAGCTCTAGATGGGCATATGGTAGAGGTTTATCCAGCCACTCGTTAAGTCACTGTAGACCAGGAAATGGGTCCCTTTGCCCACCACTGCAGATTTCCTTCTCATGGTTTGTGGCCTGTGCCTCTGTGTCCTCCTCGTGGCCATGGGACTGAGGACTGGTCAGTATGACACAGGACAGTGAAACAACTGACTTCCGGTCAGCTCCCCCGGCAGGTGATTTACAGAGAGATGGCAGACTTCCCAAGAAACGTCTCCTTCTTCCACTGGCTGTGTGTCTGGACATTTCATCAACAACGATAGTATTATAAATGCCTTCTATGACCACAAAATACTCTCTCCAAACCTTAGAGCACTTCACAGGGCCACGATGGGCACCTGGCAAGACCATCTTTATTTACTTTGCTCGCAGACACCATCGTTCTAGGAGCAAATGGCTTTTGTGGGCATTATCATCAACCCCTCGTGTCTGAAAAGCTAGAAGTGTCCCGTCCAGTCAAAAGGCTGAGATCGCCACGTTTATACAAGTAGCTGAAGAGTCAAAACCATGGGTCAGACATTCAGGGAAGACCATGAATAGTCACACCCACATCTGGAAACTTCTGATCGCTCTTCAAAAATGGGCCATCTCTAGGTTCCCCTCCCGCCACAGAGAACAGAACCTCATAAGCCCCCAGCATTGCCCCTTGGAGCCTGAGGCTTAGTTTGGACTTTCTGAATTTAGCCTACTATTTTGAAATAGAAAAGAAAAAAGGATCCATAAGCATAAATCAGTAGGGAAATATGGACAAGCAAACTTGAGAAATGTTCTTCCTAATACCTCAACCTGCTCTATTTACAAGAACAGAGAATAACAAGAAACAGAGCCACTCTCTCTGCCTGTTGGGGTTGAGGACCTCCAGGAGTCAGGTGGACCCAAAACCTGGGACGAAATTGCATGCAGAAAAGTGACCTTAAGTACGTCTCTATTCCTGAAACCAGAAATCCATGGATCAGCTATTTCCAATGTTTGACCTTTTGAAATGTAGCAGAATGGTGTGTTTAACGACTCAGTAAATATTTCACACTTTAAAATGTTTAATTATCTTTTAGATTTTTGTCACTTGTGTGAAAATAAGCCCAAATCAAAACTGACTAATCCATAGCGTGTATATTAAACAATAAAATTATTTTCACATTTATATGATTTGGGGCCTTTTTTGGTACACAACAATAGCTCCATCTTTCTTCCCTAAAATGTAATTTTCAAAAGTTGAGCTTTCAAAATCATCAATTAAACTGACTAGCTGCACGCTGTCTATATAGGACTACATATAAAATACCTTTTTCCCCCTTTTCATGTTACAGCCTAAGTTCTAACACATCTCAGCGATGTACTACCTAGATTCTGATTGCAAAGTTTCAGTTTACAGCTTGATATTTCCACTGTAAAATATGTAGATTGTAGGTCTTGAAAATTATCCTTATTAAAAGCACTGATACAAATACCAGCAAATCAGCTATCAGGAATTCCCTCCTAACATTTTGTTAAAGCTGGGTTTTCTTGACACATCCAAACCAACTCCAAATTGGAAAGAAATGGTATTGTAAAACATACTTCAAAAAGCTTAGTGGTACCCTCTTCAAATATTTTTAAGGTGGATAGAATTGGCTCTGTCATTCCTTGAGAGAAACACTTTAATAAATAAGAGTCACTCGTGATTTGTTCACCGATTGCTGCCTACCACTTGTTTTCCTAAGCATTTTTTAAGCATTCCTTTGCGAGATAGTCCAACGTCTAATTTTCCTGGAAAGGTACTTTCACAGGCCTTTTTCTTCACAGCCTATTGAAATCACAAACTCTGACATAGAAAAATCTGAATCACTGAGATTCTGTATTGTATGTAAGAAGTGGAGGACAGGACAGTTGGTTTTGAGCGGCTTTCTCAGCAGCACCCACTGATTAAGCAGATCTCCCTAGCTGGAGTTATCAGACGTGGTGGCCACATCAGCTTGGCTAGAGGACAGCTCCTGGAAAACCTTTGCTTTCTAAAGGAATACATCTTGATGGGCTCTGAAATTTAAAATATTTTAAGCCAGCAATTAACTAAAAGTGAATGAAGAGCTAAGTGTGTGTGGTGAGAGGACAAGGATTCCTCACTCCCCAGTTCATGGCTTGAACCTTCCAGACGGTGTATCGTGGTCTTGCTAAGCAGATCCCCTGTGCTCATTCTCATTCTGTAATTAACAACGACTATAACTTTTATTTCTCCACTTAACCTTTGTGGATAGCTCTAATCTCTGCTTAATTTCATCATTAATCTTTTTTGGAAACTTCACTGCTGTCAGAAAAAACATGCATATAAGTTTTCCCACCATGCCTCTGCAAATTAAATACAATGTGCTCTATACTTGCCTCATGCAAAGGCTCAGTGTGATTTGCTTCCAAACTATTCTTAGGGCTGTGCCTAAACAGAATGCAGCCATCTATAAAAGCACAAAGCTTTGGACAGGGGAAGAACCCTAAGAGGCAGCAACCCAGTAGAGCATAGGACAAATGGTAGTCATTCTGCAAAAACGTGCTGAATGAGGTCTAAGTTGAGGAATTTATCCCGCTCTGCCTTTCTCTTACCTAAAGGAGAAAGCTGTTCACCACTTCCAAGCCAAGTCCAAGTTTTCAAGTTGACTGTCAGCAAGTCAGGTTTACACATAGTTATGTCTTTATTACCCTCTGTGCATTCCCAGGTACGAAAAAGCTTTTAAGATCAGAGAGTATCACTATAAGGCCTAATGGATTACAATGTACCATAACTGTACTTGTGTCTGTAAAAATCATTAGCATGTGGAAATGGGTAAAACAGAGCTCATCAACTCCCAGGTGAAAGGGCGTGCACCCTCTGCTAAGTGTAAGAGGTTATCAGAGGCCCACCAGCAGGCATGGGTTCACAAGGACAAGGCCTGAGAGAAACCAAGCAGTGAAGGGAATATTCTCATGCACAGTCTTTAGTTAGTGATGCACTGACACGGCTTGACTGCCTCTGAACTTTAGGAAAATGATGATCATTTTTCATGGGCTGCTTGCTTTTCTGCTAGCTTTTCTTTTCTGTGAGTTTCTGGTTGGGCTGGATTTAAAAAGATTCCCCAACAAATCAGATTGGTAGGCTGTCAGTGCCACTCCAAATATGGCCCAAGGACAGACACCAGCCACATCACCTGGGAGCTGTGTAAAAATGCAAATGTCAGACCCCCCCACCCCATATAGGGGTGGGGCCCCGCAGTGTGACCTCTCCAGGTGATCCTCATACACACTGAAGTTTAAGAAGCATGATCCACCAATCCTTCCTCCCTTTCTCCCTTAGTACCAAGATCCTCAATCCGGAAGAGGGTGGCAATATTGTCAGGTAAATGCCACATTTCTCAGCCTCCCCCAAAACAAGTGTAGGTCAATGATACTTATGTGCAAGCAACTGGAAGGGGCGTCCAGGAGAGCAGTTAGTTTCAAGGGAGGCTGGCTCGCTGAGATGTTCAGTCCCTTTGCTTTCTGCCTGAATTGTGGATGCGAGGACTGGTGCTCCAACAGCCACCTCAGTCCAAGAGGCAGCCTCCATGATGGAAACTGTACACTAAAAGTTAAGGAGTTTAAAGGCAGGAGTCTGTTCCCAAAAAGCAGATCAAAAACATCCATATTAGCCATGGCTTTCTTTCCTTCTGATTTTTTATATGAGAGAGAAATAAACTTTGAACTTAATATACATGTATTCTAAACCTGCTTGTTTGGGTTTTCAGTTATATTCCATCCATCCTAATCCTAACTAAATCCCAAAATATTATGTCAGTGTGCATTCAGAAGCTCCCTAGAAAAATAAAGGGTGAAAGGATAACACCTTTCCCAGGGCTCCTGGGAGCTTTGCCCACTAAACCAATGCCTGCCCGCTCCCATCCCTTTTTCCACATAGAACTTTCTGGCACTTGGATTTAAGTAGGAATTGATTAAGCTCTGTAGAAAATGAACAGGTATATCTTCCCTTACCTGGTTTATAAAGATAAGAAATTGGCATGTTCCTTGAGGAAGAGAGGAACCGGAGAGGGCAACCACATTCAGATGCCCACAGCTGACTGGCAAACAAATAAGAATATCCTCTTACAATCAAAAGGTTTGACTGATTATGAGATCACTGCACTTCACTGTTATTGCCAACTGAACACCCATCCTGCCCACTTGCTGTAAGTAGGAGGAGGCAGGAGGTAGGAACTGTGGCCAGTTTTTTCACCACTAGATCCCCAGAGCTGAGCTCAGAGACTGGCACACAGAAGGAGCTAGGATTTGTTGAATGAATGAATGATTAAATGGATGAATACATTCTAAACTTTTCATATTTATACTGATCCTTCCAACTTACTCTGGGTAAAATACTCAAGTGTGTTTCCAATGAATGGCTCAGGGAATGTCAGTTGCATTGTCCCATCCCCCAGAGACTAGATGGGACTCCCTGCAGTTGGGTGTCAGTGAAGGAGAGACTGGTCCAGAAACACAAGACAGAGTGTCACTGCAGGCCTTGTAACCCACTCCTAGCACCATGTCACCTTGGTTGCTTCATTTAACCTCTCAACGTCCCTACATGCAAAAAAGAAAGTTGAGAAGGGATTCACAATATTCCCCCACAATATAATCAGTTTAGGAATCCAGAAGAGCCCTTTATGTCTAGAAATAATCTCTAGCCTCAAGTCTTGAAGGTTTGCTTACAATTATTTTTATTATGATTTTAATGAACTAATACAAGGTACCAGAGAATCCTGGGAATGGGGTTATTTATTATATGGCCTCGGGCTCATGTGCTATAAATGTCACAAAGGGGCACAGCCCTTTCACTAATTATTCCAGTAAAACAGGAGATCAAATATCAGCACAAGAGATGACACAGTACAGTTGAGACTATTAAAAGGAAGTACTCCCAAACTGGGTATCATAAAATACATCATGAACTGTGAACAGATTTGCTCAATGAACAGGAGCCTCATCTTTTAATCTCCACGGATGCCATCAAGGAGTTTCTCAGGGTAGAACGTGAAATGAAAAAAAAGTGTCTGGCCAGGAATGTACATTATCCCCCAATGACCTGTCACAGAGACTATTTTTAAAGAAACATTTGTCTCAGCAGAAATGACAGCATTTAAGAAGTGGTCAGGTACCAGTGCCAGACAATCCTTCAAGGAGAAAGGTTGCAAAGCATGGCTGCACGCTTTGCAAAGGCCCAAGTGATGGATGAAATGGGAATTGCCCTTGGCCAGTTAGACTGCTGGTTTAAGCAGCTAGAAAGATAATGCAGAAGTTAGAGCTTGAAAATCAGGTGGAGTTCACCCCAGAATTATTGCAGCCACCTCAACACTCAAAAATTAATCAGGTCTTAGATTTATAAGATCCATCTTAACTAGAAATGTAGACTCTAACTGCCTTGTAAATTTCTGATATAGTAGCTGCTCACTGAATTGTAGTATCCCGGTGAAGAATAATGTCATAAGGGATGGGGTAATCCCAGGTTTACACGATTCTCTTATATGAACCTAGCCACTCTATTTCATGTCATAAGAATATGGAAAGTATATTACAGCTATATTACATTGGGCTTCTCATTACTGACATAGAGCTTATGTTAGGTAATTCTTACAAAACACTGAGAGAAACTAATACACAATGGTATATTTATATATTTGAGGAAAATAGGGCGTCAACTCAGAGCTGATGTGTCTTCCTTCCCTGTGCAGAAAAAAAAAAGAGTGACTAAAGATGTCGGGGACAAAAGAAGGAGAATAAACATTTTAACCATTAAAACTGATTTCAAATCCAGGGTAGAAAAGTGTTATAAATTTACTCTTTCCTGCTGTCTACCTGTTACTTCAGAGAATAACAGAAAGATTTTCTGAAGCTGTCACAGGACTTAAGCATGTCTCCAAAACAGAAAACACTCAGCACAGCCATCATTGTTCTGTTTAAATTTTTGGAGATCTCTGGTAGGGAAAGTGGGACACTTCACAGCATTGAGAGCTCTGCGAATCACCTCAAACCAGCAGTTCTTGCCAACTGGTGTTCACCTGGCCTCAGCCAGTTACCTTCAGGGGCAGGAGCCCACAGCTCACTGCCACTCCCATGCTAAGTTCCAGTGGATGAAACATTGTTCCTTTTCTAAGTGGTCAAGACTTCCATCTACTGCTGACCCCATCAGAGCCGTCTGTCTAGGTTCCACACCCCACCCCACGCCCGTTCCTCTTCCAAACAGCATCTCAGGAAAGAGCTCTCTTGGAAGGAAACACATTTGACATCCACTACACCCCCTAACTTCCAAGCCATCTGCTTCCAAAGCTCATCACCAAGACACAGAGTATAGACTTCTCATGGAACCTGACCATTAGCACAAATATGGAACATATTTTACTGCTAAACAAAACAAAAAAATTTACACTTTGAAGAACTATGGCTGCCCTTCTCCTTGTCTCCCTCGATCACCCCTGTTGTCCACCGTGTTTTGTTCTTGCCTCCAGAACCTCATAGTGTGTCTGGGTGTGCGGCAAAGTCAAACGCCAGTATTGAGGACAGTGCTCATGAGTTTCAAGTGATCTGTGTAAAAGAGAGAAATAACTGCTCCACCTACACAAAGAAAAGTGCCTGGATTAAATGAACTGTACAACGTGAGTTTGCTAAGTGCACCCTCCCGACAGCAAGTTAAATGGCTATAAGAAATTGTGCTTGCATTTCATGCCATCAGATCCAATTTCCCAGAACCTGAAACACCAAGTCCTCCCAAAATATGGCTTCAATGCTGGCAAATATTTGCAGATACTATCTCTGCAAATTAAGTCCAAATACAGTTGTGTACAAAGTAATTTACAGAATACCAAAAACATTCTGTTTCTCTGAATAGATCAAAACAGAAGTAAACATCATTCTTGAATTTACCACCTAATCATCATGGAAAATTCAACAGACAGTTGAGCGGGAAACTAGATTTCTATAGATATTGCTAAAATATTTGGTTTTCCTATATCAGAGTATCTTCAATGCTATTGTGCCAATTTTCAAATGGAAACTAGGATGGGTGATATTCAATGTAAAAATATATGTATACTGTATTTCAATATTCATAGCCTGATACTCATACGATGACTCTGATTTCCTACCAAATCAATTTGCTAGGTCACTGGGGGCTCTGAGGAAACTTATGGAGGAGCTTGAGTGTTTCTCACTCTCAAATTCATTTTGAAATGCAAATAAGTCCCTGCACCTCACTTGGGGAAATACACACTCCTTGCTTATTGTGTGCACCCACTGGAGGGTACTATCCTCCTCCTGCCTTGGGCTGGGGAGACTTGAAGCCAACCACTGAGCTCTGTGATTCTAAGGGTGGCTCAGGACACCTCCAATCAGTCACCTGAGTTACAGACATACTGACAACTGAAATGGGTCTTAAACTAACAGCCACAAAATCAGCGTCTCCTCCTGTGCTATCCAGGTGTCCTCAGGACGGTGACAGACAGGAAGTATGGGTGTATTTAAGGTTCCTGGACAAGGTTCTTCCAACACTTCCTTTCCCCATAGGTTGTTCACATCAGGACCTGTTCCCGAGTCTCTGGCAGCCGAAGAGCAATCAGGCCACCCCCAACGAGAGAAGTGGCAGCCAGAAGGATGGGTACCACTTTGGTAATCCCAACAAAAGAAGCGAAGATGGTGTTTCCCAGGATAGCTCCAAATTTGCATAATCCATTGAGGATGCCAAAGGCCGTTGCCCTGTGAAAGAAGAAGAAAATAAATCATTCTGAAAGCCCAAACTAGACCTCCTTAAATGAGTGGGATGGGATTATTTCTTCTCCTTGTTGTGAGGAAGGGATAGTGAACGTGTGGGAGGGAATTTTTTCCCCTAAATGGACAAGTAACATTTGAAAATACAGAATCACCAAAGCTGAAAGAATATGTAACCTCACCATTGAACGGCAATCACCACTTGTTAACATTTTGGAATATTTCCTTCAAACTCGTTTCTTTTTCTTTTCAAATATCTCTTTTTGAAATTTGCAGAGGTAATAATGAGTATTGTGAAATACTGACAGAATGAAGAAGGAAGCAGCAGAAAGGTAAGTTTTCTCCCTTAATAACACCTCACACCCTCTTGCAGCAGAGACAGCTAGGTGTTCCTAAACAGCATTTCTTCCAATGTAAGACTACATTTCCCAGACTCCCTTGTTTCTGAGTCTGGCCATGTGACTAAGTTTTGGCCAATGGAATGTAAGTGCAAGTTGGAGCTCCCAAGAAACTTCCTTAGAGAGATGTCATGAGTGGTCCTTTTCTTCCGTCCCTTTCATCCTTTCTCCTTCCATCCTGCTTCCTGCAAAGTAGGTGGTCTCATCTTAGACTCTGGATGAGGTCATGAAAGGCAGGACAACAAAGAAAGCCTACGGTACCTGGTCTGGACTTCTGCAGGGCATTACAATAAAATGTCTACCTTCCTAAGGCCGCACTGATCTGGGGTTTCTGTCATCCCCAGGGGAACCCTAATCCTAAACCCTCAGCACACTTCCCAGTGACAACTATGACTAACCATCTCTCTTTTCTGGACACCGTCTATACACAGAGTCAGTATTCCCAGCATTATTTTTGCCCCACTGAAGTAAAATGTTTCTTTTTCACACCACATTATTAAGAATATGACTGTATTTTGTATTTTAAATTCTTTTTAGATTGTTTTCTATAACCGTACCACACTATACCTTTATAATCACCGGTCCCCAATCCCAATCTTTTCATTTTCAGAATTTTCTTGGATATTGGCACCTGCATATTTTTTCAGATAAACTTCAGAATAAAATTTTCAAGTTCCCAGAGGGGGAAAATTTTTTCATTGAATTTTGAATGGGCTCTTTTAAGTTAGAGGAAGACTAAAGAATATTTGACTTTCGTGTAAAATTAAATCTTCTTAGAATTCAGGAAGGTATATTTTGACATATATTTCTCTTCCTTTATGTCTCTTAGTAAAGCTTTATGATTTTCTTCAAATAAGTGTTTCACCTTTCTTATCAAATTGATTCCTAGATATTTTATAATCCTGCTATTAAATGGATTTTGATTTTATTTTAATGTTTTGATACATTTTTAAATCTATACATTATTAACTTAGGTTTATTACTGATGACCTTACCAAACTATTTTATTGTTTCTAGCCACCTCTTCAGTTAATTCTCTTTGTCTTCCTAGAGGTGACATCACATGCTATTGAAATGGTGGTATTTCCTCCTCTTTTCTTTTGTAAAACTTAGAAGTTCCTGGTTCAGGGGAGAGGGGCTCTAAGTATGGTAAGCTGTGCTTTCCATAGCTGCCTATAACTGAATACCTGTGTCATCAATTTTGGGACGACCACTAAGGTATTTTTGCAGAATTGCATTTACCTGCCTTCCATGCCCCTTCACATTCCTTTCGGACACAGGGCCACCTATCTGCTATCTTGAAATTCACAAGTCCCCCTCCAAGAGGAGAAATAACTGCCAAGTAATGGCCTTGACCATATGCCTTTAAACAAGGCCTCTTCCTATATGGCTTGATAAACCCTGAGCAGCCCTGCCTCATTCTCTGCAAAAGCCCAAGACCATCATGCCTCATTCCCACCCCATGCTCTCTCTCTGTCTCTCCTCCATCCTCCATTTTTCTAATTCCCCAGCTTTCTCTTTATCTTCCATTGGCAGGCCTCAGTTAACCTGTCTTTGGGTCGCATGCCCCATACGGTCTCACCCCCATTCCTCTCTCCTGGATGTGGTTTACCCTGGTGCCTTGCATCTTGCCATCTCTGCCACCCTATCAAGCCTCAGCCTGCTTACTTCCAGGTCTATACCAGCTCCCATGCAGATGAAACTCAACACCCTAAAACACATCTGGTCCATGGAACACCAGGAAGTCCAAGATGGCAGGGGCGGAGGATCTTGGGGCAAGTAGATTTCTGGCCAAAGACGTCCAAACAAGTCCCAGGGGGAAGCCCCAGGAAGAACTGACCTCTGGTTGGTGGGATACAGCTCCACCGTGATCACATCCAGAGCATTCCAGGCAGCAATGCTGGTCCCACAGAACAGGCACTGCCAGCCGATCATCGCGGACTCACTGTTGCCAAAAAACAGGAAAAAGCAGCAGACAGCTGAGGTCAGCATGGAGCCACCTGCAGAGGGAGGTCAAGGGCAGAAAGAAACATGAAGCCCATGTCCGGGACAAGACTGTCACCTGAAGGGCTTGCCCCTTCTCCCATCTGCACAGATACCCCTGTAGTAGGTCCATCTCTACATGGAGAGAGCACAGCCTGAAGCCCCACATGGTGCCCCAGCCATGGGACTAGAACCTTCTACAGGGTCATGGCACCAGGGTCAGCTCTGGGAAGGACTCTTAAATTCTCCCTCTGCAGTGCTGTCCAGTCCAGAATAACTGGGAAGGCAGAGGAGGCATTGGCTGAGAATCTGTCATGGGCTGGACATTGTACGAGGTGCCTGAGATACATCAGTGTCTAGAAACTCCATTCTCAGGAGCTTGATTCTATTGGGAACATAACTGTAAACAGCTGCAGAAGGACCCTGCTGGTTATTCTCCATTTATGCCCATCTCCACTGCCCTTCTCAGCCCTGCTCTGTGCCCCAGGAAACTGACCCCCATGGACTGCATACATGGGGCTCCTTGTCAGCTGGGAGGAGAAAGGAGTTGGTATATTTCTTCCCAGCTCCTGTCCTGTTTTGTAGGCCCTTTTCTGGCAATGGCTGCATCCCTCCAGGACTGCAGTTCCTTCCAGGTGCCTTGTCCGTGGCTCAGCTCTCACTGGGCTCTGTTACTGCTATTTTCTCCTCCGTCCCTACAGCCCTAGAGGTGGCACCTGCTACCCAATCTTGCTAGTATCTGGGTGCCTCATCTGCCTTATTTGTCCCCATAACCGTAACCCTACCTCTAAAAGCCACCCTATCAATAAAGTTTCTCCTCTAGAACCGTCTGGGTGGATTCTTGTTCCTATCAGGACTCTGGCTGAAGGAGTTAATGATAAGAGATCCCACTGAAAGAAGGCTGTGTCAGACCCTGCTGAAATCCAATACATCCAGCCCAGAGGAGCTTGGGAACTCTGCAGCGGACGCGCAGGGCAAGGACAAGGAGTATGGCTGGCAATGCAGTGGAAACAGCCAGCAGGAAGGAAGTTAAAGTGGGACCCAAACAACCAGCTGGGGCAAAGGCCAAGAGTCCCCAGCAGGCCCCAGGACCCTGAGGGTGGGTGGTTCCCTGGTCCCCAAGAAGCCAGAAGGCTGGCCTGGCCTCACCAACAAGGCCTCCCTGGGGGAACCTCTCCCTGGAATCTCATGCTGGACCTGGACCACCAAGACTGGTGCCGAACCTGCTGATGAGCTGGGAAGGGGTAACCGTCTGCTCGAAGTCTGCTGATTCTGGGGAGCGACAGCTGGGGTCAGGTAGCCTGGTAACCTCTTTCCAAACAGCTAAGAGAGAACTGGGTGGGAGGAGACCGGCCTCTACTGGACCACGAGTGCCCTGAGAGCAATATCACGTACATGCATGCCTCCCTCAAGGTAGCCAGCTGTGGGCTTGGCTTACAATAAATGTTGACAAGTATTTGTTGACTACAAAATATTATCATCAGATAAGTCAAGTGATAGGGAACTGACCCTGCATCTATGTTAGGGCTTCTTGCTCTAGGTCGCTCTGGCCTACTTCCCCTTTCATAATCCTTAGTCCCTTGCAAGTGAGAGACCCAAGTTCAAAGCCCAGCTTCATCTGTGTGACCTTAAGCTAGTCACTTAACCTTTTGTGCTATCTCACTTTCCCCATCCATTACATGTTGATAAAAAAAACAGTATCTGCCTCACAGCCTCACTGTAAGTGTTCCATAGGTTAATATTTACAAAATTCTTAGGACAGAGCCTGAGCTATAATAAGCACTTCCTAAGTGTTAGTTACATGAAATGTCTCATTTACGTCTGTCTCTCCCAAAGGATCATCCACTCCTTAAGCACAAGGATGCTGTCTGGGCCCATTACTGCTGTATTTCCATTGCCCACTGCACAGCCTGGCAGAGAATAAGTGCTGCTTAAATTAAGTTTTATTAAATTAGTAAATAAGGAAGAACAGCCTCATTAGAAACTTCTACTCTGTTGTTAGCAGGACACCACTTCTTCCCTGGAAAGAGAGCAGTGCACCGGCAGGACACATCACGCTCCAGCAGATGCTTCAGGGGCCCGGGAAACAGGTCACCCCCAGAGGGATTTATGGAGCATCTGGTAGTTACTGTGCATCAGGAATATTGCCATTGATCCACTGCCTGCCAGGCCTTTTACTAAAGATACAAAGTAGGCACTGTCTGAGGGCTTCATCTGGCTCAGGAATGAAATACAGACGTTAATAAAAGGGTAAGATATAAAGAATGGTAACTATGTTCCAGATACCCAGTTCGGGGAGAATGCCTTTCTTTAGCCCTATAGAAATCAATTTGGATCTGGGATACATTCATGATGCCAAGAAAGCCTTCAATGGCAAAGAAAAAGACGTCCATTCTCCCCCAGCCCTGCCTGCCCCCTGTGCCAGCCTGCCCTCTGCTTCCGTGTGGCAGTCACCGGCAGCTGGTCGCTGGCAACGGGCCACTGTCGTTCACACCGGTGCCCACCCACCTCTTGCAGATACTACTTCCCAAGCGCTTCCTCACTGCTCCAGGACCTGGTCATGCAATTCACTGTGTGACCCCGGGACTCAAAAAGCCAGTGACAGAGTGGCAGAAGGGTCACGTGTCTACATGCCTTATCTCATTGGCGCAAACAGAATTTGAAACAGAGGCTCAGAGGGATCAAGGGAGTTGTGCAGATTCAGAAGGCAAAGGTTGGCTGAGATGGCCCCCTGGGCTTTTCCACCCTCTGCTCAAAGCTTGGTGCTCAGGCTGATCTCGGGAAGAGGCCACCTTCTCGGGTTCCGGCCAGTTCAGCAGCGTTCCTGGGTGGCAGCTCTCAGGCAGGCACCGTGCCGGACATGGTATTACAGAAGTTAGGAAGCCACTGTCCTTTTCCCAGGTCTAACCAGTCTGCCACGCCTGCAAGATGACCCCATCCTCATCACCGGATGCAAAGGCTGAAGTCACAGCCATTCCTTGGAGTTCACCATTCTGCATATTCATACTACTGTTTATAATAACAGTATCTGATATGCGTCAAACGCCAGGAAAACATTCCCTTCCCATGAAAACCAGATCAGTGTGCTCTTCTCTGATGAAATGACTCTGATTTATTTTGTTTCCCTTTGAGCTTTGTTGCAGGGAGTTGATATTAATTTTCTTATCAGGTACATCCCTACGGCAGATCCTTCATGGTGTGTTGATTAGATACTGTCCCCTTCTCCTGGCCCCACTCATGGTCTAGCACATATTTTTACTGGCCCTGGGTGCATACATTTTGTTTCTTATGTACCATGCATGGCATGTATTCCTACATCAAAACACTACAAGTCCTAGTGGAATGAAGCAAGGCACACATGGATCTGGCTACCATTTTTGAGAACCTACAGCGCACCACGCACTATAAGATGCTTTGGGTACATTATGTTCAACCCTTAGAAAACCCCACCAGCTCATTACCAGTATCCTCATCTTATAGATAAGTAAACTGAGGCATGGAAAAGAAAAGGAACACGGTCAAAGTCAAACAGCCTGTAGGTGATAGGATTCCAAATGAGTCTGTTCAACTCCAAAGCCCAAAGTGTTATGACAATTCAATAATAATAAGTAACACAATTCATCTTAAACCCATCAAATGAAACCAACGCTCATTTAAGAGCACTTGATGTATTTTTCTTAACAATAATCTTACAGAGCAGGAAGTTTTAACATCCTTCATGCTAATAGAATAAGTGGTTGTCACAAAATTGCTCAGTTGGGAAAAGAAGATGAGTCCCTGGCCTGGGCCATAGGTCTCGGGGCTTTAGAGATGTGCCTCCTGGCCCAACTCCAGTAGATTCCATCTCACCTGTTAGGTTTCCTCTCACCTGTTAGGTTTCCTGTGCAAGATTTCTTCAAGAAAAAAAAATTCTACTGCCTTAATAATCTGCATACGCAGGCCTGCACCCCCGGGAGCACAGGTGTGGCATCCTCATCAACTCACCCATCATCTTGAGTCTTCCCATTCTATCCATGAGCAGGGCAGAAATGATGTTCCCAGGCAAGACAGACAGACTGCCAAGGAAGCTAACGAGGTAAATCAGGAAGTCGTTATCTTGTTCGAAGTCCATGTGGCAGCCTTCCTTCTGTTCCAGAAAGGTGGAGTTGATAAACCGACAGTTGATGAACTTATGCTTGTAGAGGTCTGGGGAGAGAAGGAAATGTTTGGCTCATGTAAAGTGGATGGGGGCTGGGAACAGACTGGGGCTGAGGCAAGGATGAAGTTGCGCCCCTTCCGTGGGCAGGCTGCACAAGCTCATGGCAAATACACATTCTCTACGTCAAGGTGCTGTGCGGCCGGGGATGGATGGAAAGAGACACCTCTGGAAATGGAGTGACCTGGTCAACTTCCTATCAGCAAGGGGAAACGAAATGAACATTCCCTGAGAGGCATGTTTAAATACATCCTTTCTCAAGCCAGGTAACAGCCCCGTTTGTATCAGTGAGGTAACGCGGAGGACCACAGTGGCTGGGCCACTCCTCTGGGCTACCCACCTTACAGGAAGCAGAAGACAAGGGAATGAGGCCCAGCTTGACCTGACCGCCCAGAGCCCACAGAGAAATGTGAACGTTCTCCAAATCAAAAACCATTTGCGCAGTGGTTTCCGGACTGGAGGGGATGAATAAGGAAGCACAGAGGATTTTTAGAGCAGTGAAATTACACTGTATGATGCTCCAGCCATGGATACATGCCATGCATTCGCCCAAGTGCATAGAATGTGCAACACCAAGAAAGGACCCTAATGCAACTGTGGACTCTGCGTGATTACGATGTGTCAATGGGCGTTCATCAATGGTAACAAACGTACCACCCTGATGGGGGGCGTAGATAATGGGGGAGGCTATGGGGGGGTCGGGGCCATATGGGAATCTCTGTACTTCTGTTCTATTTTTATCGCAAACTGAAACTTCTCTAAAAAAAATTAAGTTTTAAAAAAATATATAAATCATTTGCTTTGGAACTATTCCCATGTCTTCTGACACCTTCTAATACCAACTGTTCTAAAAGAAAGATTATTAAATAGGCTCTCAGGAAATGTGGGTTTGGGAAACTGGCTCTGCTGCTGACCCCCTTATTAATGTTTTTTTTTATTACATATGGTTGATATACGAGCTTGTATTGGTTTCAGATGTATAACACAGTGGTTCAACAGTTACCCACATTATTAAATCCTCACCCCCTCTAGTACAGTTACTATTAGCATAGAAAGATGTTACAGAATCACTGATTATATTCTCCATGCTGTACTACCATCCCCATGGGGGACCAACTTATATTGTGATTGTGAATTATTGTGCCCCTTTATCCCCCCCCCACAAACCCCCCCTTGGTAACGACCCTCCCTCTTGGTAGCCACTAGTCACTTTCAGTGTCTATGAGTCTACTGCTGTTTTGTTCCTTCTTGCTGCTGACCCTCCTTAACCCCCCTGAACTCCCACCTACAAAACTGGAGCAACACGCTGGATCATCTCCATTGCTTCCAAGCTCGGTCATTTCGCGACTACAGCTGGTTGCCAAAATCCCCATGTTAAGTGTATGCAAACAAAGAGACAGCATTAAAACTTGAAAGAAGAAAATAAAAGCTATGCTGTTTGGATGATACACAGCAAATGTATAGAACTCATTCTTATTTTTTAAGGTTCAGGCTAAAAAAATAATTTAGGATGGTAAATCCCATAATGGGTTATTTAGAGATTGAGGGATATTTTGGAGACCAGATATGGAAACTTTTGGGGGTTGACATCATGGAGGAAAAAGGTGTTCTGGCATAAACCATTCCTTGGTACTGATGCCAAAGAGAATGCACTGATCTGGACATAGTGCAAGTAGTTCCGTGGAAAGATCACAGACTGCGGAGCCAAACGGCGGAAGAATGAATCCAAGCTCCGTCCGCCTGCAACCTGTGGACTTGGGCAAGTTGCTGACACTTCAGGATCCTTAGCTATAAGATGGGGATAATAGTACATTTCCCACTTGAGACAATGTAGGTGAAGCCCGTGGTGGAGCTCAGTTTCCTTATATTCCAACTCCACTTGGTATGTTATTAATTTATCAGGCTTTAAGTAGAAGTAACAAGGAGTGAGGAAGGAGTGTTTGTGATTTTTTTCTTCAGTCATGGAAACCTGAAATAGTATGCCTTTAAAATATCTTATCTCATTTCATGCACAAAGCTTAAAAAGATGCAATTGTCCCTTTTTTGTTGTTGTTGTGAGAACATGAGTCTTGAATTTTGCAAGTTTCAAATTATGCAAGGTCTTCAAGAATGCACTCTATGTATAAGGTGCGGCCCACCTGGAATGCTGTTTGTTTGTTTTTTGATCTGTGTCATACTTTGTTCCTACCAAAAACCCATAGTGTACAGCATCAGACTTGATGAGAATCAAAACGCTCACCTGGACGGTCTGTTTCCATTTTAAATGTGATAAAACATGCAGGTAAATTAAATGCCTCCAACTAATTCGTTGCCATATCTGAGGCTAGAACCCATTTCTCTCCCCTAAGGCTCAGCATTCATATCTGTGAATATTTTATTGCTCCAAATGCTTATGACCAACCGGTTTGGTTCATTTGCCCAGGTTCTTACCTGTGTTATAAAAGACGGTTGATTCAATGGTGCAATTTTTGAAATAGGTATCAGTAGATGTAACATCTTCAAAATAGCACTCGTCAAAGAATGTGTCCTCAAAGAGCACATGTTTAAAGTACATCTTTGTGAACCTGTGGAAAAGATATTAGCCTCTGAGTGATTCGTCCAGGAGAAGAGGAGACCTATAACCAAAATGGAAAATGCACAAAGGCAGAAAAAGGAGAACTGCAAACCAAAAGATGCAAAAACATTATTTTCAGCCAAGACTACTTCCCCACTTCTTAGTTGTTTGTTTTTAAATGAGGGAGGACTTGAGGAGAGTGGACGCTGGGGTCTAGTTTGGGTCCACTGGGGGGGCAGTGCATCAGCCTGATGGTTCCCAAACGCAGGTCCACGGGTCTGTTGCATCAGAATCACAGTGTGAAACGAAAAGAGTGACAGCATCTCACTTGGTGAGGAGTTTTAAAAACATGCAGGTCCCTCTGCTGATCTTGGAAGGTTTGGAAGCAATCGATTTGTGAGAGCCTGAGAATCTTCTTTTTTTAAAAGTGCCCCAACAAAGATGTGAGGAAATAGATACTTTCATTCAGAGTGTTGGTAAAATATAACTGGTGCAGCCTCTTTGGGGAGCAATGTTGCAAAATTTCAAGTGATCCCTTTGATCTAGGAATACCACCTCTTACGACTGACCCTACATGTGCCTGCTCACGCATTCTGAAGGATACATTCACTGATGCTCATTGCAACATTTATTATAACAAGAATTACTAGGCAGATAATAGGTAGTTAGGTAGACATCATACAATGGAATACCATGTGGCCATTATAGCTATTAGGTAGATCTATATGTTTTAATATGGTACAACCTTCAGGATATATTTTTAATGGAAAAAATCAAATGTGGCCCAGTGTTCACAGCAGGTGACAATTCAGAAAGGATATGGCACATCCTCCAAAGGCATAGACCATACTTGCAGAGTATATCTGAGCTTTGTTATAGCTATTATCACTTTAAAAATTTGTTGGGACTCCCTTTTTGTGTTAAGCTGTAATTTACACACAGTAAAATTCACCCTGGTAGATGTGGTTGGTCCTGGGAAGGTGCAACAGGGGTGTTAGGAATGATACAAAATTAATTTTTCCTTTAATAAAAAAGTATATATGTTACTTTTTCACTTAAAATTGAACAAGAAGGGAGGAAAACACCTTAAGTGATTGTGAGGTGCAGCCGTATCTGGGAGTCACTGTACTATTCCAATTCCTACATAAGCCCAATAGGGAAGAACAATATTACATTAAAATCGGTTTACTGGCATACATTAACATCATCCTCTGTTGATTCTATTTATCAAATATGCTCAAACGTTGAAGCTAGAAAAACCCTGGATATATTTTCATTTGTGAAGAATTACAACCTATCCATTCATTCAGTTGTCCTTTCTTTTATTCACAGATCCAGTCTCCAGCAAATACTTACTGAGTGTAGCCTAGTTACCATGCATAATACGGTGCTGAGGGTCATTGCTCCCCCTCAGGGTCACCAGAGAATTCAGTCCATGCCCACATATGATGACCAGTTCCTCTTATCCTTCATGCTATGTTGTATTCTGCTCAGAACCCTAACCAAGCACCACCTGTCATTAGCTTCTGCAAAAAGACCTCCTCCCTAGTAAGAAGGCCGGGGCAAAGGCCTTCCAAAGAGAGGTCCCCAGTCCACCTGCATCAGAATAAAATGGGAGGCTACTATGAAAGATGCAATTTCCTACATTTCAACCTAGACCTCATGAATCGTCACCACCAGAGGCAGATGCCAGAGGGAGCACTTTTAAAAATGTGGGAGTCATTGGTCTAGAAACCCAGATTATTTTACGTAGGGCCAAATTTGCTACAGACTTTCAAACAGGGACCTCCAAAAGCTATCACCGAGCTCCCCAGATTTCCACGGAACAACTAATTGATAAGCCTTTTGTTACAGGAAGATGTCTCTGGTTTTAAAATTATAATGTAATTCATTACGCTGGGTGTGTTTACTCAAGAAAGCTCTTCCTGGAGACTACCTCAGGCTTTGCCTTTCTTAACACACCCTTCTCTTTAATACAGTAATAGGCTGCTGGTGTGGCCCTCGGTGGTATCTTCATGTTCTGCCAAGGGTGGGTGAGAAAGCAGAGCCATAAATCATGATGAGCGTGATGCAGGCAGACCTTAAAATGTATCTCCAAGTGAGTTATAAAAAGCCAAAGTTATAAAGGAAGGGATAAAAGGAGGAAGGGCCAAGGCTTGTTTAATGAGTCTTTATATCGATCATCTCCTTCGATCTCCAATTTACATACTGAACTGGTCCGAGATTCTTCATCAGGAGAGTTCGAAGGCTAAAGGAAAAGTTAGCCAAAGTATCTTACGGAGCTTCTCCTATGAGAAAACAGACGCCACTGCCAACCCAGAGTCCGTGGCAGAATTACTGGTCCAAACACTTTATTTCAGTTACCCTCAGGCCCAAAGCGGAGACCCACCGACCACTCTCAACTGTGTGGAAAGTCACATCTACAAGTGTTTCAGACTTGATGGCACCACCCTTAAGAAACTCAGTCTAACTGAAGAGATAAAACAAGAAAACTGATCATTAAAATTTACTGTGATAATTATCAAGATAGTGGTAGGTTATAAAGTCACTTCAAACTGGGGCACTTGCGATCTGGTTGGGAAAGGCGTGAGGGGGCGAGCCATCCAAGCACAGACATGGAGGCAGGGAACATCCAGGCAAAGGGAACAGCATGTGCAAAGACACAGAGGCATGTTACATACACCCGTTAATTTCCCTTTCTAAAAAGGAGAGAATTCTCTTTCACATAAGTTATATCACCTTTCATGGAGAAAGTAAATACAGGGTATGGCTCTGTAAAGCTTCTATGCACACGCCCTACTATAATAAGCCTCTCGGGTACAGTGGACTGAAACAGACCGATTCCAAAAAGACCTAGGCCCCTAGCCTCTCACACATTTCCTCACATCAGGTCCCGATCTGAGGTAGAGCAAAGCACAAATAAGAGGATCATTCACATCAGAAAATACATTTGGGCCTCATTGGCTTAAAGAAAGGAGGAAACAGAAAGTCTTGCCTGAGTGTTTTCTGTAACTTCTTAAATTCTCCTAACGTAGTCATCGGGTCGTTACCCTACCTCTGATACCATTCTCCAAAATATGAAGAGTGGAGTCCAGCTTCAGAGCTTAATTTACCAAGAGATCTTAGGCAAGTCTCTTCTCTATGGCCCTACATTTAAAAGTCTTTAAAATAGGATTGAGGAGAAGGTTCTTTCCAGCTCTAGTACATGGTTCTGTAAATGAGAAGTACCTTTACTGTGCGTAGCCTGAGAAGAAATAAAAGAGTGGATTGAGGATATGGCCATCTTACTTCTCCAAATCATGGAAATATTATTTCATGGAGAAATAGACTGTTTTTATGGTGCCCATGTCAGCCAAAGAGGTTCCCCAACGACACACATTCCTGTGCCTCCGTGAATCTGCCTGTAAACCCAGCTTCCTCTCTGCTTTCTTTATCCTCAAGGCTGCTCAAATGCTGAAGTCACAACATCTCATCCTGTCTCTTTTATAAAAATCCTAGCCTTTGGGAACAGTAACTGACGCAGAATTTTAAAATTAGAATATAGGCAAAAAGAGATCATAAAAATAAAGGCAACTATTAAATTTCCAAGAGAAAAAAAGTAGAAAAACTTCATACATAAATACAGGTGTAAGCATCCGAAACAAAACACTAGTTTAACCACGCCAAAATCTGGAAACGACACACAATGCCTTTGCCTATAGTAAATGGACAAATGGAATGTGGTGGTACATTCCTACCAAGGAATGGTGCACCGCAATAAAATAAACAAGCTGCTGAATGTGCAGCAACATGGATGAATCTCAAGCACATCCTGCTAAGTGAGATTAAAAGGCTTTATAGTGTGTGATTCCATCTATGTGACATGGACAAGATCATCGGTTGCAGGGGCTAGAGGTAGAGTGGGGATTGACCATAAAGTGGCTTGAGAAAACTTTGGGGGGTGATGAAATTATTCTGTGTCTTGACTGTGGTGATGGTTTCATGACTGCGTGCATCCAGCAAAACTCCCAGACCTGTAGTCTGAAAAGGGTATATTTTACTGTATATAAATTACACCTAAACTATTAAAAGGAAATCCCAACAAATTTCTACGGTAAGAATAGCTACAACAAAATCCAAACCAAGCTCAAATACTCCCTTGTTTGACTCAACATTCCCATACCCTGTAAAACTGAGAAAAAGAGATGTACCCATTTCTTAGTCTCTACTGTCCTACATAAATACCTGAATTTCAAGAAAAAATTACAAGACAGACAAGGAATCAAGAATAAAACAACGTGATGACAAAACAAAGCAACATAAAAAACCAAAATTGGATCTGACATCCACGTTGGAATTGACAGGTAATTTAATATTACTATGATTAACATATTAAAGCCTTAAAGGAAAAGGTGGAGAACTTGCATGCATGGATAAAGAATTCCGGCATAAAGATGCAAACTATCAGAAAGAATAAAATGGAAATGCTAGAAGATTTTTAAAGCAGTAAAACAGAAAGAATGCCTTTGATGGACTCGTCAGCACACCGATCAGTGCTAAGGAAAGAATGACTTAACTTGCAAGTAACCTACAGACAACTGAAGAGAAATACCAAAACTAAAATATAAAAAGAAAAACACAGGGAAAACCCCAGAAAAGGGCATCTAAAAGCTATGGGGAAATACCAAACAATTTAATGCAAGTCTGATTGGAATTTCAGAAAGGAAGGAGAGAGAGAACTTGGTATAAGAAATATTTGAAGAGATAATGGCCAAGAATTCCCCTCAATGAATGAAACAGATTAAACCACAAGTCCAAGAAACTCACAGAATGTCGGGCAGAGTAAATACAGGAAAAGGAGTTGGAAGAGGAGAAGTACATCTAAGTGCATGATACTCACACAGCCGAAGACCTAATATAAATGGAAAATTTTGATATGTAACCTGGATGGAATCCTGGAACAGAGAAAGAGCACTGGATAAAAACTAACAAAATCTGAATAAAGTATGGCCTTTAGTTAATGATGATGTGTTGATATTGGTTCATTAACTGTAACAAATGTGCCTCGGTAATGTAAGATGTAGTAATAGGGGAAACTAGGTGTGGGATATATATGGAAACTTCTTGTATACCTTTTGCCATTTTTCTGTGAAATTAAGACTGTTCTATAGTTAAAAGTTTACTTTTTAAAAGCCACCAACAGAACATTTTCAAACTAATAATAGACAATTGCTTTCTACCCATAATTTTAAAGAGCTCATGTGCTACAGCCTGAATGTCTGTAGCCCTCCCAAATCCGTATGTTGAAACCCAGTCCTCAATGTGATGGTATTTGGAGGTGAGGCGTCTAGGAGATTAGGTCCTGAGGGCAGAGCCTGCATGAATGGGATTAGTGTCCTTGTCAGAGAGATAACAGAGACTTCCTGCCCCCACTTCTCCAATGGCGGGGAGACTTCCGTCTATGAACCGGGAAGGCAGTGTCACCAGACACCAAATCTGTCCATGCCTTGATCTCAGACTTTCAGCCTCCAGAACTGGGAGAAATAAATTGCTGTTGTTTATAAGCTACCCGGTCTTAGAGCAGCCAGCATGGACTAAGACATCATGCAAATTAACATGAAAATGATAAGCCAATAAATAAAATACACAAAGCCCACGGACTGGTACAGAAGAGGAAACCTGGATAGCCAATAAACATAGGAAAAGATATTTCATTTCACTAAGGCTGGGAAAATGCAAATTAAGCTGCAATGAGATACCATGTCATGCTCATCACAGCACCAAGTACCAGCCCAGTTGTAGAGGAGGCACGCGCTCCCTGCTAGTGGGGCTGTGATTGGTGAGAGCCGTTCAGAGGATGATTTGGCAAGACACACAAGCTGAAGATGCTCACGTCCTTCCACCCAGCAATTCCACCTTCAGGTGTACAGGCTAGAAAAATTCTTCCATGAGAACACTTACTGTAGGATTATTTGTAATAGCAAAAAACTGTAAACAATTCAAACATCTGCCATAAGGAAAGCAAACACATTATAGAATACTCAAATAATGGAATTTAAATGAATGAAATTGAATTACTGTAACTATGTTAACTAATGCAGAGAAGTCTCAAAATCGTAATTGTATACAAATACAGGTTGCAAAATTTATAGTGTAATAATTATACATTTATGCATATGGCCTAGTCTGATATTTATCTAAGGTTTAAACTATGCAAAAGTATACTATACACTGTTTACAGACATATAAATATACTGAAGAGGCATAAAAACACGCATGAATGTAAAACACCCAATTTATAACAAGGGTGATCATTACCTATTGGGAGGGAGAGGAATAGTATCCAGATAAAAGAGGGAATAATGTTTAATCTATTTTAAAATTTGAAATAGTGTGGTTTATGATTTTATAATGCCAGGTGTTCTGAATAGGTTGTTTATATTATTCTCTATTATCTACATATTCAACATATTTCACAATGGAATGAAAAAAAGAAAGGAGACAGAACAACCGTTGTTCGCAGGTGTTAGGATGATACAACAATGACAAGGGAGAAACTTTAAAACTAATGAAAGAGCTCAGTTAGATACAAAATAATCATCCAAAGTTCAACAGGATTTCTATTTAATTGCAATAACTAGCATAAATGGTGGGGGAAGCAATCCCATATTCAGGAGCCAATTAAATTATAAAATAACCAGGAAGAGTCTCACCAAAACTATGCAGGACCTATATTAAATTACAAAGTTTTACTGAGATATGTTATTAACTAGGAAGCATGATATGCATTATGTATCATTATTATGACTTTCGGACATGGAATCAGAGGAAGGCTTCTTCGGGTCGGAGATGGCTCAGCGAGGCTGACGCATCAAGGCTTGGAAGCCAGTCCCTCAGGCGGTAGCCGCTTCCTCAGACCTAACCCGAGGGGGCACTTACATTTCCCACCACTGGCAACTTCACAGAGCTCTCCTGTGCTGAAGCAGGCTCACTGCAGCTGAACGTAATTCTTATTTATACCCCACTGAATGGAGCTTGGAACAGTGCAGGTAACACGGCACCTGATGCCTGAAATCGACCTTCTCTTCCCTAGGTGTGTGACTGTTTTCTTTCCCTCTCTGCTCTTCCTGTGCCCACTCTACAGCGTACCTCATTTTAGAGTTAAATCTTGCAAACTTCATTTTCATTCTGACCTATGCACCCCTCACCTTGCAAACGAATTCATGAGGGCTTCTCTCCAGTTTCTCCCTGGCCAATTGTCTTGATGGACAAATCACTCCTTTCCACGTGAGGTTCTAGCCCTGACTGGAGCCCAGCGTCGGCCTACCTTGCAGCCAGGAGGAATCTCAGGGTTATGGCATTACTTCCTAGGCCATAACCAGGAATCAGGTTCCTGCCGTCCAAGGAGGGTTAAATCAGATCATCTCTTCTCCATCCCAACCCTCACAGTAATGAGCTCTGCCAAGCAGAAATTTCTTCCCAAGCAGAGAGGGTAACTTAGTTGATAAACTAGCTCACATGTGCTCTAGGATGACAAGCTATTCTGTTTTTAATTAACAGTGAAAGGAGCCTGCCTGGACTGACACAATGCCTCAGGGTTTAAAATATCAATTTCATCTCTTGCTTTTCTTGCATTTTCCAAAATCTCACCAGTTCTGAGGCAAAAGCAGGATGAGACCTGAGAGGGTGCCTGGGGAGCAGGATGAGACCTGAGAGGGTGCCTGGGGAGTGGGCCAGAACGAATCTGTGTACCTCTCTATTTCTTCTCCAAAGGAGTTGGTCTAATGGCAGGATGATGTTCAGGTTTAAGAGATCTCTCAACTGACAAAGCCCTTGGGTGAAGTGAAATCTGATGCCGTTTACACAAGTCATCTTCCCCCATGTCAATAAAGTAGATCGTTTCCATCTAAATTTTAAATCAGCAAAGTGTGGATAAAGTTAAAGGAGGAATGCTGGTGCAAATGGGAAAAATGCGCCACCCAAGCCAAAGAACTCCAGTGTAAGTGCCCAGAGGCACGGAATTTTCAGAGTAGGTATTTTTTTTAGCTGCTGACCGGCAGATGGCAGCATAACTCAAGAAAAGAAACCAGGTTCGCCCCTTAACTTTCAAAGGTTCCTTATCTGCCAAGGAGAAAAACACCTTTTATTCAAACAATTTGCTGGGAGGAATAATTGTGGGCTTCAAGGGATAGTGGTTGTACTTTTAGTAGCTGTTGGCCAAAAAAATATATATGGCAAGTTAAAATGAACTCATTGCGACTTTCCAAGGAATTTTTGTTTTAATAACCACAAAAACATCCACATGCACTTGAAAAGTAGCAACAAGGTCGGACATCAACGCATGCAGAATATTTACGTCCCCTCCCAGACAACCCTTGGCATTCACACATATTCCCAGGCCCTTGGTAATAACTGCATGGTCCTGGAGCTCCTGGGTCCACATGAAACCCCTGCCTTCCCCAACCCCTGCTTCCTCCTCAGCCACCCACCCAGCAGCTTGCTCTGGGGGACTGAGGAAGGTTGCTAGAACAGAGTGAACCAGAAGTTCCCATTTTCTACACAGCTAAGTCTTAGCACTCCCAAATTGGCCTGTTATAAATCAAAAGGGCTCTGGCATTGCGTTTAACTTGTTAAAGAAGGAAACAAAATGTGAAAGGGCCCCCGTGGGAATGGAGTTTCCCAGTGACACAGTATTTGTCATTGTCAAGGGTAAGGGGCTGGAGTTGAATGTCTGGCCTGGGACAGAGACATTTCTATTTACGTTAGCTGTGCAATTTGGGCAAGCTAGTCAACCTCTCTAAGTTTCTGTCCCCCTGCCCTCCTGTAAAATAGAAAGCATGTTTCTTGCCTCCTGGAGTTTTTGTGAGGATTAAATGAAATTATCTGAGTAAGGCATTAATAAGCCAGGGGCTGGCACATAAAAATGCTGGATAATGTTGGCTGCCATATTTATTATTGACCTTTCCAAAATCAATGCCACTATCATTATTATTATTATTATTATTATTACTAATATCACAATAGAGTATCACTGAACATTGGGAAAATCATAAATGAGGTCTCTTTTAGTGAATTTGTCTCTGCAGACAATAGTGTCATCTCATGGGGACATCTAGCTATCCATAATGTCCCTTAGTTCTCACATTTGCAAAATATTCTGATAAAGCAAGACCAACACAAGATCTCTTGACATAGTGAAGAGCCCTGAGAGTGAGAAGTCCCAGGGGAACTGCCACCCACCACCACCACCACCAGCTTTGCAGCCACTGTCCCTGGAACAGCAGCCCTCGGCAGATTCTAGTGACCCGGCAGTGTCTGTGCAGGGGGGTGCACGTGCATGGGCATGTGAATGTGCACATGTTTGTGACTGAGCCTCTGCATGTTAAAAAATCATCTGAAAATCTGAATTCCTTGTTCAACAATACCTGGTCCTGGCCTTCCTCCCTAAAGGTCTCATACTTGTAGACATAATATCCCCCTTTCCTTGCACACTTTCTATCACGTCCTAAGTAACAACAATCATTTGCTAAGGTGTGGCCTGCAAGAGCTTTTTGAAAGGTCCTCGTTGGACCCCACACTGGCATCCACTTCTCTCCCACAGTGGCTAACAGTCATGGGCAGGACCGCCTCACTCAGACACAGAGGTGAGCATGGGTGGGGAACAGACCATACACTGGAGGAGAGAATGCACGGTGTCACTGCTCACGCCGAGGAGATGTGGGGCAGGTTATGCCACTGACGTAGAATTATCTGGGCCGCTGCACAGCCGGTCCCGATGAGCTTGCTGAGTGCAATTCCAGAAGGGAAATGGCAAAGGAGTAAATGCTCAGCTTAGTGAATCACGTGGCCTGCAGTGAACTTTAATATCCTGCCCTGACCCATTTGGGGGGCTTCAGAGGACAACCTCAAAGAGGCATTCTTAAAGCCCAGTGGGGCGGACTGTCCATCTCATTTGTTGCAGGTGTTCAAAGAAGAGAAGTAAAATGGATTGAGGAGGCAGCCCTAAAAAGGTGCAGGTAGGACTTTTCTAATATACCCCTGATGTTCCCTCTTGATGATATGGGCCATGCTGACCGACCCTTGGACATGACATTAGGTGGAAGAATAACACAAAGTAATGTCATGCTGGCTTCTGGATTTGCTTCCAGAGAAGCTTCCAAAATCAAAGAAAAAGCTCAAAACCATGCAGGGTGCAAGGGCGGGGGTTGGGGGAGGAGAGGGGGCTGGTGCAGGGACCTCAGCACCGAGAGTTCTGGACCTTCTCTCCAGGCAGGCACCATTCAGAGCCTGCACCTCCCTGCACACCTCCACTAAAGTTGTGTCTCCAGGAAAGTGGTCTGACTTCCCCTCCCCAGTCAAATGTCTCCATCCTTGGGTGAATCCGCTATAACCGGGAGATAAGGGACAACTGGAAGCCAGTCCAGCACAGACAAAGCCACCAGGGGGACTGTCATGTCTCTAGCAGCGTACTTTGCAAATGTGAGAACTAAGGGACTTCATGGATAGCTAGATGTCCCCATGAGATGCACTCTAGCAGCATGATAAGCCATGACACGCCCACAGCCATCAAGCTCGTTCCTCTGCCATGCTGCATTCTTGTCCTTCCAGTGGCGCCCCTTGGACTGTCACTCGGATCTGGGGAAAGCCCAGGTTCATACTTACTTGTCATTCACAAGTTTGCCATGTTGGTGAATCTGGTTTTCCATTGTGAAGTTGATCGTGGCACCGTACACATGCTCACCAAAAAATACCTTCATTTTGGACTTGTATTCTTCATCTTGAAAATACCGGATCATATCCGGGAACCAAACCGTCAGACCATAGTAGCTGTAATAGAGAAGATAGAACATTCGAGCAGCAATCTGCTTCATTCTTTCATGATCAGAGTCCGCATTCCTGACTTGATGCAGATCAAGCTCATTTTCAATGTATTAATATGGTTCGTTATTAGAAAATCTCATCATATAACACATCAGATCAATACAGCTAAGGAAAAAATCATGACGACCTCGATGGATACTGAAAGAGCATTTGATTTTTTAAAAATTCACTCATTTTTTATAAAAACAGCAGTAGATTGGGATTGGTGGACACTTCCTTACATGTAAAAGGCAAAATCTTACTTAATGGGGTGACACCAAACATTCCCACTAAACAACAGGAGCAAGACCAGGACACCCATTATCACCACTACTCTTCAACACTACATGCCGGGTCTTAGACAACTCAGTTAGACAGGAGGAAAAATAGGAAATAAAATTGCAAAGCAGGAGCTAAAACCATCTTCATGCGCAGATGATATAATTTTATACCTAAAAAACTCAAGATCACCAACTGAAAAAGCTGGCCATTGAACATATAAAAAAGATGCTCAATCCCACTCATAATAAGAAAAATGCACAATCAAAACCGCATGGTGTTACCATTCTCGTTACCAGATTCTCAAAACCCCAAAGTTTGCCAACACACTGTTGGTGAGGTCATAGGCAAACAGATACTCTCATACATTGCTGGAAATAGGGCAAAATTATACAATACCATATGGAAGACAATTGGTCAATGTCTGGAAAAATTACTGGTGGATTTACCCCCTTTGACTCCATAATCCCATTTCTTGGAACCTATTCCACCAATGAACTTGCACAAGTAGAAAGTAGCCTACAAACAGAGTTATACATGTGGCATTGTTTGCATAGCAAAAGTCTGGAGACTAATTATATTATATATAAAGTCTGAAATAATTTTATATATATACATATACACACATATATATATACACATATAATTATGTTTATTTGCAGAAATAAACATTGAAATGGTAAATACAAAAATAAAAGATGATTATATATAAGAGGCAGAGAAATGGGCAGAGAAGGAAGGGAGGCAAGATTTCTGTTGTATCAACATTTGAAATGTATTACCTCTTCAATAAAATTAAATTAGACATTAGTAAATATAAATGAAATAAATGTTTGAACTATCATGGAATTGAATCATAGTGCCTGCCATCTTTGGCTTCTGAAACATTCTTCGTTTAGATGGGACAAGTGGAGGGAGTGGGGTGCAGCTTCCTCTCTTACCTATACCTTTACCTGTATTCACATTTGGGTCTCCATTAACAGGTATTGGAAGAAATCAGGTCTCCCATATTCCTCCCTTAATCCAAGCGGTCACTAGAGCTAATTTCCTAGGTCACGGGAGTGTGTCTTTGGGCACAGGTAGGGGTGAACAAAGGAATTCTCTAGATGGAAGTTTTAAATCTCACTGAAAGTTCCTACTTGATAATAGTCATTTAATGAGCACTTATTATGTGCCAGAAACTACCACAAGCCCTTTCTATGTACAGTAAAATAGCTTCATAATGCTGCTAGTGAGCCCCAAAACTTGCACAACAAGAAGAGCAATGTTATTTGGAGGTGAAAGATATGACTTGGGTGAGAGCCAGCTAGTCACCAATTGTATTACATTTCATTTTCTTCCTCGTGTGGCACAATATTGCAGCTCCACTGTTTCATCTATTCGATCACAGTGCAGCTGCTGGCTGCCTGCTCAGCACTCATTCCTTGCTTCCTCCTTCAGAAAAACTCAATTTTGTTCGAGTATCAGCCCTCAGGAAAGCTAACAGTACCTTCAGCTTCATCCAGATTAGCCCACAATTACTAGGAAATCACATGCCCTTCGCCAGTGATCAGTGACACACACCCGGGGACTCCAAAAGAGGGCAAGTCGGCTGGGGACTCCTGAAAAAGGTTCCCTCCCAGTTACAAAGGGAAGCTCAGAGAGGCAGCCTCCTCCTCGTAACATTTCCCCAGTCGACAGGATGCCAAGAACAGTGCAGGCACCTTGCAACATGATGAGAAGGAGCTGGAAGCTGAAACCCCTCTTGGAGCTTGTCTCTTTACAGAATTCTTGCCACAAAGGGTAAGAAATATCCTTGTTGTAGAAGCCACTAGAAGCCACTGTTATTTACAGCCAAGAGCATCCGGTCTAATACCGACCATGTGAGTTAGAACCAATTGTAACCTTCAATTTATAGATAAGACACCTGAGGCACGGGGAAATTAATGAACTTACAGAACATCAAACTTACCTTAAAGCCATGGTGAACCAGACCACAGCCAGAACCAGTGTGTTCATCCGGTAGGGCCCCATCACACAGTACAGAGCGTTATCCCAGACCTATAACCCACACCACAGAAGGCTGGTTACACAAAGGATTTTGTGACTGGAGAGAGCCCGTTTCTATTTTCTAATAAGTGGCCTAGGATCCCACGGAAAGAATGACAGCCGTGATCCCAGAGGCAGCAGTTGCATTCAGAAAACAAGGAGAGCCTCTTCTCTCCTTCCCGGCTGGCCTCAGCCTCTAACAGTCCTGAAGCATGTCCCCTGGGGACACAGTAATAGCCATGCATGTGCTCAGAAACAGAGCTGAGATTTCAAGGCACCGAATAACCTTGGGCAGTGAGTTCTGCTCCCTGCCTGTGGGAATAGGTAATATTCCAGACATTTAACAACCATTCACCACGAAGGTCATCTAGTCTCAGTAGACTACGGCTGCCAGCTGCCGTAGTGCCCAATAGCTGATGTGCCAGAAGGAGCCACTTCTTTGGAAAAATGGCCTTGTCCTTCATGAAGACTCTCAGCAATCACTAACAAGCCTCAAGGGGTCATCTGTTTCACTCACTCCTTTTACCCTATGGAATATTTAAAGAGAAGATGCTGGAGAGAAGTTTGCTGACTCAAACTAGACATTTATCTACATTCAAAATCTCAGCCTCAAGAAGAAAATAAAAGAAACTAAAGTTTAGAGAGCGTGGCTCAAGGGCACACAGCCAGTGAGAGGCAGGCGTGGGCCAAGACTCAAATACCCCCACCCAGCATCGCTTCCTCCCCACCGCACTGCCCTGGGCTGATAGCGGGGTTCGGGATCTTTATCCTTCATCCCCTGAAGTTACAGCCTTCCGCAGAGCCTCTCTCTCATCCACCACGTGTCCCCAGTCCTACCTGCTTGAAAGTGGTCTTGACCCTGACCAGCCAGCGCTGGTACCAAGTTCCTGTCGCACTTTGGATCTCAATGAACTCATCCATTTGCTTGGGAGTTTTGATGTGCGAAACCTGCAAAGCAGAGAGAGGCTAGAGAATCTTCACACCACTTTGTGTCAGACTTCTCCATTTTAGCGGCAATGTAACTGACTTCATTAACTTATTGATGGACTGGAGGAGCCCCGTGATCCTTAACCAAAGATGTGCATAGCATCTCAGGGATCTTTCTCAGATGGATACATCCTGCTGCAGACAAAGTGAATCAGCCTTTCACTAAATCATGTTCCAAGAAATTTATGTTAGTCATAATACACTGAATTCCCACGTATATCTGATTTACCCACAGTAGACCTTAATACATATTAACATCACAGATGTCTAGAACCTATATAGGCAATAGTGCATGCATGGGTGTGTGTGTGAGGTGGTGGTGGTGGTGGTGGTGGTGGTTGGGGGGCAGGGAGGGGGGAGGCAGTTGCTACTTCAGATATTTTAAAAACACAATAGAATAAGAGAAATCATGTCACCGGTTTTCCTGGTGGAAATCAGAGAGGAAGTGAGAATTAGGTTGTATATCTCAGCCTTCCCTCAAGGGCCCTGGGGAATGTTGATCTGTCCAACGTCAGCAGGGAGCCCCAGTGAGCAATCCTGACAGTCAGGACAGTGATTGTCAAGTGGACCAGTGGTTAAATCCACCACTGATTCTATAACTATGGAGATTCCCAACCACACCAACTCTCTTAGCCAAGCTATCAAGGTCCATGCTTGCAGACCTATTCCGAGCAACGTGGAAGGGCTCACTCAGAAAAACTCAAAGCTGTTTCCAGCACCAACTCCACAATCCTTTCATTGAGGGATAAAGGGTGTTAGTCCTAAGAGAGTCTCCATCTCTTTCTTCAGCCAAAGGCCTGGGAATGTGAGGAGACAAAGGAGCATAAACAGACATGAGGCTGGATAATCCACAGGAGGAAACCCAGTCCCTGGAGATGGGCAACCGACTCATCAATGCCCAAGCACAGGGCCTATGACAGCTTGACTATGCTTTTCTAAACCCTAAAAACAGTGGTTTGTAGACTTTGGTGAGGGCCAGGCACCCCTCTGAGCATCTGGTAAAAGCACAGCAGCTGCTCTTCCTGAGCCTGCAGGTGCACGAACATCCTGACAGCCTCCTGGGCTCGTCCTGCCATTCCTGGTACATGGTCTTTGCAGATGATCATGTGTCTGTGCTCACACAGGGCCATACCCGCAGCAGAACTCCTGGCTGAGGCTGGGCTTCACATTGTCAGATCCCAGCAGGGAGACCCTGAACCCTAGCGGCAGCCGAGGGAGGCCTGAGGGCAAGGTTGACCCCCCATCAGGAGGTACCTCAAAAATCACACGCCAAAGAATTAACATATCCATGCAGGCACAAATTTTTATTTTCTTTGCTCTAAGTGAAAAATAACACCCTGTTCCCTAGGGATTTGGGAGTGGGTGGGCTGACAACTTCAAGCATAATTACTCTAATTTACAATTAACTAGGATCCTTGTCTTTGATTCTGTCTAAATTAGATGTGGCCAGTGTTCACCCCAGCCCCACAGCACAGGGATTCTCCTGGGGACGCCTCACTCTGTCCCCTCCAAAGGTGTCTCTGGGATATGGGCCAGGTGGCAATTCAGAAGCTTGTAAGGCAGCCAGGGAATGGAGTTGGTGAAACCCAAGGCTTTGAAGGTGAGGGAAACATTTCCCTTGACCCCTTAGGGTCCCTGGCTGGGTCTGAAAGTAAACTGACAAGGACAGATGAATAGCAGAAAAGCATCCCCATTTCACTGAACTTTTCCGTGTCCCTGGGGGCCTGTATACCAGATCTGGAGCAGTGACCAGAGCAGGCAGCTTTACACCCTTTAGACAAAGAAACAGTGAATCTGTGAAGAGTTGACAAGACAAAGGGGTTGGGCAAGAGGTAGTAAATGGTGAAGAAGCAACTGGAAAGATAGGGGCTGGTTTAACACGGCTTGTTTATGCAGCCTTTGCAGCCCTAAGCTCCCTGTCTCTGGTCATAAGAAAGTCTCCTTTCCTCCCGCTACAGGGAGGGTGCCTTTCACAGGGGAGGGGGAGAAGGGTGAGCAGGCAGAGGTCAGAGCGACCTTCCTGCTTCTGCTTCCTCAAACTCCTTCAGCTTAAGATATTCAACATGCCACGGTGCCAAATTTTGGGGGTAGCGTGTCCTGAACCCCATCAGTTCAAACGTGGCAGTCAGGAGGGCAGCATCCAGTGCGCCCCAAGAACACTCACGGAGAGCCGGACCTGCCCTCAGCCCCTCTTCCAGGCTGCTGAGCACATTTATGAGGGTGTTTGCTGCGGGGGCCACGCAGGAACAAAGCGGGGGCCCACCCAGCAGGGCTGAGTATTCACTCCTGACTGGTTGTTCTTCTCTTTTTTTTTTCCTGGCCCATCCAGTCATCCACTTCTACATAATTCTGTGACCACCAGGTCAGTGTGGAATACTGAACCCACAACATTTGTAATTCCCTCTCCTGTTGGGTGAAAACTCCTAATGCAGAGGCCATGCCTAAGAACTCGGTGACAAGCATACGCGGGGACGGAGACAAAACGCCCACATGCCCTAGTCCCTGTCCCTGGATCACCATCCCTGAAGCGGGGGCTTCTGAAACCCAGGTAAAAGACTTAACTTTTGTCTTTGGAAATTAGAGTTGTTTTTATTGATTTCCAGGCTCAGATCTCATTCCTCAAAATTAGGCTGCTTACATTAGAAGAGGTTGGTAAGAGAAAAATGGGGATCAGTTCTCTAAAAAGGGGCTCCCTGCAGGGCAAGCCACATGGTGGATTTAGAAGGTGGTCCTTCCAGAAGCCACAGGCAGGAAAACCGTGTGAAAGGCACTGTGAGGGCAGGGGGACCAGGGGACTGGTGAGGTCAGCAGAGTTTACAGCTCACTGGGAAAGGCAGGGACTGTAACTGAGGTGGGGAGCGCTCTGTCCATCAGGACGCCTCGTAGAAGAGCTCCGGGTGTGTTTGGAATAAATATGTCAGTTAATACACGGCTTGAGGTGTGGGAGAATCTCAGGGAGATGGGCTCAAACTCAGAAGACCAGTGACCAACTATGCATGATCCAAGATTTTGTTTTATTCCAGAGGGAGAGAGAGAGAGGACAGGGAAACCGCGATGGGGAGGCTACAAAGGAGGAGCAAAGAGGAGGGGGTGGGGCAGGGAGAAAGGGGGGCTGTGCATTCTGCGAGGTAGTGCCTCAAACTGCCAGTAAGGTTACAAACTTGGAAATGCTTGGCATGAGTGATGGGTGTGTGTGTATGTCTGTGTGCATCTGCATTTCATACCAGGTTGATGTTGTACAAAAACCAATCCAGCTGACATGGCTGCAGAGGCTGGAGGCAGACATGGACGACCACGAAGACGTCTCCCAGGGATGAGAGAAGCATGGAGAGCAGTCTGTGGAGTGGGCATGGGGTGGGGACAGGACAGAGCCAAGCACGCCCGGATCCCAGTGGGCACAGAGCACACTAATGCCTGGTGTCCACACCGGCAGCGCGGCTGCAGCCCTACCATCCATCAGGGAGAACGGAGCAGATGCAGAGCTGGGAGAGCCCCCTGCGCCCCCATCCTCTTACCTTTGAGGTACTTCTGCTAACTGTGCTTCTTAATAAATATCTGTGATAAAAGCACTGTCCCTTTTTTAAGATATTTTTAGGAGCATTGGAGTCAGGGAAATATGCCAACAAACAGCTTTCAATAAAATGTATTACTTGAGTTAATTTATGGAAAAACAGGGCATAACATTTCTGAACAATAGTTAATATCCACGTAGCCCTTACTCCAAGCCGGACCCTGGTTTAGGAACTTCATCTCATCCTTACCATAACCAGATAGGTTGTATCATCCTTCTTTCCCCAGGGAGGAAACTGGGGCACACAGGGCATCTGCCTAAGGCCATTCAACTAGGAAGTGTCAAAACCGAGATTTGGACCCAGATTGTCTGGCTCCAGGTTGCAGCTGCTACGTGGCCCTGCCCAAGAATCAGGGGTCTTCAGCAGCAGTTCACAAGAACACGTGTTTTACTCCAGACGCAAACTATGGGGGCCAAAGAAGCCCAAGTGGTGAACTGGAGTAGGTGGGACTTCACCCAGGAAGGCTTCCTTGTAGAGATGGATTTGCAGTCGGGCTGAAAGGAAGTCAGGCAAATGGGTGCACGGCCCGCCTGCAGCGGTGTTCCTGGCCCCTGGTCACAGAGCGTGGTGGGAAAGAGCACAGATCCGGGTAACTAACAGGACATCTTCCTGGAAATGACCATGTACCAGTTTTTCACTTTTTAAATTAGCAAGAAACAAAATTCAGGCTAACAGCCAATGCTGGAAAGGATATAGAGAGACAGGCATCCTGTTGCTTTGTGGTATTACTGGTTGGAAAAAACCTATTGAAATGTAATTTGGCAATGTGACTCAAGAGCTATAAAAATACTCATGCTTTTTGAGGCAGTCATTTTATTTCTAGGAGTCTACTCTTAGAAAACAAACCCAGAGCATGAAGGGGAAGGAGCCATGAGTGAGAACGTTCATTGCAGCAATATCTACAGGAACAACATAATAAGACAGTAAATAAATCTCAAGCATTAGGGATGCATTTAGGAAAACTGTGTTAATGTTCCTAAATTAATGTTCATTAAAAGGATGGCTATGAATACTAGTAGACAACATATAGAATGGTTATGAGTACTCTTAACACATATATACAAACACATATACATATGCTTATCCCCATATAAATAGTCTTTCTAGTGATAGCAAGAAGGACATCCATCAAAATACAAAGAGTAATTATGATACAGTGATGGGAAATTCAGGAGTTTTATTCTCCTTTTGACAAATTTTCTGGGATGTGCTTATGAGACAGAATTACTAATTTTTGGCAAACCAAAACAGTTCTTGCTGGCATAGATGGCCGCACACTCACCGTGAACACCTTTTCCGGGGCACCCTTGGCCCTCATGTTGGTGTCGTGGACTTGCTTGAGAATCATCCAGGCTTCATCGTGTTTACCCATCTGCTTAAATCAAGGAAAAAGGCATGAAAAGTCCTTTGCTGATCAGGGGTGGAGTCCCTATAAATCCAGGTGGGTGTTGGTGCCTAAGGCAGAGATGATTAGACATGGTCTCCTGACTATCTAGGGCTTGTGAAAGGCTGGGACAAGGTTCTGTCCCCAGTCCATCCTGGAGAGACAATAAGGTTGTGCCTTCAAAGTGTAAGTGCTAGGTGTTACTGCATTACACGCTGTCACCGTTGTACATCCCTACTACTCCTAGTTCTAACGTTGAATGGACTGCTGGGTGGAAACTGTGTTCCTCCCTGACAGGAGAAAGCAAAGAAGCAACAGGTTATGGATTGAACTTTGTCTCCCCCAGAAAGATATGTTGAAGCTCTAACCCCTAGTACCTCGGAATATCATCCCATTTGGAAATAGCATTTATGTAGATGTAATTAATTAAGATGAGGTCGTCCTGGAGTAGGGCAGGCCCCTAATCTAATATGATGGGTGTCCTTATAAGAAGGTGACCAGGTGACAACACAGTGACACACAGGGGAACATCCATGTGAGGACAGAGGCAGGAAGTGGCGCAGTGCAGCCGCCAGCCAAGGAGCATCGGCGTTCGCCAGTAAATCGCCCAGAGCTGCGAAAAGCAAGGCTTCAGAGGGACCGTGGCCCACCGACACCCGGATTTGGACTTCCAGCCTCCAGAACCATGAGGGAATAAATTTCTGTTACTTTAAGCCATGCAGTTTGTGGTCCTGGGAAACTAACACACAACGAGGGTAAATTTTGAGATAACCCTGGTTTAAAAAATTCCCTGCATCTGCCCCTTGATCAGTAGGGAAAAGGAGGGAATCGGACAAGGAGGGTCTCTCTGCAGAAAGATCTAGAAGGAGGCAAGTAAGTGGACTCTGAGCACTGGGGGTGTGAGAGCTTCTGAGCCCTGCTGCCCCTCCACCAGCCCCACCCCGTCTGACCACGGCAAGCACGCGAGCCCCACAAGCTGGAAGGACCCTCCTCGCAGGAGGCTGGGAGCAGCTTTCTGGTGGGGAGGCATCCTGCACCGCTAAGAGTCCTGAAGGGCTTGGGAGCAGTGACAAGCTTACCAGTGTCACTTACAGTGACAACAGTGAAAAGCAGTTACAAGCTGCAACTTGAAAAATCTCCTGCACCTTGGTGAGCCTCACAATCTAGACTCTCTGGAGTGAGCGTGTGCCCGAAGCGGCCTCAGGGCCCCCCCATCTTGGGGCGCAGTGCCTCTGCTCTGTGCTCAGTGAGCCCCTGAGACCACCCAGAATTCAGGGTGTGCAGCCAGTCCAGAGAGCAACGAAGCCGGGCTTAATGAGGGGTCAGGCCAGCCAACGTTGGGGGCCACAGCGACGGGGCTGGAGGGCCAACTCACCTCCAGCAGAAACCTCGGGCTCTCCGGCATGAACCTCAGGGCCACCATGGACACGGCGCAGGGCAGGGCACAGATGATGACAAAGACCCTCCAGCTGTGGAAGTGGTAGCTGGTGCCCATGCTGAAGCCCCAGCCTGTAAAGAAGCAGTCAGAGGGCTTCTGACACACGAGCTTGGAGTGACGTTCAAGCCCCGGTTCTCAAACGACGGGGCGCGGGCGCCTCCCCGGGGGAGCTGGTTAAACTGCAGGCTACCCAGCTGTGCCCCCAAAGCGTCTCATTCACAAACCTGGGATGGGTGCCAGGAATCTGCATCTTGCCAACCCCTTAGGTAGGCCTGGCCTGACATTCACAGGAGCTTGGGTAAGAGGACAAATAAGAGACCACATCCCCTATTTCTATATACTCATTACAATTTAAGTTACTGAGCTTAAATACTATTTTTTTGATTTTAAAGAAACTGGACTTCTACATCCGAGCGAATTCCACCCTCATTGAAATGAAGAGGTGACCAGCTCCCACTGAGCTTCCACACTCAGAACATTTCTAAAACGAGGTTTTGGAAATGGCCTTCAGGACCTGCAGACCATTCTTTCAGATATCCTCATGGGTCCCATAAGGTCCCTCTTTCAAGGAACAGTAACACGGTGGAAAGAGCCTGGACTTTTGCAGTCACATCGATCAGAGTTCGAATCCTGGCCTTCTCACATTACTGGGTTCCCATGGCTGCAAAATGCAGGCAGTGACACCTCCACAGATTTGCTGTCTGTGGCTGCTCCCCGCAACCAACGCTAATTTGCCTGTGTTGAGGGTAGATTTGATTTGTTCAGAAGTAGCTGCATGACACTTACTGCCAAAGATGCTGAGTAAAATAGATGAATAGCAGCAAAGAGCAGTGAAAGGATCACTTTATTTAAAGCCAAGGTTATAAAATAAAGAGATTGGTTTTCTCCTGCCACTCAAAGTATCTCTGGAGACGATTCCAACAACATTTCTTAAAAAGACAAAACTTTATCAAATACTGATTTTTGAAGCTCAGAAGGTAAATGTTATTGGGATATAAATCTTTATTCCAGTGACTTAAAAATATACCATATGGCTGACACCAGAGGTGGGCAATGTATGCCTTAAATTCTCTATTACTCCTCATTGGGCTTCAAATTGTTCTATTTTCAGTGAACTCCTAACCAGTATCTGCTGTTTCTGCAGGTATTTCCTACTCTGCACAATCAGGACCAGCCAGAGGGCCTGCCAGATGGGAAAATGTGGGCCTATGGCCCCTTCGACATCTTTGGCCTCGCAATGCACATGTCAGCCGACGTCCTCCGTCAGAAGCAGATCTGCACGGCACGGTCTCTTATCCTCCCCATCCCACTGCCATTTGTTTGTTTTAATTTGAATTAAAAAGCCATTCCTTTCTCCTGGGAGTGACACTAGAAAGATAAAACCACAGTAACATTTGCATGTTCTCAGCTCATGTCTAAAAACTACCCTGGAATAATTCCAAGTACACAGCAAACTCAGGTGAGTAACAAGGGAAGAAGGGCAGAAGCAGCTATGTTTATAAGCATTCTGGCTCAGAAAGATTTTTTTCCTTAATATGTGTAAATCATCAAAAATCCATTATTCCCTCATGCCTCTATGGTTTTTATGGTGCTTTTAGTAATCTGCACTTAGCGCATTCATTAGGCACATCTTTGGGGCCTTAAATTAAATAAAATTAAGCAGCAAACAGCTTCTAAATATATACAGCTACTATTAATTTGAAGACAAGGATTGTTTCGTTCACTGATCTTCTTAGCTTGCCCTACTTTTTCTCTATCAGGATTTCACAAACAGCTGTTGGTCCTGACTACAATAGGAATTAATCTTCCAAAATACATCCATTTTTTTCTGGGCTGTGCGCATGAGTTCCCGGGAAAACATTCTGAGTTTTATCATTTTCTTTCTCAGTGACTCAGTCACCCAAATTTCTGAACCCAAGACCCCCCCCCCATCACTTCCTTTCTGCAAAAGCAATTAAATGGCTTGCACGAGGAAATATCAGTCCCCTATCTGTAGCTTCCCTTGCCTGGGTCCCTGCTAAGTGGAGGGGACATTAGAAGATTAATGTCTTAGGCATATTGAGAAATGTCAGCACATTTCTGGTTCCCTGTGGACAAAACATCTGGTTCCGGCAAAATGAGGCTTAAAATCAATAGTCACTCCTGTTATAATGTGATTCTAGTCCAGCATATTTCTAAGATGGGTTTCCCCCAAGCATTAATGCCTGTTTCAATTAAGCTTACTCATCCTAAAGGCTTGTATTTTAAAATGAAATGTAAAAGCCACAGATTTCATACAGGCCTACAACTAGGACAGCATCCTGTGTACTTGGGGTAAAATATTTAGCCCCCAGCCCTGCTGTCAGTCAGCAGCCACAGGCCCCCTATCATGGGCATCCCGTTCAGTCTGGGTCAGCACGTTGCCAACTTGAATTCTTTTATTGCTTTCTCAGAAACCAGACACCCAGATGTTGGTTTGTGCTTGTGTGTGTTAAGCGAGTGAAAAAGGGATGCAGTCTGTAGTGACTCTTGTAGGCTGCTTCCCTCACAGCATCCCTCCCATCTTTGCCTCTCTACCGCATGGCACACACATGGTTTGGGTGGGGCTGACATCACCCCTGCGGCCAGGGATGGAGGAAGCATATGGAAACCATTCAGGACCCGGCATCCTCTGGAGTATGTGATTGGCTGAGGTGGGCACATGACCTAGGCTGATCCAATCAGAAGGGAGCCAAAGACCCTTGCTCATCGGTTGGGTGTGAGGGCATGCTTCCCTTGCAGAACAAGCAGTCTGCAAATAGGAGTCTAGAATCGCTAGTGCTGCTGGGAAGGAAGCTAGCCTGACTGCTAAAATCAGCTTTAAAATATTCTCGACACTCCCCATTGCACGCCGAGGGTTGCTGAATGTTAGGGCTGGCACGGATCTCTGCAGTCAGTCCCCACCTCCATTTTATTGGGGAAGGAATGAGGGCTGGGCAGGATGGGCGACTTGTCCCAAATCACGCAGCACTACTATTTTGAGTCATCGTTTATTCAGATTTTTATTTGTTCACCCTCCTCAAAATTTTTTTACTCAATTGACATGTGGAAATTGTTTCTTAGTGTTCACACATTTGGATCAGTTAACAAGGGAAATGATACAATAGCAAGAATGTGAGGATAAAAAGCAATTCCTCAGACCCCTAGAACCAAGGACATATTAGATGGATAACCAAAGTATGTGTTTGGGTGAGGGTTGAATACTGATCCTGATATTAGGAGTAATAACAATTTTGTATCTAAAATTATGGTAAGCTGCTTTTGGTGACAGAGTTATCTAGAAAACATCTTCAACTCTATTTCATTAGTCCTGTTAATATTTCTTCTCTGTTTCTGATACAAATTCCAGTAGGTTCTCAAAAGATTACATCACATTCCCAAACCCGTGTTCTCTATTTTCTGGTTACACAGCTAGATTATGTTTCCCAGGGTCCTTTGCAGCAGGGTATGATCACATGATAGATTTGGAGCCACTGGGATGTGAGCAGAGAGGATGTGCTCCACTTCCTAGCCTGCCCTTCAGAACCACCCATGTACACCTGTCCAGGCTCCTTCCCCATACCAGAGACCTTCAAGCCACATACTGAAAATAGAATCACATGCTGGAAGGAGCCTGAGCCCCCAAATTACTGATGGAGGAGAGCTGCCTGGAGACCAGAAACATCAGCCAGATTTTGTAGGAGGGAGAAAATTCTATTGTGTTAAACCACTGAGACCTCAGGGTAATGCACCCAGTATCATCCTAACTAATACAGTAGGCATTTTCTACACCACAATTGAGTCAAAAGATATACATGGAGCCTCCTTTAGCTCAGAGCATAAAGAGGGCCAGTTTAAAAACAAGGATGCCAAGGAGGTGAATGGTTAGAGGGGTGCTGACAACCTTCAGGGCAGTTGTCTGCCACCCCCACATGGGTCTGCAGGATTCCAAACAATGGCAAAGCCTACATCCATAATTGACCAAAATTGACATTGAAGGATGCTAATGGTATTTATTGCCCTGGACACTCAAAAGGCATAATCAAATTCAAATCTCCTGCCTTCTCCCAACTTTACTCTTAACAAAACCAATAGTGAAAGTTAATATTGCCAGGTCGCTGTCCAGAAAATCCAGTTTTTACAATTATCCGGGATAATAAAATTGTCCCAGCTGAAACCAAGATCCTGTCTGCAGTGCTGTTCCACTTCTGCAGACAAACAAGACTGATGGCAGGCACTAGAGGAGAAAGTGTAGACAGTACAGCCCCGGGGTGAGGGGGAGGAGCATCAGGATTCAAGGTCATTCGGGGGGCACGGTCTTGGCCAAGTGACCAACTTCTCTTGACTTGTGTTACATCATCTCTAAAATGAGATTACCAAAGTTTAACTAGCTGAGGAGAGGAGGGGAGGAGGGGTGGAGGGGTGGAGGGGAAGGTTGAAATCCAAATGCAAGGAAGAAAAGAAAAGGAAAGAAGGAGGGAGAGAGGGAGGGAAGACAGACTGTATTCTTCCCAGAAGGACACGTGTATTGCAAATGAGCAATGTGACCCGGTGTTGGGAGTCCTCTAGAAAGATCAAGGTCATACACGGGAACTGTGTGTGGTACAGGGAATAACACTGAGGACAGGAATGGCTGAGTGGGTCAGGGTACCACAGTCCCGAGGGCCCCTGGGCCATTTTAAGCCAGTGTGTTTTAAGCACTCACCATAGTGTGGAATGATGCTCCAGGCCATGGCAGATGCATAGATGCCTCCAGTCATCCAGAAGATGCCCAACCAGCTGAGATGCTCTCCTCGCTTCTCCCGAGACAAGAATTCAGAAAAATAGGCAAAAACAATGGGCAGAGCACCCCCAATACTGCAGAGAGAAAATGCAAAAAGAATCAAGTCATGCACTGAAAATGGTCATAGCAGAAACCAAGCTGCCTTATGCCCCACCCGTAGGCTCAGTGGTAAAATAGCCCAGTGGACTGGAAAGACTGGACAAGGCAGTGTTGGGTTATTTCGACCTCCCACACTGACTTTACAACCTACCCCCTTTCTAAAGTTCTACTTTAATAATGTATCTTGGAAGTCAAACACAAAATTCAGCCCAAGGTTTTCTGAAGGTACCCCTCAGGGGCAGAGTAGGAGGATGGACAGACCACACCTAGGAGGGCCCCGCTGAAGCTCTGTGGTTACATACCCTACGCCTGAGATGAGCCGGCAGAGGAGAAAGGCCCCATATCCCTGAACGAAGGAGGAGAGGGAGGCGAAGGAGGCATTGATGGCCAGGGACATGCTGAGGATTCTCTTCCTCCCCAGCTTATCTGCCAGGCCTCCCAGGACGACGGCGCCCGCCATCATCCCTAGGTAGACTATCAGCCCTGGGAGGAGGGGAAAGAGAGAGGAGAGGATGGGGAGAAGACGTGACTCTCAAGACCATGCAACGTTTTAGAACATGCAACACCCATTTTTATGCATCCTAGAAACTCCGCTTCATAGACATCAAAGGTGGAATGGAACAGATGTGTTTTGCAAATTGGAACTGCTGCACAAATTCAACCTTTTGGAGCACTATTCAAAGAAAATAGTCTCACAGGTTTGCACATGTGTGCACATATCACAGTAGATCAGCCATAACTGGGTTTCATGTACCTCTCTGAAGGGCTACTCTTTGAGATGCATCATCTGCAGGACAAGGAAATGCTGTCATTTTATTTTTAAGCCAAAAAAATAAGTGTGTGTGGTACAAAAAACTCTACCTTCAGAGTAGAGAATTTCCAGGGAAAAAGTGTGGCAAAGCCGGTATGGGAAATACTGGAAAGGAAGGAAATGGTGCAAATGAAAAACAGTAATTGCCAATAAGACCAGCTCCTTTATTAAGCACCCAAAAAGGACCTTTTCCAAGCTGAAATCAATGTTCATATTTCTTAGGGAAATGTGGATGAGAGTAGCAATGAGCTGTCCTTCATAAATACATGTAACTACCACTTGCCTTATGATAAGCTCTGTAAATCTAAGAAATCATATAAACATATTGTTGTAGACATGCTCACGGCATTCCAGTGCAAGCCAGCATCCTCACAGAGGTGGCAAATCTCCAGAAGCACACGCCTAATTCCTTCCCATTAAATAGTGAGTGCTTCCTGATTATCATCAAGTGTGCTAAGTACATACATTATTTATAAAACCTCTGAGGAAACTTTGCAGAACTTCAGGCAGAGAAAACACTGAGTACAAATTATGTAAGTATCCATTTGCCCAGCCTTGACTGTGAACTCAACAGTGAACACAAAATCTTTCACAAAAGAAAGATTCTCCCTGGACCTGGAGATGCTTTATTTATGCAGCCATGTGCCTGCCTGGAAGGGTGGACACAAAGCAAAGACCTTCAGTTGGCTGGCTAATGAACTTGAAGGTAGGTCCTCCAAAAGAGGAATTTAACTATGCTCCACTTTATTCTCAGTGGCAGGTTTCCTTTGTGTGTTATGTTATTCTAGGAGATGAAAAGAAATGATAACATTGGTGCTATCAGCAGTTTTCACTAACTGGGACCTACTTCACTCACTTGCATTATAACTTAGCCTCAACATTGCTCAGTCATGAATGTTATTTCCTTTTTCTTTTCAGCATATGATGTTATTTCATGAAACATGCCCTTGAGTCTGCAAGTATTTATTAGATGCCTGGTATTAGCTAAGAACCATTTGAGTTACTGGGGACACCGGGAGGTACAAACATGAAAATCCCTCCCTTCTAGCTACATTCTAGATGGGCAAAAAAGATAATAAACAAATAAGTGAGTAAAATATATTGTAAGTGGGTAACTGATACAAGTTACAGAGAAAAATAATGCAGAGGAGGGGAAGAGCATGAGACAAGGTGGGAGTCAGTAATTTCAAAAAACTTGGTTCAGGAAGCCCTCATCGAGCTGGGACGTTTGGGCAAAGGCCTAAAGGGAGGCAGTCATGGGGGCATCTAGGCGAAATTTCTGGACCTGTGCTCCTGGACCCCTGGTTTCTCTGCCTACTTGGAAGGTGCACAGAGAAATGATAGAGTGAGGATTTCCCTTTCTCCCTATTTCTCCAGTTTCCCGGCCCCCAACTCAGAAAACGTAGTGAGCAGTTTCTCACTCTATTAGGTCACCAACACTTGTGTTCAAGAAAATGAGTCAGGAACTTGCAAACCCTGTGCCATGCTGCGTTGCAATCCTGTGTCGCTCAGTGTTCCTTGCTTAGACTATCGGTTGATCTGCCTGACCAGCCAACGATTCTCAGCCTCTGGTTCTCTGCAGACTCGATCTTGCCTGGTTCTTGGCCATTTCCAGCTATGTGCAGCAGGACTGCCTTCCTCGCTGATGAGGGCGTCTTCAAACCAGCTTTTGCTGCCATAACCCATCTCCACCAAGAAAGCCCGAGAGCCTCCCTATTTCTCTCATCCAGTGGTACTAGTCTGCATGGCCACCTTGCGCCTGGTCCTGAGATCCTGAACCCCATGCTAATTTCCTACCAGCATCTGATACCCCAACCGATTCAAAATGTTCCACACTGTGTACAGGCCCAACCACGTCCTCCCCGGGAAAGAACTGGTTTCTACTTCCTCTGCCTTAGACAACCCCCCACTCCATGACCGTCACCGAGAGCCCCTCATCTGAGATCCCCTGCCCTTCCTCCCTGTCTGTCTCCCTAGATAGGCCCCTGGGATATCACCCCCAGCCCAACTCAAAGCCGACTTCTACACAATTCCTTGTACTTGGTCATTTAGATGTCTAGACCAGAGCAGAGAGAGAACTTTTCTCCCAAGTTAGGTCTGTTCAGCCTCCAACCTTTGCTGACCTCAGTATCACTCCTTGTCAAGAACTTCCAACATTCTCTGCAGCCAACAAAAATCCTGTAGTCCTCTCATGATACCTGGTCAGTGAACATTTGGAATAAAGAAACATTTGTTGAAAGGAAGGGAGGAAGAGAGCAAAGAGAGGAAGGGAGCTCTGCCTAAACTACAGATCCATGAGCAAAGTCAATGCTATGGCTGCTTGAAGCCGCCGTGTTATACAGCAATACATAATGGGGACAGTCAGTGCCTAAAAACTTAAATCTAGACAGGCTCCATGACAAGCGTTTCACATCACTGTTGATCCCGTTTAATACTCATGACAACCCAGGGGGATAGATGCTGTCACTACCTCTATTTTATAAAGGAGGAAGCTGGTTCACAGAGAGGTAAAGCAGTTCCCCAGGGTCACACAGCACAAGTGCAAAATTTTGATCCAGGAATTCTGACCTGAGCCGATGCTTTAGCTACAACACGTTACAACTCTTTATGGCTGAACATTGGTCAGACTTCTTGCCCTGTATGAGTTCATTTTCTTCCTTAGCTCCTCCCCAGGGCTACTTGCTAAGTGGGCAAGGTTCCTTCCTTTCAAGGAGATAAACAATAAATTCCATGGTTATCTCCCAGCGAGAAAATGTGCTCTAATAAAGGCGAATGTCAGGTATTACAAACACACAGAGAAGGAGCACAGCATGGATACAACTCACTCAATATGGTAAGGCTTCCAGGAGAAAGACTTAGAGCTGTTGGTGAAGGACACACCGTAGTTAGTTGGGTTCCCTCCTTAGTGCATGCAGGAGTGCCCTGTGGGTAGGGGCAGGGAGCATGCACAAAGAGGGGCCCTGAAAGGCACCTTCTGTGTTTGGACAACACCTGCAAGTAGTTAGGTGTGAGTAGAGCATAGAGCCCATGGGGGGATCAGATGCGGGATTGGGGCTGAGGGTAGGACAGAGGCTAGATCACAAATGGCCCTTAAGAGGGTATATGTGTGAGAGAGAGGGGGAATGCACACCCATGTATGAGGGAATGGATGCACGCACACGGTTACCTGCGTGCACGTGGGCCTATTAACTGAGGAGGGATGGGAGGGCGGGGAGAAGGTGAGAATTAAAGGAGTGGTCAGGAGATTTGCTGATAACCAATCTGTATATCCCATACCCTGGCCCCACACCAGAGAAAAACACCAGTGCCCAGTTGAATTTTATTTTTCTTTTACTCCAATAAAGCTATCTTTAACACTTCTCACGTGTTACTGTGCACACTAATCACAGAGGGATCTTGTTAAACCAGAATCTGATTGGGTGGGTGTAGGTGGGGCCTGGGCGTCCTCGTGTCCAATAAGACTGGTGCTGCTGGTCCACGGACCACACTTTGAGTAGTGGGAGTCTGGAGCGCACCCCTCCTCCTGGAAACAATGAGGGGGAGAGAGGAGAGTCCTGGCCTCGGAACCCGAAGACCTCATTTGCTGGTTGGGAGACATGGGAAAAAAGCTTCTCACCCTCTGAGACCCTTACCGCTACATTTGTAAGCTGATTACTAGATGATCTTCAAGCTGACCTCCTCTTCACTTGCTTTTAAAAATGTGTATCATGAATGAGGAAGTCCTGTGAATTTCCCAGGAAGAACACATTCGGTTAAAAAAATTAACCCAGACTGAAATGTTTAATAAAACCACTGGCAGGGCCACACAACACCCATCTAAGGACCATATGTGGCCAATGACCAAAAGTGGCTTCTGGGCCCCCAGTGTGCAATCTCAGCGATGAACTTGTGCCATTTGTGAAGCTACTGCCTTTCTTTGTCCACTAACTACGCCGGTGCTTTCCCGGCCACTCCTTGAGGAGCCGGCCAATAGGGGGCAGTAGAGAGAGGCTTAAAGGAGGGAGAAAGGACCTGTGCTTTTGTTGCCCTAAATTTCACCAGCGCAATACTTCAACCCCAGCAACAGGGCCATTCCAGGAGAGCTGCGGGATCCCATGAGCAGGACCAGCCACACGCTGTCCTTCCCTCCTGTCCCACACCAGCACCAGCCCGCCAGGGCCGCCTCTCCTGAGATCTGAGTTCTAGCTCCATGGGGCCCTTTTCTGAGCTTCTACATTATAATTCCAATCTCTTCCCTTCATTCCCCCAGTCCTGAGTGGCCCTGCATTCATGACCATATTCATTTTAACAAACATTTCACTTACCCAGTTAATCATTTTTTAATATTAAATTCTCTCTGATCCAATAACCGTCATGATTTCTGTCCCCTGACCACACACTTAACCATCCACATGTAGGCAAATTGATGAATCTTAGAGATTAGATACTGAACCCAACCCCTTAGCTTTACTGGGTGAGACTGAGCCCCGGAGACACTCAGTGACGCTCCAGGAACTTGTCTGCTGGCCCAGGGCCTGCTGGTACTGCACTCTGACCCCGGCTCCGAGCCTGCCACTTTTGATACCAAACCTCACTGTCCAAGGCAGAGGAGCTAGAAAGAACTAGAAGAGCTTCTCAACAGGCTGTTACAGGCGATCAGAACATGCCGACCCAAAATATGCCATTTTGGTGTAAGAATTATTTTGATCTGAAAACAGCTGAGAAACAACAAACTTAAAAAAAAAAAAAAAAGCTCTCTGCCCTCCCCTACATTGTCCTAAAAGCAGGCTTGGCCTCTTCATCATCAGAGACACTCATCTGCTCAGAGACAGCACCAAGAGGAATCTACATAACAAACCTTACTAACACAGCTCCATCTTCCTGTGGTTTACTCCATATTTTCACCTTTTTCCTTTGGAAGCCTGAAACCCTTTTCCTTTATCTTGTCACTTCTCTACAGATGTAATGCTCTTTCTGGCAATGCTACCTAAGCCCAGAATCTATCCAACCCTTGGAGTTACTCACGTGTATGTGCACTATACATGTCCGTAAACTCCATTTTTATCTTGTTTATCTATCTTTTTTCAGTTTAATTCACAGAGTAGACGCAAGGGTAGAGAAAGAAGATCCCCCCCAACCCCTGCACTGTCTTGAGAGGCTATGACAAGGAAGAATGGAGGGACAATGAGTCTATCTGCAGAGAAGAGAAACACAAAATTAACAAGGCCTCTGATATGGCTGTGCTCTCAAAGGCCCTTAAAATCTGTCTTTAACAGAAGAAATTAAGACAATAAATTTGGTAAATGAGAGTGCCATGGAGTTACCAAAAATTACTTTAGTATAAAGCAGATAAGGGGCTAGTTAGAAAGCTAGGAAGTTTGTTCAATTCCCCTCAACAAGCTCTGTGGCGTATTAAGGAAATGTCCCACCACTACACTGAGTTTTTTAAGGAAATTAAAAACTATAATTGCTACTTGCAGAGTGAGGGGATGGAGGGAAAAGAGAGGGGATGTGGAGGGGTGAGAAGGGCTTTTAGTGGGTGATAACAAAAAGGAAATGGAGTGAATATCCCTCCTCAGAAGAGGGAGGTGCCCGTCCTGAGAATGAGATAGATGGGTGGCTGTCCTGGCTCCAGGGATTACCAGCAGTGGGACCCTGGGCAACCCATTCAGCTTCTCTGATCATTGCTTCTTCTCTGTAAAATTCAGATAACAGTGTTCACCTTGCAGAGCCGTTAAGATTACAGAGGACAGTGGATTGGAAGCATCTAGCAAGATGCTTGGCACACAATGAAAGGTGGTATTCTCATAAGCAGTGCAGCTTAGAATTGGCTGTAACCTGAGGAAGCCACAGGAGTAGAAAAATGGAAATAAGCTGGAGGTATTTTAAAATCAAACCAACCACATATTAAAGGAATTTGAGGGAAAAAAAATACAGAGACCAGGAGAAGAAACTTATTTATAGTAGCATGCCCTTTAAATGTCCCTCCCTCTCTTCTTACCTGAAAGAGAAACCAGTTTTCAATAAAAAGCTTTTTTTTTTTTTGATGAAAATATTTCTCAAGTTTCCTCTAACAAGACTTTGGGGGTAAAAAAAACACAATTTTTTTTTGACAACTCATGTTTCTTAAGTTCCCAGATTAAATGTCACCTCCTCAGAGAGGCCTGTTCCAACCTAGGACTCCACAAAAACTTTTTTCTGAAAAGAGCCAGAGGATAAATATTTTGCTTGTAAATAATTTACTTTGCAGATGTCCAATGGTCTCTGTGACATCTTTTTCTTTTTTCTTTAAAATCCTTTAAATTGTGAAAACAAAAATAGGACATATGACATGGGTGGCTGAGCCCTGTTCCAAACAAAATTCTGTCATTCCTGCTAGTATTTCTGCAACATACTGTTCCTCCCTTCATGTCACATATATTTGCTATTATATGTTTATTTGTTCAGCATTTGTCAAACTCCTTTGACTGTAAACTCCTGGAGGAAGGGAGGCTGAGTTTGAATGTCATTCCACTGGGTCCCTGGTACCTATCACAGAGACTGGCATATGGGAGGCACTCTATTAATATTTGTAGAAATACACAAAATAACAGAAAGGTAATTTATGATGACTATAGAAAAATCTGAACAATACATAAGATGTATAAAAGTTAAAGTAAACACAGTCCATCATACCACCAATCAAAGATACCTGTTGTGAGCATGTTTTATTCTTGGTATTTGCACACATACAACCACACACATGTATTTACATGGATGAGGCCATATTGTTACTAGAAGTTTCATAACCTATTTTTTCCATGTAATAAAGAAGTCAGCAAAGAACATGTCTGTGCAAATGCCCTTGTCTGCATTGCTGGTTATTTGCCCAGAATTGATTCTAAGGAATGGAATTATAAGGTCGAAGGGACTCAGCAAATTGGCTGTTATTAAGAAACAACGCCAGATTTCCTTCCAGAGAGCTGGGACCTCTCACCACCACTAGTGATGCTTTTCATGAAGAAAGAACATAGCCTCTCAGAGTAGTAGCAGCAGAATATGATGCACAATCAGAGTGCCCTGGCTTATACAGCAATACGAGAGAGGAGGCCCTGCATGACGACCATTACTTAGCAATTACCAAGGACAAAGAAGCCATTTCCAAGATTTTTTGGGGGGGCTTGAAGGCATAGAAATTAAATGCATTAATAATCCTGGGAGGATTCTGAGCTCTCTTTCCCTGACTCATTCATTTGACTATATGCATATGCTTGGCAGAGATAAAAATCAGCACTTCTCAACTGAACCATTTCCATTTTATTTCTTTATTATTCAACCAAATATACTCTCTTGAAGGGTAGCAGTCTCTTGGACTGTGGCCTGGGATTCACAGACCCACAAGATGGTAAATGTGACAAAAATACATAGGAACCCCCTAGGGAAGTCTCACTTTGGTTTTAATCCATAGGAGAATATCAGGGTATCTGCACACCTCTATGAAATCACACGTGTTGGGTAAGTCAGCCAAGTGCTTTGTCCACGTGACATCTGAATGCTCTGAAACTTCTGGGATGAGTAAGCACTTTCTTTTGTGTCCAGGGACTTTACACAGGTTTGTCTTTTAACAACTTGTCTAGTGGAAACCCATCTGGCAATCGCTGTGTCTTTTCTAGTGCTTTGTATATCCAATAAACTCAAGTGAATGAATCTTTGGAAGTCAGTTAACTTTCCCAATCTATCAAAGGTTAGGACTCTCTCCTCAATCTCCATAAGATATTTGGAAACAAACGTGTAGAGAAGAAAGGAAGAGGCAAAGGAACCAGCATCTGTTCAGCTCCTACCATATCCTAAATGTCTAAGTAAAATCTTCTAATATCTGATGGAAGAATCCAGGTTTACAGATGTGTGTCTCATCAATGCCCCCAAATTAAGGACAAACCCACAGAAAAAGATATATCAATACTATTTCTAGGATACCTGGGTTGAATGAGACATTTGTCACTCTGTCCAAAGATGCAATATGTGAAGATCGCTTACACCTGACCTTTCAGCTCAGGAGATGCCACAACCCAGTGGAAGAGTGACACTGTCCCTCCTGGAAGTTCTAGGTTCTGCATGTAACCAGCAGGTCCAGAAATGGGGTCTACAGACAGATGGGAGAGTCTGAGAGGCAGAAGCCCTTTGTTTCAGCAACACAGTGTAAGGGTAGGGCCTTAAATCAGGAAGGGGTTCTTTCTCCAACCATACCTATGGGAAACTAAAGACCCCAAGGCAGCCTGGAGACGTCAACATCCCAGGTGATATGGAACCAAAGCTCAAGACATGAAGCAATATTCTGGGTCAAGCGGCGAGCCTGTGAGGACAGCAGGCCCCAGATCCCTGGCTTTGTCCCTGGCATATAGATGACAGACCCACAGCCATGGTGGGAGCAAGTGTAACAGAAAGGATTCAGGACCCTAGTGAGGCTTCTGTCCCGGGCTCACATTAGCTCTGGGGCAAAAGGGTTGCTGGCATTGCTCTTAATCTCTCTGGCTGAAAACAAGAGGCATCAAGAAATATCCCCTGGGGATACTGTGAGAACCCGGAGATTGCCTCGTTCACATATTCCCACCCTAGCGATGGCTTAGAAAAGCCAAGGTTCCCTTCTGATACCTCCCACAGCCGGTGAGAGGAGGTGAGGCAGGTGGGAGGGGGTGTCACCTGGGCTGGAGCTGGCGGAGCTACGCCCTCTCTGACAGCTCTCCCGGATCCTGGGCATACCTCAGATGTGACGGCTCCCCAGTGGGACTCAGCGACCCCTCAGCTGAACACCACGTTGGGGCTGCCACTGGGGTCAGTTCCAGAGGGCGGATGGAACAAAGTGTCTGAGGAGGCCCGAGACCAGTCCAGGGGGATCAGAATAGGGCCAACCCAGGGGTACGGCTGAGAGCTAGAGGCTGAGTCAAGAGTGACTGATAAAAGATCAGAGAGGAAACCAAAGTCTTTACAAGGAGATTTGTTTGTAAAGCCCCATTCTCTCCATGTCAGTGAGTTGGGAATAGAGGACAGAAGATAGATGAATAGAGGACAGAGATAAATGAATCCTAGCCCTTTGCTTTAAAAAAAAAAACTCACAATCTAGCAGAAATGAAGTGGTGGGAGCAAAGACCAGGGGAGGCACACAGCAAGAACGCTGGCAAGCTGGTGAGTGGGAAGAGGGTGGTAACTGAGCTTGGCTCTCAGAATAAGCCAAGGCTGGGGTGGGGTGGGAGGGGGGGCCGGGGCGGGGGGGGGGGGCAGGACTGAGCTTCACACCCAGGCATTAGAAGGTGTTGAGGACAGTTATTGGCAGAAGTTAAACTAACGACCTTCCAGAACTTAGTCGCCTTTTTGGTACAAAGACTCTGACCCGCTGTTTCTTGTCTCCAAAGGGCTTTATCTTCTTTGTTAGGATAGAGTTGATTTACAGCCAGACTAGAAAAGATCCATCTTTTTCTCTGGGGACACCTGGACATCTGGCTCTGACACTTGGCCAGGATCAGGTGGGATTTGTGGTGTGCTATTTAAAGTCTGAAACTCCCCAGGGCCAGCTTGTCTTCTGCTGGTTTTCAATGGCATAACTGGTTAGTCAACCTGGCTTGATCACAGGACCAGAGGAACATGCAAACCCTCTGGGCACGTCTGCCTCCAACTCTCCTCCCAAAGTAAAGATTCCTCGCACAGATGCTCATGGCTGCATCAGGAGACAGGTCCTTGTGAGGTAAGAAGGATGCTGGGGAGATTGCCTGGACGTCTCTTGAGACCCCACATTCACCTACACTCATTCTCTGTTCCACGTGTCCTTGGCCTTTAAATAAAGCTACATGTAACTAACTATACCCAGTGGAGTCTTATGACGTCAAATGGCCAAACTGATGAAATCTTCTCACCTCCCGGCCCAAGGGTTGCAAAATGAGATACGTACAGGGGCCAGGCAGGAAATGCTAATGAGTGTAGCTGCCCTGGCATACCTAGCAGGGAATGGTAGAAACTGGGGAGCACATGCCTGCCTAAAGGGAGCAGCCAGGCCCAACTTCAGCCAACTGCTGCATTCTAGAATATGGACCTGATTCCTAGCGTTTCAAAAAGAGCCAGAAATCTGGACTTTTTAAATAAAATTCCTTGCTTTGTAAAACACTCTACTAGCCAAACAATTATTTTTATCCACTGTTTGAGAGCCTATGTGACAGAGATCTGTGTGGGTTTTAATAGTAAGTTAGGAACATATTTGCATTTTTTTAAAAAATCTATCTCATGGGTCAGATGTCTAAAATTTTCTGTTTCTATCACAAATTCTCTTAATTTGCTATTTACCTTTTTATCAGGTATTTATTACTCCCTGGATAGTGATGTTCCATGCTCTTTCCCAGTCTTCACACTGCTTTTTGCTCCACTTAGCATGCCCTTTGTTCAGATCTTTGCATGGCTGGCCCCTTCTCAGACTGCAGGCCTAGGCTCTGGCAGGCCTTCCCTGACCACCATTCACAGTGGCCTCTCCCTGCAACACACGGAGTCACATAGGCCAGTTGGGAGGCCTGTCCACATATTCCAAGGGAGTGATGTTGGTAGCAGGAGCCGGGGTGGCAGGTAGCAGGAAGTGGTAAGAAGTGGCTGGATTCTGTATATATTTTAAAGGTAGAGTCAAGCAAATTGACGGTATTTAAACCAGAGACTGCATCCGATCCCCAAGGGAGTGGCAACAGAGAAGAGATTCCAAAGCTGAGTATCGCAATGTTCCAATGTTTAAATCAAGAAGAGGAAGGGAAACCAGCAAATGAGGAGGCAAATGAGGAGGAGCAGCCAGTGGAGCAGCCAGAAGTCTAGGAGACAGTGACAGCCTAGAAGTCCAATAAAGAAAAGGCATCAAGGAGGAGGGCGGGACCAACTGTTCCAGCAGCTGCTGATTGGCCAAGACAGTGGATGACTGAGACTGGACCAGTGGTGTATTGACCAAGTGCGGGGCTAAATCCTGTTCAAAGTGGGTTCAGGTGAGAATGGGAAGTGAGGAGTTGTATTCAGTGACTTTTAATGAAAAGGGAATTGTAAGTGTGTGGGGTCAAGATTGAGATCGGGGATGGGGTCAGACTGCGAAGAGTCAGATTAACCAGAATGGGGACACAGCAAAGTAAGAGAGGCACAAGGAAGCTGACCACGCCTGCAGGGAGTAGTTACGATTCTGGCCCACGGAAATTCAGTTCAGTGAAGAATATGGTGAGGAGAAGAGGATGATGAGAGACAAACCAAAAGGCTCTAGGTGCCCAAGAGGTTGAACAACCGTGGGTGCCGGAGCACGAGACAGAGTGAGCTGGATCTGCCAACTTTGGGAAGTGCTACCAAGGAAACAACACACATCTTTATGAGTCAGTCATTGGTATCAGCAGCTGAATGCATCCTAGACACGCTGCCTCTTTAAAAAGAAATCATCCAGTTAAAAGATCACCTGATTGATTTATATAGTCACTCCTTAAGAGCAAAAGGCAAGACTACTTGGTGTTTTAATCAAGAGGAAAGTGCTGTGTGACAGTAGTCAGGGACCCCAAGTCCTGGGATCAGAATATACAACCTTGGCCAACAATTCACTTCCTGTTGGGGCTCAGTGTCCCCCAGGTGGAAGTGAAGGGCATGCTGAGTTCTTCATCCCTGTCACTTCTAATATAGATGACCCTATATGTCATAACTAATAGCTATGCCCTATAATCTGTTGTTATACCTCCTTTCAAGGATAAGACTTCCCTTGTTAGGACCCAAGGAGAGGTGAGGCAGAGAAGCCAAGGAGATATGGAGTCCCTGCACATGCCCAGGGGAAACTGAAGTGTGCCTCTGAGTCAGCAAAATCTCCAGCAGTGAAACACAAAATGCTCACTCTGCACATGTGAGCAGCCCCAGCCGGGGCTGTTCACATTCCGTTTACTCCGCGGGCCGCATGGGGCACGTCAAAGGATCTCACCTTCCCGGGACCAAATCAATCCTTGGCAAAGTGAAAACCAGCCTATCTGGGCTGGTGCGATGTAAGATTTATGAATAAAGAGGGGCTGTTACACCCACTGGCTGACAAAGGACAATTTTAGCTGAGCAGTCATGAGCTCCACGTTGACCTTGAGTGTTCTCTGTTTGACATGACCCCCCAGCAGACGGGCTCTGGGGGCATCCTTTTTGTCTTGGCTGCTCTGGTCTGTTCAGGGGGATGGATCATTCCAGAGGACCCTCTTCATGGCCTGCCCCAGGAGGATGGCAGTGGTGCCCTTCAGCCCTCTGGACGGCCTCTCCTGGTCTGATGGGCTAGGCCTCAGGAACCCTTGCAGGTCTCCAGCAAAGCCAGCACCTGGCCTTTCTGGTCCAGCTGGCTGGGACATGGACTATGTCACCCTCTCTGCTACAGAGATGGACCATAACCTGCTCCAGCACTCTGATGGGAAGCCCAGAACCTATTTTGCAGTTGCCTCTTACTGGACTGATACATTTCCATATGCATTTTCCATAAAAGGTTTATGGTAATGTATGTAATGGGCACCATCTGCCATGGACTGGGCGGCAAGGTAAAGGAGAAGCAATAGACTTTGAAGTCAGACATAACTGGTTTCAAATCTTCGATCTGCCACTGACTAGTTTTAGTAAGTTACTTTAACTGCATTGAGCCTGTGTTCCCAGCTGTAAAATGGTAAAAATAATGCTTTCCTTGCAGGTTGTTATAAGCATGAGAAATGATGTATATAAAATGGGTGCAAGGTAAGAGTTTATCAAATTATAATGTTTGGAGCTAGCAGTTTGATTATTAAAATCTGCTTTTAAATAAAAGAAAGGTGGCAGAGGCTATACAAGGCCCTGGGAAATAACTGAGTCTTTAGCATGAGTTTCTTTTGCCTTCTTTGAAGAAATCTACATGAGAAAATAAACCTTTTATCCTTGTTACTCTAAAGTAACTAAATGGCAAACATGAGAGGCAACACGGGACTAGACAGTAGGGGGTCACTAAGGTCACTTAAGTCTCTAAACTGAGGATCATGACTCTGATCAACTCCCAGGGCTAAAGATCAAACAAAAGAATCCATGAAAAACACCGAAAAATCTGTAAAGCCCTGTGCAAAAGTAAACATGATTTTTGTATGCAGCTCCTTTTGTTCATACTGTACAAGGTGTGTGCAACCACCCCAACCATCAAACACAAGCAGGAAGCCTTGTGGGGACAGTTCCTACACAGCACAATATGTGAATCTCTGCTGCTCAGCAGCTCCTACTGACACCGAGTAGGCAACCTACCGAGTTCTCCACCCTGGCTGCACAACACCAGCCCCAGGGAGCTGTTAAAAACTGCCTATGTCCACACCTTACCCATAGAGATTATGCCTTAGATGTTCTAGAGCAGGACCTGTTTCTTTTTAACAGCCTCCCAGGTGATCTAATGGGCCACCAGGGTTGAGAGCACAACCCCCAGGGCTGAGCAATGGCTCCAGCTCGGGGTGATTTTCCCCGACAAGAGGACATTGGCAATATCTGGAGACGGTTTGGGTTGTCACACTGGAACTCCGTGCTACAGGCACCTGGTGAGTAGAGGCCAGGGACGACACTAAATATCCTAGAGGGCAAAGGACAAGCCCCTCAGCAAAGAACCATCCTGCCCAAAATGCCAGGAGTGTGTGTTCTTCAGAGAGGCCACCCAGAAGACTGGCTCAAAAGAAAGTCAGTCACTGACTGTACTATACAAATTGGCTCATCAATATTTCTGGTCCCACCGGCCTTACGGAGCCTTGTCACTCCCCAATCAGGAGATGGAATTTATCTCCCCTCCCCTTGAAATCGAAAAGGCCATTATGATGGCCTCCACAAATAGAAAGCAAAATAACACTGCCTGATTTCTCAGGCTTCGTCACAAAAAGCAATATGGCTTTTGATTGTCTTTGTCTCTTGGGATATGCACCCTGGATGCCTGGAGCCAGTAAGTTTGAAATCCAGCTATCATGAAGCTGCCGTATTGGAAAGATCTCGTAGAGAGGCCACCTAACATGAATAGCCCTCAGCCCTTTTGGTCTCCCCAGTCATGGCATCAAACATGCGTGGAAGTGAGCTTTCAGATGATTCTAGACCCAGGGAAGGCCAAGCTGCTTCAGGTAATGCCAAGTGGAACAGAGGCCAGATGTCTGCCCAGACACCAGGTCCATTAGCAAAGAAAATGGAATGGAGGTGTTGGTTCCATAGAGAATATATGTTTGGTACACAGTGACAGGTAGCCAGAGCAAAGTCTATTATGATTCTGTGACAGATCCACGTCTGAACCCCATTGATTGGGCCACTGATATCAAAGACTTTCAGATACGCATACAGGAAATGAGCTCCTTATGTATTTCTAGCTCATGCCTAGCCCTGAAACTTCCCCTCAACTCCCAGTAAAAACACCACATTACTTAAGAATTCCTCCCCTTTATTTTTGATGTCTTTTTCATGGTCTGTGGATTATATTTTCAAATATGTGAATTAAGAGCTTTATGAGCCTTTTTATTTGTTGAAGTTTCCATGGTGGGGGCAAATATAAACACAAATAAAAAACAACTAGCACATTTTTATGCTGATAATTAGTAAGTCGACAGTTACCAAACCCAACACCTTTTAATTGCAGGGCCTCAAGGACAGAGTGTGTGTAATCATGAAGAAAAAAAATCCTTCAGATCTTTGAAGGTCTCATTGCCAGAGATGTTTTACAAGCAGGAAGGACGGAATGTCCTGAGACATCCTTGCCCTAATTAGTCAATGCGAGTTGGAAGCTACAACGTCAGATTTTGCAGTTGGATCAGGGGAGCGGGAAAATATTGACTAAGCACAGTCTGTGTGTCTATCCTGAGCTGGCTGGTTAGCACGAGTGATTCCACGTACTTCTCCCAGCCACCCGGGAGCTAAGTGCCATCTCTGTGGCCCTCTCCTTTCTCTACGTCTCTGTCTCTCTCTTTCTGTCTCTGCCTCCTCTCCTTTCTCTCTCACTGTTTTTCTTTCCTTCTCCTTCTCTCTCCAAACAACGATATTTACCCCAAGTAAAATTAAAAACTACACACACGAGCTCCAAATACCTTTGACTCAATCTTGATTAAAATCAGAGTGAATACACAGGATCCGTAAGTTTGAACAGCAATTCATCCTATTTGAAATGGTTGACACAAGTGCTTTGAGTCTGAGGCAGGCTTTGTCCTTTTAACACCAAGGGTTAACTGTGAAAAAAAATCTTAATCCTGAGAATATGATGCTGATTTCTTGGATGGCTGGTGGCTGGGGAGTTGGCTGGTTATATAGGAAATTGTTTTTATTCGTTGTATGTTTGTTACAGAGAATTCAATTTACTCATCAGCTGTGTAACAGTCAATTCTCGGCTATGAATTCCCGGACCATATGATAAACACAACCAGCTGTGTAGAAAAGTAAATCTGAAGTGAAGAAGGGTTGTCTTCTTTGTGGAAGTCATTTGCTTTCTTCCTTGCATAAATCAAACAGGGAAAAGAATGGTGCTTAGAGCAGAACTATTTTAAAGCTCTCTATAAAAATCTCAATTTTTCAAAACACTCAAATGGCTTCTTCCATTACCTCCACATACTAGCACAGGGATGGCACATTCCCCCTGGACCACCCCAGTCACCCTCTGTCAGGTCTCGAGTCTCTCTCCCCAACAATCCACCTTCATCAATGTAAGGATTTTGCCAGTTGCCGAGCACAAGCATGTTATACATTGTGAAACTGGGAGAATAAACCCAATAGGGTTTGGGGACCTCCTGGGTCCACTATGAGATGGAGCTGAGCTAAAACCCTACGATCACCTGGCCCCCATTACCCCTACTCTGACTGTGGGCCACAGTGATGTTTAGGCCTCCTGGAAGTAGAGTCATTTCAGAGCCAATGTCCAGCAATCCACGAAAGGCCTGAAATTTCCCTTTCTGCTGTGCACAGTGACCCTGGTAGAAAGCCATCAGTCCCAGGGCAAGACTGGGAGGGAGATGACAATGGAAATTTTAGTCGTGTGGTAGGATCCCTCCTCAAGGGTGCTCATCCTCCTCTTCATTCAAGGGGTTCTGGGTCTGTAAATCAGCTCAAGTCTGGAAATTGATGTAAGGGGCTGTGACACTGTTTTTATGATTCAGATTAGACTTTTGTTCACTTTACCTAGAATTTGTCTGCATACACAGATAAGTGAGAATTGGGAGCTTCCTATCTGTTCCATTTCCAGGAGCACCACAGTCTCTGGGGGCCGACCATGCACACTGCTGCTCTGTGGCTGCTGTCCAGCATGGTGACCGTGGCCTTGCTGGCTCTGGCTGTCGAGTGCTGCCACTGGGCCCCGTGACCCTGGGTCCGACTTCTCCCATTGCACTTAGGTTTGTCAATTCAGTGACTCAAGTCCCCTCTAAGGTCGGACCTGCAAAATGAGCGACCACAGACCTCGTCAAAGATGCCAGGAGCCTCTCACAAATTTCTCTCTCGAAGTCCTGGTGAAGGGAATGACCTCTGGGCCCTCCCAGGGAAGGTGAGGAGGTCCTAAGTGACAAATCTATTTCAACATCCAATCTCCCTCAGCCTGTGCATCCCTCCCTCTACAGGAAGGCAAGGCAGGTCTGGCATTTCAAGTTCGTTTACCTCTTGTTCAATGTTTTAGCCAATGAGCAAAAGTCTCAGGGCCCTTTCTAACTCCCCAGGCTGCAACACTACATGTGGACTGTCTGCTTTGTGGGTATTTGTGGGTCCATATCAATAAATACGATCTTACTAACTTTATGTTCCTTCCACCATTGTCACACACCCTTAGTATCCATTCCCACACAGGTTTCCTGAATTTTTTCTACGTAAATTAGAAAGGTCAAGTAGTTCTTTTGCAGTATAGCACAGCTTCGCATGGGTCACACTTCAGGACGTGTTGGGACTTGAGTCCAGTTATAAGTCTGGAATCAAACACGGGTAGTAGGAATGGGTCCTGAGGAAACTCAACAGGGTCTGGCAAGGAACTGCCGCAGGTCGGGGACAGGGCAGGGTGGGGCGGGGGAGGGGGTGCAGTGCAGTTTCCTCAGGCAACGCAGGGTTAATCTCCCCGGACAGGATGGGGAGGCTGCTTCTACCAGCAGAGAGGACTCATCAGAATTTAGGGGCTCAGTGTCCCCAGTTTCAGCAGGATCTTCCCACACATTTCCACACCAGCTTTCAGGACCCATTCCTTCCCCATCAATGCCTTCACTTTCGCAGCAGAAACCTACAAGGCTGGGGATTCAATCTGCACTGCATTTCAGCCACTCAGAAGAGGTTCTGGGTTTGGTTTTCTTCATCCCCAGGAGCATGTCTTTCAGGGTAGACACAGCTTACAGGTCCTATGCCATGCCTGTGCCGGGGACTAGAATTCCTGAGCACATCCTGTTCTTTTCCCACTTTGTCCACAATATGAGGAGCAACAGTCTCGTTATACTTGTTACTTTGACAGGTTTGTTTTACTTAAGGAGAACCTAGTGAAGCTCACCCCACTGGCGATCAATGCTCTCTTTATACTGGGAGTAGAGTGAATGGTGTCTTTAAATCTAATCAGATTACAGAACCAATTCTGGAAACTCCAGAACCAATTCAGAAAACCCATCCTTAGGATTCGGTTCCTCCAGAACCACTCCCAGTAACAGAATCCCTGGGGTAGGTTGATCATCCTAAACCACAGGTCCTACACTGTCAATCCCTTCCGCAAACACACTTACTAGCTCCCCATTAAACAGCTCTCTGTTGCTCACAGGATCGAGTCCATACTCCTGAATACGGAGATCAGAGCAGACACTGTTGATGGAGCCCTAACCTTTCACTCTAAAGAATCCAATTATCAAGAAATTATAAATAAGAATGATAAATCAAGCACAAAAAGAATATTTATGAAAATTCCTTGTGGTGGATTTCACCATCATGAGTAGTTCTTTTCATGCCGGTAAGTATTTACTGTGAACATATTTTGTGCCAGGCCCTGGAGTGCAGAACAACCTCCTCCTCTCAAGAACTGACACTCTGAATTTAAGGTTTAGGAAGAAGTGGTCCATAAATCAAATGTCCTGCCCTGATGTGCACCTCCAATTTGCATATAAAACAATTAACGGATAATTTTTCATGACAGCAGAGTAATACAGCCATCTCTGAGCTGCTATGGAAATTTAACCCTCCATTTGTCCTAATGAGCCTGTCCCCTGTGACACTGCTCTGTGTCCTCCCTACAGCTCACACAGACACCAGCTCCAAGGCCCCCTGTTAGGCTGCAAATAGCTGTCTGAATAGTAGGACTCCCTGAGCTGTCCCGACGGCAAGAAAAATGAACAGCCAATGAAATACATACCAAGCAACTAGACCCTTTCAGGAAATAAAAATTCGGAAGGCAAAAATGGAACTCCTGCCTGAACATGGGGCTCCCTTTCTTTTGGTCAGTGTGGAGGTGGGAATAGCCAAGAGTTTCAGCCTAAGGAGGATTTTTACAGTTATGAGGAAACTTTGGTGCCCATCTGCCAAATGCAGGCAGAGGAGGATGCTGTGTGGATTGTTCTGTGCGTCACCAGCATCGAGCACCACGCTAGCTGCAGGGAAACAAGGCATTGAGATGCAAGCCATCCAACGTCATTTGAACAAACCAAAGAGCTTGAAGTAGCAGACAGTCCTGAAATTCCTTCCTTTAAAGCCATTCCTTTGCATGATATTTTTATCCTTAACTGGAAACTGTACAAATATTACCTGAAAGAGGATTAAAAAGCAATGTGGATTCATTCATCAACCACCTAAGATTACGGACTCTCCAGGGAAGACTTCCAGTCAGCACAATCTCAGACTCGCTTACGTGGCCTTTGTTTTCTTCATATCTGAGCCAAAGGGATCATACTGAATGTGGCATTGCATGATTACATTGTCCTTTTTGTATTTTACATTTCTTAGAAATAGTGCGAACTCTATTTCTGCTGTTAGAATAAAAGTCACGGAGTGCCATCCGTGACTTGCCTTCCATATATTGCTATAGACCAGAGGAATAGCAGGCACGTGGTAATATTCAGTAATTTTTTTAAGAAATAATGGCTGAAGAGTGTAATTAACAAGTGAGTGCATTCTCCTGTCTTGAAGGGGACCAACCACTCGATATCAAGCAGGGCTTCATATTAATATTAAGCAGAGCCTTCTATACAAATGACATTGTCACAGAACTTTTTCTTCCCTAAGTGAGACACTTTGGGATGAGTGACCCACTAAAACACAGTATGTGAAGGAAGCTAAGTTTCCATCTTCCTAAGAGTTCAGGGAAGTGGCACAGCAGCACCCAGATATTTTTGTTACCTGGCCTCGGGACACTTCTTTTATTTTCTGAACTGACTCATTCATTGCCAGAAAGAAAGTAACAAAATATCTTTTTTCTTTTGAGGCCTGAATTTGAGGGAAGGGGTAGTTGTCCCATTGAATTCATTTCTTGGAATATTAAGTAGGAGTCAACTTTCAGTTTTTTTTTTAAATAAGGAAGGAGTCAAGAGAATGAGAAGACATGTCACAGTCTGGAAGAGAATATTTTCAAAAGACACAACTGATAGAGGACTGTTATCTGAAACATTCAAAGAACTCTTAAAACTCAACTACAAGAAAACAAACAGTCTGATTAAAACATGGGCCAAAGACCTTAAGAGACACCTCACCAAAGAAGAAATACAGGTGGTAAATAAGCATATGAAAGATGCTCCATATTGTATGTCATCAGGGGAATGCAAATTAAAATGATGCTGAGATAACACCTGTTAGAATGGCCAAATTCTAGAACACTGACAACACCAAATGCTGGTGAGGATGTGGAGCAACAGGAACTCTCATTCATTGCTGGTAAGAGTGCAAAATGGTACAGCCACTTTGGAGGACAGTTTTTGGTGGTTTCTTACAAAAACAAACTTTTTCTTACACTATGACCTAGCAATCACACTCCCTGATATTTACTCAAAGGAGTTGAAAACTTAGGGCCACCCAAAAACCTGCACACAGATGTTTATGGCAGCTTTACTCAAAATTGCCAAAAGTTGGAAGCAACCAAGATGTCCATCAGTAGGTGAATGGATAAATAAATTGAGGTACATCTAGACAATGGAGTATTATTCAGCACTAAAAAGGCATGAGGGATCAGTCCATGAGAAGATGTGGAGGAAACTTAAGTGCACATTACTAAGTGAGAGAAGCCAGTTTGAAAAGGCTACATGCTATGTGATTCCAACTATCTGGCATTCTGGAAAAGACAAAACCTTATGGAGACAGTAAAAAAAAAAAAAAAAATCAGTGGTTTCCAGGGGTTGGAGTACAGGGAGGGGATGAACAGGTGGAGCACAAAGGGTAATTAGAGCAGTGAAAATACTCTGGATGGTACTATAATGATGAATATTATATCCATGAAGATGATCCATTCACGTACTGATGGACATTATACATTTGTCCAAACCCATGAGAATGTATAATACCAAGAGTGAACTCTGGGTAAAAGTGACCTATGGACTGTGAGTCATGATAACGTGCTAGTGAAGGTCCATCAATCGTAACTAATGTCCCATTCTGATGGGGATGTTGGGAACGGGGAACACTATGCATGTGTGGGGGCAAGGGGTATATGGGAAATCTCTGCCCTTTCCTCTCAATATTACTATAAACCTAAAACTACTCTAAAAAAATAACATCTTAAGAAACAAGAACGTACAGACAGAAAGGAGAAAGAGACAAAGAACCGGGTTAGCACTCAGACAGAAAAGGTCTTTTCTGTCTTCAGCCAAGGTGAAAAGGTCAAGCTTGACCTTCAAAGCCTACAAATATTAAGTGAAATAAGTGTGCAGTTCACCTGAGAAAATTTAGTCCTGAATTTGGGCGGCACATCATTATCAAGCAATTGGCTTAGTAAGCGTAACACCCAATAATAACAACTAAGATATCTTGAGCACCTATTACGTGCTGGTACTACTTTAAGCAAGTTAAATGCATCAGACTCACTCAATTCTTACAAAACCCAATGAAGTAGACCCCTTTAGCATCTCCATTTTTCAGACAAGGGAACCAAGGCACGGTGAAGCTAGGAAACTTCCCAAAGTCACCGTACTAAGAATTGGCAGAGCCCGGACTCAAACCCTGGCAACTGGCTCCGGCTTCCACGCTGCTGCTCCATTAGCTCCCTGCAACTATAATTCTCTGCAAAAGCCAGAAGGGACAATGTCATAATACAGGGCAACAAGAATAATTGTTTAGGTCTCAGGGAGAGCTGGAGGCTTTACCAGCTTTACCTCATTTAGTCCTCATAACAAATGTATTATTACCCTATGCCACATACAGGAAAATTGAGAATTAGAGAAGCTGTGACTTGCCCAAGGTCACTAACTGACAAATGACTTTGCCATTCGCCAAACCCTAGTGGCCAGACTCCAGAGACCAAGCCATCATTTCCCAAGCCATGCTTCTCTGTTGGAAGCAGTCTATGGTGACTGATGACATGGGGAGAATGTCTGCCCATGGTATGACCTCTTTTCCAAAGACCATGTCTGAGAGAAAGGCACTCCTATGTAGCAGAATGAGCACAGACTTTGAAATCAGACAGACCTTGAGTTGAAATCTCAGCTCCAGAAAATGCTGTGTGACCTATGATACAGCTCTCTGAGCCTGTTGCCTGATGTGTACAAATGGGTAAAAATCGTCTAACCACCACGGTGACTAGGAAGGTCAGCTGAGACAGCATGTACAAATGCTGGCTGTGGGAGATCTTGCAATTCACTTCCCCAAACGCACTTAGACACTCGTTTCCTTGGCCACAAAGGAGAATAGGAAGGCCGTCTCTGCTCAGGTTGTCTGCTACCCTTCTTGGGCTGAGTCATAGCATCTCCTTGGCAAACACTAAAAGCAAAATTGCATAAGCATGCACAAATCTCCAGATTAGGACCATGTTCCCCTGACTCCCAGCATTGGCCCCGGGAGTCAGCAGGAGTGATGACTGTGCTGATGTTCTGTTAATGAGGTTGCCAGGCACCAGGGTGGCAGAGAGACCAAGGGGGCATGAAATCATTACTGACATTGCCAATCTGGACTAACAGGGATCTAGGGTTTCAGTTAAGAATGCCACAAAACAAATTAATGGAAATGCTTTGATCAATTAGGGATGATTTGGTTTGGAGTTTGTTTTGGTTTGGTTTTTTTTGCCCTTTCAAATAAATTTATTGAAACTTAAAGGCACTTAGCAGAATTTTTAAATAAAAATAATACATTTTTAAAGCAACCGAAAGTCTGTTGGTGTTTAAAAACTCTGAGTAATGGCTATGATCCTCAAGTGATTTCTTCTGTCTATATATAGTCTGTTTGGGTTCCCTAATGGTCATATCTGACATGGTTTAATCATTTTACATGGCCCTTTAGTTCTGCGAAAATACATAAAACAGTTTTTTTAAACCCCCAAGAACAATCTTTTTGCATATGTCTTATTTTATATACTAATCCTATTTCTAATGGCTCTACATCAAAGGCAATCTACAGCCCATAGGCTAAGTCTGACCCTCTGTCTTTTTTTGTAAATAAAGTTTTACTGGGACACAGCCATGCCCATTTATTTACATGTTGTCATGGCTGCTTTTGTGCTATAGAGTCAGAGGTGAATAGTGGTGACAGAGACTGTCTGGGCCTTCACAGAAAATCTAGGCTAACCCCTGCTATTAAGTAAAACTGGGGACTAGAATGTCACAAGTTATTTCATAGCACTTATCACTATAAGTAATTAAATAATTCTTGGTGTTTGTTAATGCCTGTTGGTCCTGCTATATGTAAGTTCTTTGAGAGGTAAGGACTATATCTGTCTGGTTCAATATTTTCTTAGGACTTATAGTAATTCTCCATAACTATATGTTTGCTAAGCAATCAATTGCATGGACTTCAAATTTAGAGAATGAGTATGTTTTACAGGACATTTAATGACCAAGACAAACCCTGGTATATATTTTGGTGAATCTCTTCTACATCATCCTATTGGTACCCATCTCTCTCTAACTTCACAGAATCTGATGTTTGGCTCTGATGGTGCTAGTCTCATCGTCATCACTGATTTGCAAAGCTGGTCCTCCATCCTGTGGAATCCATCTGTGCTTCACAGCGAGGTTCCCAGCGGCCTGCAGGGGCTCTGTGGGTGTGCTCAGCTCCGGATTCATCCCCAAGGCACTTGGGCATTCATCCCACTACCACGTGTATGCAAGAGAAACCAGGAGCAGATGCCATCCGATTTTGGAAGGACAAAGAGTGGACCACATGGAGGAGACCTCTGCCATCCCACTTGCAAGACGTATTTGTCATTTAGATATGGAAGATGGTTAAATATGAAGATGAGAAATCTGACTCTCAAAGAGGCAAAAGAGCTTGAGCATCAGGCTGTCCTGAGTAAGAATCTAAGCTCCAGTACTTACTAGCTGTGTAAACATGAGCCAATTAATCAGTGTCTCTGAAATAAAAATACCTTCACAGGGAAAAGTGACTGTAAAATGATATTGTTTGCAAGGACACTGTGATAAAGTTAAGGTGCCTAACTGTGACAGGGCTACACAGATTTTATACTCTTCCACCTTCATATTTCAATATGACAAGGAGAAAGATCTTTGGAATTTCTACTCACCAAGCATTCCTTTCTTGGAGCTGGAAAGACACATGTCCTTCTCTGCACTGGGCAGGACAAAACTCACCACGAACACCTCCACCCCGTCGGCCATCAGGGCCAAACCCAAGACAAAGAAGAGGGTCCACTGGAAGCGCCCATGGCCGCACTCGTCGATGATGGTCTCGTACTGATGGGCCAGCTGCTCCTCATCTTCCATCCTCTCGGCCATCAGGGCTGCCTGGCCCCGAAGGCCACCTGCCCCGGAGGGTGCCATCTTGGTCTGCTTGGGCTTGACATCATCTGGGTGAGGGATGCCCTGGTACTCGCCCTCATAGATCTCGTCTTCCTCGTCATGACCTTCTGTGACATCACTCTGTGCATCCTCTTCTGGGTTGGACTCGCTGCCGTGGTAGTAGCCATCGCTGGGGACGTGGCCCTCATAGTCATCCTGATATCTGTAGTCAGCCATTCCTTGGTTCCGGGACTGCCTGGTCGCTTCTCGAGCTATATCCCTCGCACTGTGGTAGATGTTTGGGCTGTTTCGATAACCATCATCCATTATATGTGCAGAGGTTTCAAAGTCGAATATGTTCGTTGTGACTTCCCGGGTGAATGTGACACCTGTATTGTTCCGCTTTGTCTCTCAAATGGAGCAGATCTGTGCAAAGGCACCCTAAATATCCCTTTGCATTCGATGTCTGTTGGAAGTCTTCAGAAAGTTTCAAATTCGGGTCTGGTGTCCTTCAGGGACCCAGAAGTGTTTGTTGGGAGATGTTGATTAGAAATGGGTCTGGCCGTGTCCCTTGACAAGGAGCCCACAGGACTTGGCAACTTGCTTGCTGGCCTGATTTGTTCTGCTACTGGAGGTTATGCTCTGGGAGTACAGAGAGGGGAAAGAAAAGAGTGTTACTAAAAATTGAAATTCTCACAAAATACTCTCAAAATAAACAAGTATATTTGCTAATTTCCAGTGCTTCATGTGCAAGGTGGATGCAATCTTGATAAAGACTCGGATTTATATCAAATGAATGAGGATTGAATTAGTGAAATCAAGGTCAGAAAAACAGTTGTGAGAAAAGCCCTTTGAAAGGAGTCAAATCCTACACAAGGATGCAATGTAGAGCAGATGAGGGATTTTTCAATACAAAACAACTTTGTGTTATGGATTTTCTGTTGGAATTTATCAAGGCTTATTACAATTCAGCTTCTGTTAGGAAAGTGCCAGTTTTTCTAATTTTGTTATGATGTGGCTGTATGATTGCACATCTAGAAATGCAAGGCAAAGAAATATCCTGGACCATTTTTCTCAAGGCCCAGCTTGCTTTTTTTTTTGAGGCTCAGCATTGTTGTTCGAGGGCCACTCTGATCTTGTACTTGGTTTAAATAGGCAGAAACAGTTGCTGAAGACCGAGAGCCAGAGAGCTTGATTCTGCCACCTAATGGCTGTGCCACCATGCACACGACTTTCTGGGCTTCAATTTTCTTATCTTTAATTCACAAGATTGTCCCTAAAGTGCTTGACAGTGCCTGACCCGCCTTGGGTTAAAAACACTATTTAAGCCTTGACATTTTTATCACTCTTGTTTTCTAGTTCCAGTGCTGGAAGCCGGGACCCAGTACTGTCAGAGCCGAGACCCTACCCCACATCCCAGCTGCAAGCACAGCGTCCACCTATTGCTACCTATGCCCAACGGACTGGCGCACTCTGTCCTAATGACACTCCTAGAATCTCAGTTCTCACAAGGTTTGGGGCCACCAGTCAGTGATGCCTGCTGTGAGCCAGAAACTGTGCTGTATGTATCACATAGTTCATCCCTAATTCTTACAATCAAAAACAGAGAAAAGTATCTGTATCTTTCAAATTACAGGTAAGGGAACCGTACCGAGGTCACATAGCTAGGACGGGACACCAGGTCCACTGATCCCCAAAGTCAGTCCTTTCCACGGTCCCATGCTTCCCAAACAGTGTTCTGAGCAACTGTCACATTAAGTCCCCTGAGGAGCTTTAGGACATGGATTCCCAGAGCATGCACGCTGAGGCCGAGCTTCTCACTGAGCAGCCCCTGAGGGATGCGGGCCCGGCCCCCCAACACGCACCTTAGCCCACTTCAACTCTCCCCCACTGCTAGGCCCTAGGACTCACAGGGGTGCTCAGATCTAGGGCTGCCCGCTCCCCAGCCCAACCCCCCGCCATTAAGTACATACACCACCAACCTTTGCAGGCCACCCCACGACAGATTGCACACGCTTGCCCTCGCTACACCCACAGCATACCCCTGGGCCCTCTGCCCACACCTGCCTGCCGGGCTGTCCTCCCCCCTCAGCCCTGGCCAGACTACAGCTTTTGTTTTTGGGGATTTATTTCCGGGATGCCAGAGACCAGTGCCTCTCACACACAAGAGTGGGCTTGAGGGGCTCATTAGAAATGCAAATCCCAAGACCCCTCCCTCAAAGGCTCTGAACCTACAGCGTAGGGGTGGGGCCTGGACACCAGCATTATCCGCAAATGCCACAGGGAATCCTGTGGGCTGTGCTCTGAGGAGCAATACCATGAGAGCCAGCAGGAATTAGTGACCAAAGACTGATTCTCCCTCGGTCCTTTCAGATTATTCCCCATCCCCAGTAAATAAATTTGTATTAGACCATGCTGGCCTGAACCTTGTCAAATTAATATTCTGAATCTGTTTTTATTATATCCATTTAGGGACCCCAGAAGGAATATAAATCACATGTAAACAGCATGAGAGTTTTGCAGAGTGATATATAAAAAAAAAAACAGAGAAAGAATGCCAACTGCCTGAGATCTGGTGTGTTATTTCCATCCCGGGGGCTCTGCAAAAATGTCGTGAACCAGCAGTTGACAGATTTGCAATTCCAAAAGCACATGTGGGAAAGACCACTCGGGACAAAGGTCCTGGGACTGGCTTTGTGGGAAGAAATAGATCTTTGTTGAAACTCATTCCACTTATCTGGAATTAGTCAAATGCACTGCTACTCACGGCAAGCACAGCGGACAGAGCAAGAGTCACTATCCAGAGGGTGGGGGTTTTTCTTGTTCGTTGAGAAATGCCAAGTTATTTTTTTCAGCAGAGCATTTTCTAGAGAACACCACTATCAATCACTCTCGATGTTATGGGTAGACTTGCCAGCCCCAAGAAGGTATATGGACGCCCTAACCCCCAGGACCTCAGAACTTGACCTTATTTGGAAATACAGTCTTTACAGAGGGAATCGAGTTAAGATGAGTTCATCAGGCTGGGCTCTAATCCAAGATGACTGGTGACCTCATAAGAAGGGGAAGTTTGGGCGCAGAGACAGCCACGCTCAAGGGGAGGTGGTGTGCAGACACAGGGAGGGCGCTCTCTGCAAGCCGAACGCCCAAGCCGAGCAGCAGCCGGGACAGAGACCTGCAGCAGGTTCTCCCTCGCAGCCCTGGAAGGAACCAACCCTGATTTGGGGGTTTCTAGCCTCCAGAACTGTGAGACAAGTTTCTTTGTTAAGCCACCCAAATTCATCGTATGTTATTATGATGGCCCCAGAAACTAATACAGTCAACCACATTAACACTCCTGGTGCTTATCAACTAAACAGCAGTACTAAACAACCACAAGAACAACCACGGACTGAGGGCTGAGGCGAGCACTTTACAAGCAGTACCTCGTCAATTCCTACAGCCAGCGGTGCAGCACGATTATTCTCCCCATTTCACAGGTGAAGAAACTGAGGCTTGAAGAGGATCAAAGAGTGTGTCCTAATTATCCCAGAATATCAACATCAGGGCTTGGATTGGAAGCACGATGGGCAGTGGAAGAGTCTGGGGCTCCAAGGACACAAGTCAAGGTCACACACACACACCAAGTCGCCTGCAGAGCTGAAAACCGCCAGGCTGGGCTTTGTTCGCCCGTCATCAACAAGCATTCTGTGGGATCTCTGGTGCTGAGGGCAGAAGAGATAGACTAAGGTCCCCATTCTCGAGAGCCTCCCCGTCATGGGAGTCAGAGGGAGGCAGGGCAGTGTGTCACGCCACGCGGAGACAACCCTCTTGGTTAGGAATAAGGTCATCTTTCATTTATTGGCTACTCGCCTGTAGCTTTGTGCCGAGGACTATGCTATGTTCATCGTGTGCTTTCCATCTTTCTAAGGGGACAACAAGCATACGGGCAAGGACTACTGTGACATGCATCATACAGCACACAGGACTGATGCTGGCTAGGTCAGACAGAGGACCTAGGGGCACAGATAACAGGCTCTCCCAGACTCCACTATGGGCTGGCATGTGCTGAAACGGCATCAGAGAGGTCGAGGGCAGGAGAGGGTCCAGAGAAGCAAGGCCTGCATGCTGGGGGACGAGGGTAAGCAGAGGCCTGGAGGAAGGGGTGGCTCTGCGCACTTGGGCAGCAACGCCGCCTACAGCAGGGGATCCAAGAAGGGGAATCATGGTAGATTCCGTGGGGGGCCGAGGGCAGTGAGTCTGAATGTCCTGCTCAGGGACTGGAATCTTCCTGAGCCAGGGGAGTCGTGAAGGTTGTTCAAGTGAGCGGGGCAATGTGCCATGCAGAGCAAGGATCTGGAAAGATCCCCCTGGTGGCGATAAGCACCCTGGTCTCTAAGATAAAAAAAAAATCTAAGGTCAATGAAACTGGCTAGATGTTTTCATATGTGTGTGTGTGTTTGGTAATAGTCCAGAGGCGAGGCAGGCCTGGACAGAGGCGGTGGCCGTGGGATTGGAAGAGAAGGAGGGATGCAAGAGTCTTGCACAGGGGCACCAGCAGTGCCTTTCCTGTCAGGTGAGAAGGAGAGGACACGGGGCTGGGACGGCGACTCCAGGGAGGCAGGTTCTGGACTGGAACTCTTTCCAACACCCTACAACTGCTGTGTAATTAAGACAAATGAAAATCTTTCTTCAAACCCATCTGCCTTTCTGGTGTGGTGGTGGGACATAAAGCCAAGTGGTTCAAAAGCACACAGTCCGGGGTCAGAGGGCCCCAGGTTCAAATCCTGGCTCTCCCACTTTCTATTACCTGAGGGCAAGCTACTAATCCCTCTGAGCCTCAGTTTTCTTATCTGTAAAATGCTTAGGATAATAACCCTTCTGTCACAGAGACATTGTGAGGATGTGGTGAGCTAACCATGTAACGTGCTTAGCACAGTGCCTGGCACAGATGTGATTGATGCAAATCTCACATTATCATCTTGCTGTCATTATGATCATTATCTGACTGAGTGCTGACAATTAACATGCAGCCAGGATCTCAGCTTGAGCCCAGCACGCTCTGCGTGAGATCAGGGGCCCATCTGGGCTGGGCAGGGGAACCAAGTACGGAGAAAAACAAACTGGCATTTAGTTCCTCATGCAAATGTCCCAGTGCTAATCTCTTAAGCATTTTCCTCTAACTCTTACATTTTATTAGCCTCTGAGTCTATGCTATTTGATTCAAAATCATTGCCTGGTAAACACCTGTTCATAACCAAATATCACAGAGGTCAAAGTTACAAATAATATAATAATCAAATGATGTCATGTTTCCCAAAATGTGTTCTGTCAGATATTAAGCCTTCACTCTGCTCATTTAAGGGAGAAGAGGAACTCCAAGAGTTTGGGAACATTACGTAACCTCTTCACCATTCTGTTTTGCAGATTCATGCTGCACATTGCTATAGTAAAGGCTGTGAGAAGACATGAATGAAAACCTATGTAACATCACGAGACACCACTACATACCCATCAGAAGGGCTACAATCAATAATTAACAGACAATAGCAAGTGTTGACTAGGATGTGATGAACTGGAACCCTCATACATTGCTGAGAGGAATGAAAAAATAGTTCAGCCACTTTGGAAAACAGTCTGGCGCTTTCTTAAAATCTGAAGCATACATTTGCCAAATAACCCAGCCATTCCATCCTAAGACACTGAGAGAAACAAACACACAACAAAAAAAAAAATAGGCCCCCCCACAAAGACTAATACATGAATGCTAAAAATGACATGATTTGCAATGGCCCCAAACTGGGAACAATGCAAATGTCCATCAACTGACGAATGGATAAACAAAATGTGGTGTATCCCTGTGATAGAATAATAATCAGCAGTTAAAGGAAAAAGGTACTGATATATATACTATGACATGGATGAATCTCAAAAATATTATGCCATGCAAAAAAAGCCCAACACAAAAGACCACGTACCGTATGATTCCATTTTTATGAAATGTCCAGAACAGGTGAGCCCACAGAGACAGAAGGTAAGTTAATGGTTGCCTGGGGCTGGGGGTGGTGGTGGAGACGGACTCTAAGTGAACTTGGAATTTTTAGGAGGGCAGTGATGTTCTAAAACTGAGTTACAGTGATGGTCACACAACCCTGTAAATGTACTGCCTTGTACACTTGTGAGTGGATTTAATGGTATATAAATGATACCTCAAGAAAGCTGCTGTTCTTCCCCTCACCAAAGAAAAAAAAAACTTGTTGAAATCATGATGGGCATCTTCCCCCACGGGACCGTGTTAGCATCGGTGGAATACTGGCTCTTCCAAACACTTAAGTATTGATCTTGTACCGAGAGCCAAAGCTCTGTTCATCCTAGGATTGTGTCGTGTCGTGAAAGCCCATTTGGTGAGCATCCTGGCGTCTATTTGCACGTGGGACCAAGAGCCTTCCACGGGAAGAGAGGATTAGGGAACACAGCCTGGCCAGGGCCCGGTGGGTGGCAGCTGGAGGGAGGGATAACTCTGAGATTTTTCCACCAAATTCAGTCCACTCTTCGTGGTATATCAAGAGCTCAGAATATAGCAACCTGGGTGCAAGGAATAATGAAGACACCGGCATCCTCAGCACCCACCCTGGAAAGCTGGGCACACTCACAGGCCCCTTGGCGGGAGTCAGTCACGGCTGCACCTTCGGGTGCATTGGCCTTGATGGGAGAGTCCCCGCAGTGAGTCAGGGCAGAGGACAATGGCGGTACATTGTGCTGGAAGGACTAGGGCGCCCACACATGAGAGCGTCTTCGGTACTCCTGAAACAGCGTGACAGGAATGTAGGGGGAACTCACGCATACGGAGCAAAAGACTAAGAAAAGGTTATTTAAGAACTCTGTGATAATTCTACTTGACACCAACAAGGGACAGGAAAGCCAATAATTCAGAGGGGTACTAACGAGATGTCAGAAGCCTCTTACGTTAAGTTCCCGTCCTGCTTGTGCAGGTCATGCCTGTGATGAGCACTAATAGAGGGCAGGGGGTCTCAGTACAGAATCTTGTCAGTTGTGTAAGAGGGACACCACCGGACCCTGGAGAGAGGACTAAATTATAGTCCTACCCTGGTCATCAGGTCATCATGGGACCCTGGTGAGCCACTCACCTTCTGAGGCCACCTGTTCCTTGCCTCTAAAATGAGGGGCTGTGCTGGGTGGATGATTTCTTAAGGTCCTTCCCAGAAATCAGACTCAGTATTTTTTTGAGGATCTGTGACAGTGCTTGGAGCCATGTAAGTAATGCAGAAAACATAGTTGTTGTTATTATTATTATTATTATTATTATTATTATTATTATTATTATTATTTTAATTTCTAGGATAATGTTTATTTTGAGTTAAGTGCAACACTTAATAATCGGCTTACCATTTTTGGACAATTTGATAGCCCTTTATTCTTAAACATTTAAAATTACTCTGAGAGGTCCCATGGCATTATGCACATATCTCTATTATCACATTATATTTTAGTTCTTTGTCTTTCTGCCAGAAGACTTGTGAGCAATTCTAGGATAGAAAAAGCTCTGGCTCTTACTTATTTTTGAAACCCCAGCACCAAATGTAGCATCTTTAAACATAGAAGGTCCAGGAACATGTTTGCTCAATAAAGGATGTTAATGGTTATTCAGTGTCTGGCTGAAAGCAAGTGAAAAATAGCCCATGGGCTGGAGCAAAACCCACCCCCACCCCCCGCCCTCCCACGAGCTCGCTATAAATAGACCAACTGGTCTACCTTTGTCTGAGAGAAAAAAAAAAAACAAACTTGTATCAGCTGACATCCTTTAGACGTCACCTTTCACAAGGAGCCATCCTGTCTCTTCCTTCCCTACCGGCCTTCTGTTAACACCAAGTCCCCAGCTGAGGTTGCCAGGGGTGTAGTGCCTCTCAGACTGCTCAAGTTATTTGTGATTAACTTCCCAACTATGAAATATGTTTTACCACCTGCAATGCTTCCTGAAATACAACTGCAGGATGTCTCTGGGGTAGGTGACATCAATCCTAGGACTGAAAAGATGAAGAATATCTGGCTGGTACTGGGAGACAGTGTTCTCTGAGGCTTCCAATAATCACTGTCTTTGTCCCACTTACAACAGTGTCTTCTCATTAGTGTGACATTTAAAAGTACTTCTCTCTTCTTAGCTGAATCACCCAGCTATTTCTATTGTGTTAAAACAGAAACCTAGTTTCCAAGGTGTGAAAACAATTGATTATTAAACAAGAACCAAACCATGTTGGAGGTAGGGGGAATACTTTCAAGTAATATCAAATCTTTTAAAGTAATGCCAGCCTTAATTTGACTATTCAGAATGGTTCTTTGTTCTAAAATACAAAAGTGAGATAACAACTTATGGAGAAGTATGTTAATCCAAGTATTATTTAGAACATCAGACCTGGAAAACAACCCACATATTAAACAACAGGGGCTGGGTAAATAAATGTTAGCATATGTTACAGTTAAATATTATGGGGATACAAAAAAATATGTTTTTTGAAGGTCTTTTTCAGAAAAATAATTGCTATAATAGCAGATGAAAATGCTAGGTAAAGCATATATTTATATCATTATACCAAAGTCTCCATAATATATACATTGCTAATTTTTGTTTACTTACTACAAATGAATCTGGCAGGATGATCCATTAAGACAATGGTCCAATTCCCTATTCCTGGTGATAAGGATGCCTTCTGCTCTCCTGGTACAAGGAGAATACCTTTCACATGGGATACTGGTTTCCTGCTTTCCAGGGGAAGAAAGCAGGGTCAGAGCATCCTCCTTTCACTGGCTGTTTCTTAAGTAACTTTAATTCAAAGTAATCAATAGCCCAATGCGGCATCATTTGGGGTGGTACATTCTGCTCTCCTTCAGTCGTGTCAAATTATCTAATGATGGGATCTACTTGGGAGTTAGTGAGTCTGGGGGGAGCTTAGGGACATTAGGAGGATGGCTGGAGATACAGGTGGAGAGAAAGATGGCGCCAGATTGGGAAGGCCCTTGAGTGACCACAGAGGGTGTTCGACTAACTGACACCTCGAATCTTGAGGAGTGAAGCCAGCACAGACACACTGTGGGCTGGGCCAGAGGAAAGAAAAGGAATAGGACTAGTTTTTTGTTTCCATTTTGTTTTCTTTTTCTCCTGAGAAGGATTATTTCCTTTGGAACGAAAAGTAGGAGCTATTAAAACGGAACCCTCTGTGCTGCCCAAATCCATGTGGAGGCTCACAGAACACCCCATGGGCTTATCTGAGGGAACATTTACAGAGAGGTGACACTGCTGGTGGTCCCCAATCTCCCAGAGCAAGAGAAGGTGTTAGACCTGCTGGGCATTTCAGACACATTTTTTTTTCCTTCCCCCCAAGAAGGTTTCCCTCAAAAAAAACCAATTCTACTGGTTGAAAGGCCAGCTTAAAGAAAAGAAACAAATAGTTTAGAACATGACACCAATAACAGAATTGATTACAGCCTTGAAAGTGGCCATAGCCATCATCAGAAAAAGCCAGATACCCACGATCCCCTTCCGGTGTGGTTTACGGATTTTGCCTGCCAACCCTAATAGCTTTTGTTTTTGACATGAGCCAAAGAAATGGGGTCTGGAGACAGGCCCTCCCCCATCCCATTGGCCCCACATGAGGGCATCTCTCCCCTGAATTACCCCAGCACCAGGAGCCCACCCACCTGTACACAGCCTGACTAAAACCTCTCAGTGATTCCTCAAGACCTGCCAACCACTGTCCTTAATTTGGCTTGACGGTCCCTCACTAAACACCCCTGCACCCTGGCCCAGCTTGTCTCCCTTTCTGGTAGCCCCTCCCTGGGGGACCAGCCTCATAAATTGCCATCATGTCAGTCATACAGATCTCTGGGGGGCAGGGTGATATCAGTGCCAGGTGCCAGGGACACTGAGGAGACTCTAACGAGCTCCTGGCCTCAGGCCCCTCATAGTCTAGTTAATAGACATTTTACCAACCCTCAGGAAGGTGAAGGAAGGGTCCTCTCTTCACAGATAACATATTCTGCCACTTCTGGCTCCTTAGGACTTTTGGAAATATATCCCCAAAGTAAAAATACAGAATGGACAGTAAGTGATTTATTGCTCCAATAGCTAGGGGCGCTGGTTGAAAATGTGGACCTCTTCCTAAAAAACTTTATGGACACAGAGCTATGAGGAAAACGAAGGCTGGCAGATAGACAGACTCAGATACATGGTATCAAGGAGGATCCAGGACCTCCCCAGAGGTGAGTCTGAGAGCCGTGGCTGACTGGATGCTATCAGCCTGCTGCTCCCCCGGCCCCTGGTGACCTCCACCATATTTCTCATTTCGTGGAAACCATAAGCAGAGGCTGCATAACTTATCTTAATCTTATCAGTCCTATGCATGTCCCCAAAATAATAATTTTTTTAAAAGCTTACCCCAATTAGTTCAACCACTATGGAAAGCAATATGGAGGTTCCTCCAAAAACTAAAAACAGAAATACCATTTGACCCGGAAACTCCACTCCTAGGAATTTACCCAAAAAAAACAACTTCTCAGATTCAAAAAGATGTATGCACCCCTATGTTTATCACTGCACTATTTACAATAGCCAAGATATGGAAGCAACCTAAGTGTCCATCAGTAGAAAAAGTAGATAAAGAAGATGTGGTACATATACACAGTGGAATATTATTCAGCCATAAGAAAGAAACAAATCCTACCATTTGCAACAACATGGATGGAGCTGGAGGGTATTATGCTCAGTGAAATAAGTCAGGCAGAGAAAGACAAGTACCAAATGATTTCCCTCATTTGTGGAGTAGAACGAGGCAAAACTGAAGGAACAAAATAGCAGCAGACTCACAGACTCCGAGAAGGGACTAGTGGTTACCAAAGGGGAGGGGGAGGGGAGGCTGGGTGGGGAGGGAGGGAGAAGGGGATTGAGGGGTATCATGATTGGTGCACATGGTGTGGGGGGTCACGGGGAAGACAGTGTAGCTCAGAGAAGACAAATAGGGACTCTGACATCTTACTACACTGATGGACAGTGACTACAATGGGGTGTGGGGGGGGGACTCGATAGTGGGGGTGAATGTAGTAACCACATTGTTTTTCTTGTGAAACCTTCATAGGAGTGTGTATCAATGATAACTTAATAAAAAAAAAAGCTTACCCCAGTACACTCGAATTCCTGTCTCCGTCTCCTAATTATTATGGAATTACTTAGCCTTCGGGTGCGACTGGCCCTGCGGCTCTCCTCTGCACAACTCCCCCAAATTTCATTGTATTACTTCCCCTAAATTAGTCCCCTCCTCCTTCCATTCTTACCTCTAATTCAGCTCTGGCAAAGTATAAACTTTGTAATTAGAAAGGGCTAAAATGTTGCCAGGAATGCAAACATATTTAGTGCTGGAGCCTAGCGTTTTGTACAGTTCTGGGCTCCACTCCAAATCCTAGAGTCATCGCGAAAGAAAAGGGGAAGGAGAAACCCTTTAATGGGCTTGTAGTGCATGTCAGGAGCTTTCTCGCACACCATCTCATTTAGTCCTTCACAAAGACCTCAGGGCAGATTTAGGTAACAGGAGCTCAGAGAGGCCAAGAGAATTGCCCCAGGTCACAAACGGAGAAAGACAGAGGCACATTCAAACCCAGGTCCTTATCTCACTGCCTCTGCCGTGGTCTTTGGGCTTCCCTGTACGTCACATCTTGTCTTAGTCTGGCACCTGACAGGCTCAGTTGATTGGGTGATGAAATTCCTCAACATGTCCCTTTCCACTGCTTGGCTTTCCTGTTGATATCACTCCTATCTGGCAAAAGGACAAATTTCAAATGATGTCAAGAATTTAAAGAGCTCTGCTTAAGCCACCAAAGGTAGTTATTGCCACAACCATTTGCTCTTGCAGCTGAGTGCGTAGAGCGTAAGCAGGGGCCCCCTCGTATCCACCTCTGTCTCCCACGGAGCAGGCTGTAGGACTTTGCATTGACAGGCACTTAACAAATATATTATTATTAAAGAAAAATAAAGAGAAGACTGGATTCCTGCCCAACTGCAAACCATGGCAGTGGAGACCCAATTAATCCCTCCTTTAAACTGTCTTGGAATCTACAAGGAGCTCTGAGGGAGCCATGTCCTGGAGTCCTGCATGAGACAGAAGGGAAGGACAGCATTTTCATCGCCCTGCTATGCCTATATTGCCTTATTATGTAGAGGGTTGTCATACTCAAGGAGAGAAAAAGATGAATTTTGAGAGGCCCTGGCACGGGTATTTCCATGGGCTTCTCAACAGCTCGTAGAATCGTCCTAGAAACAGATGGCACATCACTGCCACATGCCGCATGAAGGACAGTTTCTGCTCAGGCGCCATCCAGGGTCCACCCCCAGAGCTGTCTGCTGCCATCCCCGGGAGCCTGGAAATCACATACACGATGTCTTTCTGTGTTCCGTGACTATGCGACTGTCATTAGCCAACTGATCTTTGGAAACTTCCACGTCTGAAATCACCTAACCCAGTGTTGTTTTCTTTTCAAAGGGGAAAAAATATATTTCCCTCTTTATCATAAACCCCACAGTAATGATCCCCCCCTAGAGATCTGATGAAAAAAGAGGTCATTTGCAAGCTGTTGTGCATATAAATAGAAGTGAAGATACACAACTTTTAGCAAAATGCAAGTGGTCTCTGCTGGGGAATTTGAAGCCAGATGTTCCAACGTCAAGCAGTTCCTACGACATCAGAAAAGCTACGGCTGCTTCTTCTGGGCTCCAGACCCTGGCTACACTAACGCTGGCCAAACAGGATTGACGGACATGCCCCTAAAAAAATGGCTTTTTTGCATTAACTGAACAAATCACTCCCTCGGTGGGCACCACGCAGACCACACATGCCATTTTCTGGTGTAGGAACTAGAAAGACCACCTCCTGGGGCAAATCTTTGCTCTTGACACAGGATGCTACCCGCAAAGGTATTCTTCAGTCCCACCTTTTTTAAAATTTTCGGCAGAATCATGTTTTAAAGAAAACTGCTTGGGGTTACAGAACTGAACAAGGGATCTTAACATCAGAACATCAGCCTTGCAAATTTCTAAATTGATCAGAGACCCATTTTCCCTCCTCTGGACTCCCCTGACTTTAAACTTGCTCTCTTTACCACATAATGGAGCCAAGAGGAAAGATAACAAGACACTAACTAGGTCTGGCATTTACACCCTTCCGAGCACATCTGTTGATAAACCAGAAGACACCGCCATTCTCCTCTTCAAGTATGGATCCCCTCACTCCCACTCATTCAGAACAACTGAGTGACTCCCAGCTTCTAGCAGGCACTGCCCACAGGGACACCAGATGGATGGTCCTTCTCAAGTCCCAAGCAAACTGAAAATTTTCAACTTGATTATAATCCAAAGACATTCCCCAAGGGGTTTCTGACTTACACTGAATTGAAGGTCAAAATAGTAATCATAGCCAGGCCTTTGAAGAGCAGCCCCATGTGCACGGATCAGTGCACCATCTATATATGGAACTGGCATTCATATGGCTATGTGTATGGAGAACCTTCTGCAGGAGTGAATTTCCTTACCAAACTATTAGCAGTAGTTTCCTCTGGGAAAGGCAAATCAGGTGCCTTGTACCAAGACAATAAAGCTTTCTAGAAGCAGGGGATACAAAGGAGACAGAAGAGGGAAAGCCACTGCAGTGAGAATCCACCCACTTCTTTCTACAGCACAGTGAGTTAGCAAGCTTTTAGCAAATGCTTATTTAGAAAACAAAAATGCAGTCCCATATTTCAGCCTTAGATCAATCTGGCTTTGAATCCAAGTTCAGGTCTCGAGCAGGTGATTCAGCCCCTCTCAATGTCAGTTATCCCCTCTGTACATATTAGTTCATAGTGTGGTGGTAAGAACAGAGCAAAGCTAAGTAAACAGATAAATAAGCACCAGCCGATATATGTAATCCCAATTAATATTACCTGTTCTCATCAACTTTCAACACGTCGCATGTGTGGGTTAGTTTTTCTCCTAAATGAGTATCCCTACTCAAAACTAAAAAATGTTAGACATTTCAAAGAAACGAGCAATTCTCGTCCTGCACCATCCAGCAGAACTCCCTGCTCTGCACATTTCAATAGCCACCCTTCACAACTGGCTATAGAGAACTTGAAATGTGCTTAGTGGGGCTGAGAAACTCAACTCATGTAAATACAAGTGTAAATATAAGCAGCCACGCACGGCTAGTGTCAGACCGTAGGGATCTAGATCCTGCCCCTATCACCAGGCTCTAAGGAGATTCAGAGCATTAGGGACTCAGCCTAAGTTCCCAGTTTGTTAGAACAGACCTCACCCTAGGCCTCAGTCCTCCAGAGGGAAGACCTTGGTCTACTGTACCCCACCTCTCCTCAAGGAAAATGGCCAATGGAAGTGCAGATAAAATGAGAGTTCCTGTGGCCAGGATTCTCACCTGGCCCTGGCTGACTAGCTCACTGCACCCCTGTGGGCAATACATGGCTGTTGACTCTCTATAAAGAGCCCCACCCAGTGCTCTGGGTGCGACATGGTGGCAGGGCTGCAAGGCTGCAGGAGAGCAGAGCAGAGGCTGGAGTGGTGGCAGCGCCGAGGACAGAGGCCCAGAGGATGGCTGTGCAGGCAGAGGGGCCCAGAGGCAGAGACCTGCTTGCTGCATGCAGACTTGCTCTGAGTGAACGGGATTCTAGTGACTGACCTGCCACCTGGAAATAAAGTTGGGTATAACCCTTTCACCCCAAGAACGTTTTGCTGTCAATTTCTTTCATCATATTGAATCCATAGTGAACTTGCCCGGGGCTGAAACCCACTGGTAAGACAGGACGGAAACTGGATTATTTTCACTGAAAGTATAGGAAGCCCAAACTGAGCCGTAGCAAGATCACATTTAGAATACTTTAAAATAGAAATCTTAATAGTGTTTTTGAATAAAAACATAAAAGCATTTCATCACAAAGGTTTAAGCCGGGAAACTTTATAGAGTTATTTGAATTTCAATAGAACAGTCTGGATGCTTTTGAAAATGCTTCAATACATAATGGAATCCCGATAGTAGAATTCCAAGAGGTGGGGATTTCCTTCTTTTCCTTTCAACCTAGGCTACTGCCAGGCTCACCCTATTTTACCCTGAACCACTACCCCTCAGCTATGGCCTAAGCATCCTGGGCAGCCCGGCACGGCCCCCACTTGATAAAGTCCCCAAGGAGAAAGGCTTGCAGATCAAATCCAGTTCTCGATCTTCACCGGCAAGCTGGGACTCTCAAAGAACGGCGTTTGGTCTGCGCTCTTTGTGCATTACACCAGCTAGAGTTTCTTAGCAGGGAACTGATTGCAAAGTCAGGGCAATGCAGTCAGGTACTTACTGAAGTTTACCGTAGGGGGCGCTGGCATGCTGCACCCAGGCCCCCACCCTGGCCCCTCACTCCCTCGCTGCTGGGAGAGCAGTTAGCTGTCAGTCCTGCCTAGAGACTGACCTTGCTCGAGGCCATGCCCCTTCCCAGAGAAGCCTGAAGTCAATGCCAGCTTGACTTGGGGACCCAAAGGCCAGGCCCACTGCCCCAGGGCAAGCCAACCGTACCAGGCCTCTCCAGCGCCTCCCCTCGCTGGGGTGATGAGACGGCTGCCCACCTCTCCCTCTGCCAGGCCTGCTTCTTTCACATCCTCAGATTGGCTGTGAGCCAATCCCTCTCTGCTTCCCAGGGAATCCACCTGTGACAGGTGATAAGGAAAAAATCTGAAATGTCCTAAAATCAGTGACATAAGAGCAGGAGAATGAGGGAAAGAGACAAGGGACGGTAATTAGTCAATAGTCACGGGCTGTAGCTAACCAGAAGCTCCACATTCCCAGATGATGTCAGTTCAGCCAACATCTAGAGGGACCCCAGAGCCACCACAGCCCCCTGGCACGTGACCAGTGTCTGACCACCACCAATAACCAATCCATGAGCCCTCTCTACGGACTAACCACCAATCCCAGGCTTTCCCCACATCACATCAGCACAACTTCCTTATCTATAGCCAATAATAAATTTAGAGAATGTTCTTTCCTTGAGACCCCTTATAAATGTCCCCTGTTCCTTGAGTCTGTCAGACAAGCTGTTTCTGTTAACTGGCCTTGCTGCTGGGGAAGCAGAAGATGCCTGTCCCGGGACTCAGTCCTTTACCTGGCTGCACCTATAAAGGGTCCATAAATCCTTTTATTCCAAAGTCTCTCAGTCTCCAGAGGTTCTGATTCATCGCAGGTACTGTGTGTCAAGCGCTCTTTTCAGGATTTATGAGCACGTACTCTTAGAAGTAATCACTATTATTATCCTCATTTTAGAGATAATAAAACTGAAGCTAAGCAGAAATAGATAATTTTCCCAATGTCACCCCTGTGGCTTTGGGAGAGCTTGTGAAGGGTACAAGAGATAATGCTTCTAATAGTGACTAGCACCACCTCATTCACTGATGGTTTTCATTCAGCCTATAAATATTTATTGAGCATCTATTATACGCTGAGTGCTACTCTGAGCACTGCAGATACATCATTGAGCAGGAGAGTAAAGTCTCTGCCCTCACAGAGCTAACATGTGGGACAGACAAGAACTATACAAATAAACCACTAAATGGAAATGTCGGATGAGTGCTGTGCGCAGAAGTCAAGCAGGTGAAGGGACAGGAAGCTATAATGACGAGGATGGAGATATTTTATGTAGGGAAGCAAAGGAGGACATCACTGATAAGTTAACATTTGAATAAAGAATAGAAGGAAGTGAGAAGTGAGCCATGTAGATATTTGGAGAAAGAATATTATAAGTAAAGAGGGCAAGAGCCAAGCCAGAACAATGAGAGAGAGAGAGAGGAGGAGAGGAATTCCATGACCTGACAGATTTTAAAAGGCTCACTCTGGCTGCTGCTGTGCTCAGGATAGTCTGGGGTTGGGGGGGACATGGTAGGAAGCAGGGAAGCCAAATAGGCAGAGTCTTCTGCCATAATCCAGGCCAGCAACGCCAGCAGCCAAGACCAGGCCAGGATGATAGGGGGGCAACTGCCGGACCCAGGTCTGTGCTGGAGGTAAAGCCGTGGTTCGCAGGGGGAGCAGACGTGGGATGTGACAACTGGAGAAGGGTCAAGGATGAGTCCAAGGTTTGGGTCCTGAGCAGCTGGCAGGCAGGAGCAGCCTTGAACTGAGATGAAAGAAATGCGTAGGAAGCAAGCAGCCCTGTCTAGAGATGGCGCAGGAGCTGGACAGGTGGCTGATGCAAGTTCGCTGTGTTTAGGGACACACAGGACGGCGTGCTGGTTGTGAACACAGATTCCACAGCCCAACTACCCGGAACTGAGTCTTAGCTCTACCACGTGTGACCTTTGGAAATGCACTGCACCTCTCTGGCCTTCGTTATTCTCATTTGTATAATAGCTTATTTGTACTTACCTCATATGCTTCTTAGGAGACTGAAATGAATAAACATATGGAAAAGTGTTTACAACAGAGGTTCTCGTGTAAGAAGCACCATTTTAGTATTCAAAAATAAAAACTAGGCGCTCAAATAATGTCAAACTTGAGAATTCACATGCAGTTTGTGGGGGAGGAAAAAAGTTTTTCTCGATCTTTTTAAAGTCCCTGACTTGGTCTGAAAATCAAACTGACAGATTAACAGAAGAAAGGCAGACATTTATTTCATGTAAGTTTTACAAGACATGGGAGCCTTCATAAGGAAATGAAGACCCACAGAAATAGTCGTACCAGAATATATTTACGCTCGTTTGATGAAGAGTGGGCAGTCGTGTAGAAATATGATAGCTTAAATGGTACAAGGTCAGTGTAGTAAACTGGTGAAAATGTAGCCGAGCCTGTTTGTCAGAATTCTGGGCACCCCTTTGCCTCAAGAGATAAAGATGCTCTTTTCCTCCACGTACAGGGAGGGCACCTTTCTCGTGAGGGTTTTATGACCTGCTTCAGGGGAGAAGAGGGGAGAGGGAGGTCAGTGACTTTCCTGTTTCTGCTGCTTTCTCAAATTCCTTCAGCCTAAAATCTTCAATGTGCCCAGGTGCCATATTTTGGGGTAGCATGTCCTGAACCCCACCAGGTATGAGTTGGTGCTCAGCAGGGGAGATTTACTGTATGTGAAGCCTTGCTTCCCAAAGGAGGTGAATCCTGAGCTTGACTTTGAAAGGTGGATACAGGGTAGCAAGACAAGCAAAAGGAGGAGGAGGTGGGGGGGGCATTCCAGAAAGAGGGGCCAGCATGTCCGTTTCCCCGAAAATACAGCCATGTGCAGTAAAAGCCAAACATAAAGTGATAATCTTATGATGCTTATATTAATTGTCCCTGACACTGGGAATCTGTGATGTGTCTAAAGAGAATAAGAGAACAACTTTCAGTTCATTTCTGCAAAATAAACAGACCTCAGCATAGTACATCTGACCTCATGGTCTGTGTTCATTGAGTTGGACCAGGGCTGCCACCACTGACCACGTGAAATCCCCTATTGTCATAGTAGAGTTTCCAACAGCTGCTCGGGGGCCCCTGTGACACCCCCGAGTTCCCTTCCTTATTCTCCAGCCACGTGTGTTCAAAAAGTAGTAACAGGAGCTAGCATTTGCCTGTTTTCTAATTTCAAAAGTTCACATTACTCTGCTTCACTATTGCAAAGACCTTTATTAGTACCTGTTTTCTCTAACCCAAAGAGACCAGAAGAGGATTTGTGCTTTTACAAAAATATACGAAACAAAAATAGAATTCCGCAGTTGTGCAGCAAGCATTACAGAGGCAGTGTGCACCCCTAGCAGTGAGAGGGGCCCCGCCAAGCTCCTTCCCCAGGATCCACACTCCCCAGCACCCAGCACCAGAACTCTGAACTGTGTCTGGGAGCATCTGTGCTTTATCTCAGTTTATTTCATGCATCCATTAGCAAGACGTGTCCTAAGGTATCACAAAAGCTTAAGAGAGGTTATTTTGGGAGCCTGGGAATGCTCAGAATTTTTTCCAAATAAATTAGTGGTAACCACTTAAATGGTTTCTGCCATCTAAGTGCCATTTCTGTGTAGAAAAGTTTTCATAGGAATGCTCCACTTTCAGATAGCAGGGAACCTTCATATTTGAACAGGTTTCAAGGCCATATGGCTCAGTAAATATCCCTGAACCTTACTGTTCCTATCAATTCTGCTGGAGAAATAGCATTTCAAAGGTCAAAGGCTTGACTCTGGCAGAGCAATTCTACCTGGATCTCCGTGAAACAGGCCTCAGAGATCAAACACAAAGGACTCCCTCAGCAGAAACCTTACCTCTCGGTAAATTATCAAATATCAGAACATAAGCACTCAGAGAGGCTTGAATTCACACGGGATCAAGGCAGTTCCTGGGCTTTTTCATGCACCTTAGATACATAAATATGGAAAGTCTTAACCAACAGTAGCAGATACTTAAGAAGAAAGCCATCCTCCGAACTGTTGGAGCTGGCCTCTCTGGCCAGGCCGCCCACCTGGAGCCCCTGGGCCCTCGGGCGCAGCCCCACCTGGTCTCCAGTCAGTCATGAGAAGCACACTTAACCACCCAGCTACCAGTCTGTTAAGCAAACAGCGTGTGGACAGCAACGTGTTCTGAAGGGGAGCAGAAGACGCCACCCCACATATACCACTTTGGCGTATTACTTTTTTTGAGCTGAAGACAATTGGAAAGAAGCAGATGTAAGAAAAGCTTTCTGCCCTCCTCCTTTTTACCTAAAAGCAGGACATAAATATGTAGACGTGTCCACCCTTTCCTTTCTACCAGGAAGGACAGAAGCTAATCACCAGAGAGAATTCTAGACCCTTATCAGCCCAGAGGAGGCAACAGAGGAACCTACATAACCGATCTGACTAACTGGCCCTTATCCTCCATTAAAGTTTCCCCCCCATGTTTTGCTGTCCCACAACTTGCTGCCCCAGAAGCCCAGTCTTTTCCATTTTCTTGTCACTTCTCTAAAAATGTTTTGTTCTTTTGTTAAGCTGCTATAGAAGCCTGAGTTCTAACCGCCCCTTTGAGCTGCTCAGCACTGGGTAGTACACCCACGTATATACGTGCACTGCACGTTAGGTAAGCTTCCATTTGCTTCTCCTGGTAACCTCTTTTCTCAGTCTAGTTGACAGGGTCCCAGCCAATGAACCCCAGACAGATAGAGGAAAAGAAAAATTTTCCTCCTCTACAATTGAAAGCTGCTCTCATCAGCAAATGGCCTCAAATAATGGCCTTCAGCCCTCACTAACCTACCAAGCCCTCATCCCCACTGTACATGTCCAGAAACTTCTACTGGGCCTCTGTTCTATTCCCTGGCCTACCCATTGCCCTGCCTGGGTACTGAGACCCAGGTCCCTCTAAGGTTCTTCTCAGCGCTGACTCCCTGTGGTCCTGATTCAACAGTGACAGGCTTGGAAATAAGCAAGGAGCACCACTGCCTGCCACTGGGATTCTCAAAGCCCTTTCTCTGCTCCAAGACACCTGAGGGCCTAACGTCTCCATGAGGTACCACAGTTCTGACAGCAGTATTTAACAAGCAGAACCAAGTCCCATTTGCTCCCACTCCAGGTGGGGGGATGTCAGGGAGGGAGAAGACCATGCTTTGCTCACCAAACCACCTGCATTCACACCATCCCCACCACCTGGATCCTGGCTCCCTGAGCACGCGGGCCTAGAGCAGTGTATGTGACCCCCCATTTCCACCTCTGCCTCCCCTCCTTTGGCAAATCTCATATCCACTCATTCCCAAATCCTCATTCTTCTCCCCAGGGAATGATGACTGCAGTTCAGAGTCAATTATTTTCTGCAAAGTCTTCCCCCAAGATTGACTGAGTTTAACTCTCTGTAGCTTACATGATAAGAAGTTCTTATATTCAAAACAGAAAATCTATTTTGTAATAAATATGCTCTTTCCAACTTTAAATATGTATGCAAAACCACAGGGGCTTCTGCCAGTCCGAGAGAGGTACTTCTGCATAATGTGAACCACGGCTGTTTATGACGCCTTCACCAGATCAGGCCACATTCATGCAGCAGCTCTAGTCGGGGTCAGGCCCACATTGAACACATAGCTCTAAAAATTAGAATTTAGATCTCCAGACGCTCTCCTTGGGCAAAATCACCACAGCCAGACTGTTGCTTCCCTCCATTTATCCCATGCTTACCCCTTCCATTTCCTCATCTTCTGTGGCCCAGGCCCACCTACCCGTACCATAAGCCTTTCTACTCTTTAAGGTAACAAAGTCCACAACTCACTTAAAGAGAATATATGTTTAGCTTTCTGCTACAAACATAATACTCCATTTTGACAAATGCACTCATTTCCTCTAACAGAGCTCAAACACAAACCTACACACACATGTGTATCATGGATAAAAACCAAAAGCTGTCATTGGGAAGACAAAGCAATTAGAAAATTTGCTCGATGCCAACAGTAATGTGTTTGTTCGAATGGGCCTTGGTGCCTTGATTAAAGCATGTCCTTTTCAAATTTTATTCTATTATGAAATTTCTCTTCAAATTCAGAAATAGGAAGAGAAAATAACATCACATAATGAATAACCTGCCCGTGAACTTACTTCTCAGCTTTATTTAACCTTAACATTCACCTTACTGACTTTGCTTTCAAAACAAAGGAAGATATACAGAAATTCACCTCCAAATATTAATATATATGTCCAATATGTTTTGCATATTTTTAAACTGTATATAAGTGGCATCATATTGTAAGTATCCTTTCTTGCTAGCCCAACATGATATTTTAGAGATTTAGCCATAACATTATGCAGTTCTAATTAATTTGTTTTAACTAGTATGTAGTATTCCCTTGTACACCTCTCTTGAATATTCTATCTCCTTTTTATGGCGAATTATTTTTTTTACTATTAAAATCAATGTCAGCAGCATCTCCCTATGTTAACTGATACTGACTTTGGCTAAGGCCAGCCTCCGTCCTCTATCAAGGGCAGGGCACACAGGCCTTTCTGATGTGCTTCCATCTAAGACCAGCATCAATGGCCTGAAGGCTGAGCAGAAGAGGGGCAAACTCCATAGCCCTGGGATTAGACAGCAACATCCCCCTGCAGAAGGGCCATTTGGCACAGCCTGCATGTTACTGATGCAGTGTAAACACACAGTCACCACTCTTACTATCACCTGCCAGACCTCATGCTTGGCTAACATTCCCAGGGCTCCCCTCCTTGGTCTCCTCTTTAGGGTCACCCTGCACAGTGACACTTCTATTCCTTCACAGTCCCAAATGGCATAGCACTCATTTTAGTGAAATTTCGTCTCAGCAAGCCCATGCAGGCACACCTTGTTCAGCAGGCAAAACAATGTTCCTTGATGTAGAAATGGAGGATAATTCATACCTTTGCTGGTTTTCTTCCTCTCTGTCTCTGGTTCTTCCAAAGCATATGTGCCACATGCATATATCTCCACAACATCCCTTCCTCGCCCGAAGAATCAAATCCAAATTCTCTAGGGCATCGAGGGCCTTTTACAACCTACCTCAGCTATTCATCTCATCTTTAGCCACACCCTACATCCTATCTCAGTCTGTGCCTCCCTCTACCCAACAGGGTCCTGCACATCCAAGGGGTGTCCAATGGGTCTACAAAACCCAATTCAAATGCTACTTCTTCTCAGAGGCTTTGGCCAGGATCCAGACAGACGTAACACACCACTCCCACATCTGGTTCCCCTCATCTTTGCTACATAACTGTAATGCAACAGCACTTAGAGCATCTTATTTTCCTTCTTTGTACACATGCTCATCTCCTTCTCTAGACTGTGAGCACCTTGGCACAGGGGCCCCGCTTTAGGCATCATTTTGTGCCAGTACCTGGCCCTGCACGCAGGACAGTGAATAACTGTTTCACAAACATGTCAAATGTGATTTTATTTTCCCATGACTAATTTCTAGGAAGAAGAGAATTTTAGTGTCTTGGCCTGTGTGTGAACTACTGATCTACTTTTTGAAAGAAGACACTTTTAGCAGCAGATCTTTAATAAATTATTATGAACACAAAGTCTAAAGCACTTAAACAGTTTCCCTTGGATGGATATTTTCCCTGCCTGCAGATTTTCTTAAAGAGATAGACAATTTTGTTCCAGTTGTAATGGAACAGGATTGCAGAATACAGCCTCCCCTGGGCCCTGAGATCCCAGTGCTGACAGCAAGTAAGCCTGGATAACGTCGATATCCGTAACGAGGCTGGCCGCTCTGGCAGGTCGCCGCGGAGTGCCAGGCCCTGGGCTGTGCTTCGTCTGTACTTCTGCGTGTAATCTGCCCACCACCCTGTAAGTTCAGGACGGCTCATCACATGTGTCAGCTGGAATGGGCCACAGGGTGCCCTGATTAAACATTAACGGTTATGCCCATGAGGGTGTTTCCAGATGAGATTAGCATTTGAATCAGTGGACTCAGTAAAGTCGTTAGGTAGCAAAGGTGCCCTCCCCAGCGTGGGTGGGCATCACCCAAACCAGTCCATCGAGGGCCTGGTCAGAATACAAAATAGAGAAAGGGAATCATCTCCTGGGACATCAGTCTCCTCCTGCCCTTGGACTGGGACTTAGTACCATCAACTTTCCTGCTTCCTGGGCCTGAAGACTCGGGTTGGAGTTACAACACCAGCTTTCCTAGGTCTCCAGCTTACAGACGGCAGCTCATGGGGCTTCCTAGCCTCGTGATTATGTGAGCCAATGCCTCATCATTTCTTCCCCCACCCATTCCCCTCTCTCTTCTCTCAGATTGATAGACAGGTAGGTAGGTAGGTAGGTAGATAGGTAGATAGGTAGGTAGGTAGGTAGGTAGGTAGGTAGATAGATAGATAGATAGATAGATAGATAGATAGATAGATAGATAGATAGATAGATAGATAGATAGATAGATAGATAGATAGATAGATAGATAGATAGATAGATAGATAGATAGATAGATAGATAGATAGATAGATAGGTAGATAGATAGATAGATAGATAGGTAGATAGGTAGATAGGTAGGTAGATAGATAGATAGATAGATAGGTAGATAGATAGATAGATAGATAGATAGATAGATAGATAGATAGATAGATAGATAGATAGATAGATAAACTATATATATACAAGTATATATATAGTATTCACCTGTGTTAGGATTCCCCAGAGAAACAAAACCAAAAATATATATCATGCCTCCCTCCACCCCACAGGGCCCTATGTATCCAAAGAATGTCATATACATACACACACACATATATATGACTCTTTTTCTCTGGAGAATCCTAACACAGGTGGATATTACTACTACCCACATTTTTCAGAATTAAGGGAAATAAGTCTTAAATGGATTAAGTAACTTACCCAAAGTCACACAGCTAGTAAATTTAACAGCTGGCTGTTGAACTCCAGAGCCTGAGCCTGTAGCCTCTAATTAGGTTATACTGCAATAGTAGACAACCAATAGGAACACTGCAACACTAGAAAACAAGCCTCTTATTTGTAGAGCATTTTCAAAGCCAGTTCACACTGTGCTGCTGACTTCAATCTCACAACAACCCTGGGAGGTCCATCAATTCAGTTAGCAGTCTACCTTCCCATTTTATAGAGCAGACAGTTATGAGTTGAAGAATTTACAGGCCATACCCAAGGATCCATGGCTAGTAAATATTGTATCAGTTAGGACAGGCTAGGTTATGCTGGAGTAACAAATATGCCCCAAATATCAGTGACATATAACACTAAATGTTTATTTTGCACCCATGCTACACACCCTCCATGGGTCTGCTTGGGTCCTGCTCCATGCCGCCTTCATTAGGGGACACAGGCTGGTGGAGCAGGAGCAGCCTCGATCTTGAACGTCGCCGTTACGGCAGAGGGGAAAGAGAACATGGCAAACTAACGCTGGCCCTTTAAGTTCCAACCACCAGGACACAGGTCATTTTCATTCGCATTTCATTAGCCAAAGCTAGTCTTATGGCTAAGCTCAACCAAGCAACCCAAATAAGCTCATGATCCTCCTCCAGAAAAGGGCAGCACAAGGTCATCACAAAGAGCAAGGACATAATGTTCTAAACTCAACTTGATAGCCTCCCTTCAAGTCAGTGAGTTTTTCCAAGTAGAGAATTCCTTTCATCCCTGCCTGCATCCCCAGTGGGTTTGTTGAACGAATGAATCCTTGTCAAACGAGTTCCCAGAACCTCAAGGTGCTTCAAGGTCGAATTCAATCCCCAAGGCTGAGTTTTTAGGAAAGTTCCAGAGAATGAGGGCTAGTTAAACTAAATATATGTATGCCTCTGACTCTGCAAATTCACTTCTGGTTATTTACCCAAGAAAAGCGAGTGCACAGGTCCATCAAGACCTGGATAAGGACGTTCACGGTGGCTTTGTCCACAAGCACCCCAAACTGGAAGCAACCTAGCTGCTCACAGGCATTCTCCCAACTTTATCAGCACAGGAAACAAAGTCCCTGAGGCTCAGAGCCCTGAGTGGGCTAGCCTGGGGTCACACCTTTACAAGGCAGAGCTGAAGAGGGAAGCCAAACATTCTCATGCCATGTAGTCACTGAACCAGGACTCCTGCTTCTCTATCCTACCATTTCTGCCTGACTGAAATATTGTCTTCTCTCCCCAGTTTCCCTAGTATAAGATGCTAATAGAAACTGCCCTTGACTGATCCCAGCTGACTTGGCCTAAATTCAAATCTCTCCTGCACTGGCCATCCGCTGTCGCATCCAGGTTGGCCAGACTCCTCCCAGAAAGCTCACTCTCTGATTCATCCGTCCCCTGACGATTAGTTAGCTCACACAACCAGGGCTTTGCAATTCCCACATTTACACTACAAAAGGAGAGGTACACTTGGTGGGTTCTCTTGGTTATAATTTAGGCTTCTTATGCCTAAATATGCTGGACTATGGAAGAAAAAAATGAAATTTTTTTCTGGCCTGCTGTCTCTGAGACGACAAGCACATTCATATCATTTAAATCTATTCCAGTGGTCTTTTTTGTGGTCCTTCTGCAAGCACTTCACTTGAGAATTAGTCCTCATGTTAATATAAATGGACAGATATGAAAGCTGAGTACTTTTCTGGATCTCAGATGTGAGGCAACTTTGAGATGATGAAAGCTGCTTTCATTCTGTGTTGGCAAAATGTCCCTGTGCTTTTCTCATATCCTTGGGTTTCTTCAAAGGCCTTAAGATTTTTTAAATGCCTGGTGTGGGTGCCCTCTTAAATCTGCCTCTTCCTGCTTAGACCTGGCAAGTAGAGCCACCATCTGCTCTGCCCCAAGGAAGAGAAGAAAGCACAGAAGGTCTGGGTCTTCCCAAGGGGGTTCCCTGGCTCTCATGTTGTTTTGTTTTGTTTTTTTAAATATTCAATTTGTAAAATGTTAAAGTTACAGCAAAGCAAAGTTAACCCTACTTCCTAGGAAATGAGAGGATCATACCATACACATCAAGTCAACAGGTTCATTTTTCAACAAATGTTTGTGGAGGCACCACTACATGGCAGGGCACCAGGCAGGCCTGGCAAACATTCCCTAAACAGATGCCCCTCCCATAACATTTGTAGGGGGGCTCCTTCCATCTCAATGCCCTCTCAGGATCACCTCTCCTGACTCCCCTACTCACTCACTCCTTAGAGCTGCAGAGGGCATGCACCTGAGCAAACACAGGTGCCTAAGAAGCAGATGCCTCACTGAGTAAAAGTGACTGCTGTGTATTAACACACAGAAAACAAATTCATGACCAGATTTGTTTCTTTTCCTTTTTTTTTTCACTTCAGGGAAGAAAAGTGGCAAAGAAGTGTATGGTATGAGAGCAGCCATGAGCCTGGAAATGACAGGTTTGAACTACCCAAGCCAACTCACTACATCAGGGACAGTGTCCATCCTGCCCTACCTCCAGAGCCTGCACAGCAGGTGCTTGGAAAATAACACAGCTATTTCAAGCTAGGAGTAACATGCCTGTCCCTAAGGCCCATATCGTAAAAAGAAGCTGCTAAAATTAATTAATCTGTCTATAAGAAAAATTATCTGTGATTTTTTTACAAATGGAAAAAATTGCAGTGAATTCTCTGACCTTGTAAAATAGAAGAAAATGTGATCTGGTCTCCCCCTTTCTTCCCATCCTTTTGTAAAAGGAAGAATTTTGTCAAAAGTTTTAGAGCCATAGTAGGGGCTGCTCAGTGACTATTCTTGCCAATAAAAACATCAAGAATATCACATGTTCTCATACACTACTTCATCAATTTGTTTTCATATCTACTATTAAAATACATACTGATACTATTTCATTTTACATACGAGGAACTTGAACTTCAAAGAGGCCAAAGTTCACTCCCAAGACTGACCTCAGGCCTTATAAGAGAAATAGTAGATGCAAGAAGTCATCTTCAGTCTTCGGCAAAGACTAGCAGGCCAAGGCCAAGACCTAGTCAAGAAGGAGGTTAGAGGAGACTGACAAAAGTTTGGCCAACGAGGGAGTCTTTTTCAGTCAAAAATAGGAATAAAAAAATATATACCAAAAGAAATTCAGAGTAACAACCTTAATATCAGACTAAATAGAATTTAAGGTAAAAGTTATCATAAGGATAAAGATGTATGACATATGCTAGTAGAAGAAACACTAGATTAAGGAGCTACATCAAGTCATGAACACAGTGCTCTAAATAATACAGTACCAAAATATATGAAGCATCATTGTTAAACTTTCAAGAGAAGGAGGTAAATCAACCATTGTAGCTGGAGATTTTAATGCTTCCTTCTTAGAAAAAGATAAAGTGCACAAAAATATAAGAACTAAAGTAGTTTACATGTATAGGTGTGTTGATATATATAAAACATTTACCAAGTTTACAATGTACCAGCCTCAGAAACTGCATTCATATTAGTTTCTGAACATAATGCCATAATATTAGTAATCAACATTATATGCCTGAAAAATAAGAAATATTCTGCCTTGGAGAAAGATGAAATACAAATGGGCAGTTAGATACCTGGAACTGAATGAAAAAGAAAGAACTCTAGGTAAGTACTTATGAATATAGATAAACACTGATTAACAAAAAACTACAGCAAACAACATACTCAATGAGAAAATTTTACATGTATTTAGTTAAAGATCAAGAAAAGAATGCACACCTTTACCACTTTATCACAACTGTACAACATAGTATTGGAGGTCATCACCAAAGCAATTAGACAAGGAAATGAAATAAAAAATAGAAAAGACTGGAAGTAAAAAGGCATGATAAGCATTACTGATGAGTGATGTGATCACTCATGAAGATTATTCATATAAATGTAATAATCCAAGATTGATGAAAGATCAACATAGTAAATTGAATAACAATTCTCTATCAGTGATAACTAACAAGAAAATATAATTTGAAGTAAGATAACAATCACAATAGCAATCAAATCTACAAAGTATCAAGAAATTATTCCAAAAATGAGTATACAAGACCTTTGTGGAGAAAATCTAAAACTCTGTCAAAGAACAAGTTTAAAACACCTGAACATATGGAGAGATTTACCATATGTATGGGATCACACCATTATATACAAAGGGGAGTTTTCTTAGAATTAGATGGTTTTGGTAAGTTGCTTTGGGGAAAATTGACATCTTTAAGTCAGAAGCATTGAAATACATATAAATATATATATGAGTATATATATTAGCATAGGTACATTAATATGGGTAGATCTTTTAAAATAGCACTGAATGAAAAAAAGGAAGAAACAGAATAAAACTACGGTGTTATGTCACCTCTGTATATAAAATACATTAAAAGAAAACAATAAATATGTTGTATGAATATATGTAAGTGGACTTATTAAACATGTTGGAGTGGATGCCTATGAGAGCAGGTAAGTGGGGATGCAGGTGAGAAAAAAATGACAGTAACTAAATTAACACAAAACCCAGTGCATGTCTTCCCAAAGACCAATATGACAGTGTGCCATGAACTAAATATGGTCTGGAAAAAGTAATGCAATTTTAAAAAATGACATTTGGGGGAAAAAAACTAAGGAAAGAGAATGCAGATAAACTAGGGGTTAGTATCAGAGCCTGCTAGATCATGAGAACAATAAGACAACCTGTAATACTTGATGGCCATCAAAATAAGCTTTCAAATTAATTTTCTTTCAAAATAACTTTTGCTGTTCAAACCATCCATTCATGTCCAAACTAAAAGGCATCTTTTGGCCTCCACATTCTCTGGACTCAAGAGGTTAAAGCACATGCATATGCACAGACAGACCTCTTCCTGGAATCTGTGTTGGGCTCTGTAGAAGAGAGGCATAAAACTCTATGTCACTTGGTCTCCCTGTAATTATTCCTCTTCAAGTAAGGGGAGCTTAGGAAGACTTATTGATAACATAAATTAAAATAATTAAATGAAAGTTAATTAATGCAACAGTCTTAATGCAATATGTTAAGCTTTCAGCCCTAAATTTTTTAATAATGCATATTTGGATATTTTATGAAAGCAAGATAACCAACCTCATTATGATTGCAGTTTTGCTTATTATGGTACTGTAGCTTTAAATTAAACCCAAACACAGTGAATAAAAGTCAGTTTAACTTTCAATTGTGGGGTGCAGTTCTTCAAAAACTCTAAATACCGAAAAAAAGAAATAGGGTCAGTGTTTTGTGAAGATAAAAAGCCACAAATCCCAAATTCTGCTTCCTAGTAAATGAATACAGAAAATTATTAATTTAGTTATAATTCACACTCAGTAAAAAATTATACAAATTAACTTTTCTGTGCAGTAAGGAGAAGTTTGTATATTACAAATACAATAAAAACAAAATTAAATGATTTCAGGATTATCACATTTTTCTAAGCATCAAACCAGTATTTGATAGATGTTATCATACAAACCATAAAAAGTTTTACTTTAAATACTGTGAAGTAGTTTTAAATTTTGGATTATATGTTAGAATGAGGTGCCTTCCAGAAAACAAACCCGGGACTTACTATTTGAAAAGCAGCAGCTGCTTTCAGCACATTGGACAGTGACCTTTACCTGCTGTTTTCTGATGCTGGTAAGCAATCTGGTTGGAATGCTCTCCTACTCTGCTGTTAAGTAGAAAATTATTGATTAAATGTGAGACTCTGAAATTCATCTCTGACTGAGAAATATTTAGGAGCATTATAGAACTCATTTTATTTATGCAATACATCTATTGAGAAATGAGAAAGAAGAATCTCCTTGCAAATATGGAAAAACATTTCCTCCAGCAGTCACACCCGATACATTATTCACCTCCAACAATATGGCACAAAACATAATGCCAGTAGATTTTTTTAATGCAGTGTTCATGCATCCAGGGATGGATGCCTGTGAAATTTTAATGCCTGTCAGTTTTTCTTAAAAGTGTGCCTTCTGCATGACTCAGGACTTCTCCTGCCCTCATTAGAATAGAGCATGTTCATACAATTATTTCCTTCTAGTGCCAAAAAAAAAGTATACTTTAAAAAGATAAACAAGGCCCTGAAATAAATCTCTTTTGTGCATTTGGTTGATATATCATGCTTCCAAGTTAACTGCCTAAGGAAGACTTGAATCTTCTTATTTTCTTAAAGTTAATTAAGCATGTAGGATCTTTTCACATTTCTGCAGCTTGTTCAATAACTCTGCTGGTAAGTGTGATTAACTCCTCTTAAAAATTAGAAAATAAAGTCTCAGAGAGGTCAAGTGCCTTGCTAAAGGACACACAGCAAGTAATTTCTGGAGCAGGGCTTTGAAACTAGCTTTGACCAACACCATGTATATAATGTTTTTTCTATTTGTCTTGATGGTGCTCCACTATACTATGTTGTACAAATAATTTTTGCTCAGCGGTTTATCTTATTTATAGCAAAGCACAAAGAAATTTAAACTGTATCATTAATTCCATTTACATAAAAGAATATATGTTTATTAGTGAGCTTCTAAATAGGTCTCCTGAAGACTTGCAGTCACAAGTTTTGGGTGTAAAAGAAATCAGTCTCAGCCTTCTTTCATTCTACACCTCACTGATAAATATCCAAATAGGCCATGATTAGAAGAAAGTAAATAGGTAATTCTAGGCCAACACCCACACCCTTGTTCAAAGAAAAATACCATAGTGTAATTACCCCTTATAAAGAATCTTCCTATTTATAATGATGAAGATAGAAAAGAGAAGGAAAGGGGTCCAAAGACAGGTAGCATCCCAGTAGGGACCTGGCCACACCCCTTTGGGTTGTCAGGACACACTGACGATGAAACACCGGTCAACCTCCTGGTTGCGGGTTAGCGGTGATGAACGTGGAATGTGGAGTCAGGCCACTCCAACATGACTTTGGGCAAGTTACTTTAAACCCCCCTGCCCTTTAAGCTCCTTCATGTGGAAAAAGGAAATAAAGGAGATCTACTTGGCATGGACCGGTGAGCCTGCAATGTAAGTGTTGCAATGTAAGGGTGCAGGTAAGTGTTGAACAAACGCCAGCCATTATCATCACCCTAGTCACCACCACATTACTTTCCCAGTAAATTTGATCTTTGAAAATGTTCGGCACTATTTTCCCCAAGAAATCTCAGTAGACACTGACCTATGGATATGAGGGACAGAAACGTCTCCGTTTCATTCCACTCATTCCCATGTGCTTTGCTGGGGGAAACATAATTTAATATACCTATGAGCTCTGTATCAACAAGAGCAGGACACTTAGTGTGTGGGAAGCCGCAGCCTTCGCAGGTGAAGCAGTGCCCATCGACTATTTAAATGGAAGAAAGGAAAGTACCCTCCATACAATGTCGAAAGAATTATGTGCAAAATCCAAACAGTTGCAAACAGAACTCCCCCGCCCACCCACCAAAAGAGAACCAGGAAGGCATTTCACATCTTCATGAATGAGAAACCAAAATAATGTCTTTTAGTTGATATTCAACTAGATGCACAGGACATCTGTTTCAGAAGAAAGTTCCTGAGATAAGATGGAGTAATTTCTGATAATCATACCTCTTTAAAAATGAAAGAAACTATTATCAATATTTATCTTAACTGAAGAAGATTCATAATAATTTTATTATACTAACACTGATAGACTGAGGATACATGTGTATTTTGTGTATACTTATGCAAAATAGCCTGAGAAATCTTAAGATGCTATGGTGACATTCTTACATAAAGTTTTTAACCAAATGTTTAAAGAGATGAAGGGCAATTGCTTCGGACTGTTTGAGTTCTGAATAAAGTGGTGAAGGTCAGATAAATAAGTTGGATGTCAAAGATAAAAATGAAACATATGGCTTTGAACATTAAGTCATGAGTAGGCACTTTCCGAGCTCACAAAGGAAGCTGCAGCTGACTAGCAATGGAAAAAAACAAGCTAAAGAAGAAAGAAACTGGGGAGGAGAAAGCACAGATGATGAATCTGAAGGCCGTGTAGGCTCCAATAGTAGGACCTTGGGAAGCCTCTAAAAGAAAAGGACATTTTAGAGAGTTTTCCCAAAGCCCACATTTTCCCCCGTGAAATAACTTGCACCTATCCATTAGATTTCCCATCTAACATCTGCTTGTGATGAGTAAGGTACTCATAGGTACATTTATTGAAAAGTTAGTAGGTGCCAGGCATTGCACTAAGCATTTTACAAGCATTCCCTGATCCTCTGAGGGAGAACTACCTCCATCCCCATTTTCAGATGGAAAACTAAATATCTCAGAAATTAAATGACTTGCCTAAGGATATGTAGCAAATCAGTAGTGGTGCCTAGGAATGAACCAGGAAATGTGCCTCAGAGACCAAGCTTTTAACTACAAAATCACACTTCTGTATGTACAATAGAATAAATTGCTTGGAGGTTACAATTTTTTTTCATATGGTTCAATCTAATGGAATGAAGAAGTAAGATTTCTATGTGCAGCCCCTCTTCTTTCAAAGGTAAAATTTTGTTATGCGATAATCCATTCAAATTCTCACCAAGCCATCCCTTGGTGAGAACTGACAACACAGGAGAGTCCCAGAACGTTGGGGATAAGAATTTCATAGCATCAGGGACTTTATAAGCTAAGAAGTATTGTCTTGCTTTCCTTTTTATGTGTATAAGAGCTCTACTTCTTGCTACTATAAGGCTTTAAAATTTTTATTTCAGCTCATTGTCTTTAAATGATGTCTCACCCAATTAACCAATTAGATAAACAATGGGCAAATGGAGCAATCAGCTTGACAGCCACCACGGGTCTGCCACTTCTTATGATGTAAAGGTTGTCACATGTCACTTCTTCCATGTAGAAGTTATGATTGAACCTGTATTGGGCGATTTGTAAAGAAGGAAAGAAACTTTATAGCATCCGGTCTCTTAGAATGAGAAATACTTTAGTTCAAGCCGGATTGCTTGTCTCTGCAATCTGTATCTAGAGACAGATAGAGGATAGACCTTAGATTAGACATAGGTAGATAGCTAGACAACAGATAGATGATATAGATAAGCAGGCAGACACATATATGGATATTCACATTTTAGGCATTTTCTAAGAGCGTAAGTTTAAAAGACAAGGAGAGAAAATGGACCCTTGGAGTTTTGCACTTTCTTCTTCCATTTTGAAATACACATCTCAAATGTAAGATTGTCTAGAACCACACTATCACTGGCTTTCTTATAAAAAATGCATTCAAGTGAAAACGTAATGACATTTCAAATAAATTCAAGTAGGAGAAACAAGGCTTGCATAAAACAGAAGAGGAATGTTTTTCCAATGATTAATTTAAAGCAAGGCTCAGTTCAAGCTGGGAGTGGCTTCCTTTTCAGAACCTCTCAAGGCCCATCGTGTGACTATCCATCTAACCATCACTGTGATGGAGTGTCTGCTCTGCTTCAAGCCCTGCACTCAATTTCATGTCTTGCACTGTGGCTGGCACATAGCAAGTGCTCAATTCCTATTTGTTGAATGCATGCATACATGAACAGCTGAATAAAAGGTATCTCAAAAAACTTAAAAGTTGCAAGTCCCTATTCCAAGGCTCTGAAATAAGATTATGAATGTGAATACATACGACAATGATAATACTGATAACACTCCGCAGGCCACAACATTCATGAACTTGATTCCCCAGGAGGCCGGTCAGCTCTGGTGATTCTGAGCTGCACACTGTGCCGCAGGCCCAGTCTGTCATGCCTCAGATGCATGCCACTAACCACAAGGGCCTCCAGCATGGATTGTGAGCACCGAATCAGAGGAGGAAGCAGTTCCAAGGGCCTGTTCTTATGGCAGAGGTTCAGGAGCACCTCTTCGGGTCTTTAAGGAGTTCCTCTAAATTCTCTTGCCCCTACCACCTTTAAAAATGCCACTTGCGAAGGGAAAAAATCCACAATTCCACTGGGTATTAGTTAACCACGATCAAGCTCAAAAGCACACAGAACTTTTAAGAATTACGAAAGACTTCGCTGAGGAAGTGGCCTTTGAGATGAGAGCTGAAAGATGGAAATTAGCCAGAATATTGCTATGATCACCATGTAAATCCTATTACATACAAATTGGGATTAAATTACCTAGATAAGTAAGGGGAAAGTTGGTCTTCACTTGAATTACCCATAAACTATAAATTTACTTTCTTTTGTGAACTATTGAAATATCAGATGGAGAATCAAAGCAGCTGACCAGGCAACTGACCAGAACATATTTTTGCCTGAATTATACGGACACTTCATGAAAAGTAGGTAGAGAGAAACTGTGGAAATAGCCACTTGAGCTCTTTACCTCAGCAGGTATCCAGTTTTAATATCCAGCCTAAGATTTATGACTTGTCACAGGTCAGAGCTTTGAGGCCTATTTCTCCAAAATTTTTCACATCTATGATGGTAGATTCTATCACAGGTTATTTCTTTGCTAGTGTCTTCTAGCCTTCCCCTCGACTCAGTGCTAACTGTTGAATCAGTTTCCTGGGACCTCACCATCTTTTTGCTATGTAATTGCCCAGGCGTTTATCAAGATGACAAAGGAAATGAAAACCCTGGTCACAGAGAAGCTGTGGGAATGTCAATGAGCAAACAGATCAAAGAAGTAAACAAGCCAGATTCACATTCACTTGCAATTAATAAGAAAATAGAGGGGGAGGAAACTGACTATTTGCCAAGGACAAGATGGAACAAAAATTGAATTTTCCTCCTGGTCTTTGAGAATGTTGACATTTTCATCTGCTCATCATTTTTATATGTCTTATTTTCACAACTTTCTTAACACCCTAAAAAACTGCCTGAAGCCAAAAAAAAAAAAAACACAAGTGTAGTATCATTAGAACTTATTTAATTGCTGGTCTTGTTAAGATGATATTATATCCATCTGCATCTTTTATGAAGTGTCCAGAACACTCACATTCACAGCATGGTGAACTCAGAATGCATGAGAGAGACTTGAAGAATATATGCCTCATTTGTCTCCGTAGCCCCGGTGCCTAGGACAGACCCGTCACAAAGTCCCATTAAACAGAGCCCCATAAAATCCTTGAGCATGAAAGCAACTTGCTAAAGTACCTTCCATCAGTAGGAAAGATGATTCAGAGAGTGGAAATTCATGGTCTCTGGAGTCAGCCATATGAGATTCTGAGTGCTGACTTCTATATCCTAGCTACATGACCCTGGGTAAATGGCTCAAGTGTTCTAACCCTTAGGTTCCCCTTCTAGCAACTGGAAATAAATATTGTCTACATCACAGGCATAAGTTGAGAAGCAAACCAGATCATGCACATAAAGTGTCAGCAGGTACGAGGAAGTAAAGAAATGTTTGTCTTCTTTCCTTTACTTTAGACACCTAAATAGATCAGCTTATGACATGTCAGTGGTCTGGAATTTTTATTTTTTTACTAATGGGGGAAAGGGGAGATGGGGGTGCAGATCATGATACATTTGGTATGACAAATATTTGGAAAGCTATCACTTCCAAGACTTGCTTGAATCATGCCAGAATGAATGCACTATACACTCATGCATCTGATACATGCTCTGCTGCGGTGACATAACCAAAGGGCTGACAGGGAGGCCTCGGCACTTCCATACTCTTAGAGACCCTACTCATCATCATTCTCACCTTCCCTGACACAATGAACACAAAGGACTTGATGGCCAGCCACCTTCTCTTGTCATCTCTTCAATGAACTATAGGATGGGAAAGATCTCCCCAACCTCCAGGTGAACACCATGGGTCTGGGTCCCGCCTTCACTCTGCTCAGTGTCTACAACTCAAACAGAATCCTACACTGCAGACACCAGTAGGTTCAGAAGGTTTGATGTTGAAAGCCTGGTCCATCCAGAAGTGGCCTGCACCACCTGTTAATGAGCTAGAACTGGCACAAATTTGGAGAGCTATTGCAGAAAACATTTGTCTTCTGTTATCACTACAGTGAGATACCATTTGCCCTCTGAATTGAAACTCCCTCCACAGACAGCTCCCTAAGGAATAAATTGCCTGAGCTAGCCAGCAGCCTTACACAAGCCGGCCCCCAACTAATTAAGAGTATTATTTAATGAGAAGATAAAGGAAGGTAGGATGGGTGAGTGCAGGTGGCTTAAACTGTTGAGTGAATATGACCTCTGGCTTTAAATTAAGTTTTCTTCCCCTTAAACCAAGTGATAACACAGCATTTCAATATTCAATTTCCAACCAGGAATGGAACTAGAACATACAGAGGACCTACTATGCACTATCAGTTTCCACAACCATCACATGCAGAACTATCACACTTGGAGCACACCTTCGATCGCAAAGTTTATTTATCAACCCCAATGAAACACAAAGAAGCAACTTGCTAAAGTCATGCAGTTAGGAAGGACCAGAGCTGGGAACCTTAACAGACTTGTCTTCAGAGCCCAGACTCTTTACCACTCTGGTCTCCTGCTTCTATTCGTTGGCAGGAAGATGGGAGACTTCTTAGAAGGAGGCACAAAGGAGAAGCTTTGGGATCTTGTCTACACCAGCCTACCTGAATCCAAGCCCTCCTGAGGGCTCATCCCTCCCCTCCTGTCCCTCTGTTCTAAAGACCCCACATGCAAGAGAAAAAGAAAAGACTTCCTGGGGACTGAAATGCTCTGTGAGGGGAGGAAAGAGGCTTGCTCAGGGTGATCGATGCAGTCTGAGCTGTGACGGTGTCTGACACGCAGGAGATCTTGAAAGGGCAGGAGGGAGGGAAGCTTCTTCATTGGGAAGGGCTGAGAGAATTTCCCTGAAGAAAGAAGAGCACATGCAAATGTCTGGGTTTGTGAGTGGGTGTGACACAGGCAAGGAAAGCTCGTGGCTGGGGTGTGGGGACAGGGAAGCAGAGAGGAAAGTAAAGAGAGTGGAAGGACTCCTCAGCCAGGCAGAGGACAGCTCTGAATGGCCCCAGGGGGGTTTGGGCTCTTCCCAGCTCCCGAGGATTTACATTTTATTGAGGTGTAATTTACACACAACACATTGCACCAATTTTAATGATACACAGTAAATATGCAGTTTGATGCACTTTGATCTATAACCACCCCCACAATCATGACCATCAATATTTCTATTACCCCAAAAAGTCGCCTCCCTACTGAAGATTTCTAAGCAAAAAAGTGACAACCAGACTCATGTCGCAGAAAGATGGCTCTGCAGCTGGCATGGGGGGGGGCAGTACCAGTCTTCGGAACTCTCTCAGCTTTTGATCCATGGAGCAAGACAGATTCATCAGCAGCCAGCCACTTTCAAACACTCCCTGGAACATTGATGATTCACAGACTTTATCAAAACGCTAAAAGAAAAGAAAGCATTAAGCAGCGGCACTGGTCCGTGTGAGTTAAGGATAGAGTTGTTCACGAGAACCAGAGATCGCTGCCCGATCAATAAAGCCACGGCAATCCATACCCATCACGAGGAGAAATGATGGCCATTTTAGCTGGGTCTGTGTGTTTCATGGCTGTAGGCGCCACTTCTGAGTCCCATTCCAGCCAACGGCTCTGAGAAAATTAGCTGCCAACTTGACACACGACCCACACCAGCAGACCAAGGGGGTGTAAAGTGTCTGACATCAACTGCGGTCTACCGCGCAGAGCAAGGCTGCTGCCAGTTACTGCTGCGGCAGACAGGCAGCCTGACCCAACCAAAACCAGGTATGCCGCCGGGCCGGCACTCCTACCAGCTCAAAAGACCAAACACCCAAGCTCCCGATGCTAAGAAATAAAATAGGAAATCACCCTTGTGAACTACTTATTCTGTGCTTTACATTAAAACTTATTTCATTATCTTAACAACGCCACGATGTGAGAACTAGTCTTGTCTCCATTTTAGAGGCAATGACACTGAGGCACAGAAAGGTCTAGCCAGAGCCATGATTCAAATCCCAGGGAGCCGAGTCCCCGAGACCCCGAGACCGCCATCCCCACGCTTTCTTGCCTTTTCACAATGTTGAGGAGCACAGGTTTCAGAGCCAGACGTACCGAAATCCAAATTCTGGTTCTGCCTACTAACCGGCTGCACAACCTTCGACTTAATCTGTCTCAGCCACATTTTTTTTCTCATCTTCAAAAATGGTCCAAGTTGTTGAGGACTTAAATGTGTAAAAGCACCCGGCCCAGAGGGAGTTCCCAGTGAAGAGCAGACCATGCGATTGTCTCTAAGACTAAAACAAATCCTGGATGGCCCCTAAGACTCCTTCGAGACGTAGTTATCTGGAAACTCACAAACTTCTTAATTCCAAGGAACACATGATTCAAACTTGACTGTCAAATAGCCACATTAAAAAAATAAACAAAAATCTAGATACTAATGAACTTTGGTCAGTCTTAATTAAAGCTTTACCATTCTCTTAGACCAGGAAGATTTCCCTAGAAGCATTTACTCGTATGACAAGTATCAAGGATTTAGTTGATGCCAAGCACTGCTCTGTTTTCTGAAAATACCATGGTAAACTAAAGAGGAAAATCTGACAGAGACAGTTAGATATTTTTTTATGTATTTTTAACCAAGTTTGTATAATGCCCTTTTTGTTTTAAAAAAAAAACTCAAATCAACATGCTTCCCTCTAATAAGGCTACACAAAATGACTATCTTTTATACTTACTCTGTGTACCAACACTGCAATCCCATAAGAAATCTACTTAATTAAGGGTTTCTTGAGGTAACCAAACTCTTGGAAAATATGGATGTGAGGAGACAATAACAGTAATTTTTAAAAACCTTAGATGATTATTTAAAAAATCACTAAGCTAAAACAAATCAGGGAATGGTCTCTAAGACTCCTTTAAGAAGACAAAAGTAATCGATTGTCTTCAGTTGAATTTATCCATTTCTCTTCGGTCTTATTTGCATTACTAATCTTGCCAGTGAAACCAATATGCATTTGAAGTAAGAGGAAAATTCCAGGTTGGTATGTGACCCCCAGATGAATGAATGAATGCCTGACTGCTTCTTTCTCACATTTAGATAAAATGCGACCTCCTCAGAGAATCCCCCCAACTATCCTAACTAAAGTAGCCTATACCCCCAGTGTCTATCCATTATCCCATTTCATTTCTCCATATTCTATCCATTACCCCATTTATTTCTCCGTATCACCTATCACCACCTTAAGTGCCATCTCATTTGTGTATTATTCCCTTGTTTCTTGTCTGTCTCTTACACCTTAGAATATAAACTCCAAGGGGCTGGGGTTCCCTCTACCTCTCTCCTCTGTATCCCCCCCCCCACCAGAATGCTGTTTGGTGCACATATTTGAATAGATGAAGAGCAAAACTGGTATATTCCTCTGAAAGGGTCTCGCCCCCTCAGCTGCAGCAAGGGGAAAGATGCATGTATAAATCCCTAAGTTCTCCTTAAATAGCCTGTAAAGCAGTGTTGGGGTGGAGGGATGGTCTTGTGTCCATTAATTCACGGAGCAGATATTTACTAAGCAGGTAAATACTCTGGACCAGGTACCAGGCTGTGGTGGGAAGATGGAGAGTGAAACAGCCATATCTTAAAGAACCTGTGATTGCACATTCCAGGCCTGAAACATCCACAAAGCACACACTGATGGGTCTACTTCAAAGATACATAATATATGGAAAGCCTATAGCATGGGTCCTGGGCCACAGCAACACTAAGGAGCTGATGAGGAAAAAGAGGAGACAGCCATGAGGATGGTGATCACTACTTTATATGCAGAAAGATAAAATAATATCCCACAAACATCAAATGAGCAATAAATATTTACCAGGGTCATTTACAAAGTACCAATAATCGGCCCCTGGACTAACTAGGAGAATCCAGGATAGGTTCTTTCTGCAGATAAGAAGAACCACTGTGGCTAAGCCTGGTGATGTATTTCAGTTTCTTATCTAAAGCCACAGCCGTGTCATCATTTATATGATTAATAATCTACCTGGGCCTTCCAGTTCTAGGGAAGATGGAACGAGTACACTCCGTTCTCTCTCTCCTGCTGATTAAAGCTAAAATCTAGGGACAGCCTGGATAAAGCAACTCTATGAGGATTCTAAAGATTAAATAATGGCACACATGCTAGGGAGGAAAATCAAAACTCAAAAAAACAACCAATACAAAAGTCAGTTTCCTGGTTTAATTTTTTTAACTCTCAGTTCGCCAGCATTCCAGGACTGTACATCAGGCACACACAGAAAAAAATCCCCAAGAGGAACTTCCTTTTTCTAGCCAGAAGCCTGGAAGGGGTGCCCCTGTGAGACAGAGGATGTGGGGATATTCCATCTTTTTTCATCTTTGATCTCGGCTGGCCCCGTCCCAAGCAAGCCCCAGACATAAACCTGAACTTCTACAGCAGTTTCAACAGTGTTGGCCACACAGTCACCAAAAATTCAGAGAAAATCCTGCTCTTTGACCAGAGGAATGGGCACCTTTGGTGTAAAAGCATGAGAGGAATCCTGTAATTTTTCTTTCTCTCTTTTGTCTCACTGCTTCACCCTAAGGTGGGTGCACTCACATAAAGTAAGGAACTGCGCAGGGAGACTAAAATCCCATCGCATGTGTTGTTAGATGCCCCTCTGATCACAAGCATCTGGAACAGGGGAAAGCATGTCTGTGCCCGAGGCCAGCATGTCTCTGATGGACACGATAGCTCAACCACCTCTGAGGAAGTTTGGTGTAAAACTCCATCCAATGGGAGCCTTCCATCTGGGATGATGACAGGCTAGCCAAATTAGAGCCTCTCTCGGGAAACATTAAACTGGGTGCATGTGCAGAAACTGGATGTAAGATCACACTGTGATGTGAGAGCATCGTGGAAACCCAGGGTGTCTGAACTGGATGGAGCAGAGAGACCACAGGTTCCAACACAACCTGGAAGGACCTAGATGATCAAGGGCAGCCCCCGGTCTCAGAGTTCAGAAAGCACCTGGCCTGTTGAACGTGAGCAGAGCATGTGGAGGCAGGAACAGGGCACGAGGCAGATGGGGCCCAGGTGGTGTGGGACACTGAATGCCAGGCTAATAAACTTGTTCTTCATCCCATAGGCAGTGTGGATGAGGGCAAGGACTCTCCATTCAGATTCCAGGTTCAAATCCTGGCTCTGCCATTTATCAGCTCTCTAACCAGTACCATTAAGCCCTATAGGTCTGTTTCCTGCACAGTGTTGTGAGGAATAAATAAGCTAGAGTGTGCAAAGTGCTTAGAACACCACTCAGCATATCGAAAACACTGAAAAGATTTGCTTCACTACTATTTTTGATCAAGAGAGAGTCATGAAGAAAGCTGTGTTTTCAGACTGTTCCTCTGGCCAAAATTATCCTGGAGCCGGTGGGAGGTGAGAGAAGTGTTAGGACCTCCTTTCACATGAGATGGGAAGGGAGTGAAGGGAAGAAAAAAAGGAGCAGGATGGCAGGGTCTACCTTGAGCCATCTAGCACACCTCTTCTGATTTCATGCCTCTTTCTGGAACGTGAAGGAGGTGAACTAACCAGAAGCCATTTATTCTCTGTGCATGCTGTGGTCTCACACCCAATTCCTCCAGAAGAGGGATGGAAATGGGGCCAAGAAAAAAATCCTCCCTGAATCCTGCTCTCAGTGCCAGGCTCAACTCCCTCACCCTGAACCTGCCCTCCTGACTTCAGTGTCTAAAACACATGGGGTCTTAACCATGCCTCACTGTGGCCTCACTGGCCCCCAGCAAGGAGCCCTGGGTGGCAGTCTTGCACCTGCACCTGTTTACCTGAGGGTTTAGGTTCCAAATAAAGCACCTGCCCTAGTGCTCTTTGCAAACACAGAAATCATGATTAGCAGCTCACATGAAGGAGGCAGGGAGTTCTCCGTGTGAGGTGGGTTATTCTGGAGAACAAAGGGCTGAAAGGACATTAGACCTGGAGGTTCTCCAGACATCCATCCAGAAACAGGTGACTGAGCTCCTTAGGGGATTCTGCTTGTCACTCGCCTGATGATGAGTCTCCGTCTGTCTGACTTTGCCTTCAACCAGGGAGTTCTGGGACAGAATGAGTGTACGTCCCTGTATGTTAACCAGGCCAATGGCCATCAAGGGTGGACACTCCAGAGCCCTTCGCGCCAGCCTCTCCTGTACATCCTCCCACCACTAACCTCCCGTTCTGCTGCAGCTTCTCCCATGACCCTGCCCTTGGCCTCAGCTACTAGTTCTCACTCTGCTCCAGCACGCCGTTGAGGGCTTTGGCTTGATTTTGCTGAGCTTTGGTTGATTTGATGTTTAGAAACGTCTGCCCACCTCCAACTTCAGGGCTCACTTAGCTTCTGGTGTCTTGTGCAGTGTTCTTACCATAGTTGCATCCCAGGGGATTGAAATCCCAGCAGGCCCCATGCTGGCCCCTAAGGAGGGCTCACTGAGCAAATGAAGTCTATGCCTATGGCCCTGGTGGCCAGCTGAGGCACACGTCTCCAACACCGGACGTCCCCAAGTCTCTTATCAGCCTTTCCCAGGTGTACACATTCATCAAGTGACCTCACGCAAGAGAAGCCATCTCCAAGACATTCTGAGTGGTCACACAGGGCCTCTCCCTCCACTGCAGGGAAGGAAGGACAGCTATTTGTATTATTTCCTGAAATTTGGCAGAAAGAATGCAAGCTTGTTGGGGCCTTTCCTTCCCTAAGTCCATTGGGAATTGCAGCCAAGTTCCTCTAAGATATTTTCCCCAAGCCTAGCCTGGAGTGCCCTGGAGGCCCCTATGACATGAACATCAACATTTCTCCGTTCCTGTTTTCCACTTGACCTTCTTGCTTCTCTCCAACCAAACCTTTTTATTGGAAATTCATGTCCTTATGGGCTCAGTAGAATAATAGTATCCAGGCCCATCATTTCTTGGAAAGAAGGAAGACAGCATTCAGAGTTAAGGGGCATCTCTGCCATGGCCTCGTGAGCTTAGAGGGCTGCTGAAAATGAGTCCAGAGGCTGCCTGGGCCCAGACAGTGGTCTTAAGTGTCTAGAGCAATGATCACCACACAATATCAGAAAAAACTGTGACCCAGTCCTTCCCATTTTGCCACATGGCTCAGATTATTTTAAGCCTCTTCTTTAGATTAAATGCAGTCCAACTGATGAGGTGTTTTTCTTTCCACGAAGATCACTGTGAGGCGGAAGGCACCCTCCTGGACCAGGCAGTGGAGGTGCGAATTCAATCCCAGCCATGACCCCCAGGTCTCAGGTGAAACACTCAGTCATTAGACCTCAGGCCCCATGCCCTGACCCGGGGGCCCAGGCAGAAAGCCCTCTTCTGCAGCCAGGGGTCCAGAGGAGAGGAATGACAGACATGGACCACTAATCTGCCTCGCCAGAGCCTGGCGGGGTCTGGGCCTCTGTCTTATATCTCAGCATCCTCACTCACATCTACAGAAAACTCTGCATATACCAGACACGGTGCTAACGGTTTTCCATGGATCAGCTCATTAGATCTTCAGAGCAATCACTGACATAGTAACAGTGACTATCCCCACTGTACAGATTAGGAAACTGAGCCTTGGAAAGTTAGACACCTGCCCCAAGGTCACACACCCAGGAAATGGTGGCACTTGATGCTGCCGGGCCTATAACTGTGCAGCCAGTGGCCTCAGAGCACAACACCTCTCTTGGAGTGCAGAATGCAGTCCTATCAGCACCAAAGATGACTTGGGGTAGGACACAAACATATCCCTATGTTGAATCCTGGGGTAAGATTCTTCTGTTAAGTCTCATCTTTTCTGATCATATCATGGGGAAAGTCTTAATTTAGTGCTGAACGGGATCTGATTTAACACCCTCTGACTTTTGCTATAATCTTCTCCACCACTATCCTTTTTTTAAAAAAGGTACAGGCAATCATTTAGGGAAAAAATGATCTTATTTCTTTTTTATGGCTACTTTTAATTCACCCAAGTGGCAGCACTTTTCCTTTTACGATAGTGATTATGAAGGCTTAATTTTGTAATGCATACTTAGGATGTGAATTATTTAAGATGTGAATCCACTTCTTACAAACTAAGTAACAGTACATGCAACACACCGAATATGGAAAACTTGGGAAGGTGGAGCAAGAGAGACTCCAGAGTGGAAAAGTGAGTGCCCTGTGTGTCCCCGCATCCCAAAACTGGGGTATCCTAGCTGTAGCTACCCTGCTAGCTGCGCTCTAAACATTGCAATGGTCTTGTTCACTTAGAACAGCTGCAAATTTTCACAAATCTGGAAGCCCTGAAGAACACTGACTCCTTAATCACCACATTCTCCTCCAGACAGCCCCCAAGTTTTAAGAAAGTAAAAATGAGTTCAGGCTGAGAAAGTAAAAAATCTGTCCTGCCATTCACTAGCCTGGGATAACAGATACAGACAGCCAGCTGCAAAGTAATAGGAAGCAGGATTCCTCCCAAGGACACGCTGCCTGTTGTAACCTTCTTTGAGTTAACGATTGCTTTCTTACATCCTGAAAAACCTTCATCTCTAAAACCAGAGACTATAAAAAACTTTGCTTTGGAAATTGTATGAGTAGGAATGAAACATTTCACCCTTGCCTGGTGGAGGATGAAAGTCACTTTGACACAGGGATGCCACCTCAATATCCACCCAGGTGTGGGACTTCAGAGAAGGGGATTCTGAGGACAACCTTCACATGTCGCTTGACTTTGTCATTTCCAAGGAAAAGGAGCCTGGGGCCAATTTAGAGTCTAGACCTGACTTTGACACCCTTATACTGTCTGCTTTGCTTTGAACCTTTATTTCCATTTTACCTAAACTTTACCCTTCCCAAAAATCATATAAACAACTCTATCTTTGCCTGTGTTTCGTGAGATGCCCCACAGTTCTTCTGGTGTGCAGCCTTCCCTATTGCAATGAGCCAATACATCTTTATCAGGCCATAGATGGTGGTCATAGACTGATCCGGCTAGGAGAGTTTATATTTAACTCTTGTATATTACAAGATTTGTACAGTATTCCTCCCAAGGACATGCTGCCTGTTTTTGTTTACCTTTTTAAATCAACAAATAATCAGCAAAAACAAAAAAAGGTTTTGTTTACCTTTTTAAATCAACAAATAATCACAAACCTCCCCCCCTCCCCCACCCAGGGATATCAGAACAAAAATTTTAAAACTGCAATTTAACTCTCCTATAGACACCACCTGGTAATTAGCCTTGATTTTTCTGGGTGACCATTCCTATTATGGCTCATCTTCTTTGATGGTTGTGGTTTTGTTTCATTTCAGTTGGGAGTTCTGGCCTTGAACGGTGGTGCAAGTAAACGCAGAGGCTTGAATTTCTGAAAGCCTTCCCACGTCTGCGGGGGCAAAGATCCACATCCATCAGGAGGCAGATTCTGTGGTTAAAGTGCACAGGCTCTTAGGCAGATCGTGTTGACTGGGGATCATCTGGAGGAAGACAAACCCCTGTCCCCTCCCAAGCTACATGTGTGAGAAAGGGTTCCTTAAGCATAATCATGTGGCTCCTCTTAGGCAAGAGGAGGAAAGTCCAGCCTAGGGCAGGATGGAGGTGAGGGTCCAAACTCTTTCCACCCAAAGCCATCTGTCTCCCCTTCCCAGCATGCATCTGCCTGCTCTCTGTTCCTTCCGAACTTCTCTGTTCCCCCACATCTGAGGCTCATACTTGATTTTGCAGCATGGGGTTGGCTACAGCCTCAGAACTAAATTCCCAAGATGGAAAATATGATCAGATCAGTTCCCTGTTGGGCACAAGTCCAACCCAGTGCTCAGAAAAGCAGATATAAACATGGACACCTGGACCTCCCTTCAGCAGGAGCTGTGGGTCAGAAGCAATTCCAAAGAAGGAGGGGGTGTTATGCATACATTCGCCTATTAGCCTTAATCACAGAAAGATCAAAGACAACCAAGTTTTATAGGCAGTTTATGTTTCTCTAACTCAGATAGTGCAGCTGTCTGACTACTGTCTACTGCAGAAGGAAGTATCAGTAGGTCAAGGTATGGTTAGCCCAGCATGATTTGATTTGATTGGCTCAGGAACAGGACACCAGGTGTCAGCAACAGCTGCTGCACCTGCTCAGGGTGCGGAGGGTGTCAGGAGAGAGGGTAGAAAGAAAAGGAGGAGGAGAAGAGGAGGGTGGGAGAAGACAGGAGAAAGGGACAAAGAGAGGATGGGTCAGTACAAGCGACTCCCCATCAGAAGAACAACTTTCTGTCACTGGCCTGGATGTGGGTCAGCACAGCAAGTGTAGAAGTGTCTAATTATACCATTATTAATTCATACTTTGCCTTTGAAAGGTCATGTTCCTGGGGGAACAGCAGGTATCATAGAAAGGGCACCAGTATATAGTCAGGCAGCCCCGGACTCCACTCTGGTCGACTCTGCCACATGTGGGACATGGGCAATTCCTTCTGCTCCCTGAGCCTCAGTTTTCTCTCTTGAGGACAACAGACAACACCATCCTGCCCAAGACTGAATTTGAATTTTACATAAGAGAATGTGATTCACCACCCCTTCAGGGTCCAAACCATATCCAAGCTGGAGAGACTCAGAGCCCCGGGTCCCAGTAGTTCAGGTTGTAAGGTCAAAAGTTCAGTCACTTAAGGTTCTGTTCGGTGGATTCTCTTTCTTTCTTTGGTAGGTTGTCCCCCCCCAAAAAAATGTCATAAGACTACAAGTTTCTCTTCTGATATTAAGTCCTAGAGGTTAAAATATCTGAGACTTAGAATCAGTCTCCAACCTTACAAGTTTTTAAAGATATAAAAGCATTTGCTGAACGTCCGTATGCTTTACCACATCATGTGTGGCAGCCCCTGTTGGCTGACGCAGCTGAGGCTGTCGGTGCCCACCCACAGCCCCTCATCTTTCTGCTCCAGAGCAGCCTTCCAAGAGCAGACCTGCACTGCTTTACCTGAAGGTATTCCCCGGCCAAAGCTAAGGGCAGGACAGAAGTACTAGGGACTTAAAGTCCCCAGAATCCCTCCCCCTACCAGTGCAGAATGCACAGGTGTCCATCCAGGGCCCATCCAAAGAGCCCCCAAAAGCCACAACCCAGGAACCACGCCTTGGGAACCCCAGCACCAGGAAAACCACATCTCACACTTACTCAGCCTCCAACTTAACAAAACCAGGAGGTGCACACAGTCTACACAGGGAACTCTCCTATATATGCTAATTCTTCAAGACCAGGAGAGCAAGCCCTTCCAACTAATTCAAAGAACCAAACATAGAAAGTCATATAAAAAGAGGAGACAGAGGAATAGGCTCCAAAAAATCCAAAAAAAAAGCTAAATGAAACAGAGTTATCCAATCTACCCGATAATGGAAATTATCCACTGGGATGGAAATTCTATTCCACTAAATGGAAAAAAACTGCAACCAAGAATACCTAATAAAAAGTTTAAAGCAATGGCTTATAAAGATACCCACTGGACTTCTGAAAACGACAGTGGAACTCAATGTGAACCTCAACAAAGAGATAAAAAGTCTAAAAAAGAACCAGAGATGAAGACTTCATTAGATGAAATGAAAAATACACTGGAGGGAATGAACAGCAGACAAGAGAATTCGGAAGAATGGATCAGTAACTTGGAAGATAGAGTAATGGAAAGCACTCCAGCTGAACAGAAGGAAGAATTAAAAGAAGCGAGACTAGAGTAAGAGAGCTCTGGGACAACATCAAATATCCTCACATCTGCATTGTAGGAGTCCCAGAAGGAGAAGAGAGACAGAAAGGAGTGGAAAATTTATTTGAAGAAATAACGAGAGAATATTAAAAGAAGCAAGAGGAAAGCAACAAATTATATAAGGAGAACCCCATAAAGTCATTAGCTGATTTTTCTGCAGAAACACTACAGGCCAAAAGAAAATGGCATGATATATTCAAAATACTGAATGGAAAAAAAAAACTGCAACCAAGAATAAGCTACCCAGCAAGGTTATCATTCAGAATTGAAGGAGAGATAAAGAGCTTCACAGATAAATATAAGTTAAAAAGAGTTCACCACTACAAACCAGCCTTATAAGAAATGTTAAATGGACTTCTTTAAGAGGAAAAGATCCTAACTAGAAGCAAGAAATTTAAGAAAGGGAAAAATTTCCACTGGTAAAGCAAACATATAACAGAGATAGTAGATCAGTTACTTGAAATCCAGTATGAAGGTCAAAAAGACAAAAGTAACAAAAGCAATGACATCTAAAAATTAGTTAAGAGAATCACTTAATAAAAAGGTGTAAAAGAAGACATCATATATGCAAAATGGGGAGAAAGGGGAGTAAGAAATGTAGTGCTGTTAGAATGCATTCGAACTTAAGTGACCATCAGCTTATTATAGATTTTTCTATTCATAGGATGTCATATAAGAACCCCATGGTAACCACAAATCAAAAACTTATAATAGATACACAAAAAAGAAAGAGAAGAGAACCCAACCATAACACTAAAGAAAGTCATAAAACAAGAGAAGAGAGCAAGAGAGGAAGAAAGGATAATAGAAGAACAACAAAAACAACCTTGAAACATTTAACAAAATGGCAATAAGTACATACATATTGATAATTACTTTATATTTGATGGGCTTAAATGCTCCAATCAAGACATAGGGTGACTGAATGGATTAAAAAAAAACAAGACCTGCTGCCTGAAACTCACATCAGATCAAAAGACACACAGAGACTAAAACTGCAAGGATGGAAAAAAATATACCATGCAAATAGGGATGAAAAAAAAGCTGGAGTTGCAGCACTTACATCAGACAAAATAGACTTCAAAACAAAGAAAGTAACAGGAGACAAAGAAGGACATTTATGTATGTAAAGGGATCAGTCCAACAAGGTGATATAATAATCATAAACCTCTATGCACCCAACAGAGGGGCATAAATATATAAACCGAATGCTAACAGACCTAAAGGGAGAAACTGACAGCAACACAATAATAGAAGACTTTAACACTCCACTTACATCAATGGACAGAGCATACAGACAGAAAATTAAAAAGGACATAGAGGCATTGAATGATGCACTAGACCAAATGGACTTAACAGATATTTACAGAACATTCTACCCAAAAGGAACAGAATACACATTTTTCTCAGGTGCACATGGAATATTCTTCAAAAGAGATCATATATAAGGACAAAAAATAAACCTCAGCAAATTTAAGAAGATTGAAATTGTATCAAGCATCTCCTCAGACCACAGAGGTAGTTAACTAGAAATCAATTACAAGAAAAAAACTGAAAAAAATACAAATACATGGAGGCTAAACAACATGTTCCTAAATAATCAAAGGATCAAGGAACAAGATCATAGAGGAAATCAGATGATACATGGAGATAAATGAAAACAAAAGCACAGTGGTTCAAAATATGTGGGAGGCTGCAGCAGTAGTTCTAAATGGGAAGTTTATAGCAATACAGGCCTACCCTAAGAAACAAGAACAATCTCAAATAAACAATTTAAACCTACAACTAAAGGAACTAGAAAAAGAACAAACAAAGCCCAAAATTGGTAGAAGGTGGGATATAATAAAGATCAGAGCAAAAATAAATAAAATAGAGACTAAGAATATAAAAATATAAATGAAACCAAGAGCTTGTTTCTGGAGAAGATAAAAAAAATAGACAAACCCTTAGTCAGACTTATCAAGAAAAAAGTAAGAGGACACAAATAAAATAAAAATGAAAAACAACAGACACCACAGAAATTCAAAGAACTGTAGGATAATTCTACAAAAAATTATATGCCAATAAATTGGGCAACCTAGAAGAAATGGATAAATTCCTAGAAACACACAATCTTCCAAGACTGACCCAGGAGGAAACAGAAAATCTGAACAGACCAATTACTAGTAACAAAATCAGACTGGTAATCAAAATGCTCCCAACAAACAAAAGTCCAGGACCAGATGTCATCACAGATGAATCCTACCAAACATTTAAAGATGAGCTAATACTTATCCTTCTCAAAGTATTCAAAAAAAACAGAAGAGGAGGGAATACTTATACTACAAGGTCAGTACTACTCTAATACTAAAACCAAAGACACACAAAAAAAGAAAATTATAGACCACTATCCCTGATGAACACAGATGCAAAAATCCTCAACAAAATATTAGCAAACCAAATTCAAAAATACATCAAGAGGATCACTCATCACAACCAAGTGGGATTTATTCCAGGGATGTAAGGATGGTACAATATCTGCAAATCAATCAATGTGATATACCACATTAACAAAAAAAAGGATTCAAAACCATATGCCCATCACAATAGACACTGAAAAAGCATTTGACAAAATTCAATATCCATTCATGATAAAAACTCCCAAAAACTGGGTATAAAGGGAACATACCTCAACATAATAAAGGCCATATATGACAAACACATAACCAACATCATACTTAATGGTGAAAATCTGAAAGCTTTTCCTCTAAGATCAGGAACAAGACAAGAATTCCCACTCTTACCACTTTTATTCCATGGTACTGGAAGTCCTCTCCATGTCAATCATACAAGGAAAGGAACTAAAGGCATCTAAATTGGTAAAGAAGAAGTTAAACTGTCCCTATTTGCAGGTGACATGATACTATGTATAGAAAACCCTAAACACTTCACCAAAAACTACTAGAACTAATAAATGAATTCAGCAAAGTCACAGAACACAAAAATAAACATACAGAAATCTGTTGCATTCCTATATGCTAACAATGAGCTAGCACAAAGAGAAATCAATAAAACAATTTCATTTACAATTGCATGAAAAAGAACAAAATACCTAGGAATAAACCTAACCAAGCAGGTGAAAGTCCTGTACTATGAAACTACAAGGTAATGATGATAGAAATTGAAGATACAAATAAGTAAATAGAAATCTATCGCATATTTGTGGATAGGAAGAATTAATATTGTCAAAATGGTCATTCTGCCCAAAGCAATTTACAGATTCAATGCAATCCCTATCAAAATACCAAGGCAGTTTTCAATGAACTAGAGCAAAGAATCCTAAAATGTATTTGGAATCATAAAAAGCCTTGAATAGCCAAAGCAAATTTGGGAAAGAACAAACCTGGTAGAATCATGCTCCCTGATTTCAAGCTACACTACAAAGCCACAATGATTAAAACAATATGGTATTGGCACAAGAACAGACCCATTGATCAATGGAATACAATAGAAAGCCCAGAAATAAACCCATGCATATATGGTCAATTAATATATGACAAAGGAGCCACGAATATACAATGGGGAAAAGATAGTCTCTTCAATAAATGGTGTTGGGAAAACTGGACAGCTACATGTAAGAGAATAAAACTAAATCACTGCCTTACACTATATACAAAAGTAAATTCTAAATAGATTAAAGACCTAAATGTAAGACATGAAACCATAAAACTCTTAGGAGAAAACATATTTCAAGAATCTCAGGAACATCAGCATGAGAAATTTCTGTATGTCTTTCCAGGCAAGAGAAACAAAAACAAAAATAAACCAATGGGACCACATCAAAATAAAAAGCTTCTACACAGCAAAGGAAACCCTCAACAAAATGAAAACGTGACCTACCATATGGGAGAATATATTTTCAAATGATATATCTGATAAGGGACTAATATCCAAAATACATAATAAACTCATACAATGCAATACCAAAAAAACAATCCAGTTAAAAAATGGGCAGAAGACCTGAACAGACATTTTCGCAAAGAAGACATAAAGATGGAGAATAGATATGTGAAAAGATATTCAAAATCACTAATCATTAGGGAAATGCAAATCAAAACCCCAATGAGGTATCACCTCACACTAGTCAGAATACTAGGATTCAATAGACAAGAAATAGTAAGTGTTGGTGAGGATGTGAAGAAAAGGGAACCCTCACACACTGCTGGTAGGAATGTAAACTGGTCCAGCCACTGTGGAAAAAAATATGGAGGTTCTTCAAAAAACTAAAAATAGAAATACCATACCACCCACAATTCCACTCCTGTGAATTTACCAGAAGAAAAAAAAATCACTAATTTGAAAAGATACATGCACACTTATGTTCATTGCAACATTATTTACAATAGCCAAGATCTGGAAGCAACCAAAGTGTCCATCGATAGAAGAATGGATAAAGAAGGTGTGGTACATATTCACAAAGGAATATTATTCAGCCTTAAAAAATACGGAAATCTTGCCATTTGCAACAACATGGATGGACCTACACAGTATCATGTATATAAACTTACAGTTTACATGTTCATATGATTATAGATAAAGTTTGGAAAGAAATCTCTGAAACTGGTAACAATGGTTCCTTTAGGGAAGAAGGAACTAGAACTAGGGGTGGTGTTAACGTGAATTGACTTCGCCACTGGATTCTTCAACTTATTACAACATTCATGTATTACTTTTATTTCTTAAAATATTTAAAAAATTTGAAACCACCTCAAGCATACAGAAAATGTGTTGTACAGAACAAAAACCTTCCTCCTACCCATGAACCATTTACAAGTAAGTAGCCAATTTATGTCCCATCACTCTTGATTTCATGTGTACTTTCTCCAGACACAGACATTCTCTTACATAACCACAGTACAACCATCAAAATCAGGAAATTAACTTGATCTGTCTCTACCATCTGATCCTCAAACCCTACCCCAGTTTTGCCTAGTATCCTAATAATGTCCCTTAGAAAAATAATTTTAAAAATCCAGCTGCGATCAGATGTTGCATTTTGTCATATCTCTGTAGTCTCTTCTTCACGTTGGAACAGTTTCTCCATCTTTCCTTGACTTTCATGACCTTACATTTTGAAAGAGTACAGGATATTAATTTTATAAAATGTCCCTCACTTTGAGTTTGTCTGATGCTTCCCCGTGCTTAAATTCAGGTTACACATCTTTGGATGTATCACAGAAATAAAAAAAAGATATTAACTCTCCTTACCCCTATTCAAGCAAGTAGTTGACTTTTGCACATTAGCCCCTGGGAGAGGTTTATGGCAGAGCAGAAAATAAATCACCTGAAAGTGTTTCTGGCTCATGTGTTCCAAAGACCAAAGACCTTCAGGAAAGACAGATTCTGGGCATGGAACTGAATGTCTTAAAGAGCAAAAAGGAAGAGTGGAGCTCATGCAGTTTAAAAAGAGATTCCCCTGGGGTCAGAGAAGCAGAGCAGGAGCAGAGACTGGAGAGAGGTCTCCGAGGCAGGAGACCAGTGCCCATCATGCTCTGCTTGCCTGCAGCTCAGTCACCGGCCAAAAACAAGGCCCAAGAGAGGAGAGGCAGGGTGGCAGATCTGGGCAGGCTGGACCACTAGCATCTCTGTGAAGCTGCACATTCATCTCAAATCTCAGAGAGCTTTGCAGACTCCCCGACCAGAAGGACCATGCAGGAAGGGACAGTGCAATTCTCAGGGTAGCCTTTGGGCATTCGCAAGCCTGCCACTCTGCCAAGGAGGTTGAAGATACCTGAGTGAGGGGTCCAAACTCCTTTAGGGACAGAGACATGTTAAGAGTTTAGGCCAGAAAAGTTTGTTCAAGCTCCAGCACTAGACCCTGCACTGTTGTGTGTTTACTAATCAAATAAGACCAATGTATCTTTCATTCTTTCAGTAAACATGAGTTCCTACTGTCACGAGGAATCGGAGACAAAGATCAAGAACACAGAGTATGTCCCCAAAGAGCTTATGATCTGATAGAATAAATGCTCAGTCAACTTGTAGGCTGGTGAATAATAGACTTACATGTCTCAGAAGCTTCCCAAATATTGCCAGAATTGATTCTGGCAAAAAGAGCTGTTCTGTGCCCCATTTATGGATGAGCAAACGAGACTCAGACTGGTTAAGGGACTTAGCGAAGATCACACAGTCACTACAGGGAGGCAGGAAGACTCAGACCCAGGTCTGTCTGATTCCAGTGGACAGCCTCCTTTGTCACCCTCAAATGCTCACAGAGCACCCAGAGGAGTGACGGGACCACCCTTCACGTCCTTGACCCTGGTGGACTTTACCAAGCAGAATTACTTGTGTCTTGCTACTCAGTATGAATGTTCCCTCAGCCAATCTGCTGCATCTACTAAAGCTCTAACTGGCCACTTCCATGAAGACCAGTTCCATTCATCACACCTTAAGGGAAAGAGCAACCCCCTGTAAGCATACATTAATTAACACAGCAGAAAATAGGATCCAGTTAATTATAGAGCCCTCCTAGTTTAAAAATTGAGGAAGAGGTCAGCTGCCAAAGAAGGCTCAGCATCAGAGAAGAAAGTAGGACAAGTGGAAGAAGGCCCCACCTTGTTCACTGTCTGTGCCTCGAGGTAGCCTTCTGTCGAGAAGCAGAAGGCTTGGAGGTCCATGCCTCGGAGCTGGCTGCAGACTCAGGAAGTCTCTCTCAGCTTTGACCACATTATATCTCCCTTTAAGGAAAGGCCCTTTGCTGCTTGAAAAGATGTGTGCATCAATTATTAAGAAGCACTTATATCAAGGTGGAAGGAAAAATTGCAAGTCCTTTTCCTAGTATTCTATATTTCTCTGTTATTTATTGCCAGCATCTGTCTAATTGGGGAAGAATGATCCAATGCTTTCTAAAAATCCATGAAAGCTTCAGGTCAGGAACTGGAGAGACTTTGGACAGTGTATTCTCCAAAGCCCAAGAAAATACACATTTACCACTGAATCTCCTGACAGATTTCCTTGTTCTGCCTCAAGTATGCCAAGGAAAAGTGTATTTAAGCATGCTACATTGCCCAAACCACCTCAGTCCTGTGTGTTCTCGCCGCTTTTTTAAAATAAATATGACTCTCATCCTGATCCCTCTAGCTCGTCCCGGCAGGTGGATAAACATTATCCAGCTTCTTCTAAGTGAAATGTGTGTGGTCTGCTGGCATCATCAAACAAGGACTCCTTGACCAAATAACATTCCCCATTACAAAGAGAATGTGACGCCAGACATTTTAAAGGCAGCTCAGTATTATATCTTTTCCAAAAATGAAACAGAAGTCCTGTTTGACCAGTTGTCACTGCCCACATGAATAGAACATTATGCTTTAAAGAATATAAGACCCTCCCTCTTCAAAGAGAAGGCAGAATTCAGAGAATCTTGTGATACGGGGACTTTAATGGTAGTTGCAATAGTCCCCATACCTAGGTGTGCGCTAGAATCAGCTGGGGAGTGTATTTGAGATGCCTCTGAGCCGCCCCAGACCCATTGAATCATCTCCAATAAGACCCAGGCATCTGAATTTGGAAAACACGCCTTCTCCAAGAGATTCTGATGGACAACCCCATTTGGGAACCTCTCATCCGAATCAGAATGACCTCAACATCCCGACTAAAAGGCCCAACCGCCTTTGCCTCACTGCCTCCCATGACAGCAAGCCAACCCAGTCTATGCCTGTGTGGCACCAACTGTTGGGAAATCCACCTCCCTGGAACTCCCAACCATTGACCCTGCCCTGATGCGTAAGTGAGAGGAGCCTCATTTGCATTTAAAAGGCAACAGATTTTTGTTGCATTTCCCTGAGCAAAATCATATAAAGATTTATACCAAGATCCAAATTACAGGCTATTAAGAAATAAGAGTATATCCTAAATTTTATTTTTATCAAAAATGGTTTTCTACTGAACTAGGTTAGAATAAGAGCTGAACTAAATCCAGTTTGAGAACAAACTTGATGCCCTATTGCATAAGCAAACTGATTAAGAATACAGTGCAAAGAGTCTTCCATTTACTGTTTGAGCGGCCTTGGGAGCATTATTTAACTCCTCTGAACTTCGGTGTCCTAGAAAATTGGGATAAAACCAATCTAACAGGATGTTGTTGGGATTACATGAGATACTGGTGTTCAATAAAAGCTGGTTCCTTCCTTCCCCTCCAGTTTGTTTTTCGTCTATGCTCAGTTTGTCATGGGAGCTTATCATTTCTAAATATCTCCTGGGTCTAGTCTTTCTCTCCATTACTAATACCAACCCTACCCCCCACATTACTGTGCCTGTATTGGTCAGCATCTCATTGTTTTAAATCGTTAGGTTTGGATGGGGAATAAGAAATAAGTTTTCATTTGAAAAGCAAGCCCCGTAACCCCTTCAAGGGAGTTACTCTCTTTGTATAGAGACAGATACTCTCTATCTTGGGAGCCACTTGGGGCAGCAGAAACCCTGAGAGCCTGGGTTAGCAAGAGAAAAAGGTAGTGATATTGTTCGGCATTTGAAATGAACTGGATGAGGTAAGCATTAAAGAGAGGACAGTGGGAGGAGAGAGACAGAAGAGTGAGAAGGGAACAGTAAGGAAGAGGGGTCTGTAAGAAGGATGCTTAATATTTGAGTTTCAGTTATTGCCCTTCTATGACATAAACTCATGTCCATTCCTCCAAACAGGTAAAATTTGCAACACGTGCAAAGAGTTTTTGTGGCAACCAAGGAAAGCCACTGCACAAGGCGGAGTAAAGGATGAGAATCAGCAGAGGAAAGAAGTCAAAGCTGACCTTGGCGTGGAGAACCCCAGAAGTGCAAGAAATCTTGGGCTTTCCCGCAGTGTTGACTGGAGTGTAAGCCAACCATATCCAGCCCTGAATGGCCAGGGTGCCTCCAGCTAACTTCTGGCTGCACTGAGGTTCCTGCAGAAGCCCCTGTGCCTTGGATTTCTCTGCCCCCTCTGTGCCTCTCCTCTGGTCAGAAGCTCAGAGCATTGCACTGACTTTGGTGGGGCCCCATGTTCTTCACTGACACTCAGAAAGTGTCAGTCTTTTAAACATACAATTTTTCAGTACATCATTCACCTCTCGGAATGAAACTTTGTACAATCTTTCTAGCAGAAAAATTGTTACCAAAATGTGATCTCTGGGCAGGGCCAGGAGGTGGGTGGTGGAGGGGGGATGATGACAAATACTTGGCAACCCTGCAGACTTGAATCTTTAAGGAAAAAAATACCAACTATGTACTGAGCACCCACTATGTGCCAGGCTACAGGCTAACTATTTCCCTTGTTTTCTCTCATTTAATCTTCACCAGAGCCCCCTCAAGTAGAAATTATTGTTACCATGGTTCAGGTAAGCCAAGTGGATCTCACAAGAATTTGGTCATTTGCCCAGTCTCGGAGGGTGAGCGGCACAGCAGCCTTTCCTTGTCGTGTCTGGGACCTGTCCATGTCCCTCCCTGACCAGGCCGCTCTGCTGGACTCACCCCCTGCCTGGATTAGGACTAGGTTGGAATAGCAAACTGTGAAGATGCTCCTGACACCTTCAAGTCTTTCCAAGGCAGAACAGGCCCCTACTCTGCAAAAGTAGATGATGCCAGCAAAAGATCTAGAAAAATTCAAGCCTTTGCTAAACAGCTCTACTTCCACATCAGCAGTTCCAAACTCAAGCCCTGCATCAGAACCCCCTAAGAAACCTTCCAAAATTGGAGTTTCTTGGGTCTCAGAGAAGTCCACCAAAGTAAGTTCTTTCAGGAATGGAGTCCAAAAAAGACTGCATTTTTTTAAAAAAGATCTGCAAATAGTGTAGCCAGTAACAGAAATGGAGTTTAAGAAGCACAGTGATTCTATGCCACTCATAGGTACAGTCTCTCCTTCCTGGTGTTTGTAGCACTTTTATTGCCATCACAGTAACAGTTCTATTTTTAAGAGAAGTGGGGGGAAGTGTGGGGAGTCTTTGCATTAACATATGTTCATCTGAGGCTCTGTTGGTTTCTGTTTGGTGCCTGTGGCCATAAGAAAGCAGACAGACTTCTATCTACTCCATAACTTTATTAACTCCCAGCAAGGTTGTAATTCATGAGGGGCCCATACTATCACGGCTAATACAGAGGTGATCATCAGCCACTGAGGCATGCCAGAGACTTGTCCAGGGCGGGGCACAAGCATGCCTTTGGCAGAAGAGGGTACTTTAAACCACAGAAGTATCTGGTACATGCCCAAAACCCAGTTCAGGAAGCCCTGTGGGGAAAGAGAAACTGAACATTAGCCATGTTCTCCAATTTTTGTAAAAGAAGACCAAAAAGAACAGACAGGAATGACTGCTGCTCAGATCCTGGGTTGCGTGAGACCAGACCTAAATCAGCTAGTGCTAAGTAAGGACCAATTCCAGCCCGTAGTGTTGGAGAACTTAACTTGGAGGAAGATTCCATGACTTGGCACACAGGAGAGGCAGACACCTGATCAGAGCCTCCTTTGAGCAGGTGATACTTTGTCCTGCTTCTCTGGGAGAATCGCCAGACCTTTGGGATACAAAATGTTTGCATAAAATGCTGTAAGATATTCTTGCTATTTTAAAAACCTTCTTAATGGATAAGTGCTGAATGACCTATTCAACTTTACAGAATTACTTGGTGCCATCAAAATGTTTATTATTGGAAAAAATGTAACTTTTTTCATATCTGCTATTACTTTAAAGGAAAATATCATCGGTGTTGTGATGCTCATGGAGTATTTCCTAACGACTGATGAACACCAGTTAAAAAATATTTACCTACATCACTGGTTCTTAAACTTGGTCCATCCGAATCACCTAGAGGGCTTGTTCCAAAACAACTGGCTGGGCCTCACCCTCTGATTAATTAGGTAGGGTAGGGCCCAAAAATTTGCATTTCCAACAAGTTCCCAGATGATGCTGATACTGGTGGTCCAAGGACCACACTTTGAGAACCACTGATCCAGAGCAGAAAGTCAACTTCCAAATGATCTGGAGTGGGATGCAGGCTCTCACTCCCACCAAACTCTGGGAACAGAAGACACTGGATCTGCCTGCCTGTCATAATATCATCTCATAATTGTTTTAGTTTATTCGTCCAAATCATGATTCAGATAAGCTCAATACCTTATAATTGGTTGCTATCACTTACCTTTAGTAATTTGTATGTTCCCTATACTCCCTTTTTTTTATTCATTGTATCTTATTTGTTGATGAAACTAGTTTATCCTATAGAGTTTCCTGTATGTTTTGCTGTTTGCATTCCTGTGTGTCATTTAACATGTTCTTCTGTCCCCTGTGTCTCCCACAAGTTCGTAGCCAAGTCTTGAGATGTGCTGTCCAAAGTAGTAATCCTTAACCACATTTGGTTATTTAAATTTAAATTAATTAAAATTCAATAAGTTAGCTCCTTAGCACCCTCCAAAAGTGACCGATGCTGTGTTTTATCCTGAGTACCATTATGCACCTATGGGTTTTAACATGTTTAATGTGTCTCAAGCAATTGATGTTTCTAGCTACAATTAATAACCTTGTGCATGTATTTTTCATATTTCTGTCACAGTATTTTTGGCATTAAATCTCAGAAGTAAGATATCTAAGTCTATAGAAAAATGCACATGCAATTTGGCCACCATCTCACGCCTGGCACGTGGCTACTTGGTCTTTGTTTGCCAAACATTTATGCATAATAAATCTAATTCTAAGTTAAAAATAAGCAATAGCTTTGTGGTAAATGCTTTAATGCCACTTTCACCATCAATCTCATATTTAGAATCACACAATTTTCAAAACATTTGAGCTGCCTGGATTCTGATCTGAAGGTGGCTTAAACACTCCTTAACAACTGAAGTGGTCAGTAAATGGGTCGGGATGGGTGTCCCACCCACATATTCAAGTTTTCCATAAAACCACTTTTTAAATCTATAGAATCAGAAAAAAAATGATAAATGGGATGTGGAGGTTATCTGACCCAACTATCTTATAGCTGGGGAAATTGAGGCTTGGTGATGACCTGATTTTCCCAAGTCATCCCAACAACTGGTTTATGAGTTGGGATTTCCATTCCCTGAAAGTCAGGCACAGGCGCTTTCAATTTGCCTAGAGACTGTCCTCTGCACAGGACCCAGCTGTTCATTTAGGAGCAGATATTTCTTTTCTTAATCCACCACAACCTGACTGTGAGCAGAAAGGCAGGAATGAGCAGCATCCCCCAGAGCCATCCCCTTCCCCCAGCCAAGGCCACCCCACTGTGTTTCACTGCTGCCAGCTCTGGACCCCTATAAGCCAGCCTGCAGGTGCCTTTCAGCACAACAGGAGAGCCAGCCAACCCTGGCTGTCACCACCCCTGCCTCCCAGGGAAGCAGCAGCCATTCCTGCTCCTGGATAGATATGATGACAACTCAAATAGCAGTTTGTCCACTGGAGCCCGAGCTCCCTTCCTCCAGGTTGCAGAAGCCACGTAGGTCCCGCCTGGCTATCAGCTCAGAGCTCAGCAACTCAGGCCAGTGATGAAATGAAATAAGGGGCTTGCTGACAGCTGTGCCCAAGATCCTATTCTACTGCATGGTTCACTGGCACAAAGCTTCTAAGGAGGCTGGGCCCTCCCACTGTTGGTGCTCTGTTGGGACTAGCACATGGAGATAAATGTTCCCTCCCCCAAAATATGCCAAAGGCCCCCTAGAGAGTAAACCCCACAAACTGCCTCCTGTTCTGGAGCTGTCAGCTGCATTAACCTTGCATTGAACCTCCTTACAACCTGCTCCGGTCAGGCCATTCTCCCTTCAGACCTGAGATTCACCCCTAAGCCACACCATCTACCTACTTTGGCCTAAATGCTGTCCCGCTAAATCACCTCCAAAGAACACAGGTCACTCTTCTGTGTTTCAGAGGTCAGTGGTTTTAACCTGGGCCTCCCATATCCTTCAGAGTTTGTAAAGGTGATGATTTTTACAAAATTTTCAGAACATTATGGTTTATATTTCTCTTCATATCTAACTGCACCAATAAAAGAATTGAGTGGGCGTTGGGGAAAGAGAGTTGAACACATAAATATCACAGGAGAAAGCTACAGGTGTGGGGGTTTCTCACCTTCCTGCACGGCAAAGGCTCAGAGCCCTTCCTCCTGGGGGGCTGCTCTGTAACGGACAGAGAGGGGTTTAGGAGCAGCCAGATCTAGGTTATAATCCAGGTCTGTGTGAACTTTAACAAGTAACCACAACAAATCCATTTTTCAGGTTGGAAACTAAGACATCCACCCAGTTCACAAAGCAGAGGTGAGAATTAAGTGCGATAAAGTAGATAAAGCACCTAATGGAAGGCCCTCAAACAGTCCTTCCACCATGACCTTCTGCATGGCCTCTGTGATCAAAGAGGCAGGGTGGCCGAGTGGTTTCAGTTTTCATCTCTCGCAAACACAGCCTTAAATCCTCTTTCTTTGATTCAACAGCCACATGGCTGTGGGTGACTTACCCTCTCTGAGCCTGAGTTTCTCATCCATGAAAGAAAATCTTTCTCTTTGGGTTGCTGTGAGCATTAGAGATGAGGTACTTGAAGCATTTGCTCAACAGAAGGGAGATCTTACTGGTTTTCATGGTTTTTCCCACCATGTGGGTTCCAGTTGAGAAGCCTCACATCCCCAAATCTGAGATGGAGTGAGGAGAATAAAAAATGACCAGGCTCTGCACCATGCATTCTGCAACAGGGTAATATCACCCGCCAAGAGCTGAAACCCACTTCTTGGAAAGGGTGAAAATTGGTTCTGCAAGGGGGTGGGAGGTGGTTCTAGACACCACAGTGGTCCGTGGCTGCTCAAAGGGCCACAAGTACATAAACAGATGGTGTATCTGTGGTATTTCAGTTTCACGGTGGGGAGGAGGGGTTGGCAACTGGGGGTGAGGGGAAATATCTAAAAAGTCTCCTTGGGAGGTAATAATGGAACAAAAAAAAGAGGTTGAGAAACACCACTACCTATAAACCAGAAACACCTGAGAAAGGAAGTGGTCGGCTGCAAAAGCAATACTCCACGTCTACATCAACAGGAAGGCCGGGTGGGGGGAAGTGGCCAAAATAGGTGGAGTTCAGTCCTACCTGCTGGGAACCTACAAAGGATGTTTGCTGCGAAATGATTGCGGTTCCTGCTGTTGCTCTTATTGGGGTTTTTTTTTTTTTTTTGCTTCTTAAAGAAAATAGAGAAAGAGCTAATATATATTGAACACACTCGTGAGCTAGGAACTGTGCACAACATAATCATGAAAAGTAGGTTTCACTAACAGATGAGAAGACTGAAGTCCTTGGAAGGTAAGCAGAAGAGTTCCTTCCAAAGCCCACGTTCTTTCTAGAGTGGCCACCCTCCCCAGCTGCTCTGGACAGTGCCCGACTGTGCCTGATGTCCTAGGGTCCCTCTGCAAGAGCGCCCCCTTTTCACTCTTGTAAGTGAGCTGGTTTGGGTAACAAATTAAATGATCGTGCAACATCACAGCGATATTGTTGCTCTGCCCATCGCTGCAGGTATTTCCACAGGGAGTGTCTAGGATCAGAGCGATTCTGAATGTCCGCCTGCAGCAACGTCTTCATGAGAGGGGGCAAAGTGCCTGGAGGAGGGGACAGTGAGCAATGAAGGGTGGCAGAGAAGTTCGAGAGGACTGCCATGTTAGGAAATTGCAGTTTGCCTCACTTTCGGAACCAGCCTGCCAAAAGCCCCAGGGCACACATGTGCATCTTCTGGAGCTCAGAGAAATGCACACCCACACGTATGATCACCACAGAAGCAGGCTGCGGCAGTTCTGGCTTCTGGTAGATTGGGAGGCCCAGGACACCCAGGTGGAGGCAGACTAGAGGACACCACGGGGGAGGCACAGACTAGACAAACCCAAAGGAGCTCCAGGCAGGGTCTGGTTGCCATGGTGCCAAATCTGTCCCAGAGACCCTGCAGCGTGGGACTGAAAACAAGGAAGGTTTGGAGATGCCAGCTCCCAACAGCAGCCAGCAAGCACTCACCTCCTGGGCAGCGGATAAAAGCCCTGCTGACTGCCCCCCGGCCCTGGGGTGGCCTGCAGACCCTCGAAGGGCTCCGCAAAATGACATCTGCAGGTTCAAGCAGGAAGCCGAGGCTGCTGAAGACATTCTATTTGTGCCTGCATCTGAATAATTTAACACTCCCTCCAAAATAGACTATCATTAGAATTTGTCAATTCCTGTGCATTTGTGCAGACAGCCGAAGAAAAAAGAAAAAAAGAATAGAAAAAGTTCCCACACATACTGCCTCAGAGTAGTGGAACAGGAGGGTGGCAGTTCAATGATGTGGTTTTTTTCTAGAGTCAAAGCCTCTTGCTCACTGGTGCATCTGACCCAACAGGAAATACTGCCTTTTCCTGTCTCTTTAGCCCTAAAACCAAGTCTGGGCAGCATGCACAGGATGAAGGAGAAAAGGCCTCATTCTGACATAGTCACAGTGTCCATTTCTACCTTCACCACTTACTCTGTGTGTGACTGTATTCAAAACACTCAACTTCTCTGATTCTGTTTCTCTGTCTGCAAAATGTGAATAATACTGTGGGCTCCCCCACGGGGTTTTTATAGTATCAAATGAGCTAATGGGGTACTGTACCTCTCCCAAGGTCTGGCACACCACCCCCACACCCCACCCCTGTCTTTGGCCTCCTATTCCTTGTTATGCACTGGCCTTAAGTGAAGTGTGCTAGCTCCCAGGAGGCACCACGGGCAGGCACAATTTCCAGTCCCCTATAAGCCCACCTCCCTTTTTCCCGTTGCTTAGGCTGTCACATGATCATGGTAAAAAGGCCAACAACAAACAAAAGCATCTGTATACATGCACGTACATACACACACACATCACACACATATCTAGATGCACACACATATGCTCATCAGCTCAGCCTCCAGTGAGGATGGACAAGCTGGCGGAGCCCCAGGCCTGCTGGTCAGTGACTGCATAGCCCCGAGACCCTGTCTCTTGCTCCCCATGAGGCCTGTTCCAAACCTTTCCCGTGAATCCCACCCCACCTCCAATACCTTCCCTCTGGCTTCCTGACCTCACCCCCAGTTCACTGAATACTACAGTCTTCTCCCCACATGCTGACCATCTCCATCCACTCCATTCTCCTCCACCCCCTGCCTTCCCCCCATGACCCAGTTCCAGCGCTCGCCTCCCCTGTGCTCACTGCCCCCATTTGTTCCCAAACGTGGCTCCATCCACCACCCCACCCCCACTGCATCTCCAAGCGCTTTCCCCTCATATACTTGTGATGCCCAAATATTACACAGTCTGAAAACATTCCTCTCTGTGCTCTTTCCCAGTGCCTCGAACTGCGTTCTTGCCTCCCATTCATCACCAAACATCCTCAGCGATGCCTGGGTTCTCTGGCCTGCGTCCCCCACATACTCCTTTCTTCGTTCCTGGCGCAGGGACCTTGGTTCTCAGAGCTGTGCTGGCAGCATGCCCTCTAGCCTCACTCCTTTGGTCCTAATTCCTCTTCATGCACCTCTTCTGGGTTCCCACCCCCCTGGACCCCCTTCTCTCCTGCTTTGGGGCCCCCGACACCCACTGCCTCTACTGTGTCTCCCTGGAAGATTGCAGCCGCTTTTACCGCATCACCACCTAACTGGATCCTGACCTTACACCTGCATTTGCAAGCGGCCCCACGACTGCAGTCCCGCATCTTCCCACTCCACCCGCTCCGCACGGCAGGGAGCCACCCCCTTGGGGGTGTCTGCTAACAGCGCATTCCCTTTGCAGAGTGGAGCCAAGTACCAATCACTGAGCTAAGTGCCCTCCCGTGCTGCCATACTGCACTCTCCCAAGATCCCTGCACGGGTACTGTGCCTGCCTCCCCTGTACAGAAGATGAAGCAGAAACAGGAAAATACATACTCATGGGCACACAACCAGCACGTGGCAGGGCTACGATTCTAGCCAGTGAATGACCCTGAAACTGCAGGCGGAACTGCCTCCAGCCACAGACCAGCCCGGCCCATCGCGATCCCCTCCCGGGAAGCCTGGGATGGAGCCCCACTGACCACCAGCCTCCCCGCGTGATCCCCAAGGCCATCCCTGGCAGCCACCTCTATGCCAGGCTCCCCGTGCGGGGCGCTCCACGGGTTCCTTCCACTTGGGCTCTGTCCGCCTTTGCAGCCACACCTGTGCCCTCACACCACGTTCCAGTTTGGGGCTTTTCCCAAGCATATGACACCTTGACTGGCTTCACCATCTAGCTTGGCTCAGCCATGCTGCCCCCTGCCTCCCTTGATTCCAGCTCCAGACCACCGATTTCTCCCTCGGTAACGCACCCAGCACTTGCACCTTTGCCACGGCTTTCATTTCATTCTACCTGCTGTGATGGTCATTTGCATATTTATTTTGTCAGTGAGGCCCTAACTGTCTTGAGGGCAGTGAGGTCCTGCATCTGACCCAGGGCATGTTAAATATGTGTGAGTCGACACGATCCCAAGATCTCACACACACTCGGTCACTGATTATTTTACCCCTTTGGAAAGCAGAATATGCAGTCAGGTGCAGGGGGACGGGTCCAGACCCAGGTCCCTACCAGGTTCTCGACTCTGCAGAAAAAGCAGGGCTCGCAAGCTGCAAAGTTGATTCTCGGGAAGAACAAAACAGCTTTGGCGTTCTGACACCTCCTCCTGCTCTCCCATCCCGCCTCCTCAAGGACGGCCTGCGAGGATGACTCACTGGTAGGAGAGGGTGAAAACAGCTCCTGGGAAGGGCTGACAATGCCTGCTAGACACAGGAGCAGGCTGGTGACGGGACGTGCCCACCAGAGGGTGGAAACACAGTCTCTGGACAGCCTCAGGTTTGATTTGAGCCCTTGGGGAAAACCTGAGGAAGGTTAGTGTGTTCGCAGGTGTCTTCTCTCCTTTTCTCCACGGAATATGCTCCAAGACTGTGCAACACTGGGGGATGTTCTTTCTGCAGAGCACCAAGTGTCAGGATTCATGGCCTCCTCCATGACATGAAATACATGTCACTTTAAGGCTTACAAGGAGGAAAAAGGAAGAAAAGCTCAACAAACTACTTCTGAAGCTGCTTAGCTTGGCAAAGTTCTCATAGAAAGCCTGATGAACCCCTGGATTATTTCTGCACCCCAAAATGCAGGGGTCAGGACCTGAACATCACCTATAAAGGCATCGTGCCAGGGCCCAGCAGAACACTTAGACCAAATGTCTTGCCCCTCCTTCCCCTCACCACGCCAGCTTGTCAGCCCCCCAAGCCCCCAAACTCCCTTCTGAGCTGTCCCCGGGTCCATTCTGTGTCTGTTACGCCTCTGGAGTGTTTTTCTTTCTCATCCAGGAGGCTATTTGTTCTAAAAACAGAGTTTTTTCTCATCCAAAATCAGAACAGCGTGGACAATCTGCTTCCTACACACCTACTGATCTTTCTGCCAGAGGATGTGGGAAGAGCCGGCTCGGCGGCGCTGTGAGCGTGCAGGTTTGGAGAAGAGAATTCCTTCCTGGCAGCCTCGAACAGAGGGCATGGCATAATGAGCTTGTTCTGCACACAAAGGGCACAGTTGCCCTCTTTGCAGCCTGGCCCCTGTCCGTTAATTAGAGCATCGCAGAAGTGCTTTAGCTCACCTCCTACGCTCCCTACCTCATCTCATCCACACTTTTTTCTCTAAAGATAAAGCTAAGCATCCAGGGAAACAAAGGGTAGGGAACATCTCACGAGCGTCTGCCATGGGCCCAGCCAAGAGCTGGGAGCCCGACATTCACTCAGCCCTCACAAGCACCCTCCAGGGAAGGTACAGTTATTGTCCCACTGTATAGAAGCAACAACTGAGGCGAGCTCAGAGAGGTTAAGCAGCTTGCCCAACATCACACAGCTAATGGAACTGATGGAACTAGCATCTGAGTCCAGGTCTTTCTGTTCCAAAGCCCATGCTATGTGGTCTATGGGACCAAAGACCGGGCTGACCTGCTTGAACATAAACTCCTTGAGAACAAGAACCTTCAACATCTGCATATTCCCATCCATACTCACCTAAGAAAGGGCCAAAAGAATGAATGAATGTATGACAAATAAACAGCTTAATGAAATATGAGATTTTCCTATTTCCTTCTTGGGGTTGTTTGTAATGTGATTTGTTGATTAAGGTTTATGATAAAACCAGATGAAGAGCAACCTGCCAGCTTACAGGGGATGTAAGCATTTAAAACAGACAGAGCAATCCCTGGCCCGCCACATCAAGATCTACACCGTATGCTTTCTTCCTACACTTGCACCTTCTGGTGGGAAAACTTCATTTCTTCTTATGATTCTCCACTCACTTATCTGAACAGAAAAATAGTCCCAGTGACCCTATCTGTTAAATGGACTGAAAAGGAATCAGGGTATAATAAAAATGACAGGGCTGTTAGCCAGATCAGGTTCCAATCCAGGAAATCTACTCAGCCTCTGTGCCCCTGTTTCCTTGATTTTCACGTGGGGTAGTAATACCCTCTGTCTTGCCTCCCCAGGTACAAAGGACCAACTTCAAAAATGAGAATATGCAGCCGACGTTAAGCTTGGGTACCACTACGGTGGCTGGCTGGCCACCACCCAAGTCCCCCAGAGGGGTACGCCTTACCCCAGCAAGGTCAACGGTAGCAGGAAGAATAGCTGTCCCCCCAACAAAAGATATCCATGGCCTTGTCCCTGAAACCTGTGGAGAAGTTATTTTACTTGGAAAAGGGACTTGCAGGTGTGATTAAGGTAAGGATCCTGACCTGGGGAGACTCCTGGGTAATCTGAGCAGACCCACTGCAAACACAAGGCTCCTCCTAACTAAAAGGGGAAGGCGGGAGGCTCAGAGTCAGAGAGAAATCTGAAAATGCTAAGCTGCTGGTTTTGAAGACAGAGGAAGGGGCCTAGGCAGGCAGCTGGCCTCAAGAAGCTGGGAGAGGCAAGGGACCAGAGTCTCCCTCAGAGCCTCCATGAGGAATGCAACCCTGCTGACACCTGGAGTTTAGCCCAGTGAGACCCATTTCGACCTCCTGTCTCCGTGCCAACCTCCGACCTCCATACAATCCCTGTAAGATAATACGTGTGCGCTGCTTTAAGGCACTGAGTTATGGTAGCCTGTGACTGCAACCATCGGATGCAAACACAACATCCCAGCCCAATGTCTGGCTCTCCCCCTAAGCCGGGTTTCACAGCCTTACAGCACAAGTCTCTAGCCATTACCCAAGCACTCCAGGCTAAAACATCAACAAGAATTCCACTTTCCTTATTTGCAAAGAGAGATCTACCCATAGGATAGAATCCTCCTCTCGGCACGACCAACATCTCCTGCCCCACTTAGGCCAACCAGCATGGGAAGCCCATCCACAGTTGGGAAGATGCTGAAGAGCGTGGCACTGGAGCGGGCAGACGCGCCCCAGTCACCCTGCTCCGGGTCTGCAGCCAGAGCCCCACGCTCATGCACACAGCTGGTACAGCCCTGCCGAGGGAATCCGCCTACTTGTGCCTCTTGGCCCGAAAGCCCTCTTTCTTGGGCAGTATTCAGAAGGCACTGCCAACCTTGCCTTCTGGGAAGGTCTGTTTTCCATGAATACTTGGCTGACCAACAACTCCTAAGAGTTAGATGTGTCTTTTCTTTAGAATTGTGGCCATTAAATAATACACTTAAGCAGTTAGGACACAGTAAGCACTCAACAAATATCAATTTTTATCATTGTCCTTATTATTATGACTATATTCAATCCAGTTATGTTCAAATACAGTGAGATCCAGGCCCTTTTTTCTCTCCAAAGTGACTTCATTTTCCACCTCTGCCCTTTAAGCTTCGATGCTAAGCTTCCAAGTTCTCAAGGGAAGCCTCACCCCCTGCCTGGCAGCACAGTGGTGATTACCCAAAGGGCACAGGGATAACTGTTGATTGATCTGTAAGATCCTTCTCAATAGGTCAGAAAATGTATGTGAAGCTGTGAGTACAGTGCCTGGCATAGAACAGAAATTCACCACATGTTTATATCCTCATTCATTCTCTCCATCATGGGCTGAATTGTGTCCGCCTTGGAAATCACATGTTGAAGCCCTAAGGTCCAGTGGCTCAGAATGTCAGATAGGACCTTAAAGATTACATTAAAATGAGGCCCTTGGGTTGGCCCCTGAGCCGATCTTAGTGGTGTTCTTAGAAGAAAAGGAGATTTAGGACACACAGAACCACCAGCAATGTGCACGCAGAGGTGGCCACATGGAGAGGCATCAACAGGGCGTGATCTGCAAGCCAGGGGGAGGGGCCTCGGAGGAAAACAACCTGCTGGCACCTTGATCGTAGACTTCCAGCCCCCAGCATTGTGAGGAAATAAATGTCTATTGTTTAAATAGCCCAGTCTGTGGTAGTTCGTTATGGCCGCCCTGGCAAACTCATACACTCCCCTTTTGAGAACAAATATTTTTGTATCTCTGGACAGAAGAAAGCTGTAGAATGACTTAAAAGAAGTCTGATTCCTTTGAGGGCCTGAAAATCTCTGTTCTGTGAGGGAACGACGCTTGTTTTCCCACAGGTCTTGGATGCGGGGCCTGGCGCTCAGGGGCGGGTTTCTCACATCCCCATGAAGGAGACATCATTAGCATCACGAGCCCCCCAGGAGGCCCACTGGAGGAGTCGTGCATCGCAGCCTCACAGAGGAAACACCACCAGCACCAAGGATGTGAAAAACTATAAAATCGCAAATGACAGATTCGTGACTTCCCTGAGGGAATAAATAGCGAGAACAGATGGGCCCCGAGGCTGGGAGAGTTCATTTAAATCTTAATAGCATTTTGATAATTTAACGAATGTGGTGCTATTAATTAATAGCAAACCAGTACCAGGAAGCCAAAACACAGTTTGTCCACCCTGGTGTTACCCCAGGAAGATGCATCCATAATGAGGGGCACAAGGAGATAAGGGTAAGGTTCCTGAGAGGTTTAAAGCGTCCTCTCTGAACTGGCAAAGCCATACCATGCGATAGGGGGTTGGCCAGACCAACACAATGCACCCCATTTTCCCTATGCACCTCTTCAGGGCACCACTACAGGCAACACCCCTCCAAATGGTCCTGAGTGATTTCCAGGTAAAGGGACAACTTATAGATGCACAAGGGACAGAGCCCAAGTGCGCTTGGACCTCCAGATTGTCTCCCCTTGAATGGGTTTCTCTAGCCAATCCAGCCTGTCCCCAGTGACCCTTCCCTCGCTCACCTCTGGGGACCTTCAGTGAACACATGCATGGTGCAGAGGCAAGGGCCCTGGATGGGGAGTCCTAAGGCCTGGGTCACAACTCTACCACACACCAACTATGAGACTCTGAAAGAGAGACCTGGCTTCTCTGTAAAGCAGGAACAATACTTCCCACCTTGCAGGAATTTATGGTAAAAAGCAAACAAGGTCTACTTTTTAGAAAATGGTAGGCACGTAACCAGAACAAATGCAACCTCTCACTTTGTGCCCACAACCCGCACCATGTGCACGGGGACTTGGAGGGTTTACTGCACCCCTGGGTTAACAGTGCAGGCTCCGTGGTCTCCTGATTCACCCGCACCGTCTCTTCCTCAAGCCCTTATTTAAATGTCTTAGAAGGTGCAGGACTAAGAACAGACGGAAGGCCAGGGAAGAAGAACCCCAAATGCAAAACCATCTTAACTGGGAAGTTCAGTTTCATTAAAACACTCAGGGAGACAAGGCCAGCAGTTAGAAGCAGCAGAAAGAATGGAGGGGGAGCCGGACCCGGGAGGGCCACCTCTGCAGCAAGCAGGCTGGCAGAGAAGCAGGCAACTGGGGTCTGAACAGCCTCATGAGGTGTAGGATGGGGTGGAGCAACCCAGCAGGAGAAGGTGAGTCATTAAAGATGATTCCTCCCGGGAAATCAACCCAGGCACCCCTGCATTCCCACTGGGTCCCCAAGGAGAATGTCTGGGGATCCCATTTGTGAGCATCATAACTTAAGTCTTGATAGAGGGGAACAGGGAACATCTTTGATAAACACGTACTCTGAATCAGCTTCTATGCTCAAATTACATGTATCCACAACACCCCTAGCCTAATGGGATGTATATTATCAAGATGTGTTTATAGTACTTGACAGAGTGGGAGTGGACCAGAGGGGCTGCTTAGCACATCCTGGCAACGCAGACTTTGTATTCAGACTCCTAGAGTCCATGAGACAAGCTACTTTTAAAAAATATGATTAATATAAATGGATGCTTTCTTGAGATAGGTGCCGAGGGAAGGGGAAGGCAGAGAAGAACTAATCCTCTCTTAGGATGAAGACTCACGTAGTTCAAGAGAGCTGATGTTGTGATCTTATCTGCTGGCATTTCTAAGCCAAATCATCCCTCTTTCCTTCCAGCTAGTGACTGCCCTGTTCTGTTTGCCCAGCCATGAAGTCCACCTTCAGAAAGAAAAAAAAAAATACCAAAAAGGTAAAAATGAAGAGAGAACAGAATACATACGACAGACAAAGAAACAAGATTTTATCCAAGAACTATGGGTGCTTCCAGAAGGAGAATAAAAACAAAAACCAAAATAATAATTGAAGATCAACTACCTCACTGGGTCTCAGCCCTTAGCTGCATATGAGGGTCACTGAGCAGTTTATTTTAAAAATTCAGTTTCCCAGCCCTGTCCCTACAGTTTCTGATCTAAGTATTCTCAGGAGAGTTAGGAAATTGATTTGTAAAAAGTAAACTCTTCAGCTGATTCTGATGTACAGCCAGGATTGAAATTGACAGCACTACATAAGGTAGAGTAAGACTGGACTCTTCAAATCAATAGTGCTCACTGAATTCTCAACAAAGTTTGGAAGGGTGAAACTTTTTTTAATTTCTAAGAGGGAACAACAAAATAAGTTATTAACCTAAGAACGAACATTAGTATGTTCATAGGCTAGTTCTCTGCCACTTTAAACTATAGGAGACAACTTGCAGGAATCTTAAGGGAGGGAAACTGTTGTAGAGGTTAACATCTCATTCTTCAGAATCAGAAGCCTTGAGTGGTGTCTCAGCTCTGCCATGTACCACTTGAATCATCTTGGGTAAGCTGAAAAGATTGAGTGAGATACAGAATTTAAAGAACCCAAAGCCTGGCACATACAAAGTTCTCAATAAGGGTTAGTTTCTATTATTTTATTATCAATAGTTTGAAATGCAAAGCTTTATAGAAATGCTAAAAATAAATGCTGAATAAAGAAATAGACCATGTTCTGTAATGCCAATTCTCACCAAATTAGTTTGTAATGTAACTACATAGCTATAAATGTATTGTAATGGAATTAAACTGTAATTCTTATCCAAATTCCAACAGGATTTTTTTTTGACTTGGCAATATGATTCAATTATTCACCTGGAAGAATAAATGGGTGAAAATAGCCAAGAAACACGTTTAAGTAATGAAGAACTTGTACTGCTAGATATCAAAACATAACATAAAGCTGCAATAATTACATTGGTTTTGGCACAAGAGATGGAGATCAAATAGAACAAAATATACAGGTGGCTTTTCAACTCACAGGAGAAAGAAGTAAGCAGTGAGCAGTGTACTAAAGGAACTGATTAACACAGTTAAAATGGATTAAAATAAAGATAAACCCCTACCTCACACCATAAGTCATAATCAAGTGCAAAGGATGTAATAGATCTATATACAACTAAAACAATAAAAACAGTCAAAATTTACAGATGAATAGTTTTCTAACTTTAGGCTAAGGAAGGACTTCCTAAATATGAATGGAAAGGCATTTTAACTGAAAACACTGGTAATATGAATACATAAAAACTACATTTCTACATGGCAAGAAGACCATATGAATACAAGATGAAAGGCAAATAGATTGGAAAATGTTTGCAGTAATTATTAGAATCACTGATTTAATAGTCTCAAAATACACAGAGCTCCTACTGACAAATATGGAGGACACTAACACTCAATTTCAAATGGACACAGGGTGTGGAAAGACAATGCTGAGAAGAAGTACAATTAGTCAATAAACAAAAGTACTCAGACTCATTAGCAATCAAATAAATGAAAAATAAAATAGCTTCTCAACTAACAAATTGGCAATGTCTGATTTTTCTTTTAATGATAATATTGCAAGCAAGGTGCATTGAGGGGGCACTGATACATTGCCAGTTATAGTGTAAATTAGAACAAACATTCTGGAAAGCAGCTTGGTGCCCAAATAAAGAACTTTATAATTTGTAAGTCTTACTATCTTCCAAATCTTATCTTACTCAATACAAGTACCACTTTTCTAATAGGAAAAAAAAAAAAAATTTAAGCATAAGGAGACCAACTACCGGGACGGCAAACCTGAATATTCACTAACTTCACCAATAGATTTGGGTAATTTCAAATCCCCTTGCAAACACAAGGCTTGGAATAAGTCATGTCGTGTATTATATTAGCGTCCAACAACCAGAGGCAGGATGGGATTTGTCACTCGTGAAATCCAGGCAGGTCCCCAAGCAGCCCGGATCTAAGCATGAGAGAACAAATGAATGGCTCACCACAGCTTTGTACTCATATCTCAGCCAACAGCCTACCTGAGGCACAGCTTAACTTCCTTTCTGCACTTTAGCCATCTAATCTCTCCATGAAAGCTAAGGGATTTTCAAATTAGGAAAAGATGTATGTCCAAAATAGGTAACACTTACCATTAGAAACACCTTGTTCCCCCACAAAAGCCAGCACTTTGCCCCTTGCAAAGTCATGCTCCCTACTAGCATTTTACTTATGTATTTGGGGCCTCACCTTATTCTAAAAAGTGCAACAACTTTGCTGAGCATCTTAACAGAAGATTCCATCTGCTGCCAGACAGACAGAAGCTGGGGATTAGAACTAAAGCTGGGAGCCCCAAGCGGATCAGTCAGCACGCCCACACCCCCAGATCCTGCCTCTGTGCAGAGAGAGCTCATTGGCCAGGGCATAAAATGCGTAAGCCTCCAACTAGACCTGCAGGGAGAAAGATACGAAGAGGAGCCAGAGGTGGAGGAAGTAAACTAACTGTTCATTCAAACTGGAATGTGACTGAAACATACCAAGAAGAATTATGGCAGGGAGATGGCCTCCCTGGCATCGCTCTGGTTTGCACTGGCCCTGCTGGTGCCGGTGGCTCCCGTGTGGGCAGTCTTCCTGGGGCAGCCTTCAGCCTCACCTTGTCCCCTCCAACACGACATGCCTCTCAGAAAGGGCCAGCTGGGTCCCACTGCAGACTCACCCACCGTCCATGCATCCAGCCCCTTCTTCAGGTGCATTTCGCCTGTGGTGATTCAGCCCCCACCTGGGCAGCCCTGGGCTCCTGCTCCCCCCTAAGCGTTAGGCTTCCTCCTGTGGAGCTTTCTGTACCTTCCTGAGCCCTCAGTGAATAGAACAGGAAATGTTCTTTTCTTCCCTTGGACTGTACAACCATCCATCGTTCCCTGTTAGTACAGATGCTCCGTTAAGCCTCCTGCCTGCCAAAATTTCCAGACTGGAAGTAGGCACCAGGCACCAAACTCCAGAGGACACAAACTCTGAGGAAGTCTCTTGCAGAGTCCACTCCACCCCATTAGTAGCACCCGGGAGTGGAGTGTCCGGGGGCTTGCGGCCAGGGAACAAGCGCCCCATCTCCCCTCTGCGCGCACCCCCAGTCTCCACAAGGGGGTCTCCAGAGTCCCTTCTCTTGACTTTGTGGGGAGCGAAAAAGCTTTCATCTCAGGCAAGTTCTTACACTAAGCCAATATTCCAAAGACTCTACCTTCCTTTTCCATCTCTACACTTACAGAGACCTGCGGTGCTTAGAGTTGAGGGCTCCCAGGCCAGTTTGGATACTTCTTGGGCAGTCATGAGGGACCCCAGTTATCTGTGGCTCACTTTAAAAAACAGGGTGCCTAAACTTCTTATTTTCAGATTTGCACTCTGAATGTCTTTCTGGGACAATAGGGAAGTCCCCCTGACATCCTGTTATATGGCTAACTTGCCTTGGTGGATCAAATTATTCCCAATTCTTCTCCCCCTGTAACCCTTATAATCCACATTCTCAGCCATGCAGTGTTTCCCACTGTGAGGGGAGCATACACTCCCACCTCCCTGACGTCGGTTTGGCCATGTGATTTGCTTTGGCCAATGAACTGCTGGCAAACATGACCCTCACTGAGGCTTTAATGTGCTTGCAGAGTTTGGCAGCCCTCTTCCTACCATTGGCCCTGAGAAGAACATGCCCCTAATAGCTGCTAGCAGCATCCTGATAGCTGGGCGAGAGACGCATGGAGCAGACCTGAACCTGCCCTGCAGCGTGAAGGAGAGCCACCCGGCTATACTGGCAAATGCAGGAGTGAGATCAAGTTTGTTGTGTGAGCCACTGAGATATTTGAGGCTGTTTGTTTTGCAGCATTATTATGCAGTAATAGCTGACTAATACACTTGCTATACGCCCCCACATTATGCTGAACACTGTATTCATTTATTCATCTTAACAGCTGAATAAGACAGAGCACTATTAATATTATCCTTGCTTCCTAGGGAAGGAAACTGAGGCACAGAGCATTTAAACACAATCTGTGAGGGAGATGAGCTGCAAATCCAGCGATCTCACTTTAAAGCCTGTACTCTAACTGCCATGGAGTATGCAACAGAAAGGAGACAAGTGCAGCTCTGTGTTCTTCCGAGTCTGTCCTCTGCTGCTGACCTTGGGCTCAAAGCCACGATGGCTGCTTATGATCTCCCCATCCGCCCCAGCCTCACCAGATCCCAAGGGCTGAGGCAGTTTTTCTAGCTCTGCCAGTGCGCGCAAAGAGAACGAGACAGGCTTTCTTCCAGAATGCATGACCCTTCCCTGAACTTTGAGGAGGGGAGTCCCATGGGGAATTCTACTTAAGGCACAATCCTGCCTTTGTGAAGTGCCGTCATCCCGTGTTCTGTGTGCAATTGCAGAGCGCACCTCATGCTCTGCCTATTTTTATTCTCTTTCAGCAAACATCTCCAGGCTTTTTCTTTTGAAAATTATCACACAATTGCCAGCTGCAGAGATTATACAAATAACCTGATAATACCAAAGCAATATGCTATCCGGTGTTCAGACACCACCACACAACAACAAAGCATCCTGGGGGGCCAGTTCTCATTCTGCAAAGAGAAGCCACACAGGTGAAGGCCACCCCCTCTCTCCCAGTTTCAGGAGCACAGAATAGCATTCGTCCCAAGATGGATTTTTACTCTGCAGCTTCCGAGATGTTCTGTGTACAGGGAGAATGCAAAGTCATGATCTTTGGCAGAATAACTCATCGATGCGATTCAATGACCCATTCCTTTCTTTAACCAAAGTTAGTGCCCCTAATGGACACCAGGGAGACTTTACAGGTCTTCAAGTTATAGACAAGCTAGCCATTCAGAGGACAAGGATCCTTCCTTACCCACCACTCACCCCAGTGCCAGGCACAGTGAGCAGTCAATAAATGTTTGTTGAATAAATAGGTGTAAAACTGGGTAGGGAAATCCATCCATGAATTTTGCATATTTTAATTCTTCAAATGCAAAATTAGTCATGATTGGTGCCATGGTGTGTGCGTGGTCACAGGGAAGACACTGTAAGACAGAGAAGGGACTCTGTGACATCTTACTACACTGATGGACAGTGACTGCAATGGGGTATGGGGAGGAGTCGATAATAAGGGTGAATGTAATAACCACATTGTTTTTCTTGTGAAACCTTCATAAGAGTGTATATCAATGATAACTTACCAAAAAAATAAAAAATAAAAAATAAATGGAAAAAAAAAAACAAAAAACGCAAAATGCAAGCACATGGTTAGAAAAACAGGAACCGGTTAAAAAAGGAAAGCTGCAAACACACCCAGACTTTCAAAGTCTTTGACACTCGCCAGCAAAGCTAATACTTTTATAATCTGTATTTCAGCAAGAGAAGCCAGCTGTGTGTGGTGAACAGCTGTGGGGTCTTCCTGCCCAGCAACCACGTTCCCCTCTTTGGGTAAACTCTTAAGTTCCCAGTTTTCCTGTGAGGGGCTCCCCTTCTCTCATTCCACATGGGACTCACAGTTAGTCCTCAGGTATGAGCACCTGACTACTGCTGGGCCAGACAGATTTCCTTCAGCCCAGAATGGGAATCTTGAGCTAAACACACAAAACCAGAAAATGCCTGGGGGTACAGCCCCTGGGGGGTGTTTCCAAACAGCCCGTGTATGAGCAAGACAGTCTAGAGGCTTCCCCAGACCACGGTATGGGGTCTACATCAGGACTCTGCACTCCCACAGATGAATTCCTTTGGTCCTGCAGCTAAGCTCCTTTTCCTGAACCCTGGAGACAAACACAGAGCAGAAGAGAGAACTCCAAGATAGAATCGGGGGTTTTGATAACAAATCTGCCACAGGAAATAATAAGTTAGCTTCCCTGTCAGGGCCTCAGACACTCCCTCCATAGGTTAAGGGGCTGGGATTAAATAACCACAAAGGAGCCTTGTGTACTGAATCAATAGAAATTGACCCCTAGAAGCTCTGGTTCTCGCGACATAAAGCTCACATTGTCAGGGCCAGGGAGGCTTGGAGCTTAAAGCAGTTAATCCCCTGGCTGGATGACTCGGACAAAGAGGATTAACCCTCAGAAGAGAGAGTCATCACCCAAATATAGAGCAAGCACACACATCAGCAATGGAAGCTCCCCCAGCTTCTCTTGCAAATTCTTGTTCCCTAACCCTTTTAGTGAACTGATCTATTTACCCTCCAACACCCAAAGGTCAGAGGGTAAACCCTGTCCATGTTCTTCCACCACCTTTCTCAGCTTTCCAATCCAGGGTAACAGTGTTTCTCCTCTGAAAAATGCAGGTTTTTAAAGACACTCCAAATCTGATACATAACTAACCACTGAGCACCAACTGTGTAGCAAGGACTGCGCTGGACATCGGAGCTACGGTGCCAGGCAAGATGACACAATCCACGATCTCGGGGCATTTTCAGTCCAGTGGGAAAACACCTGCCGAATGCCATGTACCCTGCCAACCCTTAGAGAACCATTATCTCCTCAGTAAATGTCCCGCACTAACCCCAGACAGTAGATGTTATTATGACTCTTACAGATGAGGAAGCTGAGACTCTGAAAAGTTAAACAACTTTTACAAGATTATACAAGCTGTAAGTACCAGGGCAAGCTTCTTGGTTTAAAAATCATATGGAATATAGGATGGTCAACACCAAGAGTGAACCCTAATGTAAATATGGACTTTGGGTAAAGATGATGTGTCAGTGTAGGTTTATCAGTTGTAACACATGTACAACTCTGGTGTGGGGTACTGATAATGGGGAGGTTGTGCAGATTGGGGTGGGGGAAAGGAGTTTATAAGAAATCTCTGTACTTCCTCTCACTTTTGATATAAATCTAAAACTGCTCTAAAAGAAATCTTTTTCAAAAATGATAACATCCCATTTACAATTGCCTCAAAAAGAATAAAATACCTAGGAATAAATTTAACCAAGGATATGAAAGACGGGCATATCGAAAACTATAAGACATTAAGGGAGAGTAAAGACACAAATAAGTAGAAAGATATTCCATGATCATGGATTGGAGTAATTAATGCTCTTTTAATGTTCATACTATCCAAAGCAATCTACAGATTCAATGCAATCTCTGTCAAAGTTCTAATGACATTTTTCAAAGATATAGAACAATAATCCTAAAATTTGTATGGAACAAAAACAAAACAACCTTAAGAAATAAGAACAAAGCTGGAGACATCCTGCACCCCAGTTTTGAACTATATTACAAAGCTATAGTGGTTAAAACAGCATGGTATTGTCATAAAAACCAACACACAAATCCAAGCAACAGAATAATCCTCACATATATGGTCAGTTAATTTATGACAAAGGAGCCAAGAACATACAATGGGAATAGGACATTCTATTCAATAAATGGTCTTAGAAAAACTGGACAGCAACATGCAAAAGAATGAAGCGGGGCCACTATCTTATACCATGCACAAAAATTAACTCAAAATGTATTAAAGACTGGAATGTAAGACCTGAAACCATAAATCTCCTGTAAGAAAACAGAGGCAATAAGCTCCTTGACATTGTTTGGTGATTTTTTTTTAGTATGACACCAAAAGCAAAAATAAATAAGCAGTACCACATCATACTAAAAAGCTTCTGCACAGCAAGGAAACCATCAACAAAATGAAAAGGCAACCTACTCAATGAGAGAATAGATTTGCAAATCATGTATCTCATAAAGGACTAATATCCAAAATACATAAAGGACTCATACAACTCAACAGCAAAAATATCTTAGAAACTAGAAAATCTTTTCCAGAATCCCCTTTGCTAATTTATTCTCATGTCTCATGAGCCAGAACTGAGCCACGTATCTGAGCCAATCACTCACAAAGTAGATGGGATTATCCTTGTGGCCCTAGACTGATCATCTAGGTGGATTGTGAACTGGGGACTCCACTGTTGAGTGTTCACTAAATTACCCTCTACAGTGCTCACCAGGGGGCAGAAATCTCACCCAGACCACACTGTGACAGATCTAGAAGACAGTAATTTCATATTCAAATAACAGATTGGTAGGATCCCCCCAAAATGAAAACGTAGAAATAAAACTGTTAAGTGGCTACTTTTCAGCAACAGTCAAATACATACAATGCTACACTTGGCCTGAAAACACCTCCTACACCCTCACAACGTTAGCTTTTGCAATAAGCCTTTGTCCAAGTCTTTCACTATGCTCTTTGAGAATCTACACTATGGAATCAGGAGCAAAAGGACTGAATTCACCTGTGAGTTATTTCCAAGCCTCAGTGGATGGTCAGACGTACAAACAAGGATACACATAACCAATTTATCTGAATTTAGCTTCATCAGATATGCTATGTGGTGGTTAGACACATGGCACTAAAGGTAGAGCTTATGTCTAGGCAGCTTGCCTGAGTTGTCTTGCACAGCCCTCAGCACATAAGATGCTGGATCACATTGCATAATACAACTTGATCCAACACTCATAATTATTTGAGTAATTTATATGACAAGAATTTCCCAGGTCTTCAAGAAAAATGATTTTTATTGTAGAGGTTAATTTTTAAAACAATGATATGGGCTTCTACAAGCTATCCACATCATTTTGTAGAAGTCAAAAACAATGGAGAAGGGAAGGGAAAATACTGAACTTTAGTCTTTTCAGAGTGCATGCACTGCTGGAAGACTCATCAGAGGAAAAAGTGGTTGTTTAACCTCATACCCTTTTCTGCACTAAAGGAGTTCCCAGGAAACAAGCCATAACAGTCAGCCCACAGGTACCTTTTTAATCTTTATGTTATCAAGAAACACTCTTCTTGATCGTCCGCATTGTGTTCCTATAAGCTTGAGAAATTGCTAATTAAAATTTCAGCCTCTATATTGCTGAAGGTAGGCTAACTGCCTTAACACATTCCAGAACGTCAGTAATTCAACATAGGCAGAGTTTATTTCTTGCACATAAGAGAGCCCCAAGCGAAGCCCGCCAGTCGATGGAAAAACAGCCTAGAGGGGCGCTCGCGGAGGTGCTCGGCCAGGCCTGGCAGTGGTTCCCATCACTCCCCTTATCATCACATCAGATGAGACCTGTCACGTGGCCATATCCACTTGCAAAAGAGGCTGGGAGATGTAGTGTGTGTGCAGAGGACGAGGAGGAAATGGGTTTGATGAAGAGCTTACCAGCCTCCACCACCAGCTCCCAAACCACATACTGAATATGGTTATTCATAAGTAAATAAGATAACTCAAAATTCTTACATAGATGGGGGAGTTACAGGTGGATTTCCCTTTTCTTTCCTCAATGTTTAGGATTATCTGTAATGCAGTTCTAATGCAACCAAAATGGTAGTGAGAAGAGGAAAAGAAGGGAACCCCCCCCATCAGTAACTCTTGGAACAGTTATGAATGGGTCCACATAATCCAGGCAACTGTCCGAGAAATAGTGGCTAATGCTGCTTCCCTGGACTCCTTGCCTGCCTCTCTTGTGTTTCTAATACAGAAAACAGAACTTTTTACTGCATGTGGTCTAGCCAACTTACGGTCTAAGGACTTCCCTATATTTCTTAAATGTTTGGGTCTTGCTGTACCTTAAAACACCTCCAAGACATCAAATAGTTTCCAAGGCTGTTGTTTCTCTAACTGGATGGATGTCTGTGATGGAGGCCATATCAGACTTCTGATCCACTCAGTTCAGACCCAGTCGTGCCTGGTGGCTGGCACACGGACAGTGCTTATCTCACCACTACTTAAGGACCATTCACAGAGGCAAGACAATCACCTCCTCTGCGAATCTCAGTGGTTCTTGAGCTTTTCCCTCTTTGGCACACCTGATGATAGCTTTTAAACCCCCAAGAGATTCCAGTGGGTATGGACACCACCCCACCAAACTTCTGCCCCTCTTCCATCCCCTGGCCAGCACCACCTCACACCCCATATTTTAGCCACACCATACCGCCTATTATTCCCAAATCAACCAAGTACTTGCAGGTCTCTGTGATTCTCAAACCAGTCTCTCTGTTAGGAATACCTTTCTCCCCGCCACCACCCACCTGGAAAACTCCTACACATCCTTCAAGGCTCTACCAAGCAATACCCCTGCACTCTGTGCAGGAGCTTTTCTAGGCCCTCAGTCTTCTTTACTCACGTAGAAGAGCAATGGCTTATAATTTGTATTCCCACAAACCACCACTCAGTGTACACCTCTGTGATAACACCTTCTGGCCTTGTATTCTAATTATCGTTCAAGGAGATCCCCAGTGGCAGAGTCCTGGCACTGCAGCCCCTGTAGTACCCAGGCAACAGGGGAAGCTCAGCCCCTGCCCAAGTCGTGTTCCTGGTCCCCCGATGAGCCAGAGGTGTGTGACCACATGAGTTCTCAAACAAGGAAAAAAGGGTCAAGCAACCCGTGCCCTACTTGTACTGTGCAGACAAATCACCTGAGGATCTCGTTATAATGCAGGTTCTGGTTCATCAGGCCTGGGGTGGGGCCTGCAATTCTACATTTCTAACAGGTTCCACGTGATGCTGATGCTACTGGCCCAGGGCCCATGCTTTGAGAACCCCAAGGCCTTGGGGTTCATTTACACGGGCACATGATGTACCTGGGACAGCTGGTGAGGCAAACCTCAATGACCTCTGCTTCCAGAGGATGAAATTTTAGAGAAAACAGATGTTGTCCCGATAGGAGAAAAGCTTAAGGGACAAGGCCTAGAACATAGCTGTGGCTTGGTAAAGATCTACAGAAGAGTATTTTGGGTATGGAACCAAATCCAACCTTAGAGCCCCGAACAAATGAAGGTGGATTGTGCAAAGGAACACAAGCAGATTTCTCTCCACTCATCCTCAGGGAAGACAGGATGGGGGTCTCAAAGTCATAGAAAAATTCAGTTACGAGCCACGGACCCCTGAGTTAGGACCCATTACCATCAAGGACGCCTCAAGTCGGACCTTTCCCTTACTTGCCGTATCTCCAGCTTCAGCTAAGTTCTGGCCCTGAGAACTGGCCTCTAGGTAGGGCAGGTGGACACGTGAAGATGAAAAACAGTTCCTAGGCTGGAAAGCACGTGGGACCCAGGGGCTGGTTTAGGCCCATGAGGTATGAGCCAGATATTTGCAAAGTTCCGTTAGGAGCCACTGGGTTGTAACAGCAAGAGTGGGAGAGCCAGAGACAGGCTGTGGGTGGGAGACCCAGCGCCATACCTAACGACCCTTCCCGGGCTGTGGTGGGGAGCACAGCACAGAGCAAAGCACACATTCTGGAGTGTCAGACGGCTTCACATTTAAATCTGCTCTGTCCTTTAGCAGATGATACCTCTGGGCAAGCGACATAAATTCTCTGGACCTCGGTTACTCGGTTATAAAATAGAGACAATAAACCCCATGCCATAGGAATTGTGAGAATAAAATAAAATCATTTATGCATAACAAGAACCATCTTTGTCATGTGATCAGACCACAAGCCTTAGAGAGACATCCAACACATATGTGCATCCCCAGTACTTAATTCAGAGGCAGTGTTTGATGTAAAACTGAACTTCTCTGTTGTTTCCATTTCCAAAGTAAGATCAGAGGGGCAGACCAGAACTGAGCATGCTCCAGGGAAGCTGGGGTGAGGGACTCAGTCGGGAGCGGCAGCTGTTGTAGACGGACCTCAGCCGGTCCTCGGAATCGAGGTGTGGTATTTAATACTACCTGCCCTCAGGGAGCGCTCACAAGGAGGCAGACACCGTTCCAGGCCCTGTGTGCAAGTTAACTCATGTCTTCTTCTCATAACTTTACAGAGTAGGCAAAACTATCATCATTTCCATTTTCCTGATTAGGAAACTGAGGCACAGAGCTGTTCAAGGACTTGCCCAAGATCTCATATTAGTAAGAAGCAGAGCCAGATGGGAATCTAGGCAGACTGTCTCTGGGGCTCCTTGCCCTCTATCATCTCAAAGAAGCTCAAGAATCCAGAACTGACTAGAAGCTGAGTCGGCCAAAAGCAGGCCTTATCTGTCTTAGTAACAGGACAGCAACCCGGGAGTGACACTGAGAAACCTGACTGCACTAACCTGGCCTCTCACAGCCCTGTTTGCTGACCCAAGACCCCATCCACTGGGCCACTGTGGAAACAGGAGGTCGCCAATCCCATGATAGGAGGGCTGGAGCCCTGCACAGCTCCTGTGCCAGAGGTTGGCCAGCACCGTGGGAAGAAGAAAGCAAAGTCACCCAGCATGCGGAGGGAGAGAACTTTGCCCAGCATCCCACCCTCATTCCATGTTGCTTCTGAACTTTCTAATCTACTCTTCGTTGTTCCCCTTAGGCTTCTCATCTCCTGTTACTTTCATTTTTAAGCCACTGCTTTTCTTTGCTTTCCTATAATTTTCCTTTCCCCAAAGGAAAGGAAATTCTTAGGCTTTGCTTAAAAAAAATAAAAGTGGCTGCATTTAACCCATGGATATTTAAGCAACCATGGATGGGATGCATTCATCACTCATCATGGGGGTAGGGATGGAACTGAGTCCCTTGAGCATTCCAGGACCAAGGTCAGGAGTCCCTGACCTTGCCATGACCTCCCCAGCCCCGTCCCCGGGCCCAGCACTCTGCCCGGAGCAGGCCACCCCTCAATGTCGTTTCCTCCCCTCAGCGTTGCCATGTGCCATCTGCTGCACCCCACATCAGGCGAGAAGCCACGGTCAGATTCTACGCATGGCAGGAGAGCAGGAACCCTGGGCAAACCAAGAGCTGCCGCCTTGGGCTCCAGGAGCCAGCAGGGGAAATCCCAGAGGTTTTTTAAAGGATGCCCTGGGCAAACCAGCTGTGCTGTTTTAGAGGATTTCTAAGCATAATAATGAAGGGGACCCAGGCCCCATTCTGCTCTTCTTTCTTGACCCCTACCCTCAGGTGAATTCCTGCGGCTGCCCAGCCCCGACCTGGACTCCGAGCTTCTCTCCATCATGAACTCACTGTAGGACCTTAAGCAACCCCAGGTCCTTATCTAGACTCACCCCCTCATTTGCCTAGGAAGGGGCTTAGATTCCAACTTCCTCCACCCCCTTCAGCTCTGGAGCACTAAGACCCTGTCGTTCAAGTAAGTCCTTCCATTGCCTTGAACTTGTTCTGGGCCTGAAAAGGAACCTACCCATAAAATATTCACTAAAACAAAACCTGTGCACTCAGGAGCAATGATGAACGGCACATTTATCCACAGACACGTATTCACCTGCAGGTTTTGGTCATGGAAGACCTTGAACACTCACATCTATCCCCAGGTATGTGAGTCTTAGGAGCTCAGAGCTCCTGCCCACTCACGTATCACCCACAACTGACAGGAAAGCAGTTAATGGCACCCAGCTCTCAGCTTAACCAGACTCGGACATCTGACGGCCAAGAAGGCCCCAGAGGTCTGGCAAAATTATTTGCTCTTGCATCTACGCAGATGTGGATGAGAGATAAATGAGGTTGTTCATCCACTTCTCCAAGATACTTTTTTCTGTGATTACTCTTCTCTGGGCCTCAGGTTCCCCACCTGCAAAATGGAAATGGGAGAGAGGATGCGGCCTGTATGGTGTCGCTCCTACCGCTCCGTTTCTGAGGGATGACGCAGCCACTGGTTAGGGAAGAATTTTCAATTGTCTTTTGGGAAGAGAAAGTTGATGCTCCTTTCTCCCCTGCCACCCAAGATAAAAGCAAGCTCTAAAGACTGAAAGGAACAGGAAGTGGGTGGAGCAGGAGTTTCTACAGAAAACAGGAAGATTTCATAGGACCCCAGGCTTCTGTGAAGAAGGGAATTCATGGCGTGGATCGTCATTGCTAAAGCAAGAGACAGTGTCGGGGGAAATGCAACCAACAGTCAGACAGCAAGGGAGCCCTGGCCTTTGCTGCTGATGTATCTGCAAGCTCTGAGGGAGAGTTATGTGTAAGATCCTTTTTTAAAATTGCAGTATAGTTGACATGCAGTATTATATTAGTTTCAAGTGTACAAACATAGTAATTCAACAATTATACACATTTCAAAATGCTCACCGTGACAAGTGTAGTTACCATCTGTCACCACACAAAGGAGTGTATGATCCTTGATCTGAAGGAGGCCAGAATGGCGGCTAAAGCAGCGAGGTCGGGGAAGAGAAACCATTACCTGCTGAGTTCCTACCGGGCTCTGAAGACATAGCTCACCACTGCCACACGCATTTCTTGCCCAGGCCAATGAGGAATAACCAGAAAGAGGTTCAGCCGATAGAGGAGCCACAACAGCATTCACTCATTCACGTACCCAACAAATATCCGCTGCGTGCCTACTGTGTGCATGGAACAGGGAGAACACCAGACCTTTCCAGAAGAAAACACCATGGAGCACATTTTGTGGAAGCCACTCCCAGAGGCATCTGCTAGGGAAGTTTCTGCCTCTAAATAATCCACGTGACTCAGAAATTTCATAATGGAATTCCAACAAACTATGGGATGTTGCAGAGCTGAGATAAAAGGTTCATTTCCCTCTGAGGCACTCGGAAATCTCTATTCCACAGGCTGATTATTGTCCACTTGTATCATTTTGAACATCAGGGGCCCCGTGCAAATCTTCCGCTTAGTAGCACCAGCAACATTAAATGACGGGCTCTCAATTCTCTCTTTGCACAGAATCTTTAAGTCCCTCAGCAAGTATGGTGATAATAAACATACAGACCAACCTATTTCCAAGTACAGGAGCATGAAGAGTACTGCAGAACACTTAGGTGTTATTACTGTCATTACCATCATCACCATCATCACCATCACCATCATCATGATCACCAGCAGCAGCAGCATCACCACCATCACTACCATCACCATCACCACCATCATCACCATCACCATCATTACCATTACTATCACCATCACCATCATCACCATCACCATCATTGCCACCACTGCCATCACCATCACCACCATCACTACCATCACCACATCACCATCACCATCACCATCATCACCATCACCGTCACCACCATGACCATCTCCGTCATCACTATCAGCACCATCACCACCATCACCACCATCACCATCACTACCATGACCATCACCATCATCACCATCATTTTTTTCAACTCAGAAAACCAAGTCTAAAAGAAATTAAATACTTGCTCAAGTTTCCACAGCCATAATGTAATGAAACTTGAGTCCAAACCAAGTTTTGTTTGATTCCAAACCCCACTGCTCCATCCGATGCCCTATATGGATATGTCCACTACTTACATGTAATATTGGAGGCCAACTTTCTATCTTTTCTTCATATAGTAGATCCCCCTAACCTGCAGTTTTGCTTCCCATGGCTTCAGTTATCAGCGATCAGTCACAGTCTGGAAGCAGATGATCCTCCTCTGACCTCCACCACCTAATGCTATGTCACAGTGGCTACGTCACTCACCTCACTATATCTCATCACCTAGGCATTGCATCATCTCACATCATCACAAGAAGAGGGTTAATATATAACAGTAAGATATTTGAAAGAGGAGACTACGTACACGTAACTTTCATTTCCATACATTGTTAGAATTGTCCTGCTTTATTGTTGTTTATTGTTGTTAATCTCTTCCTATGACGTTCATAAGTTAAACTTCATCAGTGTGGGAAAAAACATAGTATATATAGGGTTTGGTAGCCATGGTTTCAGGCATCCACTGAGGGTCTTGGAATGTATCTCCCATGGATAAAGGGGGACTTCTCCACTTCGTTCTGGGCTTTAACTCATTTGTTTTCTTCTATTGGTGCTTGCTCTTTCTTTCTCTGTCACACTCACACACACACACACACACACACACACAGGAAACCACTTTTGACTGTAGTACCTACTTTTTATTTCACTCCTCAGCCCACCCCAATATCACTGGACACAAAACTCACACTCATACATTTTCAGCCACCCCATGGGGAGGCAATGGTCAGCACGTAGAGTTTGAACAGAAGTCATTCCAGCTCTCCACTGTTCCTATAAAGCTATTGCCTATTTCTCTTTTTTTATAAACAGGAACACATTATGCAAGATGCTGTAGATGCGGGATTTTTCAAGCAAGCTGGTAACACTCTTCACTTGGCATCAAATGGATTTAAATAAATATCTCCCTTTTTCAAGATTCTTCACTGCTCCTGCTTAATCTTAAATTAAGAGTACTACAATAATAACCCAAGAACATCACACCCCAGAATTTCAGCCACCTCTCTCTGGAAGATCTGTCTCCTTTTTTTGAAAGTATGAGCTATTTTTCGGTTTCTACTTGTTTCTCTTTCTTACTTGTCACCACACACAGTTTTCTGTAAGACATAAGCAGTTGGAGCCTTCATATTTAAAGTCTGTTTTTAGTCCACAAGATCCATAATAAACCTCCTAGAAGACCTTGGAAAGAAAGCGAATAACTTTAGGGAGTTACACTGCAAGAACCACTGAAGCAAAGATTTGCAGTCATCTTCAGTGATTACATGGTTCCACTCACTCACTCAACAGTCACTGAGCACATACTATGTGCCAGGCAATATTCTGGTCACTGATGGTACAGCAGTGACTTGCCTCATTGAAGGGACAAAAAAATAACATGTCTGTTATACTCAAATTTACATCTCCTTCTTAGACCTCTTTCTTCAACTCTAGATTCTCGTATAACTATCTACTTAACTCCTCTCATTGGATGTCCAACTGAAACCCGTAACTTTCCTTTTCCATCTGAGTAAAGAGCTACTTGTCCCTGATGCTCAGGTCAAAATATGTGGAGTCATCCCAGAATTCTTTCATTCTCTCATACCCTAAATCCAACCCAACAGCAAGTCCTATCTGCTCTATCATCAAATACATCCTGAACTTGACTACTTCTCACCATCACCACTATCCCCTCTGGTCCAAACCACCATCATCTCTATGCCAGATAATCGCAGCAGCCTCCTGACTCATCCCCCTCTTTTTACCCTTGACCCATAGAGTCCATTCTAAGGTTTAAAGCTCAGTTGATCACTATAAAAAATAAGTCAGATAATGGCAACCTGTGCTCAAAGTTATCCAAGGGCTTCCCGTCTCACTCAGAGTAAAAGCCAAAGTCCATGTGAGGTCCTACAAGAAATGCCCTCCCCCTACATACTAGCCAGGCCACCAGTGTCTCAGCCATTACAACCCAGTTGATTGGTGTGCAAGTGAGCAAGGTCATTGTGGTGGGGCCCAGAGAAACAGATCAGGTTTCTGAAGCAGCAAAACGAAAAGCCAGAGCTTGCATGGGGGGGATTCAGAGGTAAATGTCACCATCTGAGGTGCCTTGGGGGACACCCCACCAGCCACCCTGACAGTGCCTCACCCTCTCCACCTCTAATTCTACAGAAGCTCTGACAAGGTTCTCAGGCATTCATTTCAGTCCATGGAACACACTGCAGTAGCCCTACTGCCCCCAAGTACAGCTGTGGGATGGAGCCCTCAAAATGGAAACCCTTGCTCTAGAGAGGAACAAAGTCTCCAAAGGGCAGAGCAGCCAATGGTGGGCTTCCTCTTAAACCTACAAATGGAAACCTCAAAAAAATTTGTCACATGATATTATGTGAATGCATTCCAGGACACCCAAAGGTTAGTATATTTTCAGTTGATTCCAACACCTTTCTATAGCCATAGAAACTATTATTGTTCTCAAAGAAAAAAGAAACTAGCAAGGACAATACTCATGGGACTATTCTCTAAAGGCGACCCTTTTTTCCATTGTGGTGGAAAGGAGACAAACATAATATTAAGCTTCAGAAGAAGCACAAAAACAGCCCTTGATCTGGATGAAAGATACCTGAGCTCTGTGTTGCATTGTCTCCCTAATTCCGGTGCTTCCTGTTGCATTGCAAAGATTTATGCCGCTGCTTGCGGTACTCGTTTACACCCGAATGACCACAGGAGCAGACGTCTACCAATTTACCTTCTTCTAGACATAGAGTGTAGGATTTCAGCCAGTTCCTTCAAGAAGAGCTCAGGACATAGATCTTAATGACAAATACACATCATAAGAGGCAATACCCCAGTAACCATGCCATGTCACCTCTCTGACCTCAAGTCCTACTGCTGTTCCCTTCACTCAGCCAGCCACAGCTTTACTGGTTTTCTTATGAACACATCACTCTCCTGCTTCACGCTTTGTGCAGGCGCTGTTACTCCGCCCTGAATGCTCTTCCTCAGACATCTGCCTGGCCTGCTCCCTCACTTCCCCAGGGGTCTGGTCAAATGTCACTTATCAGCAAAGCCTTCCCTTCCCAAGCTGCATAAAAAAAAAAAGAACAATCCTCACCCAGCCTTCTGGCAGCATGCACCATTCCTCTTACCCTGCTTTATTTCTCTGCTGTAATGCACCATCAGATGATACACTGCCTAGTTACTTATTTATATGTCCATTATCTTACACACACACACACACACACACACACACACACACACACACACACACACACACACACAAATTAAGCTCCTTGAGGATAGAGGCTTTATTTAGTTCAATTCTGTATTCCCCACCCAGGTGCAGTACCTGATACGCTGTAGATACTCAAATGAACTGCCATTTCTTGAGCACCTACTTTGTGCCAAGCAATTTATATGAAAATCACTTAACAATGAACAAATATTTTTAAGCTCCTCCTAGGTAAATTATTATTATAACTATTGTTACCTCCATTGTACAGATGGGGAAACCAAAGCTCAGAGAGGCTAAGTAAGAAGACAGGCACCTAGGTCTGTCTGAGCATCAGAGCCCACGCTCCTTGCTATGCACCAGCCTGCTTTTCAAATGCCTTAATGATGGTTTAGGTTACAAAACGCACATGATGCATATCTCTGGCGACCATGCATGACACAAGGGCTCTTCACGTCATCATTTTTGATCACCCACCACCGCTGTCATCCAGAAAAAAACATCCATGAGACTGGATTTTCATCTCTCAGAAAAGACTGGGAGTAACAGCTTTAGCTTTCCTTTATGCTACCCATCTAGATACACTCAAGATCAGAGCTTTCCTTTTGCACTGAGCTAGAACAATAGACAGGGCAAGGACCCAGTGGGGAAGAAGGCAGAAGTTCACCTGCTCTGAGAAACCCTCAGAATTTTCGAGTCCCTGTCTTGTGAAATACTGCTTCAAAACCTTCCTGGACCTAGAATTTACATAAACAATCTATTTTTTCTTTTTTTTGGAAAAGAAAATCCTGGCCTGCATTGGACCCACTCCTCCTGTGGTGTCAGCCCGTATCTTTGCTTACTGGGGTCTGGCCGTGCACTGCAACACTAGCCCTGTCCTGGCGTATAAAGCTCTGTCCATCCAGTGCGGGTGAGGTTGATGGGGTGGGAGAGCGGTGTGGGTCGCTCACAGATCAAGGAACCAAGAGAGGACCCAGCCCCTACTGAAATCCATGTAATGCCTCATCTATAAGGACTTCGTTTTAAAAGCATCACTGCCACAATTCCTTCCTCCTCTCTGCTCCCACCGCTTTTTTAGTTTTCACACCTGCATCACTGAACTTATCACACTTCATTATTACAGGTGTTTCCCACCAGGTGTGAGCTTCTGGAGAACCTGGGCTTTGTTGTCATCATTTCTACATCCCCAAGGACTAACCCAGCCTCTGACACATCCTAGGTGCTTGGCGACTTTTTGCTGACTCAGGGAAGATGCAGGGTGAGCCTGTTCTGTCTCTACTGCATCGACCAAAGCAAGCAGGACAAGCCGCCTCTTTTGGAAAGGGCAAGAAGTAAAACCATAGAAGACCAGCGTAGCCCCGACTGACCGCTGAGCAGACTGCAATGCCTAATTCTCCCCCTAACACACACCTCTCATCCCTCACCTGCCACTCCCTGAACTTCAAAGCCACCCACGTTCACCTGCAGAACAGGCTTCTGAAAAAAACACCAGCATGCGTTCCACCCCTCCACCTCAGCGGCCCACCCAACCGGGCCGCTCTTACAGAGCCCAGGACACCGCTGTTAAGTTACCTTTAAACGGAGCTAGTTTGCATGTGTTATTTCTGGTTAAAGGATCAGGTTTCAGCAGCCGGGGGAACCCTGGACAGCAGAGAGAGATCTAACACCCGTCTGCGGAAGCCAAGGCAGCGGCTCGCTCCTCCCTAGCCAGGCGCATTTGCTCACCCATCCCTGCAGAACAAATCGTGTTCTTTTCCTTGCACTGAAATCCATCTATAAGCAAATGCTCTCTGTGTCCCTACCGAGCGGCTCCCACGCCCGCGGAGGGCGCCCTCCACATGCGGAAAAACACACACTCACAAACCCGGATTCCGAACCACCAGGTGTAAGCGTGTTTCTAATCTGTTCTTTAGGAGCCAGCCACCACCACCACCCATCTGATAGTAATAGAATGGAAACGAAGAGCGGTGCCTAGGAAGCTTAGGCAAGCCGAGTTACAAATGTCAGCTGCCTAAGTTGCAAAACTGCACGGCGCTCACAGTTCAAGCAGGGTTTGCAGGCGGCCGCTGGCGTTGCCACCTTCAAGGGAGCGCACACCCCGGGCGGCCGGCAAGTCCCGCTTTTCTGCTCCGCCTTTCCGGCACTGCCGGCTCTCTGGTGCCACTGACCATAATCACCCTTCAGAGGTCCCGGCGAGCGCGGTTCCGCCCGGGCAGCCCCAGGAGCGTGGGTCCGCGGCCGGCCGGGTCTCACTCCCCGGAGCGAGGACGCCGTCCCCTACCTGGTGGCCAATCCGTGGGCGGGGGCCGGGGGGCCGGCGGCGCTGCGTGCGCGCTGGCGGCGGTCCGGGCGCAGGCAGGAGTCCGCGGGAGTCGCACCTGCAGCCCCGCGCCCGCGCCGCCGCCGCCGCCCGCCCCGCGCAGCACGCAGCGCGCTCCCGCCACCGGAGGGCCGCGCCGGAGCCTCCTGGGTCCTCCGTGCGGCGGGATCACGTCCTAACCCGCTTTCCTCCCGGCCTGGGCGTTAACGGTTTCCACTGCGGGCAGCTCTCCGCTTCTAGATCCCCTTCTGATTCAAGGCGGAGTGTTTGGGGTCGCTCGGAGCGGGGAAAGGGGGCCCAGCGGGTCTAGACCTGCAGATCTATAGATGCCAAACTTGGCATTCCTCGACTTTCGAGTTTTGTGCCCAGCTGATGGCGGCGGTCGGATAGCTTTGTGGCCTCCACGCCGCCTGGGGCGAGGGGACGCTGCGTACCCCTCATCCCTCTCCCCAGCTCCACACTGGGGTGCGTGAGAGGACAGCGCTCCGATTCCTGGGCAAGGGACCCCGCTGGTAATCACACCCCCAAATGGTCGCAAGGAAGTCGCTCTGTCCTGGTGCCCTCATCCGGGACCTGGGAAGTACCTAGGAGGCGAGTGGGAGGGGGGTGAAGGATCGAAGGGCTTGATGCATCAAACACAGCCCTCCCCGCGGCTTCTCCTCCGGCCCCCCACCGCCCACAGAGGAGCCCAGCAAATGCAACGGACCAGGCTCACCCTGCAGAGAAGGCACCTTTCAGAAGCAAGAGCTCTTTCTAGGAGGAAGTCAGATGCAATGACCTGACACTGGAAGTTCCGAGGTGAAACCAGACCGCATAATGCCTCGGGGGACTGGCCTGCTCCGGAGTCTGGAAGTTTCCTTTCCTAACAGTGCCGAACTGGAGACACTTCCCTCTTCCCCACCCAGCACAACCCACCATCGCAAGGTCGTCAGTGCCCCGGGCCGCTGTCTCTACAGCCAGAGCACCTTAGAGAAGCTAAAACTCCTCCAACACATCTAGTCACCGACAAGCGAGCCCCTGCTGCAGTCCACAGGTCCACCCCTCGCCCCAGCCGCATCTTTTCCCCTGTAGTCCCTCGCATTCCACACCAAACGACTAGTTACTTGCACATGCCTCACTCTCTCTCCTCCTTTCCGTCTGCTGGAATGTTCTCTTCCTCCTGATCTTATCCCTGCCTTGTGCCTAGTGGTTCTCAGTTGAGACATCTCTGCCTCAAGGAAGTTTCCCCTCACCCCTGAAATAGCTGAGTGCTCCCTGCACAAATTCCTCTACCACAGCACCCACATAACCAAAGTTAGCCACCTAATGTCTGTCTTCCTCACTAGAATGCAAGCTTCTTTGCTGTGTGGGCCAAAAGCACACTGCATATAGTGTCTGCTCAGTATACATTGGTGCAGCCACCATCCAGATTATGATAGAGAACACTTCTGGCATCCCGAAGTCTCTTTATGCCCATCCCCAGGCAATAACCACTCATCTCCCAGAGGTAATCACTATTCTCACCTCTTTCAGCATCAATTAGTATTGTCTGTTCCATAAGAATGGAATCATACAGTAGGTATTTGCTTCTGTATGGCTTCTTTTACTCAACATAATGTTGGAGATCCATCCATATTGTTATACATACTGTTAGCAAGCCATTCTTTTTTACCGCTTTATAGTTCTCCATTGCCTGATAACACAGTTTGTTTATCCCTTCTCAGAGGATGACATTTGGGTTGCTTGCAATGTTTACCCGTTAGCTGCCATGGACATTTGATAGACATATGCACTCTTTTCTTTAGGAGTAGAATCGCTAAGTCCTAGGGTAACTACAAATTTTACTATTGTAGGTACTACCAGCTTTCAAAAGAGGATGTACTGATTTACAGTCCCACCTGCAGTATCTGAGAATTTCAGATGTTCTCCTTTGCCATAACTTGGCATCACCGGTGGTTTTAATTGTAACCATTTGTGTAGTGGTATTTCAATGTAGTTTTAATTTGCATCTCCTTGTTGGCTAATGATGTTGACTTTTTCAAATGGCTTATCGGCCTTTTGAATATTCTTTTGTGAAGTGCCAGTTCAAGCCTTTTGACCAATTTATTGATTTCTTTCCTTTTTCTTATTGATCTGTAGACATTGGTACGAACCCTTGGTTGCATGTATGTAGTTTTAATGTCATCTCCCAGTTTGGGGGTTCTAGTTTTATTCTCTGAATTTTAATGAAATACAATTTTTGTGAATTTTTTTCTGTTTTACTTCTATTTCATTAAATCCTACCTTTTTCCTATCCTTCCTCCTTTCATTTGATTTAATTTTCTGTCTTTCTCTTCCTCAAATGGAAACTTCGGTTATTGATTTTTAATAGCCTTTGAAGGTATAAATTTCACTCTAACCACTGAACCACTGCTTTGGTTTCATCCAACAAATTTTGGTATGTTCCATACATACTTTTTGTCCACTTCAAACTATTTTCTAATGTACATTGTTCTTTCTTTGACTCACGGGATTATTTGGAGGTATGTAGCAAAATTTCCAAACATTTAGGAGTTTCTGTTTTCTGTCTGTCTCATGTTTTCATTGCTTCTTTATCTTTTTCTCTCCCTTCTTTTTCATTAAGCAATGTTTTTAATTAAATCAATTTATATACTCTATTCACTTTTTAGTTTTCCCTCTTAGCATTTTTACTTTATTTAGATACTCTAGAGATTTTATAGTGCAACTCTAATTATAATTTACCTTACCACCTATCATTTCATAAACAATTATAAATTTTAACTCCATTTAATCTTAACTTTGTGCTACTATTTTCATATAGTTTATAAATATAATTGTTTAACAATGAACTTTAAGTGTAAGGTTTAAACAGACCTAAATCTTCTTTATAAATAGGTCAGCTGTTTTGTCCAAGCAAGTTTTCTGAGCTATTCATCTCCCATGCAGAATTGAAAAACTGATCCAATGGTCTCTCTCTGCCCATGTACATTTCACATAAATACTCTCAGATTACATGAGTGAACTTCATTTTATCACTGACTCTTAGATGTCAGCATGACATCACATTTTCAAACTTGCTATAAAATAGTGTTGACTAGCCTTAACATACTGTCCCTATCATGGAGAGACAGAGGTGAACTGAAGAGAGTTTTTAAAAAAAAATAAGAAGAACCCGGGCAAGGAAAACAACAGCAAAAATGAGTAAGTGGGACTATATTAAGCTGAAAAGCTTCTGTACAGCAAAAGACACCATCAATAGAACAAGAAGGATCCCTACAGTATGGGAGAATATATTTGAAAATGACACATCCGATAAAGGCTTGACGTCCAGAATATATAAGGAGCTCTCACGCCTCAACAAACAAAAAACAAATAACCCAATTAAAAAATGGGCAGAGGTACTGAACAGACAGTTCTCCAAAAAAGAAATACAGATGGCCAACAGACACATGAAAAGATGTTCCACATCGCTAATTATCAGAGAAATGCAAATTAAAACTACAATGAGGTATCACCTCACACCAGTAAGGATGGCTGCCATCCAAAAGACAAACAACAACAAATGTTGGCGAGGCTGTGGAGAAAGGGGAACCCTCCTACACTGCTGGTGGGAATGTAAGTTAGTTCAACCATTGTGGAAAGCAGTATGGAGGTACATCAAAATGCTCAAAACAGACTTACCATTTGACCCAGGAATTCCACTCCTAGGAATTTACCCTAAGAACGCAGCAATCAAGTTTGAGAAAGACAGATGCACCCCTATGTTTATTGCAGCACTATTTACAATAGCCAAGAATTGGAAGCAACCTAAATGTCCATCAATAGATGAATGGATAAAGAAGATGTGGTACATATACACAATGGAATACTACTCAGCCATAAGAAAAGGGCAAATCCAATCATTTGCAGCAACATGGATGGAGCTGGAGGGTATTATGCTCAGTGAAACAAGCCAAGCGGAGAAAGAGAAATACCAAATGATTTCACTTATCTGTGGAATATAAGAACAAAGGAAAAACTGAAGGAACAAAACAGCAGCAGAATCACAGAACTCAAGAATGGACTAACAGGTACCAAAGGGAAAGGGACTGGGGAGGATGGGTGGGTAGGGAGGGATAAGGGGGGGAGAAGTAGGGGGTATTAAGATTAGCATGCATGGGGGGGTAGGAGAAAAGGAGGGCTGTACAACACAGAGAAGGCAAGTAGTGATTCTACAACATTTTGCTATGCTGATGGACAGTGACTGTAAAGGGGTTTATAGGGGAGACCTGGTATAGGGGAGAGCCCAGTAAGCATAATATTCGTCATGTAAGTGTAGATTAGTGATAGAAAAAAAAAAAAAAAAAGGGCAGTTCCTGTGTGGTAACCTCCAACGAGTTCTACACAAGGGTATAAAGGGCATATAAAAGTGTAGGCAAAGGGTCTGTTTGTGTTTATACAGAGGATCAAAGCCTAATTGGGCTACCCCGAAAATGAACTAAGATACGATATGAAAAAGAACTTCCAACATCTGCACTCTCTGGAAGACTCATGCCAGAAGATGATCATCAAAAAACCCCAACAAAGATCCACGCACTGCTACAGCTGTAGATGCACTCATCCCACCAGTTCCTGGACTTGCCATGGGAATGAGGAAGGAGATATCTAAGCTGGCCTGTGCATACAGTAAAACAACAAAATTGGACTGGATCTATACTGTTGGAACTCAACCAAGAATTTGGAGAAGTGCAAATTGTAGCGCTCCAAAGTCTTACAACTACAAACTATTTACTGTTAAAAGAACATATGGCATGTGAACAGTCCCCAGGAATGGGTTGTTTTAATTTGTCTGATTTCTCTCAGACTGTTCAAGTTCAGTTGGACAATATCCACCATATCATAGATAAGTTTTCACAAATGCCTAAGGTGCCTAACTGGTTTTCTTGGTTTCACTGCAGATGGCTGGTAATTACAGATATGCTTTGGTTATGTAACTATACTCCTATTATGTTAATGTGTGTGTGCAATTTAAGTAGTAGCTTAAAACCTATACATGCTGAAGTTACTCTACAAGAAGATATATCAAAGAAATAATCAATCTTCCCATGTTTTCTTCCGCCTGCTACTTCTATAGCTTTTCTTCTTCCTTCCTAATTACAACCCTTAAATAGAATTCGTGCCTCATATCAAATTTACCGAGTATCATAATTCTTCCAAGTGGTAAAGATACCTCAAGACAAATGCTGGGCATAGAAGCCACAGGGCATAAATATGCAAAGAAGTAAAAAGCTAACTTTTTCAAACAATAAGGCTTCTCTCTCACTTACCAACTTCACATTTCCCTGTATGGCCCCGGAAGATGACTGGTTAGCCAGAGACGGGTAAGATTCCTCAAGGGAGGAACAACCTAAGACAGGCACAGTCGCAGGGGGGCCATCAGGTGAGAAATTGGGGATCAACAGAGGTGAGGCTTAGAACCTCACCCCCCCGTTCTGAGAGAAATCTTCTGCATACGTGGATGTTTTATTGCCCTGGTCTAGCTTGGATTAACACATAGCCTACAGGCACACACCTGATCATCTACATGTGCTCTCTTACAACACTAAACTATGTTTTCTACCTTTATCTTGTATCTACCTACCACTTCAGCATTTTATTAAAAATAATAATAATAAAGAGAGAAATGTGGTATCCACATATAAATCAAGTATAAAAACCAAATGAGTATTCATATTTGAACTGACTGTTTAGAGTTCATAATGCATGAGCAAAACCGAAAGTTTCTGTGATGACTGCCCTTGTACTGTTCACTATGTAACTTATTCATTATGTAAGAATTTGTTCTACATGTAAAAACTTGTTTGTTATGCCTCAGAAGATTGGAGACTGACAAAAATTAGGCTTGGGGTGGAATAATGATTGTGCATTGAGCATTGACTCCCCTATACAGAATTTTATTGTCGTTAACAACCATTTGATCAATAAATATGAGAGATGCCCTCACAAAAAAAAAAAAAAAAAGAAGGACAGACTTCCAATGGTAAAATAAATTAGTAACCGGGATGTAATGTATAGCATAAGGAATATAGTCAAGATATTGTAACAGCCTGGTAGGGTGATAGCTGGAACCTAGAATTATGTATATAAATGTTCTACCACTGTGTTGTACACTTGAAACTCATGTAATGTAATACTGTGTGTCAACTACCCTTCAATAAAAAATAATTATTAAAAAAAAAAAAAAAAAAGAAGAAAGAAAGCTCTTTCCTGCATTGGTCAGGCTATGGAGTTTTGATAGAATAATTTTTATGGGGCAAACCACTATATATATGTATATATATATATATCCCCATAACACATTGTTATTATTGTTATTTTTTTAAATCAATATTTTTCTACATATTACTACATATTTCCCAATTCTGGTGGTCTTTTCTCTTCCTAAAGTTCTGTGTATCTAGTAAAGATCTTTTTAATTCAGTCTGAACAATTTTTTTTAGTATTTCTCATAGTGAAGGTCTTCCAGAGACTAATAACCTCTCTGTTTTTTTACTTAAAATGTCTTTATTTCACCTTTATTTTTGAAGGTTATTGTTCACTATGTATGTAGTTCATAGATGAAAGTCTTTTTCTTTCATAGCTTTAAAGATGCTGTCCTATTGTCTTCTTGCTGCCATACTTTCAGTTGGAAAGTCTACTGTTAGTCTTATTGCTTCTTTGAAAGAGATCTTTTTCCTCTTGCTGCTTTTAATATTTCCTGTTTATATTTTCTTTTAGAAGTTTAATTGTGATGTTCCTATGTATAGTTTTCTTTACATTTATCCTGATTGTGGTTCTCTTAGCATCTTGAATTTGTGGGTTAATTATTGTCTTTTATCGGTTTTAGAAAATTCTCAGCCTTTATCATTTCAAATATTTCTGCCCTATTTTCTCTCTTCTATGTTGTTACATTGAGAAGGACGATATACGTTACACAAAATTAAACCATTTTTATATTGTCCCACGTCTCTTACATTCCATTCTTTCTGTTCCTTTTGTACCCTCTTTGTGTTTAGCTTGAATATTTTCCATTGAGCTTTTTTTGAGTTCACTAAACTTGTGTTCTGCTCTGATCAATTTGCTGTTAAACTCATCTAATGAGCTTTCAAGTCTAGATATTACATTTTTCAAATGTCCACTTGATTATTTTAAGTAGGCTTTGTTGGAGTTTTCTTTTTATCCATTCTGTCTATCCTTACCTCTATTTCTTTAAAATATTTATAATAAAATTTAATTTCTACCTGTAGATAATTTAGTCTACTTTTTGTCTTTCTCTATAGAGTATTAAAAACTTTCTTGTCTTTTTATATATGTCCTGATTTTTCATCTATTGTATATTAGACATTGTGTGTAAGGTTACCATTGAAAACCAGAATTGTTATTTTCCTCCAGAGATGGTTCACCTTGCCCCCTGTTATGCAGATAAGATGAGGGGTTGATCACCTCAATCCATTCAGAAATTAAGTTTCCAAGGAGCTGGACAGTACCTATACTTAAACTAATTTCACTCCTATTTTCAAATATCTTAAAGATGTGACCTGTCTTGGGTAGTGAAGGACATTGCCTCCAGGAAGAATTTTTCTCATAAGCATTGTGAGACTGCAAAATAATTCTGCCTTTCCAGTCCAGTATCTAGTTTCAAATACCTCCTGAACTCATTGTTCAGCAAATATCCCATCAGGCAAACTGTGGACATTTGAGACTTTCCTAGATTTTTAACCAGCATACCAAGCCATATGGTGGTCTGAACCTCCACTGGCTTCTCTTCACCTAGTGCAGTCCCTCTGCCTGATTCTAAACCTATGCTCAGACTCAGCAAATCTCCATAAGAAAGAAAAAAGTAAACTCAGCTCACCTAGGAAGAGCTCTTTCTTTGAAATGTTAGTTCATTAGTCCTTTTGATTTCCACTACCCTCAGGTATCTTTTAAAATATGGTTTCTATAGCTTGTTAATTTTTTTCTAGTTGATTCACAATATTAATGGCTTGTCGTTTCTCATTAAATCTCACTGGAAAGTAGAAATTGACTTACTAACTCTTAATCCTCACAACGTTTCTATGAGGTAGGTACCATTTTCAGACAAGTTGTGCAACTTACCAAAAACCACATAATAGTAAGTACTAAAGCCAGGAGATGAACCTAAGCTATTTCATTCCAAAACCAGAGGTGATTATAGCCATGATGATATTTTGCCTCCAATGGATGGGAATATCCTTTTTTAATAAATAAAAAAATGCTAATTCTGATTTCTAACTGAAAATCTGAAGGGAAGATCATTTTTAAAATCTTCTTTTGAAACTTGTTTTGAGTCAGATATGCAAATAAATTACTTTAAATTCAAGGCACATCTCTCACCAAAATTTTTCTATAGAACCTAAATCACCTTTTCCTATTCTCAAGACCCAAGAGATAAACCTCACTTAATCAAAAGCCTTTTGTCCCTATATTCTTCAGGAAACATGAGGGACAACCGTCAAATTTTCTTTGTACTCCTTCCGCAGAAAGCAATTGTTAATTGAGACAATTCACTTCAATAATACAAATGCGTCTAGGGGAACACCACTTTATGTTTTCATATTTGAACTATAAGTGCAGTAACCTTCTAAACTGCTTGCTTAGAACAGTAAAGGTTAAGATAATTCGAGAAGGAATGGGAAAATCCACAATCAATTTGTGTTTTGAAAAGGGCCAAACAATACCAGCCTAAAGGCCGTCAGGCAGCCATTGGCTTGTGGCTACAAAGAATAAGTCACAAGTGAAGCTATGACATGGAGGAACCTTGGATTTGACCATGGCCAAATCCAGCATATGAACTTACTAAGACTTGTAGCTGTTGGTTTTCAGAAAGGCAAGTGTCATGTGATACTGCAGAAAAGCCAAACAACTCTCTCAAGCGGTGGTCTGCTTGAAAGCAGAATTACCAAGCTAAATCTGAAAGAGGACAAAAGGAATCTACAAAAATCCCGTCACAGGATTTAAAATATTCCCATTACCTTCTGGGGCTTCCCAATCAACAAAAGAAGGCAGTGATTTCCATGCACCGGGACCTCTGGCAGACTTGCCGGTTCATGTCCTGGATTTTATCACTCTATAAATGTGGATGGTTCAATTATACTACCATCAAATGATGTTAAAATGCTACTCTTCCTGTACAAAAAAGCCTTCAACGCTACCTGCCAGTATAACAATCAACTTAACAGCTGCCTCTACTATGTGTTTTCCATTTGAAAGCTATTCCATGTATATTTTTGCTTATCTTTATAAGAACACTGCATGTTATGCTCATCATTTTTATATTATAGATAAAAAACAAGCTGAGAGTGGCCGGGTGATTTGTCCATGGCCACACGACGAGTAAGGGGTAGAGTCAAAAGTCAAATCCTGGTATAATTCCACAGCCTGGGCTTTTTCCACAAAATTGCCATTCTCCTGTTGGAATAGCTTGGCCACTCCTCAGTTTTGTCCCAACCTAGCTGTCCTGTCTTATCACAACCCCCTTCCACTCCCACACCTTGCATTCTACCCAGATCGGTCTATTCCCTCAAATATTTTGTACTCATTTCCTCTTCTATGTATTTACACACACGATTCTTCATACTAATACTGTGTCCAGTCCTCAACTCTAGAAAAAGCTGATTTACCCTCAAGTTCCTGCTGAGATTCTACATCCACCAGTGAACCTTCCCGGGCCGCCCTATTCCCTCCCGCAGCTCTACACAACAACCCCTCCCTTCCAGACGTTTATGTAGCATGTATTCTGTACTATCTGTCCATTCGTTCATTCAACAGATCTTTACTCACTTCAGGCACTGGAAACACACAGATGACTGCAGGTGAAATCCTGTAACAGATATGTAAAGATAAAATATGTTTTAAAATATATTAGTATACACCTTTTTCATACAACCATATTAACAACAGGTTGACATTATTGAGTACTTACTAAATACCAGGTACTATTCTAGGCCACTTACATGTTCTGACTTGTTTAATCTCCCAAGCAACTCTAAAGTAAGTGCCATTTTCCTTCTGAGAATGCTGACACACTGAGAAGTTAAACAAGCGACCCAGGGTCATGCAACCACCAAGTTGGATGAAGTGCTTTCCAAGCCATTCCCCATATAAGTTCAACTGCAGCACAGGGGAGGCAAGGCTACCTCATAGAAGACTTCACAGAAGAGGTGATGCTTTAAGAGTGTCTTTGGAGGATGAGACATTCATCGAGGGAACCAGGAGCAGAAGGGAGCAGTGGACATTGTAGTTGGTTCCCTAACATGTAATCCAGCCTCCCCCAGCAACTCTGAAGTTTGGAAAAGTTTGGAAGAGATGTGAACCCCACGAGTGGCCCATGTCTGACGTTAAGTTAACCAGGTCAAACTCTAGTTATTCCTGTGCCCTGGTCCATTATTTGTTCTGAAACCCAAGCCTAATAGCATTTCTTTGCAACAGAAATTGGTTCAAGGTGGTCCACAAGATCACACTAAAAAAAAAAAAGCCACATCTTCTCTTCTCCTGGACACAAAAAAGGAAACAAATAGCCCTGCTTGCTACTAGCAGCTGTTTATAAACATGAAGAGGACCAGCAATAACACAGGTTTTTATCTTTGCCTAGATTGTCCTCACAAGCCAGGGTTCCACATTGCACCTGCTCTTCCACAAATTCTCCATCACAGGAGATCTTAGCAGTTTGTTCATTTTTGTACAGCTTGGCGAGGGTTAGCACCAACCTACTCTCCAGTAATGAGGTCCTGTTTGCCTTCTGACCAGTAAGTGATCCAGTCACAGAATCCATCCCGAGTGACTCATTTCTTGGCCCCTTCCTGGTACCAGCTGG